>NC_135712.1:180361451-181741374 GCF_964656455.1 Halichoerus grypus
CATGAACATTTCAGAGTACAGTAAAAACTCCATTAAAATGAGGCTTATCATCTCATAATTTGGAAATAACAGGCATTAAATTACAACCCTCCCTCAGGTATTTTTATGCTTCAAATTTTGATGCAACAATTAGCTTGAGGTGTGTTTGAATCTCGTCTCCAATCCAGCCTTTACAAAAGCAGATTTCACGGCAGCCGCAATCTTATTACGAAACGGAATTTATCTAGCAATTAAAACCTTTGCTTTTCTGTTAAATTCTCAAGTGCTACATTATTCAAATCCATCCACGCACATTCTGTGCTTTTTTTTTTTTTTTTCTTCAACTCAGGGAGAAATAAAAATAATATTCCAGACATTCACAACAAGCGGAACTTCTAAACCGCCTGTCCCACACCTTTTCTATTTTTGCTTTTTCCTTCTCCACCTTTGCCTTCTCCTCTCTCTGCATTTTTACTGCTTTGTAAATGGAAAGGCACTGAAGAGAAGAGAGCGCCCGGCTAACGGAGCGGAAACAGGGTGGGAGAGGAAGTGTCCTCACCTCCCCGTCCCACTCTGGAGCAGCCAGGTGTCCCGTCCTGAGCCATGACCCGACAGACCCCGGTGACGGCGTGAGGAGGCCGGAGCGCGGCGGCCACACCACAGAATCTGGGACCAAGGCTGGCGGCGCGTGGGGGCCCCGTAGACAGACTAGAGTCCACAGTCAAGTGTGGGAATAATATCCAACAGACATTCATTTAGTGTAAGAAGACAGGAGAGGGGAGGAGACATGAATTACCTCTTTTTCACAGTTGGAGTTAAGTGTGAGCATAGCCATGGGGCTGTTGGGTGCGCTGCTCCCCGGCACTGGTGGCATGACATGATCGCCAGGCTGGTTTGGACATGGCAAGCTCAGGACTTGGTTGGCATGTTTATTTGCTAAAGTGGTAGAAAGGTACTGCTTTACCTGCTGCCTTTGGGCTTGCTGTATGTGGTACTTGGTGGGGTTTTCGAGGTGGGTCTGCACCTGAACATAGCCACGGAGGGAAGAGAAGACAGCGCCGTTATTCGTGAGTTTCACTCGGCTCTTTTCTCACGCACAAACATGAGACTGGCCAGTGCACCAACAGAATAAATTATTAAGCCCCTGTTATGTACCAGGCACTGTGCTAATGGATTTTGATATTACTGAAGTTTAAAGTCTAACGCTCAGGATTTGGGGTAATACTTTGCCCTGTTTTATTTCCCTGCTAATTAGCTGCACATCTCTTTGAAACCTTGTGCCCTTTTTGCTCATGTCCAATAATTTAAAATTTGCAACCATCTAGAGGGCAAAACTTTCCCCAACACAACTGTAAGGGTTTACTAAGATCAGAGGACAATCTAGAAAAAGGAGCATAACAATTATTTTACTTTCCTTGGCAAACAGAATAGCTTTCTGTTTTAAAAACAACAACAAACCTCCTTAAGAGCCAGCTGTAAAATGGTTGTAGAAATAACAGAAACATTCTCATGAATAAATCAACTAGTTGTAGATTAATTCCTCCCACTTTCATTTGGACATGATTATTCAACATTTTAATTAAGATCTTGAACTCAACATAAAAAGCAATTTACAGGAAGCAGTTTCTTTCAAAATGCCTCACACTTACATGTATGTTTTTCAAGACCATGACTATGAAGCCACCAGGATCTTTTTCCTCCTTTCTTATAAACACTAATACAGAATTAAAAATGCTTTTTTTTTTTAAATCAATGACACTCAATTTAAAGTTACTTTTTTCCTTGATAAACACAATTTAATCTTATGAGCTCTGAACAGGAGCTGATGGAGACAGCCACAGCCAGGCACTAGGGGAAAAAAAAATACCCTACTAATATTTACTTTGTTCGCACCATATTGAGTTACTTCTTATGGTATCAAACAGTAAACAGCATTAAACTAGTAGACCTGCACTTACTGGAAAGAGTACAATAACATGAAAAGGTGAATTACTCAATTTATTGCATTACATTTCAGACACTAAATATGAATAAGAATAAAGCTCACCTGATAGTGATTATATTCTAGCATTTCCAGCATAACAACGTTTTAGGTGGCCCCAATCCAACGAGAAATGGTAGACTATTCACTCCCTCTCCTTTCTGTAATTCTGACTCGAAGGCTGACTGGCACAGAGAAGGCACTATGAACAAGGTATCCGAGACACCACCGGAAACTTTATCACAGCGGCCCAGCTTATAATAACCTAAGCTAATTAGATATGCATGTCAAAAAAAAAAAAAACACCATTCGCACAAGGGGCTTTTTTTTTTTTTTTGGAAGCCCTACGAGTTTGGTCTTCAATATTGCTATCAATTCCCCCCACCCCCGGCTTGACGTCATGCTTTTTTTCATAAATATAAAAGAACCTTTTTAAGTGATGAGCTATCAAAGTCAAACTCACTGTCAGATCAAGGCCAATTCACTATTCATCTTTAGTTCCAGTAGTATTAATAGACAATGGTATTTCTCTTTCAGCAATAGGTTAAGAGCTAGATGCCCCCTTTGGAGAAGACAGTGCCTAAAAGCTACTATGACACTTAAGACTTTTCTAATGGCCACATAACTCTGTAATTCCAACTGCAGGAAGAGCATCTATGGAGGGGTCTCTGTGCTGCACTTTCAAGTTCAATGGCCTCACCCTGTATCTTGGTCTCAGTGAGCATCTTTTCTTAGCTGCATGGATATGTAACTTTCCTACTGACCTTGCATCAGGAAGAAGGGAAACTATCCTAAACAGAACGAGAAACACACACACACACACACAGACACACACACACACACACATACACACACAGGACCGGATGTATATTTACATGGAGAATAAGAAACAAATGTCTCCCCAATTTAACCAAGTTGGGAAACATGAAAATTTTTACTAAAAATCTTTTATTATAATTCTTAGGGATAGAGAAGAATAAAGGTTATATGCACGACTGATATACTTTATCTTATTTATTTATTCCATTATTTACGGTTATTATGTGCTGAACCACGTCACAATAGACATTGTGAACAAACAGACCTGACTGCCAGCTTTACGAAACTTATAGTCTGGGGTGAGACAAAAGAAGAAAAAGGCAAACAAATATATATCTAAAAATTAGTATAAATGGTCAATATTCACTACTGAAATGGGGAGATAGCTTATGCATAAAAATTTGAAATTCAGTAATTCGGTCCAAATGCCCAGGAGAAATGAAGTCCTTTAGGTTGGCAATCTCAAAATTGTTTCAAATGACTGATCTAACATGCACACAAAGGTTCACAGAGACATTTTAAGTTTATGAAACGGTCCAGACACGATAATGATGTGGACAACAGACATTACTAAAATAAACATAAAATGAGGGCAATAGGTGTAATGTGCTTATTTCACTATTAACACTAAAAAAAGAAAGGGCTACACATTTAAAAATAAATGTTAATTCACTGGCAGATCCTTATTCTTTAATGAATTAGAATTTGATGCTTTAGTAAGGAAGGAAGCAACCTGTTCTCTATTTGGCATTGCCAGTGGGCTATTTACTATATCCAGGTGGTGGTAATCAGAGTGGAATGTATTTTGTCCCTTTACTGCCAGTGTCTTTTTAGTTTTCAAATAAGTTGAGTACAGATTGGCTATAGACACTATGCAGGAGGCAGAACGTCTCCAGCTGTTTCCAATCCAAAGACTGAAAACAGGTAACGGAAAGGAGGCACATGAGCTCTAGGTAATAGGGGGTGGTGAGGTCTGTGGCAAACTAGAACACACATATCTCATCTCAAAGACCTGACATAAGCTGCAGCCGACTGTG
Source organism: Halichoerus grypus (assembly GCF_964656455.1). Taxonomy (NCBI): domain Eukaryota; kingdom Metazoa; phylum Chordata; class Mammalia; order Carnivora; family Phocidae; genus Halichoerus; species Halichoerus grypus. The sequence continues at coordinate 180,365,268 of NC_135712.1, forward strand.
GCCATATAGGTATACCAACCCAGTCTAGATCTTCCAATTTTGAGATAAAATTAAGTCTCCCAGATGAAAAAAACTGACACCCAACTGTTTGACTTTTCACCCTGCATGGGACACCTGTGTGCTGGACTCAGTCCATAAGCCAGTAGAATGTGGTCTCTGCTTCACACCATCCTTGTGGATAATCTCCCTATCTACATTCCCTGGGGGGGGGGGGAGCAGGTTCTGAGGGCAAGTTACTGTCAACATCCAGGCATTTCCTGGCCCACCGGACAGCATGCCTAACAGCACAGTCAGCAACAGAGTTAAGGATTCAAAACCTGTGTTCGAATTGTGACTTTGCAACTTCACTGTTTATGTGACCCTTTGCAAGTCATTAACTCTTCCAGGCTTTCATCTCCTCCCGTGCTCAAGAGGAATGGTAACCGGGCCTGCATCGTGGAGGTATTGCAGCATTAAATGAAATCACACTTCTGAGGCTTAGCAATGTATCTGAAAAACAGCAGTTCTCAAACTTTTTTTTGGTCTTAAAACCGTTTTAAACCCTTCAAGTTTAGAGTGTCTTTGTGAGTTATATCCATCAGTGTTTAGCATATTAGGAACTAAATCAGCAATTTTTAAAACCCAAGATTATACACGAGCATACATTCCATTGGCCGTCGGAAGAATGACTTTTTTTTTTTTTAAGGATTTTATTTATTTGACAGAGAGATAGCGAGAGCAGGAACACAAGCAGGAGGAGTGGGAGAGGGAGAAGCAGGCTTCCCGCTGAGCAGGGAGCCTGATGTGGGACTCGATCCCAGGACCCTGGAATCATGACCTGAGCCGAAGGCAGACACTTAATGACTGAGCCACCCAGGCGCCCCAGAAGAATGACATTTTAACGCTGATGAAGCCTTCGTAAAACTCTTCTGTGAAGTCACAAAACGAGCATAAAAAAAAGGAAAAGAACCTCTCAGTATTATTAAGAAAACAGTTTTGACCTGAAAGAAGCCCTGCAAAGGTCTTGGAGACCCTCCAGGCTCTGTGACTTTGAGGACTGTGGATCTAGAACACGGGGGTGCTCGAGCATTATCACCTCCCCACCCTAGCCATGCTATTCACCACTGTGTAGCCGTGGTGTGTGACACCTGTATGTCTTGCCTCCCTCAGCCAGAAGGTGCTGGAAGAAGACACTAAACCCTCTAACTTCCTCATAGGAATATTATGAGGCTCTGAAGTCCTATGACAATTTTAAAAGCCATATAAATAAGATTTTCTGTCTTCAACCATCCTAAACCATAGCTTTTTAGTGAGTGACTTCCTTTGTGTTAGTTTCTAAATAGCCAATCAAGTGAGCATACAAAAGAAAACATATATGTAACATTAAACATCTGTATGATTTCCTGAGAATTTCGGAACAGGGTTGCCCTTCAAACGAACTACCTCAGTTAATGAATTCGGAGAGCAAAGTTAGGTATTGCTGAGCACTTGAGCACAGACCACCAAATAAAGCTAGAGTACTTCAGACTCCATCAAAAGATACTATTTTGTTGATATAATGGATATTTCATATAAATAAAGTATGTTAGCTATCTTGTTAAAGTGCAAAATTCTAAAGGCTGTGAAAATCTTCGTCCTTGTTACTGCTACTATCTTTTTGTGCCTTTTCCTTTCTTCATTCAGATCCTGGACTGATACCCAGAGAAGTGGAATGGATCACCTTCTTTCACACTAGCTGTGCCACTTGCTGGGTGACAATGACAGGTTATTTTCCATCAGTTTCATTCGAAAGAGATCCTGGAGCACATCAGTGTAAGATGGTGCCTAGAGATATTAACATCTTGAGTGACAGAAGAATTCACTGGAGGGAAAAAAAAAAATTCCCATCTAAGGTCCACGGTTCTTCTATTGCCTCTACTATTTGCAAACCAGAATGTAAATAAAACTGAGGGAAGATTCCCATAATCCTTTTAGCTCACAAATTTATTTATTTTTTAACACGTCAAAGGAAAGTTCAGATTTCTCATTTTATGTTTAGGGAGACGATAAAGCTAGCTTTCTTAAATGACTTGGGCCAAGTCTTGTCCAGAGTTACATTTGACAGTTGCAGGGATCTTTTCAGTCCCACAACTGTAATGTTACCACTAAAGAAACCTCAAGCCCAAACACACGTTTTGAGACACTTAGTCATATGTTCTGTCCAGACTGTACAAAGGTATCCTTAATAGAAAATAAGGATGAGGATATGAATCCTGACCTAAGAGAGAAGAATCAAAATCGGATGCAAACGAAAAGCAAAACTAAAGAAGACTCACATAAAGGAGAGGTACGGGGGATTAAGGCTGATGAGCCCAGGCCCCTTTCCCTAGCATGGGGGTCTGTCCACCAGCCCAAGTGGGCCTGCTCCTTATTTCCGTATGGCCCGTAAACTAAGGATACATTTTACTTTTTTTTAATGGTTGGAAAAGAATCAGGAGGAGAAAATTTCATGATACATGAAAATTATGGGAAATCCAAATTTCAGTGTCCATACATAAAGTTTTCTTGGCACACAGCCATGCCCATTCATTTACATATTGCCCGGGGCTGCTTTGTCCATGCAGGGCGGAGGGAGATGGGTAGAGCCTGCCCGGCCTCTGGAGCCTCAAGTACGTCCTATCTGGATATTTACAGAAAATGAGAACCTCTGCTCTGTAAGAAAGTCTTACCTAACTGGAGTTCCGCTTTCTTATTAAACAGAAGTTTTAAGAAGGAAAGGATGAGGTGACTTTTCTAAAGAGAAACAGTATATATGTAGATATAATTTTGTAGTTGTTCCACCAAACGCTGTCTAAACCAGACAAGCAGCCATGTAGGAACACAGGGTATGCTTAATTATCCCCATTTTAAAGATAAACAGAAACTCTGAAAAGAAAGCTCGAAGACGTGCTGGGGTTGAAAATCAAACCAAAGTCTTCATCATTCTGTCCCCAGTGGTGACTACAGAGTCACCCCTCGCTGCTGACGGATTTTGATCTAGGGCTTTAACTTAGTTAAGGGCGGGGGGGGGGAGATAAAACTAAGTAAATCCAGAGGTGTACTCACATACTCTATGTGTGCACACACAAATATATATAAATTTATATCCCATTTCTTTGGTCTGTATCCTTTCACACTACTTCCTATCATATCACTTTGTAGGATCATCAGGCTTCTGAATTCAGAGACAGAAGTTCTAAGTGTGTACAAAAGGAAAGGGTGGTAAATCCATTTTTCTAAAATTTTGATGTGTTAAGAGAACACACCAGACGAGCTTTACCAAAAATTCCTAACAGGTCTTTTATCCTTAGCTGATGACCTATAAAACAGTGTGCTTACTATAAATATAAACCACAAGGTGGGCATGCTTTGGGTTTATGACTAACAATATTTAGTAGCCTCAGGAAAAAAAGAATATTATTGTAAGTAAATTCCTACTATATACATTATCTTTTCTCTCTCAGACTAAAATAAGCCAAAGGCCTGAGTATAAAAAGAACATCAAGTTTTTATCACATCCAAACAGAAATATGAGATTTAAGAGTGGTAGCTGTCTGCCTGCAGAGTATTTATAATCCCAGAATAAAAACGCCACTTTCAGAATCAAACTCCTATGAGAGAAGCAGCAAAACCCAATAAATGTAATGCATTACTCACTTTAATAGAAAACTATGCATTTACAGGTCCCGTACTCTGAAGATTGTATCAGTCATTATGCATGGGTATGTCATATTAAACAGCAAAATTTTAAAACATATATTAAAAAGAATTAGCATTCATTCACTCAAAATTCTCTACCCTATACCAAACACTGCATTTTATATTCACTCCAAGCTTAGGTCATTTAAAAACAAAACTAAGAAATCACTTGGATAGCCACATAAAATTTTCTTGAAAGCCTCTTCATGCAGTTTAAAAAAAAAAAAAAAAATCATATGATGATAACTGATTGAATCCAGAAGGAACTACAGAAGAAATCTGATCTTGATAGTTTTAACCTCTTATTTTGAGTCACTGCTGAGACTATACCCAATTGCCTCCATGCCATATACATCAAGAACTAAATATAGGTTTGAGTGCAAACCTTAATGTGTATATAAATCACCTGGGATCTTGTTAAATGCAGTGTGATTCTGTAGGTCTGGGTGGGACGAAAGATCCTGCATTTATAATAAGCTCCCAGGGGATGCCCACCTTACTGGTCCACAGACCACACTACACCTTCAGTGCAGGGCTGTAATAGGTCCTCACCTGGACTTCTCCCCAAAAAGTGGTATGTTCATGATTCATTCAATAAATACTGCTTAAGTGCCAACCAGATGCCAGACAACTGCCCTCATCTTATATAGGCTGTTCATCAGGGAAGGTCCTACAGAGAAGGTGACAGTTAAGCACAGGCCTGAAAGTGGGGGAGGAGATGAGCCAGGCAGATTGGTGGGAGGAGCATCCCCGCAAAGTGCAAAAGTCCTCAGGTATGAACAAGCCTTGCCTGCTCCAGGAACAGCAAGAAGGCTCTTACTACACATTCCTCACCTGGCTTCCAATTTAGCACATGCACCTCGTTCTCCTCTTACCTCTTTCATCATTTCTTCTCAGTCTCCTTGGCTAGTTCTCTCTTCTGCTCTTAAACATCAGAGTGTCCCAAGGCTCGGAGCTTGATTTTCTCTTTGGACTTGCACAGCCCCGGAGCGCTAACCCAGTCTCAGGGATTTCAACACTCAGCTCAGGTGTCTCTGAACTCCAGATTCACCTCCACCTGTCTATTCCATAGCACCATTTGGAGCACTGCAGACATCCCAAATTTCACGTGGTCATCACCCCCTCCAAACCAGCTCCTCCACCGTCTTCTCCATCTGTATAGGAAATTACCTTTTGTTTTTCTTGTAGGGCAAAAAAGCGGTCCTCAATGGTTCAACCTAGCTGCACATTCAAAAATTGGTCATTTTGGCTCCTTTTCTTTTTCTTCACACCCTGTATCTAATCCATCAAGAAGTACTGGCCCCCTCTCCAGAATATATCCAGAATTTAACTGATTTTCACCACCTCTACTGTTACCATCTGATCCATGCCATCATCATTTCTCGCGTGGATTACTGAAAGTCTCTGGACTCTTCTACTGGCTTTTGTCTGTGCCCTCTTACAGTCTATTTTCAACACACCAATAGAGTGATCCTTATAAAATATGTCAGATCATGTCACTACTCTGGGAAAACAAAAAACAAAAAACAACCCTCTGCAATGGTTCCCTATTGATCTCTGAGGGGAAAAAAAAAAAAGGTACTTACAATGGCCTATAAGTCCCTAAATCAGTGCCACCCCTCAGTCTCGGGCCCCACCCCAGACCTAATGAATGAGACTCTTTGGGTTGGGACCAGAAATCCATGTTTTACCAAGCTAACCGGGTAGATTCTTAAGCACATCAAAGTCTGAAGACCCCTGCCCTCTTTGCCTACTTCCCACTCCACCCTGGGATCATGACCTGTCTGATCTTATCTACCACAACCATCCTAAGAGCTTATTCAAAATCCCAACCCATGACCTGCTAGTGCTCCTGATCCCCTTTGTACAGAACATGGCCTGGCACATAGTGGGCACTCAGCAAGAATGTGGTCAATCAGTGAATGAATGGAGTAACTGTGGCTGAAGGGCATGAATGTGGGGGAGAAGAGAAGCTAAGGACAAGGAGTCAGACTGTGGAGGGCACTGTAGGGGTTGAAGGCTAGGATTCTGAGAGCCTCTAGAAATGTTCTAAGGAAATGGAGAAGTGACAAGTGTGCTCTCTTCCTGACTAATTCAGGAAACTCTGGAGGAACTAAGTATCCAGGCTAGGTAGTGATTCATAGCCTGCCTCCCTACTCTGAGAGATGAAGCTTCCTTTTCTCTTTAGGGTCTTCCCAAAGACTGTCAATTCTTAGAGCTCTCATCTATAAGGCTTAGGGTCCTGAGGGTCTAGGACACATGGCCAGGAGCCAGGAAGCCATGCTTCCCTGTCTAAACCATGTCACACCATAAGTCACAGTTAAAGTAGAGGTCCCCAAGCAGGTGGCCCATGGGCACAGTTCACAGATGTGGCTTACCATTATACTCAGTATTTAATTAAAAATTGGGAATTTTCACACAAAATTTTGGAATTCTGGTTTGTCTGGATAAGTCAGAAGATCTAGCAACACTGAAGCACATTCTAGTGGGCCAGCAATGGACAGAGTGGAATGGCAGCTTCCCTCTTTGGATGGGCCACTTGCTCATTTTGTCAGCGTTCCACCATTCCTTGTAGCCACAATGACAGTAGCCTGCTCCACTCATTAATCTCCCTGACTCCTGAAGGCATCTGAGCTGCAAACTCTGCTTATCCTTTAAACACTCCCCATTCCCAGGGTAGTTCCAAATCTGATAGAACTGGTAGCATATATATGCTTACAAAGCCACATTAAAGGAACAGTCTTATGTGACGGGGAAGAGAATATAAAATAAATTGGTATAACCTTAATACATAAAATAAACGGATGTAAACTTTTTAAAGGTACATGCACACCCATAGAGTAATTAAACAGTCAAGCACTTTTCTAAGGAAATCAAAAGATACAGGAAAAGGTTTAAGTACAAGGATGTCCATCAGAGCATTAACCCTAACAGGAATGGTCAAATTACTACCCTAAAGCCTACGGTCTGGTTTCATAAGTAGTTTATGGGGATATGGCCATGTCCATTTGTTTGCATATAGTCTGTGACTGCTTTCAAGTGAGACAGTACTAGAGCAGAGTTGAGCAATAGATCTCATGTCCCCCAAAGCCTAAAATACTTACTCTGTGGCCCTCTACAGAAAGTTTGCCAACCTTAAATCTGTAACAACAGCAACAACAACAAAATGGGACAAAAATCTAACAGCAGGCAATGGGTTAAATTAATTACAAGATGGCCACATTAAGTTCAGGGTTCCCCCGACCTTGGCCTAGGGCCAGATACTTCTCTGTTATGGGGCTGTCCTGCGCACCGCAGGATCGTCAGCAGCATCCTTGGCCTCTACCCAATAAGATGCCAGTAGCACCTTCCCTGCAACACCCATTGTGACAACCAAAAATGCCTCCAGACATTCCAAACATCCTCGGGGCGGGGAGCAAAACTGCCCCCAGTCGGGAACTACTGCATGTAGATGGATACAATGCAGTGATTAAAATCCATATTTTACAAAACGATTTAATCAGGGGGAACTTTCAGAATGTACAGAGGAACCCAAAGCAACTTAGAAACACTACATACACTGTGATCCTAAACTGGCTTAAAAATGTTATTTATACATCAGCATAGACAAAAAAAGACCAATTACCAATCATTCAGTGATCTTAACCATGACTATTCTGGGATGATGAAATTATAGGGGACTATTACTTTATTGGGGTTCCCCCCATATTTTCTACAATCTACGTGGCACTAATTTTGTAATTTAAAAAAATCTACAAATTCCATAAAAACTAAATTCTGTGGATCTGGACGAATAAAAATATATTCAGGCAGAATTCCTCTACTGAAAATTTTGCAAACAATACATAAACCCATGAAGTTGTTATATAATGATGAAATCTGTCTCATTTCAATTTTCCCTTTAAATACTTGATCAGATTAAGAGGACCCTTTTATTCACGAAATTTTTAGTCCAACATTCAAGCCCCGACAGTTCGAGTTTGTATAATATTTGACACATTTTTATGGTTTTGTAAAGGGCTGTGATTACGTGGTCCAGTGATACCCTAATAATAACCCATTGTAAGGGCCGGCCACTTCTCCCCCTCCTAATGGGAGCTGTAAGCGCAGCACTCCACGTGCTATAACTTTTCCATCTGCCCCAGTTTAGCACTGCCTCAGAACTGCAGACGCCTTTTTGTCTTAGTATTTCCCCCCCAAAATGCCCCCATTGTTTGCAGTTTATCGGGTATTAGAGATCATTATGGCACAGGCAGCAAAACTCCTTTTCATAAGGACCGGCACTCTTAAGAAACTGGCAGTGGTCAAGTTTGTCAGAGATGAAAACATTGCCCTGGGCTTAAGCAAAAGGTCAGTCAGAAATGAGACCTGAAGGCTGCCGATTTGAAGGTCAAGTCCACACGGGCTGCAAACTGGCAAAAAGCAGCCGCCTCCTAATAACACAGACTTCAGGGTCCGTATCACGAGACTGGGGGGTCTCCTGGTTTTTGAGGAACTACATTGTCTTAAATTCCTAAGACCCGTTGCCCAGATTATGGGACAAGGAAAACCCGGTTTGGAACTAACCACCCCACAGGAGCACTTTCGGGGCGTGCTGCGCTGAGCCCCTCACAGGCAGGCACACGGACTCTACCCCCCTTTACCTACTCAGGCGGTCAGGAAACCAGCATGTACACAGCCACTGACTGAGCGTATGGAGAACAGCAACTACAGCTGGGCTGCTGGCCCCGCAACACACCTCTTTAAGTTGGGGAAGCAGAGACAAATGCGATGGAAACAAATCGACAAAGAAAGAATTTCGTACAGTGACTCAGTGCATTGCAGACAATAAAACAAAGTTATTAGGAGAAAAGGCTGTTCGGTGGTGGTGACATTCCAGCCTGAAGCCTGAATGATGGGAAGAAGCCAGGTATGTGGAGAAGCCGAGGAGCTGAAACCCCGGGTGAGAAGCAGCCTGGTGGACGGGAGAAACAGGGATGTCGGCAATAAGAGTCCAGCGGTGATGGAGCAGTGACCAGGTCGGCGTGTGAACTGAGACAGCCAATCAGGGCCCCCTGGTATGGGGTTTTGTAGGCTTTGTGAGGAATCTGATTTTTCTTCTCTGCTACTTCAAAGAAACCTTTCTTTCTTTGGAAGGTTTTAAGCAGAGAAGTGACATGATCGGATGAACATGTGTAACACATCACTCTGGGGCTGACATAGATAGGCGGTAGGAACGGACATAGGACGAACAATTCGGAGGCTCCTGCAGCCCCATATATGAGAAAGGATAATGCCTTGGACTCAAATATTAAGATGCCATTGGGTATGAAGTATAGGTCACAGGGTCTTGTGCTGGCTTGCATCAAATTTAAGAAAAGCACATACGAAGCACTAACAACAACAAAGAAGACCTTACACAATGCTCTGAAATATCTCACACCACCAAAAAGAAGTTAGTATAAATGATGCATATAGTTATAAAATATCCCCTATAGACCTGTTTGGGGCCCACAAGCTAAGTGTATGGCCAGCTGTCAGAGTGCAGTGGAGAGAACCGATCTACTATTGTTAATATCTGGCTGGAATTTCAGATAGACCTGAGTTCAAATCCTAGTCAAGTTGCTTAAATGCTTTGAATCTCAGTTTTCTATCCACAAAAATGGGATCATGGATACCTATCTGGTAGTTGCTGAGCTTGATTAGTGTATGTGACAAAATGCATGAGAACTGCTTAGCGTGAAATAAATGCTCAATAAGTTAATACTGTTCTCTATTATTGTTAGCCCTGGATTTTTTGCTTTCCCATTCAGGTAGACTGGTGTTAGGTCATTTAGCTCATCCATCTCAAAAAAAAAAAGGTAAAGCCACCTTGAAGGAGTGGAGAGGGCAGACAGGAGTGGGGGCCATGTTCAGCCTCTTCCAGGCAGGCTTTTATGTCCTTCTCTTTAGCTGACTCAAATATCACAGATGGACACTAAGGGCAAAAGTGGATAAACAACAATCTTAGTGCATGGGACACTTGCTGCCTAGAGTATCTTATGGAAGGCTTTTGTGAAATTATTACTCTCTTCTACTTTCCAAATCGGCTAGCTCAGTCACTGGTTCTTAAACTGGGCTTCAGGGAACCTGGAAACTCCTGAAAATTGCATGCAAACTTCTGAGGTGCATTTTTCCTAGGAAGAGGTCTAACAAAAGAAATAGGTGAAGATGAAATTCTGTCTAGGATTTACAAGGGAGAGGGAGGTATGTACATGAAACAAGATGAGCCCTGAGTTGTCATTGTTGAAGCTGGGGGATGAGAATGTGAGGGGTCCATTACATTATTCTCTCTGTTTTTATATGAGTTTGAAACAACCTATACACGTTCACGCACAGCATACATTATTTATGAATTAGGTATTTTCATGTGGACTCATTTTTTATCTTCTTTTCCTATAAAAAGGCAAGTCTTATGGTAACATATTTACTAAGCAAGCACTTGGTTAATCCATCAACGTATCATAAGGATAAATGCCTGCTTTTTTTTGCTTGCTCTTCTGGCCTTATGCCCAAACTTTCTTCTCAAAGAGCTGATTTTATGTTCTGTGAATTGATCGTGGATTCAGTATGGTCCATGCCATTCCTCTGTGGTGGTGTCAGCCTGAGCAACTCTCAGAGAAACATCTTGTTTACAAAGTAATTCGGATCTGTCCATGGAGTGTTCTCACTGATCAAAGCAGGAATGTGTATTTTAGCCACAAATAAAACATTTATTTGTGCACAGGGTACAGAACTGAATTCATACTGACCTTTTCAGATCAAAATCAGGACTACCTCTTTCAAACAAAATGCCCAATGATCTGTATTTATGTCAGATAAAAAATACAAGCAACTGAAGCTAAAGTTTATAGAGATATTTAAAAGGAGTTGTTTTTATTCATTAAAAAACATTTGCAAAAAAATGATTCATCGTACTCTACAAAGCAAATTCTAAGAGGGGTTTTAAATCTGCCATATATATATATATATATATATATATATATATATATATATATATAAATTTATATAAGTGGGGCGCACTTATTATAAAACCAAAAAATGGGATAGTCCTGTTTGGATTTTTGTGTGTGACAAAAACAATGAATAAAGGGAGTGAAGACGAAAAGGACAAAATACTCCTTTGGGAAAGAAAGGTGAGAATTTTAAAAGGTATAAGAAAATGGGACTATACTGGGACTTCTCACAATGAGGATAAAGAATGAAAAAGTGACACTGAAGTAATGATTAGCACTTACTATGCACAGGGATTTTTTTCTAGAAGTTTTCAATGGATGCGCTCATTTCATCTTCACTCCAACCCTATGACGTAGGTAGGAGCTGTCATTCCCATTTTAGGGAAGAGAAAACTGAGGCTTTTTCCTAGCCACTAGACTAAACGCTGCCAGGTTATGAGTTATCTATAGAATTCGTATTTCAACATAATATTTCTGGTTTTGATGCTGTACAGACAGCCTCTGTAATAACTACTTCTTTTGTGTACTTGCTTTCACACTCTTGTTAGAAACAGGACTCTCTGTAATATTCGATCTTCACCTGGGTGGACAGAAGGCGTTTAAACCAAAGCTCTACTCAGTTCCTAAGTGAACAGATGCAGGCACTCAGGCCAACAGCGGGTCAAAGAAGACCGGACTTGACAACAGAGAAAGTTAAAGAGAACATTTGTTACGGGAAAACTGCCTCAGGACTCTGAGTAATTTAAGAGTTGATGCTTTTTCTTTCTTTTTCTTTTTTTTGGGGGGGGGAGTGTTGGGGGGGCCGGCAGGCAAACAGAATCTTCCAGACTCAATAGGAATTTTGTTAACCAAAAGCATCTAAGTATCATGAGGTTTTTAAAGGAAAGATTAAACTATTGTATGATATAGTAATTCTTTTATGAGAAAGAAAATGGGCCACTGTATTATAGAAATGCCAGTTGCCATATACCTAATTATAAACCGTTATCAAAATAGGGAAGAAGAGAAATGTGCAGATCACCCTTTTGTAAAAAAGACCCACTGCACTATACAGTTTGGATAAAAACAACAAAAAGCGATGGTTTAATCAGTCCCCAGAAGTCTATATATTACACGCAGTAGACGGAAAGAAAGCCCTCAATATGAAAGAAAATCCCTCATTCCTGTCCTCAAGGAGCTTACAGATGTAGGGTTGGGGTGAGGGTGGGAGGAAAGGGACACCCACACACAAATTTACACTTAAGGTGCCCCTACCCTTTAAAACAGTGGTTCTCAACCATGGGTGGTTTTGCCCTGCGAGGAACATTTTCTGGTTGTCACAGCTGGGGGTACCGGGGCCGGGGGAGTGGCTGTGGACACCCAGTGGGTAGAGAGTGGGGATGATGCTGCACATGGTACGGTACACAGCACAGCTCCTCACGGGAGAGAGTTACCTGGCTCCAACATCGACAGGTGAGAACCCACAACTAGGAGATGTGGTGTCACTTGCCGGCACAAACCCTCTCAGGGGTAGTTTCAGGAGACGGCAATGAAACCAGTCAAGGCACAGCAAGGGCACAGATACCCCATGAACCACGATGTGCTTCCTCCTGGTATCTGAGCTCTGCAATTAGGCAAGAGTCACTTCACATCCCGTCTTGACATGCAAAGGACAACTTTTTAGCTAATTGTAAGGAGGAGGAAATGTCATCACAGTAAATAGCTTAATTCAAAACCCTTCACATTGGGCACCTGGGTGGCTCAGTCAGTTAAGCGTCTGCCTTCGGCTCAGTTCTTGATCTCAGGGTCCTGGGATCGAGTCCCGAGTCAGGCTCCCTGCTCAGCAGGGAACCTGCTTCTCCCTCTCCCTCTGCCTTCCCCTAGCTTGTGCTCTCTCTCACTCTTACATAAATAAATGAAATCTTAAAAAAAAAAAAAAACAACCCTTCAAATCAACTACATAGTAATGTGGGAAGGAAAAGTTAACACTGAAAAACGGAAAACCATCAATTCAACACAATAATAAACTGGGCCTAAAGCTACGCAGAAAGAACGTGGACGATTCCAATTATTTAAAAGCCCACTGGGAACCTGCTTTGAGGTTTCTGAACATGAACTGAGTGCACTGTTGATATCACGGAGTACCACTCACAAGTCCCCTCTGTCCGATAAAATACTGAGTAAAGGAACATGCCAGTACTTGCAAACAAAGCCATTCGCTAGTGCTTAATTTTACAGGGCTTCACATAAGTCCTCCTTCCCATCCCAAACTGTCAACAGCAAAACAACCACAGTTCCTTATCTATTCATTTTCTACAGCTTAAAGGAGGAATTATCTTTTTCTTTTTTTCCTAGTTTTTGGGGAGGGGGTGGGTTTTTTTTTTTAATATTTTTATTTGAGTATAGTTAACACACAACGTTACATTAGTTGCAGGTGTACAACATAGTGGCTGGACAAGTTGACAGGTTATGCTCCACTCACCCCAAGTGTAGCTATCATCCATAACCATATGGAGCTATGACAATATCATTGCCCATACTCCCTATGTTGAGCCTTTTATTCCCGTGACTTATTCATTCCATTACTTGAAGCCTGTATCTCCCAGTCTCTTTTATCCATTTTGCTCATTCCTCCACCCCCTCCCCTCTGGCAACCATCAGTTAGTTCTCTACTCATAGATCTGTTTCTTTTTGTTTATCCATCTGTTTTGTTTTTTAGAGTCTACACATGAGTGAAATCATATAACGTTTGTCTTTCTCTCTCTGACTTATTTCACTTGGCATAACATCTTCTAGGTCCATCTGTGTTGTCGCAAATGACAAGATTCATCCTTTTTCGTGGCTGCATAATATTCCATTATGTACCCTTTTTTTTCACTATATTTTAAGAACTTTCAAAAGTCATTAATTTATCATTTTGCATGTGACACACAGACTTTATTTTATAATTTCTTTTAAAAGTACAAATGGAACGGGGCACCTGGGTGGCTCAGTCGTTAAGCGTCTGCCTTCAGCTCAGGTCATGATCCCAGGGCCCTGGGATCAAGCCCCGCATCGGGCTCCCTGCTCAGCAGGGAGCCTGCTTCTTCCTCTCTCACTCCCCCTGCTTGTGTTCCTGCTCTCGCAATCTCTGTCAAATAAATAAATAAAATTTAAAAAAAAAAAAAGTACAAATGGAAGTGTAGCAATGCTGATAACTGTTAAAGATGAAGAATGGGAGAGAAAGCGTCAAAGAGTCACACTGGGCAATTCTTCCCACTTTCATATATATTAGAAATTTCCGTAACAGTTATAAAAAAGGGAAAAAAAGTATAAACAGTTCTTAGACACACACACACACACAAAAATGTGGCCTTGTGTGTTTACATAAAATAATTGAATCCCGATGACTTCAGTGGCAAATTCTTTATGGTCTTAAAGATTCTAGATCTAGCTTTATTTTGCTATCTGCCTCCCCATCATCTACATTTAAAAAAAAAAAATCTACAAAACGCTCAGAAAGGAAAAACAAAAAACTCCCTAAATTTGTAGAAATAGCGCTAATTTGGGGCACCTGGGTGGCTCAATTGTTAAGCGTCTGCCTTCGGCTCAGGTCGTGATCCCAGGGTCCCGGGATCGAGCCCCACATCAGGCTCCCTGTTCAGCGGGAAGCCTGCGTCTCCCTCTCCCACTCCCCCTACTTGTGTGCCATCTCTCGCTATGCCTCTCTCTGTCAAATAAATAAATAAAATATTAAAAAAAAAAAAAAAAAGAAATAGCGCTAATTAAACAATATCCTTCCCACAAAGTTTCTGTCTCAAATGATGACACCCAAATGACTTTAAATGGACTCCATCTTTTAGCAAAATGACAAGAGGTTTCAACTGCCAAACTGAAGCTTCTTTGTATTATGTGTTTTATCTAATTAGCACTCTAGGAAATGCATTTGTGGTGACCAAACGTGAGCATTCCCTTCTCTTCTGCTGACCTTAAAATATGGAGTGATGTAGTTACACCTTTAATATAAAATAGCATGTGTGTGCAAGAGAGTGCTTTCTTCAAGTAACAGAAATGATTAAGGAAAAGCATATAATAAAAGGCCAGATAATATAATAATTTTGGCTTGTTTTCCTTTAGATAGAGCATAATTGTTTACTTAACAATAAGCCATATCATTTTCCATATTCAACATGGTCGTTGGAGGGTATGAGAATGAGTTATAATACAATGTTCACCCTCTCTGTTCAGGGAAAAATAATTAGGGAAGAAAATTAACTTCTGCTGAGCATCCCTTCTATGTCAGGCATAATACAGGCCTTTAAATACATTAATCTTATTTGATGCACCCATGAGAGGTAAGTGCTCTTGCTCGTCTGGTCTTATAGATGAGGGAAACAAGAGCAGAGAGGTTAAATAACCAGTCCTATCTTACCTGCTTGCTCTCATATAGTGAGATATCTAAACCTTAGTTTGTTGGGCTCCAAAACCAAGTGAAATATTCAGGGTACATTATGGTGTCACTTCTCAGGAGTGATCAGTATCCTGCTAAAAGTAATACAGCAAATATACTTATTTTAAGACCACAAAAATTTTACCACAAAAAGGAGTGCATTAGAGAAAATTCACCGGGGGAATTTTATTGAATTATTATCATCTTCAAGCCTAGAGACAAAACAAAAGTTTTATGACTTTTCTTATTAAAAATGTAACCATATGTAGTTGAAGATAATTTAAAGAATAAAGATGAGCAAAGGAAAAGAAAAAATGTATCACAAATAATCCCATACTGAGAGCATGATGGTCTTTATCTTTCTATAGGTCAAAGTAGAATTGTAATGTGATCACCAGGCAATGTTAGCAGGACTAGAGCAAAACTTATCGTGTTCAAAAAGAGCAAGTTTCCATCCTTCTTTCCTCCATCTTTCCTAAAGGGGGATTTATACATATCTCTAAAACAGAAAACATACTCGCTAACCCACCCACCAAGATTATGTACAATTACACTCAATTCGATCTCTGAAAGTAGAGTTCAGATTTGGATTATTAATTTAAATTACATTTTACTACTCCTGACTCTTTAACTACATGTTGTAGGGTCCCCATCCTAGAGAATACTTGGGGCTATAATTAGCCCTTTGCTAGGTATCAAGGAAGTAGAAACGGAGTCATCAGTGTGAGGAATACAAGGAGTGTGCTGTAAGGAGAGACTTACTGCTGAAAAATCCTGTGCTTTCCCCCCAACCCTTCCACTTTTGCTACACTGTCTTTTCTACATCGTGCCATAAGTGCAACCACCCTCACCCAAGACAGCATTACAACTTATATTGGGCTCAAGGGCTAATGATGGCAAAAAAAAAGACAGAAACTGTATCAAGTCAAATATCCCCATATTTCAAAGGCAAGAATGGTGAATAATACCTAAGCATTTTCCAGACCTGAGTTCTCAAACTATGTACCCTAATCTAAATGCCAATAACTTAAATATGCACAAATGAGATTCTTTTGGTCATTATTCCCAGAAACAATCCACTGAGGTTTCTCGAAAGCATCCACACATACATTTCCGTATTATAAAACCACCTCCTTGATGGAAGCCCCTTGACAGAGAACAGACTTCCTTCTTGTTCTTGTACTCTAGTACTTAGCACAGTGTCTGGTACACGAGACATGTAATAAACACATCTCAAATGAACAAGTGGTGATAAGAGAAATTCACAGGAGAGAGAAAGTCTTCTAAAGATTCAAAATGGTAGACTGACAGATTTACCAAAGAGGCTGGCTAATAAACTACGGTATCATTCTATGATAATACCATTTAATTCTAAAAGAATCTACTTGTAAATACTGTAATTGATTCAGAACATCCACAAAGTAAAGAGAGTATCATTCTAATAAATGTAATCCTGATGAAAATGACATGTTTTACTTTCAAAAAATATTGAGGCAAGTGTTGATAGTCACAAGGTAGGCATAAGCTTATTATCATGCACATCAAACTACCTCATCTAGATACAGGGTATTTATTTTAGGTCATGTATTTATATTCCTAATATCAATTTTAAAAGCAGTGCTATTTAGTACATGTTTGACTAACGAACATAGCTTGCCTATGCCTGGCTGGCTCAGTCAGAAGAGCATTCGACTCTTGATCTCATGGTCGTGAGTTCGAGCCCCATGTTGGGTGTAGAGATTACTAAAAAAAAAAATAAACTTAAATAAAATGCTTTAATAGTTCAAACAGCCTCAATTTTAACTCACTCAATTGTAAACCTATAAAATTTCACATCAAAAGGAGTCAGAAATGTGTCTACATTTAAATCAATTACAGAAAGGTATAAATTAAATATATTGATTTTTCTTATTAGAGAATGGACAGATAATAAGATACAACATCCAGATGCCAGAGCTTTAGATAGGAACATCTTCACCATCATTTTTCATAATAATAAAAATGTATCAGCAACCTCCAACATTAGAAGAAATGGCAAAGTAAGAACATTCATCTGAATTATTATGTAATTAACAATGATACATATGGAGAATATACAATGTAAATACATTTATATGCAATATAAAAACATGATATTGAAAATAAAACACAAGATAAATTAAAAAAGCTATAAAATTAAAAAAGCTATGATTACTCTGGTGTAAAAATAAACTGGAAGGTTAGAAAAGATTAAGATAATTGTATTTTTTTGCTTCTATTTATTTATTATTTTAAGTTTTTATTTAATTCTAGTTAGTTAACATACAGTGTTATATTAGTTTCAAGAAAATTGCATTTTAAAAGAGCTTTGTATCAGAACAATAGAATACGATGACATTTTCACCTTTTCTACTTTCCAAAGTTTGCCGTATGACCATTATAATAACAATTTGCCAATTTTCTTTTCTTGTTTCTTTTTTTTTTTTTTTGTCTACAGAGCCTGCTTCTCACTGAAGAAAGTGGGAAAATGTAGGTATTTCTTTTCTGGCCTCCTTCGCAGCTCGAAGTGAACACGTGACTTAGGATTCACCAATCAAATGTGCCCGCACCGGACTGGGGCACTAGAGAGAAGTAGCAGGTACAACCGTGGGTGGTTGTGTCGCAAGAAGACTCAGTTCCTCCTGCAACAGGAGTGATAGAGCAGGCTCCAGTGGTAGTTCTCTAGACGAGTTCTGTGGTACCGTTTGAGGTTCTGCTCCAGGCCATACAGCTCCAAGCCTGGTTCTCCTACCTACTTCTGCAGGTATCCCAATATCCTTTCTATAAATTTCTTTTCTTTTAAAATTAACCAGAGTTGCTTACTACTGCTAGCTATTAAAACCTCTGACACAGGGCTAAGATTTGATTACTTTTATAGATACATATTATCAGTGTTATAAATATGTATTTATTATAAAATACTACATATTTAAATATATATGAATACATGCATCTGTATGTACAAATATATTTACACAGATATAAGGAGGAATTAGTATTCATTAATCTTTATGTAGTAGGAATTTTTACCCAAACAAGAACTGTATGGCATGATTCATTTTTATTATGTCTGATTATGACTATTTGTGTTTAAAGGAATACAAACTCTAGTTTAGAAAAGAATCCTAAAATTTGGGAAAACTGCAAATGAATGGGTTCTCTTAGATTTCTTCCCGTCGGAAGCAAATGAAATTAGCTGTTAACATTTCTCTCTGGGTTATATGTTACAATTAAATGTTAATATGTGAAAGCAGGTAGTATCTCTGAATAACACTGGAGCAAAGGGTGACTGATTATGTTTAATATCCATGCTTGTATCTATGTATTATTGTACAGTGACACACAGGACATAAGAGTTGTTTGTTACATGAAGAAGCACACCTACCTTAGAACCTACTCAACTAGGATTTAGATCTCCTCCTACACTTAATACATTACTCACAGAAGGTAGTGAGTTGATGTGAACTCTCCTGAATTTGCTCATTATCTTGGAAGGTTAAGTCCCCCAGAAGAAGTCAAGCTCCGGGTTCCTCTTCCCAGTCTCCTCCTCGACAACCAGCCAACTATTACAACCCATCCCCGTGCAGAGCAACCAGCCCCTAGCAATCACCCTTTTTTACACACTTATTCATCTGGCCCTGAACAATGATAACAATGACTCGATGCTCCCGTGGGGCAGGTACCCCTACTGCCTCCTCACAAGCGGACAAAGCATCCCTTCGAGCAAATAACAATATGCCCAAAGACAGACACGGAATACATGATGGGAGTGTCAAGTTCATCTACTAGGGAGTGTTCACTGCATGGCCCAATCTAAATGTCCTCTTCCAAAATCAACACTGTCCTTTAAAAGCAAAATTGTTCAATTCCAGGAGCAAGTATTGATGCGTTGTGGGTGTGACTGTCTGCCCAATAAAGGGGCAGGACAGGAGGATAACCACAACAGAAACAAATGAAGAAGGCCATGAAAACAGCTTCTCCCAAGAATACGCATTTTATTAATTCACATTTCAAAAAGAGAGAGAATTCCCTTTCTCATTTAAAGTGCCATAACCCACAGTGTCACAGTTAATAAAAAGCACAGTATCAAACCTATACTGCATTCATGAAAGCCAGTTACAGCTTTATATCGTCCTGAATATGGAAAGGCTGAATAGGCACCACCACCAAAACAATTCAAGGGCCTTCGTTTTATCATGCTATTAACACGTTTGTTAGAACGATATAAAATCAATGGCTTAGTTTACATGCTGATGACACCCGTGGAACTGCCCGGCTCTACCCTCCTGTCCAATGAACTGTGCTATTATTTATACCTAAAAAGAATCGACTGTATTATCATAAACGAGATGCAGTCCATCACTGCGCATGAAGATCAAGTATCTCAAGGGCTGAAATCTGAGTCACCTTCATGCAAACTCAGCTATGCACTATTGTCACTGCTCCATTACCTCAGCTTTTTCTTTGGAACCATAGAAAAACCTTACATTACAAATGCAGGGCAAATGAGAGCTCTCGAGGAAGAATTCATCTCCTAAAGAAAAATAATGGCCTACAACATGACATGCAACTCATGACATGCTTCCTTCACATATTTAGATAGAAATGTCATCCAAACATTAGCAATACTGCTAGGTTGTTAATTAAACACTGATAAAATAAGCTCATTAAAAAAATCTTAAAACAATAAAGATAAATATAAATCTAGAACAAAATCCTGTCCCACCTCCTTCTTCTCTTTTATTTCTACTCTCTGAAAGTAATCAATTTTAGAGTCTACATGCATTTTCTATATTTCAAGGCTAATTCAAACAGAATTACATAAAAATGTAATTACATATATACGATATATACATTTAAAACAAACACCTGGTTGGGTGATGCATAGGTTCCTGCAGTTTGCTTTTTTAAAACAATAACATAATATAGACAACTTCCCATGTCAACACACATTGATCTGTCCCCTCTCTTTTAAAGCAGCCACCTAGTGTTCCATTCTAGATTTCTAGATTTAAGGACATTAAGGTGGTTCCCAATTTTCACTACTACAAGCAATGCAGAAAAAAAAAAAAGTAAGTAATGCAGATGTGTATATCATTGCCTTCATGAATATTTTACACCATTATATGAGCTTTTGTCTTTAAGGTAGAGGGCAGTTGGACAAAGAGAATGCCCGTTTTACATTTTAATAGATGCTGTCCAAATTCCCCACTATAAGGCTATTCCACTTATATTCCTAACAGAGGACCCCAGTGCCCATTTACCCACTCCTTCCCCAACACTGACTCCAAAAGGTTTGAGAAGCTTTCTAACAATTTTTGTGAGCAGCTTAAAAAAGGAGTGTCACGTTTTTCCTTAGGAAAATGTATGAAGTTTGACTTCAAAGAAATCACAGGGAAAGCTCCTGCCCCAAAGATAATTACAGTATAAGAGAATATATAAAAAAGAAGACAATTAAAAACAGCACTCAAGGGAGCTAGCCAAGCAAAGATAGTATGACAAGCTTCTGTGATAAATACTTTAGTGGTCTCTTTGGTTGAGATGAGCCTCAATGCATTTTTTTTCTCCTTAAAAGGTGTTTAAAAATTTAAACAATTTAAATTATTTTTTTATGTTTTTATTGAGATATAATTGACAAATAATATTAGTTTCAGGTGTATACCATGATTCAATAAATGTATATATTGTGAAATGATCACAATAAGTCTAGATAACATCCATCACCCCACAGTTACAATTTTTTTTTATTTTTTAAATTTGTGCAGAATGATATAATAGCAATCTTCCTGCCCCCGGAAAGAAAAAAAATTAAAATATTGTTTATTTGCTTTGGATTAAATATTAGAAATAACAATAAGTCCCATTCCCGTCTCTCTCTCCCCAGATGCAACTATTACCCAGAATTTGTTGTTTATCCATTCTGTCTATATCTTTATGCATTTATAACATAGCACCTATAAAATATGTTATTTTATGTGATCTTCTTTAAAAAATACATAAGTGTTGACCATATGTATGACTGAACCAATTTGTTTTTATCACTTAAGTATTACATTTCTGAGATCTATCCATGATGATATATATACACCTAATTCATTTGTTTTCTCCACTTAATAATGTTCTGTGTAATCCATTCCCTTACTGATAGACATTTAGGATAATTGCCATTTTTTACAATCACAAAAAATACTGAGTAAGCATCCCTGTGCATGTCTCCTTTAGAGGAATTGCTACAGAGTAGGTTCCATGTATTAAAAACTTCATTAAATGTTGCCAATTTTTTCCCAAGGTATTTGTACAATCTGTGTCCCTGCTAGCAACGTATGAGGGCTATGATTTCTCCGTTCTGTCCAAACTTTTTATTATCAGGCTTTCTAATTTTTGTCAACCTGATTGTATGTGAAATAGTGTCTGGTTATTGCCTTAAATTGCAGATCTCAGATTATGAATCATGTTGAGCTTTTGTGAATTGTCTATGCATATTCTTCTACCCAATGCTTTTCTCACTGATTTTCAGGAGTTCTTTATATATACTAGGTACTAATCCTACGCCTATTATTTATGTTATCAACATTGTTTTCAGATTTATTCTTGTCTTTTAACTTTGTGTTTCTATTTAACTACATCTACCTTCCTTGAGAAAAGGATCAGGAATAAAAAGCCCTTAGGAAGAGATCTTCCATTGTTAATTTTTCCGTTTGAACTGTGCTTTCATCAAGCTTCCAAAGTAAAATTTAAAGAGTTAAAAAAAAAAAAAACAACAAAGAAAGCATACACTGTTTTTAAATTATTTCCAAAAAAAAATATTTTTAATAATCTTATTAGGGAACTAATTCATAAATATTATAATAAAGGTATCAATCTATAAAATCTGGCTTCTTAACATTGGAAAATAGCTTTTTAAAAAAGATTTCATTTATTTATTTATTTGAGAGAGAGAGAGGGAGAACACGAGCAGGGGAAGGGGCAGAGAGAATCTCAAGTCAACTCCTCACTGAGCACTGACCATAGAGCCCGATCCAGCACTTGATCTCACCACCTTGAGATCACGACCTGAGCTGAAGCCAAGAGTTGGACACTTAGCCAACTGCGCCACCCAGGTGTCCCATCAGCTTTTTTTTTTTTTAATGAGAATTTCTGTATACAAAAGATTCACTATTTAAACACAATCACTTAGAATGATATTCAAACTTAATACAGAAGATTAAAACCTTATATAACCTAATCTCTGTGGCAACTCAATTTGCCTTTCACACAATCATAGCATCAATGTCCCAACTTTTATAATACCATCTCCTGAAAGTGAGCTAAAAACACAATTTAGCAGGGCGCCTAGGTGGTGCAGTCAGTTAAGTGTCTGCCTTCGGCTCAGGTCATGATCCCGGGGTCCTGGGATGGAGCCCCGCATCGGGCTCCCTGCTCAGCGGGGAGTCTGCTTCTCCCTCTGACCCTCCCCCCCTCATGCTCTCTCACTCTCTCTCTCTCTCTCTCAAATAAATAAATAAAAATCTTTAAAAAAAACACACACACAATTTAGCAACTGGTAAAGGAAATCACCATATCCTATAACAATAAGCATCAAAGACATATTTTCTAGGGACTTATTTCACTTTAAACATATTTTATAACATAAATAATCTCAAGTTAAAAGCAGAATTGACACTACAAAGGAACCAACTCTGATACAATCTTCAGAAATTGTGTTTGCTCAAGTACAAATAAATACTCTCAGATTGTTCCTTATTCTTTTCTCCAAAGGAGAAAAATAAACTCTATGTGGAATTACCAGATAAAAGGATAACATAACACTGAAGCTTTTGATGCATTTTGCCAAATTTTCACCACAAAAATACCAATTTACATTATTACTGGCAGTGTATGAGTGCCCATTTCCCCACATCTTCATAAGAAATTGAATTGCAGTGAAGTAAACAAACCACAAATATACAGATAATAATGTGGCAAACAAAAAGTCATACTATTATTTTATTTTGATAATATTTAACATCATTATTTTACTATAAACTTTTTAAGAATAATGATTTGTTATGCTTGTTAAAGAGCAACTTTTTTTTTTCATTGTCAAATTTTTAAAAAATTGTACCACCCAGTAATTTTTTTTTTTAATGGGAAGGGAGTAAAAAAGGGAAATATGAGTCAATCTGGAAACTCATGCCAAATAAAGGAGTGATATAGGATGTAAAAGAGTTTTATTTTGTTTTGTTTTTAAAATTCCATCAGGCAAAGCAGAAAAATGGAAACCATTCTTCACCATTCAACTGCACTGGAGACAAGGAGAAGACAGAACTATGCCCAAGGAGAGCAAGGCTCCCTCTAGAATGTTTTCCTGCTGTTTAATATGCTACAAAGTTGAGTCATACCCCCAGAGTTAAGTGGGTGGCCTAACCAACTGCTTTGAACATTTCTCCATTATCTTTCCATCTCATGTATCCCTCCTGGATGCTACAGCAATACCAAAAGGCAAAAGGGTGGGACAAATGCAGCAAGACCATCTGCAAAAGAGTATTAAAAGAAAAAAAGACCTGGATATTTTGGGTTATTTTCCTCACTTTTGAAATAAAACCGCTAAAATGATACACAGATCATTTCCTTCTTCCTTCTAAAAGTTGTTTTTAATATTTGTTTTTAAGCTTCTCCTGAGTCAACTTTGAGAAATTCTCTTTGAGTCCAGCAGACACGTTTTCTCTGGTGTTCATACAGACACTATTTATTCTCAAGAACAATTACTCTGTTCGGGGAAGTTTGCTCTCAGACGTTTAAAAGGCACATGGAGAGATGAGTGGTCTTGGGGAAAACTCAATACTAGGAAGTACAGCCAGTGATCTAAGCTAAAGTAAAGCAGATGGTCTACTAAAGAGAGCACTCAAAACTGCCAGCGACAGACACGCTGGGTCTCCTGCCTGAAATCAAAGGTAATTTCAACCTTGAGTTTTGTCGCTGTATAGGCCATTAGCCGGGGATCGGAGGAGGATACTACACCCAGCTCATAGACTAAGCCGTTTGTATTATCTCAAAGTTGTCCATCATGTGTCCCTCCCCACAGAATATAACCTTCATCGAAGAACGACCTTTGTGTCTGTTCATCTGTTTGTTTTGCTGCTGTACCCTCGGTACCTATATGTGCCTGGTATATAGATACTCAGATTTGTGTTGAATTACTCAATGGATAAATGATCCATTTATTTATTCAAGCATTTGACCCACAGGGCCCCATCTCTAAGTACCATGAGACTTTTTCATTCAGTGGTTCAAAAGACATAGAAAGTAAGAATTCCAGAGATCAATGGCCTATTTAAGTTGTATTTCAAGTTTTGAATCCCTTTCATTCTTTCAGCGCAAAGGGTATTACAGCACAGTGGTTAGGAACAAAGAGTATTTGGGGAAGCAAGGAAAGGATCAAATACAGGATCCATCACTTCTGATTGTGTGGCCTCTGGCACATTTCTTAACCTCTCTCCAAGCCAAACAAGCACTGATAGCACCTACCTCCTAGTGAAACCGAAGTATCAAGTGTAACAGTTTGTATGAAGTACTTAGCACAGTGACTGGCATATATTAAGTAGCCAATCAATAAAGCTGCTTCTTTCATTGTGTACATGTGGTCAAAGAAGTAGAAAAGGGAGTGTGTTGACAGCTCCTATTATAAATCACACCCAACAGTCCATAGGTTGCCAGTCTCCATGCTAGGCTCTCTCCACTTGGGCATCTTATAAAACAAGCAGACAAAAACGCAACCACAGCCCTCCTGGTGGGATTCTGCAATCCACTTCAGAATTTGCCAGAGTTTGATCAGTCTTGTGACAAGCTCTCTGAAGTCACTTCTTAAATGTTAAGTAACTATATTGTTAAAGGCTTTGTAAAATAAGGCTTAGAGAAAATTAAAGATTAAACAAATGGACTTGTTTAACTCATTCTTCAGCTATTTGGGAAAATTCTGAAATGTTTCAGAATAATAAAAAATAAATTATCTTAAGAGAAAGACACCTAGTAGAATGTCAAATCATGGCGTTTATTAACCAGAGTGATAAAGCAAAGTTTCAGTTTTACTTCTCTAAAGGCTGACATCATGCACACGACTATTAACCATTAAATTCCACTGGAAAAGTAACAACAGAAGAACAAATGGAAGTGCAGACACTACCTGACTTCAAGTCTTACTATAAGACAGTCTGTATCAGTGCAAGGCAGATCAGCAGAAAAGAACAAAGTAAGGAAACAGACCTACACATTTATGATCAACTGATTTTTTGAAAAAAGTACAGACAATGCCATAGAGAAAAAAGTCTTTTCAACAAATGTTGAAACAATTGGACATATGTAAAAAAAAAAAATATTTATTGTCTTACAACATACATGCAGACTAACTCAAAAATGAATCGTAACACTTAAAACTGTAAAACTTCTAGAAGAAAACATAGAATAAAATCTCTATGATCTTAGGTTAGGCAGAGAGTTCTTAGATATGACACCAAAAGCATAATTAATAAAGGAATGGATTGATAAATTGGACTTTGTCAAATTAAAAACTTTTGTTCTTCAACAGACACTATTTTTTTTTCAAGAGACACTATTAAGAATGAAAAGATAAACTAGAAACTGGGAGAAAATACATGCAAAGCAGACAACT
This sequence comes from Halichoerus grypus, assembly GCF_964656455.1. Classification (NCBI taxonomy): domain Eukaryota; kingdom Metazoa; phylum Chordata; class Mammalia; order Carnivora; family Phocidae; genus Halichoerus; species Halichoerus grypus. The sequence goes on from NC_135712.1 coordinate 180,391,012, forward strand.
GATATAGGATGTCTTGATCTAGAACAAATAAAGAACTCTCAAAATACAATAAAACAAAGAACCTAAATAAGAGAATAAGCAAATGATTTGCACTAACAGTTCACCAAAAGAAGATATATAGATAGCAAACAGACACATGAGAAGATGCTCTACATCATCAGTCACGGAGGAAATGTGAATAAAAACTGTAAGGAGATAGTATTATACACCTATCAGTACACACACCTCTCAGATAATTAAAAAGACTGACCATATCAAGTGTTGAAGAGGATTTAAGGAAATGGAGCTCTCATACACTGCTGGTAAGAATATAAAGTGTTTACAACCACTTTGGAAAAAGGTAGGCAGCTTCTTAAAAAGTGAAATATATGCCTACTATATGGTTCAGCTGGTCCACTCCCCAGTATTGACCCAAGAGAAAAGAAAGAATCCAATCATACAGGGAGCTGTACACAAATGTTTAGAATACCTTTATTTATAATATTCCAAAACTGAAAACAACCCCAAATGTCAAAAAATAGGTAAATTTTCTAAGCTATCATTTATGTTTTGTCTCTTTTGTTCACCACCATATCCCCAGTGCCTAGTACTCTGCTTGGCACATAGTCAATACTAAATTAGTATTTGCGAAATGAATAAAAATTCCAGAGAGGATGAAAGGAGACAGTAATTAATAAACAATTATGGGTGACACTACTTTAAACCAATGATGACAAGTTGTCTCGTTTTAATTCAAAATTTGTAGCAATACGGTTATAATACCAGCCATTACCTATTACTGAACACTTACATTTTTATACACAGAGGCATTATTTTGTATTTCCAACAACCTTACATCATTATCCACAACAACCTTACAATCACTGTTATTACAATGTGTTGTATTACAACACCATGATGATTATTATTGCCTTTTTGCCAAAGGAAAAATAGAGGCTCTCAGAGGTTAAATAATTTGGCAGCCAGATCACACCCCTAGTATGTATATAAGAGAGGCAAAATTAGAACCCAGGTGATCCGATTCTAGCACCTCTTGACCAGACACTCCCAAAACATATCGCACACGAAGGCAGAGTTGAAAGCTATGACTTCTAGAAGGGAGTTGAGTTTCTGAATTCCAGCTTCAGTGGATACTGGAAAGGACTGCTGAATCTCAATTAGTGGCAACTCAACAACACCTCTCTGCTGACCACTGATTAAAAAAAAAAAAATAAGAAAGAAGTCCCCAGTGATAAGGCTGCTGCTTGGCATAGTTAACAAAATGAGCTGCCTTTAGAGAAGATGACCCCAGTCACCCCATCACCCAAGAGTTGGTCAGGGTCAGAAGCAGGTCTCAGGTCACAGAACAGAGCACAATCAATAGGCCAACAGACAAATCATGCCGATGACCTTGAACTCATTGATCCAGTGTTCTAAATCAGACTTTACTTATCATCAGAAACCACTAGGGAGATTTTTTTTTTTTTTTTTAATAAAGATTGAAAGAGTACTTCCACATCCTAGGTCTGGGCCCAGCTATCTTTATTTTTAAGAGCTCTCCAGGGTATCCCAATGATTTGGTAATTTGGAAATCACTGTCCTCAACTACACACTAGACCCACATCCTAGGGAAAAGAACTGTTCTTATGATACACATTGAATCTTCATCTCTATGGTTTCATAATAATTGAAACTAAGACCCATAAAATGTGGTCTACTTAAAAGAGCAATCTAATTCCTAAACTCTTTGAAGATTCAGAGACCATAGCTTATCAACTCCACAAACAAAACAGGAAATGATGAAACATGTTAGAAAAAAAACCATTACTGCATTATTTTCACTATTCTATATTTTTGAAAACAAAACCAAAACAAAGTAACTTATATTAAAACTCAAAAACAAACTCATTTGGATTTTTTGTTGGTTTTTCATCTTCTTTTTAAAAAAAGTATATATTAAAATGTTCTATCCAGAGGCAATTCCAATTAAATATCATGGACTGCCAATAATAACCAAGTCAGAAAGCAAGATCTCTAAAGACAAAGAATTGAATGTGTTACCATCTCAGGGTTCCAGAGGTTATGAGTATAACTAAAGACTGCACAGCAACTATAAGTAGTATTTTTGTCAGAAGATCAAACTAGCGTCATATATTTAAAAAAAAAAAAAAAAAAGGCCTCAGGCTGGTTTTCAAAGGGGTCTATTTTATACCAGAATAACCTATGAGATATCTGTTTAACTTTGCATTTGGAGGAAAACATAAATCATCCATACAAGCCCACTGGACAGCTAGGTCACTCAAACATAAAAATCAAGGGATGAAAAGCGAGCCATGAATTCAACTGGAATTCAACTCCGTAAACACTTACTGAGCCTGTAGTATGTCTCAGTACTCTCTAGGCGGTGAGGCCCCAGCAATAAGCTAAGTACACAAGATCCATGTTATCATGAAGTTAAAACCAAGCTTCAAGTATAAACCTATTAAGTATAGAATAGTTATGAATTTATATAAGTGGAAAAAAAGATGAAGCACAGTGATCCATCACTGGAGAAGCAAAAGAAAAAACTAAAGAAAGTAACAACCACACAACATGAATGTATTTCTTTGTAGTAGATCTTATGATTCCAATGTAAAAGGTCTCAATTCCACTGATCTTTATTCTCACCAAACATGAGGGACTCTAGAAGGAACGCCCCCCTCTCTTGAGGCCACATCTCAATTTCCAATGCAAAGCAAACGGAACTACTACCATTTGTTCCCATCTTGCCAGACCGGGCCAGGGTCCCCTCAGCCCCTACTATCCCCCTATGGTCATGGAATGGACAGCTCCCAGTGTGTGCCTGTGACACATTCTGGGATAAATGGGTCAGTTAATTGCCTATACCATGTGAGCAATTAATGACACAGGGATGAGAAGCTACTCTCAGCATACAGCACATGTTGGAGGCTCAAAGTTCTGCCAGATAGGTGGTGACATGTTAAAGGCCTGGATTCAGAATTTACTATGATATTAATTAGTTTCCTCATCTGGTTGCAATCTATGCGGAAGGATGGAGCTATTCACAGGACAGAACCAGTTGTCTTGTCTCTAAATGACCATGGGCCACGGGGGGGAGAACAGTTAAACAACCACTAATCTCCATGAGCTCACACACTATTCATTCTGAGTAGACTCTGACAGAGATCATCTTAAAGAAATATGAACTACGGTGGGTGGGAGAGGGATGGAGGATGAGCAGAAGAGTAACCAGTGGCACAATGGCCCAAAACTTGGGTTTCTAAGTTGAAAAGACTGTGCTCAGACCCATAAAATTTATCTAAACCCTGGCAAAACGGCAATGGCAAAAACCGTTACTACAAAAAAATAATTACAAAAAGAGCCACAATACTTGTGTTATTAATAACACACTATTCCTATTTAGAAAAATAGGCTCTAAATGAAGCATACTACTACTAATTTTAACACAGAGGCAAAGACTTACTTAACATATATCAAATTGTTAAACATCACATCAGTTCATACGGCTGCTAATTTAATTAACAAGCAATTCCTTTTATCTAGCTTGTCTGGGAGTCTGCTGCTTGATATTACAACCCAAACCCAAGTCATAGATAGATAAATAAAAGTACACTGTAGCAACTTTCATCCAAAGAGCTGAATGTACTTCACACCTATCCCATTCTATCCTTACAAGATTTTTTTTTTTCTTTTTAATTGAAACAACTTTTCTGGGGAGACTTTAAAAGGGGCCAGGGGCTTCTGGTGTTTACCATACTTTAAGCCCACTTTTCCTCTGTAAGTATTACATTTCCAGGCAAATTCTTCTCATTTTAATAGATAACAAATTCAGGACTTTCACTTTTATTATCTCTAAAATAGACATTAGACAGTCATTTTTTACTTTATCCATCGATTGTATTTGCCCTTAGTGAGCCCTCCCCCGCATCCTTTGTTTGCCTTAATTATGTTACTTTTGTCCTTGAACAAATGATCTAGTCAAATATTCAAAGCACAATTTCCTTTTAATATATTCACCTAAGCTGCTTCCTCTTTACTAAAGAAAGGGCTGGCTGCGGGCTTCTATCTACCCTTGCCCCCTCTTTTATCAGCTTTTGTCAACTTCAGCTCGAAAAGAAGGTCACTGGCTTGCCAAACGTCAGCCGGTGTCACCTCCTGAGTCAATCAGGATGAGCACAAAGAACAAAGACGTGGGAGGTTTTTGGTTAACCGGCGCCAGGAAGGATGAGAAGAAATTCAGGTAATTGTACCACGCATTTTTTTGCAAAACTAATTAAGAAGACACTGCTGGAAAAAGAGGGAGAAAGGGTTTAGAAACAGGACAACATAGGCACGAACAAGACAAGGAGGTATCACAATTTTTTAATTCCGTGGAGAAAGATTATCAATGATGCAAAAATAAACCATCTGCAACAGGGCTGCTTGAGGTGAGCCTTGACTGGGAGCAGAGAAAAGGCCACCCACCCACCCACCCACCCACTGTGATCAGAAGTTTGGCAGAGGAAGCCCCCCAACAGCATCATTTCTCACTCCTCATCCAGGCCAATGGTGATCATGTTCTCTTAACATAAAAAGATTTCTTGGTGGACACCATGTAAATGAGTTACTCTTTGCAGCTTTCTTGACTCACCAAAGAACAGGAGTGCAGAAGTAGGGAGGGGTATAAATGCCTTTTTAAGAGAGAGGTCTCTGGAAACCCTTTCTCTGCTTTGCAGTCGTGTCCCCAGACAGAAACCCACCAGTGGTAACTCAAGCCCAAAGCCAGTGACCCTCAAAATCATTCCGTTTAGAAGTCACCTGCACTTTGTCCTTTTGCCTAAAATTGGTTGATCCAGAAATTCTGATCTCCTGATAAAACAGTGTATAGAGTCAACATGGATATTATTCTCCTCAGGAGTATTTTCTCCAAGTGATTTTAGGAGAAATTTCCATGCTGTTTGCAGTGCAGGCAAAGGGTGGATATGAACTAGTGTTTCCCTGAGCAGCCTCAGAGGACCCACTCTCAGACAATGGAACGACTTTCCCCTGAGATGGGAATCCTTCTCAGGACTGTGTGCTCACATTGGTTCAGAAGGGTGTAACAGCTTTACATTCTCTCTACAAACAGTAAGCTATACTTCCTAAAATTTAAGTCTGGTTAAGTCTGGTTAGCCTGGTCACTCCCTTTCCATGGCTTCCCACTGCTCTTGGGACCAGAATCCTTAAGATGGTCTACAAAGCCCTGGATGTTCTGGCCTTTGCCCACCTTTGAGCCTCATACTATACCATTCTCGCCCTCGCTCTCGGCACACAACGACCTTGACTTCACTTCTTCTTGCTTCCTGGAGCTGCCAAGCCCTCTGGCAGCAAGGGCCTGGCCACAAGTTTCTTCTCTGCTCTCTGAAATGTTCTCTCACTACGGACTTCAGAGCTAACACCTCTGCTTCCTTCAGCTCCAGGACCACTCGGAGGATTCGTCCCTGCCCAAACGACTCCCTTTTCCTTTGCTTCATATTCTCACAGAACCCTTTTTCTTTCCTTCATAGCACTTACCTTAATTCACTTTTTTGGGTGGTACTGGGAAGATGGTTTTTTTTAATTTTTAATTTTTTTTAAGATTTTATTTATTTATTTGACAGAGAGAGACACAGCAAGAGAGGGAACACAAGCAGGGGGAGTGGGAGAGGGAGAAGCAGGCTTCCTGCTGAGCAGGGAGCCCAATGTGGGGCTGGATCCCAGGACCTTGGGATCATGACCTGAGCCGAAGGCAGACACTTAACGACTGAGCCACCCAGGTGCCCCTATACTGGGAAGATTATTTGATTAAGTGTCCATCCCTCTCCACACACCCGCCCCCCCTTAACAGTAAGCCCCAGAACAAAGGCCCTGTCTGGTTTTGCTCAACACTGGATCCCTAATCCATAGATGCTCAATACCTATTTGCTGAATGAGTGAATGAATATATGCTTGTTTTTGTTTCCTCTCTGCTCATTCATTCAACAAATTGACAGCTCCACCCTACCCCTTCACTACCAAAAATCTACTCTTTCAAAGGTCACGGCGATCTCCCAGTGGAATAATCCAATGCACACTTTTCAATCCTTAATTTCTTGGACATATACGCCTTATCTACGATGGACGAGCTGTTCTTTCACCTCAGAACTTTTCTGCCACGCAGATTCTCCAGGTTTTGTTCCTAGTTTTTGTATCTCTCCGTTTCTCCATACTCAGTCCTTCCCTCTTTTGGTGTGTTCTAGAGTTCTTCCCAAGACCCATATCTTCTCTCACAACACTCTCTCTGGTAAACCCATACTCTCTGGATTAAAGTACTTACTGAGTCTCAAACTTGTAACTCAAGTTCAGACTCGGCTCAAGAAGCAGAAGGATTCCTGATCCTGATCACAAGAGCCCTGCCCATTTCTCCAGTCTCACCCCCAGCATGGCCAGCTTTCTCTTTGTTTTTTGCCTGCTCTGACCTGCCACAGGGCCTTTGCACATGGATCTGCTTGAAATACTCTTCCCACATCCCTATGCCAAATTAAAGTCTACTCACTCTTCAGACTGCAGGTCAGGTGTAACTAGGAAAGTCCTCCCTGACTTTTTATACTGAATCTTCCACCTCTAGTTCCCCTAGCACTGTACCCCTCTCTTTTCTGCTACCCAACAACACTGCAACTGTGTATCCATTTCTGTGATTATGTGATGAACATTTGTCTCTTCTATTAGCAGTGAGCATCATGAGGGCACATAAAAATCCTCAAACTGAGAACAATGCCCTATATGTTGGTCTCACTCAATAAATACTCATTTTATATATTAACTCCTGCTTGATAGCTTTATAAGAATTAGAACAGAATAAATATAAAAGCACAGGCCGTAAATAGGTAGATTTAACTCTGCTACTTTGCTCATTCAATCATTCACATTCATTATTCATTAATCCAGTTAAGAGTTTATTTATGAAGCCTTACTATATACTGGACACAGTGTAAAATGCTCATGATCGGAGGTGAACAAACAAGATGTGATCCCAATTCTCAAAGACTGGAAGCCTATGTCCACAGACCAGAGGTCAACAAACTTTTTTTCTATAAAGATCCAGAAAGTAATTATTTTCAGCTTTGTGGGCCATGTGGGCCATGAGTCTGTTGCACTACTCACCCCTCTACTATAATGTGAAAGCAGCCAGAGACCATACAAAAATGAATGAGCATGGCTGTATTCTAATAAAACTTCACAGAAATAGGCAGAGGGCAGAAAACGGCTTATGGACATTGCTTGCCAAGCCCTGGTATAGACCCATGTCTTCGTCTCTACTATGTTCTGTTCTCCTCTATGTCAAATATGTACAGTATTATGCTACCTTCCTTCTCCTTTCTATCTAACAGGGTTCGGTTCATTTCACGCCTTAAGGGTTTTTTTGTTTGTTTGTTTTTTAACCACTGCTTTCTAATTATGTCTTCTAAGACTTCTGGAGTCAATGCTTTCATAATTTATTCCCACATTATTTTGATAGCCTCCCACCTCCCATGATGTTCCTCTAAAATGGAACCCCCCACCTCCACCAGCCCCCAGAGGCATCTATCTGAATATCCCTCTTTTTCTCTGAAATGAAAATAAATGAACAAACCCACAGAAACAAATACAAATACATACCATCAGTGGCTACCCAACATCCACACCATCAGATCTAAGCTCGGCAGGGTCTCATACAGGCCCTTCATGACTTGGCCCCTGCTCACCTGTCCAGCTTCACCTCCCAACACACTCTCGGCTCCATCTTCTACTATCTTGCATTTCACTGCTTCACACCAAGGTCCAGAGTAGGTATTGTTGACTCGTTCCTCTCCTCATGCCATGCTCCCTGATCCTAGAACTTCTGGCGTGGCCCTCCTTGTTCTTCACAGTTCCACTCAACATTAACTGCCTCACCTTCTGGGGTGGAACCGCAGTCCCTCTGTGGGCTCACCATGCTTTGCCACCAGGCAGACTGACTGCCTTCCCAGAATTAGGAAAGTGAAGGGTTCAACGTTAGAAGGCTTTCCTTGTACTGGCTAATATTTATTGAGTTCCTTCCTACTTGTCCTTCAGGCTTCCACTAAAAGGCAACCACCTCAGGAGCTGTGCTATGTACTTTACATACATTAATTCATTAAATGATCAAAACTCTGGAGGTGATTCAGGTGTTTCTGCTCTAACTCCATCTATACAGTCCTGAAAAATGTCACGTTTTGCAAAATTACACACTATAAACAAGATGGCATATAGGAAAAGAGGTTCGGGCCAGACCTCTCCAAACTTCTGGACCTTTGTAACCAGAGCACGAATAACAACAATCAGTAAACCCTAATTCAACACGAGCTGGTTAAATTTCTACTGGCATTCGTGGCCAGCTTCACAGACAGTTTTAAACCCTGCTTCCTCCCCTCAAAAGGTAGAGTATGGAGGCTAAGTGCTTCTTATGGAGATCATTTCTTTAAAAATTACAACCTGATCCTGGATATGGCCTTTTTTGTGAGTGATTGTATCACTGTAAAGGGAAATATCTTAGCAGCTGCTAACTCTGCACACTCATCTTCTCCAGAGAGTGGAGCGTGGTGGCAAAGTCAAGCAGCTCTAGCAGCCTGGATTGCCTAAACCTTGTAGACATTCTGCCTATTTTAAAGTCTTCATCTATGACTAAGGCTTTCTCTCTAAATATGATAAAGTTTGCCCTCGACTGCTTCCAGCATTTACATGCTATGGAGAATGAATTCAAAAGGAGTTGCATGTTACACCAGCACGACTTCTTCATTTACCAATATTAACACTGGAGGTACTCACGCTAAAGAAACATACTGCAACAGGATGGGGGGGGTGTACTGATACTGCACCCATTTTACAAATAAGGAAACTAAGGTTAGACTAGAGATTAGATCACCTGACCAAGATTACTAATGACAGAGCCAGGATTCAAAGATAAGCTGCATAATTCCAGATTTGTGCATTTAAGGAAGGAGAGAGGGAAGGAGGAATGGCAATATCACTGAAAAGGAAAGCCCTTGAGAGAAAACTTGAAAATACACACATTATCTTACTCTCTCTCTCTCAAGAGAATTCAAATCAGTATTAATATATAAACTAAAGTAAAATTAATAAATCTATAGAAGTGAATCATACACTCCTGTCCTCACCTTCAATAATCAATCATAAACAAACATCCTCAGCCTCCACTCATTTTCTGCTTAGTAAAGGGAAGAAAATAAAAGCTAACGAACATTCTGTGACTGCGAATTGTGTCAGAGGGGCGCCTGGGTCGCTCAGTTGGTTAAGCATCCACCTTTGGCTCAGGTCATGATCCCAGGTCCTGGGATCAAGTCCCACATCCAGCTCCCTGCTTGGTGGGGAGCCTGCTTCTCTCTCTCCCGTTTCCCCTGCTTGTGCTCTCTCTCGCTATCCTTCTCTCTCTCTGTCAAATAAATAAATAAAATAAAATATTTTTAAAAATTATGTCAGAAATGAGTTTTCATGTTAGAGATTCAGTAATCCTGAGAATTAAATATTTAGGATGGATTTTAAGCAGTTTGCACAAATAAACTCGTGGCAGCTCTGGGTTCATTCTCATCGTCTAGTCCTATCAGACCTGTGCTCAGTCTCAGAAGGCCTCAGGAACATCTCAGAGACATGGTAAGTGATAGTCAGTAATGATACTGTTATTATTATAGGAAGTAAAGCACATATAGGCAAAATAATAGAACATCTTAAATAATAATACAAGAGGTTTTCCAACTCACCTTTTGCCACCCTCAAGGAGAAACTGGTCACTTTAACTACAGTGGAAGTGTAGGCTTTATATACACTGAGGTCTTTGTCATGGTAACTGTTCTGTGTATATCATGCTGAAAACAAACCTAATGTTTCTTTCAAGGGCTTTCAAAGTCCTTTGTCCCCTTCATATTACCACGAATTAAATTCCAGTGATGTGTAGGTGGGCCCTTCTCAAGGAAAAAGAAGAGACAGTTCATTGAATGCCAGTGTTAGGAGGCAAGTCTGAGACCAGCTAGTTAGATAGGGAGACTGAGGCCCAGGAAGGCAACTTCCCCAAGGTCATACTACAGGTCGATGTTTGATTTCAGGGCTGTAGTTTTGACTGTAAAGTAGCAAATACTGTAAGATCTGTTGAAGACAATGGCCTTTGGTCTTATCTCAAGATAATACATATCATGGAAATAAGATAAATGGTTTAATAGCAAAAAATAAAGGTCAGTGAGTAAGCTAGTGTTGAGTACCGAACACTCAAGGTGACACATGTTTCTAAAAGGCAAAAAAATAAAAAGGCAAGACTAAAATTTTATGTAAATTACAAGAGATGGGGTTGGGACAGCAGGATCTTAGACAAGAAAAAAAAGGATATATCATGTAAGGAAGAAGTCAGGTAACCCCAGGGCACGTTAGTCAAAATACCTGGATACGAGAAAAAATAATTGTGCCATTTGATGATCGATAACAATTTTCTGAACTCAGATACTGGTTTCTATCAGCTGACCAGTTCTATGAAGCAGGCACTGGAGCTCATGGATGAGATGCTGTGATTAAATGTATTTGGAACCTCTACTTAGCTAGAAATAGTAATGCCTTCAAAAGTGAACAGTTCATAAAATCATGTATGGTCACTTATATTTAACCAGAGTTCCAGAACCAAAATTGCTGACTTCTCAGCTTGTAAGTGAAAGTTTAGTCTCAGAATCAGGGAGCATTTTGATAGCCTGACACCTACTAAATTTTTTAAAACTTAGCCCCAATTTATACCAGTTTCCCCAGAATTTTCTATAAGCAAAGATTTAGTCTTTACTGTCAATCACCGAAACGATTTCTAAGAATTTTAAGTAATGGGTATAAAGTAATTCGGGGGGACAGTTAAAACCGTGCCAAGCATCCCACGATCTTTCCCCTCCAAGAAAAAGTCACTGTGGGGGCACCTGGGTGGCTCAGTCATTAAGTGTCTGCCTTCAGCTCAGGTCATGATCCCAGGGTCCTGGGATCGAGCCCCGCATCGGGCTCCCTGCTCAGCCAGGAGCCTGCTTCTCCCTCTTCCACTTCTCCTGCTTGTGTTCACTCCCTCGCTGTCAAATAAATAAATAAAATCTTAAAAAAAAAAAAAGAAAGAAAAAGTCACTGTGAAGGGAACCTGCATCACCAGATGATTTTTAAGAATAAAAATTCCTTGCTGCTGAAATGTAATTGAATAGTTACCAGTTAAAAGAATCTTTATACATCCCATAGACCACTGAAGAAATTAATTCCAGATCGTATGTAGAATCAATTTTCCTTGCTTTTGCCAAAGTATTAACCTTTTAATCATTTCTCAAGCACCCATTATGCGGCTGAGTCACTGTGGACGTGGTATGTGTCCCTGGTTGAAATGGTGACGACAGTCAACAGCATTAATAAGTACTGTGCCACGTACAGAGCTAAGTGCTTTGCAAGCATCATGTCGCTGGCTTCTCACAGTAACCCTATGAACGAGAGACTTCTATTATCCTTGTCATACAGACAAGGGAACTATGGTTCAGAAAGGATCTGGACAGTGCCACTCTAACTCCTGATCCCATGCCCTTTCAATGTGAGAACAGGCACAGCACATAATCAAACACCTCTGGGCAAGAGTTCTTTGAATTTTTAATTGAAAAATGGTAACTCTACCAGAAAAGCAAAATTTCGATGCAGAAATTTGCCAGGGGCATCTTAGGGTTATTTCTGATTTCCTCCTCTTAGTAGGAAGGAAGATAAGACCATAATCTTTATCTTCTGGTGGAAGCAAAGTGCACTTGATGGCTCCTCTGTGAGCCAGGCTTCTTCGAAGGCTGGACTTAGGTCCACACTCTGTTGTACTAGTGAAGGACTCCAGCATCAGAACGAGTTGGATTTTCCTGTGAAGCTTTCCTGTGAAGCTTCCAAAAATGAACCTTTGTTTTATTCCAACCAGGGGGCAAGTCGGCCACATGCACTGGATATACTGCCTTCAGGCAGAAAACTAATACTGGAAAAGAAAAAAGAAAGAAAAACACTTTCTGTTGATGTCAATGCTTCAGTGTAAAAGGCAAAGCCAAGACTATGGTCACGTCAGTAAAGACCTTTGATGTCACAGACTGACACATCAAGGGCCTTCTGCTTGTGAAATTATAGATGTTAGAGTCCCTTGGACTCTGAAAGGCCATTTTGTGTTACCACTTAACTAAATCTAATTTGACAAAAGGAATGTAGTTTCCAAAAGCAGAATTTAAGTAACAGTTGATAGTTAAAGTTTCTTAAAAAGTAGCTCTTAACCTTTCTTAAATGTCAAATACCTTAAGGCCCCATTTGATTAGGAATTGTGCTTTTTTTAATTTTTGTTAAGAAAATTCATAGAAGTAAGGGAAAAAAATGAAATCCATGGTTCTTGTATCAATTTGCACTTTGTTCATCACAGCAGTGTCAACATTTACTTGAAGGAGCGATGTATGGTATATATGCAAGTGAGGTATAAATTTAGTTGATAAATATCTGTGGTCAATGGATTTGCTGACCCCTCAGAGCTCCTCCAAAGGCACAGTGGTTTCTGTAGCTTAAAGTAGGAACCACTGTGTAATTGTAGAATTGCTTATTTCTCGTCTCCGCAGGATTTTACAGGATTAATCTATTATTATCAACTTTGCACAAGTACATGCATATAATGGGATGTACCCCACATACAGAAGACTCCAAAGGGCCACTGGATATTTTGCAACTTCTCTCTCTTTTTAGAGAAAGAGAGAGAGAGAGGGAGAGCACACATATGCATGAGCAAGGGGTGGGGGGGAGAGGGAGAAAGAGGATCTTAAGCAGGCTCCACACCCAGCGCAGAGCCCGACACAGGGCTCAATCTCAGGACCCTGAGATCATGACCTCAGCCGAAGTCAAGAGTCGGACGCTTAACCCACTGAGCCACCCAGGTGTCCCCATTTTGCAACTTCTACTTACCAATTTTACCTGAAAGCAATGTCTACTTTGCTTGTCATTCTCCTCCCCTCTCTTCTCAAATAAGTGCCTACCTATTGTAGCACTGTTGGAAATTTGCCACAACTCTTTACATATTTACCATAGATCTAAGAAGCCCTACGGGAAAGAAACTTGATTGACTTTATTTGTACTAGTATTTCCCAATTTTCCTTACGTTTCTTACAAATAAACTTCCAGACTTCTACAGCAGTGATTTTCAAACATGAGCATGCATTAGAATTCTCCAGAGGGCTGGCTAAAACAGAGATTAATGGCCCCACCCTCAGAGCTTCTGGTTCAACAGGTCTGGAATGGACTCAAGGAATTTATTTCTAAAGAGATCCCAGACATTGCAGGGGCTATAGGCCCCCCAGCCACACTTTGAGAGCCACTGAGTTACAGAAACACCATGTAGGGTTAAGTTCTACGCACATTAGCTTCACGACAAACTGAATAAAATTTTACATCAAGATTAAATGTCCTTCCAGAATGTTATGGCTTTCCCTTCTGTCTATGAGATATCGGTGGTCTTAAGTGTCCATAAAAATGGACACAATGACCCATACTCTTAACACTAAATTATGAATTCTATCAAGATGATACCAATTAATGAGTTGAAAATTCTTGAGGTGTATGATTTTAATATAAACCTGGAAAGCTATTAGGAAAATTGAAATCAACTTTATAATGGCCTGTATGTTTATTAACTTACATCAAGATGATAATAAAATAAGTAATAAACATTGAGAAAATATATAACTCCAAGCTAAGGCAATCATAAAATCTAACAACACAATGATTTTTCTTTCTGGAAGTCACAGCATAGTTAATATTTTTGCTCTCTTGACTTTCTTGCTTGTTGTAATTGAACAAGAATGCTACTTTGTAGGCTTTTAGTATTATATAAAGAACAAATTAATCTCTCCAAAACAGTTTAATTCCAGTATAATCAACTCATTGTTTGCATTAGGAGTAACAAGGTATCTAATAAAATTTAAATTATCATTTTAGGTGTATTATTTCTGGTTTAATAAATGGTCAAAACTGGTATCAAAACAGAAAACTTGGGTGCCCAGTGAATAAGAAAAGGAAGGAAAACGGTTTTGTTGAATTATTAGCTGTGCTGAAAATGCCTAAAAATATACTGTAAGTTAACGGAGAAGTTGCCTTAGCAACATGAGTATGGACAAAAATCATATATAAAACCCCACCAGAAATACTAGTTTTCAATAACTTACACGTTAATTTAGCTATAATGAATGTATAGTACATTAGTTAATCCTAGGATTAACCAATCTCCTTTTCCTTCAATGTCTTTTTCTGCATCAAGAACCTTTTATCAATGTTAAAATGCTTATATATTCCCAGGGTCTGAGACATCTTGAACACGCTAGAAAGGCGCTAGGTAAGTGTGACATGCAGAGGTTTGAAAAGAAATCGGGTTGAGAGCATGAATAAGACGTGTGACTAACAAGTCAAGAGCTGTTACCGCGCTCAGGCCTGAATGAAAGGCTGTTGGCAGAGACAGGTCCAAATGCCACATCACCAAGGGTGACTCTTCACTGTACTCTCAGGTGAGAGGCTATTTTTGACACAAAATATCAACCATACATGAGGTATATCAGCTAACCTGGGCTCCAAAGGGTTGTGAGAAGGAAAATAATGATTAAATTTTTTAGGTTCTCTTTGGTGGGGAGGGAGGCCGCAGGGAACCAATTGTATTGGGCAGGTGTCATGGCAGCACAGAAAGATGTCAACAGGGGCGCCCGGGTGGCTCAGTCGCTGAGCGTCTGCCTTCGGCTCAGGTCATGATCCCAGGGTCCTGGGATCGAGCCCCACATCGGGCTCCCGCGGAGCTTCTCCCTCTCCCACTCCCCCTGCCTATATTCCCTCTCTCGCTGTCTCCCTCTCTGTCAAATGAATAAATAAAATCTTGATTAAAAAAAAAAAAAGATGTCAACATGGAGATGATATTAATTACTGTATTTAGGTAATTAGTAACTAGAAATTATTATACCATTCATTATCAACAAAAATAAAGCAGAATCATTTACTGAGCACTTTCCATCCACCCGGCACTGTGCTAAATGCTTTGGGTCTGTGCTAACACAGAAGTCGCAGGCCACGTGTGGCTATTGATAGTGCTGCAAATGTGGCCAGTGTGACTCAGAAAATGAATTTTTTACTTTTATTTCATTCAAATCCAAATTTAAAGATGTATACTCAATTTAGTTATTAGGAATCTTTTACATATGTTTGAGACAACTTGGGTATAGGCATCTACTTTTTCAACTGTAAATCTCAGAAAAGCTAAACACAGATGGAGCAATTCCGATGAAAGTTTAGCATTGAACTGAGATGTACTTACAGATGGAAAATACACACTTGATTTTGAAGACTTAGTATGAAAAGCCTAGTATGAAGACTTATTATGAAAAATAAAAAGAATGAAAAGATCTTGTTAATTTTTATATTAATGATAACTTGAAATGATAATACTTGGGATATACTGGGTAAAATAAAATGTACTATTAAATTGCTTTTCTCTGTTTCTTTTCACTGCTTTTAATGTGACCACTAGGAAACTTAAATTACCGTATGTGGCTCACATTCTGTGTCTACTGGGCAGCACTGATTTAGGTGTACGATCACGTTTAATTCTCACAAAAACTTCTACAGAGCAAGTACTCCGACCTCCATTTCACAGATGAGGACACTGAGGCCCAGAGAGAATGGTAAACTTGCCCAGTCACCCAGTTAAGTATGGGAGCCAAGCTAATCCTAGGTTTTCAATCAGGGAAGCTGATTATGATTGCCTCCCAAAGCATGAAGAAGCACACCAGTTGGCACGAATGGAAATTTAGCATCCAAATAATAATTTACTACATTGTATGGATACCAGGATTACAAGACTGAAGTCACAAGGTTCTGTACTTCTCATAAATTCAATCTTTTCAGATTAAGCTGCCTGTCATAAATATCACCAAACACTTAATGATGCAGGAGGAGCAAAGACCATTACTACAGCCTGTCTTACCAGACGAGGGATTCCAATTAAATTCCATCAAACCACACTGAGCCAATACACTTTGACAAGCACCTCACATCCAAAACCTCCAAGAGCCTGGAATTTTTTTTTCTAATTTGCTCCCCCGTTCTCTTCACCAAGAGACAAAAGAAAACCCAGTAAAATGCTGAATGGGGTAAAAGCAAACACAACAAAGTTAGCAGGGGCCTATAAATGGCCCTTCAGAATTTGTAAAAACACAAAAACAAGAGGGCACATTTCCATCATTGCACAATATCGCTTTTGTTTAAGAGCCAAGTCTCAGGCTTGAAACGTGTTGGTAATAAATCAGCAGGCATTATTTTAAATCAACTGGTTTTATGAAATAAGCCAAGAGTTGAAAGAGGCAGGACTAATTACCAACATTCCTTGATGAATTACTTAGCGGCGTGTGCTAAGTCAATGTGCGTCTACGTCTTGATCCCCAATTTTATCCCATACTTATTTCCCAGGAGGTAAAAAGAACATGTGGCTAATTAAGGCACCGATCTCCACAGCCAGAAGTACTCAAGGTAAGATTTCTTTAGAAAAAAAGAAAAGGTTCTTTGCCTGGTACTTATTAATCTAATTTTTACTACTTCACTAGAAAAACAGAGCTAATCTTGTCACCTTTAGGCAGTCTGAACTACCATGCAGTGCTCAGAAAAAATGTTACATATTTGTAATTTAACCAATAAGAATTTCTTAAGCCCTTCCTAACCAGCAGGAATGTCTCTGGTTTGTCGCTTCTAATTAAGTCTCAACAAAATTTCTAGCTCCTAAATTTTAATTATACAAAACTCAGGGCCAACAGGGGAGATTACGACAAAGCTATGCCTGGTGGTAAGGTAGCAGAATTCTGAATTTCGCTTTTCATGTTGGGCCTCTTAACTACTTTTGAAAATTATTCACAATCTGGTGATTCAAATCCTTCTCTTCATTTTTAATTTTCAGGACCTGTACACCTTGCAATCTTTCCTGCAGGAAAGGCTGTGAGAGTTACATGATGTGTGGAAGTCTAGTCAACTCACCTGACAGACGAACTGTACTGCTCAGAAAGTTGTGAGCGAAGAGAACTTTGTCAAGGCTCCTAAATAAAATGTACTGGAGACACTCACTTTAATTACATTAAGAATGTATGCACACACTCTTCTAATAAAAAAATAAAATAAAGCCTTTGACCGCCACCACCTCCAATCCTAAAACCCACTCCAGAGGTAACTAGTACAAACAGTTTGGTACAGATTCATCTAGACCCTTTACTAAAACATCAGTTTTTAAAAGAATGGTTAAAACAATTCTTTTTCTCAGACCACTCTCAAACAGCCTCCTACTTCATCTGCTTTATAAATGCTCCAATTTTGATTCATCTCATTTGTGCAAAGTTATAAATTAATATGCAAAAACATCCAACTTCATAAACAATGTCTGAAAGCCAGGAACTACATTTTCCTTAAAGTTCAAAATGACACTCAAAGAAGTCAATAAAAAGAGACATATTCAGGACAAGAGCTAATATTCTAGCCCTGATTGCAGCTATAGCCTTGCACAAAGCCACTGTGCTGATTTACATATTTTTAAACACAGATCCCACCCACTTATTTTAGTAGGGCAATGGTAAAATTAGATTGTGCTTACACATGTCCACAGTCTCTGTTGTTCAAGGTCGTATTTACAGAAGGTGGTCTTTCAAATCTAAGCCCTTCCTCTCATTGCTGGGAATAAGTAGGTAACATTCATGAAGAAGACTTGTGCCTTTCCATATAGTGATATAAGATTGACATTATTCACTTAAAATTTGCTTGAAAGCAAAGAGAAAAACAATCATAATTGAAGCTCCAGTTTTAAGTGCTAAAATATAGCAAAAGCTTTAATACTGCAGGAGGGCAGGGTAAGGAAAACTATAAATGCAACCATAATTGCAGGAGAAAATTCCTATTAAAAGATGTGTGTGAGTCTATCAAAATCAGTATTTCAAAAGCAATTTGCTGCAAAACAAACGCATTATTAAAATATACATAGCTATAAAGGATATGAATTGGGATAGCCTGAGCAAAGAGGATCTTTAGAACATAAGTGATCCTGAGTTACGATTTTTGGATGTTGTCACAGAAACTTTCACTGTAGTGCTTTTTTGTTCAATAATGATACTGTAACTAAACCATAAATTACCATTGTGGTCACTGTGGCCAGGCAGTCCTTTTATACAATACGAACACATCCAGATCTTTCATCTGGCGGAAACTCAGGGATCCACTCTATTCAATATAGATGGCCCCTTAATACTTCTAAGTTCTTCAGATCATGTATCCTTCCATTAAACCTGTAAAACTCCTCTAAAGTTTCTCTCTGACCTCCCACTTTGCTCTAACATACTCTGTTACTGGTGATTCTTTATAAATGTTTAGAGTATGTCCTTGTATGTCCTTGAGCTCTGTAGAAAACACAGAGGCAGCGGGGGATGTGGTTATAAGTAGACAGGGTAGGGTGTGGAGCCTAACTGTGTGTCAACAGTGACAAATCTGTCTGTGCCTCAGTTTCCTCATCTGGAAGATGGGGCTTATCCTATCTAGCCCATAGGGTTGCTAGAGGAATAAATCAGATAAAGAATATGAAGTATTTGGCCTACCACCCAATACAGCCAATAATCAATGTCTGTATAGTCGCTGTCTTTCCTCCTCCAAGTTGTTTCAGGCAGTACCACATATATACTAGTAATTCTTTTTTATTTACTTATTTATTTCTACTTATTTAATTTTTTTAAGTAAACTCCACCGCCAACGTGAGGCTCGAACTCACGAACCTGAGATCAAGAGTCGCACGCTCTACTGACACTCTACTGGCTAGGCACCTCTACACCAGTAATTCTTATTAAAATTTTAAGCTGTGGCCTGAAGCTGTGTAATAAACATTTGCTGCAGGCCCTAGGCTACCATGTCACTTGAGAGAGTAACACAACTCCTTCTCCCTCCTCAAGTTTCTCAGGCCATTTACTCTAAGAGAGGTACTACCACCAATGGTTAAGCAATCTGAGCCACGGAGTCTTAACTGAGTGGGTGCAAATCCTGACTGTTCCCACCTGCTTCTCTAGCTTTGGATGAGCTGCTTACCCTTTGCCTTAGTTCCCACATCTGTGACATGGGGATGCTAATACTAACTGCCTGGAGCTGGACATACCAACCATGACTGATATTCTAACAGTTCTCCTAGGGAGACACAGACTGGCCGGAATGTAGGAGTCCCATCGATGAGAGCCTTGGTAAGTGTTCTCTAAATAAAGAGAGGAATTGAGGAAAGTGCTAAGCACTCTACGGGAATGCTCCTCAAGCTTTTTTTCATCATCACCCCCACTTAAGGAGCCTTTTTAGACATTTTTCCCCCAAATTGCCTCTCCTCAATCCCACACCCGTGAAATTTTAACAGGCACCTAAACTTTATATACGACGGCCCTTTAGAGGCCCAAACCACTGTAATATCTATGACTTTTTGCCCTCCAAGGACCAATCTCTGCCCCCCGAGGGGCAGTATCACCCTTGTTGAGGATGCATGCTTTACAGATCCCATCACATTAAAAAGGAAATTACCATTCAGAGTCAAATTTAAAAAGCCCACTTCAATTTTCAGTCCTTACTCCTAGGCCCCAGACCTTAATATTCTCCGTAAGATGCTACCCTAATCTCCACTGGTACTGAATGATGAGAACTGTGTCAATGAACAGAGACACACCTATTAGCGTGGCTTCTTTTAATAGAAGAAAGAGAAGGAGCTGAGCAGGCACCCGCTCACATAAACCCCCAAGACTTTGGTGGTTGCAAAGTAGCTCAGTGACAAGATGACAACGATCCTTGTGCCTAAAGACAAAGTGTCCCTCCCCAAACCTGCATGGTCCAGGTGTCCACTGATTGCAGCTGGCCTACCCACAACCTAAGGAAATCAAATCACCCAGATTCTATTGTACTCCTAGGCCACATAAAAATGGCCCTGTGGTCACAGGAAGAGAAATTACTTACATTTTGTGCTAATATTACCAAGTGAGTAGGTGATTAGAGCTGATGTTTCAATGTCTTCAGAAAAGTGAAATTAATTCATACATGTAGCTGTGTCAAGACTAAATATTTTGTTTAGATAGTTGCTCTAACCAAGGCCCCGCCCATTTAAGCGGACCAGGCCTAATAATCTAAGCAGAGATGACTCTCTTCAGCCAGCATTTCATTACTAGTTACTAGTCACTGAAAGCACTACAGATAACAATATCTAAAACTAATCAATGTGCATTTACAGATATTCTTACACTACTTAGCCTGTGTTAAGTTTGATTTTACCAGTTGAAGACAAGTTAATGGAGCAGCTTCCTGTGCCAGCCCTGAGATGACTAAATCCTTACCCGCAGGGGTTTGTAAAGCAGCAAGGGAGGCAAACAGTCTGTCAGTCAGTGCTCATGGAAGCTGGGACACACTTGTGTCCCCGGAATGATCTAACTGCTTTTCAAACACAGAGTAAGAAGTTCCCGCTCGGCTTCGGGAAGAACAGTTTGAAGCAAGAGTCTCAAAGTAGAGAGGATCCAGAAGAAACACTGTTTCTTTTGTTCTGTTTGTAAATGTGAACAAAGAGAAAGTCAGGGTTTATGTCTACTGATCAAAACTGCCTGATACATTTCTTCAGACCTTGCTCCCACAAAAGGCAATTGTGGGATGGGAAAACAGCAGAGGTCAGGGAGGCTGTACCCTAAACTGCTAAGAGCAGCTCCTTCCAAAGAGCTGGAGGGAGGGAAGAGGTGAAAGGGAGGGAAGGTGGGAGAGTTTCCAGTTGGGATTTTTCTTTCTCACTATTAAAATTGGTTCCATGTTAACAAACATGGTCTACAATTTTTAAAAATCAATAAAAATGAGATTTGAAGAGAAAGAAAATTACCTTATGTGTCACAATGAACACATCAAAATGATACAACCAGAAGACTCAAAGACCCTATAGGGAAATGAGGTCTCTGTGAGGATGAGAAGTTGTTTGAACCTGGAATCTGACCCCCGAAGAAGGATGTGGCCTTTGAGACACTGAGTTTGATCCAAAAATGAAAGGACCCCAAAGTTTATAAATAGTTCTGAAATCAAGGCTCACAGAATGTGTATGTCACACCATCTAGTCACAAAAATATATGATGGACCACAGATGAACAAGAATAAATATGTGGTGGTATTAGAAGAATTCTTGGATGTCCTTTCTTTTGGGGACAGCACCCGTAGCAACAGATTCCCTAACTAAGAGGAACAATGGGAGCCTATCTGAGGCATGCTGCACCTGTTCCTGATTTCTGTGGCCACCATGACGCTAATAAGGTTCTGTATTCCCAGCTAAATAAATCAGGAACAAAATCTAAATGCATAGTGGAGTATGGAAATAGTCCCTTTCACTAATCTGTAACCCACCAACCCACAGGAACTCCACACACCCTTTTTCATGTTTCTGTATTAACCTCAAGGAGAAGCAACACCTTAAAAATTCTACATCAGGTCTTCTTCATAAGTTATGGACACAAGGCCAGCAAATCAGTCATGCACCTTTCCCTGACTAGTGAAATCTCATGGAATATTGGGTGTAGAACAAGGTGACAAGGAAGCAGGACTTCCATCCTGGCTCACCAGAGTATCTAAACGGGATGCCACATTATTACACAACCAAATAAATGCCAAAGTAAATTGAGTTTACAACGCAGCGGGCCCTGGCAAAGTGTTTGTACATTTCATGGAACACCAAGCACCGTTTCAAATTTTGCAGCAATCTGCCCAACTTCTTGGATTATCTGAGATTTAAAAAAGGGGAAAAAAATATAGTCTTGCAAACTACTTAAAATATCCTAAAGTTACAAAAATACCTTTTTTTTCCTTTCACATTCATATAACCTTTCTCCCAAAGCACAACAGAAAATTCCAATGTACCATCCAGTCCAGAGAGAACAACGTGCCTTTACATTTTTAAATTCCAAGGTGAAGAAAAGAAGGGGATGGAGGAGGGAAGGGAAAACCTTGGCAATTCCATACAAAACTCTGAACAGAGAAATGTCTTCAAACTATAAACAAATGTCTTCAAGTTATGAGCTGTCAGAGCCCTTGTTGTGGGAGGGAACGAAGGGAGAAATTCTGATGAACTTGCCAGTCCAAGATCAGAGCAACCAGCTGCTCCTCCAATCAGCCAGCGTTACAGATGAGACAGTGAGAACACAAGCCTGGTGAGCGTGCAGATGGTAACACAGAGCATGGTTCTGTGATGCTTCCTTAACTATGAGACCTGACCTGTGTCTGCAGGGTCTACCCCTGGTTCCTCTGCTTTTGTTTGAAAGAAGCTAGATCAAACTGCAAAGCTAAGGTGTGCATGACTCCCATGTCAACAAAACCCACCTATGGAAGAAACTGCTTCCATTAATGGTTCTTAATGGCTTTTTTGTTAGTTCATAATTTGAAATACGAGGTGTGTTCACTACGACGAATAATGCATTATGTACCCTAAGTGTTGGTTAATTTATGATAAAGAAGCATCCTTAAATCATAATACCCAGTTGAGTCGGCTTGTTCTTAAGAAATCCAGACGATATATCTAATACTTAAATATACAGTATTTAAGTAAGACTAATCAGTCCATATTATCCACCATGAAAGTCAGTAATAAGAATAAAGCCACAAGGTAATTAAAGAAATACAGAAACAAGAAGCTAATTCTGCAAAGCTTCGCGAATTTACAGACTAAACAGTGAAAACGTGAGGAATAAGTAGTAATGCGAATTTCCAACCTCTAATCTGAACTCCAAAGACTGGACCTAAGTTTACAGGAAACTGTCAACAATTTTTAAACATGCTTTATAAAGCTCTTTTTTTTTTTTTAAAGCCTAACTCTGCCAAAAAAAGGAATTAACCTGAAAACATGAAGTTAGCTTTTCAAAAATCATTCAACCCACTGATAGTAAAATGTTGGTAATGAGTTTGCGTGTGTGATCTTCCATCAAGTTCTCAAAAACCAGTAGGAGATGGGGAGATTTAACCAGGATTCTCTAGCACTTGCTACCACATCTGACTGTACACATCGACCTCCACTGAGAAGCAGGTATGTTCTGTTTTAGCAATTTAAATCTTCAAAAATTAAATGAAGAATTTACTGAGGCTACACTCTGAAAAAATACGTTCAACATAATCTGTATCATAATGCACTTAATTACTATACTTGCTATTACTCATTCCTTGAAAATGTATATTCATAAAAAAACGGTCCAAGATTGAGCAAATTAACTGTTTTTACTATTAACTTTAACTACGATTTAACTTTACAAAATTATGCTTATGATTTAAAAACCATAAAAGGGAAAAGAAAAAAAAAAAGACATTTCTCTCACTTACCTTTCTATAGTAAGTCTTTCATAATACTATTTTCATATATAAAAGTTTTGAAAATATGTAAACTATTTTTAAGTACCAAATCCTTAAGTATCTGGAGCCATCCCTTAGATACTACTCTCCCCCAAAATATTATTTGAATTACTTAGAATGTCATTTTATAGGAAATTACATATTTTTATTTGGTCTTTTATCAAAGGGCACTACAATTTGTCTAAACAGCTATCAAACCCATCCGCATTGCTATGCAAACTATACTTTTTTTTTATATGACATACTTCACTACTTTATATACTGAAGTATAAAAATGCGCAAGTTAAATAAACTATATTCAGCTTGAAATACAGATTTACCAATTGCTCATTTTTAGTTAGACTGGGACTTCTATTTCTAATAATTTATTTGTGCTTTAACTTGGGACATTTTTCTGTGATACCTAAATTGAAGGTTGTAGCTCCAGCCACTGTTACCAGGACACAGCAACATATAAGGAAAAATGGGTGTATTATTCAAACCACATAGTACAGGTTTTCATTCTAAGCATTTTCAAAATAACATTTTTTTAAGTAATAAAAACATTTAGGAATGATATCCATTTTAAGATGATACAGAAATGGTATTTCAATGCATTTGCATACGGGTGATTTCCACACCATCACATGTAATTGCCTTTACGGAAATACTGATTGCAATTAATATACTTTAATACAATATGAAACATTACCTTTGAATTGGACACAAATCACTACTAGCACAAATCCATGTCATCTCTTCTACAATGTATCCTTCAGATTTAAAAAGTAGACTATTATGGTGAATAAAACAGACATATTTCTCCACATTTTATTATAATTTAATTCATATAACTTTAAACTCATCTAACTTTAAAAGGCATAGACAAAACAACTGTGATTCCTGTGAACACCAAAAAACTTGGTTTTTGTCAATTTTCACCCAACCAGAATGGAAAGATTTAATGTATAATTTATTCCCAAAAGAAAACTTGCCTTTATGGGGGCGGAGGGGAGGGGAAAAAAATATCCACTAATTGTGGCAATATCTACAACTTCAATCACATCAGAGTAATATTATATGCTAAACTGTTTGGATCTTTTTTGCCCTCACCAAATTTCTGCTTGTTTTTTCATGAAAGAGCTTCCTCATTTCATCACTACATCTTAAAAGAGTCTATGCAAATAAAAAACAACTGACTTTAAATTTGTTTTTCAAGAATCTTTCCCACTTCCTGGTAAGAATCATATATTGCTTCCAGTTAGAACACATCATCCCTCTATTTACTTTAATTGTAAACTTTAAATAGTGGGAGATGTTTTTATCTGAGCACACGAATGAATGCAAAGACCAACAATGAATCACCAGTGTGTAAAGTTCACATTGTTTAATGAACACTAACACTTGGGACTCTTTCAAATGAATCAATTAGGTGAATGGGTTAAAAAAAGGTTCTTTTAAGCAAGGAAGTTCCCTTACTTGCCCTTTTAGCTTTCCTTGCCTCAGTCATATTGAAGAGTTGGAATGTTTATCTTTAAACAAGGAGTATGTCCAATGTGATGTGGAGGACACACGTGTGAGATGGAATTCTATTCTTAGACTTGTTACAGTTTTCCCCAGTAATTAGGAAGCTATATGTCCATGATAGAATGATGCTAACAAGCTCCTGCAGTTTCTACTCTAGCAAGAAATCAAAGAGCCCCCGAACAGACCACTTCAGTTAAAGGATGATGCATTTCAGTTATTAAAGTGAAGAAAGCTCTCCTATAGTTTTATCCCAGAAGGGACTTTCTAAAATGGTCAGATCCTAGAGCCAAGATTGCTTACTAAATAAAGAAGAAAATTAAAAGGATCACCATGGAACATTTGGAGGTGGGGGAAAAAAATACATTAAGTTATTAGAAGAGATTCATTTCAGGTAACTTGTACATTTTGAAACTTTCCCAAAGGGAAAATATGGAAAGATATCATCACACCAGACGCCTATTCCTACCTGCTATTTCTCGTGGAACATCAACACTCTTCCCCCATTTAGTGAGGGCTACTACTCCATTACTTTGCGCCCTTCTTTGAACATGCAAAGCCATGTAGCATCAGTAGAGTTGGCACCGACAAGACAAATAGGATTCAGACGGGTTAATCTGACCAAAAACACATCGAGATAAATAAAACACCTAGGAAATGGAAAATGTTGGTCTGGAAGAGGGCTTGGCCCCGCCAACAAGAGCGACACGTACCTTAAGGACTTCCATCGGCACCTGGGTGGCAGAGGGAAGGGTGGTGGGCACGCTGACGTTTATGGCTGGGGTCGGACTCACAGGCACTCTCTGCTGCATGAACTGGGCGGCCTGCAGCTTCTGTTGCTGCTCCCTTCGCTCCTGCTCCTGCATTTGCTCACGCATGAGTTGCTGGCGTAGCAAGATGCGTGATGTCATACTGGAGGAGCTTATCGGAGGCTTGGAGGCCCCAGGATGCTCCTCGGAACTGCTGTGGGAAAACCAAAAAAAAAAAAAAAAAAAGGCACAACATTTAGTTTCCTAATGAGACCTCTCGTCTGCATTTTGGGGGGTATCCTAAATTGCACCCAACTATGAAATGAGCCTGTGTGACTATAATCAAGTCGCAGAATGGTACTCCACGTAATTGAAAATCAAGAGGTGACAGGATTTAAGTCATTAGGAGTTGAATTAAAATAAGTCAGCTTGATTGCATCTAGGCATTTTTATCATGTGGCTTAATTTTTTTTTTTTTAACATTTTATACCACATACTACTCATCACCACCAAATATAGCGCCGCCATATGAAGTGCCAAGAAGCAGTGCGTCTTAATGGCACCCAGATTTCCACATTTAAAAATAAATTGCTTGATTTGCTTTTTCATAACTGAATCTAACCAAATAACTACTCCTACACGTTATCTAAATTCCTTGAAGATGTCTAAGATGTTTACTAACGCGGAATAATTTAAAGAAAAGGTGAACTTTGTCATGGGGAAATTCTGCGAGGATATGGGAAGTAAAAACCATTAATGAAAGAAGCATTTGGACCAGAATGTTAATATGGGGCTCGACTTCAGGCTTCGGGAAGGGGGCAGAGGACGAGCTGGTTTGACAACGCAATTCTCCTTCTGGTTTTCTTTGTATGGTCTTTTCTCCTGATTCATCTTGGCAAGCTCTCTCCTACACGTGTCTGTGAGATCCCCATGCGGCCTACTTCTAATGGTTTTGGTGCTCGCTCTATCCAAAATTACAGAAAAAGCTTAAACACTAGTCCTAAGTTAGGACGAAAAGACTTCCTAATTTTCCTAAATATGGGTTGCGACTGCTTATCTTGCCAGCTCTACAGCACCAACAAGTTATTCAACCTCCCTCTGCCTTAGTTACCTTATCCGGGAAAGAGGGATAATAATAGTTTTTTACACATTTACTCATTTATCAAGGAGAGGGGGTTTAAAAACTTCTGTTACATTCCTTATATTTTGTGGCCCTACCTCTTCAGGATTTTGTGAGGATTAAATAAAATAATGCACATAAATTGCCTAGTACAATGAGTCATGTAGTACTACCTCAATAAAGGTTTGTTGTTGCTATTATTATTAGCTAGAATTTTTCGTTGTTTATTTCCAGCAATATGGTTTTCCTTAAAAAAAAAAAATCTCTGTTTAGGGCAAACAGTGCAAAACCTTTTAGTACCTGGAAACAGAAAAGCAGTAACATTTGAGAAAATGTTCACTCTCAAGGAAGTCACTCATCAAGGGAAATATGTGAAGCTTTAGCTTCCTTCCTTGAGTATAAACCCCAGTACTGTCTTTACCTTCCAACGAAAGACAAAATAAAGCCTTTAAACCATTGGCCATCCTTATGAACTCCTTAAAGACAGGAACCTTCAAACTCTGCAGGTAACAAAACATGCTAACAGATGAGGAGATGTTTGTGTCCCTCACGTGGTTCCAGAAAACTACATGATAAAAATTACACCAGCAGTTAACTTAGTACTCACCACAGGAAATCAATTCAGGGAATTATGATAGGATCATATAATGCAATACTATGCAGCCATTCAAAGTGCTGAAGAAATATATTTATGGTTGGAATTGAATCTACACAATATAATACTTAGAAACGCCAGCTGCAAAAAAAAAAAGTGTTCGAGGTATGACCTAATTAAAAAAAAAAAAAATGTTCGCTACCAGAACAAGTGTCCTGATAATGCTAGTCTGAACCATCGCTGGCACAGTCCTTTAAGGCATATTACAAAAAGCACAAGAAAAACAACATTATCAAAAAGCTGTCATACTGTTCAGACAATCTGACTCAGAAATTTCATCGATGGACAGTTTTCCTAAAAACATAACTCAGAAATGTGGAAAACCTGATACTGCAAAGCTATTTACAAATTGCAAAATATTCTGAACCACCTAAATTTCCTCCCTAATATGAGAATGACTACATAAATTATTAGGGGAGATACTGGTCAAAAGGCACAAGCTTTTAGTTTATGAGATCAGGTTCTAGGGATCCAATGTTCATCATGGCGACTATAGTAATAAAACTTATTGTACACTTGAAATTTGCTGCAAGAGTAGATCTTAAGTGTTCTCATAGCAAAAAAAAAAAAGAGAAAGAAAGAAACAGAAAAGAAATAGCAACTACATGATGGACGTGTTAGTTTGACTGTAATCACTTCACAATGTATACATATATCAAATCATCACGTTATACACCTTAAATACATATAACTTTTGTCAATTGTGCCTCAATAAAACTGGGGAAAAAATAAAGCCATTTAAAAGATTTAAGCATAAAATTGGTTTTAAAAAAGTAAGTTGTAATACATGAATTTGATAACATACTACTTTTTAAAAAAACTGCACAACTACAAAGTGAGAAAAGTGTATAATAAGAATAAAATAAAAAGTAGCAATCCAACGTGTATTTATGTTTTAATTTAAAATAAGTAAGGTGTGTGTGTGTATGTACACAAATACACATGCCTAGTAGGGGCTGTATCAAGGTGATCTTAGCTGTCAGATGTAGAGTGGAATTAGAGGTTAATTTCTGTCTTTATTTTTTTTAGTTTTTCCCCCTAAATTATAATAAAGCCAAATATTTTTTTTCAATGGCAGAATATATGTCTCTAATTTAAGAACATGAACTAATTTACAAACATGAAGGAATGACTTGGTCATCAAAGTCACCCTTTGCCTGGAGAAAAAGAGAGAGGGTCCATCACAGACTGTATTCTGACCGTAGGAAGGGGAAGTGCTGAGAGTATCCAGAGCCTCGGTTCTCGTGGACAACTTCAGCATTCCAGAAGACTTAAACCCTCTGTCCTTTACAGTTTCCTACAGACACGCACAGACTGCACAATGTGAATACCCTGCTTCTTATTTTAATATCATGCACTCATCCACATGGTAAGAACACCTAGACGTTACTCAAAATAATCTATTCACCAGGTAAGGCTCTACTTAGAAGAACATAAAAAGCAAATGTATTTTCCCACTTTTGAGTGTGTGTTCAAAGCTCAAATGTAGCTTCTTGAACGAAGAAAGGAAGCGGGGGGGGGGGCGGGGAGCAGCTCTTAAAAAATAAATAAATAAATAACGGGTCTTACTATTCAAAGCCTGTCAGGTTAAAACATTCCCAGAGAGACTGATCCTTTTGATAAAAACAGGAGCAAACCTTTGTGCTGTAGCAAATGCAGCTGTGGAATAATCGCACTAATTAGCTGCTCAAGACAAGCCATTGGCTGTGATACTGGGGGAAAAAATCCTTTCAATTAACAGTAAAGCATTCTTGAGACATCTTAAATTAAAATTACCAGTTATCAACCACACTAAGGCTTCAGACTTTAAGTTCACAATGATATCATTTAAAGCATTTGCTGAGATAGCCTATCAGAAAAAAATATGCATATTTATACAGTATGCCCCTATAAATAAATTGAAACTCCAATAAAGAAATGTAGCAGAGCTCGGCTAATTGAAATTATTTTAATAAATCTTCTAAAAAAAAAAATGCAAAAGGAAGACTGCAGTCACTTTGCACACACTCCCTGCAGGGTCTTTCTACATTGTTAAAGACGACTCCGAGATCCTCAGCTTTACTTGACAGTTTTTAAAGACCCCTATCTCTTAGAAATAATTGAATCTGCAATTATAGACAAAAATGAAGATATCTACCCTTCAAAGTGTGAGCAGGACAAAGGAGCATCAGGTTTTAAACTGAAAGTTGTGGTTTATGTGAGAACATTACGTGTGGCTACAAAAGCTTATGTGTAAAATGAGGACCTGATGCTTTCGTCATTAAAGATAAGCAAGGAGAGTCGTCCAGATGAATTTAATTTTAAAAGCTAACCAAGCTCATCCGGGGCCCATGGAGCGCAATCTGCATTAGGTAATCCTAATTCTGTGAGTCTGATTCCTTTTAATCAGATTATGTAAAGGTCATTTATTCAACAACTACTCAGTGAGTGTTCTCTCTGTGCCAGGTGCTCGGGATACCTGGTTTCTAATCTCACACAGTTTAAAGCCATGGTCACAGACATTTTTCTGAGATGCCCTAAAATTAAGTCAGTTATCCAGATTATCTGACTCTTAAATAGATTCACATGGGAAGGTGTCTCTCTCACTGTAAGAAATCACCCTTTCAAAGCCAAGTGAAGGAAAGGCAAACGCTGTTACTACCAATTCCCTGGAGCACGGAAACCTGACACACAACTTCCCCGAGAGCTGCCAATTTCTCAACGGGATTCAAGGAGGAAGGCCATCAACCGGACACAAGTTCTAGCTCAGTCACTGCTGAGCAGCCTGATCTTTAATGAGCCATTCAACCTCTCTGATCCTCTCCAAACCCCACCTCCCTAATGCACGGCTGTGACTGCGCTAATATTACCGACATTAAAGTCCCCAACACAGCAACTGTTAGATGGACACCAGGCAGCCACCCATGGGACCTGAGTTCCCACCTCCATGGCTGAATTTGTATTTTAACCTTCAAAGCCTCCCCCTTCTCTGGGATGGTGCAGGTATGTGGACATGTGCTCCAAAATATCTCATATATTCCTATATTCAAATAGTCAATTCCATTGCTTTCATTAACCTCTTAAATATATCAGATATTCCATGAAATCCAAGTGACATTGGCCCAGCCAAGATACCTTCATCTTTGACAGTGATGCCAATATCCCTTTAGTAGACCTTATGGTTCAGTTTGGTCTCCATATCATGGTCATCCAAGGTAGGAAACCGGATGTCAGTTGAAATGTAGTCTCTAGACTGAAGGAGATGACACACTTTTTCCTGTGTTTCCTCTCTTCAGTTCCTCAGGCAGAGTCCAGCTCTGCCACTTACTAACCTGTGACTGTGGCCAAGTCAGTCAATGCCTTTGAGCTTCAGTTTTCCTTATTTATAAAGACTGTTTAATACATCTGCCTGTCAACATGGTGATGAGGATTAAAATCTATGATAGATGTAAACAAAATTAGCACGACTGGAACACAGTCCAGTAAACTGGAGCAGAGTTTAAAATTAATAGTAGAAGAAATAGTAAACCATGAACCTGCTACTTCTTTTTTGATGCAAAGAAGCAATTTTGTATAAGCCCGTATGCAAGTTTGGAAGACAGCAGATTTATCTCTTAAGACAGGGAATCCCTATTTAATTCAGAGAACAGGACACAGTTTTGCAGGGGTGGAGGGAGATTATTTATCCTGCAATTGTCCATGAGTTATAAAGTAAAAACCCTAGCATTTTTTTCTCCAGGGAAAATTAATCTTCATTATAATCATTAAGTTGATAGAGCTCAAAGCCTAGCATTTGCCTTCACTGGAGTATAATGTAATTATGTCCAGGAAAGCATGATGGCTGAGGTTCAAATACACAGTGGAGACACAGGAAGGCACACAGGTGAGAAAGCCGGGTCATAGATAGGTTAAGGCACAGAAGTTTCCAAATGCAAGAGTGGCTGCCACAAAATTAGCTGAGAACCCTGTTCCAGTCTCCATCCCTGGAAATTCAGATTTCAGGTAAGGTGAGGTTCAGGAATCAATATGTCTACAAAAATTGTGCAGCTGATTCTTATGCCTGACCACGTTCAGAAACTAATAGTGAAATACCTAAGGAGTTTAGTAGGGACTGGAACTCACATCTCTGATTCTTAGGTGAGAACACTTTCTTCCACATCTGAGGAAATTCATTCCATTCCCCACCTCCAGCAAGCCTGCCAAGAGCTCTGAAGTCTTTATTACTCTGATTTCAACATGTGGAATGGAATGAAATGGGGACTACTCACTCCTGCCAAATGCGCTATAAAACCAAACAAATAAAAACATCTGTCCAGAAAGTGCCAATGGATCTTTATGGTTACAAAACAACTATGTTATCCTAAGAAAAAGGAACCAAAAGGCTGGATTTATAGAAACTGCCCCCAAATTAGTTTGTTCTGTCAGCAAAAAGAAATTCTTAAGAATCTATTAGTTCTTCCAAGTGCACAAATCACTGAAGTAAGAGTTGGTCAATGGATTTATCTTTTTAAATGACAGTCTGGGTATTCAATACTTCAGAATGACCAGCCTTTCCATGATCTTAACCTTCCCATTCCTTCTCAAGTAATCACTCTATAAACATAAGGATGACCTTTTTACCATGTACGGTAGAACCAAGCGCCAGTAAGAAAAGATATTGTTACTTGTACTTTAAAATGCCTAAGGGGGTGGTCACTCATGTACGTGTCAGAGTACTAGATTTCATAGTTCGGCTTCAAAAACTGAGATCTTCTGGACTTCTGTCATCACCAACTCTGGGTTTTACCTGGTCAAGAAAAAAAACAAAAACGAAAACCTGCCAAAATTTTTCTGGTAACATTACCAGCTCAGACAATACATATTACAGGTTTCTGGCACAGAGAAAATAAAAAGGACTGCAAAGTACAGCTGTCTTTCTCCTCTCCTTTCCTTCACCAAATATTTGGATGCTTCCCAAAAGCCAGGCTCTGCTAGATGTGAGGGAGATCATGGTGTCCTAAGTGGACAGCACTCCTGTGCTTTGAAGCTCTGTACCTTCCATTGTACGAAAGGAGGAAAACATTCTAAAAGAATCACCACTAATCACATATGTTAAAATCTGAAATCTTTACTTTTCAACACCTAAACCCTAATTCATTGGTAAAAACTGGAGACTCTGCATCTATTCAGGATTAATATTCTTGAAGCTGGACCTCCAACAGGTATCAGTAAGAATAATCTCAGTAATTGATTAGATCAAAATTAAAGAGAACCCTAATAAGACTCCCAGTATATCAATATTCTTCAAAGGAGGGTTCAAAAAATGATTTTCTGGGGCTCAGGAAGAAAAGATTAGAACATTTCTTTATATATATTTTATCCATCATTTTTATTTTCTATTTTTGTACATGTTGTATAATGTAATGTGATTATAATGTAATATAAAATAATGTGTATAACATATAAACATTACAAACATGTTTATAATTTACAAATAAAATAAAAATATGTGGAGAGAGTTTGCTTGAAAAAATTTAACTAGGAAGGATGATCAAAAATGTTCAAGAGGCCTCTGTAATATATGACCAATGTTCTTTCAGGCAATTTTCATCATGAGATTTTTTTTAAGTTGGTTATTTTCCCCACTCCCAGAGTTTCTCACTTCTATACACTCTAACTAGGGAGAATGTCAACTCTTACTAAAAGATGAAGTCGAAAGATACGAGAATGCCATTTCCTCATTTTATGACCACAAATGTTCTCCATTTTCCACAGATGCCACTATGGGCTGGCATAATCTTAACACTCAATTCCCTTCAGGAAATTGCCTCTGAGAGCCAGGCCATCAAAAAGTTATAAAGGCGATAAAGTTAAGGTGGCCCCACACTCGAGCTTTCTGTCTTTCATATCAAGCTTCCTTCCACTAGACCACACTCTAGAATTCTTGCTTACTCTGTCCAACTATGGAATCCCATTCACACCTAGCTGCCATGTTCTAAAAAGCTCTGAAAAACTCATCCCCTATAAGGAGCAAATAATTTATATGGCATGACATGATACTATACCTACAATGTTTCAAAATGAAGACTCTCTTGATGCATGTCTAGTACATAGCTACCGAGATTCAAAGGTTGCAAAACTGTGTGGAAATCAAAAGTACAAATGATGGCCTCAGGAGCAGCCTAGTATCCTGCCCCACTTCTTTGGTAAAGTACCCCGATTTCACCATGAAGGACCAGGCTCCTCACTTTCAGTGCATGAGGTTATGATGTGCTACTAACTCCAGACATAGAAACACAACCCAGGATTAGCCAATCAGCATATCCACCGAATGGGCTTGTGCCCCAAGATGGTCCAGTAAGAGGCAGCCCTATGCCTTTGACTCCAACTACTGGGGTAAAAGAACTCTCCTTATGCAAAGATTTGGAAAGATGGTGGAATGTAAGTCTGGAATTTCCTGGGCCAACTGAAAAGAAAGCCAAACTAGGTGAAACAGTAATATAAACTGAAAGAAGAAACAGAGGACGGAGAACAAGAAGGAGCCAGCATGTGGATGACATTGAGCATCTGAATCAAATGATCCTTGAAGCCCTGAAAACCCTGAACATTGGATACTGATTTGCAAAGACCAGTCAATCTCCATTTTTTATTAAGCCAGTTTGATGTGCCCTGGGATACAACAGTTGGTTTTTGTGACATTTTAGAAAATATCAGTCATTCTGAAAAAAATAAAATTTCGGTCTAAAATCTACAACTCAAACAATCCAATATTCATTTTCCTATTTTCTCCTCATTTTAGCTGGTACACTGCTACTCACAACATTTCCCAGATTTCCAGGAGCTAGGTTAGCTTCATGTCTAAGTTCTGCCATCATATCTCCTGGACTTTGGCTGTAATGGCTGGAGGTCCAGCAGCCACTCTGGACTGTAAGGATGAGGCCCAGACTTAAGAATGGAGCTGAAATGTGCATAGTCCTTCATGATCTGGTCTCCATGAGGACAGGATTTTTTTATGTTTTATTCACATATAGATTCCCCAGCACCCAGAGGACTACTTGGCACCTCGTAGGCTCAAATAAATACCTGTTCAATGAATAAATTTGGTGTCTCTATCCTAACACATATCCCACCTCTATTAAAATCAGATATTAGAATCTTATGTTGGAAGACCTTTCATCAAACCATTTGCTTGAATCATCCAGTGACAGAGAATACATTTTTCCAAAGAGCTCTGGGCTCTAGAGACCTACTATATTTCCTTAATTCTAAGACAAACTTTCCCTCTACATTTTAAGATTTCTCAATTCAGAATGGATTTTATAATCAATGTATATATTTAGTAGATCTTTTGCCCCAAATAATTGCCTTATAATTATAATCAATAGTGAACTGGATATAAGGAACTATATTTGATAGACAAATACTGTGGCACTGGAGTAATTGCGGCCCCCAAAAGCTCAAATGAGTAACCGATGGAGTAATTCAGAAATGTGTGCATTGGAGAAGCCCACTCAATAAAAAGGCAGAGGAAGAAACATCAAATCATTCAGTATCTTAATGAAAATCCACAGAGCATAATAACAGAGACGAGCATAAGCTCTGGAGCCAGAATACCTAAGGTCGAAAACCCGGCTCTATCATTTCTCAGTTATACAACATGGGCAGGATTCTTCACCTGCCCAAACCTCAATTTTCTCATCTGCAAAATGCAAGTAGAAAAAAGCACCTTTGTCATAGAGCAAGTATGGGAATTCAGTGTGTTAGTACAGGTAAGACACTTAGAATGGTGGCCGGCACACCATGAACAATAAGGAGAAGTTATATAACTACACTATGTTTTAATTCTTGATTTGGTATCCTCTGAGCATCGTCTTAATATCTCAAAACTAGTGAAAACTGACAAGTTATTTTCTAGGAAGCCAAAACTCTTAGAATGTTGCCTTCTGCTATGGCGTTCCTCTGCTTTCCTAGAGGAAAATACAAAAGAAACAATTAATTCAGTGTGCACCCTCCCTAAAAGAACAGGCACAAAGAATTTAACAGGCAACAGCTCAGTGAACAGTTTTATCAAAGATGTGTGCTAAGAATTTCCTTCTAAGAGTTCAGAAGGGAAGCATGCTCCTATGGTGACTATTTTCTTTAACCAGAAAAAGAAATTCAAAATCAATTAAGCAAAAGTAGTTCAAATTAAGAATTAACTCTGGTGTAAATTCAAGGGTGATATCATTACTGTCCTTAGGCTGCATCAGAGTGGCATGTTTTATCCACTCATGCCATCCACTAATTTGCATAAAATTAATATTTAAAAAATTAGTAAGTTGCACAGTACATTCTTGGGTGTGAATCACACAGAGCAGCCATCATCTCCTTAACTATTATCTGATTTGCAAAGCAGAAATTTATAACGTTTCTAGGATAATGACATTTTGAATACATAATTAAAATACATAAACTGTGTTCATAAAATGCTCTATCATTTCAGAGAGGTAAGTAATTAAACTGTTTTAATGACCTATAGAATGAAAACAGTATCAATGAAAACAAAATACTGCCAAAATAGCGCAAGAAATTAGAAATCATTTTAAAAGCTACTCTGAGAACTTCTAAAGATGTACCTACTGAACATTATAAACTTCAACCGCACTTCAATTTGTGGAAATTTATTTTTTAAGAATCAAATTCTAAAAATAGTTCTGCTACATTTAGTATTTTTCCATTATTCTTGCCGTCTTTAAACACACCTTCACAAGCTGCTGAACATAATGCTTTTCTGACTTAATCAGAACCTCTCTCATGACCCAGGAACGTTCAGTAAATAATTATTAAGCTCCAGAAGTGGCTTTTGCATAAGCTGATTTGCTTGAATGCGTATTCAACTGAGGGACATAGCTTTTAGTATTGTTTCCAAATCTTATCACTTAACACTGAAAGTAAATGTTAAGGGGGGGGGGGGGAGCGGGGTGCGTGCTATCATCTACTTAGTCTTTCTCTTTTTTAGTATTTCTTTGAAACTGCCCATCTCAGACTTGTTCTACATTGATATGCCAGGCAGATGATTCTGATATTTGGATGTTTTGTTTTCCTCTCAAAGAGAAAAAAAAGATCAATATACAGAAATGCAAACGAGATATTTATAAATGCAACTGCTACTATTCCACAGTCAGGTAAAAAAGAGAGAGAGAAAGAGCAAAAAATCCAAAGTGTTTGCAATAGGACAATTTTGACAAATGTTACTGCTAAGCACACTCGTTTTCCTGAAGAAAATCCTTTTTTACTCATGACGAAGCTGAGCTGCAATCTACCCCATAATCATAAATCAAGCTCTGTTCTCAGATTTTTCAAGCGGTCACTTTTTTGGCATTATTAATTTAAGACCGACATTCAATTTTAAACAAGAAGACAAAGCTAATGGGCCAGCATTTCGATTCCCCCCCACAAATTAGTTGTTATCCTTGTCATAGCCACATACAAGAGGCTACAGCTGAAGCTGATTAAAGCCACAGTCACAAAGTAACAGTTCCAGTATTTTTAACTCCCAATAAAACCTTCCCGTTCTCTATCCTCCCCCTTTAAAAAAAAAAAAAATCACTCCTGTTAAGAGGTCCCGGGATTATTTCCAGAATAAAACTTCACTTACAGATATAGGCTTTCAAAGGAGCAAGGCATGAACATCTGAACTCTAAGCGCCTCCATCTTTTTTCCTTTAAGGTGTTCTGCAAGCCCTTGGCGAAGAGTGAAAGTCAAAGTTAGTTCTGGCACTGGCTGTGTCACTAGGGGTGGCTCCTGATAAGGCCCTGGAAACTCCAATCCAAACACAGCTCGTGCTAGAACGGTGCCTGGTGTCTGTCTGCAACAGCAGACCTGTTTAATCCAGTACCTACTGTACCTGCAGGACAAAACTGCTGCCTCACCCTGCACAGGGGGCGGGCCCGCAATTTGCCCCCGCAGCCAGGCGAGCACCTCGGGATGCTCACTTAGCCTTCCCCAGCACAGGTACTGGTGGAGGCTTGCAGCGGCTGCGCCTTGGTAGAGAACTTGAAAGGGAGGTAATTTCACATCCCGGTGAATTTTTAACATTTAATATAGTCCCAGAATCTAGGAGGGCTGTGGGATTGCTTTTGTGTCCCTTCTCAGTTTGGGCGATCTCAGACATTTTTGGAACTGCAGCTGATAATTGGACATGCTCTCCTGCTGGCAGGCTAGAGAGCCAGAGAGCATTCTTCACTCTTGGACCCCAAGAATCTGAGGGCTGTCCCTGCCCCCTCCTGCTGGGAGCCAAATGCAAGCTGCTTCTAACTGTGGGCACCATCTTTTGGGATGTACACATCTTTAGGCCGCATATCTGTGTATTCTTAGACTGTCACCCAATTAATTCTGGACACACTGGTGTACAAGAAGAAAAAAAAATAACAACACATGTTCTCCAACAACACTTTAAAATTCCAACATGACAACATCAATATTATCAAATATTGATGGAGCTCCTACAGACTCAGCACGCCAAAGATGTCCTGTAGAGCTATGAAAATATGTATGTTTTTCTTTACACATCATTCAAAGCTCAGAACAAAGACATGTGACATGGGCTAGCTGTGTGCCCAGGACAACTGACTTCACTTCTCTGTGCCTAAGAGTTTATCTCCAAAGTAAATGATTGGAAAATAATGCAGTCTCGACAAGCCGTAATCAAACTCGAATTCCATAATGTAATGAAATTATCTTTGTCTTAACTTCCCTTTAATAATAGGAAATCTCTAGCCAGGAGCCTCAGGCAAACTATTTAGTCTTTTTAGTCTTTGTTCATGTGTTCAGTCATTCATTCATTCTTTTGTTTCATAAATATTTATGGGACACCTACTATGTCCCAGGCATTGGTAAACTCTTGGAGTTTACGGACTAGTGGGACACACATATTAAATAATCACACAAACAGATAATGATACAAGTAATAACTGCTACGGGGAGCTAGAAAGGCTTAGAATGTAAGGGTCAGAAAAGACTTCTCTCGGGCAGGGACCTCTGCACTGAGGTCTGAGCAGGGTCACCAGTTGGGGGGAAGGAGAACATGGAAGAACAGTCTTCTGAGCAGTGGTAACAATATATACATGCAAGAATCCTGAGGTGGGAATTAGAAGAATGGCTGGAGGATGGAGAAGGAGGGAAAAGGGTGGTATCCATGAGACCAAAGCAGTGACCAGCGCCAGACCACACAGGATGTGGTAAGCCAGGAAGAAAGAGGTGATTTTGATTCAAGGTGAGCAGGAAACCATTGACAGGCTGTATATGCAGGAGAACAAAGGGCTCAGATTTGAATTTTTAGGAAGTTCCCCCTAGCTGCTATTTTGAGACTCAGATAAAGGAGGGCTAAGATTGGCTACTGCAATAGTCCTGGTAGGAGGTAATGACAGTTCATGGGGGGTGGGGAGCACTGACGATACAAAAGGTGAAGAGAAGTGCAGAAAAGTGAACAGAGTACTGGCAAAACTAAAGACCAATAAATAGAAAGACTAGGGGTAGCATAGGGAATACAGGTCCCTAATGCAATAATTGTATTCATTAACTAGAGTTACTGAGCACTTCCTACACACCAGGTATTATTCTGGGTAGGGGAGTAAAGAGATGACTAAGATGCTACACTATTCCCTTTACTAACCTACCCAACCTCTCTTCTCCTGTCTCTGTCACAAAACGGCATAAAAATAAAGAACACAGGTTCTGGTGTCAACTTATCCGGGCTGAAATTCCACCACTTACTAATTCTGTGACCTTGTGCAAATTTACCAAACTTTCTGTGCCCCAGATTCTTCACCTGAAAGGGAAATGGTAAGTGCCTATCCCATATGTTACCGTTAGAACTGAAGGAGATAATATAGTGATGTGTTTGGCATAGTCTCTGGCATAGAGTAAGCTCTCAATTAAAAAACAGCTCTTATGGTTATGACTGTGGTTAGGGCTGTTACCCTTGATTCACACTGACTGATCTAGAGAACCAAGGGAAATAGGACAGAGTGGGAAAAAAAAATAGAGAAAGTAAAGGAGGAATGACCATAAGAAATGACCATATCAGGACCTTTAAGGGATTATCTCTTAAAAGACTGAACTGGACTCTGTCTCACTCTGGGCACTATTTGAAATTGCATTAAGTTACAAGGTACCGGGTAAGTTTTAGAACTGAAACCCTGATTTATTACGTGCTTACACACAGGGAAAATCTGTACCCTCCATGGGCTCTCAAGTGTTGACCATGAAACCAATGGTATCAATTCCAGCCATTCCAGCAGGGACACAAAGTGGTGCCAAATGCTCCCCTGGCATGTTCAGCCAATGACATCAGCCGACCTTTCCTCCCAGATAATCCACCACCCTAAGAAGGCTGTCCATTGACTGTTTACGTAAGTGTTTAAATAAAATTACTTTTAAGGGGCATGTGTTCAACTATTCATGATACTTTAGAAAGATCTATATTAGACCAGTGTTCTTGGAAAATCTTCTTTGCCACAGCAATCAAATCCCCACCAGCCAATGGAGTAAAGCTTGACTGAAATGTGCATATATGCCACCATCTACAAAATTCATGAAACATTACATACATTCCCCGAAACTCAAATACTGGTCTGCTCGACACCAAAAATAAATAAAAATCTGATTAAAAAATGGGCAGAGGACCCAAATAAACATTTTTCCAAAGAAGACATCCAAGTGGCCAACAGACACATGAAAAGATGCTCAACATCACTCATCATCAGGAAAATGCAAATCAAAACCACAATGAAATATCACCTTCACCTGTTGGAATGGCTAGCATCAAAAAGACAAGAAATGACAAGTATTGGCAAGAATGTGGGGGGAAAAAAGGAACCCTCATGCACCGTTGGTCGGAATGTAAATCAGTGCAGCCACTATGGAAAACAGTACGGAGGTTCCTCAAAAACTTAAAAACAGAACAACCATATGATCCAGTAATTCCACTTCTGGATATCTACCTGAAGAAAACAGAAATACTAATTCAAGAAGATACATGTATCCCTGTTTACTGCACCATTACTTATGATAGGTAAGATATGAAATCCTAAGTGTCCAATGAAAGATAAATGGCTAAAGATGTGAGACACACACACACACACACACACACACACACACACACACACACACAATGGAATATTACTCAGCCATCAAAAATAATGAAATCTTGCCATTTGTGACAATATGGATGGACCTAGAGGGTATAGTGAAATTAGGCAAGAGAAAGACAAATACCATATAATTTCACTTATATGTGGGATCTAAAAAACAAACGAACAAACAAACACAAAGAAACAGACTCATAAATATAAGGAAACAAACTGGTGATTGCCGGGGGGGGTGGGAGGATAGGCAAAATAGATGAAGGGTATTAAACTTCCAGTTATAAAATAAGGCATGGGTACAGAAAGTGCAGCATGGGGAATATAGTTGATAATACTGTAATAACTTTGTACAGTGACAGATAGTAACTGGACTTA
Source organism: Halichoerus grypus (assembly GCF_964656455.1). Taxonomy (NCBI): domain Eukaryota; kingdom Metazoa; phylum Chordata; class Mammalia; order Carnivora; family Phocidae; genus Halichoerus; species Halichoerus grypus. The sequence goes on from NC_135712.1 coordinate 180,431,932, forward strand.
TCACGGTGAGCACTCTGTAATGTGTATTTGTCAATTCACTATGTTGTACATCTGAAACTAATATAATATTGTATGTCAACTATACTTCAACTAAAAATTTAAAAATAAAATAAAATACCAGTCCTCAAGCAGTGACCCAATTATTCAACCAGTGTCTCGAGCAGTAGGAACCATGTCTGCTTGGTTCACCACTGTGTTCCTAGAACCTAGTGGAATAAACTGTCGGTAGTTGATGTTCAACAAATATTTTTAAAATGAATTAATCTATAACATGAAAGTAACTCTCCTGTACACATCTGTATATCCAGATGAGTATCCTAAGTCTATACACATATGTATATATATATACACATATATATGTGTATGTGTGTGTGTATATATATCCTAAATTTAAATAAGAACTTTCAAATGCAAGTAGAGGAAAAGGAAAAATAATACTTAAAGGTAAAACACCGAATGCGGACTAAAAATATTACCTGTATTCTAATGCATTTCAAATCTTAATTATTACTGCTTGCCCCAAATCCAAGTGACAGCCAACTTTTTCTTTGGATACTAAATTTGGGCCTTGGAATCTTTTTGGAAGGAAAAATTCAATCACTATGTTGAATGGGTGAGAGAAGAGATAAGAGGTTTTACTTGTTATCCTGGCCAAAACTCGGCTGAAGAAAAGTAGAACCATTACCACAGATTTCTCGTTTTATTTGGATATCAAATGTTTTATTTCCCCCCAAAGTGCACCATTTTCTTCTATCTTTTCTTTTGATAGTCATTGCTCTTTCCGGTCAACTTGCACAGCTCACTGGCCTAGTGACAGTTCATAGCTGAGGGCTTATGATGTGCCCAGCACTATACTGACGCATGAACTACCTCCCACAGCCAATTTAGGAAGCATCTAAGCACTCTTTAAAAATGTTTCATTATGATCCCGCCAACAGTTCCCAAGCCTGTCCTCCTATCAGAAGCACCTGGGGACTCTTCTCCCCACCCCACTCCCTTAGAGTCAACTCAGGAACATTTAATGTCAAGGTTCATGCCCCAAACAAATGACTGAATGAGACTCTCCAGGAGTATAGTTTGTAATTCTGTGTTTTTTAAAAGATTCTCATAAAAGTCTAACGTGAAGTCAGGTCTAGGAACCCCTAATATATAATGTATTATAATATATACAATTAAATATAATATATTCTATGTAAATCATCTAAAAGAGGCAGGAAAATACTCCAGAAGACAAGTGCTCTTTATTTGTTGAATAAAGAAGTCTCTACTTGTAGATTTTAATCCTTTAAAGCATCCACTTGGAATTACTATGGATATGCTTTGAATGTTCAGTGAAAGCCTTCTTATGAGGTAATTAAAGAATACCATGAACGTGACTATGAAACTCAAGAAATACTCTCAAGAGTAACAAACACACCCCCTCTTCTCCCCACATACCATTATGCTCCATCCTGGGAAAAGTCAGATGCACTGAGAGGCCCTGCGACACAAACACTGACTGACTGGCCCAGCACGTGAGAGGTGCCTTCTCGGCCTTGTGTGCCAGACCAAAGTGAAGCAGCAAGGGGCTCTGCTTTTCAGGGGCTCACACCAAAGAAAGCCAAACTCCCATATACATGCCTATATCCTAAGACTGGGTGGAGAGGACATCGTCAGGGGCCCCCTCTCCCTCCTCCAAGGACTCTCCCATGGCTGGCTGCTCCTCATCTTTCAGAGCAGGGCCTTACAGGGTTGACATTTTTCCCTCAGAGAGATCTTCCCTGCCCTCCCTACCTAAAGCAAAACACTCACTTCTGGTGGTTCGCTCTCCAAGCAAAGCAAAAGTTTGCTTCTTTCTTTCATAGCATTTAATCCAACTTACAATCATTTTATTTGTCTTTCGTCCTTGATGAAGGCAGGGTCCTTTGTATTTATTTTATTCTCAGTGCCTGGCATATAGTAAATGCTCGATAAATATTTGCTGGCTGGCTGGCTGGCTGGCTGGCAAGAAGGAAGGGAAGGAGGGAGGACGGGAGGGAGGGAGGGAGGATGAACAGATGAGTGACAAAATGAAAAAAAGATCAGTAAGAAACACCCTCCAAAGTACAATCTGACAGCATTTAATTAATTACGAAGAGTCAACAGGCATCAATGGGAAGCACAATTACATACTCTGGAAGCTTTTAGTTGCTGAACCCAACTGATCTTCATGAGTAAGTACAGGGATACAAAGTTACAAGAAAGTGGTCCAGCAGTTCTCATCTGAAACCCTCACAGCCTGACTGAAGGCCATTTTTGATGACTACCTATCTCAGAAATACCTGTTCAGTACCATTCAATCACAATTATCTCTTATCATCCTGTTTCTATTTTCTTCTACTACCAAGAACAGATCTCCCTGTAAAAATGATGGTACAGCATCTTCTGAAAGACTGCTCATTGTACCTGGCACACAAAGAAGCCTTTTCAGGTTGAAAAGGAAAAGCAGATGAGACCAAGATGACCCCAGGTAAACTTGATTTAGGCTCACTCTGACATTGTTGAAGAACGGTTAAGATGCTTATGCAAACATCCAAAGAGAAAAATTAATGCTTTTTAAGACTGTTTAGAAAAATCTGTCCTGAGAATAGAAATATAATAGACAAAGAGGCATCTCAAATGTTGCCCGGAATCAATTTTTAAGCAATTAATGAAGGGAGAAATCCATGAAATAATAGTTTGGCCTTTCATTTAATACAATAATCAATACAAGAGATTAATTCCCTATCTTGAGCTTTCTGATATTATCTATCTTAGGGTTCACTTCAAAAGAAATACTTGTTCCTGAATTAAAGGAGATACAGAGGCTGTTTCTTTGTTATCTGGGGTATTTTGCAATAAGCAGACCACAATCTATAATACGGGCCAAGTTCGTGAGACAACACAAAGCTGGGGAGGGAAACACTGATGAGATTATGCCACTTTGATTGGCATTTCTTCAAATGAGAAACTTAGTAAACTGCAATTTACTTTCCTCTATCTAGGTAAATAAACAAGAGAAGATAAGGCTGTTGCCATTGTGGGGGTCCAAATTTACTTACAATGTGACTTCACGATAAATAAAATCTTCCACTTCAGGAGTTTAAAATCATGGTGTTTTTCTCTCACTTTAGTGGTTAACTCCTAACTCGTTTAAAAAGAAAAATGTGGCCTTCTCTTTTATTGTAGTCACTTTTTTTTTAAGTGATTAAAGAATGAAGAGCAAATAAGCACACAGGATGTCTTTGCCATCCTCTTAAGGGTGCTGATGACTGAAACAGGACCGTGTACCCCTGTCTTCATCATCTAAGACTTTAGCTTCTTTCTTCTTCAAAGCCAAGAGTCAAGATATTAAAATATTTTAAAGTAACATAATATTCAGCTATTAGAAATGGCCTCCACAGACCACCTGAGATGCTAAGGAAGGTGAATCCATCCTTCCCAAGGTTTCCTCTCTGAAAGAGGTACCTGGGCATCAACAACTCAAAGAACCACCTAAATCCTTTATGGTCCACAGAGAAGCTGAAAAGGGGGACAAAGATAAGAAGAAAGGGGTGGATATTTTGTCAGCTAAACTTTCTAATCTATTCATGTAAATGTAATACTCGTATTCCAAGAAGCAGACAGACTGCTTCTTGTGGACAATCATGCTATGGTGGAAGGTGGTATGGAAGTCAACAGAGCGAAGAATGGAAACTCCAGTTTGTACAAGATGTAGTAAGGACCCAGAAAAATGGTTTCTATCTGTGGGTGGCAAAACTCTGAGAGGTCACTCTTTTATAAATGAATGAATAGTTGCTATGTCTCTCCTACGGATACAAACAGAACATTTTTCAATTGGAGACAACACAGTGTGGTGGTGCAATGTAGACAACACAGACACACACACAGACACACACACAGACACACACACACACTGTGTTGATCTCATAGTTTTCCCTAGGGCAAGTCATTTAATTTCTGAGTCTCAAAATCTGCATCTGTAAAATGGGGGCATGAATATTACCTGTTTGATAGATTAATGTGATGATGAAATGAGGTAAGGTATGAAAAATAGTTAGCACAGTGCCTGAAAACAATCACACTCAACCAAAATTCTGCAAGGAACAGGGATTCGATTTCAGAATACTGTAGGGAATGAGAAGTCAGCCTTTAGAGCCTCAAAAAACTTCAAGTTATGGCAAATAAAAGTTATTATTTAGAGGCAACAGTGAAGATGCTTTTGAAAATTGATATTGGAAGAGGTTATACAGATTCTAAATATTTTTAACTGTGAATAATATATTCATAATGAATAACCAAAACTAAGATGTTGATAATCTGTAACTTTTGATAGTGGACAACTTACTGCCTTTTCAATGGTTGTCTTAGCTATAGGCAAAAATTCTAGCACAAGGAACCCTCTGCTCTGATTCAGTATGCCAATTATGTTTTTAACTTGTATTTTTACTATATAAATATACCCAGAATTCAAGCAGAAAATCATATATTTAAATAAGCAAAATTATAACAAATAGAACTTCTTTGTGTTCAATAGATCACCTTATGTTAAATTTGTTTTACTAGTCAAATTTCCTAAACTTCTAAAGCATCTCAGTACTGACTCTTATACTAATGACATCCTGTTTTGGTTATGCTGAGCAAACAGGATTTAAAATGAGAAAAATAATATTTGCACATAAATCCTTCCTGTCTGTTGATTAAATCCAATCAATCATAATAAACTCAATACATATTAGCGTTCTGTACCTAATTTACACCCTAGGGAGTCTTTCCTATAATCAAAGTGTATATTTATGTGGATAGTAAAATGCTGAGATAACCAATATTTTAAATTAATGGCCTGTGTAATTTCAAGTAATACTGCTATAAACTAACAAAAAGGAAAAAATTAAATATTTGCTTTAAAATAATTAAGTCATGTGTCCTTAAAAAAAGAAATAGTGCCAACAGAGCTACCTAATTTTAACATTTACTAAGTATTAACTACCTGCCAGGTATTACTGGCAAGGATGGCAAAGCAGATGCAGAGAATAATAAGCATTCCTATTCAGGATTATCTAGCTTCTAATATCAAATAACATTGGTTCATTTTTAAGAGATGTGGACGAAATCATGGGAAAAAAAAAAAAAAGGAAAACTCAAAATATTCTCATTAAAACTCATTCCTTCTAACAGTTAGGGACCATGGGAACAAGCCCCAAGTGAAAAACGTTACGCACCTGGGATACCTTCTGTGGGCTGTCCCCGTGAAACTACTTCTCTTACCAAGTGGAACCTGGATGCGGCCAAGGATGCAGCCCCATACACGAGCCAGACAACACTGAGGACCCCAGCTCCAAAAAGCATCAGTGAGCTGCCTGAGTTACCTGCCAATACCGACCAGTCAGGATGGGACAATTCCAACCAATCAGGAGGAGGCACTTTTTTTTTTTTAATGCCTTTACCTCACTAGCATAGTGGACAAGACCCAGGTGGGAACCTACCAGAAAGGGAACTTTCTCTGTATAAGCAGGGCCTCCCCTCTGTTCTGGGGGGCCACCCTGACCATTCTTGCTGGTGCTGTGCTTCCCTTCCACTTGAGCTGTAGCCCCACCAAAGCCTTGCCTGTGCCTTTGACTTTTGGATCGATGGGAGGTCCAGGAACTCGACTCTGTTAAAAATCCAACAAATATTTTTTGAGCACCTACTACGTCCCAGGCACTGTTTGGTATATTTGACATAAATCAGTCCTACCAGGGACCTTAGAGCCTAAAGAGAGAAATGTTTTGGAGTACCTCTGAATGCTCAAATCACTTATTAATTTAAACAGACAATTTGAAAATTTTGTGGCTTTGCACTCTTTAAGCACTATCCACAATGATACGCCCATTAACAAGGATGTTTGCTTTCTAGTACTGGATCAAAGATCAATGTATTTTCATTTACAAGTGTGGCAGGCAGGAAATTTGAATATTTGGGGAAAATGACATCATGTCTCTCTCTACCATATTTTTAAAAAGTTGGGGGTTGGAGAGAAGACAGAATTCATCATATTGTCACAATGATAACTGTACCTTGTATTTGCATATCACACCTTATGTTTATCTAATCTTTTTTAATTTAAATAAAGACACTGAGGGACACTGAGTGAGGTGAGTAGCTTGCCCAAAGTCAAGATGTTAATAAGCAGTAGATCTGGGGTCTGACATTCCAGAGCCCACATGCCTTTTTTTATGCTCCTCTGTTCCAAGTTTACGTGAGCCACCCAACAATCACAGAAGCAAACTAATTCTATAATTAGAACTGTGCACTACAGTCGCCTCTTTAGTTGTCTATGCCCCACACCCTACACCAGATTCTGAATTCCATGAAGGCATAAACCATGTCTATTTAGTTCACCTCCTCATTCTTGAACCAGGTACCATTCCAGATCCAGAGAAGGCGCCCAATAACTATTTGTCAATGGGCTAAGTGATTAACTAATTGACCATGGTGCTTTTTCTGACCACTTCTGACCATGATTTACCTTTAAAAAAAGGGGGGGGGGGATGAAGCATGCTTCCCTGCATATTTATGCCAAGCATGAATTAAATTAATGGCATTCATGAGAAAGAAAAATAAACACACAATTTTTGTCGCCAAGTAACTTAATCTAGTTGGAAAAGAGAATGAGAAAATGCGAGATATCAGCAATTTATACTTGTTAATGGAAGAAGAAGTAAGGAAGTACTCGGAAAAGAATTATTCGAAAAGGCTTTTTAGGGGAAATAAGGCCTTTTAGAAATGAGGGAAATGATGAAGTTCCTTTGGCAAAGATGGTAAATCTTGAGCAGTCTGCCAGTGTGGGACACAAGATGATCTCAAATCCAGACGCACAGACTCCACAATAAATAACCATGGAATTACACAGTGAGAAAAGTCCTTTCAAATTTCTTTCATCCCAGGAAAAGTCTCTGTTTGATGCTAAAATATGTCTTCAATCTCTCAACACTTGCCCTTTGTAACCAAAAGAGCTCCTTCCTCAGGCTCAGGCACATCCAGACAATACACCTTGTAAGAATCTAACAGTTTTCTTCATTATATTTATTTTACATGTACTTCCATTTTAATTTTCATTATATCATTTCTTTAAAATACATTCTTAATTTTTTAAGTCCCCACAGAGTAAATGGGGGCAAAAGTCATGAAGTTAGCATGAGAATGGCTGAAATTTGGGAAATGCTGATTGAAAGAAATGAAGAATGTGCCAGAGTCCTTCCGAGGAAACAAGATTAAACAGAACCTAGAAATAGGGGCCTACTCTATTGCAATGAGAAGCTCACAGCTATAAAGAATTTCAGTGTGATAAAGAAAATCACTTAGGGTTCTGGAAGCATAGTAAGTGGGCCTAGCCCTAATCGCTCACCTAACCGTGGAAAATGAGCATGACTCTTGATATGATTCCATACCGGAAGAGTGGGGATCTGGCCAAGGAGGACTGAGAATATCACAATGGAGGTGACACACCATGTTTGTTGACAGTGCCCGTAAACAATACCTCCATCCAGGAGGGGAAAAAAAAAAAATAGGCAAGGCTGTTAGAACAAAATGTCAGGCATGCTTGACGTTGATGTTTCAATATATAACGACTCTCCTCTCTCGCTGTGAAGGTCATTTCTGCCTGTGTTACCTCCTAGGGCACAAATATAGCTTGCAGTCCACTTTTAGTTAGTTTTTTTTTTCTAATTTCATAATGAAGTACCAAGAGATTTTCAGTACACATTTTCCCCCCTAGCTGTATAATACTTTCACACACTAGGTGGAGCCAACTTTATAATGCTTTGGGATTCACAGACAGGTTTGCGTTGCACTTGAAAAAAATCCATGCACAAAGTTATGGGAGAGCTATGTACACCAAAATATATTTTAATTTAAATTTCTCAGATTTTAATTTTAAAAATCAGAGGTCCCATCATTTCTACCAATGTGCATATTTTCCATAACTCCTAAGCCCAAATCAATGTCAAACTATCAATAATGCTATAAAATGTGTGTTTAAAATATGTGCATCTTATGGTTTATTGGCACTTTTAACTTTGATTTATTAACATGTACTTAATATTTTTTTTTTTTAATGACAATCTCCAAAATTACATGCTTTTTTGTTTGCTTGGGGAGAAATGGAAGCAATTCATAAATGCAATAAGCATGGTTCTCTCATCAGGCCCATAAAAACTACCTCGAGGATAGGAGGGATTAGGGCAAAGAGAGATGCAGGTAGATAGAAAGTAGACTCATGGTCCATGGGAATTTAGAAAATAGTCACCAGCACTTGGTAAGAGGAAAAGGCCCATCTCCAGGACCAGGAAAGGTCCACTACCAAAAGACAAGAATGTACCACTGTCCACAGCCACCAACCTGGGGCTGGTGTGGGGCAGCAGGGAAGGAAGGAAGGTTATACAATGGTTCTCTCCTGTCAGTCATGGAAACTCAATCCTTTTCACTGAATCCTAACACTTCAGAGCAGTGGTTCTCTACTGGGGGTGATTTTGTCCCCAGGGAACACTTGACAATATCTGGAGACACCTTTAGCTGTTACAAATGGAGAGGCAGGTGCTACTGGCATCGAGTAAGCAGAGGTCAGAGATGCTGCTAAATATCAGATAAAAGACAGTAAAACTATCATGAAAAGCAAGAGAGTGACTAACCTAAAATTCAGGGTGGCAGTTAGGTTGGTGAGGGGTAAAGAGAAGGATATGATCAAAGATGAGACTTCTAGAATGTTCTGTGTCTGTAGATACAGTGGGGACATGTTTATTCATTTTATTGTTCTTTACTAAAACAACAGGTTTTAGACGTATTTAACAACCTAAAAAAACATTACAAAGTATGAAGTGTAAGGGAAGGGAAGACAGAGACAGCAAGTATAGGTCACTCATTAAGGATAACAGTGAACTTTGACATAATTGGCTAACATACCACCAGATCAGAGGTATGTTTTACTCTTTGTCCCCTTAACCCTCCACTGTCCAGTTACTTATCGCATCTTTCCCGTCAACCACCAAATTGCATCTCCTCTGCCCTCAAGGTTATTCTGCCATGATTCAGCTCTGGCCTGGACTGCTAACCTGTTCTCTCTACTGCCCTCAATATATCCTACACTAACTACTAGATAACGCTTCCTAAAGCATGGCTTGCTGTTTTCATATTTTAATAAAATTAATGTGTCATCAACACAGAATATATGAATTTCAAGTTTCTTATTGAGACTGGCAATCAAGGCCCACTTACCTTTCTAGTCTCAACTACTCTAAGTATTCCAAGCACTATAACCAACATATTCATTCCCTAATCCTAGCTACATACTCTTGCTTGGATTGTTCCTCTTGCCTAGAGTACCCTTCATGTACCTATAATTATCCCTTTCTATGAAAAGTCATGTACATTCTTCAATAAAATGAAACAGAGATGCATTACCAAACATTGGCAAGGAATGGAGCAAGTGGAACATTCAGACATTGTTGCTGAGGGTATAAATTGGAACAAAGACTTTAGAAATCTTTTTATATGCACCCCTATGTTTATTGCAGCATTATTTACAATAGCCAAGATATGGAAGCAGCCTAAATGTCCAATAAATGAATAAAGAAGAAATGGTGTACACATACACATTCATACATACACAGATACACAACAGAATATTACTCAGCCATAAGAAATGGATGAGATCATACCATTTGCAACAACACGGATGGACCTAGAGGGGACTGTGCTAAGTGAAGTAAGTCAGCTGAGGGGCGCCTGGGTGGCTTAGTCGGTTAAGTATCCGCCTTTGGCTTGGGGTCCTGGGATCAAGTCGCACATGGGGCTCCCTGCTCGGCGGGGAGTCTGCTTCTCCCTCTCCCTCTGCTGCTCCCCCTGCTTGTGCGCGCTCTCTTACTCTCTATCTCTATCAAATAAATAAATAAAATTCCTACAAAAAGAAAGTCAACTGAGAAAAACAAGTAACATATTTCACTCATATGTGGAATCTAAAAAAACAAATGAATAAACAAAAAGCAGAATCAAAAATATAAATACAATGAACTGATGGTTTCCAGAGAGGATAGGGGTGGGGAGAGTAAGCAAATGAGTGAAGGGGAGGGGGAGATACAGGATTCCAGTTATGAATAAGTCACAGGAATAAAAGGCACAGCAGAGGGAATATAGTCACTGATATTGTGATAGCATTGTATGGTGATAGATGGTAGCTACACTGTGGCAAGCATGGCAAAATGTATAGAGAAGCTGGATCGCTATGTCATACACCTGAAACTAACATAATATTGTGTGTCAAATATACTCAAAAATTGTAAAAAGACAAGTGAACATATGCATACCTTATAACCTAATAATTCCACCTTTGGGTACATACTAAACAGAAATGGATATGTGTGTTCACCAAAACCATATAGCAATAATGTGCATGACAGCACTACTCATAATAATGCAAAATTGTAGGCAAATCAAATGCCCATCAACAGAAGAGATAGTGATGTGTTTTTATAAGGGAATATTCCATGGGAATGAACTACTGCCACAGACAACAACAGAGATGAATCTCACATACGTGTTGAGCAAAAGAATACAGACGTGAGAGTACATACTGTATGGTTCCATTTGTATAGAGTTAAATGACACATAGACATTATTAATCAATGGTATTAGAAGTCAGCATAGTGATTATGTTTTGGGGAAAGGCTGCCTACCAGAAGGTACAAGAGCGCTAGTAATGGGCTCATAGACTGGGTACTGACTACTTGGTGGAAACTGATCAGGCAATACACATAAGACTTGTACACTTTTCTGTAGAAATGTTATACTTCAATTAAAAGTTTATTGAAAAACATTTTAAAACTCTACCCATTTTTCAAGATTATTCCTTAACAAACCTCCTTCACTTTTTTAAAAATAATCATCCATGATCCCAATTAGATGTATCTTCCTCCTCTACCTAAATTTCTATAAGATAATTACAACCCTAAAGTTATCTTATAGTTTTTTACGTATGTTTATCAAAGTCCAATTGTTACACCACTAGAAAAGTATTCCCTTTATGATTTCCCATAAAATACTGCATTATAGTAGCTCACCAATAATATTTATGGGATTCAGGTGACATACATTACCCCTTTCAAAGCAAGTCCACACTTCCGAATGTTGGGTAAATGTGGCATTCCCTTTTTAAAATTATTTTATTTGTATTTTTATACATGAAAATTCATCTTTTTGGTGTACAGTTCTGCAAGTTCTGAAATATACAGATTACTATAACCACCACTACAATCAAGATACAGAACAGTTCTATCACCTCAAAACACTCCCCTGAGCTGCCCCTCTGAAGTCAAGATATCACCCACCCCCCAACTGCCAGAAAGCACCTAATTCTGTTCCCACAATTTTGTCCTATCCAGAATGTCATACAAATGGGATCAAATGCCTGGCTTTTGAGTCTAGTTCCTTTCTCTTAGGCAAGTACTTTTGAGAACTTTCACGTTTTTGCAGCTCCTTCCTGTTCATTGCCACTTAGTATTCCATTGTATGGAAGAACCATGGCTTGTAATCCTTCCGCCAGCGAAAGGACATTTGGGCTGTGTCCAGTTTTTGGTGATTGTAAAGAAAGCTGCGATCCACTTTAAAGATTTTAATTTTAGTAGATACTTGGAAGCAACTCACTCAAGGTCATACAGTTACCAGTGATAAAAAGAAACAGTATATACTTTTTAAAAAAATGACTGGGAAAAGTAGGAGTCGACAGTATTTTCCCTTATGTCAATGCATCCAGCTCACAATATATCTTCTGTAAAGAGATTTTGAGCTATCTTTTCTATATTTAGAGCACATTAATGGGGCCAGAGTTTGTAAGTAACCAACTAAAGCACTTTTCTAAGGGCAGCTTCTTGCCAATGTGACCCTACGGCCGTACTATTAGAAATAATGTGCATGTCTTGGTCTGTGTACAGCTATTCATCAGTGCTATGTAAATAAGTGAGGATGCCCTGCTGGCTTCTGTCTTTCATCTGACTTACTGGACTCTTGCAATGCACAGAGGGGACAGCAAGTGACAGGCTTGGCACTCATGAGCTCCAAAAACCTGTGAGCACAAGGCCTACTTCAACGATTATGCAGAAGGGTGGCTACAATTGCACTTTTTTCTGTTGATTTAAACACAAAAAGCATATGTCCAAATCCTTGGGGGCAGCGTGGCTGCATCACAAAATTTCCATTAGCTGGCATTTTGAGGGGTCTCCGTCTGTGGAGCCTAAGCCACTGCACAGCCAAGGCTGAGGCCATGGGGAAAGGGTGTGTCCGAGAACAACATTTCTGGGAGGCATCTGAGCTGCACCTGCCACCGTGGCCAGAGGAAGCATCTTGGTCTTAAGCTTTTAACACTCAAGAGTGGCATGATCTCTTTTTGTAGTACCTCCATGATAGTCACTAGAAGAATCATGAGAACCTCGTCCTTCAGCCCTTTTCCAATGCTCTTAAGTAACAACAGTAGCTAATTATGGAAAGTATGCTATGTACTCTTGTACTAAGCATTTCCATGCAGTACCTTGTTTTAATCCTCAATAAAACCCCTCTAACTTAGGGGAGAAGAACCATGAGAGACGATGGACTCTGAAAAACAAACTGAGGGTTCTAGAGGGGAGGGGGTTGGGAGGATGGGTTAGCCTGGTGATGGGTATTGAGGAGGGCACGTTCTGCATGGAGCACTGGGTGTTATGCACAAACAATGAATCATGGAACACTATATCTAAAACTAATGATGTAATGTATGGGGATTAACATAACAATAAAAAAATTAAAAAAAAAAACCCTCTAACTTAAATATTATTAGGATATCCCTTTTACCAATGAGGAGAATGACGCTCTGAGAGATTTTAGCACTTGCTGAAGGGTTTGCAGAGAAGGAATTTCATTCACGACAGTCTGAATCTGATCGCATGTTCTGAACCCAGAGGCTCTATCACCCCATGGCCTGACCAGTAAATACATTCATTTATTCACAAACTCAAAACATCTATTATTATATCCATCCAAGGAAATAAATATGAATAAGATATGCTTCTCCCCTCCAGGTGTTCATTACTTGGGGGAGGGTGGAGAATCCTATAAACAATAATATCTTAACCTTTTTGGTCAACTCCTTTCCTGAGACTCACATGAAAACAGCAGGCTCTCCAGAAAAAATTCACACAGGCAGATATACAAAACTCAACCAAATTCTTGAGCCACAGCCTAGGAATCCCTGGACTACTTAAATAGCTGACTATTAGCTGCAAAGGGTTTTGGTTAAGATAGGAGCAAAGTGTGTGAGCTCGAAGGAGAAAGCCAGGGCACTGGAGTCCTGAAGACTGAGAGGAATTTAACAGACAAGGGAAGGAAGGTGGGAGGGGAGGAGGGGGGCTTCTATGGAGAGGTCCTTACTTCAGAAAGCCTGGTGCCAGGGAAAAGATGTAAAGACGAAAGAGGAGGAAAGCAGGGAAATAAGTAGCAGGACACTGAAACAATCCAGGCAAACTTCCTCTTTCTAGAAACAATGTGGTGAGAATAAGCTGTGAGCCCAGGCTCTGAGGTCAGAAAAAACTGGGGTCAGAAATAACTGGGTTCAAATCCAAGGTCATTCCTGTCTCACTAGCTGTGCACCCAGGGGAAAAGTATCATGACCCCCTGAGCTTCAGTTTCCTTTTCTGTAAAATGGGGATAAGGAGAGCCCCAACATCTCAGGCTGTTGTGAGATAACCCATGGAAAAAAGCATGACAGGCACTTGGCACAAAACCTGAAATGGTGCGAGCATTCAATACATGGCGGTGGCTATTACTACCAAGCTCATCATCACCACGGCCTGATGCTAACTCGGCCCCGCAGAAGGAACTGCTCCATAACAGCAATGGAGCTGAACTCTGTCATACGTGTTTGGGTCAACCTGCTACATTCTTAGACATAGGAGGTGCTGCAGAAGGATCTCTGCCCCCAAAAACTCCCAGTGCCAAAAGCCACCTCTTGAAACACTCTCCTTGTAAACTCACACCTGATTTCTTACTCTTATTGATCACATCAAGACATGAGAGGCATATTAAAGAGGGTTAAAAAAACAGAAATTATGATGACTGTTGGAATATCTATGGTGCGCTTGTTTTGTATTTGTCACATCATCACTGTCTGCTCTTAAGTGAGAATAGAGGTCATTATCAACAGCTAAAGAGATGTTTCATGCTGTTGTCATTACTATTGTGTCCATAACAAGAGTCTGAGAGCATACATTCTTGCAAAGCCCTTCTGCACCCAGTTCGTCTTTGTCACTATTCCCGGTATGGTATTACTATGCAAAAAGAAGAAAATGGTACAAATATTCTACTCAGTTCTTAGTCACCATGTGTTCAGTAATATTTTATTTTAAATTCTTCATGTGGTCTAGGAGCTAACATAAAAGTAATATACTGGAACCCGTCCATGAATGCTCGAGGAAATGTGGAGACTATTTTGTTGTGATTCCTCAGCCATGGCAATAGACAGAACATTCATGAAACCCTTGCTCTTAAAAATGTTCCATGGCCAGCCAATATTTGCCATAGGGATACTGCCATATAGTCAGCACTGGAAAAATGAAGTCATGAGAAACACAACCATTCCCATCTTCCCCCAGAAAGCTGGCCAGGATATCTGCTTCTCTCTCGGCTGTCTAGGCTGACACCATCCACAAAAATCAGAATGTTCTCTCACTTTAAAACACACAAGTCAAAGGAAAATGTAGGGATTCCAACGATCCTTCCTGAACCCAACAGACCGTTACAAATTCACCAAGCTTCCTTTCAGCTTTAAATTTGTTCTCCTGCAAAAGCACAGTAGTACATGAGTTCATTCCCTCAAAAACAGAAATAAGCAGTAGAAAACCCAATTGTCCTAGAGCAAGCAGAAGAATGTGTTCACAAAGTGGGGACAGAAAGCGAGGAATCGAGGCCGATGAGAAGATAGTATTTCTAGCACATCATTAAACCGAACGTGGCAGGAAGAGCTTACAGGCTGCGAAGCCGGTGGAATGCGATTCTGACGGAAAATACCCAGGTCTCACCAGCACCAAGAGAAGATTCATGTTACAAGGAAGGGGTTCCCAAATGGCTTTCAGAAAATCTGATAAATTCTCAAGAAACTGAACCAAAGCATTCTTTGAAGCATACACAAGAAAATGAGAGAAGTGTGAGTGTTGGAGACCTTTCTCTCCATCCAAAACCTGTCAGATGTGAAAGAAACTTCTATCACAGAGAGCACCATCAGTTACCAACGCCTCAGTGCATTCTCTTCATGTTTCTATTGCTACCGCTGCTAGTTATACTATCCTGTAAGCAGCACACTCTGGGGGGTTAGGGACACAGCCCCTGGACTCAAACTACCAGGCTTGGCCACTTCACCGCTCTGAGGCTCCATTCCCCCATCTGCAAATGGGCTTAGCAACTAAATGAGTTAAAGCAAGTAGGGCATTAGCACTTGACACCATTGTCCATTGTAGTCTTTTTTTTTTTTTTTTTTTTAAAGATTTTATTTATTTATTCATGAGAGACAGAGGCAGAGGGAGAAGCAGGCTCCTTGCGGAGCAGGGAGCCCGATGTGGGACTCGATCCCAGGACCCTGGGATCATGACCTGAGCCGAAGGCAGACGCTTAACCGACTGAGCCACCCAGGCGTCCCGATTGTAGTCTTTTTGATCTTCTCTAGCTCCAGTGTATCTTTCTTCGGAAGGAAGTAGAAGGTACAATATCTTTACAGTGTGACTCCCACAGGGCTTATAAGAGTTGAAAATATATGCTGGCTTTGATTTTATTCACTCTAACAGCTGTTTATTAAGTTCCTACTATGAACCCAGAGGTACTATGCTAGAAGTTGGGAGATAGCATGAACACCAGATACAACAACAAAGACATAGTCCCTGCCCTCTGCCTACCTCCCAGTGCATTGGGCGGGGGGGGACAATATTTAGTTGAATTTGGGAAACTGGCCCCCTATTGATTAGGCTTATGCCTTTAAGAGGAAACCTTCAAAGAATCCCAGGTCTCTTTCCTGGGTCCTAATAGTCCCCAATTGTGCTCTGTAGATGTGCCTTGCTAAGCATAGAGAATACTGACTCGCCATTAAAGAAAAATTCCTAGTACACATGCTTCCCAGCTGGTCATGTCATTAATGTATGGGACTGTGATATATACTTAGCTAAGACCCTGCTTTGGAAATGCTTTATATGCTTTTAAAGCCATTTGTGTGTCCATCTGTTAATTGGACATATATTTACCAAGAGCCAAAGACCAGATGTGACCTTGGGTAGAGACTGGAGAGAAAGTCATGGTCTTTCTCTAGTATAGAATCTTAGCGTTGTAGAGACGAGTTCACAGACGGGGTCCAGAGGGCAAAAGCAACTGACCCTAATTCCTACCATTAGGAGACCCAGCACTGAAATAAAAGCCACATCTAATGCCAAATCCAAGCATGTTCCCTTCTCCAGGATTCTGCTCTTGCTACTGTCCCCACAGCCCACAATGCTCTTGCCCAGACAGCTGCATGGTTCCTTTGTCATTTAGTTAATTCACCTCTCGACTCAGAAGGAACCTCAGAGGCGAGGTCCAAGCTATCAGGCTCAAATTAAATAGGGACCCCTCCCAACTTTATTCTTCTTCACAGCACTTACCATGGCTTACCAGAAAGTAAACTCCAGTTGGGCACGTATTTTTGCCTGTTTTATTTACTGCTCTATTCGTAGCACAGGAACAGCACCTGGCACAGAGTCAGTGCTCCATAAATATTGTCGTAAGAATGAGCCCAGTGTTCCTTTTATCTCCATCTCTATCTTTATGATACTCCTGCTGAGGAAGCTCACAACCCTGAGACTGAGGGGGAGAGGGGCAGTAAGCATCCAACTCATGAAATGTGAGTGTTACGAAAACAGCTGATGGTTGTGAACCACGTGGCATGCGACTATGGCAGGTAGAAAATATGCCTAAATATGAGATATACTTAAGCAGCAAAATGAGTTGGGATAGTGCCTCAACATGGGATTAAATAACAATGGATTCCAGATGGAGAATCAGAGATTCAGGGTGATGGCGTTCCGCCTTCGTGTCATGGAGCAACAGAGGTGGGAGGATGTGGTGAACAAGACACAAACCCATCCAAGGGCGAATGTTGGCTCATTCCTATCGGGTCTTCAGATTTCTCAGAGGAATATGGAAATCATGAATTGTATGTGTAAATGAACATTTCTACATTAATTTAGAGTTGTGTTCAACACTACTTGGGCCAGCCTAACATCTAACATCAAGATTCAGACCAGTGGCACCTACTGTCTACTCTGGCCACTTCCCCAGGAGCCACAGCAGTGCC
The DNA here is from genome assembly GCF_964656455.1 of Halichoerus grypus. Lineage (NCBI taxonomy): Eukaryota > Metazoa > Chordata > Mammalia > Carnivora > Phocidae > Halichoerus > Halichoerus grypus. The sequence continues at coordinate 180,449,300 of NC_135712.1, forward strand.
ACATGTCGGACACGGAATGATGCCTTCTCATGATCTTTGCAGTTGGCCAGGAACCACCAAGCAGGTTCGTGGTGTCCTAATCCTCCCACTTAGAACTGAATGAACAACTATTCTCACATATTTAGCTTCTCAGTTCTTAATGCAAGATCATGGAAAGTCAACCAATCTTTGGTACAAAATGATGTTTCTCAGAGTCTCTCTGAAGAATTACAAACACCAAATAATTACAGAGCTTTGAAGGGTACTAGAATCAGGTAGGCACTAAAATAAGTCAGAGAAAGAACTTAAATCATTTTAAACTCCTGTCAGACAAAAAGTTAAAAATAGGAGTGGCTTTTCTCTCTTCCGATTATTTTATTTTTTTTATGTTTCTTCCCAAAAGGACTTAGAGCAGCTTATGTAAAAGCACACAGCATGAAGACGAAACAACAACAGAAAATTAATGCATGTGGATGAAGGAAATAAGATGAAGGAAGGATAATTCAAGAGAAAAATATAATGAATTTAATAAGATTAGTATATAAAATGCAAGTAAGAGTCGGCATGTTTGCCAGAGGTGGGTCACAAATCACTTTCTAAGCTGGGGACAGAGAGTCTAATGTCTACAGGGGCCAAGCAGTTAGAGTAAAGCAATAAAACAAACTGAAGAGTGCCTGTTTTATTTTAAGGAAAATGGCATTATATTACTAGCTCCCAAGGTTTCCATGGAGACATGTGAGCCCAGTGTTACCAGATCTGATTTTTCAATAGATGCTGGAAATTCAAACATACTTGTGTGAAATCTTCCCATTTTCCAATGTTGGCAAACTAGTTTTTCTTTTGGCTAAAAAAAATATGTGTGAGCTAAAGAAAACATGCCTCTGACCATAAAGAGGAAGAAGACATGATCAGTTACATGACTAAGTATACCCATAAACTAACCCAAAGCTGCAAAGAAGTACAGTCATTTGTGGTATCAAAACCAGAGAGACACTTCTCCCAAGAGTCTAAAGAGGACACTGTAACATCCACAAGATAAGCACCCCATACAATCAAGATTTATGGGGCTCTATCTTATAACGACCTTCAACAGAAGCTAAGGGCATAATACTAAGTGTAATTTAGTAGAACTAACTGCCAGGGTGGACAGGTGGCAAATTCTCAGGGATAGAGATTTCTGCTGGTCTCATTTATTTCAAGTATAGATTTTACAGATTTCCCTTAATTTTTAACCAATTACCCTTTTTGACAAATGTAAAATTCTCACACCTTTCTTTACCGTTATTTCACAAATCAAAGCAAAAACCACCTTGGAAAACAATTTTTCAAACGGCATTCTCTTCTTCCCTCAGTGTTTTAGAGTATCCAAAGAAAGGGATGAAACCTCTATCCTTCAAACTGTAACCCCCATAAATATTTTTTTTTTTCACAGCAGCATTTGATAAGTATTGAGTAATACCATGTTCAAGGTTAGATTCCCCGACTAGGACCCAAAGTGAGGTATTCTATGGGGCCATTAGGTTCAAGGCAATTCACTTTAATGGACAGTCCATCTGGCAGTGGGACTGAACTTTGTGAATGCTGCAGAAGTTGGCACACCTCCAGTCCCTGGCCAAGGAAGGATACACACATAGGACCAAATGTCTCCACAAAAAGAGCATTGTTCTATAGCTGTCCCAGGTCACGAACAAAAGGACAATCAAGTTCTATGCCATACAGCGATGCTCCACGGAATCCCTGGGGTGGTGTGGATAGAGAGGCTGGATTCCAACCTGGGCCCCTGACGTACCTAGAACTAGTGCAGCTTTATTTCATCTCTCTCAGGTACATTCAGTTCTGCTAGAATGCTTCTTTCTAAAAGGCGAATTTGTTCAGTTGCGACTGTTACATTAGAGAACAATTTGCCCATAACTCAAATGAATTTTGGTTTGCTGTGCATTGTTTTGTTTGCAAGAAACACTAGGTGAACACAAAAAATGCACCCAGCTGAATCAAGCCATGTAGGAATACACACATCCACACACTTCGAACACCTACCAGCTACCATAGTTTACCATGCACATGATGCACCACACCCATCCACTTCTAGAGGCACAATTTTCCATTGATTTCAGATAAGCTTCCTTCCACCTCTTCTCTGTAATGTACAAGCTGCAATCCTTCTCACACCCACTTCCACAAGCAAACACCAGGTCTTTTCAAGGCAAACTACCAAGTTTATTGCTGTATTTATATATATATATTATTTATTTATTTATTTAACCATTTAACAAATGTACAACTGTCTACTGTTTTTATTAGGTTCCTATCTTTTCTTCTTTTAATATGTCACTGACAAAGTTTGTGAGTGTGATATCCCTAACCCTCTTTTTCCTATAGACTCCATGATTTTGCTGAGCCTGGTGATTTTTTAGAAATCCGTATGTTGTGTTACAGCAGAAACAACCATCCTAGACTCTACAGAAAATATATGAAAAAAGGAGTTTTCCTAGAATGTAAGTTCTACTCGAAGCTAACATGCTCTGAACTCCAGGGGACACCATTTACATCATATTTTATGTGTATCCTTTTTATGATCAATTAATTAACCTGGCATTCAACAAATAATTATGTGAAGCCTCATATGTGTCATGAAAGTACTATATTCCAAAGAATGTACTTGCTCACTTTGGAAAATTAAAAGAAAACCAAAAAATGCATAAAAATTAAAATCATTCACCATCTTAAAATGCAAACATTTTGATGTTTTTCTTTTCAGTCTTTTTTCTTTATATATGTACTACTACCATTCCTACTATGTGTGCTACTTCATCTGACCTATTTATCTTAATTTGGCTTAAAAATTGACTTGCCACTTCTAAATCAAATATGCTTATTTTTCTGGGTGAAAAAAAAGCGTTGCCAAACTGAGTCAATCACTTAACATTAAATGAGCACACACTATCTGCTTAGCACTACGCTCTGTGACACACAAATTAGAATACTCAACAGACTGTGCTTAATAACCAAAAGAATTTCTTTAACTTTCCAAATTTGGCACAGTTACATTTCTTGCCCTTAAGATTAATCACTATTTTCATTTGAGTTCTAAGATTTGTTAAAAATATAAATTATATAAATAGCACATTTAGAAAAGAAAATGGACTTGTATTATTAGTTTCCTGCAAATTATAGCTTCAAGAATTGTATTCTGCCCTTTTCTCTGTCACCTTTTTGTATACTGTACCACCAAAGTTACCTACACAAAACAAAGCTGCATTTGAATATTTCTAAGTAGTAAATACACACATTAAAGTCTCACGAAGACTGCCTACTAATTTTCCCTCTTTATTTTTTCCAGCAGAATTATTTTAAGATTTGATTTTTTTGTGAATATAGATTTAAGAGTTTAGTAAATTATGTGTAAGATATAGATACACACACATATGTATATATGTGTATGTATCAAAGACTGTGCTATATATATGTATTTTACATGGAAGATTCAGATACATATAAATATATGCATGTATTACATGGAAGATATAGATATATAAGTGCAAGATACAGACAGATACAGATGTATATATACATGCATATGTATATGTATGTATGTATATATCAATCAAAGATCAGGCTCAAATATATATATTCTTGAATTTTCTCCCCTACAAAATGTGAAATATGTTTGCCATTGTATCTGTTTAAGCTAAATTCCCTAACTAGCAACAAGCAACTAGGAGTAAAACGCTGTTTGGGATTTCATCCCCTCTTGCCCTGTGATGAAATGCTCATAAACACCAAGAAATGAGGCTAATAGGACAAAATCAAAAGAGGCTAGATAATCCATAACACACACAATAATTTTCTTGGAAATCATCGATAAATGATTTCACTCTTCACTTAAAAAGGGGGGGGGAGGGGTGCTTGGCTAAGTCACTGTTCAAGTTGCAATCCAGGTATAGGAGGGAACATTGGAAAAAGTCACAAGGTTACATCTTCAGGTAGTTAAGCCTTCAGTCCCGATTCCTCCCTGTGTGTGTGACATGATGGATGAAGTGTTCCAGCTCACCCTGGGCTGTAACTTTTCTCAAACCTCACAACGATTCACCTTGTTTTATATATTCCTGGGAAGGCTGTGTTTGAGAAGGGGTGAAAGTGAACCCTGTAACTTTTCCACCAAAGCACCCCTCACAGCACAGGAGACACAGCCTTGCCCGGAGGACTGAAAGCAAAGCCTAGGAGTAGGATCTGAATTCATCATCAGTAAAGGAGATGTCTCTTTGCAGCCTCAGACTTTATCTCACATTCTATTCCATGATATATTCTTGCTTTTACCAGCAGGAAAAAAATTCCTAAATAACTGACCAGTTGGATTACTGCAACTTTTGCTCCCCTTCTCCAAATATTCAAGAACTACTGATGGTCTGGAGAGATGAGCCCCATTAACCTCCTCCAACTTCATGGAGCCCTTAGCAGAGGTCTTCAGACTCTGCGGGCTATAGATATTTCTAGGTGACACATACAGCACTAAGGACATGGGTGCTTTAATTTTTAAAGTCTATTTTACAGTCTCCTAATGTGAGTGTTTTCCTTTTTTAAAAAAATCAATTGATATACTCATTTTTATGTATCAGTCTTTGCTGAGGTAGGACTACATTTAGAGCAAGGTCCATTTTCTCTTTCATGAGTACTGAACATTAATGAACAGAAACCTTGAGGCAAAGGCCCTTATAAGCCCGCAGAGATGTCACTGCCACTCAGAAAAGCTATCGGCCACCACCGACATGCCCCAGCCCTCACATCACAGTGACCTCCGGCAGCCTGAAAGCTGAAGGCGATGGGGAGAAGGGCAGTACCTCTGACCCCTGGCTGGCCGAGGATGCAACTGGGCTCTTCCATACCCTCCAGCCCAGGCTCCTCTGCATGCTCTTCCGTTTAGAGAGCTAGTCAGACCCCTATTATTCATCAGAGTGTCCTAAAAAGATACAAGAAGAAAAAGTCCTCGACTGGGCTAGGCACCGGAAGGAAAAAAGCAGCCACAAAATGAAAACTGCCTTTTAAAAGTAGCTATGGTTAAACATTTAAAAAAAAAAAAAAATCACATGCTTTTGCTCCCCATACTATAGCTAATGAAAAGGGGCATTTAACATCCAGTGGGAAAAGCACTGTTTTTATAATTTCAACAGCAATTACTACAAAGCTCATTTGTAAGAGCTTGGCGAATCCTCACTTATTCTGACCTCGAGAACCAACATTCTCTGGGGTTAGAATCCAGGGACTTATTCTAATGTTGAATGTTCTCCCCAGTCCCTTTAAGAGAAAAAAAAAAAAATGAACTTCACATCGACTGATGCATGACATTGTTTTAATCCAAAAAAAAGTGCAGGTTGAAACCATTATAACATGTCATAAAGCATCAGTAATGGCCACTCAGCAATAGCTAAACCATTTTTAAGGTCATAAACAAGCACATAAAATGTGCTACACTAATTTATTGGAAACATCCTCTTTAAGAGAAAGGGTCACAAAGGGCTCCGGCTCAATCACATTGCTCTCCTTAAGCCAGCCGCCAGCCGCAGAACTTACATATGACCTTTGCAATTCCCCTTGCAAATTCTTTCAGCACTTGGGCATTCCACTTTCAAACTTAGGGGGAGGTTAGGCAAAGCTATAAAAATCAGCAGCAGGAACACTAGAATATGCTGGAATAGGATAAATGTCTTTCTCGCAGAAGAAATACAGGCACTGTTAATTTACAGAATCCAGTGCAAAAAAAAAGGCAACTCGTCAGACCTCCTTCACCACTTATATTTTAAACCCAGAAAAGCAAAATCAGACTTACCCTGGGAAGCCATCCTATAGGCTGACTCAGAAAAGGAGCCTGTTGACAAGCCAAAAACAGCTACAAACCAATGCTCCACAAACTCGCTGGGTTTAATCCTCTCATCCACCTACTAACCCCTGCTACTACGTATGCATCTGGCTTTTGTTAAAGAACTTCTGCAAACGTACAGTGGATGAGTAATCGTTCAGACTTCGTAAAACATGCCAAACCCATCACTAATAACAGTAGTTTCATTTACTCATCACATTTTCAAGTGCCTTTATTTTATTTTTCTAAGCGAAATTAGTGCTTTTTGCTGATGCAAATTCCCTGCCACTAAAGCATGCACACATCTCCCAAAAGGCAGTAGGTTGCCTGGTGTGTTCCTAACTTTCTCTTGGTCCCTGTCAGCAGTGGGTAGTGTTGAACTCATACGTAAAGGCACAGCCTGCTTGACAAACTATCTTTTAAAATTAATATTACCACTATTTCCCCAAATAAATAAAACCTCCAGCCAATTCTACTTTTTTTTTCATTGAGAAAGGCAATTATTTTATCATAATAATTATTAGAAATCCGAACAATAGGAAGCATAAATTCATCCCCCACTGATTCCCCAACCAATCCCTGCTCTTAGAGGTAATCACTGTCAAAAGCTTTTAATAAATCATTCCACAAATTTCTACTTAGATATTATACATGCGTATTCACACAAACTCTTGGGGACTGATAGCTCTTGGACATCAGAATTTTCCAGATTTTATAAAGGTAACAGTACATACACAGTATAATATCCCCAGTGAGATGGGGCAACAGCTCATAATCAAGTACATTAATATTTCTGCCGGGAAACATATGAATATTCCACTAAGTGAGATAATAAACACTTTAAATAGCCTCGTGTCATTTCAGGTCAGGTAATTCTGCCAAATGAAGTAAAAAAAAAAATCTTCAATATTCAGAGACTTTTGGATTTCAGAATTGAGGATAAGGGACTTCAAACCCTTAGCTTTTCTCCCAGCTACTTACCAAATTTTCAAGACTTTCTTTTTATTCCAAATGTTCATTACAGGAAATTAGAAAAATATACATGAATAAAGTTAAAGTCACCTGTAAAATCCCACCACACAGAGAATTGAGTTTTTATTCACTAATGTATCAAGTGCCTCCAGGGAGTACAGACTCAGGACCCTATGGGCAGATTAAAAATATCAAAGCAAAGGTAATTCCTGTTTTCATACCAGGTCAAAAGTAATACCTGTTTTAAAAAATTAGAAGGCACTGTGCTACCAAAGTTCAAAGGAAGTGTTAGGTGGACATGTATTATCTTTCAGGCTACCTAGCACCTTTTAAGATGCTCCCTGTGTTTCGGAGAATTCCCCTCCTTTTTTTTTTAAAAAAAAAAAAGACTTATTTTATTTTTATTTTTATATTTTTTAAAGGTTTTATTTACTTATTTGTCAGAGAGGGGTAGAGAGAGAGAGAGAGCAAGTACAAGCAGGGAGAGCTGCAGGCGGAGGGAGAAGCAGGCTCCCGGCCGAGCAGGAAGCCCGATGTGGGGCTCGATCCCAGGACCCTGGGATTATGACCTGAGCTGAAGGCAGGCTGCTTAACCAAATGAGCCACCCAGACGTCCCAGATTTTTTTTTTTTTTAGAGAGATAAAGAGAGAGTGTGAGCAAGTGGGGGGAGGGGCAGAGGGAGAGAATCTCAAGCAGACTCGCAGCTGAGCATGGAGCCTGACAAGGGCTCAATCTCAGGACCCTGAGATCATGACCTGAGCCAAAATCAAGAGTCGGATGCTTAACCGACTGAGCCACCCAGATGCCCTTGGAGAATTCCCCTTCCTATGAGTTCAGAGAGAGACAGAGATAGCTTCCCAGTGGAAGCCAAGTACTCAATTTCCGAGACTCCCTTGCAGTTAGGATGAGACATGGGCCTTCTGTTTCAGCGATCAGATGTACCTGGGTCAGAATGTGCAGAACTGTACTCCAGTGAGGAAAGAAGCAGCTACATCTGGAAGGTGTAGGAGTGTGGGGTCTGGCTGTGTGGTTTAATGGTCTGTGCTAGTTGGGTCAATGGTACAAGCTACAGTGTCTACACCCAGAAGCAGCTACATCAGTGTCCTCACTGGATCGGTTCTATGGTGTGCTGGGGTATGGCTCCTCACTACTCAGCCCCAGGCTGCTTCACTGGCCTCCGAGGGGTCATAGGCTCCTGAATATTCTATAATAAACTCTCTTTCTACTTCAACTAAACAGAGTTTAGTTTGTTAATACAGTGAAGAAAGGTGACTGCTACAAGGAGGAAATCTCTTTTAACAAGGCAAGGCAGCATGATGTAGTGAAAAGAAAAGAAAGATAACTGAAAGCCAAAGAGAGCAGCTTTCAAAATTTGACTCCTATTCCCACCCTATGCCAACTGTCCCTGAGAGCATGGGCAAGCTGATTAGTTTAGTCCAACAGCAATTTCCCTGTCTGTAAAGTAATAACATCCACCTTGCAAAACTGGTCCTGAAAAAGAAATGAGCTCTTTCATTTATTCAATCATTCATTCTGCCAAACACTTTGTTGAGCTTCTATTATGTGATACACACTGTGCTAAATATCAGGTACTAGGGTGGCCAGATGTAGCAAATAAAACTATCAGCCACCAAACTGAACTTGTTTCAAATAAACCACACATAATACCTAGTATAAGCAAGTCCCACATTTGGGATATACTTCTACTTTAAAATGCCCTATATTAGGAACTTACATATATTAAAATATTATTTGTTTTGCTCTAAAATTCAAATTTCTCTGGTGCCCTATATTTCATCTATCCTATATTTCATCTCAGTAAAGAACAGTGCGCCAAAGAGGCAGAGTCCTTGTTGCCATGGACCCTCAGTCCAGTACTGGGGGTTGAGAGAAGGCAGGTAGACAAGTAACAAATAGGCACAACTACACAATGTAAATAGAGAAAAGAGCTACAAAGGTGATAAATTGAGCAATAAGATGGAAATAAAGAGGAAAGTATATTTAATTAACAGGATTATTAAGGAAAGGCTTGTCTAGGAAGTTGAATCTGAAAGGAAGATCATGCTGAAGGAAATCAAAAACTTCACAGAATAGCAGAAGATCCTGCACAAGGCCTAGCACACAGTAGATGTTCACTTCAATCTTTAGCAGAACTAGGACTTCTATCTCTCTTGCTCACCCTACATCGACCTTGACCCTGTGGGGTGCAGAAAGATGCTAAGAAGGGGTTTAAATTGACCACCAAAGTCTTCCTGCTTCCGAAGGTATAGCAGCCACCCTCAGTCTAAAACGTCATGAAAGGGGCGCCTGGGTGGCTCAGTTGTTAAGCGTCTGCCTTCGGCTCAGGTCATGATCCCAGGGTCCTGGGATCGAGCCCCGCATCGGGCTCCCTGCTCAGCGGGAAGCCTGCTTCTCCCTCTCCCATCCCCCCTGCTTGTGTTCCTTCTCTTGCTTTGTCTCTCTCTGTCAAATAAATAAATAAAATCATTAAGAATAAATAAATAAATAAAATGTCATGAAAGACCCCAAGCCAGAACTTCCCAGCCCAGTCCTCCTGAATGCCTGACCCACAGAGACCACAACAGATAATAACATGAAAGTTATTTTTTTTCAATCACTATATTTTAACAGGATTTGTTATGCAGCGATAGTGACCAAGCGTTGGCAAGAATGGGGAGCTTCCAGAACACTCAGACACTGCTGGTGGAAGTGTAAACTGGGACAACTGCTTTGGGAGACTGTTTGGCAGTGCTTAAGAAAGCGGAACATACGTATACCCCATGTCCCGCCCTGGCTTCCACGGCCAATGGTGCTGTTGCAATTCTGATTCTAACCAATTCCCACACGATACCCACCCCTCCTTTCTCTGCTGCGTTTGCAACACCCCCTCCACCAATTATGCACAGTCCCCAGGTTAATCTTTCTAAAACTCAACTTTCACCATGCCATTCTGCTGCTCAAAAAGTTCTCCATATACAGATACTTAATAAACCTTTGCTGATTGATTGTAAGATTGAAATCTGGGGAGTTTTACTAACCTGTCACTGAGGGAAAAAAGACAAAAAACAAATAACCCAGGCATTCAGAGATTTAGAAGGCAGCTCTTTGAAATGCCCTCCAAAAAAATTAAACCTTGGCCAGAAATCGTGATCGTTGTGAAATACATGTGTGGAAATACGTCTCAAGGAACCACGCTAGTTAACTATTGCTATCTATTCAAACAGAATGTTGCACAAAAGGCTGAGTGCTACATGATGGTGACAGCCACCATCACATTGCACAGCAAAGAAGTTTCAAACCTGAAAGGTCTTCCAGTGCACAGCAAGGGAGAAAAACAGTTGCTTCCCAGCATGGAAGAGGAAGAGGTGGGGGTGGAGGTCGAGGAAGGGATGGGAAGGGAAAGGAAGACAACCCTTAATCTCCTCTACAGTTTCCTGCTAATGCCCCACTCTCCGATGATCATCTGGAACTGTATCATGGGTGGTGGTAATCATGGGTGGGAAAAAACATCATAACTGTAACAACTCCCATTTGCTGTGTCTGCCATATGCTAGACATTATGCTGAGCCGTAAGACACATCTTCATCAGCGTTATTGCAACCAATATTTAGGCCAGGCCCTGTCTAATCCACTTAACAAGTCTCATCTCATTTCACCCTCACAGCAACCTTGCAAGGTTATATAAATGATCATTCCCATTTTACAGATGAGGAAGCCAGGGAATGCTAACTTGCCTAAGATCCTATCTGTGAATGCTTCGAGAGTCTAGGGTCAAGTAAGATTAAACAAACAGCAAAGAATCAGCAAGAAAAAGATGAAAGCGTCTCATGGGAATATTCAAAACTTGGAAAGAAAAATAAAGGGATGCACTAAAAGCCAATTTATGGCAACACAAGAACTAAGATTCACGAAACCATAACCTATGGGATGGAGTACACACAGGGCAACATGAGGAACCTCAGCTGAACTGGCCAAATTTAAGCTCCATATTGTACACTCTGAAAGGGAGAGTCAGATCCCAAATTCATTCGTTTATTCATCAAATATTTAATGAACACCTACTGTGTGCCGGACATTGTTCAAGTTGCCGAAGATATAGCAGTGACCAAGAGGCAAAAATCCCTGTACAGCATCCGTGGACAATAAACTCCATAAATAACTAAGCCACAAAAGATGTTAAAGGAGTACAAGTAAAGCAGAGCAAGAAGCATCAAAAGGACCAAGATATGGGCAGGAAACGGATGCAATTTTAAATATGGTAGTCAGGGTAAGCCCAGAGGGTGACATCTGAACAAAGGCTTCAAGGAGGCGAGGAGATGAATTCTGGGGATGGTTGGAGACCAAGCATTCCAGATGGGACTGTGCCAGGCACGCTGGAGCAGCCATGAGGAGGCCAGTCTAGTCACTGCAGAAAACCCCAAGGGACAAAATAAGAGGAGATAAAATCAGATTAAATAATAGGGGCCAAACTACAAATGGCGCTGCAGGCCCCTGTCCACCAATGATTCTTCAGCCTTAGGGGTCACAAATCACTTGCAGAAGCTGATGGAAGTTGGGGCACTTACCCCGGAAAAATGCACATATACAAAATGCTGCTCTAATTTCAGAGTGTTAACACCTCCCTGGTGCTTCATCCTGGACTCCCAGGATTGGAACACGGTCCTGCAGAAGATCATAGTTCCTCCTGCTGGACCAAAGAAATGCACTCGATATGAACCCCATTTAATGGCATCCCAAAAGGGGACAGCGATTCAGGACAGTGAACAAGCTCCTCCAGTCTCTGAGGTTTTATTTGCTCCACCGTCCTCACCAATCTGGGGAGGCCACACTCAAAAGCCTCAATGGCCCTAAGGGAAGCCATCCACATCTGTCACCTGGGGACTCTTACTTTGCCAGCCATAGCATTCAGAAACAAAGCTACATCAAGAGTGATCTTAATATCCAAGTAGGGGAAAGTATGCATCAGAAGCCCAAGTGCAACTGGATGACACTTGGAACCAATCAACCACCTCACAGTCCATGTGCGTGTATACATACATGTGTGTGTGATTATAAACATATTTATATACTTTAATTCTTTTCATATAAGCTAAGAGAGCATGATTATACATCTGTTTTGTTACCTCTGAACTCCCAATGCTTAGAAAAGTACCTGGCACATAAGAGATGCTTATTAAATGATGGCTGAATGAATGCATAAACCCAAAGAATTACTTCTTTGCAAATCATTCCAGGAAATAAGCGGATCAAAATGTCACCATGAGATGGATAGAACAGTTATGCTGGAAAGGGTAGGGAATATGGCTAAATCAGGGATTAGAAAAGCCCATGCTATAAGAGCCACAGTACTCCACGTCATAAAGCATGTCTATGGAATATTAGAAATTATACCACCTTTCTGCCACAGTGATAGAGGCTTTTCACCAATGGTTCTCAAACCAATTGTGTCACCAGTTTGTCTGTTTTCCCAAATACATCACAGCCCAATACTTTTGTAAAAAGCAAAATAAAAATGAATTCTTAGACAAACAAAAAGAAAAACAAAACACACACACAAATATGCAAATCCAAGTTTGTATCAGATTCAACAGACCTAAAATTACTGTTCAATTGCTATAGACATTTCTAAACACTCTCAATTTCTGTTCTTAAATTACTGCAAACCAGCAACACACAGCTCATGAACCAGTCCACCTCATGGGTCACACTTAGAAGAGCAGGAGTCTTAGATCATACACACATCTATACACACACGTGTGTGTGCACGCACATTAGGAAGTCCAGTATTCAATGCAGATGCAAATATTTTTGCTCTCCAGCTGATAATAAAAAAATTCTTCTACCTATTAAATTTCTGTCAAATATTTATTTCAACTATCAAGTTCACGATGCTCATAATATCAGACTCCAAGAATATGTTACTATATTGATTAAGCCCTACTTCAAATCATCCCAAGATTTAAATAAGAGAAATTAGGATCAGATTGTTCATTTTATAACAGATCCCACATTTAGTAAAATAATTATCATAAGATTAACTTTATGTACCTAAATACCATGGTGATTTTAATCCATTTGCAAAATGTAATCTTTATATATTTATCTTCTATATTTATGTATCTGCAGCTTTATAAAAACATATTTATTATGTAAACTAGTATGATGAGGTTTTAAAATGCTATTAAAATTATGTTCACTTGGACAAAAGTGTTTTCCTTTCCTTATTCTAGGTTAGTTAGCATTCTCTACTTGAAAATTATCCTATCCAATCTAAATAAAATTTGATTAAAAATAATTTATAAATAAACCTAACATATGACATTCTAAGAAGGAAGCAGGTTGCCCTTTTTGTTTTCATTAAAATAGCTCCAGATTAATGAGGAATGCTACCTAATCTTCTTAAATCATCCTTCATCTAAAAAATAATAATAATAATAATACAACCTTTGAAACTACATAAACAAAATGCTGAAAGCTCTAGTCATTCACAAAGCTTTCTTAAGTCGGGATGAGTTCATGATTTTCCTCAAAGTCCAAGTTAAACATGCATTCCAGAGAAAAGCATGTTTGAGGCCGTGCAAGGAGTCAATACGGACTGACTGACTTATTACCTAGTACTCGTGCAAGTAATCTTGGTTTTAGGCCAATTGTAAATAAAAGTGAGGATATTCTTGATTATATTTATAGCATGAATTTTCTAGAAGCAGGACTCAAGACCACAGCCTTCAAGCTTCACAGAGCTTCTATCACATCATTTGGCAGAAGGAGTCAATATTTACTAAATGAGAGAAGGAAACTGTGATTCCCCACTTCTTTCAGGCTGCCAACAAATTGGGAATTATATGCCAGAGACCCTATCTACCAAAGCAATGACTCTGCTGCCCCTTCTTGCCAAGTCCCTTCCTACTGACTGCTCCTTCCAGGAAGATTCTATTTCCCTCCCACTGGTACCAGGCTTTGCCACTGACGTCTTATGGCCAATGAAACATGCATACAAGTGACATGACATGCGCCACTTCCTGGGGAAGTTCTAAGAGCCAGTGTGTGATTCCACTATTTCCCTTTTCCTTCTGTTCAAGACAAATATGTCCCAAATAGGTGCTGCTCTTTACGCATTAGCTTCAGAAGGAAAGAGACCTAGACCATAGCCACTGTCAACTGAGTTTTTTTTAAGTCCCTAAAATTTTGCAGGGCTTTGTTAACGCGGCAAAACTTGGCCGCTGCTGACGGATACAATGACATGTCTTTAGGAGAAAAGCCTGTACGTGGTGTGTGTTGAAGACTTAATGGTAAAGTGGAGTTTTCTTAAGCTCTTACTATGGGAATAGCTGACAGTCGCAGGTGTGGAGAAGGACAATCCCATCAACTACAGGTAGCATAGATTATACTAGTGAAAAGCTAAAGAAGAGCAATATGTGCATTCAGAAGCTGGTGTGAGGTAAGGAGGAGGTGAGCCAAGACAGTGGTAATGAGTAAGGACACCAGCAAAATTTAAGACATGGGGCTATTTGCTCAGTTGTCCTCCTCTATCCACAGACCAGGAATTCCAACAAGCAAGGCCCATGCTTAGTGGAATATTTCCAAAAGTGTAATATGCAGTGATGGCACGTGAAATGTGTTTGACGGTAAATGACAAACCCTTAAAATACTGCTACAAACCCCTTACTCCAAGGATTTTGCACCTTTGGACAAAGTAGGGTAAAAGAAAGTGAGCTGATTAAAAGCAAAATAGGAGGGGCGCATGGGTGGCTCAGTCGTTAAGCGTCTGCCTTCGGCTCAGGTCATGGTCCCAGGGTCCTGGGATCGAGCCCCACATCAGGCTCCCTGCTCCACGGGAAGCCTGCTTCTCCCTCTCCCACTCCCCCTGCTTGTGTTCCCTCTCTCGCTGTGTCTCTCTCTCTGTCAAAATAAATAAATAAATAAATAAATCTTTAAAAAAAAAAAAAAGCAAAATAGGAGAAAACATAAGTGAATAGCATTATAATGGTGAACCCTATGGCAAAAACTGAGAAGATAGCTTAGTAATGAATAAAGTCTTATAAAAACTCTGTTCTTCAATCTCTGCCCCTATACCTGGATTATAACAGGCAGGTAACAAGTGTGGCATGGAGGGAGAGAGAGGGAAAAGAAAGATTTGAAGAAAGCCTGTGCAACCTCTGGGGGGAAAAAAAAACACTGCATACTAGCAATAGAATGCAAAGAGTAAGTTATGTGGATGCTTTGTTATAATTTACAAAAGTTTAATTTAAAAAACAATAGCAACTTCCATCCTCTCAGTACTTATTATATATGTCAAGCACTATGAAAACCATCCATCGTTTCATTCATTTCTTTCCAAAGCCCTGCAAGACTGGAATTCTTATGTCCATTACAAACACGGAGACAGGCTCAAGGAGGTAAAAAAAACTTGACCAAGATCACACACAATTAATGGTTTGTCCAATACCAAGCTGATGCCCTTAACCTCACAGTTGGCAGTCTTCCAATGTCCAAACACCTAAAAAATAACAACAATAATGACAAATGTTCATAGGTGCACTACTTGTAAACACCCCAAACTAGAAAATGCCCATCAACAGTAGACTGGATAAATAAATCCCAACAGGTTCATATAATTAAATACTATATAGCAATTAAAATGAATGAACTACAACTACAACCACAGTAACATGGATGAATTTCACAAATATAATCATGATTAATGGAGGCCAGGCACAGATGAGTACCTATTATATGACTATACGATATTCCATTTCTAAAAGGTACAAAGCAGGCAGAATTAACGAAAGCTGTCAGGAGCCAGGATGGTGGCTACCTTTGGGAGACAGCAACCAAAGGGCACGAGAAGGGAGTATATGGAGTGCAGGTTACATTCTGTTAATTGGCCTGAGTGCTGGTAAACAGGAGCCCAACTTATAAAAAATTCATCAGTGCAATACACTTACAATTAATGCCCTTTCCTCTACATATGTTACACTTCAATGAAGTACTTTTCAAATTAAAAAAATGAGCACCTACTCAAGGCATTTTCTGGTTTGTCCTTTTAATGTATTTAGACTCAAATATTCTTTAATAAAGCACACACTATATTTTCTCAAGCTTTATAAATTTTAAGAACAAAGGCAAAAAATAAAACATTAGAGATTTAAAAGTTAATAGGTGGGAGTTAGGATAAAACAACTGGCTAGGAATCAAAAAATTTTAGTGTATTCTTTTGTTCTCTAACTAGGTGCATACTCTAGAGCCAGCCATTTCACCTCACCTTAGTCAGCTTCCCCATTAGAAAACTGAAGGGATCAGACCAGATAATCGTCAAGGCACCTCATTCTGGTCTTTTCTTTTCTTTTCTTTTTTTTTTTGAGTTCTACACTTGCCATTATCACATTGCTGCAGCATTCACACAGAAAAGGGGAAGAAAAGAGCAACCGCTTGCAACCCTATCACATGATTCTAGGGTAGAAGGAAACAAACCTGACATGTACATCTATCTAATCAACACTTGATTATCAATGTACATCTGCACTGCTCTGCAGACGACCCCCAAAAACAGAATTACCACTCACCAACTGGGTCCCATCAGCAGCCTTGCTCACATATTCTAAGCTCCCATGAAAAACAGAATGGCCAATTTATCACACAAAATCTTTCATGGATATTTTATTCTAGGACCACAAGAACCACTAACCTCCTCCCTTACTACAGATAATTGCAAATTTCCAGAATTTCATAAGATCTGTTCATGTGATCAGAAGAATGCCGAGAAATATATAATAGCCTATGCACTCTTATTTCATGCTCCTTTGTACAAATCCATTAGACACTTCTTACCTACATGCTTTTGCAATGCAAGCAAAGAACCTAAATCTATTGATGGTACCCCGTATTAGTCAGGGTCCAATCAGGAGAGAGAAACTACACAGTAATTTAAACAGGGAAAGTTTAATATAAGGAATTCTTAACTATAACAGGGAATTAACCAGTAAGAAGTCAATAGAAAGGGCACCTGGGTGGCTCAGTCAGTTAGCGTCTGTCTTTGTCTCAGGTCCTGATCCCAGGGTCCTGGGATAGAGGCCTGCATCGGGCTCCCTGCTCAGTGGGGAGCCTGCTTCTCTCCTTCCCTCTGCTCCTCCCCGCCTCCCCCCCCCACCCGCTCATGCTTGCTCACTCTCTCTCAAACAAATAAAATCTTAAAAAAGAAAGAAGTAAATAGAACCCTAAAGAATGTAAGAATGGCAATAATATATGGAGCAGCCATATCCCTAGGGCTGAGACACAGTGCCCAAGGGAGAGCCTTCCTCCCCAGGGCTGAGATCAAGGGCCACTGTGCTCACTGCATGGCAGGAAATTCACTGTGATATTGCATGTGTGGAACTTACTGGAAATCCATCCTCCAGGGTGCCAGGGAAAGCTGTTTACAGAGAAGTGGTTCAACAGAGGCACACTGCTCCAAAACCACCAAAGTAGGGATGCCAGAGAAAGCGGCTGGCTACTAGATGCAGCCCCAGCCAGCACGCACTACAGGAGCCTGGCGCTGCAGAAGCACCCATGCTCTAGGAGCTGGGGGATGGAAAAGGCACAGGCCCTATAGGAAACAAGCCCTGGCAATGTCTCTCATGCTGCAATAGTCAGGAGCTGCAGAAGCGGGAAGGAAAACTTCCTCCTCCAATGTCTCTCCAGAGCGCTCTCCGGACAATGCTTAACATCATGCCAACTGGCAAAGGAAGAACATTCAGAGTCCTGATCCATTTTCACAGAGCGGGTGAGAGAGTGTGAATCTGGACCCGAAAGGCAATAAATTGATATCCAGCACAGACCCTACAGCAAGCAATTGCAGTAAGTTCTAATAAGCCAACACGCTGCAGGCATGCCACTAATATTAACTCGATCCTGTGAGTACTACCCCGGCTACAGATGCCAAACCTGATTTAGGGGGAGGAAAACTCGGGTCAAGAGGCAAACAAGTCTGACAGTAGCACAGAGAACAGCACTACTGGGTCAAGTGCAGGCTTTTTGTTTCCTGGAATACATCTAAATTGTCTCCTTCTTAACTGTGTTCTGAGTTTGTACTAAATCACTTCATAGATGGTCCTTCGCCTGGCACAGACGTTGAGAATACCAGTCTCTGACAAAAGATGACAGGCTTTGAATAACAAATCGCTCACTGAGCCATAAATAATGTTGCTCATATTTTGACCTTTGCTTAGCCATTTACATGAATGTGGCAACTGTTTTGTAACGAGATAATTTCAGGCCTGTATATGTGTCAGCCATGGCCTTTTGTCCAAGCTCTGGTCATTCTGCGAACCAAAATGCAGGCTAGAGGGCATATTTTAAACCACAGAAGAAATCATACTCAACTACTCATATGCTCAGGAGACCAGGATTAATGATCAGGTAGAGTCACAAAGGATTCCAATAACAGGAAAGATCCAAAATGAAGGGAACAAACATTTACCAAAATTCACTTAGGTAAAGATCACAAAATGCAGGCTTTACAAAGAAACTCAGATGTGGGGAAAGACGCTGATGCTAAAAAAAATAAATAAATAAAATAATCATAATCCATTATCTCCAGAAGAGAGGGGGAGGAAAAAGCCTAAGAGACTGAAGTTCAAAACCCAAATTATATGCTACATACAAGCAGTGAACCTGAAGGAGAAGGACACAGAAAAGCTGACTGAAAAACAAGAGGATGGAAATAAACAGACCTGGTGAGCACTCACCTGAAGGCTTCCGTAAGCCCGGGCTGAATAAGGAATTTCAGCTGGGGCAAAAAAGCAACTTTGGGAATAAAGTAACAGAGAAAATAAGGAAATCACAGGGAAAAGCAAACAAGTGTTTTCTTGTGTTTGTGTGTGGGCGTGTGGGGGGTGAATTCAAAATCTGGGAAATAACTTAGTCACCACTTCACAGCACAGTCCAAAGGAAGCATAAGGGAGGGTGAGATGCATAAAACTGCCTCTGGCATTATTCCCTATCTCACACTCCTCGGCTGCTTTGTCTTCCCAGCACTTCACTTTCCAGTTTCTTATTTTTCCATTTGATTTGGTCAGGGTTTGTCTTTTTTTTTTCTCTCCACAGAAATGTAAGCTCTGTGAAGGTAGAGACGGGAGGTTTTTTTTGTTTTTGTTTTTGTTTACTTTATTTCCCCCCATATCTAGGACAATGCTAGGAACAAACAAATACTCAAGAAATATTTGTTGGGTGAATTAAAAAAAAACAAAATCCAAGAAAGGAACTTTTTATTTGATCACATACCAAGTATGAAGTGTCGCACAGCAAACATTCTAAACCAAGGGTCAGCAAACTATTGAAGTAAAGGACCAGGTATGCCTTTGGCTTGGTGGGCCACATATGGTGTCTGTTGCATGTGTTTGGTCTTGTTTAACTTTAAATGGTTGAAAACAACTATGTTTTTTTTTTCCTAAAGATTTTATAAAGAGAGAGAAAGAGAGAGCACAAGTAGGCAGAGCGGCAGGCAGAGGGAGAAGCAGGCTCCCCACTGAGCAGAGAGCCGGATGCAGGAAGGACTCGATCCCAGGACCCTGGGATCATGACCTGAGCCGAAGGCAGATGCTTAACCGACTGAGCCACCCAAGTGCCCCGAAAACAACTATTAATTGTAAAACCATTTTTAGTTCTATGGCTATACATGGAACAGGTGGCAAGCTGGATGCCAATTACAGTTTACTAACCCCTACTGTACACTATCCCATATAAACTCAATATAAGGCCAACATTTTCAAATACACATACACACAATATCAAGAAAAGCTGGCTTGTACTTTTGTTTTCATGGATAGATTTTTTTTT
This sequence comes from Halichoerus grypus, assembly GCF_964656455.1. Lineage (NCBI taxonomy): Eukaryota > Metazoa > Chordata > Mammalia > Carnivora > Phocidae > Halichoerus > Halichoerus grypus. Next base: position 180,468,919 of record NC_135712.1, read on the forward strand.
TTCTATTCTAAATGGGGAATTCAGGATCTAAAATTAGCCTCAATGACTATCTACTTAGGTTTTAAGTTTTTTCAATCCAAATCTAATTGGATGCTACTGATGGAAAAAAATAAAGTCAAGGTCCTGAAACAGGAAAATGCAAAGTGAGCAGGTCGCAGGACGACAGCAGCCAGGAAGCTGCCTTGCATCCAAGCTTATGTATGGTCTATGCCACCTCTCATTGTTTCTCATACATCTTAGCAATTAGATTTTAAGTTTCAGCAGCCTCATTAGTTTTTCAGGCTTTATGACTCAAGCATCGGGGTGGGGGAGAGGGCAGCGACCCACAAAACAAAGACTTCAATGTCTCCAGAAGCTGAGAAAATTCCAGCATTGTCAGGGCAGATACTATTTATAACCCGTGTAATGTGCACGCTCCTGAATGCATTTTCTACGGAGAATATCCGACCTACACTTCTGAATTCCTGGCTTTAGCAATGGTGAAGAAGTCAAGCAGCTAAGAATCTGACAACTGAAGGGGGATGGGGGGGGAGGTGCGGTGAAGAACTCCTTGCTATTAACTATTTTCTAAATCCGGCATCATGTGACAGAATTAAAAGGTTCCTGTTTTTGACTCACCTTTGACAAGAAAGTGCCTCACTGCTATGAATTTTGAGTTTAAGTTACTGGAAAAATGTGGGGTTGGAAAATATCCTACAACTAGGCTGAAAGAAAAAAAAAAGTCGTGGAAAACCCATTTAACTTTTTTCCAGAAAAACACATACACACACAAGAATCAATGCCAAGCAATGTTACTGGATGTGTATATGTGGCCTATAATTACGTACATATTCTATGTGTATGTTTACACTTTTCTCTTTTTACATGAGAGTTGGGGGTGGGGGTTCTCTAGGAAGGTATCTTGACATGATGCTGCCCACAGTGGAGGGTGCTGGGCAGTCTAGCTTCGCAGCAAAACCTCTGCAATGACTGATTACATGGACTCTTGCAAGCTTTGCTCATTACCTCCATTCCATTCATGGATCCCAACCAAATTAATTTTCTCCTGTGCCAATTCTATCACATCCCCTGGGTTTACAAAGAAGTTTTACCAGGCCATCAGAACCCAAAAGGGACTGAACATTTTTGTTCTGGCAGAAACTTAAAATAGAGCTTAAAAATAAAACAATGAGAATGAATTTTTAGCTCTGCAAAGCTCTTAGTTTCTAGAAATTTCTTTTACAACTAAAAAAAAAAAATCCTACTCTTGCTTTTATTGCTACATTTAAACTGCGAGCTACTAAGAAACTATCTTAGAAATTCCAAGATTTTAATTCTGTATTGGACCTAACATATTTCAGAATAAACAGTCAAATCAAAGTTGGACAAAGCTTCCCAGGACATCCCTGGTAAAGATTCTCCTATAAACACCACTGTCCAATAGAAATATAAAGCTTGACACATACATAAATTTAAATTTTCTTGTGGCTGTTTTTAGAAAGAAAAGCAAAATAAAACAGGAGAAATTAATGTATCTTCTTTAACCTAGTGTGCCCAAAATATTGTTTCAACATTAACCAATATTAAAAACAGCAACCAGATATTTTACATTATTTTTTTGTTATATGCATACATTATTTTTTATACTAAGTTTATGAAACCTGATGTGCATGTTACACTCACAGCACATCTCAGTTTGGACTAGTCACATTTCAAGTGCTCAACAGCCCCATGTGCCTAGTGCTACCATACTGGACGACAAAGCTCTCAAAGATTCTTTTATGCTTCCTTGAGCTCACTCTTCCAACCCAGTTGCAATGACATGGCTATCATCGGGAGCAGATATTCTGAGAAGGGTTTCAACTTCTTGGACAAGTTCACACTCGGGCTTCACTCTCTGGCACGTCCACACTTGGGGCCATCTGTTATAATGGAACAATGCCCACCCGAAAGAAGTTACCAACTTCCTGCAATGACAGCAAGAAGATTCTCCCAGCTTAAGCAGTTTCAAATTCTGAACTTCTGAACCCCATTTTTCCCAGGTGCTGCATCTGGACATTTTAGCAGGGCTTAAATTAGTACCATTTTTGAGATACTGTCTTTGAAAGAGAAAAAAAAAAGCAAGGCTGAACCTTTTTTAGGATGGGCCTTTGAGGAAGAAGGTTACAGGAAACATAAGCTAACACTGGAGGAGACACTGCACCCTTTATATGGCATTTTAAAAAAAACAAATCGTGACTTAAAAAGTCCCTTCAGTGTGAAGCTTTATTCCCATCCTCCCTTCAACTGAATGATAGCTGCTTTTCTTAAGCCATTATATGGTTCTAATATATAAACGTTTACTTTTTTTTTTCTTCTTGAAGGTGAATGAATCCTCTTATTGAAATTTCAACCTATTAATCAGATAGGATTAAGGAAAAGTGGAACTGACAAGTGCTGCTTTTTATTTTAAACACTCTCCTTTGATTTTTTTCCATACCATGTGTTACTTGTAAGAAATGTTTTAATTAATTTATTTAAAGAAAACTAGCCTATCAATGCCAATGGATTCTAACAGTGCTTCCCTTGTGAGTAAACACTTTACTTCTCTGACTTTAAAATACACCTCTGACCCCAAATCCTCTTTTATGTTTTATGAAAATAGTCACAAAAATATTTGTGTTTTATTTAAATCCAGTACCTTCCATTAATGCTTTTTAACCTAGCCAACGAGAATATGTAAGTCAAAAGCTCAAACTGTACGTCATTCATGTATTCATTCAACACACATTTATTTACTGCCTAATTATAGCAGACACTATATAGGCGCTACAGAGATGCTGGGGCAATGGAAACAAAAGCGGTCTCTCTCGAGTAGAGCTTAAAATCTAAACTGGAAAGATGGCCAACTAAGTAATACCAGTAAGGATATGAACATTAATATGGTGAACCTGTACAATGTAAATGGATGAATGGATGGATAGAGAGAGAGAGACAGGGATATTGAAGGTAAGATCTAACAGATGGACAGCTGGGAAGACAGAGGGAAGGGGGGGGGAGGTAGAGATGAAGGAAGAAATCAAGTGCAAATGCCCAGAATGAAAGTGAGGGAATGAACAAGAAACCTGAGAGGAAACAAAAGAAGAAAAAGAAAGTCGAGGACGGTTGGATGACAGAAAGAGGAGATGATGGTGGGAGGCAACAAGGCGGGGGGTGGGGGAGGATGGTGCTTGACAGGTACCCTTAAGTTGTAGGACTTTGTCCTCACACTGAGAATCCATCCTGGGCTTTTAATGTTTGAAAGGTTCCGGGGAGCGTGGTTGAGACTTGGAGCACAATCCAGCAGGAAAAAGTTCCTGCAGTCTGTATTCCCAAAATCCAAACTTAGGTAGACCAAACACCAAGTTACAGAGCTACAAATACATATACAGGAGGAAAGGTGTTCTTGATCTCTGGTTTAACTTTGTACTGTGGAGTCGTCCCAGAGTAAAACACAGTGCAGAATACTGTCATAACATCCCAAAAAGCCTTGCTAGAACAAGGGGCGCCTGGGTGGGTCAGTTGGTTGAGCATCTGACTCTTGGTTTCAGCTCAGGTCATGAGCTCATGGGTCATGGGATAGAGCCCCACATCGAGCTCCATGCTCAGGGTGGAGTCTGCTTGGGATTCTCTCTCCCTCTCCCTCTATGCCTCCCGCTGGTGTTCTCTCTTTCTAATAAATAAATAAATCTTAAAAAAAAAAAAAAAAAAAAAACATGAACCAAGGCACTAAAGTGAAGAGTTTTAGTTCCAACTCGAACATTAATGGTATTATATTTCTTTTATTATATTTCTTTTTAATGTTGTGTGTGTGTGTGTGTGTGTGTGTGTGTATCTCAAGCATACAGAGAAGAATTTAACAAACACCATCCAGGTCTCAATATGCTACTCTGAATATCTGATTCCATCTTTTTCAGAAATAAAACATCATGGATTCAATTTAAGACCTTTTTGTATTCTTACCTGCTTTTTCTCCCATCCATTTCTCTTCTCAGAAAGAAATTGCTTTCCTGAAATTGATGTTTCTTTCCAAACGAAGTTTTTTATATACACATACACACACTTTCATTAAGAGTATATGGTAAAGTTCTATATGTATTTTAAGTGCAACCTATCCTACCCATCCCATACTGCAGTTTGTATATTTAAATCAGTATTTTTAAAACATATACATCAGGACTATTTGAGGGGCTAAGACATATTTTTTTAACTTACGGAACATTTCAGGTGTACTAAAAAAAGTGAAGACAAATATAAGCACACCCACCACACAGCTTAAGAAATAAAACATTAAAGATATAATCAGGTTGATTTTTAAAGGCATTCTGCACACACTGTTCAGGAGTTTTAAAGGCTATGGGGTGGCTTCAGAACAAGCATCAGCTCTTCTTATTACCATGCCTGGAAGTCGTCAATGAATTTTTGTGTAACTTCTCTGACAGTTCTGCAGGCACAGAAAAGGAAAAGTGTCTATGTTCTCCTTTACCCTATTCCACTTTGGTGACAACTAACAGCCAAAGACTTGCAGCACCTTGACTTTCTAACATAAGAATAGCATTTTTTTTTTTTTGTCCTGTAACATCCTCACTTAATGGTGCAAAAGTATCACCATCATCATCACCAAAAAAATGAGCTCTAATATTTGTCAGGAGCTATACCAAGCATTTTACTTGGACTTTTACAAATAATGCTCATAAAACCCTACGCAGGGTTTTTACAGATAAAGCAAGTAAGTCAGAGAGATGTCAACAAAATGCCAAAGATCAAGGGATGATAATGTTGAAGACTAAATCTGAACCATATATGTCCGATTCTCAAGCGCTGTTCTTAATCAGTACATAAAAACTATGCTAGAAAAAAAAAAAATCCACTTGCAACGACGCAGAGTAACTGGCACCAGATTATCTCTCTCCCTGTAATTAACCAGAAAAAAATTACTTAGAGAAAATATATGAAACAACAGTTTTCAGTCAGTGAACAATAGGCATGTCACGACTATGATCCCTGAAGGAAGAAGAACAAATGAGATGAGCAGTATGACCAACTGAGCTTTCTGTTATTTTCCCAATTGTGAGGCAGAGAGGGCTGGCCTGAGCAGAGCAGAGCAATCTCAGCGAATTGAGAGGAAAAGGGTTGGAATACGGGGAGAACGAGCTGGTTGGGATATGCAGGCCAGAGTGCAAGAGAGGAAGGATCTATGCAAAAAAAAGGTGGGGGGAATCTAAAAATCTTCACAGGAGTCTCCTTGAGTCTTTAGCTAAATAGCAAGATGTATATGCAGAGGGTGAGACTCTACGAGGCTGAGCCAAGAGCAACAACCAGAGAAGGAATGACTACTGGAAAAAAGCATCTGTTGGGAAGCTATAAGCTGAACAACTCTCAGCGCCCCCAGAGGGGAGACAGTCAGTGTCCACCCCGCCAAAGTGCAGAGCCTCCATTAAACACCTGTACAAATTCAACAGAGACTCCAGATCTGTAACTTGGGAGTAAGGATAAACTAGGCCTACAATAAGGCCACTCTGGTTTTAACCTCACAAAGATTAAAAACAACCTTAAAAAAAAAAAAAAAATCAAGCCTTTCCCGGGTAAATGAACTGCCTTCCAGAAGAAAACTCAACACTTCTTTGAGAAAGACAACAAAATCCAGAAACACAACAGCATGACATTCACCATGACTAGCAATAAAGTATTGCTAGACCTGTGGGCAGGGAAGACAACTCAGCAGGCCCGGTTACTCAAACCCGGCACATTCCAAAGAAAAGTCTGTCTTCAGGACTGGCTTTGGTTGCCTGAGGAGATAACCTCTGAGCCCTTGGAATATTCTGCTTGAGCAGAGTGTTTTTGTATGCCTGAGGCCTTGGGCCATGCTGTATCAGTTTACCAGAAGAGTTTATCGTATCAAAGTCTTCCTAACAAAGTGATTTAGGGTGAACATCTGTTTTTGCAGAATTCTATCTATAATCCTTCAGTATTTTTGCCTTTTGTTCCTAACACCAATCAAAAACAATGACAACACAGCTACCAAAAAAACTCAAAAAACAAAGGCACCGTCTGCAAATTACTCGTTGTTCCCTGAACATAATTCTATAAACTTTAATCGACTTGTCGGTGAGTTTTAAAAAAGAACGGTATGGCATACCCCAATCATTCTTGACTGGAAATAATAAACTTCACACCTTTTAAAGAAATCTTAAATATTAGGCAGTTAGGTAACTCCATAAACACTGCCAATGAAGAAACCTATGTTTCGGGGTGGCTCAATGTGTTAAGCGACTGCCTTCAGCTCAGGTCATGATCCCAGGGTCCTGGGATAGAGCCCTGTGTCTGGCTCCCTGCTCAGCAGGGAGCCGGCCTCTGCCTCTCTCTCTCTCTATTCCTCAAATAAATAAAATCCTCAAAAAAACAAGAAAGAAACCTGTGTTTCAATGTCAGATCTATGAGCAGCATTTGATGACCTTCCTTTTCCATTAAAGTAATAGAAAACAATTTGAAATGCAAGGAAAATGGCCTAGGTTTTTCCAGCAGTAAAATCTATCAAAATTCCTACACTTACATCTCTTACATAAACCAAATGTGCACGTTGCTCTGAGAAAGGGAATGGTATTAATGTCTAAATACACTGGGAAATTATTCCACTTGGTGTCAATAAACACATAAATGACTGGGAAGATTTTTGTACACATTCTACCTACTGACTCATCCAATCTTCCTTTTATTTTACCTTATCTGTCTTAGTTACCTGTGTCCATGAAAAGTTATCTTCAAGAGTAATGCTGAAGGATGAGAAAATCTTGTCTGAGTCAGGCTTAATGGTGTCCAAATGCTAAGCATGTTCACTGCAGGGCCAATTCCCCTCAGTCCTGAACTCTTGACGTCCTTACTATTCCAATTATAAACCTCTCCCATTGTCTGCCCAACCCACTGAGTGGGAGACAACAAAATGCGTTTATGATGTGCCAACTGAGGACAAGAAGGAAACCAACCAACTAAATCGTTTGCATCCATGACCCAATTCTTGCTCTTCACTGAACCCAAAGAAAGAAAAACAATAACTTTATCATTAACTCATTCTGTTGCCCATATCTGCAGCAGAACTTCATGAAAAAAAAAAAAAAAACTGAACTATATCTAAAAATATGTATTAGAACGAATCCAGGAAACGATTCAGGCTACAAATAAGTAGAAGCTCGGAGAATGAGATAATAACCATTGGGAGAAAAAAAAAATCAAGCTATGAAAATTAAAAACTGACAGAAGTAAAGAAGTCTTCCATTTAGAGTTAAATCAACACTTAAAAATTTGGTCCTGTCAGCCTATTTTATAACTCAGCTTCTCTTCTCTACTGTATCTGTCTCTGAGAGCAAACATCTCAAAACTCACATTCTCCAAGTATCTGTTCACAAGGCAATCCCCTCACTGACGTGCCCCTTTCCCTTTTCAAAGCATTTCTACAATGGTAATCTAATTTTTCACTACACCATCCCTGTGAGATTGCACCATTCCCATTTTAGACAAACCTAGTCGTGTCAGGCACCTTGGATAAGGTCACTGAGCTATTCTGGGACAGAGCTAAGACTATAACTTACTATCCTCATTCTTTCCACAACCATGCACAATTTTGCTTATTCTCCCTACCCTGTTTCTATTTTTATTATTGCCCCATTTGTTTCCCAAAAGTGTCTACTATCCTAACATCCTACTCAAAGTATATGGGGTTGCAAAGGGCAGAAACCCACTGAAGGGAGTACGAGGAAGGAAAAATGATAAGGAAACGGCAGATGGTATCAGAGCTGCCCAAGGACAAGAATTAAATACAGCTAGGGCCCTGGGGACTGCAAATGGGATGAAGTCAAAGACAAAGCTCTCCATGCCATCACTCTCATGGGTCATCTAGTGGCATTCTTGTGAAATCTGTGCCCCTCTCCGCACACCTCCTCTACGTAGTCTCTCTTTGTGCAGTTGGCCTCGGTTCACACCGTAGTAGACAATGGGTCCAAGGTGATCATCTAGGTCCCCCAACCCTTCCTCAAGCTTCTGTGCGTCACACACTACAATAACACTCTAGCTTTACTCAAACTCTCTCAAGAGTGAATTAGCTGTCTGTTGGCCCAATGATGGTCTGGCAGGCTCTGGTTAGATGTCTACCACTCACCTGGTTAGCTTTGGGGAAGGGAAGGAACAAGGCAGCATGCCAGGAAAGTCATCCTGGTAACAGGTAATCAATACATTATAGCACAGCAAGATGCCGGTACTGTCAGGCTCCCTGCCCTTAAACAAACCCCTCACCTTAAAGATGAGAATACTGAATACTGAATGCTAAAAGGACTTACCTAAGGTGACAGATGCACAGTGGCAGTCATGCCTACAGTCCCCATATCCTGGTTCTCTGAAGCCAACATATTTTATTCTGAAACCTATCATTGAAATTCTTCAATCTATAGCTAATGGTATAGTTCCTCTCTCACACCAAGCTCTCACCCTGATATACAAACAGCAAATCTATGATTACCCACAATGTGTAAATACTCATAAGATATTCCTACCTGTAAAGCAGTAAGTCTCGACCACAGCTACCTATTAGAATCACCTTAGGAGCTTTTTAAAAAAATACCACGGCCTGTGTCCCGCCCTAGACCAATCATATCAGAATCTCTGAGGACAGCCTTGTGAAACGGGTATTTTAGTTTTTTAAAAGCCCCCCAGCTCATTCTAATGTGCAGTCAGAGTTAAAAATCACTACTTTAAAACCTTAAAATTAATGTGCAAATACATCTACAGAAATTCTTCAATACCCCTACTTTAATTCAAATTCAAAATAAGGAAAGTTCTCAAATAATTTAACAATGTACCTTAGAGCATAAGTTTTAGAAAAATTTTCTGTAGCGACAGTTAGAGCTACCATTTATTGATCACCCATAATGTGCTTTACAAATATTAAGCAGAATATAAGCTCCATGAGGGTGAGAGTTTGGTTTGCTTCTGTCATATTCCCATTGTCTACTACAGGGCCTCGCACGATGTAGATGCTTAAGAAATATCTGTTGAAGGAATAAATGAATGAATAGTCTTATTTATCTCTCACAGTGGCCCTTGAAGGTAGGCGTTATTATTTCCTTGTCACTAATGAGGGTTTTTCAAGCTAAGAAAGACCCTAATAAACTTATAGCAACACACACACATGCCCCACTTACACACATAATGCTTAAGTTACATGTCTTTTCAGGGAGTTAATCAAAACTGATCTTTTGATCAAAGATCAAAATTGGCATGTTAAAAAAGTTATTTTGAATACTAGCTCTAGTTTTTAATTTTAAAAGCTGAGCATATTGCCATCAAATAAATCTTTGGGCTGTTCAAGTTGATAGTGAACGATAATCCAGGAACAGAGTTTCAACTCAAGCCACATATCTAACTCAGTGTTTTAAGAACTGAATGGAAAAAATTAACCACATTTAATCTAAAATACGACTCAATGCTTAGTGAAGTAATGAGTTGGCGAGCAGGAGTCAAAGCCACCTGAATTATCCCTGAACACTGGCCTCGGTCATTCTCAGTGTTAAATCCTACAATGAGACATCAAAATCTGTACTAAGCTTTTGAAAAATAATATCCAATTCTTCTGGCTAGCCAATGCCAGGCTCAGGATGAAGGACCAAAGATAGATGAGCCTACTTAAAATACTCAGCTTACAACAAATAAAGAAAAGCAAAAAGGGAAGAGACCAAAAATTAAAAGAAAATTGGAATTTTTAACAACATCCTTCCTCACCTCCAGTCACGCAAAACTGACTACTAATGGAAACTGAATCTCTGTGTCTCAACTGGGGCAGAAATTTCATAATTTACCAAGATAAAAGAGCTCAGCAAAAGAAGTGAAGAGAAACTTCTTCCTCTTATTTAATTGAAACAATATTTGGGGAAGAAATTTAAGATACCATATTAAAAATTTTTAGAATGCCATAAAACTGATATTTAATATCTAAGGAGTAAAGAGAATTTTTCTTATGCTCATATAGATTTTGATGTTCTTAGTACAGTATCTGAACTAAGAGTGCAGGAAGGCCCCAGAGATAGACCTGGTTTAACTGTCACTAAAAAGTGTGCATGCCGTATCAGCAAGAAAGGCGGAATGAATGAAACAAGAATCCAGAGTCTAAGAAAGAAGCAACCTACACTATGTCATCATTTGGCAAATATTTAAACACTAATGTTAGCTTGATACTATGCCATTTGCAAAAGCAAAAGTCTCCTACCCATGACATTATGTCCTACAAAGAAATATACTTAGTTCACTGGTGTTAATACACACTCACGTGACCCTGTGGGTATTTATTTTTAATTCATAAGCTCTATTACATCACACTCCAATATGAGCAACGGCCTTATAAAAGAACCATGTAATAAACCAGTTGGCCCAATGTCTAAGATACAGCCTGGTCACAGATGAAGCATTTGGGAATCCTTCCCTTAACCCCTTCAATGCACTAAGGTATTATTTAGAAAATTACTGCCCTGGCCTCCTAAATGATACCTTAGTCACGCTGCCCTACAGGCTAGTTGAGAAGAGATCAGGGTAAGGAATCAATGACACAGCAATACCCCGTTGGGATCATACTGTAGTTCAACTCTTGCATAAGAATGTAAAAAAAAAACTATACTCTCCCCCCACACCCAACTCATTCCTTATGCTACTCCTCCTCCACACACTACATGGCACCCTGGTGATACCGAAAGGTTAAAATATCTCTGAGTTTCCAGGGGTAGGTGCAGGGCCCACAAAGGAGCACTGAAGACATTCCTCTCGGGTAATGTCCCTGGCAGGTATTTGCCAGGCCCTGGGCTTTAACCTTATGCCAATACTTGTTTTAGCGATCACTCTCTGTTACCCAACTTCAGTCCTCAATGTTTTGTACAGATTTTTGTCCAGTGCGTGGAAAAATGTTTATAGCACATTGTAAAATGAAAAAGAAAAAGTGTGCTGAACCATAAAAAAGAAAAAAAAAAAGAGGATATTTCTGAGTTTCAAACTTCTTAGAAACGATCTCCAGTCACTCAGGGACTATCTGAGAAGTCAGTGAAGCCAGCTCTATCTGTTCTGTGGTTTCTGCTCAGTGCTCTCATTTTTAATTTACAAATCAGGTTGACCGGACACACTCAAAACAATTTTAAACACCCTTCATTCCCCATGTCTCCAAGGACTCCGTTTCCAAGTGCTTTTGAGTTTTGCTCCTAAATATCTCTCAAATCCATCCGTTTGCTCCAATTCCACTGTTAGTTACCACCCTAGGGAAAGTCACCACAGTCTCTCAGTTGGACACCCAGAGGAGTTACCTAACCACCCTCTCCAGATTTACTCCTGCTCCCTGCCCTGCTTCAGTCCAGCCATCCCTGCTCAATCTCTTCTTCACTCTTCAGTCCAAATGATCTTTTCAAAAACCATATCTGACCATGTGACCTACCCACCTACCTATATACCCCCACACCCACCTTTTAAATTCTATGATGGCTTCCCATTTCAGTTAGGGTAAAGATCTCAATCCTTCCAGGGCAGTAAAGGCCCTGTGTGGTGTGGGCTCTACCAAGCTTCCCAGGCTCATCCCACTCCAAACTCTGCACTGAGATCTATGCTTGAGTCACTCTGATCTTCTTGTTTTTTCCTGGGCACACATACTGCCTTCCCACCCCAAAAATTTTTGCACACTGTTTTTCCCTCTGAAATACTTAATCTCTACCTTCTTCCAGATCTCAGCACATAATTTAATTCCTTAGGGAGATCTTCCCTAACCCCAAGACAAAGTCAAATTCCCTTACTATGTGGTCTTTTATAATGTTTTTATAGCTGTAAATTAGTATTTATCATCTGATTATTGAATTAAACTCCATCTCCTCCACTGACTGCAGCTCCATGGGGACAGAGACCATGCCTGCTTTAACTAAGGTGACCATTCATCCCAGTTTTCCTGGAACAGTCCCAGTTTACACCTGTTGTCCCAGAGAAAGTATTAAGAGTGCCACCTTTGCCTCCTGAAGGTATTCAATTGGACTAAAACTTAAATGGTTATCCTACTTTTTTAGTTCATTATTGAATCCCCAATAACTACTGTTACAGCAAGTATATAGTCAGTAAATAGTGACTGAATTATTAGTGAGTAAAAAGTCTAATTTTATATACCTATATATTCATATTTAAAAAAAAAAAGATCTACCAAGTAGCTTTCCAACAAAGTTGCTAAACAGAGAGAACCATCAAATATATGGCCAACTCTTAAGTTTCTGGCATTCACAACAGCTAAGTTAGTTACTAAATACACAATACTTTAGCTCAACTCTAGAGAAGCACCTCTGTGTCTATATTACTCCAAAATAGGTCACTGGAAGATTAACTGCTTCGATGAGGTCAGTCCCTCAAAGGCTGTGTAAAGAGCACTTTGACGCAAATAAAGGTATCGAAGTGGTTATCTACCACAGAACAGCAATAAAGTGTCCTGCCTTAATTACTGCACCTAGTAAACAAAGGTGTTGCCTGTATATAGGTCATTGAGACGCACCAAACTCAGCCATAGGTGTAAAAGAAATTAGATTTCATTTCCATTTATTAATTGGCTTTAATCAATATAAAAGACCTTTGTTAAACAACTGTCTCAGAAGCAGGGCAATGTAAAATTAGGCACAGTTCATGTATTTGCTTTGGGCACTAGCCAATCTCTGATCATTAATTCCATCAAAGCAATAATAGTTCAGGTGAACTATCTCCTAATACAGTTCTGAATTCCCCATTAATCAGAATGAAGAAGTAAGAGATCCACAGACTGCTCAAGGCAATAAAATAACATCCAAGCGTTCCTCGGGTCTGAGGTAGACTATGGCATCCCTAACATGGCTCCGTGAGCGCTATCACGTCCCACAGGAATTTTAAATAAAAGACAAGTCCGGCAATAAGACCACCAGCCAACGTGCTGGGGGAAATCACGTACAAGAGAATCTGGCCCAGGCAGAATTAATTTCTTGGGGGTGCTTCACCAAGAAAAAGCAGACCACACTGTTTTCCTTTAGGTTGGAAATTCCAAACAATCTATGCAGCCAAGATAAGAATCTTCCAACAGAGAAGTACACAGGGATGAGTGTGTAAAGCCCTCTTCAAAAGGAAGCTGTGCATCAGAATTTCCTTGCATTACTCATTTTACTGGCTTGTATTTTTTTCCTGTCTTAATTACACATGGAACCAATCTAACAGTAATTGTGGTTTTGATTACAAGTCCATAGGCTCACAGAGTTTTAAGTAAAAGAGCTCCATCTCTAAACTATTGGAGTTTTGTTCCTTATACAAAGCTTCAGAGAGAAGAGCCTGAATTCTTAGCATATGGGTTCAAGGATCCACATATAAAAGTCCATAAACCTTACTGTTCCATGTACAAATTTACAATAGGCTAAATATATTTTTCTAGGGAAAGAAGCCTTAGCTTCAAATTATAAACTGGCTCTTCAGTTAAGAACCTTTTTATTGTTACATGAATTCCTCATTTAAAAAAGAATCTCTGTTAAAAGAATAGTAAAATGAATCCCTCAATTAAGAAAGTTGGGTGCAGATAGTCTGCACCCAAAATTTGCTTTGCAAGGTAGATTTTCACATAACTAGCATACATTAAATGGACTTAATTATAATTACTCTATATGCCATTCCTCTAAAAACACATTTCTTCACTCACCAAATATTTATTATCTATTATATATTGTGCATATTTTAGGTACTGAGGAAGAGTAAACAAAATTTTAACATTCCTCCTGTCCTTACAGCATGTATAGTCTAGTGGAAGAGGTGACTAAACAAGCAAATAAGTAAATGATTAAAATACATAATAACTAATGTTCTTAATCACTAGGAAAGAAACCAACCAGCAGCTGTGATTAATTATAACATCAAGTGGTCAGGGAAGTCCTCATACTTTTTCCCTCTGTGGCAAGTAAAGAAAAAATCTTTAAATAATTGGAGCTAGAGAGGACCATATAAAGCGTCTTGGTTTTTAGCTCAGAGTACCTTTAAAATATCGAGTAACAAGAAAAAAAATTTTTTAATTAAATTAAAAATAAGTAGATAAATAAAATGCCGAGTAACCATTAAAATTTTAGTTAAATAGTTCATGGTTGTTACAATATTCGTTACTTTAAATTCTAGCTTCTAGCTAAGGAAGAACAAAAATTACAAATGGGGAAGAAATGGAGAGGAGGTTAAGAAACATGTGGCCATAGATGAATGATTTTTCTAATTTGACCTGGTTAGCTAAGAAGGCAAAAGGAAACTGTAAGGTCATAAAAAGCTGCAAGGCAAAATTACATCATCTTAGAGACTCAGCTTCTTGTGAGTTTAAATGGAACGTGCGTGAAAAGTCAGAGAAGGATTCCTGTAACCTCTGGCTCTACAACACATCTAGAAAGTGACAAGCTTTATTTGAAAATTAGATTTAGAATCTCGAACACTACATGTGTACTAGAGATGTGTGAGCTCCGTGCATACCCCAACGTGGCTTCCCTGTTCTAATGAACAGCACGCAGTAGTTTCAGAGCTTTTTAAATTCACGGGACAAAATCCCAGGTGGCAAATTCTCAGGACTGCATCATGCTGGCCTTCCACAAGATGGCCAACACTCCACACCTTCCTGGTGCTCAGAACTCCTTCGCTGAAGACGGTCTCTGCCTCTCCAAGGCCCCTCTGAGAGCTTCGGAGGCTCTTGAAAGGTAGACCCAAAAGAAGCAGAGAGTATAAACATCAGGGCCAAATAAAAAATCTTGTCATCATTTTTCACAAAAGCAAGTCACATCTTCTTCCTATCCACTCTCAGTTGCACTTGTGTACACAAACTTTCCAAAATTCTCGTAACAAAAATAAACATGAGAATAATAACAAGTGCTAGCATATATACTTTCTAAGAGAGTTAACCATAAAAACTTAGTAAGCGGTGGGCATTGAAGAATCATAGGAAAAAAAGAAGTCGGTAGTAAAGAACAGGAAAAGGAAAGGAGAAACAGAATAAAAAGGAGGCCTCATTCCCCAAAAGTGTGCAGAGTGCTCAAAAGAGATTGTTGACAGGAGGAGAGCGGGGATGAACCAAACCAGCAAAAACTGATCAGGCAACAAAACACTATACTATCTGTCATGACAAATGGTTATGCATTTTTAGAACGTCAGAAAGATCATACAGTTGGCTGCCCCACAGTGAAAAAAGTCAATTGTTCAGACAGCACAAGTATATTTAAACTGTTTAAATGGTTCGGATTATGCAGGAGTGACCAGTGAAACCGAGCTCCATGGTGCTGACTCAGTTCTTCCCTATGTATACCACAGGGTACATCGGCCTTGCAGAATCTTCCTTCTGGTTAGTCAAGAACAGAAACACACACACACAACTCACATACCACAGACACATATACACTCACATGCACACACACACACGTATACACACACATATATACACACACTCACATGCATACAAACTTACACATACACACAATACACTCATACACATACACACATACACTCACACATATACACATACACACACATACATACACACACTCATACACATACACGCACACACACCCCCCCCATACACATACACAGACGCATATACACTCAGATACATACACATATATATACACTCACATATATACATACACATACACACATATACACATACACACTCATACACATACACATATATACATACATACATACACACAAAATATACCTATATTAGCCTAGCTCATCCATGATGAATATACACTTCTAAAAAAGGGACTTCCCAGCACCAGGGGAACGGTCTACTTCTTCCTCACTATGGGAAAATTTGTGGTTAATAAAAAATCTTTAAAAAAACACTGAGGTATTGGGTCAATGGAATTCATAATAATAGTAAGAGCAACAATTCTTGCTTTTTCATGGGATAAAAGTACAAACTGTTGAGAATCAAGACCTTTTTGAGGTATGTGTGTACATACTTGCATTCCATCAGTAAGGAAATGTCTATCCAAATAGACATGTAAAAAATAGAATCACTTTATTCCTACTCCATTCTTTTTTTGTAAGTGAAGCATTTACTTCTGTGAGGGAAATTAGGTATTTTATGCTTCTGCCCACAAAACCCAGCAAAGTAGCTCATACTAAAATACTTATTAAAAGTAAACCACAGGGCTCAGTAAATATCCAAGGAAGAATCTTCCTTCCCCAAGTATTAACCTCAATTCCAGAAGTCATCTGAAATCCAGACCAAACATCTCCTGTTTCTGAAAAGATTTTTACTGGTAATAAGAATGATAAAACTGCAAATTCTTTCTGAGGGCAATATGAGGGTTTCTGGAAAGACAAATAGAAGACAGATTTCCTTAAGTATACAGTATCAGGACCTAACACAGTGCCTAGCAAGAAAATGCCAGTGAATGGATGTGTTTGAGTTGTCAATGAATAAACAAAGATTAATGGGAAGGTCCCAACCAGACAACTTCATAAACTGGATTTTCATATATTGAATAATTTTTTCTCTTATGTTACATTTCAGAAATGTTCTCTCGCATTTCAGGGTAATGTTTGGCTAGGAGAAGAGAAGCTGCATGAGAACAGAGACCATCAACTAGCACACAGTTGATGCTCACTAAGTGCTCGGAGAATTAATGATCAACACATAAATCAATACATGAATATCCAATCAATACAGGAATGAACAGTGAAAGAATAAATGAATGGCATTTCCCTCCCACATCACCTCGGTTTCTCTGGACTTGGCCTGTCACCCTCCCCATAAAGGCATATTGGAGTCTCAAGGCATGAGACTATCTTAAAAGGTCTCGTCAAAAACTTCCTTTATTTCACTCCTTGGATTCTCATGAAGAAATGGAATGGTTTCAAGGGGAAAGTATAAACATACGATTCAGAAAAGCTGGTTCAAATCCTATTCTTCTACCTAGAAGGTCCATGACTCTTAGCCAGGGTTTCTCAATCTTGGCACTACTGACATTTTAGGCTGGATTATTCTTTGTTATGGAGGCTGTGCTGTATACTGTGAAATGTTCAGCAGCATCCCTGGTCTCTACTCACTATATATTATTATCACAGTGCACCCCAAGTATGACAACCAAAAGTGTTTCTCTAGACATTATCAAATTTCCGGGGGGAGGGGGGATGGTCAAAATCATCCCCAGACGAGAACCACTCCTGCAGTCAAATCTCTTGATTATATAAGCCTCATTTTCTCACATGAAAAATGAGTGTAATACTACTTTCTTCGAGTAATGATGGAAATAATTAAATTATAAAATAACAGCAATTACAAACAATTCTGACCACAACAAGGTTACTATTTATCGGGTGCTAATTACGTGTCAGGCCCTGAATAGCGGAGTTACCTACAGTGATCCCCTCCAATCCTCACAACGACCACATAGATTGCAGACACTCTCATCTTCACCTTAATCACACAAATAGGAGCTATCACAGCCAAGATCCAATTAGAAGCCATGTGACTCCAAGAGCCCTAGCTCTCACCTCCATACTCTACAGTCAACCTGCAACACCGCTTCGCACCCATAGGCCCTCAACAAATAGTTGTCTCCTTCCAACATTTTTTCTTAATTTTCTCTTCCCAGGATAATCAGAGTTCAGTATGCTTCTTTACTGCAGGAAATCTGGGAGTGATGTCTTCTACTGCCACATCAAACGTATCATCGTTGCCTCTTCCATCCTTATCCTCACTGGCTTCCTCCTGCCTGGTATATGCTGCAAATCCTTCACATCCCTGTATCCACAGTAATCAATGCCATTTGGATTCAACTATAGGTTTCTAAAGATCAGAGACCAGCTTCCCCACACAACTGAAGTACTCACTACATGTTTATGGGTGATGGTGGTGATCTTACATAGTAACCAAAATACATAGGTGTTGATTTGACACTGTCTAGGTTTATGATGAAAGGCCATTTACAGAATTTTAGGAGGGGTTAAGAGAGCTGAACTTCAGTGGAAGGTGAGGAATTTTCACTTTTTTTAAAATACTAAACTACATCTAATGAACGTGAAGAAAAGAATCTGTAATTGTTTACATTTCCTAGTGCTGGGCCCTCGCCCATGATGCTGTATCCACTCCAAACAACAGAATAAAAAAATGGGGTTGGCTAATGTTAGCAGAGCCTTTTCTACAGGATTTAAAGGATCTTATAAGATTAGCCTACAAATGAATAATCATCGTGGTAACAGCATATGAAGAATAAGCATTTAAAGTTAAAAAAAATGTTAAGGGGGGAAAAAGACATAGAAAGACATAAATTTTTATTACCCAATTTTTTTTGACTTTTTTTTTTCCTATAATGATAGGCTTCTATAATTTACACATGAGAATATTTACTTGAGGCTTATTTTGGCGGAATAAATCCTAATTTGTAGGCCATAACTGCCATTTTCCGGTTCAGTTACTTTCTCCAAGCACGTCCTTTCCAATCCTAAAGTAGTATTTCAAACACTGTTCAAGATTCCCTCAGTCCTAGAAAAGGCCCAGTTCGAAATACAGGTCCAACAAAAATGATAAGAGTAATATCGTTTGTTTTCAATGAAAGGAGTTGGGGAGAGAGACTAATCACGGCCCACCAGAAACCACCATTTAAAGAGTAAGACACAATGGCCACTCCACATATACTATAAGAGCGATGATCAAAAGACTGAAAATATAAGTGTTGGCAAGAATATGGAGAAATAGAACTGGAACCAGTACCCAGCTGGTGAGAATATAAAATGGTACAGCTATTGTCGAAACAAGTCTCAAAGTTCCTCGAAAAGGTGGAACAAAGAGTTTCCACAGGACACAGCCATTCTACTCCTAGGTATATACTCAAGAAGACCAAACACAAGTCCACAGAGAAGCTTATACAAGAATATTGAGAGCAGCATTATATGTAATAGCCAAAAAGCAGAAGCAATTCAAAGGTCCATCAATTAAGGAATGTGGTATATCCCTACAATGGAACATTCTTTGGCTGTAAAAAGGAATGAAGAACTGACACATGCTACAGCAAGGAGGAACCTTGAAAACATTATGCTCAGTAAGAGAAGCCAGACATAAAAGGCCACACGTTGCATGATGCCATTTACACGAAATATCCAGTAAGCAAATCCATCAAGACAGAAAGTACATCAGTGGATGCCAGGGGATGGGGGAGAGAGAAATTGGGATCAACTGCTTATAGCTTCAGGGCTTCTTCTTACAGGGATGGGAACATTCTAGAATTCGATAGTGGTAATGATTGTACAAGATAGTGAAAAATACTAAAAACCACTGACGTGAACACATTAAAATGTGGAATTTTATGTGATGAGAATTATATCTTCATTTAACATAATGTCCAAAGGAAATGAAAAGTCTCCCTGTCCATTTAAGTGACATGAATGACTGAGATGAGAAGCAAGTGCTAAAGCTTTAGACAGTTAGAAATGGTAAGGAGAGCATGAAAGGGGATTCAAATCCACTTCATTGTAGGGAACATATATAAATTTATGCTTCTTTTTGTGTATTTTTTTAAGATATTTATTTATTTGACAGAGAGAGAGAGAGAGATCACAAGTAGGCAGACAGGCAGGCAGAGGGAGAGGGAGAAGCAGACTTCCCGCCGAGCAGGGAGCCCGATGCGGGGCTCGATCCCAGGACCCTGGGATCATGACCTGAGCCGAAGGCAGACACTTAACCGACGGAGCCACCCAGGCACCCCATCTTTTTGTGCTTTTTGACAGAAGAAATAATAAGAGAGCGAAAGTAAATGATAAGGGGGGGAGGGAGGAAAGTATCCTAGCAAAGCAGGACAAAACAAAGGCTAAACTGCTATTGTTTCTTTGCTCGTTTTTGGTATGTAAGTTTGTCTGTGTAAATAAGTGGACATGGATCCTAGGGGGATAAAGTAAACACTGTAAAAACAGACTTAAAAAAAAAAAAAAAAAGCAAGGCTGACCAATGTGTAAACCAGACAAATAAGAACTACAGCAGAGGAAACAAATGCACAATTTTCTATCAAGTCACTTCTCAGTTATTTCCCCTTTCCAACACTCCACAACTATTTCCTGCCCAACTCTTTCCTTCCTCCCTGCATTCCTTCATTTCCACATTTACCCTCCTGCATAAACACACTGCTCTTCCTCCATGGAGGGCCAGACCTTTAGCTAATCTGCCCTCTCTAGATGCATTCTCCCAGGGATGAACCCCACACCCCACAACCTCCTATCTCTCCTCAAAGGCTGCCCACATATTTTCTCTTACTGTGTCAGTCATCCACTTAGTCACTCCCTCCCCTAGCAAATGAGTGTGGTGGGGCACTAAATGAAGGTACAACGCTAATCCAAATCCGACATCATCTCTGCTCTATGAGAACCTATAGTCTGGGGTGGCGGGGAAGACAATTCATCAAATGAGCACACAAAAAAAGTATAAAATGACAAGTGATTTAAATAATTAAGTATAAGGCAAAAGTTAAGGTTAAGTACAAGGACCCAGGAGGATATCTAAGAAAGGGGTGGGTAGGCAAGTGAAGAGGTAGAAGGGGAGGGGAAAAGAGGACAGGACTATTCCAAGGAGAAAAAGCAGCATATGCAAAGGCCCTGTGCAAGGGGTAGCATAACATGCTTGAAGAAATAAATGAAGTCCCTGGTGGCTGAAGAACAAAAAGAACTGTAGGGAAGCAATGTGGGAGCAGAGCTGGGTGGGAGGGGGCGGGATAGGCAAAGGCCAGTTGTGCAGGCTCTTTGTGCCAACAGAGGGACGAGGGTTAGAAAGCTATTGCAACAATACAGGGAGAGATGATAGTAGCTGGGCTATGGAAATGACAACAAACCTTTAGCGATGTGGATATATACTTAAATAATAATAAAAATTATCGCAATAATCATAACAACAGCTGCAGCTATTATTGTTGCTAAATGCTTATTACATGCCCGGACCCACTCTGTTTAGTTTAAATATATTATCTTTTTTTCCTCACAACTCTAAATGATAAATACTGTGATTCCCAATTTGCAATCAAGGAAACTGAGACCCAGTGACTTAAATCACCTGGCCAGGACCCCATGCTATTGGTCTGTGATACACGAGGAACTGAATGAAGTCTATCTGCCTGGCTTCCACTAACACAACATAGTTTTCTTATCATAAAAGGAATAAAAATACCAACTGTTGTAGAGCCAGGAACTGTGCTGGGATGTTTAAAATCAGTTGGGCTTTCAATCCTCCCAACAACTGTGCCATATGGACAGCAGCAGCCCCACTCTGCAGAAGGGGAAACTGAGGCAGAGCTAGGTCAATTGCGGGGATATGCTGGGTACATAAATGTTCCTAGGTCACCAAGTCACAGAAAAGGGAACTGAACTGTTCAAGACAATTAAATTCTGGAGGCTTTTTTTCCTTCTCAATTAGGATGCTAATTAATTAAAAACTAAAACTCTGAGGGGTGCCTGGTTGGCTCAGTTGGTTAAGCGTCCAACTCCTCATTTCAGCTCAGGTCATGATCTCAGGGTTGTGAGATCGAGCCCCGCATCAGGCTCCATGCTGGGCGTGAAGTCTGCTTAAGATTCCATCTCTCCCTCTTCCTCTGCCCCTCCCCGCCTTTCTCTCTCTCGCTCTCCAAAAAAGAAAAAAAAAAAAAAAAAAACTAAAACTGAGACATCCCTTTACCTGTAATTGGGTGAAATCCCTCTGTAAAATCTAAAGTGGCATTGCTTCTGAAATGAACATTCATATTTTTATTGTAATCTCTGACCCACAGCATTGGGAGTTCCAGATTTGTATCACTGCATGTGTCACCTCATCACCAACAGCTCACAAAGATAAAGATAATCTCAGTTATAGATGAAAAACATCGAGTATTTCCACCAAAATGGGCAGAAGAAATGACTTTGACAGTCAAGTCATCTATGAGGAATCATATGATTTTCACCAAACGTATCGTCAAAGTATCAACACTTCAAAATCAAGACTGAAAACAAATGTCGCTTACCACCAAAGACTGAGAATTCAAGAAAACAGAAAGGAGCGAAAGAGGCTCCCTGAATTCCTAATTCCCCCATCGTAGCCTGTCCCCCTCAAAACTCTAATGCTGCAATAGGATTGATGTATCTATCTCCCACTGAGTCCAACAAAACAGAAAATCCCTCCTGTTTGGTCAAAAGAATCCTTTTTTTTTTTTTTTCCCTATAATCTGTTCAGTCCCCAAAATATTTAATGAATGATCTCTAGTAAAATAATAGATACTGTAACAAATGTTCATTTATTGACTTGCAGGTGTTGCCACCCAGGCAACAAATACACCTCTATGAATGCTACTTTACAAAGTGAGAACACAGGTTTAAAAAAAAAACAAACTACTTAGACAAGGAGATTGTATTTTATGTTTCCCTGAATCACCCTAACCTTCAGCTACTGTGACAGGTATAATCTAGTTAGTTTTCCATTTACATGTGGAATTAAATTGGTTTGATGAAAGCCAAGTAATTACAGGTAGACCTTTTGGACTAAAATACAGTGCAAATTACTGCATATTGCTATTAAAAAATAATTTGTAAACTTAGAGCAGAAGACTTTCCCTTTGCTAACGCATTTCGCTTATATTAGAGTCAGAAAACTTATAGTAAAAACCTCCTCTTCAATGGGTATGGTTTCTGCAACCTTTATCATCTAAACGTGGTCTTGGTGCATCTGCTTGAACAATGTAACCCCTAGGCATCATTTGTTTGTGGCATTTGCCCAAGTATTTTGAAATGTTTAGTTTATTGCCAAGGCAACAGATGAGGACTAAGTAACAAGTCAGTCCCTCCCAGTTTTTGTTTCACAACTATCCTAAAGAGATGTTGCTTGTCAGCTTCGCAAACCACAGTGAATCCAAAAGGCATTAGAGGTTTTACTACCTGGAAAACTATTTCAAAAGATTCCTCACAAGCACTGAAAGAAAAATCCTGCCAGACCAGATCCTCTTTTTCCACCAAGAAGTAAAACTGTCATACTCCTCGAAGGAATAACTAAACCCAGTCCTCAAAAACGACAACAGAAAATTAATTTTTTTTTCATAACAAAAGATTTTACATCAGTTAGGATGTAAGGGACCAATATTCTATATAAACTGCTATGGCATGAACATGAACAAAAGTGAAGAGAAATCACAGATTACCTGAAAATGTGTACTGTATACTTAATCATTTTAAAACATGTGAACGTAAAATATGTAAGACTGATTTAATAGATTAGCTATGTATAAACATTTGAATTTTATAAATGGATTGATTTTTAATTGATATAAGAAAATTATCTTTTTTTAAACCAAAGGTGATCTTTTTATCATATGAAGAGTGATTACATAATTTTCTGTATTTTTTTTAATTGAAAGTGTTCTACATCAGGCTTTCTTAAAAAGAAGCAAAAGAACAAAAACTGGTTGATTACATGAAGTTCAAGAACAGGTTAAACTAAGTCACAGGTCAGACAGGTGGGGGTTCAGACAAGTGGTTACTGGCTGAGAAGGGTAACTGAGACCTTCTACAGCGCTGTAAACAGTCTAATTCTTAATCTGGGTAGTAGCTACATGGGTATGGGGGACGGGGGGCGGGGCATAAATAAATCACAAACACAAAGCAGTTTAGATGACATTCCATTTCTTAAGTGCATATAAATTGTAATGTTTGCATATTACCTTGACAATAAAGCTATCAGAGCTAAAATGCCAACCAAACACATGACAACTGAGTCTCGATCATCTAAGCTCTCAATTAAGGCCAAAGAAGGGACATGCACAGGACTTATTCCCCAGCCCATAGAAACATGAGTAATCTTTATAGTCACCTATTTTTATAAGATTTATTTATTTATTTGAGAGAGAGCATGAGCAGGAAGGGCAGAGGGAGAGGGAGAGAGAATCTCAAGTTGACTCTGCGCTGAGTGCGGAGCCCGAGGTAGGGCTGAATCTTATAATCCTGAGATCATGACCTGAGCCGAAACCAAGAGTCGGACGCTTAACCGACTGCACCACCGAAGCACCCCTACAGTCACCTATTTTAAAAAGGCATTAAGTCAAACCAACACAAGGCCATCTGACTTTCTCTAATAAACAAACAAACAAACAATGCTTTTATCAGGGGTCACATTTCTGATTAAGGGCCTGATGCCCAGCTTTGTTCAGACATGAGAACACACACCCTATTAATTAAGCAAATCACCCATAAATTGTCATTTGTAAAACGTAAAATGTAAAAATGTAAAATGTAAATCATACACAATGCATCTCTTTCCAGAAAAAAATCATACATGGGAAGTAGGGAGCCCCCCAATGATACATCCAAGTGGGGCTATTTTGCCCAAGGCTAGAAGCTGGAGAGATCTGGTAGGGGAGAGATAAGGAGGGGTGGCAGGTGACTGGCTACCTGGGTTCCACTGCCTCCTACACCCTTGAAATATCTGGAGTGCCAAGGGCAGGACTACATACACCACATGAAGGGTCTGAACCCCAGTCGAATAAAATCATGCACAACTCAATTGGCATTCCCATCTCCTTCCCATGGTTCTCTAATTTGAGCAGGTGTTGCCCCAAACACAGCCAAGAAATACTCAAACTGTTCGATAAATATAGCACAGCTTATAAGCAAGGACCCTGTTATATACATTATACATTATAGCAGTGGTTCTCAAACCAGTGGGA
Source organism: Halichoerus grypus (assembly GCF_964656455.1). Lineage (NCBI taxonomy): Eukaryota > Metazoa > Chordata > Mammalia > Carnivora > Phocidae > Halichoerus > Halichoerus grypus. Next base: position 180,493,617 of record NC_135712.1, read on the forward strand.
TTTTGCCCCGCAGGGAAACCTGGCAGTGTCTGGTGACATTTTTGGTCATTACAACTTGATGTGGGGGTTGGCACGTTACTAGAATCCAGTGAGTAGAGACCAGGGATGCTGTTAAATATCCTACAGCATACAGGACAGCTCCCACAACAACAAATTATCTGGCCCCAAATGACAATAGGGCTGAGGTTGAGAAACTCTGCAGTGCAGCTTAGATAAACTAGCATGCAAAGATTCCAAGAGGCAAATTAGCAAATTATAAAAGCTAAAGACTTAAGCTCATGAAACCAGAGGAAAGCATAAATAAATAAAAGCAAAATGAAAAATAAGCCCACCAACTTTCCTCTTCAAATATCACACAGGGTAAAGGCTTTTCCAAAAAATATGAAAAATAAGCTGCACTGTTAAGTGTTTTTTTAGGGGGGTATCTGTAAACAATCTGAATCAATAGGGGATTATGTGAATAAATTATGATAAAATCATACCATGAAATTCTCCGACGCCATTAAAAATAATGGTTTTCAGCTAAATGAAACGGTGTCAGGAAAATAAAGAAAGTTACAGAACACTGTAGACAGCAGGAGTCTCCTTTTGTAAAAAATTAAACAAACATATATATGAGCAGGGGAAGGACTGTTGATACAACCAAACTGTTAATGAGGTCTTTAGAAAGGCAGGACTGCAGATGGTGAGAAGGAAAATTAACAAGTTTTTCTTCAGATGTTATTATTCTTTTGCAATTAAAAAAGCCTTATCAAGTCAACTGAGCTTAGGAAAGGAGAGGAGTAACAAATAAAGGAAAGAGAAGAAGAGAGGAGAAAGGAAAAAAGAGCCTCACGCTAAGAGTTCACTGGGAAATCTGAGTCTGTTGTTCCTGTTTTTACCAGTGAGTGCTGCTGTTGACCAATTTAATAGATACAAGCAGTGAAATAAAAATGGGGAAAGCAACTCCAAACATCTGTCCCTTTGTTCACTATCAGGCCCCTTCAGCCAGCAATGCACGGTTTTGTTCAACTGGCATGTTTGGTCTGGTTTCTCTGACCCACTGCTCATCTTCAAAACTTCTGTACCGCATAGTGATGGAATCAACTCTGGTCATATCTCTTCTCAAAAACAGAGACACCGACTGTGCTAGATGACAGCCTCACTTCTGGCGAGCAGAGATAAGGATTCAGCACATCAGTTTTCTTTGAGGAGCAACTCAGGGCACAAGAACTTAATTACCCAAGTCTCATTACCAGAAAGTTCTTTTAATACCTCTAGTCTACCAGTACTCGAAACGAAGGGCTCCTCTACTATTGGTCACTATTATTCAAAGCATCAAACTGTGTTTTTCCAGTCCTACTGCACAAATGAAATAGACCCAGCATGCACCACAGAGGCATTTCTACTAATGCCTCACGCACACATACTTATACGCACATATGAACGTCAAGCAATGTGTAACCTCGAAAAATGTACAACCAACGCTTTTCCAGTATTTTGTTCCCACTTGCAATGGACACCACTAGCCCTATCTTGAAAGACAACATAATAAGATTTAAAAGATACAAGATAAAAAGTTGGGCGAGTTTGAACTTTTTATATTTTGCACAAGTAACCATTCTTAACTTCCCATGACAAGTAGGTCCTTGGGTCTCTATTTCTTTCTACTTGCAGATAGCACAGAAAGAATGAGAAAACATGATTTGTTTTTGCTTGTATAAAGATTTATTACTGTACTATTAATCTAGTACTAGTCAAATGAACTAAGGAACACGTATTTATCTTTTCTAAGTTATGACAGTCAAAGAACCACCACGCTGTTAAGAAGAAAAACAACTTGGAAAACTCTTTGAGCGGTCGCTGAGCTTTCTTTCAACCCCAGAGCTGAATCACAGTTGCGGCCGGATTTCACAATTCCCCCAGGGTCTGTGAAGACACTGGCGCCAATCACAGCATTTCCCCTGATCAGCAAACTGGCTTCAGACCCATCAAAAACTTTCACATTTGAAATTTAACACATCTATATTTAGCACATGAGTTGTAGGGCAACATTTGCTGCAAGCAAAACAGCAAAGGAGAAAAAAAAAGCACTGAGGCTGTATTTGTTCTTATGGAAAGATGGATCATAACTCTCAGACCTAAATACAGAATAGGCTACTTAGAGATTACAGAATAGGCTACTTAGAGATTAGGCACCCGAAGTAGTTAGTGTAGGACCAGCAAGCACCCACACTGTATTATTAGGAGAGGGACCTGGAATTAAGGAGTTTAATATGTTAGACCTACCAATACCATGGCCAGCAAGTTAAGCATAAGAAATTAGGGAATGGTATAAGAAATCAGGGAATGAGAAAAAGGTAGTCTGTCTGAATTTCATGCCCAGTCTAAAAAGAGGCTGACTACTCCTCAGCTCCAGCCACTTGGTGATTAGACAGAAATGTGGATCCAGACTTTCCAGATTTTCCAGTTTTCCAAGGGAAGCTATTTTTATGTGAAATTTCCTAATTTTTTTAAACGTTAACCACTAATTCATATTTTGTCAAAAACATTTATGGCTCCATCCGAATGTGTCTGTGGGCCACACTCAGCCTGTAGGGATGGGGTTTGCAACTTTGAGTAAAATGTTCAAGTAACTCCATCAAGTAGTTAAATTGCTAAGCAGCAAGAGACAAATGCATTTTTAATTCTGGTTAAAAAAACACACACACAAAATTTACCATCTTTTAAGTGCCCATTTCTGTCTCCAAAACTTTATCATCTTGCACAACAGAAACAATACCCATTTTTAAAAATCCCCTTTTCCCCTCCCCAAACCCCTAGCAGCAACCCTTCTGTTTCTATAAATTTGACTACTCTAGGTACGGCATATAAATGGAAACTACTGTATGTCTTTTTGTGACTGGCTTACTTCACACACAATAATGTCCTCAAGGTTCAGCCTTGAGGATAGATGAAGTGTGTTGGAGCATACAACACACTTCCTTCCTTTTTAAGGCTAAATAATAGTCCATAGACATTTGGGTTGCTTCTACCTCTTGGCTATTATAAATACTACGTTATGAACAAAAGTATAAAAATATCTCTTTGAGACCCTGCTTTCAATTCTTCTGGATATATGCCCAGAAGTGGGATTGCCAGATCATATGTTGATTCTATTTTTAATTTTTTGAGGAACCACAAGTTTTCCATAGCATGGGCACCATCTTACAACGCCTCTAACAGTACACGTGTTTCTGATTTCTCCACATCCTTGCCAATACTTGGTATTTTCTGTTATTTTAAGACCAACCATCCTAATAAGTGTGAGGTGATACCTCATGGTGGTTTTCATTTGCATTTCTCTTATGACTTGTGATGTTGAGCACCTGTTCATATCCCTGTTGGTCATCTGTATGTCATCTTCAGAGGAATGTCCTTTGCCCATTTTTAAACTAGGTTATTTGAGTTTTTGTTGTTGAGTTATAGGAGTTCTTTATATATTCTGATATTAACCCCTTATGAGATATATGATTTGTAAGTATTTTCCATCATTACGTAGGTTGCCTCTGCATTCTGTTGATTATGTCCCTTGAGGCATAAAAGTTTTTTTAAGTTTAATGTAGTCTCACTTTTATATCATTCGCTTTATTGTTGCCTGTGCTTTTGTTGTCATATCAAAGAAATCATCCCTAAGTCCAATGTCATAAAACTTTTCCCCTATGTTTTCCCTTAGGAGTTTTATAGTTTTTGATCTTATGTGTGATTGTTAATCCATTTTGAGTTAATTTTTTATACAGTGTAATACAAGGGTACAACTTCATTTTTTTTTGTATGTGAATATCCAGTTTTCCCAACACCACTGGTTGAACAGACAGTCCTTTCCCCACTCTGAGCTCTTTATTTCTGAGCTCTTTATTCTATTCTATTGGTCTATTTGTGTGTCTTTATGTCAGTATCACAATGTTTTGAGTACTGTGGCTTTATTATACGCTTTGAAATCAGGAATTGTGATGGGGCGCCTGGGTGGCTCAGTCGGTTAAGCATCTAACTCTTGCTTTCAGCTCAGGTCATGATCTCAGGGTTGTGAGACTGAGCCCCGCATTGGACTCCGCACTCAGCACAGAGTCTGCCTGGGTTTCTCTCCTTCTCCCTCTGCCACTCCCCCTGCACTTGTGCGCGCGCACGCTCTCTCTCTCTCTCTCCTCTTTCTCTATCAGATAGATAGATAGATAGATAGATAGATAGATAGATAGATAGATAGATAGATAGATAAATAATAAAATCTGAAATCAGGAAGTGTTAGCCCTTCAACCTTGTTCTTCTTTTTTGAAGTTCTTTTAGCTCTTGGAGCAGAGGCAAATTTTTCATGAAGGACTCCTGGCTCAGGTTTTTCCAAGGCTTATGCTGGTAAAAGCTCTTTCAATCCTCTACCACTACTAATATACAGAAGCATATAACTTCAGAAGGACTTAAAGACATAATAAAATTTCCCAGGAATTCCAAACTTAACAAAAGATGGAATACATTGGAAGTATCCTGGCTTTGCTGGTGGAAGGAACAGTGGTTAAGAGACAAAAAGTGGTTAAGAGTCAAAAAGATCTGTGTTGTGGCTCCACCATTTCCTGTCCACATGACCTTGTGCATATTATTTAATCTCAGTTTCCCCATCTGTAAAATGGAAGTAATGACAGCACCTCCTTCCCAGGGCTGCTGTGATGAACAAACAGAGCAATTCAGATAACGTACTTAGAGCACAATGCTTTCCTGGCACACGGTAAGCACTCAATCCACAAATGGCTACTCCTAGCACTCTTGGAATTTATGACTCCCAATATTAAATATTCTATTTTTATCAGTGGTGTAATTTTTAGAGAATAAAATATGATGTCAGGCACCTACAAGACCCATATGGAAACATAACTTTTATTTACTAAAAGCAAAAAGTTCAAAGTCAGAAGCAAGGAGATCAATACAAAGAAAAAACAAATAAAGTTAGGGTAATTTATACTACTTTCATGAAACCTCAGATTCATTCATCCAAAAGGCTTTTGGCATAGAGATCCTCTGGGCAGATACAGACTCGATTTAATGCTTTATAAATCAATACCAAACACCAGGACTTTTCAACAACCTAAAAGGAAGAGAACCTCAGTTTGGTCTGGTGTAGCCCATACTACTAAAGAACTTGAAACTAAATCCTTAAAAGTTAAATCTCAATCTAGGTCTTTTATTCATTAACAGGGCAGTTTCACAAGTAACTGTTAACATGAGTGTATAAGAGAAAACTATCAGATAAATTGTGTCCTGAGTCCCAAATGTTTATATCTATATCCATTCCTGATTTTCCTACAGGATCCAGAGCTCCTTTGGCAAAGCTCACTTCACCTTGGAATCTAGGAGTGGAATATAGCACCACTGTATTTTCTAGTCAGTCTAAACCCATTCCCTCATCAAAGGCATTGGTTGATGAATAGAACATGACTTGAGAATGGCCAACAAGAAAGGTTTGACTTCTTCCTTGCTATTCTGAAAGAGCTTCCCAGAAATATGTCTGTCTGTCTGTCCTCTCTCATTTGCATACTCTCTCTTTCTCTGGATATGGGGAAGGGAGTAAGCAGCCCCAAGAGTATTTGGTAGTCTCCTGACATTAAGTAGAACCAACAATACACTAAAGGTGACATAACACCATGAAGGCAGAGTGGACAGGACCAGAAACCAGATCCATGACAGTAACGCTAGCCTGAGTCAAACCAACCATGAAGTTCAAACCAACTCTTCACCTAAATGAACCAATAAATCTTTTTTACTTGAGTTGGATTTAATGCCATTTACAATTACATGAATTTTTACCTATACACTGATAAAATGCTAATTCTAAAACAAAATTTGTAAAATAACATACCCTTCCAAGAATATATGCCCCAGATATGAATTTAGGTCTCTGGCCTCAAATATTTGGACATCAAAGGATAAGACCATACAAACATATGGCTCTCACAGTCTTATGGGACACTCAGTATCAATGTTACTCAAGTGACTGCCACCCATCATCTCAATGCTACCTTAAGCACTTGAAGATTTAACTCAAGGGAGCTATAAACATTTTCCAGATATATGTCCTTTCCTCCTCTGAGTAATCTAAGGCTATTGAATCTGTCCTGCTAGGATATACATTCATTTTTCAATGTTAACCAAAATGAAGGAATTCTGGGTATCTGATATGACATTAGGAAGACCTTGGACATCAATAGCTTCTTTCGTCTAAGGAGCCCAAAGAGCTTTATGCTCATTTACTGTCAACATTCCTATAAAGTAGATAGAAGCAGGTATTCATGCCCCTGGGGGCAGCAAGATGAAGCTCTGATGAAGGTCACCAGGCACTGGGCAGTTGCAGAACAAAGCCAGACTCTCAGGGAGTCCTTACTTTATCTTGAAAATAAATCATGTCTCAAACCTGTGTTTGAGGGGTCAGAATAAAATGATTCTCTTATTTTGGATTTCCCAAAGTACACACTGGCAGATATTCTCCCTTCAACTCTCCTCCCCCTCCAAAAAAAAAAAAAAAAAGGCAAGAGAATTCCGTAGTCAAGTAAATCTGAGAAACGCTGGGCAAAGATACACCAGTTTGTTGATTACTGCCCATTTCAGAACCTTTAATATGCTGATGCACATTATGATACTTGAGAAGGTTAAGTGAGTAAACACAAATATAGGTAAGAACTTAGAAAAGGCCTGACACATACGTATGTGCTCAGCAGGTGTCACCAGAAGAGGCAACAGTAGATAGAATCCAGTATCTAGAACTAGACTAGCTTGGTTAGGATCCCAGCTCTACTACACAAAAGCAGAATGACCTTTCTTCACCTGTGAAACTGGAATTAAAATACAGTTGACCCTGACCAACATGGGTTTGGACTACACTGGTGCACTTATACATGGATGCTTTACAGTACAGTACTATAAATGTACTTTCTCTTCTTTATGATTTTCTGAATAATACTTTCTTTCCTCCAGCTAACGTTATTGTACGAATTCAGTATATAATACATATAACACTCAAAATATGTGTTAATCGATTGTTTATGTTATTGGTAAGCCTTCCATTCAACAGGAGGCTATTAGTAGTTAGGTTCTGGGGGAATCAAAAGTTACACATGGATTTTCAGTTGTGCAGGGGGTGGGTGCCCCTAACCCCTGTGTCATTCAAGGGTCAAGTGCAACATCTACTTTACAGGGGTGAGGCATACAAAGTGCTTAGAAGGCACAGAAAACAGTAAGTGTTAGGTGCAGTGGGTCCTTTGTTGCTGTTGTTCCTTAAATGGATGTTAGAATGTATAGTTCCCCAAATTTACTTAAGCACAGTACCTTTTGTTTTGTTTTTTCATAAAACCTCCTATGCCATTAATTATTATCTGGCTGACCTTTTAACTCTAGTTCTTAAATTCTATTTACTATCCTTCCTTCTTCTCTCTGAAGGAAGAAATTACCCCGGATGTGTCCACTTGCCTATCCCCTTCTCTCTTACCCAACCCCCCCAACATTTCACCCCATAGGATTCCTTTTTTCCATTGACCATTCAGTAAATGGATATGGTCCCAGGCAGAAGGTCATGCTGAGTTTCCCAAGGCTGAACATTCTCAAGTCCTATTTCTTCTCACTCAAAACTTGAACTCATGAAAAACAAGAAGAGAGACTCTCCAGGTCCCTGGATCACTAAGTCAAAACTGCCAAGTAAACACTGGTGATGATGTGATTTAAGAGGAGGCAGGGAACCCGGTAACATGGTGTACTTTGGTCAAAGAGAGTATAGTGCAGCTTTGAAAGGCATGAATTGGGGCATCCAAAAGATCAGGGTTCAAGTCCCACTTCTACTCCTTGCTAGTCACGTCACTTTGAGCTTCTTCTCTGTAACATGGAGAAGAGAGATGGTACCCAGCTCATGGGATTGTTGCTGATTTAAATGAGATCATGTGTGTGAGGCACTTAGCAGAGTGCCTGGCACGTTGGAAGCATCAATAAATGCTAGGCTGGCGACTGCTATTAAATTGCCGCCACTGCTGTTGTTATTTTGGGACACAACTGCCCCAGCACGCCATGACTCACTGCTCCACTCAGCCTGCCCTGCCTCAGCCCTCATGAGGAATGTTCAAGCCCCTCGCAGGATAACCCAAATTATACTCCTCGCCACGACTGTCAGCCCAGCTCCACAGCCAAGAGTTCTCTGCCAGGACAAAGCTTTCATGGAAGAGACACGGCAGGAAGATAATAGATTTGTACCATTAAAAAAAAAAAAAAATCCAACCGCAGCACTTTGACAAAGATAACAGGCTCTCACTTGTGTTAGCCAGCCCGAACAAACAAAAGCCAAACAGTTAGCTGCTGGAGCCCACAATCCAGGCCAGTTTTTCCAGATTGGGATACAGGACCCTTGAGATTTACCTGGGGGTCTCCAATGGAAAACATACCTTGGATCTGACACTTCAGAAAAAATCACCACTAAAGTTTCTTAACTTTACAACACTTAAATTATGATTGCCTTGGGATATCAAGTCTTTTATAAAGAAGGACCTGCCTCTAGAATCATCGTCTAGATTAATAAACCTTTAGGAGTATCCATTCAAATCACCTGAAAAATTCCTAATCTCTAGTAATCCAACTACTTATTTACCATAGATTAAAGTGGAGAATAGCTTGCTAGTTCAGGTTTTCAACAAAGCGACTTCTCTAATATGGGGGAAAGAGGGGAGGGAATTAACTGGTCTGGAATACTTTTAGTTAAAAACTTCGTATTTTAAAAAGTCACTCAAGACTCAAGTTTTATGACTACTTCCAATACTTAGAAATCTTAAAATCCTTAACACTAAACACTGAGGGAATCATCACTACCTATTCTGAGATACCAGAAAATCCTTCAAAATGATTTCTCAGAGAATTCTGATTGCCTTCTCTCACCCTCAAAAGTAGCTTCTATAAACTTCAGAAATGTCTGTACTGAATTCTGGGATTTATGAAAAGGAGGAATCATAAATTGCTGGAAAGCATTGATCATAACACCCACCAGCAAAGAAAGCCATGGTTCATCCTGAGAAAAGAACAAACAGCATGTTGTTCCTTCCTGGAGATCTGCTATAGAGAATAGCGGGTATTTAAACAAAAACAAAAACAAAAAACAAAACAAAACAAAACTCTTCCCCAATGGCTCCTTTTATACAGACCACAAAGGAAAAGATGGAATTGTGATACTGCTAAAATTAGCAAAAGCCTTTCATGAACAATTAAAAAAAAAAAAAACATAAACCATTAGAATAACTCTTAAAATAGTTTTCTTTAATACATTTGAGGGAAGGGGAAGAGGAGAAATAGGCAAGAAGAAAGTAAAGCAAAAAAAGATAAAATTAAATTAAATCTTTATCCTCATGCTGATACATTTCAGACCACAGCTCTCCAACAGGGGTGGGGCAAAGAATCACAGAGGAGCTGAGCAAAATACGGTGGTCCTAAAACCCTCGAATCAGTAGGACTGGAGTCCCAGGACCCAGGAATTCATATCTTTAATGCATTCCCAGATGATTTTGACACAGGTGACCTTCAAACTACATTTTGTGAAACGCTGCTTTTAGACACACAGAGAAAATAATTTTAAAACACCTTTTATCAGAACCTTGAAAATAAGTAAAGGATCCCATAGGCCCTGGCAAATATTTCAGTTAGAATTGGGAAGTCCTCGGTCAATATTTGTGGTGCTGAAAGCAACATATCCTGACTTGGCATTTTAACAAAGCCTATACCTATACACACATGCACACATATATATACACAAACGTACACGTATACATAAGTATGTATCTATGTGTCTATGTACATACTTCACTAAGTCTACTGTAGTCAAATAAAGCACCTTGTCTTTCTTTTCTACTTGCTCAACATAGACTGTTAGTCAAAAACTATCAGAACTTTTAGAAAGATGACTTTACCATATTGTTTGCAACTTAATACAATACAGATGGGCAGGTGAGACAAGAAGCATCCAAGCAAAACGTAATTTCTGGTATCTGAACTTCCCCATAATCCATCAGAGGATACCCAGGTCTCTGCTTCCAAACCAGCATTGTTCTCACACCTGGAAAAGAGCCTGTCTTTTTATATGCATAAATTTAACTGACAAGCACTCTGATAGAATTCTAGCTGCTACGTGGGAAAAAAAGAAACAGAACATAAAGGTATTTATCAAGAGAATGGTCTCCCCTCTCATCATAGAGCACATTATACCAAAAGCAGTATAAATTAGATGAGACCAATTTTCCTTATCAGTAGTAGGAAATTCTCTGATGATGTGTAGGGCTCTATTCTCATCTGTGTCAAAGAAATGAGTTAATTTTTATGTTCTCTTAAGGATCTGTAAAACACACAGCTCAAAATAATCCCACTCACCATTTACCGTTTGTAATTTCAATAAATTCAGATTGCATATTCCCAGATTTACTTAAGTAGATACCAATAAAACCAAGGGAAGGCCTGGTGGTTACTTTCAAAAGAGGTAAGAATCCTGAGAGAAATAACCATAGGTGGAAAATATTTAATCAGGGAATGATCTAGAAAAAAGAAAAGGCCCCTGACAGAACAGGCTTTGAATGGTAAAGTGTCCTATGTAAGCATTCCTCTAAAAGTATAGTGCACACCCTATGTAATGGTGCTTCGGTTTGGAAATCAAACAGAAGTGGGATCAAATCACAGCTTGTCATTTAATTAGCTATGTGACTATGGGCAAGTCACACAACCACCCTTAATCTCAGTGCCCTTGTCTGTTAAATGGAAGAATAACAGTAACTATCTAATAGAGTTGTTGTGAAGATAAAATTAGATAATACATGCAGAGTTGTTAGCACATAATAAGCATTCAATAAACGTTAGCTTATTATTATTCTATTATAAGGGTCAGGTGTGTGGGTGTACGGGTAATTTGATCTTGGCATCCACTGATTGACAGGGAAGATTAAAACAAACAAAAAAACAAAAAACAACATAAGAGCTTATGATGCTATAAGTCAGGGACCCAAACAAGTAAATCAAAGTGGCTCACGCATTATAAAAACTCAGCTGCACAAACACCTCTTCTTTAAATGGTTAGAGTAGACAGAGATTCTTATAGGGCACAGCCACTTTGGTCACGCATGGCACAATGTCGGGGGCTGCCCTTCCCAGGCTGTCATCAGAAGATGCTCCTACTATGGGTTGAATTATGTGCCCACAAATTCACATGATGAAGTCCCAACCACCAATACCTCAGAATGTGACCTTATATGGAAACTGGGTCGTTGCAGATATAATCTGTTAAGATGAAGTCACGTTGGAAGAGAGTGAGCCCCAAGTGAATATGACTGATGTCCTTATAAAATGGGGAAATCGGGACACAGATACACATGCAAACAGACGTCATGTGAAGACTTGGAGTTATGTTACCACATGCTAAAAACTACCGGAAGACAGGAAAGAGGCCTAGAACCGCTCTCTCCCTAGCACTGAAAGAGGGAGCATGGCCCGGCTCCCATCCCACACCTTGATCTTGGACTTTACAAACCTCCAGAACCGGAAGACAAGAAATGCAATGTGGCAGCCCTGTCTACAGTCCACCGACTACCTTCCAGAGATGTTGACCCCTGCACCCCCAGGCCCCTAACATAATGAACGGTGCTAGTGTCTGTTCCACATGCACTGACGTGCCCAGAGATGAGACAGGCAATCCATTCTGTATGCTTCAGAGAGAGAACTCAGTACAAAGACAGAAAGGACACGCAGGAGACAACCTGTCAAACACTACACAACATGAACTGTCCTTGCTGCACTGGTGTCACTGGGATTCAGGAAGACTGACTGGCAGAAAGCTCCGTCTAAGGCCTGCCAACATCAGTTGCTGTGGCCAGAAGGGGTACTGTCTGCTTGGGAAAGAGAACTGTTCCAACACAAAGCTTCTACCTTTTCTGATTTGTCTGAGCAGTGCTTCTGAAACTTCCTGGGGTGTGAACATCAACTAAGAATTCGATTAGAGCCAATAATCCTCTACTGGAAAAACATACTTGACCCCAACATTTGCACACAGGTTCAAGAGTCGGAGCAGGGCCGGCCTGAGGGGCAGTGACTTGGGTAACTGCATAGGGCCTGGGTTTGGTTAAATACCCTGCTGTTACGGTCTTGAAATTCTTAATTTTTAAATAATGGGTCCCACATTTCCCTTATGCACTGGGCCCCACAAATTATGTAGCTGGTTCTAGGTTTTAGGAATACAAAAGCACTGGGAGAATGGACCTTTAGCTGTACTTATTCAGGGTCAGGAAAGATTTACAACTCCTATTCAACAGATTTTATGTGAGGGCTCCTTTGCCGAAGGGCTACATGGTGAGGGATGCAACATCTCGAGACAGTGAGAGAGGGAACAGCAGCAGGGGGAGTGGGAGAGGGAGAGGCAGACTTCCCGCTGAGCAGGGAGCCCGATGCAGGGCTCGATCCTGGGACCCTGGGATCATGACCTGAGCCAAAGGCAGATGCTTAACGACTGAGCCACCGAGGCACCCCTATTATTAGTTTTTTAAAGGACTGGAACCCAAATGACTACAAATGACTTATGTGTCCAGGGAAAGCCATTATATTAAAAACCCAATTTCTTCAGAATCACAGTTATTTTAAATTTAAATTTTAAAATTATGTTTTCTCCAAAAACTTCAGAGGAACATGAGCCAGCAAGCAGGAGAATCTGCCCTGTCTTGCTGACTTATCTTAATAAACAATGTCACCACCATGGGGACGTCTTGACTTGAGCTGTATGTAGTCTCCAACGATGGCTGCAGGAAGTTTCCAAGGATGGCCTTCAATCAACTGAACCAGGCTGCCCAGTGTTCATACCCTTGTGCAGTCCCCTCCCACAGTGATTCTGGCCTGGCCTCTTGACTTGTGTTAACCAAGGGAATGTGGCAAAGGTGATGCTTTGGCAATTCTGGATCTAGTCATAAGGAGACTGCTCACTTCCACTTACTTTCTCTTGGAACATTCACTGTGGAGAGGCCTGAGGCACCAGGCAAGAGAGGATAGGAACTGGGCATCCGTGAGGTGAATCCAGCCCACAAATGAGTGCTAGTTCATGTGCATCCTTCCCTCTTTTTTTTTAAATTATATTAGGTAACATTTAAAATTGGGAGATCTCAGAAATAAATCCAGATTTCTGGTTTCTGAGAAATCAGAATAGCAGCCACACTGGAAATACATTCCATCATGGTAATAACCAGCAGCAGCAGAATAGCACTTGCCCCTCTACAAAGGGTTCATGATCTTGTTCTGTCTGAGTTTCCACCTGGCCTCATCTCTGTTAGACCATCTTTTCACCCCCACAGTACCTCCCAGAGTGACTGGCACACTAGTTGGTCCACACTTCATTGAGCAATTGCACTAAGTACCAACTGGTCTTATCATTGCACGTGATTGCCAAATCCTGTTGTTCTTACCTCAGTTATCCCCTCCTTTCCAAACCCATCACCATTGTCTTCATGCCCTCTCTTAGATCATTGCAAGAACATGCTAAGGGTCTCCTAGCCTCCATGTTGTACCTCTAAACCATTCCAGTCCGTCCCCACTAGGACCACCCACTTAAAACACAAACTGGGCATATCACAGACTCCCCTCAAAAGTCTTCAGTTGGCTTCCTGGTTGTGATATTGTACTAGATGTTACAATTGGGGAAAACTAGGCAGGCACATGGGCTCCCTCAGGATAATTTCTTAAAACCATGTATTTTAGGAATTAGAGTTTATAATTATCTCAAAATAAAAAGTTTAACTTCTAAATCTATGAAAATTTTCAATGTACATATTCTTTGACCCATAAAGTCTACTTCCATCAAAATTCAATTTGTATGTAATTTTTAAACGTCTTTGGTTGCTCCCCTACACCTATACCTACAGAACAAAGTCCAAACTCACTCAGCCAGACTTCCAAAGCTTTCCTCATTTTGTTCTTTACTGAAAACAATAAATCCCTGGAATCCTCAAACACATCCTACATACTGTGCATTTGCCCAGCCTAGAACCATCCTCCATCATCTGGTAAACCCTCTGCATTCTCCAACATGGAGTTCAAATTCCCTCTGCCACAAAGCCTTTTTTAAGTCTCCGAAAAGAAATTAATCTCTCCCTATCCTACCCCACTGTATTTTGTTTGCACCACGAGTGTGACCCAGCTGCCCTTGTGTACGAGCTACTTCTATATACATATATGTATATCATCCTAATTCATAGAATAAATCAGCTCAGAGAGGTTAAACAATATTCCCAAGATCACAAAGCAAAGTGGCAGGCTTGAGATGCCTCTTTCCAAAAATCTCTCCTTTTCTGCTATACCTCAAAACCTGGAAAGTAATTTCTCCTCAGAACTGCTGTTAGCTAAAACAGTCACTAACAGAATTCTGCATATATTAGGTGAGAAGACTTTCTTGAATTAACTAGAGTAGAAGACAAATATTTGCACCTTATGATACCCTGAATAATGTTACCTTCAAAAAAAGTGAACAAACGTTTCCTAACAAACATGGAATAATTATAGCCTTCACAGATACAAAAGTCATAGGAAAGGGTAAGACATTTTCCATCATGCATTCCCTGATTTTACTTGCCCATAAGTAAGGGAACGCCAAAGGGAACTGTCCTCATTTGCTCTAAACCCAAAAAGGTCCACTAAGAGATTAGGGATAAGGAAGATTTGGAATAAATTTGAGAAAAATGTCTTTTGTAGGTTGAGAATTTTAATCGGACAGAAAACAAGATGTGTTTAATATATTTTAAAGGCAATTCAGAGTTATAGGTTTTTGAAGATAACTAACGAATATATAGTGGAACTTCAAAATTGACATGTTAATGAGAAATTACAACTTGGGGCTGACTGCAGAGTTGAGAGTAAACATGCCCATGGACATTTCCCACCCATGTGATTAAACTCCTCCATGTCCTTAAACATTTCATACTCCTCCACCTCTTACCAGAAATCTTGGTGAGGCAAACCCAGCAACTATTTGCAGATGCAAGTTCCACTTCCTTTGTTTGCTACTAACAGAACTAGAACTTGCTCAGGGCGGCAATGTGCCCAGACAGGAGATGCCATGCAACACAGCTCCAGCCACTGAGATGCAAGGAGACATCTATGGGCGGATGGGGTGGGGTGGGGGGTTTCCTGGGAAAGCCTGTGTTTTTTTTTCCTGGTAGAGATGCTACTCCTCTTCCCTTTGCCCTCTTCTTAAAGCAGATGTGATTCCTGGAGGGGCGGCAGCCATCTTGCAACCACAAAGTGAAAAACATTAGAAAAAAGCCAAGAAAAACGGCTGTGAGGATGGTTCTGACACCATGGAGCCACTAAAAAAACGGCTATGGTCACGGACTCCCTGGGTTTCTTGTAGGGGAGCTGAATGAATCCCTATTTGTTTTCATGCATGAAAAGGTAAACCTCATTGAAAACCATTCTTCTTTCCTCACTCTCTCCCCACCCAAGTCCAACCAATCACCCAGGCCTGTGCTTCTTCATCCCCCAGTATCTCTTATTTCCACCCCCTTCTCTCCATCTCTCCAACCACCAGGCAGTCCCAGATAGCACCATCTCCTGCCTGCACTCCTCTTCATTGGTCTTCTTTGTTACTACCCTCTGCAATCCATTCTCTATGGTACCTCCACAATGACCTTTTCAGAAACAAATAGAATCCCATAGCTCCTACTTAAAATTTTTCCATGCCTCCCTACGGGCCTATGAATAAAGCCCATCCTCCTAACCATGGATTAAAAGTTCCTCCATTCTATGGCCCCTATGACACTGAACTTGAATTAATTTCCCCTCAAGGTTCCAACCTTCAAACCATTCCCATACTCTCAGCAGATACTTGCACATGCCCCCAAGGAAGCTCTCCCATATACTTTTGATTAAATAACTTTACTCATCCTTCCAGAATACAATCTAGGAATTTCATCAGCACTTCCATGTTTGTCTTGAGTATCTGACCACCTAGGACTGGTACAACCATTTGCGCTTCTTTGCACATCCAACTGCCCAGTGCAAGCTCCCACCTTCCATTAAAACATGGGGACTTGGGGCCAAATGCTAGTCAAAGCCCTGCTTTTCTCAAATGCCATTTATAGCTCTGTACTATAATCACTGTTTTTCCTTCCCTACCTTATTTAAAAAAAAAAGGAAGTTGAACTAAAGATATATTGCAAAACAACACAAAAGTTTAAATACAGATACTGTAGAAATAGTGACCCAAATGACTAAAATGGAAAATGTTACCAACATTGGAATCAGTGTTTATCCATTTCCAGTGATGCATGGTTATGATGCATGGTTATCAGTCATAAGTAAGCCTTAACATCAGAAATTTAAACAATGTCAAAACTTTACTCTATGAACACAATCCCAGTGAAGATATGAAATAGAAACAGACTTGACTTAAACATGGTTTATGTAATGGCTTTTTATTTCTTTATTTTGGACACTGTAGTTCCTAATGTTTCCTAGGAGTTATTTTCCATGAATATAACACTGCCCACCTAACATTAACCCTGACTGACTTCAATCTTTTGTGACCTATAAAATCGTAAATGCATGATTGTAAGATGTTTACTGAGTATTTTCAATTTCCTGAAATAGCTCCATTTATATAAATATACCAATGGTAACAATAGACCTCAACATTATTTCCTACATATGAAGCATGTTGATTTCCATAGAGGGTCTGTGGAATTCATCTTACCATGTAAGTTCTATATAAGACAGAGATATATTACCAATGGAATTAAAAATAATAGAAACAGTGACAATTATAAGTCTTCGCCGTAGTTATGATTTATTGAGTATTTTCCATGTGCCACTCCCTATTCTAAGCATTACACATGCATTATCTCATTGATTTCTCATAAAACTTGGCACTGTACAACTGGAATCATCCTCATTTTACAAAAAAAAAAAAAGGAAAAATGAGTCTCAAAGAAAAGAAGTCGACAACTTCATGTTGGTACATCTGGTCCATAATGGAACCTGACTTATGACCCTAGACTATCTATCTGCAGGCTGCATCACAACTGCAAACATTTCCATAGCACTTCGCATGTACCAGCAGTTGATAAATAGTTTATTTTCAGGACAACCCAATGTAGCAGGTATTACCACTATTCTCATTTTACACATGGGGAAACGCAAACATGGACAGGTCAAGTTACTAGGTCAAGATGACCCAGCCCATAAGCTCCAGATCCAGGATTCAAACCCAGGCCAGGACCTCTAGAGTCTGTGCCCTTAACTACCACCCTATTCACCGCACTATCCTCCAAGTAATAATTGTATCTCTAGGGCATTTATAATGTGCTGGGCACTATGACACTTTCCATACATTATCTCATGGAATTCTCATAATAACTGATGTAGGTGGTATTTTTATCTCCACTTTACAGATGGAGGCTCTGGGACTCAGAGAAGTTAATCCAGTTGCCCAGGGTCACACAACCAACAAATGCTACATCGGGGAATATAAAGTAGCAATGTTTGGGTTTCACTCCCCACCTCCCCAAATTTTTTCCTGAGGCATGTGTGTCTGGGAAATAGTAGGCATCAGATTTTCCACCTCTTTAAAACTGTTCGGTTCGTGTAATTTAGGGTGTGACTATTCATAGATACTGTTGAGCTAATCTTATGGGAGCCAGTGTAACCGCAATGCATACTGCAGAACAATACATGCTTTCTCTATAAATTACATTATGCCAACCTGGCTTGGGAAAAGCCCATCTTTGTGATACGAACACTTAAGACAGTTTAGTTTTAGAAATAAAGAAGGTCCACTGTGGATGCTGTTTTCCTTTTTTACACACAGTAGGAAACTTTGCTCTTTCTTCTAGAGAAAGTACTACTCAGTTTTCTATTCCTACCCTCTTAAAAGTTCCATTATGTAAGCCAAAATAAATCCCTCCAAAAGGCATTATGAATCCTATTAAGAAAAAGCAATAGTTTCTCTATTCATTTTCAACAAATAGAATGGAGGAGGATCTAAACAGAATTAAAGCTCATTTCTGGAAACAGAATTAAGGAATAAAAATGCAACTACAGCAAAATAAATTGATAAATCATAGCCCAACATGTCAAGCCTATACCAGTTAAAGAATGCTGAGTTGTATGTGTCATTGAGTTTTGGTTTTTGCAGAGACAACTTTAATAAAATTCCACAAGGCCACAGAGTTATGCTGGAGACAAAAATCACATCTTCAGCATCCTCAATAAAATGCAAAGTCAATAACAGTTGTTACCCTTAGCCAGGATAGACACAGACACTTAATATGAACAGACAGGAGAAAATGCAGAGTCTGCCTTTTAATCATTTTATTCTTTCACTTAGGGACTCACTTAATCAACAAATATTTATACAGTGCCTATGTGTGCAGGCCCTGGGCTAACCTCTGGGAATATGATAGTGAACAAAATCACTGTGCTCCCTGGCCTCATGAAGTCGGGAGACACATATTGAACACACAGACAAATATAGGATATTTATGTAAGTAATTAAGTATGTGAGTAGGTTGTATGAAGGAAAAGATCAAGAAACCATAAAGGAGGGGCCTGGGTGGCTCAGTCGGTTAAACATCAGATTCTTGATTTTGGCTCAGGTCATGATTTCAGGCTCATGAGATAGAGCCCCGGTCAGGCTCTGTGCTGGGCATGGAGCCTGCTTAAGATTTTCTCTCTCTCCTTCAGTCCCTTCCCACCCTCTCTCTCTTAAAAAAAGAAGAAGAAAGAAGAAGAAAGAAGAAGGAAGAAGAAAGAAGAAGAAGAAGAAGAAGAAGAAGAAGAAGGAGAAGAAGAAGAAGAAGAAGAAGAAAGAAGAAAGAAGAAAGAGGAAGAAGGAAGAAGAAGAAGAAGAAGAGGAAGAAGAAGAAGAAGAAGAAGAAGAAGAAGAAGAAGAAGAAGAAGAAGAAGAAGAAGTAGTAGTAGAAGAAGAAGAAGAAGAAAGAAACTATAAAGGAACAGCACAGCTAACTCAGGTAAGGGGCAAGGAAGTGGGTCAGGAGGCAATCTTTAAGTTGGCACTGAAAGATGGAGTAGAAAGTAGAAAGGAGAATGGTAGAAAAGTTTTCCAGATGGCAGGAGGAATGTGTGAAAAGGCCCAAGGTAGAAAAAAAATAAAAGGAAGTAATGTGACATCAGAATCAAGAGTTCTTGGCTCTGTTCCCAGCTTAGGCGCTAAAGGGCTAGCTGCAGTCAGGGTGTTCACAACCATGGTAGCTGTCCTCAGCAGCAAGGCCTCTGGTGCCCCGCATACGCCAGGAGACAGCTGAAGGGCCAGTCTGGGCAAGCGGCAGCCCTCTTATCTCCTGGGGAGTTGTTTCCAGAATCCTCAACCTGGAAACTTACAACATTTTTTGGCTGCCCAAGATGAAGCCAGTTAACAGAACATGAAGAACAGATTGTCAGTGGGTGACATGACTCCTGACAGAGCGCACACTGAAGACCTGAAGGTAAGGTAAGGCAAGGCGAGGGCGGTATCTCCCCACAGGGGAGATAAATAAGCTGACCAGCCTTTGTCTGTCCGAAGCACCAGTCTATAAGGGCACTAAACTCTCACAGGAAGTGGAAGAAATATTCTGATGGAAGGGAGAGGGTTGAGATGCCCAAATTCTTGAGGAACAAAAGATGGTCCCTAAACTGCCTTAGAGACGGTTAACTGTACGACCTTGACATGCTAAACAGTGATATGCAAGTTTGGGGCAGAGCCAAACTGTTCAAAGCTGTAGAAGAGAAGCTGCTGGGTCTCTGGCACCTCCTACTCCACATGGCACTAGGTCCAACTGGCTGGTGGAACATACTTAGAAATCCAGGTATGACGATGCAACTGAATATTAGTCTATGTGGAACTCCCACAGGCCTCAGGCTGGCCATGCTTCCTGCCCTATTGCGTGCCATTAAGACTGCTTTGTGGGGTACTCCCTTAACCAGGACTGTCTCCTCCTACTCAACTCCCTGAGCAGCAGAAGCTGTGTTTTGTTTATCACTCTATCTCAATTGATAGCTCACTGTAACACTCAGTAAATTAGCTCTATTTCTGTAACCAAAAAAAAAAAAAGAAAGAAATAGTTTTAGGCTATATGCTAAAGCATATAATTTGTGTTTACCCACACCATTTAAACTGTGAGCAACCTTTAATGTCAATATATAAAATTACTTCATATTTGCAAGGTTTTCAATGTGAGATGTTTATGGAAAATTTTAAGAAATTAAATAAGTGCAGTAAGATATTTCACACACTGAGGTCCAACTGTGCATACTCAAAGAGAAATGTAATCAGCCACAAATATGAAATGCTCACACACTGAGATGGAGGCAGGGATCAATAAATGCAGAGAGAGTATCAAAACCTGCAAGGTCAATAAAAATTATCTAGTCCACCAGCTTGCTTTGTAAGGAGGAAGAAAAACAGAAAACAAACCTGAAGCTCAGAATGCTGGACAAATCTGCCTCTGCACAATGACAAAACTATGACTTAAAAGGATCTCCAAATTCTCAGACCACTTCTTCCCCACCATACCGAGCTGCCACCTGAATTAATCAGGTCACCTTACTCCTCTAGCTGGAAACCTGCAATGGCTCCCCATTTTTAGTGAATAAAGGGCAAAGTCTTTACAAACCCCTAGAGTGTCTGCCTCCATTTGGATTCCATTTCTTCCCTGACCTCACATCCTGCCTTTCCCAACACTTTTCCCTTTGCTTAGCCTGTTCCAGCCATTACGGCCATCATGCTGATCCTGAATGGGGTACACTCCCATCCAGGGTCTATGTACTTATCCTTCCCTCTGTCTGCTGAGCTTCTCCTCCAAATGTGAGCATGACCCACTCTCTAACCTCCTCAAGAACTTTCCTTAAATGTCATTTTCTCAGGAAGGCCTTCCTTGCCTACTCAATTTTAAATTACAAGTCACCCCAAACCCATCCATGCTTTATCTCCTCTATAGGACCTCTCACCCTTCATCATAGCATATATTTTACTATTTATGTATGTATTTATTTCTACAATCCTCTCTTCCCCCACATGTAAGCTCCATGAGTGTAAGGATTTTCAACAGTTTGGTTTACAGCTCCACTCCTAAAATCTAGGATGGGTGCTTGGCAAACACTAAAACCTCAGTAAATATTAGTTGAATAACTGGTTATATGGATTGATGAAGTTCAAAAGTGGCCCAAATCCAGAGAATTCAAGAGCTGTGAAATGTCTGATAGTGTCTGGCAGCCCCTAGGAAGCAGCTGGTGGCCTGGGTGTCATCTGCCGTCACTATGTACCCACTCTAGAACTGGCATTCACTGATACCCTGGGGAAAGTCAGTAAACTAAGAAACGAAGTGATATAAAGACTTGTCAAAGCAATCCCTTTTGAGCCTGCGTGACTCTGGGTTGAAGGGTGAACTAACAAGCCGATTTTTTTTTATCAGAAATAAGATGCTCTTACATGTATAGATACATGTATAGATACAGAAATCTCTTCTGAATTGCTTCCCCATGGCCTTCAGCTTAAGAGTAAAAAGGGGTGGTTTGCTTATATTGGACATCCCAAAAAAGAGACCAGGTTTCAAAAACTTTCTGGCATGAACCAACATTTGCTATTAAGCCTGAATGGCTGGCACAGCTAAACCTCCATGCATCATTCTAAATATAAAACACCAAGCTTCAATTATAACTTAATGACAGATATATAAAGGAAGATATTAAGAGAGGCCAAAAATAAGGCAGTAAGAACCAAGGGTAGATATTAAAACTCCATAATATTTGGCCCAGCCATGAAGGAAAAAAAAAAACCAAAACAACAACAACAACAACAACATTCACACAGACTCAAACAGACATAAGCAGGTGATGCTCTTTCATGGATAGGAACCCCGTAAAGGTTTACATCCAGGCTTCATCTCACCCGACCAGTACCTGAAATAGGAAAATATCCACAAAGTACTACCTGTTGGAATTTGAAA
The DNA here is from genome assembly GCF_964656455.1 of Halichoerus grypus. Taxonomy (NCBI): domain Eukaryota; kingdom Metazoa; phylum Chordata; class Mammalia; order Carnivora; family Phocidae; genus Halichoerus; species Halichoerus grypus. The sequence continues at coordinate 180,515,600 of NC_135712.1, forward strand.
GACCCGGGCTAATCCTAATTTACAAAAATAAAATACCAGGGGTCACTGCATGCCTTGCTAATTTCCAGTCTAATTCAGAGGTTTATAGCCCAACACACACACTAACTGAAGACTGGACTTTTCCATCCCAAAGTCTTAGTAGTGTGTCTCAGGCACTGGGCAAGCTGCCAATCCACTGCTCTTCAAGACATGCCTTATTATCCCTCTACAACATGAACACCCTATCATATTTTAATTCATTTTTCTGAGAAGTTGGGTGATCTGAACAAGTTCTGAATGCTGGGGCCATTTTTAAATGGCATTCATTTCACATGTAATCATTTCAAACAACAACAACAAAAAGTACTAGGAAAGAACTGTTGCAAAATAGTTTAGTATTTCCTACAACAGTAACTCTTACTTTCTAGGATTCCAAATGTCCATAGCTACATCTAAATTCCCTTTAATCCACTATGGCTGAAGCAGGTATGTGTGTGTTGCATACCATCTGCAGAAACCTCCCCATTTGCTAATGGGACGTTGCAGGAGAATCATTTGGGACCATTCAAAACCATTAAGGCTATTAACTCTGACTTGGGCCAAGTCTAATAAACCAGTATCATCCCAACAGGAAATGCGTTAAGTTGGCCTTCAAAGTCATTTAAGCAAATACGCAAAGTTAGACTGCCTAGTAAGAAACCCTTCTGTTGTTTTTGCCCAGTTTAAAGCACAGATCACTGGGAATGCATTTCAGGAAAAAAAAAAAAAAAATGTTCATTTCGTTTAAAAATATTTAAATAAACTGACTTTCAGTTGGTTTTCAGTGACCAACTGAAAGAGTGTCTAAACTTGCTTAAGTCCCTCTGACCACTGCATACATACAAACAGCAAGTGCACAATAAATATTTAAGAAACCAACATGGAACAAATCCAGCTCCACCTACATAAAATCAAGTTTCTGATCTGGAAATTCTAGACCAGAAACAGTACTCATGAGAGAAGAGGTCGTAGCCAGTTGCCATGCTGTATATTTTTTGTTGTTGTTGAGTCTAAATAATATATTCATTTCAAAATGTGTCCACCTCCAGGTCTTTGTTAATGATAACCCTATACCTAGAACAATTCATTTCCCAAATGAAATCATTCCCATCTTTGAAGAGTTCTCTCACATATGAACCTCCAGGAAGCCATTCCTAATATAATATGTTCCAACTCCACTTGTTCTTCAGAATTAATCACTTCCTACATTCAACCATCTGGGACCTGGCTTTACTTGCCTTAGACCCTGCCCTTATGTATTCTGTCTTTTGTCATAATTGTTTCTGGCCTTGCTGCTCCACTTAACACTAAGGTTTTTAAAGGCTGGAGCTATCTTTGCAATTCCTCTCTACCCCTAGGCAGTTGCTTTACACCCAGTAGATACTCTGTAAATACTAGTTGAATTGAAAGGATCTCAGTCTTGGATTTAGTTCTCTCAAAGTCTCCAAACAGTCTAATAGCTTGAGGACCAAACCTCCCTAAAAATTAACTTAAATTGTAAGTACAATAAAATTATTCTAAGTTATTAACCTAGCCACTCGATATGTTTATTTTCTTACCTGGAAAACCAGGCCAGCCATAGGAAATGACATTCCCTAGATCAGCGACTCAAAGAGTAATGAGGTAATTTCCTTCAAAGATGATTATGTTTTCAGGATTTTCTGGAATGCATACCTACCCATTAATGTGTCATTATTAATAGTTCCCTCTGGGTAGAACAAACACTAGCACATTTCAGAATTTTCAAGCAACTTTGCACTATATGTTCAGGTGTCAACATAATCTCAATTTGATAGTCCCACTGTTTCTATGAATTAGAAGACAGATTTATTAGAGATGCTAGGGGATATTCCATCAAATTTGGGTAACTATTTCTATGCTCATGCTCTAAAGGTGTCATTCACTGTGCTTGTCTAAGGATCCATATACCTCTGAGTAAAAAAAATGGATGAAAAGGTGAAGGGATAAGTTTTACCCCAAAACTAGAGTTGCCAGATCTAGCAAATAAAAATATAGGATGCCCAGTTACATCTGAATTTAGATAAACAAAGAATAGTTTTTAGTGTAGGTCTCCCATGAAATATTTGAGGCATACTTATACTAAAAAATTATTCTTTGTTTATGTGAAATTCAAATTTACCTGAACATCCAGTATTTAACCTGGCAACCGTACTCCAAACCTTGAAATTGTATTGAGTCTCCAATTTTATTTTATTTTTTTAAAAGATTTTATTTATTTCAGAAAGAGAAAGCAAGAGAGAGAAAGAGAGCACGAGCAGGTAAGGGCAGAGGGAGAAGCAGGCTCCCCACTGAGCAGAGAGCCCAATGCGGGGCTCGATCACTGGACTCCGGGATCATGACCTAAGCTGAAGACAGACACTTAACCGACTGAGCCACCCAGGCGCCCCGAGTCTCCAACCTTAAAAAAGGAAAAAGGAACACAGATATGCAGCTTGTAACGTCTTAATTTTCAAAAAGAATATATCATCAAATAGCATTACAGAATATTTTAGAATGCTCAATATAATCATGGTAAGAAAAATAAGTAAGGTAACACTGTGCTAACCATGTACCAGATACTACACCAAACCCTTTGTGTGCTTTATCTCATTTAATTCTAACCACATCCTTATGAGGTAGGAATTATTATTATTATTATATTACTATTACTATTACTACTATTACTACTACTACTACTACTACTACTACTACTACTACTACTACTACTTCACCGATAAGGAAAGCAAACTACAAAGAGAACAAGTTGCCCAATGTCACGGAATAGTAGAGCAGAGATACAAACCCAGACAGGTTTAACAAAGGGCTTACAAGCTTAACCATGACCTCATTTTACAGGTGAAGAAAAAGAGACTCCATGATCTGCCCAATTCAGACAGCTGCTAATCAGTGCAGGTGGAATTCAAGCCTAGGACAGTCTGACTCCAGAGTTTTAGCACCAATAATATACCACCTGTGCAAGCCAGGCAAAATGGAAAAAGTGCACTTCCCACCTAAATCAGCTGCAATTATCATTGTAATAAGTCAGAATGCTTCATCTTCAAAGAACAGTGTTTGAACCTAGAACAGCTTCCTTGGAATTTTTATCAGATGCCCCCAGCTAAATTTTGACTCCTTATAATCAAGAGATTATCCTGAGTTGGATACAGAATGTGGAGATTTATGTTTGGGGGCAGAATTTGTTGTTACTGCCATTTCTGTACCAAAATATCTCTTTAAAATAAGTCACTTATCTAATGTCAACGGGTCTTGCAGCCCTGAGGCAAATTCTTGCTACTGCACATGAATCTCAAACACTGGAAGTAACCTGGAACACAGACATAAAGGCCAACTTGAAGCAGCCATCAAACCCAGCAAGGACCACAAGAGCCAAGATGTTTCTTCTTGGATCTGGAACTCAACAGCCAGGATTACTCCATGTAAAACATAAGAGTTCAGGAAATGTTGGAAGATATCCGGAGCTTTACCTGGAGCAGACTGACCTTTAGGAACCCTCATATGCCTTATTCTAGGTGCTCGTCTACCTCTGGAGTAACCGCAGATGTCTTTAATCAGGGTGTGTGTGTGTGTGTGCGTGTGTGTGTGTGTAAGCATGTGCAATACAAGGCATATACAATACAATGCTTATCTCATTTTATCCTCAAAACCCACTCTAGGGACCAGAGAGCATGCTGGTCAGTGTATGAGTTAGCTGAAGTAAAAGAGGGGTGGTTCTGTGGATAGGACGGACACTTAGAATTCTTCTCATGGAGGCGCCTGTGTGGCTCAGTCGGTTGAGCATCTGTCTTCAGCTTAGCTGGTGATCCCAGAGTCCTGGGATCGGGGCCCCACATCGGGCTCCCTGCTGAGCAGGGAGCCTGCTTCTCCCTCTTCCTCTGCCTGCCTGTCTACCTACTTGTGATCTCTCTCTCTCTGTCAAATAAATAAATAAAATCTTAAAAAAAAAAAAAAAAGAATTCTTCTCATGTAACTTACAAAGAATGCATAGTAATATGTCATTTCTGTTTACTTGACCATGTCTCCCATTAGAATATAGGCTCCCTCAGGGGAGGGACCATGTCATGTCTATTTTATTGACCACTGTATTTCCCAGGTGTGTGGTACAGAAGAGGCATCCAACTATGAATAAATAAATGAATGAGCAATCACTATTGTCACTAGTAAGCAGTATGCACACAGTCTTGCCTTTGCCTTCACTGCCCTTAAAATCTGGGACTAAGGTTTGCATCCTCTTGCAATCACAGCCGCTCTTAAGGCTGAACAGAGTGTGTGTATCATCATTTCTCACAGAGACTGTTAGGCTGGAACCATCCTAACCGGCCTCTGTGACACCAGATCTGGCCAGCCTCCAACCCATTCTTCATTTGGCAGCCAGAGTGCTATTCCTCTGCTTCAATCCATCCATGCTCCCTGGTGCTCCAGTCATGCTCAAAAGCTTACACAGCCCCAAAGGCACCATACTGGGCTATACCTCTGTGTCTCCCATCTATACCCGGAATGTCCTCCTGTCTTCTGCTTGGCAGTCAAAGTTTGATAATGAACTCAAATTTCATTTCTATAAGACTTGACTCTGCCCTTCTCCCCTCAGAGGAAATGACCCCTCCATCTTTTGTCCTCAAAGGTACAGTTACAAACCTAGCATCATATTCATGTTGCTGTGAGTTATAAGGCAGAGCTCAGGCCTTATGGGCCACCATCTTACCACTAGCATAATGTCTGGCACGTAGCAGATCACTTCCCACATGGATAAGCAAGCTTTGGAGAGTAAAAGTGAAAACCTTTGTTAATTTAATCATTTCTTGATATCTTATTCGACTGGAGAAATATGGTCTGGACCCATTCATTAAGTTCTATCTGTATCTGCTAATTCTACCAGGAAAATTATTGCAAGGAGAGACAATGGTGTATGCTGTTGTTATTGCATTGTTTAAGCAAACACCTGCTCACCAAGGAACATCGGAGAATATTCCCTACCTGTAAGTGGGCTTGAGGTATCAAAAAGAAAATGACCCCAAATCAAGGAACCATAGTGAGGGACCTGAGAGAGAAGGTACTTCTGAGATAACAAATAAGTTTGCCCTCTAGTATCCATGACGAGTTGTGAAAGCCTGGTACACTGAATTCAGAAGGGCCTAAGGCTCCTCTCAGGATCGTGGGACAGAGCAAGGTGATCACTGGCAACTTCTACCATGGCGTCGCTGGGGGAAGGAGCAGCAGAGGAACACGCAGCCACCCTGATCTAGTCCTTACCCTTCACTCTACATAAGAGGAGACAGAGTCCTCACAAGTGGTTAACTCAGGGTCACACGATCAGTTGGCACAACTGGGCCTGAAACCAGGCTCCCAAAACATCCATTCATTAAGTATGTATTCAGTAGCTATTAGGCCTTGCATGGTGCCACTTGCTGGGATAAAATGAACAAAAACATTCACAGTCATCAACCTAGTAAAATGTACTGTATATTTGATGCTTCATCCACAGTTCCTCTTACTACCTCATGATGTTTCCAGTTCCCACCTCCCCTCAACTATTAAACTCCCATTTGCTTATATGGAGTGACATTTCCTCGATAAATATAATAACGCTTTTTAAAAAAATAATTCATTCCAAACAATTAAACCGATTCATAACTCTTCTTTCTTTCCCCACCTTTATTCTATTTATCCAAACTTTGTGAAATTCACATTTAAGCAAAAACTCCATGGTGATATTTGAATTATTTTGCAGATACCTATAGCATTCTCATCTCAATTCCAAGAATTTAACATCACAATGTTGGAAGGAAGTGTTGGCTAAGAATATACAGATCTTGCAGTGCACATTTTCCAGAGACTGAACAACCATAACTTATACTCAGGATCTCAAACCAGAACTGAATAGTTCTTACAGTAAAGAAATTCTATTTTTATTCCTAATCCAAATCTCACCACTAAAAGTTCAACTAGATTCACTCTATCCTCAAAGACAACAGAAGAGTACAAGTCACCATTTTACATCTTACATTAAATAGTGTAGAACATGTGATTCTGTCCTGTAATGCTTCTGTTTAATCTCACTTTCTCTTTAAAAATTAGAAAAATTAACTAGTGGGGAAAATTCACCAGAAAAAGAGACTGCTCTGAAATTTTAAATAATTTAGTCAAAAACATTTTTTTTCAAAGAAAGTGACCCAAAATGGAAATATGTAAGTATCTATAATTTTCACTGAAGAGTTTCCATTTTAACTCTGAAGTAAACATAATTTTTCAAATACACGTTGGTTTGCAAAATCCCAAGTCACCAAGTAGCACTTATTTCCATAAAGTAAAAAGACACATTCTGGTCTTATTCTAAACAGGACACCAGAAAACAAAACTAATACTGTGAACAAACAAATCTTAGCTAAAACTCATTGAAATAATCCAAATGGTTTCCATTCCAGGGAAAATAGTAAGTCAGCAGTTTGCATACGGCTGCCTTTTCCAAATACACAAAATAAGCAAAAACACCACCAGAGGAAAATGCAAATGCTGAACCCTTTCTATTTCTGTTTCCACAGGACTGAAATCTGATCAATACCACCGTGCACTGCTCGGCCACCATTTACACACACTTCCAGGTGGCTCCGATGTCCCACCCAGAAGCCCTGAGAACTCCCACGACAAGGTTCAGAGAGCCATCACTCAAACCACAAAGAGAAGGACAGGAAAGCCTGGGTCCCAGGCTCCGGCTGCTAGAACAAGGACTAGAAAGTCAGAAAAATAAATGTTTGAGGGTGTCGAGCAAACAGAACTCTCAGAAAGAACATATAGATTCTAAACAAGAAAACAATGGGGACAGAACTCGGCATTCCTTGAAAAACAAAAGGCTCTGGAAAAAAATAATAAATGAATCACAACCCTTCACCTAATACCAGTAACCGTCTGGAGTTGGCAAAAGACTGTTGAGTAAAAATATTCTATATAAGGAAACTTACTTAAGGGAAGTATTCAAAACCCTTCACCCAGGATAGAAGACAACCCAGTGTGCAAAATCATGTGTGGGACAAGTCTGCCAGGGTTATGAAAGGGCATCTGCAAGGAGCATCCTTAACCCAAAATTATTTTTGAAAAATAACATATAACAGACAAAAAAAAAAAGGAAAATGAAAATTGCTGTCCTGACTTCAGGACAGAGAACTTACTTCCAAATCCCCATCCTCCTACAGGACTTGAAAGGACAATAATTAGTCAAGAAAAGAGCAAAATGAGGAAGTGGTATTCTTTTACAATTTCTGTTAATCCCCACCAGCTGTAATTTAAGAAATTCAGTGACATCAGCATTTATATTTGATCCAGCAAGAACGAGAACGACAGAACTACAACTGCAGAATCATATGAGAGGGGAAAAGAAACTTGGGGGCAACTGGAAAACACATTTGAAGATGTGGAAAATTAATTCACTTTGCAGTGAATCACTTCAACAGCTTCAAACACCACCACTGCCAAAAATAACAACAACAAAAAAAAAGTGGAAAAGGAAGCTTAAGCACTCTAAACCTAATCAAATGATCCAGTGGAACTTCTGAAAAAAAAGGTTCACTCAAACAAGTGTACTGAACATTTCTGAAAACAAACAGCAAGCGATCTAGCCATTTATGAACAATAAGAAACCAAGACTCAGTATCATATAAAGATCACCAGTCTCTTTTAAAAATCTGCTATACAAGGAACTGTCAACGGGGTTATTTTCTTTTAGCGTCTGCATTACCTTCTTGAAGACAGGCATACGATCAATTCCACGCTCTCCTTTTCCCGGGTAGAGAAATTAGTTCGTGGGGAAACCACCACAGTGTTTATGAGGCGTCCCATCTAAGCTCACAGACGGACCAGGAGTAGGTCTGAATTCCCACCATAAATGCCAACCATCAGCTTTTGACTCGGGTCAGAGTCAAAGGGAGAAGAAAACCACCCCAAACTTGATCTACCAAACAATCTATATAAGAGAGTTGAAAACACTCACCAGGGCCGCCTCGGCCCTTTGGCTGCACATTGAGTCCGCTGAACAGTCTCAGAAAGGAGATTATTACAAAGAAGATGTGATTGCAGCTGCCCTGCCACACGCTTACACGCACCTTCTCTCAACACTAGGAAGGCTAAATTAGAGATAGAGTGATAATTAATAGGATCCTTGGCAGCAGCAGCCAGCTTCTTTAGCAAACCAGTAATTGCTGCCTACTTAAAATGACAGGGGATTGAGCCAGGAAGGAGGGAGGCGCTAATGATGGGAATCATAAAAGGTAAAACAGACCTTACATCAACAGGTTACTTGGCTCCCATTCCAAAACTACCTCTTCATCTATATGGATTCAGTTAAAAAGGACAACAATCCTATTCAAAATCACATAAAGGAGGACTAGAGATCCATAATCCTTCCAAAAATACCATCACAAATGCAGGGAAATTGGGTGAAAACATATCTCCCCTCCACACACTCCCCAACTCCAAAAATGGCCTAACTTCCTAAGGTGATCATGAAAATAATTATCCATTGATAGAAGATATCATACAAGGAAAACAATTTTTTTCCCTTAAGTGACATATTTTGACTAGGACCTCCTTTGAAAACATCCAGGCTTGCTGAGAAATTTTTAGTGGTGGCCATAGACAGAGTTTAGGCCCTCTATTTTGACATTAATGTCCTGGTTTACAGCCTCTCTAGGAAAGAAAAGGTACTGAGCCCACAGGTTGTTTACTGGAACGACTGAAGAGGGCCAGCCAGCAAGGTAAAGGAGAGTTAGCACACGGCATCTCTGGTTCAAACCTCCAACCCCAGGAAATAAGAGAGCACATCAACCCGTTACACTGATGACCACGCATGTCGGCAATATTCCATCACAGAAGGCCAGTACCTACTACACACTCCCCAGCAAGAAGCAAACCAATATACCTCTAACATCTTTAGATGCCCAGAGAGACATGGAGAGATGAGGATTCAATCTTCTGCCACAGGGAGATGTCTACAGATAAACCAGGGCAGCAAGGTACATAGTTTCACAATGACTAATGCTGACCATAAAATCAACTCCACAGGTAAAGAAACATCTCATTTGCTCAGGAAGTCCCCAGCTCTCTGATGGTATTGCAAAGATGCCCTGATGGCTCTCTAAAAAAAAGAAGAAATGATTACAAAGCTAAGGGCTTTCCAACAAGATGCAACCCAGAAGTCCCTATTGTAAATATCTCATGGAAATCTCCAACAATTCTTGTGGTAGTTAGTTAAAGATGCATCTGAGGAAGTAAATCGAGAGCAGAAGCACTGGAAACTCAGATGGTTTACCTTTCTCTCAGTATGTATAAGAATCAAGTGCTTTTTTTCCCTACTATTGGTCTTTCTCCTCTCCCACTAATAAGGAGTAAGAATTTGTATGTTCATTCTGTGAATGTCTAGCCATTGCTGATGGAACCCACTAAATATATAGCTCGCCATTGAAGCCACCAACTAGTATTTTTATAACTTCTTCCTCTCTATTAGATCATTATATCCTTTTATTGAAAATATTTAACTCAATACTTTGCAATGACTAATGCTCTTAACACCCACATGTCAAGGCAGAAGTTATGTTCATTACACAACATTATGATGTTTCAAGACCTTTGGCATTCAAAGATAAACAGTCCAGAATGGAATAAACTGGCTACAACTTTATGAAGACACACAGGAAAAGCAATTAACGAGTCAGGTTGAGGAGGGAGGGAGAGATAAGGAAAGAAAGATAAGTGAAAAACATCAAGACGTTAGGAGCTCGATATTCAGTGGCAGACCATAAGTACGGGTATGTAGATAAGACTTCTTGATGTCATCAGCAAGGAAAATCTGAAGATCTTTAATGAGGAATGAGGAACATCTACAACTTACATACCATATCCTTGTGAATAATTAAGCGTCCACCATCCCACCTTTTGCTACCTCTCTTGGAATCTTCAGCACCTAACTCCTTTCTTTCTTTAGAAACAGCTTTGAAAACAAAGGACTACCTTTAATAGATAGACCTATTTATCTTGGATTCAGATGTTCAACCACACCCAGAGTCTCTTGTCTTTACTTCATCAGAAACCTAGTCCTCTTTCTATTCCAAAATCAACATGAGTTGTCACCCCTCATCACTTCCCATCCCTCCTCCCTCTCTGTACCCCAATATACACAGTAACACAGTATGGCAGTTAAGAGGGTGAGCTTTGAAGTCAGTCCCCGGTTTAAGTCTTGGTTCCACCCTTATTTGAATGGCTGTAGGCAAGTGACTGAAGATGGCCAAGCTGAGTCTGTTCATCTATAAAATGGGATCCTACCTACCTCATATTAGAATTAAATTATACAAGGCATTTTAAATGTTTAACACAGTATCTGGTATATAGGAGGTGTCTTAATATGTTTGCAATTCAACTAGATCTGAATTATTCATTCCTTCCACTTCAGCTTCTTGACTTTTCTAACACAGGAGAAACCTGGGGAAAAAATTCACATAGGTACCTTCCGGATCCCAGGACTGACACACACACACAGACGTGCACACATGTGCACACAAAGACAAACTAAACAAACTATTCTTTTTATACTACACAGAAATACAGTATGAAGATGCACAAGGCAGGCTACATATGATAGGAAGCAACAGGCAACTTTCATTACCTTAACCCTAGTGAGTTCACTTTCTCAAAGTATAAGAGGTAAAAGCATCAATACAAGGCACAGCCCACAGTAAGGACTTGAAAAATGCTAAGTGCTGCTGTTACTATTATTGCTGTTTGGGTTTCTTTGTTGTTATTACATGATGTGATCTGCCTCCTAGGCAACCTACACTACTGGACCCACTAAAAATACGTCTTTTCTTCTCTCCTTAAAAGAATTCCAAGCACTCCCAAGTACTCAGGTAATGTTTGTAACAATGACATAGTTCCAACAACAATAACAATTGCTGATCCTTATAATATGCTAATTTGCAGTACACTGAAAAGTAAGCTGAGCCCAGTTTCTTCGAAGACTGCCTACACCATAATTTCTACATCATTCTACCGCTTTCTGCTGGATTCTTCACCAGTGGCCCCCATAATATCTCTGCTATTTTTCCAGGTCCCCACTCCCACACTCTACTTCCTAAAGAACAGTTGAAATATAGCAAAATAAAAAGTAACATATCCAAACAGTCCCACCCAACTTCAAAAATTTGGAAGTAATGGGCCATTTTTATTGGCAAATAAATGTAAAAATGGGAGATCGGGGGTCCTTAGAAAAGCTTCATTAACGTGGCTTCACATATAACCCACGACAATGTTAGAGCAAACAGCATTTGAAAATATTTTCCCAAGTGAGCATGTTTTTAAGCTCAGAGAAAGAATTGCTAGAGAGAAAGAGATTGAAGAAAACAATTTTTTAATACAGCCAACCCTCACTGTTTGGGGATCCCCTATTTGTGAACTCACCTACTCGCTAAAATTTACTTGAAACCCCCAAATCAATATTTGCAGCATTTTTGCGCTCATTTGTGGATACACACGCCAAGAGGTGAAAAAGTTGAGTCATCAAATGCATGCATTCCCAACTGACATCAAACAAGGTGACACTCTGCCTACTTGCTCCCGTTCTCATACAGTACACAAACATCCTTTCTAAGGTTGATTGAGTGCCATGCTTTTTGCATTTTCGTGTTTTTGTAGGTGACTTCACCATTTAAGACAGTGCCCAAGACTAGTGCTGACGAGCTATCTAGTGTTCCTCTTCATGAGAAGGCTGTGATGTGCCTTACCCAGGAAATACAGGTGTTAGATAACATTCGATCAGGCATGACTTAAGGTACTGCTGGCCTTGAGTTCAATGTTAACGAATCAATAATATATATTAAATAAAGTGTCCTTACACAGAAACACACATGAAACAAAGTTAGGTATTAGTTAGTTAACAAAAATGTTGTGACCAGAGACTTCCAGGAACCAAACTGTGCCTTTCTTCTAGGAGCAATGGTGTAGTGTTCTCTAACTAAATGCTCACGGTGGCTTTACAGAACATAACTACCACAAATAACAAGAATTGACTGCATATTTATTTCATTTCTGAGCACCCATAGGAGCAACAACACTGATGGCCCCTACTAGCTTAATGGAGCATTTACATACACTAGGCGCGTTACACATTACCTTCTATAACCCTCAGAGCTATGCCAAGAAAGAACACTACTACCCCCATATTTTAGGTGAGAAAACTGAGCCTCAGAAAAACTTAAGGGCCCACAGTTAATAAGAAAAAAAGTCAAGATAATTTCTTACACACGTTCCGGAAAGAGCTTTAACAGAGTTCCCGAAAGGTACTGATCCCTTCTTGCACACCAGAAACACATCATCCATTTTGGTCATTTTTATTCAGTGATTATTTTTTTTTAAAGATTTTATCTATTTGAGAGAGAGAGAGAGAGGGAGAGCACAGAGGGAGAGTGAGAGGGAGAAGCAGACTCCCCGCTGAGCAGAGAGCCCGATGCAGGACTCGATCCCAGGACCCTGGGAGCATGACCTGAGCCGAAGGTAGACATTTAACCGACTGAGCCACCCAGGCACCCTATTCAGCGATTATTTATCAGGCACTAGCTATCCTGGATCCTGGAGATGCTCAGTGAACAAATTCCCCATTCCCACTGGGCCTCTTTCAAGGAAGAACTGACAGACAATAAAATGAGTATCACCTATCAGCCTATTTATAGGCAGAAGATGCTTGATTTCTTAAAATACACATTATCTTTTAAATAAGAGTGTCAAACAAAGTGACAGCTAACGACTGTCTTCAGTAATATCAGTTTAAAATATATTTCTTTCACAGGGTAATTGATGTGACCACAAGTGGGCTCTGTTCCACTCCCAGAAAGAGTTCCTCTGGCCCTTGATGGCCTGATCTGGGTTCCACACCATCCCTTGGTGGCCACCCATTTGTTAAAAGTGACAAAGGTTTACGCTCAACATTATCTCCTGACTCCACGGTGGGCTCAATGAATATTTACTGAAAATCATTTTACCTCCTACTGCAAAGAACATTGGCCCAAGGATTTTGCAAATCATTCCCAAACCATAACTCTGAAAAAATAAGGGTAAGTGTCAGATATCTTAACATCCACCTATTTAGATGACCAAGAAATAAATCTACTCTGAAAACTTCCAAAACTGCCTTGTCCATCTCCAACGGCTGGCTCTTCCCCTACATATGGGTGTGCTAACTCTCAATTCCATCCTACATAGCTGATTCATCCTGCTCTCCCACAAAAATGCGGAACTTAGAAGGCCATCCGACTGTCCACATCTGACCATCCTTCTCAGGCTTCATTCTCCCCTGTGCTCGTGACTTCTCAGAGCACGCTGGCTCTCACCCTAAAGCATCTAACTCTATGGTCCTTTGCTTCAGTGTGTGTGTGTGTGTGTGTGTGTGTGTGTGTGTGTGTTTCAATCACACAGAAAGAGGAAAACTGTCATTTTCTCTGCTTCTTTATAAAATTCAGGACAGGAATTGTTTAACCAAGAGTGAAGTTTTGATTAGTCATGACAATACCAGAGAAAAGATGCAAACACTCTGAAAAACGCTGCCTTGAGAATCCAGTATGTGTTGGTATGAATGTGTGTGTGGATTCTTATAAAACATGTCTCCCGTTAATTGTTAATCAAATTAGTGCCATTCCTCTGCACACAACAGCTGACAGTTGGGGGAAGTGGCCTGGTGGACTCCCGGGAGAAAAATGAGTGCTAGCACGTGTCCAAAAACTTGCTGCAGATATTCCCAACTTTCGAGACCTGACTATATGGTTGGGGGGTTTTAAGCTATGGAGAATCAAATTATTTATTTACTCCACAGTGACAAAACAATAGAGTCAACAGCACTTGCACAGATTAACTACTTCTTTGATTCTTAGGTAAACGCCTAACTTCTAATGGCAGTGACCCCAGCCGTAGCACATGGGCGCACCGCGGGCCAACACAGGCTTCATGGTCGTGTAGCAGGAATGGTAGGGCCATCGGGCACCAGCAGAGAGCCGGCATCTATAGCACCCTTCCTACAGAGTCCTCTCGGTACCTCACTGAATCTTCACAGCGATATGATGAGGCAGGTAACCTCGTTAATCAGGTAACACGTCAAAACTGTAATGATGAGGCATCCACTTATGTGCGCAATGTCATGCATACTTTTCTCCTGAGACAGAGAGCTACTGTCTGGGCTCATCCGCCTTTCTGCTTTCTAGTGACCAGTTTAGTAACTGGTTTTGGGGAGAAACTTTCTGAGGCTCAAGAAAGGCAAGCTATCTGATTTTGGTATACGTACGCCAAAACATCAAGTTGTACACCTTAAATATATACAACTCTTATTTGTCAAGTATACCTTAATAAAGGTAGGAAAAATAAAAGACAAGGAAGCTATCATATTGATGTGGATAAAACATTTCAGTTTTATCACAGGATCAGTTTAACCAGTAGATGGAAATCCACTTGGTTAACTGAAATGGCCCAGACGGACACAAAGGACTAGAGCAATCAAGTTTTCAGAAAATTCAGAATAAAGGATAAAAAACAAGCATAAAATAAAAAATTCTTTTAAAAAAAATTAAAACTTAGGTTCTAGTCTCAAAAATAGCTATACATTGCTACAAGGAGGGAAAAATCCTAAAAGAGTAAAACATATAAAGACTTTGAGGTTCAGGAATACAGGGCATTATGGCTTACTTTGGATAAGGACAGCTATATGAAGAGGCTGCCGAGTTAAATGTTAAAAGATAAGGCAGGAACTCACTAGAGGCAAAGTTGAAAGCTGACAGTTAGGAATGACAGATTCCCATGTGGAAACAGCGATACAGCTCAGCTGCAAGACTGCTCAGTGTTGTGAAATCTCGATCAGTGCATCTTATTATTTATTCTTCCACCTGGCTACAGTCTGTAATTATGATGAAAGGCAACATGTTGATAAAGACAAAGATTGTTCTGGCAACAAAAGGAACGCCTTACCTGTAAATAGCAGGTGCCATCTTTAAAAACCTCCCTGCTAGGCTTCCCACAGTTCACCACTACTTGACCTGATCAACACTCAAAGATCTTGCTGCGGATTCTCCAGCTTAGGGATCATTTAAGGCCTCCCCCTTCTCTTCTATGGCTCTCTTCTTTACCTGCTGGCTAAAAAGTCATTTCAAGTCAAAACCCTTATTGATGCTATGGACACAAAGGGAACCAGAATGCAGGGACCAGATACTAAGCAGCAAGAGCCAGGCTTTGGGCTGAGCACTTTACCCCCTATTTCTTTTAATTCGCATGATCTCTCTATAGCCTAGATCATATTAGTATCCATGACCCCCATTTAGCCCGCTACCGAAACAGAAACTACAAGAAAAACTTGCCCAATGATTTAAAAACAAAACAAAAAAAAAGCTAATAGGTCAAATTGGAATTTAAGTTAAAAATCTGTCTTATTCTAAAGGTTAAATCCAGAACTTTAGACTTCGACTGGTTGGGGCTTTTAACCAGTTTACAAGAAGAGATGCAGGCCCTTGCTCTGGAGAAGGTCAGCATACGGCAAAACAAAACAAAACAAAACAAAACAAAACAAACAGACAAACAAATGCTTGGGTCTAAGTAGATTAGGGGTAGGCTGAGTTTCCTGCTAAAGTAAACAGTCTGGCAATTTTCTATAGGCTCTATTTGTCTGACACAACCTTGGCCTTGTCCTTCTCTGTTGCAGTCTACACCTCCCCACCAGAGAAGTGAATGGCCCGGTGAGATTCAGAACAAGGGGAATGAGTCCGTGAAGTCAAGACACCCGTACTGTGACAAGACAGATGCTGGTGGGTCCCAGCCATTCCATCCCTCTGTTTTGGAAGCTCCTACACTCTGCAAACTGTCTGGAATTCATTAAGACGGGAAAACAGGCCAAAAGCCATATTTCAAATTTTATTCAGCAGAAGTTTTGTGAAAAACAATTTGGTCATGTGGGCATGCTCAAAATCATCATCACCCTGTTTCTCAACCAAATCTCTCAGTCAAGTGACTGCATACTCTTTGAATCTGTATCACAATCCTCTCTTGAGATATGGGCCAGGGCTCCTTGTGGCAGTGCAGCTAGGTTAACTCCAAGCCACCCAGAGATCACATTTAGAAACCCAGGAATCCTTCCCTGGTTTCACTAGGGTAGATCTGAAAGCTAACTCTCTAGAAGGGAAAGTTCTGGAGTTTTGGTTTTCGGTTTTTAATCAGGGCGGAATTACGGCCAGTGATCATCTCTAGCCTGACCATAACAAGCAGCACCCCATTTTTTTTTACTAAATGTATTCTAATCCAGGAATTTTTTCATTCCAAAACAGCAATATAAGCATAACTCAATATGGAGACAGAGAATTTATGAAAGCATTAGGGTATTCTGTCTCAAACATGAGTGAGCATCACCAACGGTGGGGGGCTTATTAAGACACAGACTCCTGGGACTGACCACCAGTGTCTGACTCAGTGCGACTGTGGGAGAGTCTGAGAATGTGCACTTCTAACAAGCCTGAGGGCCACGTTTTGAAAACCACTGCACTAAGGTGGTAGTGGTGGTGGATGGGCTGGTGTTGCAGGGCAGTGGGGTAGTGATTTTGCTCAATGAACGTAGACTAGGAAGCACTGTGGAAAGGTGAGATTCAGACAACACAAAAGCTTGGACAGTCTCCATGCAAGTGGCAGAAAATCCAAACTAACCATGTTTACTTAGAAGAGGAAGTTATTGGTTAAATAACAGAAAAGTCCAAAGATAGGCCTAAGTAGGCCTACCAAGGAAAGCCACGACGTGATCCAGAGGTGAAACACCCCTACTAGGATCACGGCAATGATGGCTGGCCATCCACCAACGATGCACGCTCTTTTCTAGCACAGAGGCGTCGCTGCCCAGCTGGAATCTGTATTTTCCAGCTCCCACCCCTGCATCCAGACACAGACAGGAGTCTGGTCCTTGTCAATAGAATTTGAGCAAAAGTGAGGCCTGTCACTTTTGGACCTTAGTTATGCCTTCTTCTCTTCTTTTTCCTTTCTACCACCAAGACACGAAGGTCCTAGGCAAAGGGAGAACCAGAAGATGGAAGGAGTCTGAGTACTTGATTTGCCACGTGGAGGAAAGCTGCCTGCTAAGCAGGAACTATTTACACGTAAGAATTTTGCACGCCACTTTGCTACAGCAACTAACATTGACCTAATTTAAGAACTTGCTTGTTCTCTGCCTATAAGGTATGGCTTTATTCTAAACCCCAACATCTTCCCAAGTTCAAGATCAATGAGAATAAAAGGAGAATCTCTTTCTGTGAGCACGCTAACAAAAATCCTGGGATTGATTTTCACTAGTCAGCATGCACCTCCCTAAAACCAATCTCCATGATAAAGAACTGTGGCAGGGCCTGGGTCAGATTCTCCACTCCTGGAGCCCTGAAACTGAAGCAGATGGGCTGAGCATGTGGGAAGGGGCTGTTACCAGAATTTGGAAAGGAGATTATGGGCAGGCAAACTAAAGGTGTTCACTACAGAAAACACATAAAGAAAGGGAAGTTGGCTGCTGGTGAGAAGTGACTAGAAAGATGTCATGTATACGAACCCAAGAGTGAGAAAGAGGGGTACACTAGACCAGCAGAACGACTGACTCGGTCAGTATCACTGACTCCAAAAACAAACCCCAATTAATTGTCCTTGCCATTCAGCCTCTGGCTGTTAAATCATGCCTTTCAGTGATTATGATGCTATGACCAAGCAAGTGCCATCAAACCTTCTTGTTCGTTTCTGAATCAACAAAGACTTAAAGCTTCCATACGCAATCAGTATCATCAAAACTGCATTCCGGGATCCCATCATTTAGCATGTACATATGCAGCATTTACTTAGATAAAACATTATTAGTGTTTACCTAAGCTACTGCAAACTCTTCTTTTAAAAATAAATAAATAGAATTTTCAAGAATGCATGGCCAGTGTCATCCTCTTACCTTGAAAGTAAATGACCCTACCTGGCCAATACTATTTTAATGTTTATTCATAGTTATTCTCTGCCAAAGACATTATAAATTAGTTGCAAAGGGTTCTACTGGCCAAGGTGCCAATGTTCTAAATTTAGATGGCGTGGTTATGCCGGCTCAGTAATACAACAAAGCAAAGCTAACCCTGAAAGAGTACCTTTCCATCTTTTGCTGAAAAACTTCAAAGGCTAAAAAACAAAATAAAAATGTACCAAATTCTTTTGATGGAGAAGGAATTGTTACAGTATCTGTGTGTCTGTTCACTGACTCAATTTTAGAGTACTCTCTCCAGCTGCTTGGGAGAGATGCAAGCAAGACGACCAGTGTGGCCATATGTCATTGAGATCCTCCAGTAGGCTTTATCAGGACTGTGCTAGGGTCCAGGTTCACCAGGAAATCATCTTTAGGGTTTCTACGTGCTTTTCCTTTCGCTAAGTTTCAAATCTCCAGTTATAAAAGTAAAATGTATGTTCTGACAAACATATGTCTTGAAACCAGTTAGTATTTGGGAGCATTTTACAATAAAGGTACCAAAGTAAATGTAGCATTCCTATCTGTCAGTTCATAATTTTATATATAACCTCTGCCATCAGGCTAAATGAATCTTCCCGACTTCAGATCTTCTTCTCACCAAAACAAGTTAAGCTTCCTAGAAGGCAAAAATAAGTTCTACATTGCCAACAGTGGAGACAATTACTTTTCCCATTCTGCCTTTGATCACAGAGGAAAACAGACAAATGCATGTGAATGATTCAGCAATTATCCCACTTTGGGGAAGGGGCAGGGGTGGAGAGGGTGAAGGCCACAGATGTCTTCCTGAAGTTGCTCAACAACCCACAATTTTCTTATAGAAGGACAGGATTCTACCCATGCACTCCACAGACCTGTAACTCACTGCATTTGGATTTAAAATATTTGTTCTCACATGACCCAGGATTTTTCCTTTTGAAAGTCACCACTCCGTGAGTACTTGAATCAAAGAACACAGCTACTAGAATTCGAATGCTTTGAAGATTTTTGTTTTAAGTTGTTGAATTAAAAACACGCTATTGCCTGTAGATGTCAACACTGATGAAAGCTTGAGGTGCTGTGCGGGCAGAGAGGCTTCTTCTTGAATTTCCATTTCTGCGCCAACACTGACATTTTCACATCAGTGTGAAGAGGAAGCATGATCTAGGGGCTGAAACACAGGACTCTAAGTCAGGAGTTCTGTAAGAGTTGTTCGTGGTGTACGTGTATATTGTGTTAAATGAATCTTAAGCTCTACATTTTAATCCTAGGGCACTAGGCCTTCTCCTTTATACCAAAACTTAATTCAGAATCCAGCCAGAAACCATTCCTAGGTGAAGCATGGTCAAACATGAATGATCTCAATGCAACAACAGTGAGAAAAGCAAGGGGACAACTCGAGTAAGATGATCCTGGAGGAAAGAAAGGATAATAAAAATAACAAGACCCATCTCCACTTTCAGTCCGAGGTTAGGTTTATAAAGACAAGCATAAATCTGTGACTCACTCAACATTAGGAAAACACTTAAAACCAAGTTACAAACAGTTGCAGGGAAGATTAATGTCTGTATTTTTCTCCACTATTCATGTATGACCGTAAACCAGTCCTATGTGTCTTCCTGAGCACCTATGAGGTAAAGCCTAATGTTAGCTGCTTTAAAAAAAAATACCTTTTATCTGCACAGCAGCCCTACAAGGTAGCTATTGCCCCATTTTACAAAAGAAGGAACTGAGATTCAAAGAGGTTAGGGAACTGACATTCGAAGAGGTTGGGTAACTTATCCAAAGTCATACAGCTAGTGAGTGGTAGCACCAAGATTTGCACACTTTTTTCAGACACGCAGGTCTTGACTCAAAATCACCTCCTCTGTGAGGTCATTCCTGATATCAGATCCAATCAAAAAAGCCCCTTCTTTCCCAATCACACTGTATCAATTACTTCCTATTGAGCAACAAAAATTATACTGTCCATTTATTTGGTACATTATTAACTATATTGCCATCTCCAAAATGGAAGCACCATCGTAGCTGGAACCTTGCCTGTCTGGTTCTACATCTGATTCCCTCTGGCCAGCACAGAGCCTGACACACCATAGGCGCTTAATAAATAACTGCTGTAAGAAGGGAGAGAAGGAAAAACAAATAAATCCAGGTCCTTCTGACCCAAAGTTAGACTGTCTCTGCTTAAAGTGATTCAAGAATGTTTCAGAAGCACCTTGGGGAGGACACTAGGGTCCTCATGATTCTGAGGTACCATTTACTTCCTCATGGGCTTTTCTCTCACCTTTACCTCACGCTCCCCCCTGGCTCAACTTCTGACTCCGGCAGAAAACAACCAATAGGTTATCATCTGCAACACACTTGGGGCAGCGCCCATTGCTTGAGAAGCCCCCGGAAATTTGGGCACTTGAAGACAAGGACCTCATGGTTCTGAATCTCAGGACAGAGGTCTTGTGTGAACACCACAAAGGTGTATCCCTTTATTCTTCGTGGCCTGCAAGAAAGGCCAAAGGAGGGAAAGACATAGCGAAGAAATAAGGAAGCCATGTTTAAGAATCAACCTAGAGAAAGGAGGAGCCTGGCCCTCGCCCCAAGACCTCAGGAACAGAGAACAGGAGGGGCGGGGGGCGGGCAAAGAATTGCAAAAGAGATCCAGACCTGCTTGCAGGTCTTCCTGCCCTCAGCCTACATCTGCCCCCATAAAGATAGACTTCATGACTCGGTGGAATCCCTTGCCCTAGAGTACACAATGTTTGCTAGACTCAAAAACCTTCTTATAAACTGCAACTTGCCTGCAATATCAAAAGCCTGTAGTAACTCCATTTAATATCTTTGACCCATCTTCTTGATTATTTTCTCCAAATTATGCAGAGTGGAGTCAAGCATATTTTTATAATTTACTTTGGTGAGACAAACCTAAGAGCAAAGTACATTTCATACTTAAAACACACACAAAAACACATACACAAAACAAATGAAACTCTTGCTTACTGTCCTTGAAAAATACCCCCCCCCAAAAAAAATTAGCCGAGTGTTTTTTTTTTCCCTATTATTTATCCTAATACTGCCAGTTCTGAAACAAAGCAGTTGGAGGGAGAAATTTAGTAACTTTGATTTGTCCCAAGATACATTTTTTTACACTGAGGTCCTATTCCTGACAGTAAGCACATGTGACCTGTTCTAAAAAAAGGATATTTTCCACTTCTTGCACAACTGGAGCAGATATAAACATCAGCCTGTGCAAACTGCACTGCAGAACTCAAAGGCAATTAAAAACACACACACATACATACACTTAAATAAATTCTATAAATAGCAGTACTCAGGAAAAGGAAATCTCTAATAACACACAGAACCAACACTTACAATCCACTTTAATCAAATTTTCCATCTAATCATACCACAAAACTAATTTGCATAATAAGACTTGAACATCTGCCAGTGTGAGGCACCTCGATCTTGCCTATTTCGCTTCAGATTCACGGATCTATACGTGTCTTAGTTATTGTCATGAAGAAGAACAAAATGCCCATGGTAAAGTAGGAAAGAAAGAATTATATTACTAACATGCGCTAGGCCCTCTGCAAAGCACTTTTACAGATTTTATTTCCATTTTAAAACTTTTCCCAACAGAGAATGGTTCTCTTGACCCCATTTTACCGTGAAGGGAACTGAGGCTCCTAGAAGCTAAATGTCTTGAACACGCATGTAGCAGTTACATGGCAAAGCCTGAGCACAGCACTTCAGCATGGCTCCTTCTGAACCCGTCCGTGTGCATCCAGTCTCTGCTACCACCACGTGCTCCCAGACCATAAGGAAGGTCTGCGAGTCTGCTTAAACATTTAAAAGGCAACCAAAACCCCCAGAAGTCTATTTTAGGACATGTCCTCCAAGATGTCTAACATTTTATTTAATGTTGTAGAGAAATAATGCTTGAGTATTGCTTGACCTCCAAGGCCAAACTCAAATATCCCCACCTGTTCACAAAACTGGCCTCCAATGTCCCTTCCTCTATGAAATGCCCATTGCTGATGCCCACCTCCCCATAAGATCACACTCTGTCTTGTATGTTTAGCTGGGTCCACGTGTTCTTTCCTTCACCCACTGGGAGCTTTGGAGAAGGTACAGAACGATGCGACTCTGCACTTCCACTGCTGTGCACGGTGCCTCTTACAAGGCGGTACAGGCTAGTGGACAAGAGCTTGAGGCTACAGCCAGGCAGTGTCAGGTTAAAACCAGGCCCACCCACTTGCTATACCCCAATTTCTTTCTCTGTAAAATAAGAATAATTAGGGGCACCTGGGTGGCTCAGTCGGTTAAGCGTCTGCCTTCGTCAGGTCATGATCTCTGGATCCTGGGACGGAGCCCCACATCAGGCTTCCTGCTCAGGGGGGAGTCTGCTTCTCCCTCTCTCTTGCTCTCTCCCTCTGCGCCTCCCCACCACTCATTCCCTCTCTCTCTCCCTCAAATAAATAAATAAAATCTTTAAAAAAATAAGAATAATAAAAATACATACACCCAAGGTTGAAGTGAAAACTAACTGAATTAATACGAGCAAATATACAGACGCAGTCCTGGCAGGTAGTAAGCACTGTGTAAGAATTACCAGGTTTAAAAATTATAATTAATATCATGATTGTTTTTATTTATTATTATCATCTCATGCAAGTTTTTGCAAAGACTAAGTCCACATACATAAAAACACTTAGGATAGGGGCTAGCACAGGGTATACGCTCCAGAAATGTTAACTATGTTTATTGGTGTTAATTTGCACATAACAGAGCTCAATAGACACATGCTGAATATGAGGTTTTATGTATACACTAAGGCCACAACTGCTTTTTTTTTTAACCAGCATAAATAAATTTTTATGGGTTGGATCAAAAATATAAAATGTGAAAAAAAAAACTTATCTGAATACCTCATTAAGTGGTGGTTAAGTGGTGATATTCATTAGGAGACTGGTTGTTGTTCACCAACAACTCTGGCCTTAAGGAAGAAAGCCAAAGACAACCAAATGCAAACACCTTCTGGAATGTCAGGACTCACTGCTAAGTAATAAAAAAATAATAAACTAATAACCAGAACACTATTTACTGAACCCTTACTATGTGCCTGGCACATGCTAATAATCTTCCACAGTCAACGTCATAGCTACTGCTTTTAAGACCCCTAGGACGCAGGGGTGAGTCAGATGAGTAAACTGAAGTTAGGGGTCACCCAGCCTGCCCAAGTTCACCAGGCTAGTTAGCGACAGTGATGCCAGAATAATGCTGGCAGTTCCCTGCAGATTGGATGGACAGAAAAATCAAGAAAACTCTCAGAAACCAATAAGAGATTGACAGTTGTGTTTTGCCAAGAATGGATTATCATTTCATAAAAGTGTATTTTTTAAATCAGATTTATTTCTCTTTCAAGTAGAAGTTTGAGCTGATAGATTAGACGGATAGTCAGCTGTGTTCCCCAAGTTCATTCAGATGTCCATGTTCCTTCTAATCTTGTCTATTCAGTGTTCCCTAGGGTACTACCCTTGGCTTTATGGTTAAGCAAGATTACCACCACCGTGTCTGTGTCCCAGCCTGCAATAAGAGGAAAAGACAGAGTGGAGAATATGCAGGCTCAGAAAGGGTATTTTTAATAGGAAGACAGGAAAGAAAATCTCAGAATAAATCCAAGAAACGGCCTTATACTAAAACATGTGAGTGTGTGTGTGCATGTGCATGTGACACAATAGTCTTTGTCTTTCTCATTTCACCACAAACCTGTAAAATCTTCACACATCTCTCTATGAATCAGCATTGGGAAACACTGCTTATCCTATCTTGCCATAATAAACCTAAGACTCACTCTCATTCCCATTTCTAATTTGCAGGAAGTTAGACAACAGTTACCTAAAACGTAACTAAAATTTTGGAAGAGAAGAAACTGGAAATAGATTGGGTCAATTCAGAAGTCTGTCCAGGAAAGGGGCATTAGCGACTACAAAGCCACAGAATTTCACACCCAGTAAACTGAACAAGAGGACCTTAAACCTGAGAGATGTGACCATATTTTAATGTGTTGTTTTCAGGTCCCAAAGACCTACAGAGAGTTCCTGCACTGCTAGGAATGCATTGAACAGCTCCACATGTGTTTCCCTGATGGGACTGTGCCAACGTGTGAATTCTGGGTTCACCCTTGATATTTGGCACTTTTTCCCTGCCACCCACCATTCAGAGCTCATTCCCAAAACATACAAAGGCTTCAAAAACCTTGCTGGGGGGACCGAACTGCAAACAATTCTTCATTAGAACCTTTCCTCATAGCATGCGTCTTCCTGTAACACAGATTTACCTGTGACTGTGACCAAAAGGGGGGTTCACATGATCTAAACCGAGCAGCTTCACATTCCTAAAGGCCAGGAGGTCTGGGTTAGGAATGAAACCGTCTTTCCTCATGAAACACCTGCACATCGTAGCTTAGCCCAAACGAAGAGTATATAAGCTCCTCTTTGGAGAGACCTTGGTGGATACCTATTTTAAAAGGCTGCAATGTTGAATGCAAAATCAGAACAAAGCACCCCATCCTAAGCGGAGTCCTAAGGGAGAAAGCAACACCTGTTCAAACAACAAATCATTACTGTGCCAGGCAATGTTCTAGGCCAACTGTTCTGAACAGGGGTGACGGTGCCCCTCATGGGCATTTGGCAGTGTCTGGAGACATTTCCAGTGGTCACGGCTGGAGGTCGGATGGTACTAGCCTCTAGCAAGCAGAGGCCAGGGATGCTGCTCAACATCGTGCAATGCCCAGGACTGCTCCCACAACAAAGAATTATCCAGCACGAAATGTCAACTGCACTGAGGTTGAGAAACTCTGCTCTAGATTCTAGGAACACAACAGTAAACAAGGAACAGACAGAAATCCCTGCTCCCTTGAAGCTAGCAGTCTAGTGGGGAGAAACATCAACATAACATATTAAAAATGACAGAGTCAACTGTAATATAAATATTATGGAAACAATAGAGCAGGGCAAGGAAGATGAGAGTTTGGAGGGATAGCAATTGTACATAGTGAGGGAGGCCTGGTAAGAATATTAAAAGTAAGACCTGAAGTCGGTGAGGCAGTGAGCACTGTGGCTCTCTGGGCAGAGGACGGTCCAGGCAGAGGCACCAGCAAGAACAACATACAAAGGCCTTACGGTGGAGGGGTCTGGAGTGTTCCAGGAACAGCGACGAAATGAGCCTGGCGACAGCAAATGAGCTCAGAGCTGACAGGGAGCTTGACCGTACAGGCTGCCTTTTGCCAGTTAAAGGATCTCGAGTGTTACTGAAACTAGGAGCCACTGGAGAATTTTAAGCAGAGAATGACATGATGTGGCACGTTTTAACCCACCGTTTCTCAGCGTCAGCGGTGACAATTGAGGGCCAGACAATTCTCTGTTGCGGGGGCTAGCTTGTGCATTACAGAATGGTTAGCAGCATCTCTGGCCTCCATTTACTAAAGACCAGTACCAACGCCCTTCCATTTGGACAACCAAAAATATCCCCAGACATTGTCAAGTGACCCCTGGGGGGCAATGCCTGCCCCCCTTGAAAACCGATTTTAACAGGAACATTGTGGCTGCCGTGTAGAAAATCCACCAGAAGGGGTAAGAGGAGAAGGCAAGAGAGCAGTTAAGAGACTACTGCAATAACCCTGGCACGGGCTGGTGAGGACTTGGACCAAAGTGGGAGCAGAGGAGTTGCTGAGAGGTGGGCCGACTCTGAACACATTTTCAACTCCAAGAGACAATCCAGAGAATATACCTGACAGACAAAATGGCTACGGCAGTCTTAACCTTTCCATTTCTGCTGTTTCCAACGAAGACTTATGAGAAGGGAGGTGCCCTGGCAAAGACTTCAGACAAAAAGCCATGAGGAGGCCCCTAACAACATGTAGCCCTTTTAAAGTCACACAACAGATGCCGATGACAATAAGTTAGACAACTGTGGAAAACAGTATAGGGAAATTTTGCCAACCCCATATATTTATTCACAGATTTTATTTAACTGGTTTATTTCAAAGAGCATGTGTCTGCTCCACAGACAAGTTTTACAACAACTTTTTTAATTTAGCATTCCTCTCCATACCGGTTCTGTCCCGCACCTGTTTCTAGCTTCAACGTGTGAAGCCATTGCTTCCCACGTACCCACATTTTTCCTTACACATGCTAGCTAGCTACCGAGGACGTTCACCCTTGCAAGTAATTTTTTGCCGACTCTGAAAAAGAACAGGCCCAAATCCTTCAACATGAGTTTCATGGCACTCATTTGGGTTTTTCCAGATGGTATTTTCCTCACTCTCTCAAACTCATTTAATGTTATGTATCAGTTCCCATCAAAAATGTTCCAAACAGTCCGTTAATTCATTTCTTTCAGGACTACACACACACACACACACACACACACACACACTCACTCAAACACTCACTCCCTCATTTCTGGCCATGTAAGCATTTGCTTATAGAAGCAAAAGCAGAGACTGCTCGGTAAAACACTGGTCCCTTCAGCCGAATGCACATAAAGCCCCAATGAGCATAACCAACAATACCCTTTACACAATATTACTCAAAACCCCCAACCCCCAACACACACGATCTATGCTCACACACAAAACAGCCATTATGAAGAGAAACCATCAACTAAAGGCTGGGTTTAGGCATCTAACTGCATTTCCTTCCAATCCCCTTCAAGCATCTGCAAAGAGACTGCTTCAGCAGCCCAGTCAGTGGGTCTGCCTTTCCCAGATTTGTTTCCCCGACTTGGATTCAGAGTCTTGACACAGCTCTGAAGGAAACAAACCTGGTTCTGCTTGCCACCAGAGCAAATACCAGCCCCACGCACCCCAGAAACAAAGACTGTACCACTTCCGTCCTGAGTCAGTTGCCCTTCTCTTCAACCAGCCTGATTTCTGGACCCTCTCACCCTCTGCCAGCCAGGCCCAGATTCTACCCACTGCCAGGGCAGGCAGGAAGGTCTGAGATGGGTGCAGAAGCACTGCTGAACCTTCCAGGCGGGGCTTCATCTTCTTCCACAACTGAAAGCGGTGGACATAAAAACCCTTCTCTACTATCACAACCTCAAATGACCATCTCCCGCTTTGTAAACACTGGAAATGCCAGGGAGGGGCCACAGGACCAAGAAAGGAAGATACCCAACCCATTCCGATGGACTAGTGGAAATGGAGGTAGCATAGAAAGGGGGCACGCAACGTGGTGGGGCGCCAGAGCAGCGGGTGTCTTCACTTCTCTCCAAAAAGTTTTTGAAGTCCTCAGCGAATTAAACACGTGTCGCTGCCAAGCAGGTGTGTCCCAGTACCCTCCAGTTCCAAGGATTTTTCCCCTCCAGGGAAGGCCCGGATTTGAATGGAACTCTATTGCCCAGGGAGTTTAACCTGGACGAGAGACACGCCCACCCGCGGCCCCTGACCGGCCCGCGCGCTGGTGCCGCGGTCTGCAAGGTGAGAGGCGGGCTCGGGGAAGCATCACCTGCAGGCGGCCAGGGGCGGGCTTTCCCAGAGGAGTCCGACTCCTACGAGGCGACAACAGACGAACTAATTGCTTCCCTCAGCGTCGCGTCTCAATCCACCCCAAGCACTACCTCTCCGAGTCCTCAACCCGCTAGGATCTCCAGAAAAGGGGTTCACGAGAAACTCTTTTTTCCTCCTTCCCACCCGGGCAGCGTCCGGGACCCGGGCTCCTCCTCCCCCACCTGCGCGCCAGGTCGCTCCCCAGCCCCCACCCGGTCTCAGCAGCTGGTATCCCCAGCCGAGGGACCCCTCACCTGGGCCGGTCGTCCCGGGCTGCCCGCGGCGCCCCCGAGGCGCACTTGGGCGGAGCCCCCCAGGGGTGTACCGGCCCGGCAGGCGCGGCCCCCAACTGCGGGGGGCAGTTCGCCCTCTGCCCCCGGGCAAGGACACGGGGTCCTTGTCCCAGAGCCCGGGCGACCGGCTTTCCCCGCCCCAGGGTGTGGGGCCCCCCAGCCGCCCGCAACGCCTTCCTCCAGCTGTCACCACTCACCTGCTCTTCAGAGGTTGACTTTTGAGTTCGTAATAGGTTTTGGGCTCTTCGTGAAACTCCTCCCCGACTTCGAAATCCGGCACGATCCCCGATTCCGACTGCATGGCTCCTGCTTCCGTCCTTCCACTGCTCGAAAGTGAGAACAGAGCCCGGGGGCGGAGGGAAGGTGGCGGGGCCTGGGTCCCCCGAGCGGTGCGCCCCCGCGCAGTGCCCAGCTCAGCGCGCTCGCCCGCTCGCTGCCGCCCGCCCCGGCGCGGCGAGTTTACACTCGCACCCGGGCGGGAGGGGCGGGCGGCCGCGCGCTGCCTGGGATCTGTAGTTCGGCCCGGACGGGGCGTTCCCGGCTCGCCAGGGAAACCGCTCCCGCGAAAACTACAACTCCCAGAAGGCCAGGCGGGGACTGAAGCAACGTGGTGGACACCGCTATTGCAACTCCTGTTTGGATTCATTGTCAATGTCAGCAGCTCCTCTCCCTCTTCTCTCCCCACTTGCTTCAAGGGTACAGACTTGGCTATTTAATATTAATAAGAGTGGACTCAGCCTTGCTCTCCTACCGTCACCCCTACTCCCAGCTCAGACATTTGCGAGAGCACGCCAACTCCTTAATAAAATAAAAAATATATATTTTTTAATCGTGAAAGGTTTTGGCACTAGAAAGTTTTAGCCTTCAAGCCTATCTTAAAATAAAAGGACTTCCTATCAGCCTGTATGCTTCCCAGCGCTTCTGCGACATATCAACTTGTCCTCGGACTGGAATGGAGTGGAGGAATTTGCCTTCACTTTATAATTAAAACATTATTGTAAAAATTGTTCTTGTGCGTTCCTTTTCTATAACTCAGTCTGGGCTTTTACAATACTATTCATCCAGCTGAGTGGCTCTTTTCCCTTTATCCGGTTAGCCACTTTTAATCTAAAGCAGCACTTGAAAGTTTCGGTTAATTTTAAAAGGCACAAAGTTACAAAACAACGTCGTCACTGTCTGCCTTTAATTTCTCAGTTGGCTGGGAGTTCAAACGAGATTTTCCTAACAATTCAGGAGTGAATTTGGGGGTGAATAAATTGTACAGGTGTCATCCTCCCGCCTGAACTTCCCGGCACCCATTTAGGTAACAGAATAACAGGCTCAGTTATGGCTCATTTGTATTTCCAGACCTTCCCTCTGATTAGTTCCAGTAGAATGTGTTCCTTCTTTTAAAAGTGTCTTGAGGCATCAGAGAGGCAGTAGAGTGTTAGAGGGTGGTGTTTAAAGTTATGAGACTCAGAGTTGAAATCCCAAAATCTTTGTCTAAAGCACTGTGTAATCTTGGGCATGTCACTGATTCCTAGAAGCTTCAATTTCTTCATCTGTAACAAAGGAGACTGGCAAACCTGTCTTAGAAGATGTTGCAAGGTCAAATGCAAGGGAAAGTGGTTTGTAGTCTATAAAAAACACGGCTCAATGGTCATTCTTTCATCTATTGTATCTTGAAGATATTCCTCTCAGACTAACACTTCATCTGTGAGTTTGTCCTTCCAGAAGTAGTAAACTAAATGATCATCCTCGGATAAAATTCTAAGGAGGCTGGACTAATGATTGGGCATCTCCCAGATTCCGTTGACCGCTTAAAGGTTATCAAGAACTTTATGTTAGAACTGCAGTGTATAACCTCTTTAGAACTGTAATGAAACAGTCCATTATGTCACTCATCAAATAGTGACCTACTAGACCTAAGGAACCAAACCTGAAGAGGAAAAAAACTGTTGAGAAAGCTAAAAGCCCTGAATTTACCTCCAACAAAGTGCACCTTCCAGAGAGATCTGTAGTGTATGGAGCTCTGAGCTGAGGTTGCCCTGAGGTACACACAGATAACTGCTATTTTTCCCCTACACCTTTTCTTCTGGTCTCATCCTACTCTGGGTTAGAGAAATGTTCTCTTCTATCACATGTGACAGAATTATTGATTAGAGTGCCATCTGCAACCCAATGGGAGTGGGTATGTGACTTAATCCTGGCCAATAAATGGCCCCTTTTCCTTAGCAACAGTGACTCTTTTAGAGATGTACAGAGGACACTAAGATGACTAAAAGTTCTCCTTTGAACTTTTCTGTAGGGCAACCAGGAAAGACTGATTTGTGGAAGTATGATGCTCCAAGGAAGACAACGTAGAGCTAATTATTTATGGCCACATAGGGATGCTGACCAAAACTGAGATAACAAGATAAGATCAACAATCAGAGAAACAGATATCCTTAGATTTTCCAGAGATATGAACCAAAAATTATTTTCTTTTTGCTGGTACTATTATGGTTTAGATTTTTGTCACTTGCAACAAAAAGAGTTTGAGTAATCAGTCACCCTAAAAATTTTTCATTCCTTTAAATAGATACTTCCCTATGGATAGCCATACCATTAATCCACATAACAGAAAGTTGACCACCTGATAGATAGCACTGTAATCCCTCTTCATTAATGAATTAAACCCTAGGAATAGATACCCCTTCTTTAAAAAGGTGATAAAAGTCAGTATCTTCATACATTTCAACCAAGGATTGTGTCTATTGAAAATACAAAAGAAAAAACACAAAAGATTATAATTATTGTCACACTTACCTATATTTTAATACTTTACTCTTTTGCACATGCATGTCACACGCACCTCTCATTTTTTTAAAAGATTTTATTTATTTATTTGACAGAAAGAGAGAGAGAGAGCACAAGCAGGGGGAGCAGGACGGAGCCACTCAGGTGCGCCCCATGCACCTTTCATTTGAGCTCATAAGAATCCAGCAATAATAGGGATGCCTGGTGTCTCAGTGGGTTAAGTGTCTGCCTTTGGCTCAGGTCACGATCCCAGGGTCCTAGGATTGAGCCCCACATAGAGCTCCCTGCTCAGCAGGGAGTCTGCTTCTCGCTCTCACTCTCCCTCTGTGCTCTCTCTTTCTCAAATAAATAAAGAATTAAAAAAAAAAAAAAGAATCCAGCAAGAATAGATGGGCAAAGGAACCTGCTTCTCCCTCTCCCTCTGTCGCTCCCCCTGCTTGTGTGCTCTCTCGCTCGCACGCTCTCTCTCTCTCTCAAATAAATAAATAAATAAATCTTAAAAAAAAAAATAGGCAAGGGTCTTCACTTTAATATGCATTGAACACACACTAGTTATAGACAGAGCCCTGTGTTAAGTACCCAGACTGCAAGAATGTATTTGACCTCCTCTCTGCCCTCAAGAGACTCATAGTCCAGGAGCTGAGTCAAGGTTTGTAACCCAGGGAGAAACCATACATAAGGCAGCAAGTACTAAGCAGCAGACAATTGGTGTATGATTTGTACTTTCATGTCCATTTAGCTCAACAACAATGTATGGAGCTCCTACTCTATATAAGCCACATTATGTGCTAGATATGGGAAAAATAGCAGTTTTGAGCCATGTATGGTCCCGGCACTCAGGGCATACTCCCTGCCTTTTTAGGAATAGGAGTGAAAATGATTTGATGGATAAATAAATAGATAGGTAAATATTACAAGTGTCTGAGAAAGGAGCCACCACTAACGGCAGGGATGGAGATAAAGTGAAGAATTCTTGGAGGAGCTGTGACTAAGCTAAATCTAAAAAAATAAAGAAAAATGAAAAAAAGAAAGGAAAAATCTACGACATAAAACATGAAAACTGAATCTAATCAAGCCCCTAGATCTAACCACTAATTTACAGGGAAAAAAAAGAGAGGAACATATTAATAATGCCATGAGGATGCAATCAGACAAACCCAGAAATTGAGAAATTCTACAAGACATTGAGAAATTCTTCAACAAATAAATAGCATGAAATAAACAGGAAAGAGGAACTGCTATAGATTTTTAAAGACATAAGAGACTTTCATTTATGTGAATTATATCTAAATTTTAAAAATAAATTGGAAAAAGAGACATATCACTCAAATACATTGTGCAGACTTTATCTGGAGCCTGATTTGAACAAACCAATTGTCAAAATTCATTTCAGAGAACACTAGGAGAGTATGAACATGGACTGGAATTGGATGTTAAAAAATTATTGGTAATTTTATTAGGTGTGATAGTGACATTGTGCTTATTTTTGAAGTTCTTATCTGATAAAGATACATATAAAGTATTTATGGGTGAGATGATATGATGTCTGGGCATTGCCATAAAATACTCCATCTCCTCTCCTTCTATCCCCCATAAAGTGGGGAAAGGAAAGATGAAACATGAATAAGACGTTGAAACATGGTAATGTGCTATGGAAGTTTACTATACTACTCTCTACTTTTGTGTACATTTGAAAATTTCCATGATAAATATTAAACAAAAGAGAGAGAGAAAAAGAGGGAACTGTCAGAATGATTTTTTAAATGGGGTAGAATTTCTGATAAAATTAGGTAAAAAGGCATATCATTCAAAAAGAGAAAATGGACATAGGAAGGTGTGGAAGCAAGGTTGCTCATGGTATGTTTGCAGGAAACAGCCAAGAGCAACTGGGTGTGGTTAATTTCAGCAGAAAGCAATTTCTTGAAAGTGGAGTGAGGAGCTCCAGACCCTCTAGAAGGGCTGCAGGACCTGGCACTGAAGCTGTGCAACCAGGAACGAGTCTAAAATCTATGCCATAGAACCAGGCTACTGAAGTCACCACCACCACCACCTCCGTGTCATGCGCTAACCATCACAGCTTGGGCCTTTGACACTGAACATGGCATGCTGTTGACATGCTGCCTCTGGGACCTGGATAGAGCCACAACTGCCCACCGCCAAAATGGATTAGGCTGAGTCCCGGCTGCTTCACCTATTATTTGTCCCATCCAAGGTCAAGACTTGATGCAATTGGCAGATCTAGGTTTTGTGTCCAAGCTCTGACTGCAAGGATACTTACCCAAAGCCATTTCCGTACCCTCTCTCCCTCACTACTTTAGAGACTTAAAGTAAAAAAAAGATTTTGCAGTCTCTCTGGGAGCAATAAATTCAGTTATGTAGACAGAAACACATAAAGCTACCCCCTCCACCCCTTTTAATTTGTGTTTCTCTTATTTGAAGCATTTTCTAATAAGCACAGGATTGAATAGTAATGAGACTGTACAGTTACTTCCAAAGAAGGTGAGACAGGCCCAGATGAAGAACAATGTAGATGAAAGAAAAATGCTAAGGAAAAGGATGATGGGGAAGGGGGAACAAGGTGGTCAACAGGTAGGTCTTCGGCACCACCCTTCCAGTGTATGTTCTTCTACCTGTGCCGAGGCAATGGGATGTGCGCCCAGACATGGGCCTGCTCCAAGAAAACAATCTAAGCTACACAAAATTCAGACATGAAATGTATCAAGTGGGAAGATAATTTTCAAGGCATAAGTCTGCTTAGTGGCTTTGTAGGGTTAACTTTGTGGATAGTGGATTTCTTTGAGAATCTGATGAAAGCTGTAGACCTTCTCACCAGAAAAGAGAGCATGCTCAAATATCATTGCAACTTCAGAGGTACCATGGACCACCCTATGGTCATTTATTGTTCCTCAGGAGTCTGTGGATCCTGGTCTTCTATATATATTGTTCTTACAAGTGCTGTTTAATGAGCCATTGAACAGGGGCCACGGGAGAGAGAAGACCAGGAGAGGAAAGGGGTGTGCCCTTCTCAAAGTGTTGTCCATGAACCATGTCCATCAGAATTACTTGGGGTGCCAATTACAATGCAGATTTCCAAGCCCAGAAGCAGAATGAGTAAATCACGATCTTGAAGGAGTGGGGATTGAGAATCTACATTTTTAGCAGGCTCCCCACCTAGTTTTTATGCACCTGAAAATTTTAGAACCACTACTTTAGGAGATATCATAAAGCCAGGATGAAAGAAAGCACAATAAAAATGAGGCTAGAAAAAAAGATAATGATAAATAATAATACTTATAATGAATAAAAAAATAATTAATATTCCAATGCAAAATTTGTGAAACTTGGATGTAAATATAAATGGCAACATAAATGGATTAAGAAAGAGCTGGCTGGGATCCAGAGGGTGATTTAAATGACTTCAGGAATAGAAATCTGATAGGTCTCAAGAAAAGCTGATTGCAACGGAGCAATTGAAGAGTCACCAGGGTTATGAGCTGAGCAGCAGGTTTGGAGATAGAACTACCTTGTTAAAAGCTGTTAAAGAAAAAGTTATTCTGACACTTAATGAAGAACACTAAGGCCAAGTTTATTCAGGGGGACTATTGTGATATGTGTAGGGACCACTGCAATGGGGCTTTGCTCTAGAATAGAGAGATTGGACTCAACTCCGAATACAATTAGGAAAAGTTGGGGATTTATAAACAAGAAGCAGAATGTGGGTGGGGAGGGCATGGAAGGTGGTCGGTGGGTAGAAAATTATTAAATGACTAGCGTAATTCTTTGCTCAAGTGACCTAACAGGATTCTTTAAGAAAGATTTTATTTATTTATTTATTTGAGAAAGAGAGCAGGAGGAAAGGGTGGGGGAAGGGGCAGAGAGAGAGGGAGAAGCAGACTCCCCGCTGAGCAGGGAGCCCTAAACATGGCTCAGTCCCAGGACCCTGAGATCATGACCTGAGCTGAAGGCAAACTCTTGGCTGACTGAGCCATCTAGGCGTCCCATAACAGGATTCTTGCTGAAGGCAGATAAGGGGGCTGGTGGGAAATGAGGAAGGTGATCAGATCAGGTGATCAAGGATGTGCAGGATAGCTAAACCATCTTGACAGGATTTTTGTTAAAATCAGTCAATGTAAATGGAAGCCCAAAAGTCAAGGCCTATTTAGGAAGAGGATTCAGAGAAGATTAAAATTTTGTCCAGAGGCTCAAAGCAAAGAAGTGCCTTTTGTAGCCAGGCCAATGGCAGCAGATGGCTGTCAGCCTACAGCTACAGAAGCAGTGGTAGAAGAGTGATTAGACTCTGGTGTGAACTTTGTGACTCCAAACCCAATGCAGAAAAATCAATAAAAGTCATACCTTTCATTCCCATTCCAAGGTATCTGAGGTCACATGAATTAGAATCAGAAGTACAACACAAAATGTTCCATGAGATAATGCAGCAAAAGATGGAATATATACTCCAGAATTGGCATTCCTGATTTCTGTCTTCCCCTAAACAGCTACCAAAGTAGCCAGAAGTTACTGGCTTTTGTGTAAAATATTTTTTAAAAATTTGTCTTATTATAAAGTAAAAACATTTATTATTTAAAAATCACGGGACGCCTGGGTGGCTCAGTCAGTTAAGCATCTGCCTTCGGCTTAGGTCATGATCCCAGGGTCCTAGGATAGAGTCCCGCATCAGTCCCCTTGCTCAGATGGGAGCCTGCTTCTCCCTCTACCTGCAGCTCCCTCTGCTTGTGCTCTCTCTCTGAAAAATAAATAAATAAAATCTTTTTAAAAAACTAAAATAAATAATAAAAAAATAAAAATCACAAAATGCGGATAAGTAAAAGAAAAAAATTGAACATCCATAATACCACTATCCAGTGATATCCATACCTAGGTACATGTTGCTCAATATTCAATATATTCATTATGCATGTATATAT
This sequence comes from Halichoerus grypus, assembly GCF_964656455.1. Taxonomy (NCBI): domain Eukaryota; kingdom Metazoa; phylum Chordata; class Mammalia; order Carnivora; family Phocidae; genus Halichoerus; species Halichoerus grypus. The sequence goes on from NC_135712.1 coordinate 180,551,189, forward strand.
GTATGCATAGTCTCAATAAATAGTCACAAGGTCATACTGAATATACCACTTTGTCACACTTTTCCATTTCACGTATCATGAGTAGTTTCCTTATTTACAACCTCATTTTAATGTTTCTAAAATATACTTTCCATTTTATATATTTATTAAAATTTATTTTTCTAATTTCTGCATTGTTGGACCTTTTGATTGTTTTCAATTTTTCACTATTATAGAAAAAGATCACTTCACTTCTATCTTAGTCACTAAATCTTTGTCTGGAGGTTGAATTGCCAGACCAAAAAGGACACATGGTTTCGAAATTTTGCCAAGAGAGATCATTCTAGAACACAAATCTCATCTTGTCTTTTCCCTATTTTAAGCCCTTTTAGAATCCCCACTGTTACCTAATAAAGACTGGGCTCTTTAATATCGGATACCCAGCTCTCCATGCCCTGGATTCTCCCGCCCCTCTCTTTTGATACTTCCAGGAAGTATGGATCACTCCCTGACTTCCATACTAAGTACCTGCAGTAACCCCAAACTGCTTGAAGCTCCTGGAACATGTCACATTGTTTCTCTCTGTCTGGAGTGCCCTTCTCTTTCTCTTTTGCCCCACACACTTCTTTAACCTTTAAGAAAGAGCTCAGGTGTTACCTTCATCGGGAAGTCTTGCTCTACTCTGTCAACCTTCACCAGGTCCCCAGATTGATTTAGGGGCCCCACGCCTGTTTCCTAAATACACTATGTGCAATATACTGCATTATATTTATTTGTTTAGCTTTCTATACAAATCCACCCCCATACCCCACTGCCACCACCACCACGCACAGAAACCCAACATACCCCTACCCTTGCCCAGACTGTGAGCCCCTTGAGGGCTGGGACCATGCCCACAATAGATACTCAATAGCTGTCTGCTGAATAAACAAATGGATTAGCCATCGAGTAAAAGAAAGTACGTTTTCTAGCAAATTTACATTGTTCCTTTTTGTAATGATAGCGATGACAATGCAAATAAAAATGGGATTTTAACTTTGTTTTCCACAGTGTCCATTTGTACATCAGGCAAATATTGATTGAATGAAATAACTTACCATCACTAGGGCTCTCTCCTAGTCTAAATTGATTTATCACGGTAGAATTTAGCCTGTGTCCCAGAGGTATTGCTGATAAGGAGGCTGAGATCTCTTCATTAGAACAACAAGCGGACACGTTCAGACTTGCTGATGGGTGATTTGGAGAAATATCATGCTGAAAAACAACTGAATGAGTCATATTTTGCACTTATTAAAGGAACTAAAATCAGAAACCGAAATAAACCAAGATGCATGCACATTTCCTGTCATGAAGGTTACAAGGGTAAGCCTCAAGGGTTTTGATGTCCCCATCCATGTTAACCCAAAAACTTGTCAGAAAGTTTGAAAAAACAAGGACTAATTTATCAGGTTACAGAAGAAAATACATTCATCTTTGTTTCCCCCAAAAATCCAGTAGGAGCCAGGGTTCAACAGTACTGCTGTTGAATTGATTTGCACAAGTAAGATGTTAAAATATCAAGCCTCAGGGGTCAAAAGTCAAGTAATTGGAAAAACAGAAAACTTCCAGCCTGTCTCAGGGCAAGTGAAGAAAGGGAGATCCCCAGGGACTTCCTCTTAGAGATGAATTAGAGTGGCTATCAGGGGACAGTCACAGGACTGCACAAGAATTAATATTTGTAGGACACGTAGACCATAAGCCCATGCTTGCCACATGATATGCTCCATACAAGATGTTAGCAAAATAAATAAAATCAATTACTTTATGTCTTTATTCATCTAGAACACATATGTTTATTTTTATTTTCTTCTCACTCATTTTTTTAATATTGAAGTCTAGTTGACAGGATTCACTCTGGGTCAGTCCCTTACTGGGAAAGACTGGTTGACTGATCCAGCTAAGGGTTTCCAAAGTTCGTTCAATCTAGGCAAAAATAAAGAGAGTGAAAATGTACACCAGTAGTCAGACCTTTTCCGCATCAGAAACGCACATTGACTGGCTTCAAACCCTGGCTGTACCACTTACTGCCTGTGTGACGTTGGGCAAGATACCAAAATCACCCTAATTCTCAGTTTCCTTATTTATGAAAAGGGGATACTAGAAGCAAATTAGTTGTTGTGAGGATTAAACAAGGAAATCAGTATAAAGCACTTTGCATTTTATTTTCTGGAACTCAAAAGAACTGTTGGCTAATTGTATATTATTAGTGGTGTTAATTGTTGCTGTTGTTGCTACTCTTCTTTTAACCATACTTTCAATTAGCCTTTAGGAATCCATTGATCTATATTTGAGACCTAAAAGGCAAAAGAACACTTTGTTTCTTTTTTTTTTTTAAGATTTTATTTGTTTGAGAGAGAGAGAGAGTAAGAGTAGAGGAGAGGGGCCAAAGGACAAGCAAACTCCCCACTGAGCACAGAGCCTGACCAGACCTGGGGCTCAATTCCAGGACCCTGAGATCATGACGTGAGCTGAAGGCAGAAGCTTAACCGACTAAGCCACCTAGGCGCCCCACACTTTCTGTTTCTCATGTCAATTCTCCTTTGGTTTAATTTTTTTAAAGAGCATTTTCTTGCCATTATGAAACATATTACACTTTGGAAAAGTGCATAAAACATAAATGTACTCTTTTACCAATGATCCTTATTCACACACAACTTCTTCTTTGATGGTAATCATTGCCTCTTTTCTCCTATAATTTTAACACCTAAGCATGTCCCCTAAGCAATATAGATATTTTCTGCCTATTTTGGACTTCAGATAAATGAAATTATGGTCGCTAGCTTCCAAGACGGCCCCCAGTGATGCCGGTCTCCTGATGGTCTCTTCCTACGTTGAATCAGGGCTGGTCTGTGTAACTAACTTCTAAGCCTGTCGTAAAAGTTTACTGTGGTTTCTGCCTAGTTATCTCAGATTGTTCACTCTGAGGGGAGCATGAGGAGATTCAAGTGGTCCTTTGAAGAGGCCCTCGGGGACAAGAACTGAGGCCTCCCACCAGCAGCCAGCACCAACTTGCCAACCTTGTGATTGAGCCACCTCAGAAGTGGATCCCCAGCCCAAGTCAAGCCTTCACATGACTGTACCCCAAAAAGGCATTTGACGGCAACCTCAACCTCAAGAGCAACCCTGAGGCAGAATTACTCTGAACCACTCCCAAATATCTGACCCACAGAAACCATGAGCAATAATAAATTATTCCTGTTGTATTAAACCAAGAAGCTTTGGAGTAATTTGTTATACAGCAATACATAACCAGAGATTATACTGTATGATTTCTTTTGTATTTTGATTCTTTTACTCAACATTTTTTAAAGATTCATCCATGATACTGAATGTAGTTTATTTGTTTTCATTATGGTACAGAATTCCATTGTATGGTTGTGTTTTGATTTGATTTTCATGAACATTTCTGTCTGGGGGGGAAATTCTGAACCTCTAGAGCCAGAGGAAGGGTACTTTTTGATGTGGGGATGGATCTCTGCAGATTCAGGAGAGAGGGAGAAACAGCACTTGACACCATTGAGGTCAAACTTCTTAGACTGATCCATACTTCTCTTCACTGTCAAAAAAGTCAGTTGAGGAGTGCCTGAGTGGCTCAGTCGGTTAAGCATCTGCCTTTGGCTCAGGTCATGATCCCAGGGTCCTAGGATGGAGCCCCACATAGGGCCCCTTGCTCAGCGGGGAGCCTGCTTCTCCCTCTGCCTGCAGCTCCCTCTGCTTGTACTCTCTCTCTCTCAAATAAATAAATATAATCTTAAAAAAAATTTTTTTAAATAATAGAAAAAGAATATTCACTGGCTCCATCCACCTTCGGTGAAGAGGTGTTTGTTCAAAAAAAAAAAAAAAGTCAGTTGGCATCCTGAGTGACAACCTTAGTATCCCTCATATTGCCTCAGGTAGTCACGGGACCTCTCTGCTTTTCAAATAAACATGAGAAAAGAGGATGAGGTGGAGACATGCACTCTCCTGGGATGTATTTTCCTCTGACCGGCAATTAAACCAAAGCAAATATGCTGGCTGCAGCAGACTCAGAAAGTCATGTTTTCTTAACATTGAAGCTGTTTGGTCAAGCAGGAATCCCGAGCACTTCCAATCCACAGCCAGCAGGACAGCTCAGCTGCTCGCCCTCTGCCACTGTTTCAGTAGGACCCACAGATTAGCTAAGAAATGGGGATGGCATGACAGGTACCTGATGAAAAACTAAGACTAAGAATTACATTTCCCAAAATCTGTACTACAGAAACACTCGCACAAAGGTGCAAAGGTGTATACACAAGAATTTTCGTTGCAATATTTTTCATTACATTGGAAAACTGGACTCAGGGGCTGTAGATAAATTATGTCGTATCCTCACAGTTGAATCCTATGTAAGCATTAAAAAGTGTTAAAAAACAATGAGACTGAGTTCAATGAGCAGACATAGAAAGATGCACAAAATAAATCTTATATGGGAAAGAGAAGCACATTGCAAACCATATATGTCAGTTCTATTTTCATTTAAGAAACAAACTCTGTGTGTGAGTGTGTAATGTTGTGTGTAATGTTGTACATAGATTAAATCATTAACAGCTGTGACAGGGGCTAAGGAATTACAAAGAAATTTCACTTTCAAAATCACATATTCTTGTAATGTTTTATTTTGTAATAACATATACATACTGCTTTTGAAAGCGAGGAGAGAAACAGTAAATTTTTAATATGCGATTTGCGTCAATTAATAAGAACAGCAAAGATTATGATGAGAAAGAGTGATAAATTACAGATTTAACCTTTTGGATTCTCTTTAGTCCCTGATCTAGAACCTTCTTTTATCTATTCTTCCCAATGGGAAGTAGCTCAGTTGGTTAAGTGTCTGACTGTTGATTTCAGCTCAGGTCATGATCTCAGAGTTGTGAGACTGAGCCCCACGTCAGGCTCCGTGGTGGGCGTGGAGCCTGCTTGAGATTCTCTCTCTCCCTCTCCTTCTGCCCCTCTCCCCACCCCACAGTGAGCTCTCTCCCTCTCTCTAAAAAAAAAAAGAAAGAAAGAAAGGAAGGAAGGAAGGAAGGAAGGAAGGAAAGAAGGAAGAAAGGAATTGGAAGGAAGGGAGAAAAGAAAGAAAGAAAGGAAGGAAGGAAGGGAGGGAGGTAGGAAGGAAGGAAGGAAGGAAGCCACACAGCACAAAAAGGCTGAGCCGTAAGTGACTAAAGCATGTATTTCCTTTATCACACCTTACTAACTTTAAAATTTCACAAATAATTTGTGTTCATTTTAGAAGGATAGGAAAATACCACAGCAAACAAAAAGAAAAGAAAAAAAATTATTTGTCATTATTCCACCAGAAAGAAATCCTTTTAGTATGTTCCTTACAACTGTCCAAATTCATTTCTAAAGCTATTAGACACAGACACACACGTACATACAAGCACGCACACATACACACACAATTTTCTTTTCAAAGTAACGGATAATACTCTGCATTGTTTTGCAACCCATTTTTCTTTACATAATATGTTTTAAACAACCTTTCATATTAAAACCATACTCATATCATAATGATTAAACCTACACAGTGTTCCATTACATCAAAAGTATATTAAAATAGTTATGAAACACCTCTGGATTTGTATGTAAACTTATACTGGATTTGCAAATATCCAAAACATCTAGGTTGCATGCAAAATATATATGCATTTTTCTGGAAAGAGAGCCCGTATCTCTGTTCAGATTCTCTGAAGATTCCATAGTTAAGGAAGAAGAAAAAAAGAGTTGAGTCACTGGCTGATACCCCTGCGGAAGAGATGGTGTGACTTATCTAACCAACTTCTTCTCCATTATTTTGTTTGTTTCCAGCTTTCACTATCATGAACAGTGCCACAAGTAAATTTAGGAATTTTCAATTTTGCTGGTCAGGAAAACAAGAAAGGCACAAAATACCGTGATATCTTTGAGACTCCGTATGTTGAAAAACAGGTGTAGGTGCTGCAGTTCAATCATCCACCCAGAAGACATTTTCTTAGTCATCAAAGAAGAGGTCAGAAATGCCAAGACACTGAAACCCCACCAGATCAATTAAGTAAAGCCTAGCATTGGCTGCCAAACCCAAGACATTCATAGGCAAAAGACAACAGAAAATTGGGACAATTCATAATAGAAAGTAAGAAAAATAGGGACACAGCGAGGAAAAAGGAAGAGATTCATGCAGTGAACATCTGTTTTTGATTGTGTCTGCCTTCCTTCCTTCTTTACTTCTTCTCCTTAAGAGTACCTCCCTTTGCCCTTGGGTATCTGCCCAACCTCCATCACAGGTGCTTTCCTTAGAACTGTCAATCAACAGTACCCAGCTCCCTCTGGTCAGAGGAGTGAACTGCTAGAACAATAAGCTTCTCTCTCCCAGAAAGCTGAGTCTTCCACATAGAAACCCTAGGAGGGAAGGCTGTTGGAGCTGAGTAATCCAATGGCAGAAACCTTTGAAACCAGCCCATGAGTTCCTGCTACAGAGATCCCCCAAGAACCCCTGGTTTCTGCTTCTCCCCAGACATGATTTTTTTCAACTCTTCCTCCCAGTCTCTGAGCTATACAATACTCTTCCAATTGATTCTTTCTTCTTGCTTTAGTTAGTGAAAGTCAGTGTCTGCTGTTTATAGCAACAATACCACAAATCCTAATATAGTTAGAATTAGACCCATAGGTCCAGTGAGAACGCACGGCTCACCACTCGATTTCTGTTGTTGAAAAAAAGACAAAAACATACAGAATCAGTAATGTCAAGATATTTGGCTAAGGTCTCACAACTGTTAGTGGTAGGGGCAGGACCATGCACAGATCTTTCCTTAGGTTGCATGCAAAATATGTATGCAGTATGTATATGTATATGTTGTACACGTATATGTTGTAACCAAATAAAACATTACAACCTCGGTGTTCAACAAATGATCCTTGTTAATGTTTTGTAGTAGTAGTGGTAGTTGTTATTTCCTGATTTATTTATTTATTTTTAAATTTAATTTAATTTTATTGTGTTATGTTAGTCACCATACAACACATCATTAGTTTTTGATGTAGTGATCCATGATTCATTGTTTTCGTATAACACCCAGTGGTCCATGCAGTACGTGCCCTCCTTAATACCCACCACCAGGCTAACCCATCCCCCCACCCCCCTCCCCTCTAAAACCCTCAGTTTGTTTCTCGGAGTCCATAGTCTCTAATGGTTCATCTCCCCCTCCGATGTCCCCCCCTTCGTTTTTCCCTTCCTTCTCCTAATGTCCTCCATGCTATTCCTTATGTTCCACAAATAAGTGAAACCATATGATAATTGACTTTCTCTGCTTGACTTACTTCACTTAGGATAATCTCCTCCAGTCCCATCCATGTTGATGTAAAAGTTGGATATTCATCCCTTCTGATGGCTGAGTAGTATTCCACTGTATATATGGACCACATCTTCTTTATCCATTCATCTGTTGAAGGGCATCTCAGCTCTTTCCACAGTTTGGCTATTGTGGAGATTACTGCTATGAACACTGGGGTGCATATGGCCCTTCTTTTCACTACATCTGTGTCTTTGGGGTAAATACCCAGAAGTGCAATTGCTGGGTCATAGGGTAGCTCTATTTTTAATTTTTTGAGGCACCTCCACACTGTTTTCCAAAGTGGCTGCACCAACTTGCATTCCCACCAACAGTGTAAGAGTGTTCCCCTTTCTCGACAACCTTTCCAACATTTGTTGTTGTTTCCTGATTTAAAAACTAGGAGAGGTGTCCAAGATACATTGTTAAATAAAAAAGCAAGTTGCAAAAAATGATCTCAAAGAGTGTTGCCCACTCCACCTGTTGAGAGTTATTATTTCTGGCAGGAGAAAATAAATGGGCAAATTGTTTATGTTCATGTATTATTTGAATTTTTTGCAGTTTAAATATATCATTTTTCTGATTAGAAAATGATCATTTGAGGAAAGAGAAGAAGGGAAAAGAAAAAAAGAGAACAAAACCCCAATTGATATAAAGATAAGAAGGAAGGGAGTAAAAAGAAGGAAATGGAAAAAGGGATGAGGAGGCAGAAGGGTCATGACACTTCCTGGTGACATTCTGCCATAGATTCCTTATTATACTGATCATTTGGGCTGTTCACCAGCATTCCATTTTCCTCCTTCCAGATACATGGCAAGATTGAACTTACCATACCCTTGAAGTTATAACTGGCCACGTGTCTTGCTTTTACCAACAAAATGTGAATGGAAGCAATGTATGTCACATCCAGGCAGAAGCCTCTAAAAGTCAGTGTGTGCCAGCAATCACACTATAGGTAATTACCCAATGAATATAAAAATACTCATTCAAAGGGATACATGCACCCCAGTGTTTACAGCAGCATTGTCAACGATAGCCTAATTATGAAAACAGCCCAGTGTCCATCTAAGATGAATGGATAAAGAAGATGTGGAATATTATTTAGCCATAAAAAGAATGATGGAATATTACTCAGCCATGAAAAAGAACAAAAACTTGCCATTTGAAACAACGTGGATGGAGCTAGAGAGTATGATGCTAAGTGAAATAAGTCAGTCAGAGAAAGACAAATAACATATGATATCACTCATATGTGGAATTCAAGAAACAAAACAAAGTAGGAAATCGGAAATAAAAAAGAGAGAGACAAACCAAGAAACAGACTCTTAACTATAGAGAACAAACTCTTCTAAGCAGTTTGTTCTCTACCAGATACCAGATAAGCTGGTATCTGCCATGTTTCTCTACTTTATGGTTACTATTTTTCCCTTTCCATATTTTTGTCTTTGGAAGAGTCACTAAGTCTAGTACACACACATGGTTACAGAGGGCAGGTGGTTGGGGGGATGGGTTAAACAGGTGATGGGGATCAAGGCTTGTCCTTTTGGTGAGCACGGGGTGATGTATGGAAGTGTTAAATCACTATATTGTACAACTGAAACTAATATTACACTTTATGTTAAATAACGGGGATTTAAATAAAAACTTTAATAAGTCAGTGTGTGATGTCACATTGTCTTCCTTTGTCTACAGTGACAGCTAATGGTAAAGACTCCTTATGCCCTGGGTTCCTGAGTGAGGATAATAGGAACACAGTCCCTGACAACCCATGATGGACATAGAGCATAAGTGAGAAATAAACATTTATTTAAGCCACAGAGATTTAGGGTTATTTATCTTTATAACCTCAGCATATCAAGTCTATCATGGGGTATATCTATCCCAGTGTTGGAGAACAGAGCATTGTCTTATAAGATCTCTGTTATGGACTGAATGTTTGTGTCCCCCCTCTGGAAATTCCTATGTAGATGCCCTAACTTCATGGATGTATCACTAGAGATGGGGCCTTTGGAAGGTAATTAGGTTTAAATGAGTCTATGAGGTTGGGGATCTCAATGGGATTAGTGCCCTTATGAGAAGAGACACTATCTCTCTCTACCACATAAAGACCCAGTAAGAAGGCAGCCTAGGAAGAAGTTAGGAAGAGTCCTCATGAGAATGCAACCATGTGGGCTCCCAATCTTGGACTTCCCAGGCTCCAGAACCATGAGAAATAAATTTCTGTTGTTTAAGCTACCCAGCATATGGTATTTTTTAAATGTCAGCCTGAGTGGACTAGTACAATTTCCTACAGAAAGTCAACGCTGTGTCAGTTTCATCCCAAGAGCCCAGAACTATTTCTCTAGTGTTGTTTGTGCTACTCTCTCTTTCACCCCATGTACCACCCCACCCCATTTGTTGAACCTATACAATTCTATGAGAAGTTAATGACTATTTCATGATGCTACAGCTGTAGTTTTCACTGTCTTTGCATGCAACTGGACTTTATTCTCTCTGAGAAGTCTTGTTAGACTATCCCATCCACCTACATACAAGTTGAAACTAGATCTCCTTCGTAAGAGGTATGGTCCCACCCAGGGCTTGTCACTTTGCACATTGTTGTTGGGGGGGATAATTACAGATTTACAGAAAAGTTGCAAGGGTAGTACAAAGGGTTTCCATATGTCATTCACCCTGCTTCCACTTATGTTAACATAGCTGTGGTACATTTGTCAAAACTGAGAAATTAACATTGGTACAATACTATTAATTAAAGCTTAGACTTTATTCAGATTTCACCAATTTTCCTACTTACGCCCTTTTGTGTTTTAGGATCTAATCCAGGATACCTCATGGCATTTATTCACCAAGTGTCCTTAATCTCCTAAGGTCTGTAACAATTTCTCAGTCTTTTTTTTTTTTAATAAGTTTTAGACTTTTGAAGAGTCCTGGTCAGGTATTCTGTAGAATGTCCTTCAGTTTGGATTTGTCTGCTGTTTTCTTATAACTAGTCTGGGATTATGGATTTGAGGGAAGAATACCACAGGATGAGATAACCTTCTCATTACATCTTATCAGGAGTGTGTAATATCAACATGACTTAGACTGGTGATGTTAAACTTGATTACGTGGTTAAGCTGGTATCTGCCATGTTTCTCTACTTTATGGTTACTATTTTTCCCTTTCCATATTTTTGTCTTTGGAAGAGTCACTAAGTCTAGTACACACTCAAGAAGAGGAGAATTAAGTTCTACCACCATCTTAGTTGCTCTCCCTCTCTTTCTCTCAGCTGTGGGGAAAGTCAGCTGCCATGTCTTGTAAGCAAAACAGTGGAGAAAGTCATATGGCAAGGAACAGAACCCTCCTGCCAGCAGCCATATGAGTGACTTTGGAAGAGCATTCTCTAGCCCCAACCAACGTCTTGACAGAACACTCTTGAGAGAGCCACAAATACCCAGCTAAGCTGGTCCCAGATTCCTGATCTTCAGAAACTGTGTAAGCTAATAAATGTTGGTGGTTTTAAGCTGCTATTTTGGGGGCAATTTGTGGTACAATAGGCAATGAACTCACTAGGCAATACTTTAACCTCTTTGTCTGTTCTCTCTTTGCATGTAATTCCTCTTGAATTTCATGCCCTTGGGTGAAATGGCTGCTTACATCTTCCCATGTAAATCTTCTTGGTTCAAGACACCAGACTACCCTGAATAGCATTTTCTCTGTTGTAAATTCTAGGGATAAAGAAACTGGCCCTGAATGGGTCAAGCAATTAACCACTCAGGTCCAAATAATGTGGATGAAGTCAAGTTGTATTAACATGGCTACCTGGGGCCCAATCCTCTATGTGTATGGAGAGGGGCAATTCTCAGAGGAAGTGGCTTACTTAAAATGGGCCTGGCAGACACCCCACAAGTATCCACCTCTACACCCCTGACACATTCAAAGGAGTGAAAAATGAGACAGGAGTTTCCCACTGGATCCCATACTCAGGAACTGATGGTGAAATGGGAAGTGTGCCAAGCTGGAGGACCTCCTCAGGGTCTTCCATCTACATCCATACGGATGGATTGATTCCACCTATAAATGGCAAAAAGAATAATATTTTTTTATAAATAAGGGATGGCCTCAGAGACAAATGTGTGAAATGGCACAAATTATGTTACAAACAATGGAGTTCATGGCTATGTAATCCCAGTCTCCATTGACATCCTGGGATATTTTCAGCCCAAGATCCAGAAAGTCTCTGATGTGTTTCTTGGTAAGGTGATTGTTCTTGCAAGGATTGGTTTTAAAATAAATACACTGTGGGTGAACTCCTTGAAGCGAAGCATGAACAAAAGAACAAGCATCAGGGTGAGTTAATACTAAGCTCAGAAGGAGTTCCCTTAGGATTTCCAGATGTTGAAGAAGTCTAGCCCACTTTACTAGTTGGTGTCCAGCAGTAGCAGGATATTAATGGCCAGTCGTGTTGGACTCTACCTCTCTGCCATGAGGCAATGGAAATGACAAAACCTGTGTCACCCAATAACACTTTACAAGTGGATTCAACTTCTGACACTGCATAGATGAACTAAAATTAGCTTTTACAATATAAGAACTGCCTAGGATTTTCAATTGCTTTGATAATTTAATCCAAATGCAATTAAAACACACGCACACACACATATACATATATCAGAGTGACTGGGAAGGTAATAAAGAAGCAACACATAAAATATTATCCAAAATTCAGAATCCATCACCACCAGAGGTCATGGGCAAACATTTATTTCAATTCTATTTAAAGTACACTTGAGATTAAGGATGCAAGATGCATCCTTTTCAAGTGCAAACGTTATCTAGTTCAGTTCACAGCTAGCCGCCTGCTAATCATTCCCTCCAGATCTGGGAGAGGGCTGATCACATTGATAATCAAGATTTGCTAAAACAAAAGCCCAAAAAAATCTTCTGAGTCATCAGGTTGTAGCTGGAAAACATTAGACATGAGCTGCAGAGTTCGATGAGTTTAAAAATATCCTTTTTACTTTTAAGCCTATTCTCTTGAATTTGACTATAGAATTTCAGTGCTTCTCTTCTCATAGCTCTTACCTTTAAGAGAGAATTACACTCCAAACAGAGGCAATTATACATGTCCACCACAAGAAGGGACCACCTACAGAGAAGAAACACCCTGGAGATGCCATAGATGACACCGAGCACCTTATATGGTTTGGCCCTGGCTGGTCAGTGCCCTTTTGATCTGGGCTCCATTCCCTAGGGAACTGCATTCCTCAGGTTCTGTTGCCCTCTGCATTTCAGGTGGTTTGGCCAATGGGAGGCACGGGTACAAGACTGAAGGACAGGAGGAGGACAGAGCAAGAATACTTCTCCATTCTCTTTTTCATGGGGTGCTCATGACATGGCTGTATTTCCTTTGTAGCTCCCTTTCTGCAGGGAACCCCCCTCTCTACCTGATCCTAGTTGCCACCTGCCAGCCTATTATGATTCCAGCTTCCAGCATATGACCCCAAATCCTGGGCTTTGGTAACTTATATCCTTTCTTTCTCCAGTCCTAGACCTGGTACTAGCTTCCTGCCATTGCTAACCTCACATCTCTTGTTTCACTTTCAGCTCTTCCAGTGGCTGTGTAACCAATTCCCTATATTAAATCCTCTCTGTTTGAGATACCTAGAGTAATTGCAGTTTTCTTGTCTGGACCTTAAATGGTATAGGGACACAAAACCAACACACATGCATTCAAAAGTCAAAAGTAACAAAGTTATATGATTAAATGAGTATATTGGATAGCCCAATATGTGTTCAAAAAAGGCAAAAATTACAATAGCCTAGAAATTGAGATTTCCTGTGGTTCATCATGGTTCCCAGTATGACCTTTCTTCTACATCTTGACCTTTCAGCTTCAGTTTCTATAAGTAATAGACTTTTCCTCTGAGTATTATCAAGCCACATTTCTGAGGACTTATTTAGTTATGTCATTCTTGGCATAGGGTGCTAATTAGTCTATTTGCTGCTTTCCCGTCCTTATAGTCCAGTCAGCCCTGGCCCCCAAAGGACTGAACACAACAATAATGATAGCTGACTCTAACTGAGCATTAACTCTGTGGTAGGGAATCTTCAATCAGTTTTCTCACTTCTTACAAGACAACATCATAAGTTAGGCTATGCAGGAATTTAAGGCTTAGAAATTAAACATTCTGTCTTCAAACATGATTGTCTACTGATGCATCTTCCATGAGGACTGCATCTTCAGTGGCCCCTTTTCTCCTAGAAGGCCCAGAAATCAAAGGTTCTAGTAGATATTGAGGACAGTGGAGAATTTGGGGGTTTGTTTTTGTTTTTAATTGCACCTGTTCAAAGTAAGGGCATCTAGGGTTTTGAATGAGTCAGCAAAAAGCAAAATTGAGCTTACAGTCCACAATCTACACACACACACACACACACACACACACACATTTACACAGGTGTATGCTTCAACTTGACTCTCCTGTTGGAAGGCAGAAAATGCAAACCTGCATCTCTATCCAGGAATCTGTCCCGGAGAATGAAAGATAGAAATAAGAATTTTAAAAATATGGCCCAATGAGCACAGGAGCCTCTTATCAACCCCAGCTGTGCAGAACCATAGGCAGTCCAGGGAAACCGATTAAGGAGGAAGAAGCCACATGGCCAGGTTATCGCTGACAAGAGCCCTTCCAGCACCTTGGAGCAGAACGTTTCTGTAGAAGGATAGGGTCTCAGGTTGGAAAATAGAAAAATTCCACTTTCAAACTTGATGTGTGTCAAAAAACACAAGAAAATGTGTCTTTTCTTCCCCTTGTAAAAAGGAAGTCTTATCAAAGAGTCAGGGGCATTTGAGCACCCATGGTTTAGAATTTGAATGCAATAATATGCTATTTCATATTATGAGGGGGAATTCTAAGAAAAGGTAGAAGGTGCACCTGAATCTGGTTAATTTCAAAATTTAAGTTCATTCCCTTAATTTCCAAAATTCATTTTGTCACAGAACTCTACTGAGAAATCTAGGCTCTGCAGCCTTGGCACATTATTTGATCTCAATTTATAAAATGGGCATAATAGTGCCCATAAGTAGGGAACATGGTGTTTGTATACAGAGAAAATTATTAGTTTGTACTGGTATGTTCTAATGTGGCTGTACCAAATGTTAAAAAGTATAGTTATTTAGGGATGCCTGGGTGGCTCAGTCGATTAAGCATCTGCCTTCAGCTCCAGTCATGATCCCGGGGTCCTAGGATCCAGTCCCGCATTGGGCTCCCTGCTCAGTGGGGAACCTGCTTCTCCCTCTGTCTGCCACTCCCCCTATTTGTGCTCTCTCTCTGACAAATAAATAAATAAGATCTTTAGAAAAATTATAGATATTTATACAGTGGTTAAACTGCATCCTTTGACCACATGCTTGATGACTATCCCCTACCTGCTACCCTAGGCTTTCTGGCTCACTTCTTAGAAGCCCTCGGCCTGGACCTAGACCTCTCCACCTACTAAGGAGCTGAAACTTGGCCCTGCAGAAGGCCCCTAAGACTCTGCTCTACTGTCAGTGCCAATGTGGGTTCTGTTCTCAAATATCAGCTTTATAGGTTGGTTGTGTAGATGGAATGGCATCAAGCAACACGACATGCTTTATAAGTTGTTAAATACTCTTTACATGTTGGTTACTGACCTAGACTAAAGCTGCTTCCTGTCGTAATCTCACACACAACAGTATTCGCTGAGTCAGAAGAATAATTTGCATCTTCAACTTCGAGCCCAGTGACATCTATGAATAAGGCATTTTCCATTCTGCAAAGTCAAATAAGACAGAGTCCCTGCCTTCAAGAAGCCTTGTCCAGTCCAGAAACCAGTTTGAAGAGAGGACATAGGAACTAATCCAGAAGAGCCCCCAATGACTAAAATGGAACAATCTGAGCAACAAAATTAATAATGGTACTATTGGATTATAACTCCAAGGATAAAATAAAAATATTTGTTTTATGGATGGGGAGAAGAAGCACATCTTCCTTGCAGAGGAATTTCCAAATAATATATGTTGATACTCCCCCTCTCAACTTCGGAGGTTATTTTACTGTAGGGTCTTACATTGGGCAGTGGTTATTTGGGAGCATCGGAGCATTCAGTCCCTCCATCTCCCACTTGATCGTGCATTTTTTGGGTAGAATTTTGGCCTTCTTTTTAGAGGAATTCTCCATTATTTATAATTTGGGGATGGTGGAAAGGATGGCTATTCCCAGAAACTACCTCTCACTGCTGTTTCCTATAACAGACGCAGAGGAGATCAAGTCTTGCCCTCACCCCAATATATGCCTGACCATGAGGTCTATTTCATGCTTTGAATCTCACATGCATGATGCAAAGATGGAGGCTGGAACTTTGGTGATATCTTGACCACACCTAAGCTATCCAGTTTCTGCTTCCAAGCCTCCGAGATTTCCTTGTTTTCTGTTTTTGAAGCCCATTTCCCTAGCCTACTTTCAATTCTGTAAGCTCCTGATATCCTTCCAGTTGATTCCCTTTTTATTTAAGAGAGCTAGTGCCCATGTCTGTTGCTTGCAACCAAGAGGCTGACAGATGAAGATGTTTTATTCATGTTTACCCACCCAGCCTGCACAGTTGTTTGCAAGCTTCAATGTGTTCCACAATCCCTGGAAGTGCTTGCTAGAAATGCCCCACTCCCAGAGAGCTCATTCAGTAGGTTCGAGGTGGCGTCCAGAAGTCTGCGTTTGAGTAAGCACTGTAAAGTACAATGCCCTTACTTGCTGGTTTCTATTGTTATCTTTTGAGCCCTATCTATAGGATTCACTGACCTATGCTCTGTGCCTCATGCAGAGCCTGACACATAGTAGGATCTTAAGAAAATACTTTTAGACACAATATTCATCTTCATTCTGACCAGTGTTCCTAGGCAAATGCAAAACAACCTTTGCTTCTATTGCAAAGGCTGACCACCCCCTGCCTAAATGGTAAAAGGTATAATCTCAGAATTCAAAGCCTACCAGACTACATCCATAAGATATTATACAAAACCTTAATTCTTATGGTCAACTACATTTGAAACATGCTCTGTACCAGCATGGTCCAATAGAAATATAATACTAGCCACATATGTAATTCTAAGGTTTCTGATAGTCATATTTAAAAAGGTAAAAAGAAATGGGTGAGATTAATATTAATAATATATTTATTTAATCCAATATATCTAAAATATTATCATTTCAAGATATAATCAATAGAAAACATTTATTAATGAGATATTTTACCCTTTTTTTTGTACTACATTGTGTATTTTATATTTACAGCATATCTCAGCTCAGATCAGCCATATAGCAAGGGCTTAATAGCCGTGTGATAAGCTGCTACCAGTCAGAAAGCACAGTTTATATACAACATGCTTCTATTAAGGATGCATATAATACATTAGTTCATTAAGGGCTCTCAGTAATTCTGTCCTAAGATCCTACCGTAAGAAGGTGTGCTTAGCTTTCTTTACCTCCGAATTTCTTAAACCCTTTTAACCATGGAACACACACACACACACACACACACCCTGGACCACCTATTCAAATCCCACAGAGTTAGTCCCCCTGAAAACATTTCTTTAAAAAACACTTTTTTTGGACAGATCCAAAAGAAAATCACTACTTAGATAGCAACAGAAGAGGTAGAATCTAGATAACGTGGTGAGGTGGTGCAAATGAGAGAATGTATGCATGAGGGTGTATGTGTGTCGTCTGAGAGTATGCGTGGGTGTGAGGGTTGTGCATGAGAGTGTGCATACATGCTGGAAATTGTCAGCAGAATTTTTGAAAAGCAAATTGAAATGTGTTGTGTTTTCCTCATGATAGTCTCTAAGGTTGATCATTATTTGATTTATTTATTTCCTCATGAAAATTACATTCTTCAGATGAATACTTTAAATTTTTAATATATTTATATATTTAATATATTAAAGATGAACCAAAGAACAACAGCTTGGTGATAATAAGAGTTATGGCATGATTTTCTTCTGTTTTTGTAGCTGTGGAAAAATTAATATAGTTAAGGCTAATGGGGGACATTCCAGGAGTTACACATTTGACAAAAATAATAATTAAGAAGCATATATTGAATTTCCTTATATTTAATAGTTAGAATAATACAGTATCTTCAGGACCTGGGTTTCTGCCAAATATTCCTTCTTATTTTTAGGCTTTAAACAAAAAATCCAAAGCACTACCCATTCTCAGACAAATCCTGACTCTTTTCCAAAGGCAACATGTTTTTATTACAATAAAGTTAGGAATACACTCCAAACAAAACATGATGAAACTCCTCTCAGGGAAGGGAAAATCTTTGAGTTTCCAATGTGGTGTATGTCCCTAGCTCAGTACTTACAATGGGAATGTGGCCAAGCAGGTCCCTGAGATGTTCATTAACTCTAATGGGAGGGACGTGGCCAAGGCACATAATCAGTGTGCAGCTTTTCAGATCATTCAGGGAGGCCAGTTAGCATCTGAGTGATCAACGCTTTCAGTATTTGTCATTTGGGGACCTCTTCTTTTTCAGATAGTGTCTTCCTGTCTTTTTCAGTTGGTCTCCACACCACCTTTTTGAAAGCAGAGTATTTCCTTATGGATAGATAAAAATGGTAGATTATCTTACTATAGTTACCAGGCTAAGAACTAGAAAGTCCTCAAATCTTTTCCTTACTCTTTTTCAGTTCAGAAGGTGGGTTTGAAAAAAGACATGGGGTGTCATTGAATAACCAACGGCAGGGTCATCTGGACTTTGCTTTAGAAATACGATGCGATGACAAAGATGACTCTTCTGCCAAGTATTTTGATCACTACAGTCTAGATTTGGTGGAGACCGCTCCTGGCAACTTGAGGTTGGGCTAGATAAAACATACGATGGGACACCAGAGTACAGATTAGGCCAAGAGTTCTTGTTCTGATATGGCCTCATGACTCATGGTGCAACCTCGAATAACTTCTCTAACGCAGCTTCCCTATCTGTTCAATGGGTAACAAATTCATACATCACAGAATATTGAAACTTAAACAGTATGCATAAAACAAACCTGGATTTGTGTTGGTGCTGTTTATTACTCAGACACTAAGATTTGGAAACAAGGAAAGATACAACTCACCACATACTGAGTTAGAGGGTAGAGAATCTTCAGCATTGGGTGAGCACCTCAAACCAAGATGGCCATTTGTGGTATAGTCTGCCGTGTTTTGACAGTTGTGTCAATGACACTAATCTTTAATGGAATCAACTACAACAGATGTGTCTCAATGACTGATGTTTGGCCTAACTGAAAAAAAATGATGATTTTTCAATAACCTAAATGGTTAGGCTTATATAGTTCTGTAGACATGATGACACAAATGAATTCAAAGAGAAGCTTATGTCATGAGTTTGGGGAAAACAGTAACTAGAGCCTAAAAATATATTATCTAACATTGGAAACAAATCTCTGGGTTTTTTTATGGCACAGCAGACAAAGTGACTTTTAGGGGCTACTTTGCACAAATGTCTCTCTTCAAAGTAAAGGGGGTTGCTTACTTTGGGCGTATGTGTGTGTGTGTGTCTGCAGCACACACTGGTTGGATTTGCTTATGCTGCGACTCCACTGTAAGCACCCAGAGGTCAAGAACTGTGTTTTCAGTACCCACTGCATAGGAATAAGTACTTAGTGGGTGCTTACTAATGGTTTTTGTTGTTAATGCTGTGACTAATTGTAGCTTCTAATGTAATTACTGATTAAAACAGCTTTGTCTCAGCCATTGAAGAGAGCAGAAATGTGTTGGGTCAGTGCTCTGGAGTACTTGACAAACACATGGGAGGATTCCAAAGGGGATTTTCCTAGCTCTTGATTCTGAATTCTTCTACTCAATCTCATTGCCCAAATTCAGGCTAACAAAATTATTCTGCTCTTCCTACCCACATCTGCCAGTGGCCGATCATGAATCTGTTAGGAGGCAGATACCAACAACCCAGTCTGTCTGCTACTGCCTAAAGCCTGGCCTTGCTCACACTCCCAGTTCCTCAACATCCCCTTGTGACTCTGTGGACACCTGCGTTTCAAGTATTTAGTTCCCTAGGCCTGTCTAAAACCTGCTCAGTGCTCTTGATTTCCCAAGGTGAAATGTGGCAACCATGGCAATGTGAACCATAGACTTCCAACTGCAGGGAGAATTATTGACTGAGCCCAGTTGCTATGCTCCGAAGTGCATCACGGTGCTTGGTCTGAGGCCATGCTTCCCATAGCCAATGACTGAACATGGCAAGGATATTAAGGCATGCCCATTCCTGGAAAGCACAGGACTCTTCTAATGTGCGGATTTTGACTTGAGGACTTCCCTGCGGTTTTGCCAAACATTCCTTACTACTGCGCTTCAAACTTGCTTCTTTCCTTTATTGGGGACAGATTGGTAATGCAGTCTGATGGTTCCCAGCATCTCCGTTTTCTCTCATAGCCATTTCCCCCATAAACACTGGTATATTTAATCTTTTCTTAGCATCTGTTTCTGAAAGGACACAAACTAACATATGAGAGGTAGGCTTTTATACTAGGGATGGCAAATTGTCTATAAGGGATGCCAATCCTATGAGGAGTTCTGGAAGTGAAATAGCCCTTTAGAGTCAATCCACTGTCCCACTGGTATGGTTCTTAGAGTCTTGTGTTGAGAAGGATTCTGAAGCCACAGGGCTTTGGAAAATGTGCTGTCACTCCTCCTTTCTGTGCCCATGGTGGACATTGCTAATTGATCATGCTTATGTGTAAAATATAGCAGTGCTGAATTAGCGATATCTGCCATAGGTCTGAGTGCTTACAGTAGAATGGACATTTCAAACCTATCAGCAGAACCTAAAGGTGAAACTGGTATATCAAGATGGTTTGATTTTAGGAAGTTCAGTCCTTTATGAGGATCCCTTTGTCGAGTTTTTCTAGTAACTCCCAGGAAATGCCTTCATGTTCCACAAGTCTTTGTTGGCTGATGCATACCATCTCCTTCATCTCTGCACTCCCCATTTGTCACTATCACTACATAGCAGACCATTTTCCACCACTTCCTTTTCATTAAATAAATGTGTGCACATGGCTTTAAAAGCCTAACATAAGCAGTACTAAGGGTTTATATTTTAAAAAAGTCATACCTTGCACTGTCCTTTATTTCTCCCCCCCAGAAGCAACCCCTCCTTAACTTTCTTAGCTACATCCCCTAGTATTTACTTCCACATTTATAAAATTTTCCATATACTACTATCTCTTTGTTCACCAATGTAAGAAGGTATCCACCGACTTCACTACATTCTACATAAGTACTTAGCTCGTCAGCATGTCCCACCATTTTCCTTTTTCTCAAAACTCCAACATAGTCATATGTTTTACTAAATCAACAGCCAATGTTTATATTATTATTAATGATCATGCAAATATTCAACTCACTAGAATTGGCTTCAAACATATATTTCTGCAGGAGTTAATAGTTTACTATTGTTATTACTAATTTTCTTGGTTCCTGGAGCCTTCCTTTCTGGAGTCTGCTGTTCTCCTGATTCTATCTGGGCCAATTTTTCTCTTAGCTTGCTGCAAGTCTGCATTCCTAAGACTGTATCTTTGCCAGTCTTCTGGATAACATCCCACATTTTCCTATCTCTTGTGTCTTTCGCTTTCTTGGTTTACTCTTTCATTTTGATGGACTGCCTATACTCAGTTTGTTGCTCTTCCTTCTTATATCATTTCACTCTAGTATTTTACAAAGAAAGATGGAAAAAGAGGTAGATTTATTGAGTACTTGCCCATATGAAAATGTCTTTATGCCCTTCTTTCCCTTAGTTATATACTCAGAGGATAGAATCTATAGTCTAAAAGTAAATCTAAATATAGGATGAAAATATTTTCCCCTCATTGTTTATTTATCTTTTTAAAAAAGATTTATTTATTTATTTTTAGAGAGAGAGAGAGAGAGAACGCATGAGTGGGGGCAGGGGCAGAGGGAGAGAAAGAGAGAGAGAGAGAAACTCTCCAGCAGACTCCCTGCTCTGCACAGAGCCCCACACAGGGCTCTATCTCACCACCCTGAGATCACGAACGATCCAAAACCAAGAGTCGGTCACTCAAAGGAGCCACGAGGTGCCCCTTCCCTCATTATTTAAAAGGCATTTTTGTAGATTTCAATGTTGCTGTTGAGAAATCTAACGCATTTTGTACCCAGTTCCTTCACAGTTGATCTTCTGTTCCCCCTTGCCCCACTGGAAGCTTTTACGATCTTCTTTTTATCCTCTGAGCTCTGAAATTTTACCGCAGTATGCCTTGGTATTATCTTAGCTTGGGTTCAGAGGCAGAGAATATTGTGCAGGAACTTTATTGAAACTGCTCTTGAAAACAGCATGTGTGAGGGATCAGGAAAGTAGGATTTGGCAGAAGGAGACATTGAATGGTGATGCAGTTGCTATAGAAACTTCGGCTAATCCTATGGAGAGTTCTGGAGTTGGTATAGCACTTCAGGGTTGTCCTACCTCAGGCAGGTAGGCTGGGCCTTTATGTGCTCTTCTCCTGTTGACCAGTCATGGATGCAAGCCATTGCCAACAAAGGACTGACCTTGAGTGAGACAGTACTCTTGAGCAAATGTTAATTGCCCAAGGGGGAATCATCTGAGAACCCTCAGCCACCAATACACCCAGGACTTGGGGAACGAGTACCTCAGTCCTGTAGGGGAAATCTGAGTGGCACACAACACTGCCCACTATAATGTGGATCTCATTTTAATAATCATGCTAAGCTCTTGCTGGACTTAGTCTAAAGAGCTGTGTCCTTCAATTTTAGGAAATTTTCTTGTGTTTGTTCTTTGATAATTTCCTCTCTTTTTTTTTCTTGTTACCTTCTTTTTTCTCCCCCATGGGTTATATTTTGTTTCTACAGATTGACCCTCAAATCTTATCTTTCTTCTATTGACCATCTCTTGATCTTTTCAATTTATATCCAGAGAGATTTGACTTTCTTTTCCAATATACTCGCTATGGTTATCTAATGACATGGTGAGTCTGAGAGATATGAGTGGGGTACCTACAGCAACTACTATGTGGGTTAGTAACTCATTTATCTGTTCAGTGTCATTTTGCAGAATTTGGGGAAGAAGAATATAAAAACACAGGTGGTCTCTTTGACATTTTGAACAAGGAAACAGCAACTACAGACTCTCTTTACTCAGTCTGTTGGTGTTCCTCTTCAAATATAATCAAAGAGAATCTACTCAACTCAAAGTGAAAGCTGACACCAGGCTATGATGTTCAGTGAGACTTTACCAAAGATCTCAGAAAAATTGAAATGCACTACCATACAGAGAAATTTTAAGTTAGGTGTTAAGTTTGGCTTTGCTCAGAGTTCACTGAATCCAGTTCATCTCAAAAGGCATCAGGTGGGTGTTTAATTAATCCACACCTTGCCCCACATTTTGGGAAATAGCTCACATCTCCTCTTTAAGGGTCCTTGAGTACATCTCATCTCTTCTGCCTATGTCTACCAAAACCAAAGAGATGAAAAAGGTCATCTTACCCCTAAAGGCTTTCCAGCATAGTTCTTATTTTTAGCTCAGGATTGGTCTCTTTCCATGATGACGGATGGTAGGAATTTCCATTATCTCTGTAGCTCTAAGGCCTTTGACAGGGTCATGTTTTTCCCAAGGTTGATCTCAGAGAGTCTTCCATAGAAGTCCTGTCAGACATCAGCAGTTTAGTCCAGGGATTCCTTTGGTTCATTTTGACAATCAAGTCTACACATCTCTCCTGTTCTTTTTTTTTTTTTTTTTTAATGTTCTTGGCTCTCTTTCTCCAACACGCAATTGTTTAAATAATAAAATACACTCATGCACATGCATACATGGGCATGCACACCCACCCCCCTCCAAAACTAAACAATAATATATAGACCTCATAGGAATCACAGCCTGCAGGGATAAAGATTTACATTGAATAAAATAGCCTTATATATTCTCCTGTAGAGTAGTTAAACTCCTCAAACCACATTTGCTCCAGAAGAGGGTCTTCCATCACATGGGTATAATCCATGCTTGCCCCTAACCAAGGGACATATAGCCCCAAAGTAACTTCAATCATCCATCTCCTGCTTATAGAAAATTGCTCCATTTGGGAGATGTGTAATTACAGGATATGTTTTTTGTGTCCTAGAGCTTAATGTTTACAGCCAATGACTGTGAAGTCAGTCAGTAATGGACTCAAATCCCAGCTGTGTCACTTCCGAACAGTGTGTCTTTGGATTAACTATTTAATTTTCTGTGATTCAGCTTTCTCATTTGTAAAATGGGAGTAGTTATAAGAACCTACCTCAGAGAGTTATTGCTAAAGTCAGGTGAGGAGGTCCCTGTAACAAATCTCCTCACAGTGCTTAATGAAAAAATAAATGGTCAATAAGTATTAACTACCATTATTATGAACTAAGCATGTGCTTTTCTGCCTCACAGGAATAATATGTGGAGTCATTGTGAGGTATTAAGATACGACACATGTGATGTAAATTGGAAAATCCAGACTTATATATGTTATATGGAGACTACTATTTAAAAAAAAAAAACATGGATGTCAAAGGTCAGAATAGATTTTTAGCCCCAGCTAATAAGATGACTCCCTTATTTAGCTTGAATCCCCTATTTCAATGGGTTCAAGAGAGAGGCCCCAAATTCTGCAGCTTTTTTCTCTTCTCCTGACATGAGGGAGAGGCTTCAGGAATCCTCGGCCAATTTAAAGCTTGACCACTTTAGAGCTGACAATTGCCTGCCACTCTGCACTCTTCAAAAGATGAGTGATAATGAAGAGTTTCCTAATTACCAGGGTTTCAGGCTTGTCAGATTATAAATCTCATCGTGAGATGTAGCTAATTGGTACTGTCAAGGAGAGAAATTTAGAAAGACCTAGATAATAAGCAGATATTGAATTCGGTGAAGATGACTATTTTTTATTGTTTCTGTTCATAGGCCTCTTATATAATAAATCTTCCATCTCTCTGTTCACGTGTTGGGAGAAAGGGGTTTTTGCCCTTCCTCCTTCTACTTCAGTGGTGCACTGGTAAGAAAAGAATTCTGTGGAATATTAGGCCGACTCCTCACTGGAGGGTTTTAAAAATCAAAACCTGAAATTATGTCGATAACATCTCCCTAGATTCGCTTTTAAGGCTCAATACCATGTCTTGTGAAATGAAGTTGGGATTTTTAAAACGGAAGACAAAGTTTCAAATCCAATCCTGCTACTTACAATACATGGGAATGTGAGGGGCTTATTCACTACTCAGACTCTCAGTTTCTTCACTACACAAAAGGAAAAGAACATCTACTTCACAGAGGTTTAAATAAGGTCAATTAGATAAAACCATAAGCATAATGGCTGCCCATAGTAGTAATTTTTTCTTGATATTAAAAAAGTTGAACTCTTCTTATTAGATATATATATTTTTTTTTTAATTTTTTAAATTTCAGGCACTCTTTTTCCTCTGCCTTGCTGCCACTTCAAATCCAAACAAGTAAACCTGGGGAAAAAAAATGCTAAAGAAAATGCTTAATTCAATTTTCCATCACTATCAAAAGAAATTAAAGATCTAGAAAATCCATCCCTCAGATACATTTGCATACATGAGCAGACATTTACATCCAAGTGTGTGTGTGACGTACATGCATACATACAGATCATGTTACAGATTAGTAACCTAACCATCTGTCAATACGAATAATAGTATGAAGGAATAGTGTGAAGGAACAATACTGTGCAGAAGATCAAGCTTCTTAGATAGTTCTGTATATTCAGATGTCATATGCTATGATCTCAAATATTATCAAGTGAAAAATAGTGTTAAATATTAAAAGCTTCAAAATGTTAAGCTTTAAAATGAGATCAAATGTAAGTTGTTAGCAACTTCAAATAGACTGTTAGAGATAATAGGTTGTTATAGGTAAGCCTCATGGCAACCACAAAGCAAAAACTTGTAGTAAATACACAAAAGATAAAGATAAAGGAATATAAGCATACCACTGGAGAAAGTCATCAAACTACGATGGAGGAGATCAAGATAAAAAAGAAAGGAAGAGAGAAACTATAAAAACAGTCCAAAACAATAAACAAAATGACAACCATTAATATTTTTAGTGTCTTGATAATTTTGCCTTTTCCAGAATGTCATAGAGTTGGAATCATCCAGTATATAGCCTTCTCAGATTGAATTCTTTCATTTAGCAATATACATTTAAGGTTGCACCATATTTTGTTACGGTTTGAAATCTCATTTCTTTTCAGCACTGAATAATATTCTATCGTCTGGCTCTACCACACTTTATCCATCTACCTACTAAAGGACATCTTAGGTGCTTCCAAATTTTGGCAATTATGAATAAAGCTACCATAAACATCTGTGTGCAGGTTTTTTTGTGCAGACATATGGTTTCAACTCCTTTGGGCAAATACCAAGGAGTGCTATTGCTAGATCATATCATAAGAGTATGTCTAGTGTTGAAAGAAACCGCCAAACTGTTTTCCCAAGTGGCAACTTCATATAATTTTCATGTGTCATGAAATGCATCTTTGCATTTCTTTTCTACCGTTTAAAATGTAAAAAACCATTCCTAACTCGTGTGACATATAAAAACAAGTGGTGGGCTGGGTTTGGCCATTCTGCAGTAGTAACTTGTCCACTGTTTCCCTATCATCTAGTTCAAATGACATTTTTTTCCTCTTCTATGACTTTGGACAAACTGACTCATCTCTTTTAGCTACAGAATTCTCCTCTTTAAAACAGAGTGGTTAGTGGGTCCAATATAACAGAACTGTTCAAAGATTATGTTGAAAGACATATGTCTGCTACTCTTCTTTCTCCATACCCTAATACATGTACATATTTTAGAGTTTTGTCAGTCAGAATTCTTTCAAATGCAAGTAATGAAAAACAATTCATACTGGCTTCAACAATGAAGGATATTTGTTAGCTTATACAGCCAAAAGGCTCAGGCATAGCTGCGTCCAGAAATTTCGGCAACATCATTAAGAAGAGAGCTCTCTCCATTCCTCCCCGCTGCTTTCCACCTTGTCAACTATATTCTCAGACAACAGATCGTCCAGTGATGATGGTTGGCAGCTCCAGGTTTGCATCATCCCAAGCTTGTATTCAGTAGGAAAGGGGCATATCTCTTTCAGGTGCTCAAGCAAAACATCAGAATGAGCTCCAACTGGACTGCATTGGCTTGGCTTAGGATAAATATCCATCTCTGAACCAATCACTGTGGTTGCATGGTTGTGATATTCTATTAACTAGATCTTTGTCATACTTATACTTCTGGAGCAGAGGGTGGAGGAGAGGAGAAATCCTCTCCATCTAAAGATATGAACTAAGATTGGAAAAAGATGGTTCCCAGAGCAAAATCAGGTTGCTGTTACCTGATGAAGAGAGAATGGACAGTGGGCAGCAAAACTCAAAAATGTAAACTCCAGAGTTCTTACCACAAAATTTGATTTCATTAGGAGTCTCCTCTTATTTTGATTAATATTCAAAATATATGAAGAACTTATACGACTCAACACCCAAAAAGGCAAGCAATCTGATTAAAAAATGGGCAGAGGACCTGAATAGACATTTTTTCCAAAGAAAGCATATAGATGGCCAGCAGACACATGAAAAGATGCTCAAAATCCCTAATCATCGGGGAAATGCAAATCAAAAACCACCTTACACCAGTTTGAATGGCTAAAATAAAAAAGACAAGAAATAACAAGTTTTGACAAAAATGTGGAGAAAAAGGAACCTTCGTACACTTGTTGGTGGGAATGTAAATTGGCACAGCCACTGTGGAAAACAATATGGAGATTCCTCAAAAAATTAAAAGCAGAAATATCATATGATCCAAGAATTTCACTATTAGGTATTTATTTAAAAAAACAAAAACACAAATTTGAAAAGATATATGCACCCCTATGATTATTGCAGCATTATTTATAATAGCTAAGATATGGAGTCACCCTAAGTGTCCATTGACAGACAAATGAATAAGGAAGATGTTATATATACATATCTATGTATATATACTCATTGGAATATTACACAACCATAACAGATTGTGCCATTTGAGACAACATGGAGGGATCTAGACAGTATTATGCTAAGTGAAATAAGTTAGACTAAGAAAGACAATACCATATGATTTCACTCATAAGTGGAATCTAAAAAAAAAAAAAACAACAACAAAAAAACCAAAAACCCACAAAAAACAAATGAATAAACAAACAAAAAGCAGAATCAGACCTATAAATACAGAGAACAAACTGACATTTGCCAGAGGGGAGAGGCGGGGGATGGGCAAAATGGGGGAAGGGGAGTGGGAGACACAGGCTTGCAGTTATGGAATGAGGAAGTCATGGGAATAAAAGGCAGAGCATAAGGAATATAGTCAGTGATATTGTGGTAGTGTTGTATGGTGACAGATGGTAGCTACACTTGTGGTGAGCAGAGCATAATGTAGAAACTTGTGGAATCACTATGTTGTACACCTGAAGCTAATGTAACATTGTGTGTCAACTATACTAAAATGAAAACAAAAACAAAAACAAAAAACCCAAAGAGTCTGCCCTTATTTCTTTCCAACTCTAGCGCAATGGAATGAGAGATATTTGCATAACTGATGGTTCTGTTTTTGTAGCTATTGGTTTTAGTGCGTGTTTTAACAAGTTTCAAAGACTCAAGTCTTTCCAGTCTTTATGTTGAGAGAAATGACTTCAGAGAATTCTAGTCCTTAGATTGAATCTCCCAAAAGACCTAATTTGAATAATACTCCCCTTTCTTATACCATTTCTTTATTCTCCACCAATTCCTTCCCTCTGATGATTCTACTGGACACTGAAAGCCCAACGACATCAAGTTTAAACTTTCTTATTAACCACCAGGCACTCGGCAGACATTATAAAGAGCAGAAGAAACCCCAGTTAGGATACAGTTAGATCATGCAAGACAGCCCAATCTTTTCCTCCAAAGGTTTCCCTACTGACAGTCCTAGATCAACGTCCGGCATTTAATAAACACACAAATGACAGACCCCATAAACTATCACCACTAATGCTAGCAACGTTGATGAGGGTCTTTCTTAAAAATCTCTGACCCACCCTCTAGCTGCCATCTTGCGTCCCCGCGTGTGTGCACCTAATCTCAGCTGGTCCGCCCGAGACCCCCTGAGCGC
This sequence comes from Halichoerus grypus, assembly GCF_964656455.1. Lineage (NCBI taxonomy): Eukaryota > Metazoa > Chordata > Mammalia > Carnivora > Phocidae > Halichoerus > Halichoerus grypus. The sequence continues at coordinate 180,579,736 of NC_135712.1, forward strand.
CAACCCTATTCCCCCGCTCGGTCCCATTTCTGCTCCAACAAGATGAAAGAAACTATCATGAACCAGGAGAAACTCGCCAAACTGCAAGCACAAGTGCGCGTTGGTGGGAAAGGAACTGCTCGCCCAAAGAAGAAGGTGGTTCATAGAACAGCTACAGCAGATGATAAGAAAATTCAGTTCTCCTTAAAGAAGTTAGGGGTAAACAACGTCTCTGGTATCAAAGAAGTGAATATGTTCACAAACCAAGGACCAGTGATCCACTTTAACAACCCCAAAGTTCAGACATCGCTGGCAGCGAACACTTTCACCATTCCAGGCCACGCTGAGACAAAGCAGCTGACAGAAATGCTACCCAGTATCTTAAACCAACTCAGTGCAGACAGTCTGACTAGTTGAAGAAGACTGGCTGAAGCTCTGCCCAAACAATCTGTGGATGGAAAAGCACCACTTGCTACCGGAGAGGAGGATGATGATGAAGATCCAGATCTTGTGGAGAATTTTGATGAAGCTTCCGAGAATGAAGCAAACTGAACTGAGTCAACTTCTGAAGAAGATAAAACTTGAAGAAGTTACTGGGAGCTGCTATTTTTATATTATGACTGCTTTTCAAAATTTTGTTCATGGATCTGATAAAATCTAGATCTCTAATATTTTTAAGCCCAAGCCCCTTGGACACTGCAGCTCTTTTCAGTTCTTACTTATATACAATTCATTCTTTGCAGCTGATTAAGCTGAAGAAGCCTGGGAATAAAGTTTGAAACAAGATTAATAAAGAAAAAAAAAAATCTCTGCCCCAGGGGCACCTGGGTGGCTCAATTGGTTAAGCAACCGACTGGTGATTTCAGCTCAGGTCATGATCTCAGGGTTGTGAGATGGAGCCCCGCGTTATGCTCTGCAAGGAGTCTGCTTGAGATTCTCTCTCTCTCTCCCACTACCTCTCTCCCTGCTCACCCACACTCTTCTAAATAAATAAACAAATAAATAAAATCTTAAAAAAAAAATCTCTGCCCTTTTACAGCCAGTAAAACGCACCCAATCTTGGTTCTTTTCCTGACATTCCAGTTGGTCTGGGTCTTCCTCCCATACTCTTGCTCTTGCTTTCTAGCTCTGAATCACTTTTTCCTTCACCTGCCCCCTTGTTCTTTCCCAGTCTCACAGCTCTTCTCTTTCTGCACTTCCTCAATTGATTTCATTTGTGCGCACATTTCGACCACCACTTCATTCATCCTCAACAACAAAAGCTACAGTTTGTTGAGTGTTTACTGCATATTGGCTCTTCTTGGTGGCTTTGAGAGGCAGGTGACATGACTCATATTTCACAGTGAGGACTGGTGACTTCCTAAAGGTCACATAGCCAGCAACTGGGAGGGTTGGAGTTCAGGCCTGGCCTATCTGATTCCCGGGTCTATTCCCTTTTTACGACACTTCACTCTGTTCTTTTATTTTATGATTCAGCACAGATCTCTTGAGTATCCATCTGCTTTGAACCAGATGTAGTGTACTAGAATTTACAAAAGACCCAGTCCCTATCCTCAGAGAGCTCACAGTCTAGTGAGGAAGACAAGCAATCAATTTAATTACAATGTAAGAGCTACGGCAGAAGCATGAATACATTCCAAAATTACATCTAAGGCTCAGACCTCTTGCCTGAGCTCTATGCCCCTATCACCAAGGGCCCACTGAACATTTTCATTTGAATATTGTTTTCATTATCTATTAGTGCCTAACAAATCACCCAAAGCAGAGTGGCTTAAAACAATGATTTATTATTTCTCCTCAATTTTTGAAATGACTGAGCTCTGCTGAGTGGTTCTTCTGCTGAAGTCAACTGCCATGCCTGCACTCAGCTTGGAGTTCGACTAGGGCCGGAATATACGAGACATACTCACATAGCCCTGTATCTCTCTGCCATGACCTCTCATCATTCAGGGGTCTAGCTTTAGCTTCCTTATGCGAGGGTGGCTGGTTCCAAGAGGACAAGCCTCAAGGCACAAACACTCATCGAGCCTCTGCCTGCATCATGTTAATGTCTCATTGGCCAAAAAAATCACATGGCCAAACACAGAGTCAATATGAGAGGATCTACGTGAGGGCATGACTACTAGAACCATGGATCACTAGGGCCACCAATGAGACGCCCACCATCGGGGTCCAGTTTTTGCCTCCGTATCTTAAACTGAAATCACCATGTGCCTTCCAAACAACCTCTCAAGCCATTTTTATTTCTGGTATCATTCTCAAAATTTAGGAGTTACTGTCGACTGCAAAATCTATCCTAACTACATCTCATTGGTTCCTAATTCGTTTCAATTTCTTCTGTTAATTATCTCACGTTCTTTTCTTCCTTTTTCATATACATCACTACCTATTTAATTCAGGACAGGCTGCTAACTTAGAGGTTGCCAGCTGCGTGCTGGTGCTCACTACCATGCTATAAAAAGAGTACAGGTATGAGGACATGGTGGTTGTCATTTGACGATTTGGAGGTGAATGCCTTAGGGTGCAGGAGCCTTTGGGCTGGTCACTCCTGGCCAGGAGCTACATTATCCATTTGCCCCAACATTTTTCATATGAGCCATAATATAAAAAATCTAGGCAACACTGTCATAACTCAATCTCCTACCTTCTATCCATCCCTCTTACCATCACCGGGTTAATCTTCCATACTATCACAAGGTTAATGGCTGCCCACTTATGAAGCCATTTTATATATTACTCTTCACTCAACAACATAACTTGCCTATTACACACAGTCAAAGCTGGTGTCCAAAAATTTCCGCCATCTTACTTGAACCTGCTTTTCAGCTTTTTGCCCGCTCCTCCACAAAAAAAAAACATACTTCTGTCAAACTGATCTGCTTAGCATCTCCTAAGAAGACCTTATTATTTTCTGTGTCCCTGACATAGGACAAGTCCACTCTTTTAGAAAACTTCCAAACTCCAACTGTCTTCTGATTCCATTTGGAGTTCCTCATCCTCCACAAAGGCTACCACATTATTCTGGCCCAAAGTGATGTGTCTGTTTTGCCTCTGACCTCTAAGAAGATATTGTTTATCCTTCTACTTTGTCCAATATAGCAGTTACTAGCCTCATGTGGTTATTTAAATTTAAATAAAACTGAAATTCAGTTTCTCAGTCACACTAACCCCATTTCTAGCGGTCAGGTGCTACAATTACTAGTGACTCACATATTGGACAGCACAGATATAGAACATGTCCATCACTGAAGACAATTCTAGTGGAAAGCTAAGTCTATGCCACCTAGTTGGCAGTTAATCATTGTTCCTGACTTTGGGTTGGCTTTTCAATAACCAATTCTCTCTTAATTCTTTGTTGCTTCCTGTTATAGAACCCCAGATACTTCTATTTCTACACTTCCTTGTGGGTAGGCTTGTCCTTGTGGCCCAGATCTGGCCAATGCAATATGAGTATGCTTATTGGAAGTATTCCAAAAATACTTTTATATGAAAAAAGAGAGAAGTACGCAAGGAAATCTCTCTCACTAGGTACCCCCTTGTCTTCAGACATGGCCATATGAGGAAGTCTTACCTACATGTGCAGCAGCCCTCTTGTGCCCATGAGGGAGATACCAGGACTATCTCAAAGACAGCTATGCAGAGCCCTGCAATGGCTAAACTACTCAATCAACCCTAAGACTGTTAATCCCCAGACATCTTAGTATGTGGTTAACTGCATTGGTTTACTATGTAAGCCTCTCTTAGTTTTAATATTAGTTATGAATACTAATTCTTTTGCACAAACTACACCTTTAGGAAAATTGTCTATATTCATGCCCTGCCTCTTCAACCACGTTGCAAATACAAGAAGGCAAGAACATTTTTACAACATCTGTTTGACTCATCCATGGCACATAGTAGGTTCTCAGTAAAGTCAGGTGAGCAGATTGATTTCTTACTGCTTTGGGAAATCAACAATGAGGGGCTCCTGGGCTGGACCATGGCTTGTGAATTTCTCTTCTGAAACTAATCTTAGCTTATGTGAAAAACTGTGTCATTTTAACAACAGCAACACTTCAATCTATATTTGTACCTGAAAGTTACACTAGAAAGGTGAGAAAGGGAGAAATATAGTCCTTCAGTTTTACCTCCACAATATACCCAAGACAGATCAATTTAAAAATTTAGTGTGATAGTGTGATGTCAGTGGTAATTTGAAAGGAAGCCCATGAGTCTCATTGAAAGCTTCGCCAGGTAATCTAGTCACACTTAGCTTCTAGAAGTATTTGCAATGTGTGGTATGTATGGTGTAATGTCTGTGTGTGTGTGTGTGTGTGTGTGTGTGTGTGTGTGTGTGTGTGTTCTCCTCAATGGCTTATTATCAAAGATGTGTGAACTGAAATAGGATATTACTAAGTTTCCTTTATGTTTCCTTATGCCTTTTGCTTCCCAGCTTGTGCCAAAATTCTACTTCTCAAACCAAAAGGAATTCTCACTTCATTCACTCTTCTAACATCCATCGAAAAACCAGCAAACACCAAAGATCCCAAAGTGAAGAAGACAGAAATTCTGCTTCATTAATGTTATTATAGCGCTACCATTTAGAGAATTGTCCTTTAGCCCATCCCCCAATCCTGGAGTGGGGGACTTGTTCTTGCCCCATGGACAGGGCTACCTTTAAGGCTGCAAGCGACTTGCCTACAGTGCACATGGAAGCCTGTCTGGACAATCCTAGATTGAAATTTTGATTTTTCTAAACCCTGGTTTTCCCTCTCTGCCATGCTGGGAGGCCTAATGGAAAAAGGTTTTAGGACACTGGCGGTGAGACCAGAGTCAGATTTCCGTATCTGCCATGGGCCAGCCGTGACAATGGTGGGTTACACTATTTCTTTAGGCCTCTGTTCCTTACTCTATAAAATAGAACTTATTCCACAGGGTTAGTAGGTACTCAGTAATACAGTAGGTGCTCAATAAATAGTACAATACAGTGAAGCATTTCAAAGCAACAGTTAATGTGAATCTAGACATGTGGTGCAATGAGCAAAAATGTCTGTGTATTCACTCCAGATGAAGTGGACAGCAGTCTGGTTGGGATCAGGTCAGAGGTGCACCTTTCTTCTACAAGAAAGGGCCATGCTCAAGCTCAGCTTCCCATGGGACCAAGAACTCCCTTTCTCCTATGAGAAATATTGCAACATCCCATAGGCTCCAGGGTCTCCAGGTGCTAGGCAGCTATCATTGCCAGAAAATTCCTGAATAGCTGAGTCTCAAATCCAGACTGCCTGGTGTCGAGAAGCCTATGATTTCCCACTGGAGGAAATACAGCAGAATGCCCTGATCTGGTGTGGACTTTTGTGTAATAATAATGAGACCAAGGCGGGCTCATGCCTTCTCTACTCTTGCTAATCTTGCCCTATGTAAATTTCCCCTTTCTCCAACAAAAGCAATTCCTTAAACCACAGAATTTGTCTTGCACTCTGATTCATAATAAGTGGAGGCTTGGCGGGGGCCCACCTTGCCCAATAAGTATGTGCAAGACAGATGTTAACTGACCAAATGGGAATTGGTCCACAAAGCCTAGTATATCTGCAGGAGAACCAAACAAGCTGTGACAGAAAGAACATTCAGAGAAGTCCACTGTACCCCAAAAGAAACATTATAGTTCGAGTCCCAAACTCCCCTTTTCTCATTCCACCGTATTCATGTTCACACCAGAATTTTGTATTTGTGATCTTGTATTCTTTTTCTTAAAGGAGTCACCAAAACCATACACAGTTCAGACCCCACACACATCTTGGCTGTGATTGAGCATCAGTGATGTTCTGTAGCAGGAGGGACGAGAGCAGCTGCATGTGTGTCACAAATGTAGCCCTTGTAAGAATCAAACCTCTTCACTTTACAGATGAGGAAACCAAGAATGGGGCTGAGAAGTAACTAGATCTTTCTTGGCCCACAATCCATCAGTGATGACAACAGGAATTTTAACCACCCTCCCTTATGTTTATTAGCGACATTATTGAAATAACGCGTCCAGCCCTTCTTCCCTTACCCTTCTCCCCTCTTCCCCAAGAAACAGGTACCGTTCCCGAAGCAGTCATGGGGAATAGTTAAGTGCGAGGGCCCTGAAGCCAGACTGGGCTTAAAGTTCAAGTTCACCACTGTGCCCTACTTTCCTCCACTGCAGGAATAGAGATAAGGATAACTGTATCTGTCCTATTTGGTCATTACAAGGATTCAATGAATTAAGTCACATGCATTAGGAAAGTTGACCAGCAGACAGAAAGCAATAAATGGTGGGAGAAGGAAGGGAGGAGCATGTTGCTTGACCCCCTTTCTCCTTCTGGTCTGGATCTGCCTGGACTTCAGATGAGATGGGTATTGTATGAACTGTTCCCACTTCCAGATAGGAGATAAGAGTTGAGCCCAGTACTTGCTTCCAGAATCAGGTTCAGATGTTCATCCTTCTTCTTGTGTCCAAGGTAGAATGTGAAACAGGGATGCCAGGAATATGAATTCTTGCTCTGGTGCCATGCGCCGAGGTGCCAAGTACTGACCAGGTCCAGAAGTGGCTGTGGACCAGGCTATTTTCTTCAACTGACTTTACCAATGAAACACCCATACTTGGGTCTTCTGTGTTATGCGAGTGTCTCTTTCAATTGGTGATGAATTGTGGGGTGGTGGGGTGGTGAAGGAAAGTAGCGCTAGTCCTTGGTCTCCCTCAAATGCCACAAAAGTCACATCAACTCTACAATGTAGTGCCCTCATAACTCACAGTTGTGGATATCTCTGTCAAAATCAAACATACAAGATTCTCAGATTACAGAGGCCTTTGTGTTTGGGTTTACGTATGAACAGCAGGTAAGAATGTGCAACCACAAACTCAGGTGTGCAAGAAATAACACATTTATCCTTTTTAACCTTTAGATAGGGAGAATTTAAAACTGAAGCCAAAGTAGACGAAACAGCATAACAAACCTCCATGTAGCTTCAAAAATTATCAGCTGATTGCCAGTCATGTTCTGGTCAGACTCCCAATCAAAACGGTACCTATCTTCCTTCAAAAAATCAGGTAAATTTAACCACTAACCCCCATCAAGATGAGACTGCAAGAAGTTCATTTCCTTTCCTCGGGTTGTGCCAAGGTCCTGGAGTCTTGTACAGAATGAAACATTTGAGGAGGCACCTTCAGTGTGTGTACCCCACTGGTTACTGCAGAGCTTCCCACTGACAAAAACTAAATGAAGTTGGAGGCTCTCTGCTTTGCTGCCATATTGCAGAGCTGAAGAATCATTGCTGTGGCCAGAGCGCCAGGGCCAAGTGTCAGGGTGCAGCCTCCCAGGTGCCCCTTAAAGCCATTCCTTTCAGAGGTCTTGCCAGCCGCACACCCCCCCCACACACACACACACCCAGGGCACAGCAAGCCAGTGTGTATGGGTCCTTGAGGTATTGGTGGGACATACAGATCTCTAGTCCCTTCCTAGTGTTAAGAACACTGTTCCTTCTCACTTTCCACTTTTTAAAGACTCTGAGCCCCTAGCATCATCACCTACCCGTGGCCTAACTCTTCTCTCCTACTCTAACTGGCTGCTTTTGCCTCCTATAGGATTTTATCATACACTGTCTGCACCGATCCAACCTCCTTCTCGTTTCCTAGAGCATGAGCTCTGCAGTCAGACAGCTTGAGGTGAAACCCCAGATCTATCCCTTACTGGCTGTGTGACCGAACCTCTCTGTGCCTCAGTATCCCCATCTATAAAGATAACAATAGTACCCACCACATAGGGTAGTTGTGAGGATAACAAGTTAATATACATGTATGTCTATGTCTATGTGTGTGTGTGTGTATATATATATATAAAGCTCTTGGAACAGCCTGATAAGTAGCAAGTTGCTGATTATCATCCCTCAGCCTCACCTCAGCCCCAAGAGGTATACATTATAATACTAAGTTTATAGACTGGGGTAAGGATACACGGCTACTCTGGGAATTGTGTAGACACTGATTTCATTTATATTAGTAGCACATTCCCATAAGGGTTTTAAAACAGGGACTTAGGCAATATCCCAGTTTATTTTTAAAGCTGGAGCAAATTATTTGCCACGTATAATTAAGCGCTTTTGAGAGTCCAGTAGGACATGATAATTCACCAGTAAATGGTAATCTTAGTAATTCAAGATAATTAAAAAAAAGAAACCTTCCTCTGACTGATCCTGAGGGAGAGACAGCTTTTTCAAACAGCTGGGAGATATTCCGTAAATCTCAGGTAATGTTATTCCTGTAATTCATGATTTATTTACACCCAGGAAGGCGCCGACTCAACAGGCAGGAGTAAGCCATTACTTCCTTAACATCTCATTATTAATCTCATGATTTCCCATATCTCTATTCTGGCAACAGGTCCCCAGATTTTCTCAGATGGCTTCAATTTTAAAGGTCCTAGTGTGTTCTCCCTCAAATCACCCAAATTATCTCTCAAGGAAGTGCCAACATCAGAGCGTCCCTGACCCCTCTCAGGATGGCACTGCACAGAGATATAGCAGAGTCACCTTTTCCTTGTGTGGGTGTGGATTTCGATGTGGAAAATGTCCTCACCAAGCCTCCTAGACAGTCGAAGCAGTCGAGTTTAAGAGCATACCCATGAAAGAGGGAGCAGTGTGTGAAGAGTCTGGGTCCCGGCAGCCGAGGGCCTGGGGTGAGATCTTCCCCTAGCCGGCTAGCTGTGGGACCATAGGAAAGTTGCTTCATTTGAGTTTTCTATTTGGAAAACGAAGGTCTGTGGGCCCCTACTGTTGCCCTTCTTCTACTTTAAAGCAAAATGCCCAGGTTCTTCTCCAGACCAGCAGTAAAACACAAAAGCAAAACAAAAACAAAACGCTGTTGTTTCCATGTTGGGCTGAGTCAGGAGCTCTTTGGTAAGACAGGGCTGATATTTATCTGGTATGTACTTCCTCTCTTGTGAGGCTAGCACGTATTCTGTCTGCTCATTCTCAGACTGTACTTAAGTATTGTGGCAATGTCCCTCTCCTCCTCTTCCTCATCCCTAATTAAGAGGGTTAACCTCTGGGGTCAGAGAGACCTGGGTCTGAGTCCCGACTCTACCCCCATCAGCTCTGTGATCATGGGCTGGTTATTGAAAATTGCCTTCACTTTGTGCTCTGTAAAGTGGGGACACATGTAGGCACTAGAGAGCATTCACTGAGCATCAAGCTCAGTGCTTAACATAATGCAACACCTAATAAATGTCACTAGCGTTACAGTGAAAGAAAGGGCCTCAAAGTCTTCAGCTATAAAGTGGAAATGAAAAGCCTGGCCAATAAGAAGGATTAAAGGAAAACCTCACAACTGCAGAGAAAACTCTCACTTAGAAAATTATACCAAGGGAAAAGCAGGAGAAGAAGAAATGTAAGCAAAATTGACAATTGGCCTTATCAGTGATTAATGTTCACTTAATCATATCATCGTCATTAGGGAATATCAATTTAACTGAATACATTGTAATAGATCTATATTGGGAGGGTGGGGGAAGAGGAAGGAAAGATTTAAGAGAGTGAAGTTCACATCAACCATAAAAGGCAGTCAATAAGTATTGTCAAAATTGATTAGTCAAGAAAACACCGCAAAAATGTATCATTTAGAAATGTGGATGCAAATATGGGAAGATACATGGCTGGGAGGCTGGGCAAGAGACACATGACTGCTATTTTTTTTCATTATAAGCCTTTTAGCATTGTATTATTTAGGATTATATTAGGCTGCAAGGAACAAGAGCAATAACATGTGCACAGGTAACAATTGCTTAAATGTGAGAAAGTGTATTCCTTGCTCAGGTGAAAGTCCACGGGATGAAGCCAAGTTCTGGTATGGCAGCTCCATTCCGTGAAAACCCAGCAGACAATTCCTCCCAGCTCACCACCCTAAAGAAATCGCCATGTTCACAGCCCAAAGCCACCCTCCTCTCAGTGAGGGGGCTTGCGGTCTCCTTAGGCGAGCTCCATGACCAGGCACTCAGCACTCCTACTCGCATCCTACTGGCCAGGACTTTTCCCATCCCCACGTTTAGCTGCAAGGGAAGTTTGGAAGCATAGCGTGTATTCGAGACAGCCTTATGTCCAGCTAACAGATTTCTTACCTTGGAAGAATGGGAGATTGGATATAGGATCAATAGCACTACTTGACTTCTGGGCTACTTTAAGGTTCAGACGCTTTAATCAAATAAAACCTGAATGCAAACCAAATAGAACACCAGGTGTTATGTGGTGGCTAAGAGCTCAATCTCTAGTGTCAGAGGCTGGGGGTTGAGTCCTGTGTGATCCCCTTAGTAACTCCATTTCCTTATGTGAGATGGCAATTAAAGGAGTTGATACTAAAACATGCTTACGATAGTAGTTGGTGTATGGTAAGTGCTCATTCGGGGTGTGTTTGTGTGGTGGGGGTTGTCATAAACCTTTTACAATTATTAAAATAAATAAGCGCCTAAACCTCAACTATCTGACAAAGACCAATCAATGAAAGGGACAAATTAAGGAGGACAATGACATCTCCAGGAAACATTTTGAGAATCATTCAGGGAATAGAACACATTTTAATAAATAAATTTAATAAATAACCTTAGTAATATTCAAGAAAATACTGTGTACATAAAAACAAGAAATTAATGCGTGAAAGGGGGCAATGAGCCAGTATTGGATACAACTAACACAACTAATGGACAGCCTCAGATTCTCTGAGCCTCACAAATGTCACGGACACACAGTGGCATCCGGGGCCTCAACCCACCTAACATCGCAGGAACTGAGGCCAATCCGTTACTCCCCTTATTTCTGGCTCTTGCCACCACCTCTGGGAATGGTATACATTCTGGCTTCCCCCAAAAGGGATGGATGAAAGTACTAATGGCGAGGGGGGGGTGGGGGGGCGGGAATTCACTCGCATGGGGCAAACTTTTGACCAGTGAGTGATAAAAGCCAGGAGGAAGCTCAGACCACCAGACATGAAATAGGTGCACCAATTTTCTGGGGTTTTTTGAATATAAAAAAATTAACAGTCATGTTTTAAGTTTTATATATTCAAAATAGAAACATGTTATTCAAATCTCCAAAATTAATCAGTAGAAAAGAGCTGAAAAAGTACTTGACAAGGGGAGTCTGGGTGGCTCAGTCGGTTAAGCGTCTGCCTTCAGCTCAGGATCTCGGGGTCCTGGGATCTAGCCCCATGTTGGGCTCCCTGCTCAGTGGGGATTCTTCTTCTCCCTCTCCCTCTGCCACTACCCCTGTTCGTGTTTTCTCTCCCTCTGTCAAATAAATAAATAAATAAACAATTTTAAAAATCTTAAAAAGAATAAAAAAAGTACTTGACAAAAATCAGTAGTCTTTTGGATAATAACGAGCTAACAAGGAGGCAATAGCTTTGCTCTGGAGTTGTTACACCAAGAACTAATAGCATAATATATGCTCTAAAGTTATCATGGTAACTGCCGGAATATAACCCCTCAAATATGTGGCTGGCAATTCCTCCTAAGTGGTTAAGAGTAGAAGAGACATAATTTTCGTTTTATGTTATTTTACACTGTTCAGTAAAAATTGACAGTGTCCAAATACTATATATAGCTTCAGATATAATTACTTTTTAATCGTGGAAGAATATATACAGACTCTCACATTGGTTGACATGGGAGAAGAGGTTTTGTCTTGTTCCTGTTTTGCATTATGTGCCTTGGGGTTGTTGTGATGTTTTTGTGGGTCATGTGTGACACTTATGAATAAAGTCTTTGGGGAGGGAAACTGATATATCAATACACACCATGCCTGGCACGGAGTGAGCACACAGTCGGTGACTTCTTTCCCTCATCTGAAGCAGTTGAGCTCAGGAGTAATGGATTAAAGGACATGGTGTACGTTTGGCTCTGCTCAATAAGCACTGATTATTACTATCATCTTGATATTGATGATCTTCAATTTTCTAGTCCTCAGTTCACTAAATCGCATCCCACCTAAAACAAGTGGATTGTACAAACCAATCTAAAGAGATTCCTTCTTTCAATCAGCTCAGGGTCCCAAGATTTTCCAGAAACTTTACAGCAAATCCTGGTTTCCACCTTCTCCTGTAATGAGATTCTGAGCACCAGCATCCTCACCTGAGAACTGAGGACGATACTAAGATTCAGCTCCAAGATTACAAATGCAACAATGCATCTAGTGCATGGCCCATAGCAAAGCCTCAATAGGTGAAAGCTACATAGCTGTTGTTTTTGTTACAGAGAGCCAGGAAGCCAACCAATTAACATCTTGAATAAGGAAAGGGAGAAATGCCTCCACAAGCATGCGGGCCAAGACTGCTATCTTGAGACTGTCCGCAATCGGGAAGCACAGGGCATTCCTTGGCCAAATTCCCCAAGGCTGCAGTCATCACTAGGATCTGCTGCCTCCCTGTGGAATTTTACAGACACAGTCATGAGACAGGCCAAGCTTCCAGGCCAGAATTTCATTGCCAAACCAATCTCAGACAGAAATCCTGGGCTTCCTAAATCATCTGTTCATGAATCATTACTATTCAAGTCTTTATGCAACTATCACCTTCTCAGTGAGTCCGATGCAGGCTGCTCTATTTAATAGAGCAACTCACAGCTCACCGGCCCCCAATTCCTTCTGTACTGCCCCCGTGCCTCCTTCTTTCATTGCATCTATCACCTCCTCATATACTATTTAACTTATTTATTCTCATTCTCACACTCACCGCTTATTTTCTGTCTTGTCCCTTTACTTCACAGGGCAGACATTTTTTTGGTTGGTTTTGGCCTGGTCTAATGCGGTTGCAAGGGCCTAAAACAGTGCCTGATGCATAGAAGGAACTCAGTATTTCTTGAATGAATGAATGAATGAATGAATGCTTTCTTCTGTAACATGACATGAAATGCTTGGGAAGCTTGAAGATACTGGGTTTGATGTTGTTGTTGTTGTTTCTGAACTGCATAAATGCATGGGAAGCCACAGTCCATGCTACCAAATGTTGCTCTCTTAAGTCAGACTCTGTAACAGGAACATGATCTCTGATTCCTGTCCGGAGAACCCAAGCAAACACGTCCAATACTCGATCGGCAATAGACCCGGTGGCACCTATGCAACTTCAGTCTGCACCGTCCTAAGCAGACTGCTGTGTGTGTGTGTGTGTGTGTGCGCGTGTGCCCGAGCATGTGTGCACATGTTCATGCGTGTGACCCACACAGGATTTTGAAGATGCAACACCTGTGGAAGGAAGAACTAGTTTCCTTTCTGGTGATTAGGGGGTGAAAAGAGGGAAAAGGGAATTTGATGAATCTTCAGGACTTTGATCTTATACTTTTAGCCAATGTGAAAAACATCGTAAAGCCACGTTTTTAAAAGCACAGCCCAAAATGGGATGGGCAAATCTGAGTGACATCTGAGTCCTTTTCTAACCTAATATAAGCCCAGGTCCAGGATGTCTATAATGCAAGCCTTCAAACTCAGAGCTGTGTTCAAATCACACCCCCACACCTTGAAACCTCACTTTAATCCCACTGAGCCTCAACATCTTCATCCATCAAATGGGTATCACCGTTTGAGAATTAAGTGAGATAGTGAATTTATAATTCAACTCTTTGGTGTCTCCCCAAGCCCCAAAATTCAGCTCTTTGAGTCACTTTCCTTTATAAAAAATTTCAGGTCAAGTCCTTCTCCATATCTACGCTGCGAATCCAGGAATCGCTTGGGTAGCCTTCTGTTGGAGGATGACTTTTCCCCTAGTAGCTTCTTACTCCGATTGCCTGTTTCCTCTGAGTCAGGACTTGTCTTTTGCTGCAACTTTCCTTTCTCTGCCCCATGTCAAAGGAAATGTGTAGGATTTCATTATCCTTCCCACCAAGAGCCTGTTAATACAGGCAGTTGTGTGGCTCATTCCTAATAAAAGTTGGGGACAACAGAAGGGGTTTATCTCCTGGAACAATAGAACAGTCAAGTGAACTCACCTGTTCTTAAAGTTTTATTAAGCATTCCCTTGCGGTCATCTGTCACTAGACGTGCTACTTCTGGACATCTCAGGTCTGGTTCACCCTTGTCTCTGCTCTCTATGTGAGGAAGGAGGAAGTAGAAATATCTTTCCCCACACTGATGTAACTTACGCTAGTACCATTAGAAGTGTTTTTTGTTGTTGTTGTTGTATCAGGCCTGTCATCCTAACTTTTTTTTCCCCTGTGCACATTGCCTGGCACCTAGTACATGCTCAGTTAACAGGAGCCCTTATTACGATGCTCTTCTCCAAGGGACATTTTTGCAGTTCTGACAGAGGAAGGCAGAAGGCAAAGCCATGCAAGGTCCTCACCTGAGACTGGGAAAAGAGACAGTGTCTTAGCTGGGTTTCCCCAAAGCAGGCTGAGTACAGGGGGTTTCTTGGGGAGTCCAGGAAGCTGAGGGAGAGTGAGATAAGAAAGGGAGAAAAGCTAATGAGGGGTATAGAGTCCATAGCCACAGGTTATTACCGTAGGCAAAGGGATCAATCATACTAGGAAACCTCGGCAGAACCAGGACAGGGAGACTGAGGCCATTTTCCCACTGACTCCTGACCCTCATTGGTTGGGGTTTACTTTTGGGATATATTAAACCCCCTCCCACCCTGCAGTTCCAGGTTTGTCTCGTTGGAAGAGGAGTCACTTCCATGGTGTTGTAGAAGGTCCTGAGGTAGAGAGTAGAACATTTCCAGCGCTTGAATTGGGAGCTGTCGCACACTGGAGACCATTTACCCCTCCCTGCAGGTCAACACACAGGTGGGCTGCAGGAAGGTGGAGAACAGCATCTCTGCTGGGGGGAAACAAAAGCACTGAATCTTAGTCCTGACATGGCTCCTAAATACTGTCTGACTTCGAGTAAGAACTTGAATCTTCTGTGCCTCTAATCATTTCTTCTCTACTATGGGAAAGGGGAAGGAGACACCGTCACTGTGAGCACATACTGTGTGCTAGACAGACCCCCTGGGAATTCTCAAGGCTGCTCTCTATCTTCACAAGTACCCAAGGAAGTAATATTTTTTTCTGTGTACAGACAGGAAAGCTAAGGCCAAGAGAGCAAAAGTATATGCCCAAGGGTCACTCAGCTACTAATAAAAATATTGAGCTTTGAGTCCAGGTCTTTAAAACCGCCGAATCTTGGCTTCTCCATCACACAAGATGAAATGGGGAAAACAACCCCATCCCAATAATAAAGGGCAAAATTACTTGCAAAACCCTGGCAAGCGAAGGTCCTCACAAAATGGTTAAAATCTTGTTGCTGTGCTCAGTAAACTTCCCCGCCCTTCCTGAGAATTGGGGGTCAGGGAGGCTAGGAGTTGGGTAACTTGTGTGCTAAGCCTTGGGCAGCTCCACATTTATATTGCTCAGCTCTCCACACACACACACACACACACACACACACACACGCACGCACGCACACACACACCAGCCATCTGCTTCACCTTTGCAATCCAGTGGAGTGAGCTCCACTAGACTCAGAATTTGCAATTCTCTCCGGTGTCTGTGACTTGGTAGGACCACCAGACACCTCCTGCTGGACCAGACCCTGAACTGGTAGAATTCATTTTATTTGGATGTTTCTCTGTTTTTCTGTTAACTTTCCTTTTTCAAGGGATATTTTTATGAGTCATTTGCTGGCTTTTCTTCTCCTAAGTCATCTGATTTCCATTTAGCTTCTGTTCCAACTTCAAGATGTATTTTCTTTTACAGCCATTTTAGCTTGGACTTAATTGGTCTGCCACAGGCCCTCACTGAACAGTTACGTTTCTGCTGGTTTTATGGGTACTGGAGGTTCAAGATTCATTTGGCTTGGCCAGGTCCATATTTTCTTGCACACTTTCTTACTCTTTACTCCTCTCCCCGCTATTGTTTTGGAATCAACTAACTTTAAACCTTCATGGGTATTTCACTTGGCTTGGTTTTTCCTTGCTGAGTTTTACTGGTTTCTGAGTGTTTATTTCTCATTTATTTCTCAGTATACTGTTTGCTCTACTCCTGCTTTTGGACACGGCTGAGGAATGATAGCTTTTCAGCCTCCTGGTAAGAGGTCCTACAAGTTAAGTGACCATGAGTCCTCATTTGTCTTGGACAGCCCTGGTTTGGCCTGATGTTCTGGCACCCCCCATCCGAGTATCCTTTTGAAAATGGCCAGGTTCCACTAGGGTGATGAATTATATGGCTGCCCTATCTACAGGTGTGTTTGCCCCACTTCCCTCAGCTGACCAGTGTTGAGTCTACTTGTGTCCTATTGGTCCTGAGGCAGAAGACGCCTCCTATCCTATGTTATTCTCTGTGGGCTTACCTACAGTCTGGGAAGGTTCCCTTTCTTTTCTATCAGGGAAAAGCTGTTGATTTACCTTGTGTTTAAATTGAAACCTGTGATTGGACATCTATGCAGAACATGTCCTTAAGAAAGGATGGTCACTGATTGCCGTGGGAAGTGCAAAAAGATAGAGGTACAGCATTATACCTATTGATTTCTTTCGACTAATGTTATGACATGAACACTGCAGTGTCCTAAGTTCTATTTCAATATTTTCCATGAAAATAGGAAATCCCAGGGTCTCTCCTTCTACTCATGTATTTGAAAGGGCTTTGGATGGTTGACATGGATTTGCATCCCTGCTTCATTACGTACCAATGGTCCAATCTCGGACAAATTCCTAAAGCTGTTCTGGCCGCCTTTCTGCCACTTGCGCAGATAACAAATATTTGATCTTTCAGAATGTCGTGAAGATTAAGTCAGATAACGTATACGTGGAACTAGATAGAGGAGGTGGTTGTACAACATGGTGAATGCACTAAATGCCACTGAATTGTAAACTTTAAAGTGGTTAATTTTATGTTATGTCTGTTCCAACCGAATAAAAAAACAAATTAAAAAAAAAAAAAACCCATGTATGTGAAAAGTTCTAGGGCAAGCTGGTGCTCATGGCCCTTTCTCCGTCATTAGGAAAGGGTCAAGGGGCATCTCTGATAGTTTCAGGGGGGCCTGATTGTCACAAGGCCAGGCTTGCCTTCCCAGGCTAAGCACCACACGGCTCCAGCTGCTGCCATTCGCATTGTCGCATAAGTGAGTGGCGCCCCCTGTTGGTGTGCGGCACCCTGGCCCTCAGTGCACCAGTTTGGATGGTTTGCATCAGAATGCCCTAAGTGAACTCATTAAAATAACGAACGCACAGGTCCCACTTCTGGAGAAAAATTCAATAATTCTGCGGCGGGGCTTTGGATTTTCACTCTTTAATAACCTCCCTGGGTGAATCTTCTACATACGAGAATCATCAACTTAGAATCTTTCACCACCCTGTAATCTCTTCCTTTGAAGCATATACTTCAGTGATCACAGTAACACCTGTCGGCTGGTTCTTTAACCAGGATGCCATCTAATGCCTTATATTTGCATAATTAATCCAAGTGCTTTATACTCACACAGTCCTCACAGCTATTCTCCCTACTTGGCTGGGCAAGACTGACCGTTCTCACTTTCCTGACGTGGAAACTGAGGCGGAGCCTTTCATCCGTGGGCACTCAGCTCTCTAGGGGTGGAACCAGAGCTGGATTCCCAACTTCCAGACATTCATCTACTGAGAACTTCCTTCCTCTAGAAATAAAATCATGCCCATCATTGTTCCCCATTCGCCTTTTCTTTTTGTTTCTGCTTCTTGGAGAATTTTTTTTCCCTTATTCATTCTATTCCTCCTTTCTTTTCTTCTTTTTTTTTTTTTTTGTTTTGTCCTTAAAGTGTTGGCTTCTTCCTCAAATATCACCATTATTCCTCTTCCTTGATAATGATTTTTTTTCTCACTCTAACAGAGCAGAGGGAGTGGTTATATGAGCAACTGTACAACTTTACAATGAAAGCATATGCAGTTATTAAAAGGAGTGGGAAGGGAAGGGGCTTCTTAACACAGTGAGACATGAAAAAAGCAGGTCACAGAGGAGCGTGTGTGTGTCTGTGTGAACAAAGTTATGAAAGCACATTTATATACTCATGCAAAAGACACAAAGCCAACTATTACCTGTGAAGTGCCCGCTGGGTGGGGTGAACAACCATCCTAGTTTGCCCATTCCCGGGAAACAAGACTTTTGGTTTTAAAAATTGGGAAAGTCTCGGGGTGCCTGGATGGCTCAGTCAGTTGAGCATCTGCCTTTGGCTCAGGTCATGATCCCAAAGTCCTGGAATCGAGTCCCACGTCAGGGTCCTTGCTCAGGGGGGAGTCTGCTTCTCCCTCTGCCCCTTACCCCATTCTCGTGCTCTCTCTCTCTCTCACTCTCTCTCAAATGAATAAATAAATAAATAAAATCTTAAAAAAAATTGAAAGTCTCAGGCAAGCCAGGACAGGTCGGCCACCTTACCTCTGGGCAGTGACGGGATTGGAGGTGGGGTGGGTGAGGGGTGAGAGGTACAGAAATCTGGCCTCCTGCTCTTTTCCTTAAACAACCTCTACAAACTGCAGGGAGTCTGGTAGTTGCCCACATCGATTTGAATCCAACTGCCTGCCTTACAGCAGAGCTTAGATGCTGGGGGATCTTATCCAGGGCAATTCCCAACTCAGGGCATCCATTGCCCCATCTGCTAAAACTGGGTTAGGAATAATCACCATCTCCGCAGAAATCAGAGGACTGAATAAATGAATACATTTGGAATGGTTTTTGGTGCATAGCAGCTACTCAAAAATGCTAGGTGTTATCCCGTATCTGCTCTATTTGAATCTTTTCTGAGTGATATTTATTAATGGCGTTATTTAAATCACAGTTGTGTGGGTTTTTTTTTTTTTTAATTTCAGGGAAGTAAGGCTTAAAAAAAAAAAGAAAGAAAAAGAAAAACTCTGATATCCTGGCACCGCTCTTTTGTCTATGCCGTAACTATATCTGTGTGTGTGATTCTCTATGTATCATCTTCTAAATATTTTCCACAGCTGTTCTTTTTTATTGTTATTAAATAGATATGTTTGACTTCAGTCTATCTCCATGCTCAAAATATAAAGCAGAGCCTCTCTTTTGTCACAGGCAGGAATGGGTCCAGTCCTCTACATTCTCCTTATTTGCTTATTTAAACAAGTGTTTGTTTCCTTCTTTATCCAATGGTATGGGATGTTTGGCCAAAGCAAGCAAATGTCACTTTATGTAATCGCCAGCTGGGGCACTCAGTCCTAAAAACTGTTGCTCACCCAGAGGTGCTTTGAGCAAGACTCGCAATGGAAGACAACTAACTCATTCATGCCTCAGGGTCGTGTTTACCTTTCCATTGTCAGTAAAAGACCTGTTTGCTTGACCGGAGGTCCTTGGGTTAAGCCTGTTAGCAAGGATGCCTGCTAGAAGATCACAAATATATGAGAATTGATGTCTTGGGTTTCCTCAAAGATTCCCACCTCCAAATCTCTCAGTTTTCAGTGGAAGGAGGGATTTAAATTTAGGGAAGTTTCGTTATTTATTCAAGCTAACAAATATTTATTCTTTACAATGGGATTGCCAAAAGAACTTCATTTCATGAGTTTGCTAGTCCTTTATATGTTGTGTTTAAGTCACAACCTATTACAAACATACTTGTGCTCTTAAAAAACAAGTCTTTTTTTTTTTTTTTTTGGCCGACGTCAATGCCACCTGTGCAAATTTCACCAATTTTTTTCTTTGCTTTTCATTAACTTATTTGTAACTGCTGTTAGCAGAGGGCAATAGAGCTGAACAGCTGAGAATTCAGACTCTGGACACCGACTCCTGAAATCATCCCTTGGCCTGACAACATGAGGCAAGTTCCATCACCTTTCTGTTGTGTGGCTGCCCCATTTGTAACAACAGGGATAGTTTATCTTATAGGGACTTTGTAAGTAATAAATGATGTAATAAACATAAATGGCTTAAAACTTGGCTAGGTGCAGAGTGAATACAAAAGCACTAGCTTCTGCTGTGTGTGTATTTATACCATAGGGAGAGGGGATTTTTTTTTCTAATATTTTATTTATTTATTTATTTATTTGACAGAGAGAGAGAGACAGCAAGAGAGGGAACACAAGCAGGGTGAGTGGGAGAGGGAGAAGCAGGCTTTCCGCCGAGCAGGGAGCCCGATGTGGGGCTCCATCCCAGGACCCTGGGATCATGACCTGAGCTGAAGGCAGCCGCCTAACCGACTGAGCCACCCAGGAACCCAGGAGAGGGGATTCTGAAGCTGTCTGCAGCAGCGATAGGCAGCTGGGTAGCCATCAGTGTTTAGGGGGACCCAGCTCCCTTCCTCCCTTTTGGTAAGGACCTCATTCTTTCTGGGGACTGCCTCTGGTGGACCTGCCCACTCCAGCACCCTGGGCACAAGGGAGATCACTGGCGCATGCGTGGCCCATCAAGTCCTTCCCCTGGATTTGACAAATAGAGGCTTTGATAATGATGATGAAGCAATGATTGCAACGGCCAGTCCTTAAGAGCACTTCCTGTGTGCCAGACCCAGTTCTAAACACTTTACATATATTAACTCCTTTAACCCTCATGACAACCCAAGGAGGTCAGTACTGTGGTTATTTCCATTTTTCAGATGAGGAAATGAAGTGTGAAGCGATTCAGTAGCTTGCTTAAGATCACACAGCTGATAAAGTAAGAGTGCTAGGAGATCTGGCCAGTTTAAGAGACCCCCTCTTTCACCTGGGGTGCCTCAGCTGATGATGGATGCCTGGGTCTCTGGGAGAGGCTATGTGCTGCCTTCTCTTTCTGCCACACAGTGGAAGGCCACCTGTGTAGCAGGCCAATATTCAGAAGACAGCAAAGGTGAGAGAAAGAGGGAAGAGGAAGAGGGAGAAATAAGAAAGGAACAGAGAGAATGTATCTTAATGACAATGTCTGAGTTCTCTACCCTCAGGCTTCCCAGTTCTGTGATATAATGAATTCTCTTCCCCACAATTCCCCTTTTTAAAACCAATTCAATTTGGGGTGCCTGGGTAGCTCAGTCAGTTAGGTGTCTGCCTTTGGCTCAGGTCATGATCCCAGGGTCCTGGGATCAAGCCCCATGTCAGGCTCTCTGCTCAGTAGGGAACCTGCTTCTCCCTCTCCCTCTGCCTGCCACTCCCCCTGCTTGTGCTCTCTTTCTCTCTCAGTCAAATAAAAAAACAATTCAGTTTGATTCAGTCCCTTGAAAACAAAAGAATCCTGACTTATTTAGGTAACAAAAGTGAGTTTTGCTTGATCTTCTGTTATGGAAAAATACATATGACATAAAATTTACCATTGATAACATTCAGTACACTCACAGCATTGTCCAACCATCACACTATTTAGTTCCAGAACATTTTCATATGGAGTGCAAAAGGAAACTCTGTATCTGTTAAACAATAGATTCCCATCCCTCACTCCCTCCAGTCTCTGGCAACCACTAATCTGCTTTATCTCTAAGGAGTTGCTTATTCTGGATATTTCATATAAATGGAATCACATACTATGTGGTCTTTGTAGTTGGCTTTTTCATTTAGCATAGTGTTTTCAAGACTCATCCCTGTTAGAGCTTATATTACTACTTCATTCCTTTTCATGCCTGAATAATATTCCATTGTATGGATATAACACATTTTGTTCATCCATGCATCAGCTGATGCACAATTGGGTTGTTTCCACCTTTTGGCTATCAGGAATAGTGCTGTGAACATTCGTGTACAAGTTTTTGTCTGAACACCTGTTTTCAGTTCTCTTGGGTGTGTACCCAGAGTGAATTGCTGGGTTATATGGTAATTCTATGTTTAACTTCTTGGAGAACTGTCAAACTGCTTTCCACAGTGCCTGAACTATTTTACATTCCCACCAGCAATGTGGAAATATGGTTATTATTTAAACGCATGGGAAAATAATGAAATACAAAATTCCACAATTATTGGTCTTATGTAAAAGCTTTGAGGACCTCACGGTGCACACACATAAGCACGATGCCACATTTAATGTTTAAACATCTTCTTTCTACAAAGCTCTCACCCAACTTTGCAGGTGGCATAAAAGAGGAATAATATTCACTTTCAGTTCTCAAAAGGCTCATGATATAATAGAGGTTGTAATTAAATTTCCAACTTTCAGGTAAAAAATTGGTATAGATAGGCCATTTCTTATGACACAACCTAATACATAAGCAACTATAAAAGGTAATTTGTGATTTTAAGCCTTCAATGGAGTGCTATTTTCATACAGTCTTATAGCCTAATACATATACTTAATTAAGGACCCATTCAACCAGCCAACAAGTATTTTTGGCAGGAGAGGTACCCGAAATATGTGCTAGGTATGTTGCAAAGTGCTAAGAATACAGACCCTGATGCACTTATCCAGTCTAGTACGAATCTGCAGTGGTAGCCCTAGCCTCCAAGAATATTCATTTAGTGTCTAATGGAAAGGAAATATGCCGAAATGTTCAGTGTCTTTCTCCAGTTATTGGATTATGGGTCATTTTTATCATTCTCTTCTTTTGCCTCTCATTTCTAAGTTTTCCTAAAATGGAGTATGCATTGTTTTACCAGTTTGAATAATACACTCTTCCAAGTCTTTTCTCTTAATCAAGCTAGAGAGAGCAAAAATCCAAATAATTTGTTGTATAGCTAAATAGACATTTTTAATATCATGAAGATGATCTTTCACAAATAAGGGTGAAAGTTTTAAGTTGTTTTGGTCAGCCTAAATCTAATTGCTATGCTATTTTTGGGTAACATTTACAGGTCCTTGAAAGTGTCTCCTAGCTATGCCATTGATATGTCTCAACTTCAAACATTTGTTTTTATTGTCCACATATGTGCATATTTTGACCTCTTCTAATTCTTATGAGATTATTACGTTGAAGAATATGGTGACTCCAGTTAAAACTGTGAGAATAAGTTAAACAGTGCGGACCAAGGTTTTATTAAAATAAATACCGTTAATGAAAACTCTGCTTTGGGAAATGTATGCTTTATGTGGTTTCTCAGACTTCTGTTCCTTGAGGGGGGAAAGCAATTAAGAAGTTAAAGAAGTACTTTTTGGGATACTGATTGTAGGATAAGTGTATTCAAATATAGACGCTTTCTTCACATACCCAGCTGCTATTTACCGAGGAATTCCCGTGTGCCAGACACCTTACTTTGTTTAATTCATGGTAACCCTCATAATAATGCAACAAACCAGGATTTAATTCCCCCACTTCATAGATGAGAAATTGACGTCTTCATCAATGTGTTAATTTTCTAAGATTAAGCAGCTGGTACAACAAAGTGAGATTTAAAGCCAGATCTTTCAGATTCCCAAGCCAATGCTTTTTTTTTTAAGATTTATTGATTGATTGATTGATTGATTGATTTGAGAGAGGAGAGCATGAATGGGTGGGGCAGAAGGAGAGGGGGAGAAAATCCCAAGCAGACTCGGAGCCCAACACGGGGCTTGATCCTGCAACCCTGAGACCATGACCTGACCCAAAACCAAGAGTTGGTCGCTCAACCAACTGCGCCACTCAGGCACCTCCAAAACCAATGCTTTGTCTACTATATTATACTTTCTTTTATGGAGTAATGATCAAGAAAATATATTTTAGGGGCGCCTGGGTGGCTCAGTTGGTTAAGCGACTGCCTTCAGCTCAGGTCATGATCCTGGAGTCCCGGGATCGAGTCCCGCATCGGGCTCCCTGCTCGGCAGGGAGTCTGCTTCTCCCTCTGACCCTCCTCCCTCTCATGCTCTCTGTCTCTCATTCTCTCTCTCAAATAAATAAATAAAATCTTTAAAAAAAAAAAAAAAAAAAGAAAATATATTTTAAAGCTGATCAGGATTTCTTGATTGGTGGTATGGACATTTGGGACCAGATCATTCTTTTTTGTGAGGGCTTTCCTGTGCATGTAGGATGTCTAGCAGCGTCTCTAGGCTCCACCTACGAGATGCTAGTATCATCCCCCAATTATGACAACCAAAGATACTTCCAGACATTGCCAAACTCCCCTGGAGGAAAGAAATCATCCCTGGTTAAGAACCATGTGCTCAATCATACTCCCCATTATTCAGAGGGAAAACGATCCGTTTTGAGATTTCATAGAGACAGACTGACTGTAAAGGAATTTCCCAAAGCCTGCTCGAATGAGTCCATGATTAGGTCGACATGAAACAAGTAGATGCAGATATTGGAGATTTGACAATAATTGGTGTGGTGCAGACAGCTCAGTGAGGTAACTTAGACTCCAGAGCAGCCTCCTGCCAACTTTGCCCTTCACTCACTGCCCTGCCTCTGGGATATTAGCACTAATGAATAAGGGCGATGTCATATTTATACACGGAGAGAAGACTTTTCATTATAACATAAAGGATAGGCTGCTCCTTCAAAAACATGAATACAAGTGAGATAAAAACCCAGAAAAGCAGTCAGGCAGTTAACAACTCTTTAGAAATGGCAGCTCCACGATGGGGTCATTGTTCTAAACCCTGGGGATACCACAGGCAGAAAAGAGACAATAGACTCCTTCACAGAGTTTGAAGTCTAGTAAGGAAGACAGGCATTAGCAAAAAAATTACACACGTGATTAATTCAATAATTACAAGTAGGCATGGAGCTGCAAAAGATTCATCCTTCTTATGCTTTTGGATGCCAGGTCAAAAAGCACATGATCTCCATCTATGCTGGTTAACGAGCTACTATCCCTGAGCTCCCGATCCACTTCTCTACAGTCTGTCTTCTGGTTATGCACAAACTACATTTCCCAGATGCCTTTGCCTGGTGGTTTCCTGTTAAATTCTTTTCACGGAAAGCAGAGAGGGAACTTAGAAGGCAGGAGGAAGTGAGAAGCAAGTAGAAGGTCCTGGAGAAGGGACTTCCTTCTCCCTGTTTGCTTAAAGCCCCAGAAGTACCCTTCAGCCCAGAGCAGCAGCTGGTTCGAGCCTCCGGGGCCTTCTGGTATTCCCAGGACCAGCCTCGTGCCCTCCAGAGCAGCCAAGAGTGGCCGGGTTGTGCCCCTTCACAGAGCTCTGCAGAGCTCCCCCTATGCTGTTTTGTTCTTTAAACCCCCCAACATCTTGCAGTAATACCCTTTACTCAATCTCCTCTGTTAAAACACCTCGTATATTGTCTGTTTTCCTGACTGAACTCTGCCTGACATATGATTTGGAGTCAAGCATCATCCACAAAGTAGAAACACAGCAATGCTTCCTGCTGACCAAGGCAAGGACAAGACCCTGTGAGGAGTCTTCCCTATTTAGGAGGGTGACTTCAGAAGACAGAATTAGTGGAAAATAGCAACACATGTCTGAGGACAGAGAAGTGAACAAGACCAAGTCCCTGCCCCCCATGGAGCTCATGATCTAGTGGGAGGAGCTAGACAGTAAATGAATAAGTCACCAATAAGTCACACAGTTTGCCAGGGCATATTAGTTTCCTAGGGCTGCTGTGACAAAGTACCACGGGCTGGGTGGCTTACAAGAGCAGAAATGTATTCTCTCACAGTTCTGGAGATCAGGTTCAAAAGCATGGCCATGCTCCCTATGAAGGCTCTGCGGGAGGATCCCTCTTGCCTCTTCCAGCTTCTGGTGGTGTCAGGGGTTCCTCAACTCCTATCTCTACCCCCTCTTCACATTGCCTCATCCTCCCTGTGTGTCTCCTCTTGTAAGAACACTTGTCCTTGGACTCAGAATCCACCTGGATCATCTAGGATGAGTGCATCTCAAGATCCTTACCTTAATTATATTTATAAAATTGCTTTCTCTGGGGCACTTTGGTGGCTTAGTCAGTTAAGCCTCCAACCCTTGGTATTCGACTCAGGTCTTGATCTCAGGGTCCTGCCCCAAGCTCTCAGTCTCTCCTTCCTCCTTCTGCTTCAGGGCCACCCTGACTGTCTGGGAGCCCCCTCAGACAGCATCAAAGCACAGATCCAAAGTGTGAGGAGTCAACACTCCTGAAGTCTGGAGCCAGTTGGATACACATTCCACACCATTCAGTGGATATTCTGGCAGGTGCTATACACCTCTGTCTCTTCGCATGGGAATGTAAGTGCTGAAAGAGCAGGAACTTTTTCTGACTTCACATACCCAATTATTCTCCACTGACTGACTCTTGTGTGCATTGGTTATTTCGGTGACTCTTCATAACTCAGGGGTTCAAATACCCATTTTATGAGAAAGCACCTCAATTCTATTTAATCTTTGCTATTCTTCAATATCTGAAAAGGGCTATCTACTATACTTTATTCTGGAAAAATAAATTAGAATTTCAAGGTAAGTTGCCAGTAATGATACCTCGTCCTAATCTTTATCAAAACAATACAGAGAAAAGTGGAAAACCAATGCTATTTTTATTTTATTAATTTCCTTTACATATAAAATCCAAAGATTAATTTTAAAAATTCCCATTTTACTGATGAAGAATTGGAGCCTTAGACAGTTTTTTAAATTCTCAACATCATACCCCGAGATCATCTCCAAGAAGTGAAATTTAAAATCACTCTTTTCTAATTCCCAAAACAATGCCCTTTTCGTTCTATTACATTTGCTTTTCCTGAGTCATGAAACAGAACTTCAGACAACACTGACCATCCAGTAAAACCACTGAGTAATTCACTGGGGGCTGAATTCCTTTCATTAAAGTCTGTTAGTGGCCGGAAGCTCATGTTTATTAAGCATCTACCTTAGCATTATTCGATTTTCTCATCATCACATAATGGAAGATGTACTCTCTAAACCCTTAGAATAATCTGGAAGCCCTTGATTTGACATAGAAGCACTTTCCTTCTGCTGATAATCTAGGATGGCTGGTAAATAAAAATTGACCTCACCAAAGATCACAGCTCAGTTGCCTTGGGTCAAATCAGACCTAGTTCCGATAACGGCAATAGCATCATCAGGCCACTTACAGGAGGTACCCTGCGGCCAGATACGGAGAATGCTGGCAGCCGTTTAGTGATTCAAAGTAAGTTCACTCATCCAAATTACATTTGCTCGTATCTTTAGTCATGGTTTTGATCCCAAACCTCCTCATCCAAAGTTAACATTCACATGCATGCACCAGGCACTCTGCCCATGATTTTTACCTATCTTAACCTATCCCCAAAACAATCTGGTGAATATGTACCATTCAAACCCTCATTTAGGGGCGCCTGAGTGGCTCAGTTGGTGAAGCGACTGCCTTTGGCTCAGATCATGACCACAGGATCCTGGGATGGAGTCCCTCCTTGTCATAGGGCTCCCTGCTCAGCAGGGAGTCTGCTTTTCTCTCCCCTTCTGCCCCTCCCCCCTTCTCGTGCTCTTCCCTCTTTCTCTCTCTCAAATAAATAAATAAAATCTTTATAAATAAATAAGTAATCAATCAATCAATCCTCATTTAATGGCAGAACCATGGGAAGTCTTAACTGTTTAGAGGTGGGGAGAATTACAGGCCACTCTGACAACCTGATGAAAGTTTAGGGATGCTTTAGAAACAAAAATGCATAAAATTACAAGACACACACACACACACACAACACATATATTTTCAGGGGTTGTTCACAGAACGCCTAGTTCCAAATATGGTTATATATGAACTTGGGTTAAGAAATCCTGAGCAGGATGCTCAGACTCCGAGAGCCACCAGCAGCGGTAACTTGCACAAGGTGCCCTAATGATTAAAGGGCTAAAGTATGTTGGGACTCACAACTCTTTAACCCCAGAGACTGCTTCAAAGTCAACACCATGTAGTTTCCTGAGAAATGACATTTAGTTCAAACTCAAGCACATTTAGATTGAACGAGAAAGCACGACACTATCAAGACTACAGGATATTAACTTGAAGGAAGATCATCACAATGGTTAATAAAACTCCATTAACCTTGTGGAAAATGCACTTGCCTTCTGACTCAAGAAAGATCTGGCAGTAGAAGCCCATTTGGCTGGGGCACATCCCACAGCAGGACAGTCCACTTGGCCATCAGGCATGTTCTGGCTTGGCCTGGTCAGATTGTGGACCCCGGACAGGAACATCCAGGTCCCATGGCCCAGATCTACTCCATTTCCCATCGCCTGAGCATCAGCTAAGTGCTGAGCTGCGCAGTAGACACAGAATAGAACACGCTCAAGACTATAGTTACCAATGGGCTCCAGATTAGGCTGAGCGAAGATGAGTCTGTTATTTTAGACTTGTCAGTTTTTATTACCTCCACATGAAATGAAGAGGGTGCGCTGTGATGGGCAGTTGACCAAGAAAATTAAACCAATTTAGCTCTAATCTAGTAAGATGCAGGGAGCCGAGGGCTCTGAGCTCTTTAATTTGCTGATTTAGCCCCATGAAAAACCTTAAATGATAATGATGATCATTTTTTTAATGAGAAATGTTTTTAAAATCTGAGATGAGCATTTCTTCACCATTATGAAGAAACCATTCACTCAGTTGTTTTGACAGCTTGAAATTTTATTTATACCATGTTAAAATTCAAACATAACTCTAATTTGGACCTCAGGTTTTACAGGAATTTGAATAACAGAGGAATCTGGAACATTGAATTATATTTTTGCGGAGAATTAAGTCCAAGGTTGCATTTTGGAAATTTACCACCAGATGGCAGTATGTGACAAAGAGTTTTGATACTCCCTTCCACGCCCTCCCTCCCCCACCCCGCATCTCATTAAAAGTTTTTTTCAAAAGCCATGACAAAT
This sequence comes from Halichoerus grypus, assembly GCF_964656455.1. Classification (NCBI taxonomy): domain Eukaryota; kingdom Metazoa; phylum Chordata; class Mammalia; order Carnivora; family Phocidae; genus Halichoerus; species Halichoerus grypus. The sequence continues at coordinate 180,608,298 of NC_135712.1, forward strand.
AGTTGCAAAAATATAGGTAATACTCAAGCCTTACAGGTGCACGCTGCAACTGAAACCAATTGTTTTAAATCTTTGGAAAAGTAAAATAAAATAATTATTTTGAGTCCTTTCTCTAAATATCCTAAATAATGGGTTCAATTTATTTCAATAAATCAGAACCATGATTATGAGATTAATTTATGGTAATACAAATAAATTTAACTCAATGAGAATTGTTTTTTAAAATACTAATTTAATGGGGGTCTTCCATAATTCCTTTTTTACCTTATGAATTTCCTATAACAATGTCATTAGATTTTGCTGCTTTTTCAATTCAATTTGCCATTGTTGTGGGCCAGACACTAAATTACAGTCAATCTGCCAGACAACCCACCCCCCCCACCCCACCCCCGCCGTAGGCCCAAGAAATAATAGAGAGATAATAATCAAGGGTTAGGAGGAAGGAATTTGGAATTTCAAGTCTGCCAGTTCTGGTTAGAACCCCAGTTTTCATTAATCTGAAAATGATATTTTACTATTACTCCTCTTTTTCATACTACTCTCTGTTTGTATGTATGTCCATTTTAAACGATATCTCAGGAACTGTGCTCTGAGTTTTTATAACACACACACACACACACACACACAATTTTATTCAACAAATAAGCTAGGTACTGTGCTAGGAATTGAGTATGCAGTGGTAAATAAACCAGACAGATTGTTTCCTCCATGAAGCCTGCATTCTGGTGAACGGAGGCAAACAATAAACTTTATACAAATAATAAATGAGTTTCAGAAGTGATCATTGGTACAAAGCAAATTAAGCCGGGTAAGGAAATGCACAGGGGCAAATGAAAGTGGTCTGGCAGAATTTCTTAGAGTTGTTGACTTTTGAGTTGAGTCCTAAATAATGAGAATGAGAAACTGGTGATATGATCTGGGGGGAGAACATTCCATGCTGGGGGCCTGCAGACGCAAGGGCACAGAGATAGGAACGAGCTGGGTGTAAGTAATCAATTGTAATCAGGCCCAGGTGATTCAGCAAACTGAGTGGGATTCCCAGGCTAGATCAGGTAGCCCTGGAGACCACGGTCAAGGAATCTGAATCTAATTCTAAGTGGGTGAGGAGTCCTTGAAGGTTTAAAGCAGGGGAGTGCTACTCTTATACAAGATTTCTCCATGAAGTACCATTATCCCCATTTCACAGTTGAAGAAATTGATGTTTAGCGTGATTAAACAGCTTGCTAAAGATCACCCAGCTAGGAAGGAATGACCTAACGTGACCAAGAGCTTCATTCATGTATGCAACACGCATTTACTAAAAGTCTACTATGAGGTCTGTGCTATACACATACTAAGAGATGCTATCCATGCCTTTTAGTTTTACAAATCTAATTGAAGAATGAGGGAGATACAGAAAGAGGGCACAATTTGAATAAAAACTAGTATATATATATATAGATATATAGATACAGATATAGATATATAGATATGTATATATAGATACAGATAACAAAGAAACAACTGGATTAGCCAGGATGCAGCCATCAGTTAATCAGGTTTATATATATATATATATACTGAGATTATATATATGTATATATCTCAGTTGATACAAGTAACAAAGAAACAACTGGATTAACCAGGATGCAGCCATCAGTTAATAGCATCAGTTAATCAGGTTTGGGCTCTGCCAAAGAAACAAAGGCCCATTCAGGATTTTAGAAATGTACTTTGTTGTACACACTCTAAGGTAATCCCCAATGGTAGAGCCTTGTGTAGTCTCCTCTCCCTGAGCAAGTCAGCATCAGTGATTTTCTTCTAACCAATAGAATATGTTACCATACCAAGGTGATAAGATGTCACTTCTGTGGTTACATTTCATTGTATAAGAGTCTATCTCTGGCCTTGAAGAAACAGCTGTCATGATTTCTACAGCTGCAAATAAATTAATTCTGCCAACAATATGAATCATCTTCAGAGCGAATTCTTCCCCAGTTGAGCCTCAACAAGACCTCTGCCCCAGCCAACCGGCAGATTACGCTAAAGCAGAGAATCCGGTTAAGCTATGTCCTCAGTTTTGACACACAGGAAGGCTGAAATAAGAGTGTCTTGTCTTAGGGGCACCTGGGTGGCTCAGTCGTGACCTTGATTTTAGTTCAGGTCATGATCTCAGCGTTGTGAGATCGAGTCCCCCATCAGGCTCCGAGCTCAGTGTGGAGTCTGCTTGAGATTCTCTTCTCCCTCTCTCTTTGCCCCTCACCATGCTCTCTCTTTCTTTCTCTCTCTCTCACTCTCTAAAATAAATAAATAAAATCTTTTTTTTTTTAAGTGTGCTGTTTTAAGCCACTTCATAGAAAACTAATACATGAACCAATGTTCAGGAAATGTCCTAGGGTTCTTGTAGTTTCGATCCAGCCTTGTATTCATCTCTTATGGCTTGAATATGACCCCACAATCCTCAGGTAGAAAGGCCCAGGGGTCACCCAACAAAGAGAAAAATCACACATATTCTAAGGAGGAGAGAGGCACCATTGAGAAAGATTTTCCGAAAACAAACATGGAAACAAATGAACCAAAAGCTTCTCTGCTTAAGCCTGAGCTCACCAGGACTTCAAATAACACAAGCCTTCCTTTTATTTTCCAGCATTATGCAATGGAAATTGTTGTTCAGAGTATAGAAAAACAAAGTATGCTGGGTAGAGCACTAGTCCCCAAAGTCCCGAGTAAAGAAAGAAGGGCAAAAATGCGTCACATTATATCCTTTGTTGGAGATTTCCAGTGCAGATTAGCATATTAAAGAAAGGCCTGCACAAAATATACCTCATTACATTTGTTTAGTCAAGAATTTCAAATGTGGGACACTGGGTGGCTCAGTCGGTTAAGTGTCTGCCTTCGGCTCAGGTCATGATCCCAGAGTGCTGGGATCGAGTCCCGCATCGGGCTCCCTGCTCAGTGGGGAGCCTGCTTCTCCCTCTGTCTGCCACTCCCCCTGTTTGTGCTCTCTCTCTCTGTCAAGTAAATAAATAAAATCTTTAAAAAAAAAAGCATTTCAAATGTGAGACATCCCCACACCCTCTTTACTATGAGTATGGCCTACTTGCCTACACATAAAAATGTAGGAAACAAGAACATGAGAAGGGGTTCCATAATATTGAATTAGAAACAAACATCCCCATAAACTGAATGATATGTATAATATGAAATGTGCTGGAATTTCTTTCCTAAAAAAAAAAAAAAAACAACAAATAATTGAGTCATACTTAGGATTATGAGAATAAGTTGAAGTAAGGTAGGTCTGGTTCCACAGAGAACTAATTTTTTACTTATCAAACACTAACACAAAGCTTACTGTGTCCTAGCTGCTAATCAAAATACTTGAGAAACATTAAACCTCTAAGGTGGCTACTATTATTTTCCCTGTCTTATGGATCGAAGACCAGCAACAACATACTAACTGAACTACATATGTAACTTTCCCATGGTTTTGTAGCCAAAGGGGCAAAATTGGGATTTGATATATATCTCCAAGGCATTAACTCTTTTTCTGTCTTTGTTTACTTACATTTTCTAAATTGTCTTCAATGAATGTATGCAATGAAAATGAGACATCCTAATTTTTGCATCAGAGAAGAAATTGTAAATGGTGCATATACGGGGAACACTGCACCAAACACCTAGTCTGGTCATCATCCAGAACTAACTAATGTCATCTCTTTGTCATAGTTTCTTTGGATTCTTTGATCAGTAATATATCTATGATGTTTCCATTATACTAATGTGGCATGTTCATTATAGGAAAAAAAAAAAGAAATCAAGAAGAAAAATTAAAACCAAAAAAAAAAAAAAATCCACTTTTAATCAACCTTCTCGTAGGTAACCAGTGTGTTTATCTGGGCACGTGCCTTTCCCAACTTCTCTATGCATATATCCACTTTGCTTTTAAAAGAAAAGCAAAAACGCAATACGGTTTTGTAATCTATTTTTTTTAAAAGATTTTATTTATTTATTTTGAGAGAGAGACAGAGAGAGCGCGAGCAGGGAGAGAGGGGCAGAGGCGCAGGGAGAGAGGGGCAGAGGGACAGGGAGAGAGACAAGCTGACTTCCTGCTGAGCAGGGAGCCTGATGCGGGGCTCAATCCAAGGACCCTGAGTTCATGACCTGAGCTGAAGTCAGACGTTTAACCGAATGAACCATCCAGGAGCCCCTGTAACCTATTTTTTAAAACTTAATATATTTGAACATCTTTCCCCCATGATACTAAGGAAAAATAAATTTTTTGAAATAAAAAATAATAATAAGGTGCTTTTGACACCTAGGCCTGCAAGTGTCTACTATGAGAGCCACAGGCCACATGTGGCTATTGAGTGCTTGAAACGTGGCTCGTCTGAATTGAGATGTAGTTCTCTAAGCATCAGATACACTCTGGATTTCAAAAACTTGCTACAAAAAAAGAATGTAAAATATCTCTTTAGTATTTCTTATGTTGATTACAGAAATGATAGTATTTTGGATAAATTGGGTTGAATATTATTAAAATTAGTTTCACCTGTTTTTCTGGGTTAAATAACATATAATTATATATTATTCACATATTACTGATATTAATTTCACCCTGTTTCCTTTTACTTTGCTTAGCGTGGCTACTAGAAAATTCACAATGATATATGCAGCTCACATTCTATTTCTGTTGGACAGCTAGCTCGTTGCTTTCTGCGCCGACATACTCTCTCATGAACATTCATGCACATTCAGTTCTGGGTCTTCCTCTCAGTTCTTGCTCAGCAGTAAAAAATAATGTGGAAACAATCACCCCATTTCCCGATTTGAAATCTGCCTGTGCTATCTTGGCAGATCTTGACCCCTGAGTCGTATGTAGCTTATGCGTGAGAACATTCTGGATCTGGAAACTTCCAAAAGGTCTAGCAAATTTACCGAAAGCTTTGTGGCATCTTGAGTTCCTAAACTCAGGCCCTATCACACCAGAATCAATCCTTCCAGCTCAGTATCTCTGCCAGACCAGGAAATACTTGAGTGAGATGCAGAAGTTTGGCTTGTAATTGGCTAGTAGTATCTGGGGTCTTACCGCGTCTTCCTGGCTAATGCCCGAGCCCAAAAGTACAAGTGAAGGAAGGCTGTGTCACAGTGTGGGGAAGTCCAGAGCTTGTTAGCCTGCCCGAGGGCATTATCAGGATTTATATTTTCCTGCAATTCACACCATTTCCTCTCCACACCCAACAAACTTCCGACAGTGCCAATGGGCTGGTGACGGCCAACCTCCTCTCCTTCCTGCAATGTGTCCTCGCTTCCCAAGAACCAGAGGCAAATAGCCCTGACGTTTGCTGTGAGACTAGCTCTGGGGAGCAGACAGAAAGCTCCCGGGAGCGCTAGATCTGGATTAGCATCCCATCCAGCTGCCAAGTCAGTCACTGTCTCCCTCAGACATAATACAAATAAGCACTTCGCCCCTGAGAGCCTTCACAAAGGCGCACCAACGGTTTCCAGGCAGGGGCTGGTAGCAGAATTTCTCCTGCTTTCCAGTGAATTGGGAAAGAAAAACACCACATGATGAGTTTTCCGTAAATCAAAATGTCATCCGTTGAAAGCGTAGTCCTTTATCCCTTTATTTTAAGTGCTAAGATGTCCTTACTTTTAGGAAATGATGGTCATAATAAATAGCATGCATGTGTGTTTACTATGTTCACTTGACAGCCTCGTGTCAGCCCTTAAACATGGGAAGTGTCATAATTGGTCCAAGCATATGAATGCCTGGGAATCACGGGCCCAGACTGATGTTGATGGGCAGCTTCCATAACCTAGTGGAATAAAGACTCTATACGTTTTCTGTAACAAGGACAAGCCTTTTGATTTCCTTAACAATATTATCAAATCCTTGCAAATAGAAATTGCCCTCCCCTCCCCGCAGTCTTTCTCACAGGATGGCTAATGCTGTGCCTGGTTTATAAAGATTCTCAGGAAATATGTATGGACTAGGGTAATGCAGTAAGAATAACTGGTGATGTTTTACAACTCTATATGATGGGTTGACTTTCCTCCAATTCTATTTAGAATTCTAACACAGATCCCAGGGAGTATAGTGCATAGAAGTATAACAATGCTGGGGCGCCTGGGTGGCTCAGTCTGTAAAGTGTCTGCCTTTGACTCAGGTTATGATCTTGGGGTCCGGGGGTCGAGCCCCACATCAGGCTCTCCGCTCAGCAGCGAGTCTGCTTCTCCCTCTCCCTCTGTGATCTCTCTTGCTTTTGGTCTCTCTCAAATAAATAAATAAATCTTAAATAAAAAAGAGGTATAACAATGCCTTTTACATGTAACGTTTGAATATCAGTTGGATATCAGTTTTATATGTAACTTTTGAATTCCTATACTAAAACTTGTATGTGTGTGTAATAACCAAATGTAGTTATAAAACATAGATATAATGACTCCTTGAGGAATTTTCAGTCTGTGTTTTTAACTCTTCACTGACTCTGATGAGACACTGACCAAAGAGTTATTGAGTGCCTCAAAAGAAAACATGTTTCTGTGGGCTCTGGGATGGAGCTGGATGGGAGGTCATCCTCATGAAGCTTATTGCTTCTATGGGGACGGTGACTATTTACCAGGTGAAATATAAGTTTTAAAGTGGAAGGATGGACTAAGTTTGAATTAAAAAAAGAAAACAAAAAAAAAACCTCTACACAAAGTTATCTAGTTAAAAAAAAAAGAGGAGGGATGTTCAAGTGAATATCTAATTAGTTCACAGGAGAGCACATACAGAGGGAAAAAATAAATAAAAGACATTTTGAGAGGAGAGAGAGGTCGGTAACAAAGAGCCGGTAAAGATTAGCAAAGGTATACATCCGTGTCTTGTGGCTCTCTGGATGACAATTTGCTGAGAGGACACAGAGCTATTTTGAGATTTCAGTTTTGAAATCCCGAGTGAATGAAAAAGTCTGCCTAGATGTGGGTGGATACATCTGTGCAAACATTAGGAAGAAGAGACGGGCAAACCAGTTACTGATGACTGTCCCTCGCAGTAAGTGGCAATGGTGGTCACTTCTTTGCACCCCAGGAAAAAAGACAAACCACCTTAAGCCAGCTTGAGCCACCAGCTTATACCTAAGAAAGCATCATTGGGAAGACTTTCATTTGGCAAGACACATTTCATAAAACTGTCAATATATGTAAATACATAGAGTATTTTGTTTTGCTTTTGAAGTTACTTCAATATTCCTGCATCTACACTCAGTAACAGTGACAGTGGGGAAATAATGGAATAACTTTGGCATAAGGTGACTTCTTGGACCTACTTAGTAACATTCATAAGAGGCTTTGATGTTTCCTGGTTTCTGTCAGACAGCCGCTGGAGTTTATTTAATTAATTTGCTGCTTCTCATCAGAGTGATGGTCTAATGAAAGGAGGAGGAAGAAATAATGGATTCTGCTGTCTTGATCAGTTGGGTCCTCGGCAAGTAGGTGTTAGGAGTCTGAACACTTTGGGGGGGGGGCTTTGCTTTATCTATTTATTTTTAATGGGGGGTCGAGTGGATACCATATTACCCAGCATCATGTCATTTTCTGTTTTCCTGGAACAAACCACCTAGTAAATAAACCAGAAAAAGTGAATATGCAAATGCTGGAGACTAGGCGGGGCAGAGTGGGAAGGGTTGGTGAGAAGGACCTTTGTGAGCCGGTGGGGGCGGGGGGGGGGTGTGAGAGCAGGTGTTCAACTCCATGGCTCTGCAGCAGGGTAGCTGGGCGGTACGGGACACAGAATCTTTCTGGGCCTCAGTTTGCTCATTTATAACATGGGTATAAAAATTACATCTCCTTCCTAGGGTTATTATGAAGAGTAAATAATATTGGGGGGGATGAAGGGCAGAGGGAGAGAGAGAATCTTAAGCAGGCTCCACACCCAGGGACTCGATCTCACAACCCTGAGATGATGACCTGAGCTGAAATCAAGAGTCGAAAGCTTAACCCACGTGAGCCGCCCAGCGCCCCCGTGAGGAGCAAATAATATGTGTATGGTGTGCCTAATAGTGCCTAATAATGGTAAGCACTCCATAAATTATTTTTAATACCATCATCATCGTCATCATCATGCAGTTCAGTGGTTTTTATCCTGGGTTCCTAGAGACTCTAGCAATCATGAGAAAGCATGTCTGAGACCACAGAGGACATGATTCCCCTCCCACCCTGCACACCGCTCTGGTGGGGACAGGTCCCTGCTTTTTTTCAATCTTCCCTTTCAAACCATGCAGCTCTGGGTATATGTGTTCCAGATATCGGACATCTGGGGAACTGTTCGCTCACAAAAGATATTTTCTGTTACCTCTTTTAAAGTTTGGGCAAACACTGATCCAGCATTACACCTTCATTTTACAAGTGAAGAGACTGAGTGCGTGAAGGAGAATGCTATTGAGTCCTGGGTGTCTTGGATAAAGCTGGAATTCACCACAGATGAGTGTCTTGTTCCCAGTTGAAAGTTCCTTTCGCTCCCCAACTGGCTACTTGCACTGGTCACATTATGCACAGAGGAAAGGGCTGGAGATTAAGATTAAGATTACTAGAGGGGCGCCTGGGTGGCTCAGTTTGTTAAGTGATTGCCTTCGGCTCAGGGGACCTGGGATGGAGGCCCTCGTCGGGCTCCCTGCTCAGCAGGGGAATCTGCGACTCCCTCTCCCCCTGCTCATGTTCTCTCACTCTCTCTTTCAAATAAATAAATAAAATCTTTTTTAAAAAAAGATTAAGATTACTAGAGACAGGGACACCTGGGTGGCTCAGTCTGTTAAGCGTCTGCCTTTGGCTCCCTTCATGATCCCAGGGTCCTGGGATGGAGCCCCGCATCGGGCTTTCTGCTCAGCGGGATGTTTGCTTCTCCATCTGCCTGCCACATGTACTCTCTCTCTCTGACAAATAAATAAAATCTTAAAAAAAAAATAGATTACTAGAAACAGATTAAGGTCTGGAGGAGTTGGGTCTTTGAGTTCTTAGCTTTGACTTTGTACCTCTCTCTTTTTTCTTTCTTTTTATAATGAGGAATTTTGAATAAATAAAAAAAGTTGGCAGAAGAGTTTAATGAATGCTCGTGTTCCCATCACCTCATTCCTACATTATTTTATTTTATTTCATTTTATTATAAGTTTAAAGCAAATCCCACATACCATATCACATCACCCCATAAATATTGCAAAACATATATTTAAATAATAAGAATTTTTAAAATTTACATCTGAGTTATTTTTATTTTCAAATTTTTATTTAAGTTCTAGTTAGTTAACATACCGTGCAATAATGGTTTCAGGAGAATTCAGTGGTTCATCACTTACATACAACACCCAGCTCATCATAACAAATGCTCTCCTTAATACCCATCACCCATGTAGCCCATTGCCCCACCCACCTTCCTCCATCAACCCTCAGTTTGCTCTCTATTCTTAAGAATCTCTTATGGCTTGTTTCCCTTTCTCCTTTTTTCCCCCTCCCATATGTTCTTCTGTTTTGTTTCTTAAATTCCACATTTGAGTGAAATCATATGGTATTTGTCTTTTTATGACTGACTTATTTCGCTTAGCATAATACACTCTAGCTCCATTCATGTCATTGCAATGTCAAGATTTTATTCTTTTTAATAGCTAAGTAATATTCCATTGTATGTATGTACCACATCTTTATCCATTCATCAGTCAATAGACATTTGGGCTCTTTCCATAGGTCAGCTTTTGTTGATAATGCTGCTATAAACATCAGGATGCATGTACTCCTTATAATCTGTATTTTTGTAAACTTTGGGTAAATACCTGGTAGTACTGGTATTTACTAGTACCAGTACTACTACTGATATTTACCTAGTAGTGCTGGATCATAGGATAGTTCCATTTTTCACTTCGTGAGGCACCTCCATACTGTTCTCCAGAGTGGCTGCACCAGCTTGCATTCCCACCAACAGTGTAAGAGTGTTCCCCTTTCTCCACATCCTTGCCAACACCTGTTGTTCCCTGTGTTGTTAATTTTAGCCATTCTGACCAGCTGAGGTGGTATCTCATCGTAGTTTTGATTTGTATTTCCCTGATGATGAGTGATATTGAGCATCTTTTCCTGTGTCTGGTAGCCACCTGGGTGTCTTCTTTGGAAAAGTGTCTATTCATGTCTTCTGTCCATTTCTTAACTGCGTTATTTGTTTTTTGGGTGTAAGAATTTCTAAATACACAATGTCAACATCATTACCCCTAAAATAAAATTAACAGTAATTCCTTAATATCACAAAATCTCTAGTCAATGTTAAACTTTCCAATGGTCCCATGATAGCAATTTTTTAAAAATTTTGAATCAGGATCCAAATGCAACCCACCTCTTAAGATTGGTTAATATGTCTAAGTTTTAAAACATCTATCAGTCTTCCCCATTTCCTCTCCCTTTACAATTTGTTTATTGAAGAATTAGTTCTGTTTTGACTTTGAGGGTAATGAAAATAATTTTTAGTTTTTTTATGATGAGAGAACATTTCCCCATATTTTAATAATGATTGTGGTGGTTTGCAAATTCCATGCTATGCCTCAGGCTTAAAAATAGCAGCAATCTAGTTTACTTTTTATTGAATGGTGATTATGTACCAGGTACTTATTTGGACCCATAAAGCAGTGTGAGATAAAAGCTGTTATCCTGCTCATTTCACAGAGGAGCAAACTAAGCAATAGAATGGTGATATCCCTTGCATTAGAGGTGAGGGAGTGACCTGGGCACTCTGACATTAGGGCTTGGGTCCCTAACATAAGCCAGACCACCTCCTCTATATGCCTGGGAATAATATCACTAGAGGCTGAAGTCAAAGTTCTGGGGGCATATACAGACTTTTGGTTTTCTGTTTTGTTCTGTTTTTGCTGTTGTTGTTGTTGATAGCTTTTACTTACCCCTCACTGAGGGATTGAGCTCGCCCTCGATCTCACCTGGGCAGAATGTATAACCCAGGTCTCAACCAATGAGCACCAGACACAGTGATCAGGGGTAGTCATGTCCCCCAATATGTTCCTGACAATGAATCCTTAGAGTTTTATGAGAATATTGGAAAAATCTTTCTTTTCCCTGCATTTAGAATTGTTGTTGTCATCTTGCCCATTTCATGCAGCCTGAGAAAGAAAATAACACCAGGAACAACGAAGCCAAGCTGAGAGATGGAAAGGAATTAGATCCTTCATTTAAGCCCTGAATGAGCCATGCCTGCAGACAGACTAGCCTTGATCTTTTGAGCTACAAGATTCAGTAACTTCCCTTTTGGCTTAAAACAGTTTGCTTGATTTTTTTGTTCACTCAAAATAAAATGTACTCTAGCTGACAGAGAAAACTGCACAATTAAAAAGAAAATATTCCTCATTCCCTCTTTTCATGTAGGCAAACAGTCTTTGGATTTCCGGCTGATAGAATCACATGTAAAATTTTGACATTAACATGATATTGTTGCACAGAAAGACTGAAAGATCCATGGAATAGCTCATGACACCAAAAACGCCATCAAAGGACATCTGCCAAATCCCAAGTCCATTATTGTCTTTATCTTGTTGCTGCACTGAAATATGACTTTAATATCTTCTCCCTGTGGACTGGATATTTTTTTTCACTATGTGGCTAATCATTTCCAACTTCATGAAGTCAATACAATACAATTTGCCCTTTGCTATAAATCTTAATGCAATCTGCCCTGAACGAACCCATTTGTAATTCAGAGTTGTTTCTTTGCTAAATGTAGCTTGTATTCATCCTGACCAAAGCACATTTTCATTTTCAGTGGTTTTTAAAAAATTCACTTGGTGGGCTGCATTGTGACTTTCACGGACCCTACGCGCTTTTACCTTCATGAGCCGCTTCCTCCATAAAAAATATTTTAAAACCTATGTCATCGTTATAATGGTATTAAGACAAATATAATCCAAGCTGGACTACATTCATTTTTTTATCTGATTTTAAATAGACAACATTTTTGTGGGCCCCTAACGTATCCTAGGCCATAGATACTGCACCCACTGTGCCTAATCAATAAGTCCACTCTGCCTACTGATTAAATACTAATAAAGGCATTTTAGAATTAGCACAGGTATAAAGCCTGGGACCTAAAACTTGAAACCCACCCCCCTCCAAGCTTTTTCCACTGTAGGCATCCAGGTATAATGAGCAGGAGCTTTGAAGCCAGATAGGACTGGGGTCCAAACACCAGCTCCCACACTTTCCGGCTGTGTGAACCAACTTGTCCTCACTGAATCAGATATAAAACTGAGCTTGCTAAGTTGAGAGCTTCGATGTCAGGATGCATGTAAGAGCACTTAGCACAGTGTCTGGCCCATAAGAAGTGCTTCATCATCATGGTAGAAATGCCAGTGAATATTCCACACAGAGGCAGCATGGCATGGGGACTAAGAGCGCAGGCTTAAGAATCAGGCTGCCTGGGTTTGGATCCAGTCTTTAACTAGCAGCATGACCTTAGGCAAGTAACTTGATCTCCCTCTTCCTCTGTTATCTCCTGCATAAAGAGGGGACAACAATATCTCTCTAGATGAATCCTGTAGGATAACAGATGTTACATATGGTGCTTGGTACTTAATAAGTGGAAGATAATATTATTATTTATTTTGCCATTTTTCATAATATGTAAAATGTGTTTCCCCTACTTATTTATTTGTTTAAATTTTGAAAAACTGTTCAAAAAGATAATTACAACCTTAAGGAAAAGTTGCTTGAATAGTACAAAAATGTCCTGATTTCCTTTTCTTGGATTCCTTAATTGTCAACGTTTTAGATTTACTCCATTGTCCATGCTGTCTATACACATTCCTATTATCATTAGTCAGGCAAACGATAGACATGATATTCCATCATCCCTAAACACTCCAGTGTGTTTCCAAAAACAGACATTCTCCTGCAAAATCAGCATCTAAACCTCCCAGTCAGCACAAGCAGATCTAATGCACAGATCCCTTCCAAGTTTCCCAACTTCGTCATGATGTCTCCTTTTTTCTTTCTGGCTGAGATCTATTTTGCATTTAGTTATCTCTTAGATGTCACTTCACACTCCTCAAGTTTGGAACAGTCCCTCAGGCTTTCCCTGTAGTTGATGTCCTTTATACTTTTGAGGGTTTGAGGATTTCATTCTGTCGAATGACCTTCAATCTGGGTCCACCCAATATTTCCTCATGATCACACTCTCGCCGTACATTCTTGGTAGGAATATCCCACAAATGGTGTTGTGCTCTTTTCTGTGCATCACAAAAGGAGGTGCATGATGTCGATTTGTCCCCTCACGAAGGAGGTTAACCTTGATCACCTGGTCAAGGTGGTGTCTACGGTTTTTACACTTTAAATCCACTAATGTTTCTTTATAATTGATTAGTATTTTGGTGGGGGGCAGGGTGTGAAAAGTACACCCAAATCCTATTTCTTTTTTTTTAAATAAAAGAATTTTATTTATTTTATTATTATTATTATGGCAATCACCATACATTACATCATTAGTTTTTGATGTAGTGTTCCATGATTCATTGTTTGCATATAACACCAAATCCTATTTCTTATCATATCTTTACTCACTGTCTTTAGCATCCATGAATGACTCTCACCTGAATCTACCACTCTGGTTGTCCCCATTTATTATTTATTTATTTATGTCAGTATTGAGTCATAGATTTCCATTTTAGTCAATGGATTGTAATGAGTCACCAAACCTCCAGTTGGGTCTTACATCCTTTAACCCATTAGTCGTTGAGCATTTCCTTATATTCTAGCACAATAAGATGTTCCGGGTTCATATTAAACTTCCCTTGTCCCAAAATCCTGGAATCAGCCATTTCTCCAAGAAGCCCTGGCTTATTTTACAAAGGATGGTATTTAGAAACCAATATGTGAGTGCTCACTGTGCTCATTGCTACTGGGGTGTCATTGTTTCTTGGCTGTCAATAGACAGAGCTAGAAAAAACATGTATATATCCATATATGTATAAACACACACATTTATATATATTTTTTTGTCCTTCTGTGTATGTATATGTTACAAAACCATGAGTTTATACGGTCATCTTTAATTCCAATTCCACACTACTGCGTTCTTTCTAGCCTTCTCTTCTGATTTGGCAGTGAGAATTTCGCTTCTCATACCCCAAATACACTTATTTTACTTGGTCAGCCACCATGCTAAACTCAAGATGGAGAGGGAAGAAAAAGGAAAGACAAACAAGAGGAGAGGGAAAGGAAAATAGGAAGAGAAGAAATTCCCCCTTTTTATTTGAAAATAAATATTGAGTTCTGCTTTTTTAAATTCAAACTTAACAAGTCCTAAAGTTCTGTGTGAAACTTGAAAGTCATTCTATCATACCCAACTTTGAATTCTGCCTTGAAAATTTCTAAGAGAGGCACTCTTCACAAAAATAAGTAATTATCTTAAGCAGTGAAGCAAAAGAAAAAAACTGACTCATGTCAGTCAATGTGGGAAAGATATTTTCATCAGTGTATGTATAATCAGTTTCATATTTCCCAGGAAATACTTTGAGAAAATCTGATTCATTTCAACAGAAATAAACCTGATATGCCCAAGAATAATACACTAAGGGTTCACTGAAATATTTTTTAATAAAGAGAACTTCTATTGTTTGTCAGAGGAGCATGAATATCTTGAATTGTCTTTTTTAATCTTCTCTTATACATGTTCACTATAGATATTATCAAAACTTATTGCAATATGAACACAGCAATGCTAGTAAATCACTAAGAAATATATTTGTCTTAAAATTATGATCTCAAGGCCACTCTCTCTCCATGAAGTGTTCCTGATCCCTGACTCTAATTGAACCCATGTCCTTTTTGTATAGTTGTACAGATTGGGCCCTGCCCATCTTTAGGGAGGCATTATTTACATAAACTCTTACGAGCCTGTAATGTAAAGGGTTGCCCCAACCCCCAGCAGATATGCAGAATACAACCTGCACAGGTATACACGGTGGCCTTGACATTGGTCGTTATCCTTTCCTTTCAATGCCTTTGATGCTCATTTAGCAGGAATTACCTGTTTGTGTGTGTGTCTATATGTATGTGGGTGTGTACTTTTCATCTTGCCTCTTCATGAAGCCTTCCTAGACCACTTGGCTGTGGTAATAATTTGTTCCCATACTTCACATCCTACAGCACCACTGCCCAAGCAAGTATAAATTACCTTATATTTGTGTTTAACTTTGATTCTACATGGTGGTGCTCTCAGCTCAGGCCAAGGTTGTGATTCAGGTGTGTTGGGTCAAACTTTGGAGACTTCATAGAACGGACTTAACACAAACCTATTTACATGATTGATTGAAAAATCTCCCACTAGCCTCTGCCTTCAGCTCAGGTCATGATCCCAGGGTCCTGGGATCGAGCCCCACCTTGGGCTTCCTGCTCAGCGGGGAGTCTGCTTCTCCTTCGGCCCCTCACCCTGCTCTCACTCTCTCTCTCTCGATCTCTCTCTCAAATAAATAAATAAATAAAATCTTAAAAAAAGAAATGGAGAAACATTTCAAAATTAAAATAAAATAAAATAAAATAAAATAAAATAAAATCTAACCTTGGATTTGAATTCCAGGTCAATCTCATATTACCTGTACAACCTTGTGGAAAGTTGTCTCACTGCAACATTGTAGTCTGTGAAAAGGACATAAAAATGCTTCCTTTGCTGGAAAGCAGTATGGAGCTTCCTCAGAAAGTTGAAAATAGAGCTACCCTACGACCCAGCAGTTGCACTACTGGGTATTTACCCCAAAGATACAAATGTAGTGATCTGAAGGGGTACGTGCACCCCGATGTTTATAGCAGCAATGTCCACAATAGCCAAACTATGGAAAGAGTCAAGATGCCCATCAACAGATGAATGGATAAAGAAGATGTGGTATATATATGCAATGGAATATTATGCAGCCATCAAAAAATTGAAATTTTGCCATTTGCAATGATGTGGATGGAACTAGAGGGTATTATGCTAAGTGAAATAAGTCAATCAGAGAAAGACAAGTATCATATGATCTCACTAATATGAGGAATTCTTTTTTTTTTTAGAGATTTTATTTATTTATTTGACAGCGAGAGACACAGCGAGAGAGGGAACACAAGCAGGGGGAGTGGGAGAGGGAGAAGCAGGCTTCCCGCGGAGCAAGGAGCCCGATGTGGGACTCGATCCCAGGACCCTGGGATCATGACCTGAGCCGAAGGCAGATGCTTAATGACTGAGCCACCCAGGCACCCAATATGAGGAACTCTTAATCTCAGGAAACAAACTGAGGGTTGCTAGAGTGGTGGGGGGTGGGAGGGATGGGGTGGCTGGGTGATGGACATTGGGGAGGGTATGTGCTATGGTGAGCACTGTGAATTGTGTAAGACTGTTGAATCACAGACCTGTACCTCTGAAACAAATAATACATTATATGTTTAAAAAAATAGTAGGAAGGGAAAAATGAAGGGGGCAGGAATCGGAGGGGGAGACCAACCATGAGAGACTATGGACTCTGAGAAACAAACTGAGGGTTCTAGAAGTGAGGGGGGTGGGGGGATGGGTTAGCCTGGTGATGGGTATTAAGGAGGGCACGTTCTGCATGGAGCACTGGGTGTTATACACAAACAATGAATCATGGAACACTACATCAAAAACTAATGATGTACTGTATGGTGACTAACATAACATAATAAAATAAAATTTAAAAAAAATGCTTCCTTTGCAAGACAGGTAGAAAGGTTAAATGAGGTAATGAATGCAAAGCATTCAAAAAATAGGCATTTAATAAATGATCTTGTTCTTATCATGCTAAACCTTCTAATGTTCCCTGTGAATCCCAACCTTCTGTAGCGGAATTAGAATTTGAAACCCAGCATCACTGCGGGGAAGCCGTGAGAGGCCGGGTTCATGCCCTTTACTATATAAGATGAACAGGCTCAACTAAACTTAGACAGAGGCTCTCCTCATCCTTCAAAATGACCATCTTCTCTCCCCTTTGGCCCTCCAGGAGTGAGCCATCCGCAGCAGATAAAGGGAGATTACAGGAGGCCAGGCCCCAGAGCTTGTAGACTTGGATTTCCTGAATTCTCTACAATCCATTCATCTCTATGCATGCTTCTCTGCTTTTGATTGCCCCATGCCCCCACACACACTCACCATCCTCTTACCAAACAAGAAGGAAAAACAAAGGGTATTTTTTAAAATAGGGGAAAAATAATGTTGCATGGATCTTGGGGAGCAGAGGCCCTTTGTTTAAGATGGAGTCTGACCAGCGATCTGTATCCTTCAGGGATTGCTTTTTGGGGAGTTTTATCTAGATTCCTTCTGAAAATCAGCATTTCCCCAGGAATGCCTGAGTGGTGCTGGTAGTTAAAATATAGGGCTTTGGAGCCAGTCAAATCTGGGCTTCAAAATCCCCCCCGCCCCATTGCATGTGGACCTTGGGCAAGTTACTTCATCTTCCTGGGTCTGTTTTCTCATCTGAAAAATGGAAAGGTAGCACTAACAAGCAGGATATTGAGATGCTTACCTGAGAGCATAGACGGAGAATCCCTCACACAGTGGAGAGCACGCACTTGGACACAATAGCTGTCACTATTCATGAAGCTCCTTATCCCCATTACTTTAAGAGTGTCCTGTAAACATATCTCAGGTGACATTGTTATTTAGGGTGACCTTAGAATCCTCCTCAGGTGATACGGTTATTAAAATACGAGAAGTAGATGGTCCTTGGTTCACCTGCTGGCTTTGTCACTTACTAGCTGGTGACATGGGCAAAGTCATGTAAATTCTGTGCACTGTAGTCTCCTGAACCATACTGTGGCTGAAAGGGTTGTTAGAGGTAGATGGTGCTCAGTCTAACACTGGCACATAACAAGGGCCTAGTAAATAGTCAGTCTGATGGAGATGATGATGATGATGATGATGATAAGGAAGACTGCAAGAATGATGATGCTGATATTGCATAAAAAACAACAATGGAATTTCATTTCCAGTTATTTCTAGTGTGTTCACTAGACACTGCAAGTCCTTGAAGGCAGGGACAATAGTTTGCTTTCATTTTGTTCTTTGTAATTAGCAACTAGCGCACAGTGGGTGCTCAATTGATATTTGTTGTAGGAATCAATGAGTTGATAATAAGAGAATGCCTTGGTGTTGGAAAAAGAAATTATTCCCAGATCAACAACTCTGGCTTTGTAGTCAAATATGTCTAATATCCTGACTTAGCATTTACTGTGTGAATTTAGCTGAGTTACTTATTCCTCTCTGTCTCACATCTGTAGAATGGGAATAACAGAATCTACCTCATAGGGATGTGAGAGTCAAATGAGATAATGTATGTAAAGAGCTTAGCATTGTGCCTGAAACATAGTCTGCGCTCGATAAAAGTTAGCCATGGGGTGCCTGGGTGGTGCAGTTGATTGAGGACTGACTCTTGGTTTTGGCTCAGGGCATGATCTCATGGGTCATGGGATCAAGCCCCGGATAGGGCTCTGTGCTCAGCAGGGAGTCTGCTTGAAGATTCTCTCCCTTCGCCCCTCCCTCTGTGTGTGTGCAAGCTCTTTCTCTCTCACAAATAAATAAATAAATCTTAAAAAAAAATAAAGCTAACTACTATGCACTACATAGACAGGCCGCCATTTGACCTGAACTAACCAGAAAGGAGGCTAATGTAACTCACTCATTTGAACTCATGCCCTGGTTTCCTCATGTGCCCAAGTACCTCCCAGGTTTGGAAGTGCACAAGTGTTTAGAAAGCCTGGCCATCTTCTAATACCCATCAAGATAGCAAAAGTAAACGTGGGAGCCAATTACCCTCTGTGAAGTGCTCAAAACCCCCACTCAGTAATTCGGTCTCAATGCACCATTACAATTAAATATGTAAATAGCAGGCCTTTGATTTTTATCATTTCTGGTAAGGATGACCATTTTCAATCTGCTGCATTTGAATCCATTTAGATAATGATGATGATGCCAACAGATCCTTTCCCTTCCACTCAGCCTTTCATTCAAAAAATCAGGCCTAGAGGTGCTTTTAGAGACCACATTTATAGATTAATTCCATCATTATGGAGCTGCAGGAATCCCTGGGGTGGCAAGAAGCACATATTAACTTTTGCCAATGACACTGCACAAACACCGGATTTTAAAAGCAAATGGCAAATAACTCACCCAGTTGAAAATGTAAGGGAAATGTATGAAGCCAGAAAGAAAGAAAGAAAAAAGCCACATTGAGTGGCATTGTAATTTAGCTACAGATTTCAAATAGCAAAGAATCCACAAACAAATGTGACTTCCCCTGGAACTCTGAACTACACGGGGATTGAGTGGGGGCATGACTCAGCAGGAAGGAAGAAGAATCCACCTCACTTGTCACCACCCACATCCCCTGACATTCGATAATTCCGCGATGAACAAGAGACTGAACATACTGAACTCTAAACTTGCACTGCAAACTACTTAGGTCCAAATTCTCTAGAGCACTGAAGTTTCGAGCATCTTTCACTCTTAAGACAGAAACAAGACAATCCTGGTGACTTGATTCTTCAGGGACACTCATGTTTCTCCCCAAAGCTGCTATTTCTCCTGGCTTTGTATTTTGTTTGGTTTTATCATGCAATAGAGAGAAGATGGGCCCTAGTTTTCCGAAGAGATTGAATTATAACGGTAATTTGTACCTCTATTATTATATCGGACTTCCTTTGGGAATATGATGGATGCTATGGACCAGCTACTCAGGAAAATGTGTGCACAAATATCGGCACACAGATTCAATCACAAGGCAGCATTCATTTTAGGGGAAATTCACTGATCCCTTCAGTTTATCTGTGGACCTCTGGTCAAAAGCATCTATACTGGTTGATTTCTAAGATTGTATCTCTGGGTGACATTCATTCACTGATTCATTCAAGATTTCCAGGACCACTGTGTTGCAAGCACCAGGCTAGGCCCTGGGATCATGAAGGTAAATAAAGCATGACCTCCCCTTTCGATGCATTCATAGCCCTCCTGTTACAGGCTGACAACGTGTGACAACTGTCTCTATAGAGGTATAAAAACATACTGAGGGTATATAAGAGAAAGAGTGACTAAGTGTGACTCAGGAAGTCAAGGAAGGCATTGATATTTTTGTTTTTGTTTTTGAAAAAGAGAGTAGTTATGAGTGGCGAGGAGGAGCAGAGGGAGAGGGAGAGAGAGAATCCCAAGCAGGCTCCATGTTCAGTGCAGAGCCCAACGCAAGGCTTGATCTCACTACTCTGAAATCATGACTTGAGCTGAAATCAAGAGTTGGATGCTCAACCCCAAGGAAGGCATGACTGGGGAAGGGCTATGTGGGCACAGTGTGCAAGATGTGCAAACACAGCCAGAGGGCAAGGGCAATGACATCATTCCCGACAGGGACAAAAGCTCAGAGGGGTGAAAAAGCCTGGCATTGCTGAGCAGTACTAAGAGTTTGGTTGACCAGAACACAGAGCATGTAAGGGGGAGACATGTTGAGAGAGGAAACATACAGATTTTGTGGGTCCCGCTCTCATCAAGTTTAGACTTCATCCTGTAGATAATGGGGACACCATGAAGGACTTTAAGCATGGAAGAGGGACGAAAGCTGGTTTACGTTTTACAAAGGTTATTCTGTGATTTGTGTAGGAAAAACAAACCCAAGCCTCCCTGAAGTCAGTGAAACTATTATCATACTCGATTTTCCATTGCTAGTGCCACACAAAAATAAAAGCATTCAGCTGAATCAATTTTCTCAAAAAGCTCAGTGGAAAAGGAAATATATTTTTAGAGTAATGCAGTGTCTGGTACCCAGTGGGGATGGACACGCAATATGAACAGATGAGAACGGGGGCTGCACAAATTTGAACCAAGAAAAAACAGCTGCTACCTTGAACTAGTCATGAATAATATTTAGAGTTAAACACTAGCCCACAGAACTTGGTGGATTCCGTTGCCACTGTTGAAAAGTGTCAAAAGGAATTTGTTGTGAACACGGTGGAATTTTAGCTTAAGATGGTGGTGCTGGTGGTGCCGGTGGTGCCGGTGGTGCCGGTGGTTCTGATGGTGCTGGTGGTGCTGGTGGTGCTGGCGGTGCTGGCGGTGCTGGCTGTGCTGGTGATGCTGGTGGTGCTGATGGTGCTGCTGGTGCTGGTGGTACTGCTGGTGCCGGTGGTGCTGGTGGTTCTGATGGTGCCAGTGGTGCCGGTGGTGCCGGTGGTGCTGATGGTGCTGGTGGTGCCGGTGGTTCTGATGGTGCGGGTGGTGCCGGTGGTGCCGGTGGTGCCGGTGGTGCCGGTGGTGCCGATGGTGCTGGCGGTGCTGGCGGTGCTGGCGGTGCTGGTGATGCTGGTGGTGCTGGTGGTGCTGGTGGTTCTGATGGTGCCGATGGTGCCAGTGGTGCCGGTAGTGCCAGTGGTGCTGGTGGTTCTGATGGTGCTGGTGGTGCTGATGGTGCCGGTGGTGCCGGTGGTGCCGATGGTGCTGGTGGTGTCGGTGGTGCCGGTGGTGCTGATGGTGCTGCTGATGCTGGTGGTGCTGGTGGTGCTGGTGATGCTGGTGGTGCTGGTGGTGCCGGTGATGCTGGTGGTGCTGGTGGTGCTGATGGTCCTGGTGATGCTGGTGGTGCTGGTGGTGCTGATGGTCCTGGTGATGCTGGTGGTGCTGGTGGTGCTGATGGTGCTGGTGGTGCTGATGGTGCCGGTGGTGCCGGTGGTGCCGATGGTGCTGATGGTGCTGGTGATGCTGGCGGTGCTGGCGGTGCTGGCGGTGCTGGTGGTGTGAGGCGGAGGGGAGATGTTGCCTAAAGCAAAAAAGTGATTACAGACAGAATTACCCTTATAAACTTCTTCAATTGCCCATGAAGTACAGTACACACAGGCAGTAGAGAGCTGGAGTATTATTTATAAATAATCTGTACACAGTAAGGTTTCTAAAAGGGCACATTATTACAAGTTAATTTTGCAGTAGTTTTGCTATACTGATGTATATTGAAATTTGCATAATTTAAATGCATGTACGTTGTGAATGCCACTGTAATATTTGTAACAGCAAACTTGGCAAATAAATGTTATTATTTATTTATTTATTTATTTATTTATTTATTTATTTTTGAGCAAGCGAGAGAGAGAGAGAGAGAGAGACTGTGCACACGAGTGGGGAAGGGAGGGGAGAGGTAGAGGGAGAGAGAGAATCTTAAGCAGAGTCCACGCTCAGCACAGAGCCCAACGCCAGTCTGTCGCTCAGCCGACTGAGCCACCCAGGTGCCCCAAAGAAATTAGAAGAACTTCCAGGTTGTCCCCACCATAATCTGTCTTGTATCCTGATCTGCTGTCCCGAGTGGTCAAAGTTAGCACATCCAACATGGGGAAATGCACAGGCAACTTACTTTGCTCATAAAGTGCCTTAGAACGTAGTGAGGAACTAACTGGAACCGCTGTGTGGTTAAGAGTAATCGTGGCGATCAGAGGCTATTGTAGGCGTTCATTTCTCTTCAAAATATTTTGGGATTTGGGTAAATCCATTGGAGGGAGTCTTGCACTTGAGCAACATTTGCCACGTGTCCTGGAGACAGTACCTGAAAACGATTGCTCCCTGGGGCCTGGTGTAAAGAGATCCACGGAGAGCAGGATGCCAGATACAGCAGAAAATTCTGCACTGTTGATACTGGGACCCCAGTCAACACTTGGCCAAAACAAATGTTTCCATTTAAAGGTTCATGTCACCCTCTGGAGCCATCCCTTCCCTGGCCCTCCAGCTGCCGTGGTGACAGGTGGCTGAGGTCTATCCAGGGCCAGCCACAGGGGAGGACTCCCCTGCCAGGACCGCCCATGGGAGATGTCACTCCAATTGCATTGTAGAATATCTTTTTTTCTGAAACCCAGGAGGTTGACCTCAAGGGCTTGTCTTGTGTGAATCTAGGCTCAGCAGTGACCAGAAGTTGACTTTGCAGGACCTTAACAAAATATGTTTTTACCTCTTACTCTCATGCCTACTGTTGCAAATGGCAGGGCAGATCAGGACAGTAAGAGACCCGTCACCCCCGGAAAGATCGATGCGTCCTTGAAAATACATGGTCATCTTCCCGGGTTGCCTCTTCTCCTTCTCCTCCTCCTCTCCCCCTCAACTCTTTCCTCCTCATTCTTGCACCTTTCGTCTGTCTACACACATACTCACACCCCGTAGTGGATCAAAGCCTGAACTTTTGGATGCACCTGGATTCTAATCCCAGCTGGATCCTGAAAGAGTTATTTATGCTTCGCTTTGCTCAGCTGTAAAACAGGACTAATCCAACAGTTGCTAGGGTTGTTTTGGGGATTGAATAAAATTGCCCAGTGCCTGTCACAGGGGCAATGCTCAACCAGTACTATTATAATTTATCCCTCTTATTCTTTTTATTGTAATTATATACTTCCCTGTAGCCTGCTCATGTTTAATTGTAAATACACTGTGCAAATGTTCTCATATCACTAATAGTCTTCCCAAACAGAAGATGGAGTGGTGGCACACAATACCGTCGTTCAGATAATGTAATTAGCAATATGATTTCATGACTTCTTAATCATATTGCTTTTCCTTAGTAAGCAAGAAGAAATGTTACTAAGGCAGCTAAGTGCTTAGCCATATGCACCCAACATAAGGCTTTGTTTTCTTTTCATTTCAAATAGATCAAGTAGCAGAAACTATCTTTTGCTAGATTATGTTCCTCTGTATATCAGGATAGATTCAATATAAAGGAGGCAAAAAAAATTTTTTTATAACTCTCAAGGAGTTTCTCTATCCTAATTATCAAATGACCTTTAAATAAATTATTTCACCTCTGCTGATACTGCCACAGGGCTCTCAGCTTCACAGGTACGAGTGGGTACAGCTTTGCCATTTCAAAGAGTGTTTCAACAGATGCCTTGAAAAGATCATAATCACCTGCTCTCTTTGGAACTATTTAAGCTGCTTAATAATGATGATATCGATGATAACAGGAAAAACAGCTAATGTGGTGGAGAACTCATTACCTGCCAAGCCCTGTTGCAAGCATTTTACATATGTTAGTTTATTCACTTTTCCCAGGAATGCTTTGGGGTAGGTGTGGTATTTATTCCCATTTCACAGATGAAGAAGCAGAGATGCTATTTCTTCATGTGTGAAAGGGGGATATTACCATGTACTGGGGAGCATCCTAGGGCAGAGGGAAAGGGACATGCTCTGAAAATGTAAATGCAGTAACATTGAGGGTATTATTAACACCTCCTGACATGAGTAAGGCTATGGTGACGACCTTCATTTTGTAGATGAGAAAACAGACATGTCTGCCATGGTAACGATGAAGTTGTAGCTCACCCTTGAGTCTCCCGGCTCCTGAGACCCAGGACATTTTTGACAGTGCGTACAATGTCGAGTTTCACCATCTCCTCTCCTTCACAAATCAATAAGTCCTTTACCAAGTGGAGGAACTCATGCTCCAGTGTTAGCAAATAATTAACAAATAATATGGGTTTTGCAGAGAGAATAATTTTTCTCAATAAAAAGGGCTTTCAATGATAAAAATGACCCATGATGTTTATAAAATGCCTAATAAAATGGTGAAGCATAAGAAAGAAAACAAAAAATCACATCTTGGTAATTCAGAGAGAGATGTTGGTAACGTTTTTGGTGATTAGCCCTTCAGTTGAGTAGTTACATACAAACACACACTTTACTGACATGAAACCTTACAGTTCTAGAAGGTACTTTTCATGCAATAATATTAACTTATGAATATTAATGTTGATACTAATTAATAATCAAAATGCAAATGAACCTATTTCATTGTTTTTAACATCTGCAAAGTTCAATTAACCAAAATGTATTTAACTAATCCCCTATTGATGGACATTATGCTATTTTTTTTTGTAATATCATAAAAAATTGGGTGAACCTCTTTGACATAATCCTTTGTGTACTCTCCTCTGATTACCTCCTTAGGGTAAACCCCTAGAAGGGGAATGGCTAAATCAAAGGATATACACATTTGGCATTTCCACTCATAGTTAGGGTCTGAACACCTACATAATTGGTTTTCCCAAAGACAATGTAGGAGAGCTTCCAATTCTTTCTGGTTTGTGGTAAACAGGGGAGAGTTAACACAGCTGGGAAACACTGTTAATACAGTTTTCCTGGGTAAACACTGTCAGAGGGCACAAATCCCAGAAGGCCTGAGGCTTTAGATCTTATTTCTCCCACTAGTTTCCCAGTTCATGTCTCCTAATGGAGTAACAGTTTGCAGTTTGGGTTAACTCAATAGCCTGACTTTGAAATACTGTTTCTAGCGGCTGCAGAGATTCCTATGGGATCCCAGGATAATACAATTGAAGATTCTCATTGCAATCCAGGAAGAAACTACCCTTGCTGACTGATGATATTTAAAACTTAAAAAAAAAAAAAAAATCTGGGTTGCTGCTATGAGGTGTCGTATGTATTTGTAATGTCATCTTTGTCTCTAGAAAGAACCAGTCAGTTATTCGCGGACTGTTCACTGTGACATCTGGCATAGAAATAAATTCTCCATGGACCTTGTCAGAAATCCAGCTTAAGTATACACACAAGGATTATTGTCATATTATAAACAGGGAAAAATCACCACACCCCAAGGCTTCACTGATGCCTTGAATTTTAGAATGAATCAACTATTACTTGAAAGTCTTTCTTGCTTTATTAACTCAGGATCACTTATAATAAGGGAAATTCGTAATGATTCTCCCTTCTGGGGTGACACACAGCACAGATATGCTAGGGACATGTGGGTGAAGAACATTTTTATTTGACATGCCCTGCCTCCTTGCATTTTAATTACATTCACCCTTTGGTGTCTAGGCATGAGTAGAATATCAATGGCATTTGAAATGTTCCAAAAGCAGAAGAGCAAAAAATGTTTAATCTCTAAAAAGTGTGCTTTCCTAAGAGATTAATTCAGTAGTTTGGCATCCTATAATAAGCCAGTAAATTTTGATGTAGAAAAAAAATTAATAAATGCCTTATTTGAAATATAAAGATAGCATTTTTATTGTTTACAAATTTCCACTTCTAGCCTAGTCCTGGGTGGTATATATTCTTCTTCCTTGACCCTCTCTCAGGAGAAACAAAATGGGTTTCTATAAAATTGAAAATTATGGGCACACAACGAAAAGAATAAAGGTGAAGAAAATTCAAATTCTGGGAAGTTCAGAAACAATAAGCAACCTGTCCGTTCCAATTTCACCAGAGAAATGCTTTCTGTCTTCCAAATATAGCTTTCCAGCACTTCTGAGTTCACAGGGTGCCCCAGCAAAGGCTTACAAAGGAAGAATGGAGACATCCTTCTCTCTGCTTCCCCCCAGGTTCATATTCCAAGGGAAATTAATGTCGTACGTAATAACGTACTTCACAATTTTAAAACCACATTCTCTTATATTCTCTTATATTACCTCATTTGGCTCTCATATAGGAGGGGGAAGGTATAGGAGGTTATTAATAGTTCAGTTTTGGGGTGCCTGGATGGTTCAGTCAGTTGAGCAACCAACTCATGGTTTCAACTCAGGTCATGATCTCAAGGTTGTGAGATCGAGCCCCAAGTTGGGTTCTGTGCTCAGGACGCATCTGCTTGAGATTCTCTCTCTCCTTCTCCCTCTGCCCCTCTCCCTGCTCACGCTCTCTCTCTCAAGTAAATAAATAAATAAAATCTTTAAAAAATAATTTAGTTTTATCAGAAAAGAAAAATTAAGCCCAGACATACTTGCCCAAGTAGCATGAGAAATGCAGCTTAGATAATGCCCAGCTTCACTAAGTACAAATCAACAGGTGCTAATATTATTGGTATTGTTTTTATTACCATTACCGGTGGCCTTAACAAGGCCAAGGTCAATAGTTGACTCTCAAATGCCCCTAATTCTTTCCCCATCCAGCCTTTTCATGCATCTTTTAGAAAGATGCTGAAAATCAATAGAACCTACTCTTGTTATCACATTATCCTGTTTTATAAGCATATCCTACTTCTGATGTTCAAGTCTTGTTATAAACAGAATACAATGGAATTATTTATCCTCTGAGAAGCCATAGTCACCATCTAATTCATGCTGTTTTAAACAAAAGAGAGTGGAACTGTTGTCTTCCTTAAGTGACTGGTTTGCAAGGATTAACACTAAAATATTTAAATGCTTAAAATATTGTTATTTAAAAAATATATATCCTATTTTCAGAGCATTTCCCACAGCTTTCTTTTAAAGATCAGGTATTTATTTTGTAAAAGTAACTCTGTAATAGTTTTTGTTTCATTCTAGATCATATCTATTTTCAATAATCCTGATATAATAAGTGTAATATGTGGAAAATTTTTGGTAATAGTGAATAGTAAATGATATGGTAAATATTTCCCCAATTTTGCTTATATCACAGGTTTAGTGTACATTTCAAAGAGGATATTATGAAAGTGCTTTGAAAAGCCTAAATTGGGGGCACCTGGGTGGCTCAGTTGGTTAAGTGTCCAACTCTTGGTTTCGGCTCAGGTCATGAACTCAGGATCATGAGATCGAGCCCCGTGTTGGGCTCTGGGTTCAGCGGGGATTCAGCTTGAGATTCTCTCTCCCTCTGCCTCTGCCCCTCTCAATCTCTCTCAAAAAAAGAAAAGAAATTTTAAATTGCACCTTAAAAACTGATAATAGTAATAGGAATTACTAATGCTTAGAGGCATTAATTATCTAGTAATAGGTAATAATAATTACCTTTGTAATTATTACAATGACAGTAATAGTTAAGAGTAAAGTATACACATCAAAATACATGCTTTACATGTGTTCATCTTGTAACAATTCCATGGATTAGAATTATTATTAACCTCTCTTTACAGATGAGAAAATCTAAGTGCAGAGAAGAGTAGTGACTTGTCCAGCTATTAAGTGGTAGAGTAGGGACGCAGGTTTAACTCCAAAGTGCCTTGGGACACCTGGGCAGCTCAGTCAGTTAAGTGTCTGACTTGATCTCAGCTCAGGTCTTGATCTCAGGCTCTTGAGTTCAAGCCCCAAGTTGGGCTCCACGTTGGGCTCCACGTTGGGCTCCACATTGGGTGTGGAACCTACTTAAAATAAACAAACAAACAAACAAACCAAAGTGCCTGCTCTTTTTCCCTCAAATTTATTAATAGTCAAACATACACAAAAGTTGAAAATCAGCAAATACTCATTCACTCATCACATAACACAGATTTAACTATTTTTTCTTTCTTCTCTTTCCTTCTTTCCTCCTTCTTTCAGTCCTTCCTTCCTTCCTTCCTCCCTCCCTCCTTCCCTCCCTTCCTTCCTTCCTTCCTTCTTTCCTTCCTTCCTTCCTTCTTTCCTTCCTTCCTTCCTTCCTTCCTTCCTTCCTTCCTTCCTTCCTTCCTTCCTTCTTTCCTTCCTTCCTTCCTTCCTTCCTCCACCTCATCTCTCTCTCTCTCTTTCTGCCTGAGCCATGGCTCCAAATAGGCTCCAGGATAGATTTAAGACTTTGAACATTCTTTTCTTCATTTCCCTCCCTTCTTCCTCTCATCTCTCTAGTTGGACAATATCAAAGTAAATTATAGGCAACATATGCTTAACCACAAACACTCCAGCTTACATCTCCTAAGAATAAGGACATCCTCCTACACAAACAAACAAAATACCATTATCAAACCTAGATAATTATCAATAATTTCCTAGTATTATCTTATACTCAGTTTATATTAAAATTTCCTGAATTATCTCCCAAATGCTTTTTATGGCTATGTTTTTCAAATGCAAATCAAGTTTCATATTTTGCATGTGGTTGTTATGTCTTTATTCTAGGCCAGTTTTTTTCTACCAATTTTTTTTAATGACACTGACTTTTTGAAGAGACGAAGCAAGCTATTTTATTGAAGGTCCCACATTCTGAATTTGTGAGATTGTTTCCTTATAATTTCTTTAATCTTTTTCTCTATTCCCTAAACTTTCAAACACCCTTTATTGTTAAATGTCTAATTCTTAAGTAAAAAGTACAATGTGTAAATAAATAAATAGCAAAACAACCTTCACATTTAATTCTGTTCTTAACTAATAATGTTTGTTCTGATGGTGGAAAGTTGTTCAGAGCTTAGTTTAAAGGAATGATAAACTAGTGAAGGCATTCCATGCTTAGAATCCTTTGGTGTAAAAAGCTCATGTCTGACATTTTCAGATTTGGCTATGAATTTATTCACATGTGTTAGTTCTGAAGAGATTTAAGCACATGTGTTTTTGGAAACATTGCCAAAAACACTTGAAAATCCTATAGCTTCTGCCAGTTATGGCAACTTTGGCTAGAAAATAGAGTGTTTTCTCTGCTATTTAAATGAAATTGAAGGAAATCTTGGAGTTCTGTCCTGCTCTCAAAGTCTCAGAAGAGCCCATGAGCTGCTCTCCACTACTAATATGCTATTTTTACAAAACTAAACTCCTCTTTAGACTTTATTTCATTGGCAACATTTAACTAACTGCCCTTATTCTGGCCCCACTAAATCTAGAAATCTCATGAAACAATGAACAAGCTAACACCCACTCACTTTGTAACATGTTGCAAAATTAAAGAATAGTTGTATATTCTAAATCTGACACTAGATAACAATACAAAACAATAAGAAAGTGGGGGAGTTGACATTTTATAAGATTTGAGCCACATTCTAGTTGCTGAATATGCTCTTCACAGTGCATATTCACAAAACAGTAAGAATCATATTTCTTTGTACACTTTTTTACTCCATCAAGCATATGTAGATTGGTTCGTTTGTGCAAGATATCTAGGGAACATAGGGGTAAACCACAGTCTTCAGCCTCAAGAAATTTACTAATGGGGAGACAGTCACATCAACAGTTATTTTCAGGATGATGTGGTAAATAATACAATAATGTACTGTGGGAGCACGGATGAGGGGTACTTAAGCTGGTCTGTCAGGTCTGGAAGGCTTCATGGGGAAAAGGATGATGGATCTCAGTCCCCAGCTTATATGAAGGTCAGAACCAGGAGGTGGAAGGAAGTGGGCTCAGTCCTAGAGCCAGGACCTGACAGGGGTTGGAGATCAATGTGTGATACCCACCACCTGTCTTTGGGGGACAAGAACCACATGAGATACAACATAACAGGGGTCTGGGCTAGAAGAACAAAGGTTGCTACAGTGTTGCAATTACAAATAGGATGGGAGAGAGACAGAAATAGAGACAGAGACATCAAAAAAAACCTCCCACTTAAAAGGATTTCAATCAGAGGAATAACATGGTCGTCTATGTATTTTATGTAGTTTATTCTGAACCCTGAATGGGAGATGAATTTGTGCGGCTTAAGAATGAGCAGACCAACCAACTAGAACACTACTGAGGTCATTCAGGCAACAGGGACAGAAGGCTGACCTTAAGCTAGGCTGGCAGAAGAACAACAATAAGGAGAAGATTTTGTCAAATCTAATGTTTAGATGAGTCAATGTCTCTCAAAATTCAGTCTGCCTCAGAATCACCAGGAGGGCTTGTTAACACAGATTTCTGGGCTCCAACCTTAGAGTTTCTGATTTTGTACATATGGCATGGGTTCCCCAAATCTACATTTCTTTCTTTTTTTTTTTTTTAAGATTTTATTTATTTGTCAGAGAAAGAGTGAGAGAGCACGAGCAGGGGGAGCACCAGAGGGAGAGGGAGAAGCAGACTCCCGGCCGGGCAGGGAGCCCAGTGTGGGACTCCATCCCAGGACCCTGGGATCATGACCTGAGCCAAAGCAGATGCTTAACTGACTGAGCCACCCAGGCGTCCCCAAATCCACATTTGTAACAAGCTCCCAGGTGGTACTGATGCTGCCAGTTTTGGGAACCACACTTGAGAAGCAAGGCTAGCATATATCTGCTGGCTTTTTCTTGCCTAGTCTTCCAGTTACAACCTTTGGTTTTTAGCTTCCATGAACTCCTTCCACATCGTTGGATACAGTCATGGAGGAACTGTCAGTCAAGATGTCTCACCTTCCCTTTACCCCAACGAGGCTAATTAGATATGCTGTTTTATTCTGGAATTTGATTCCAGAATGAACCAAAGACTGGAAGCAGCTGATTTTATTCATCCTGCCAGCCACCTCCCACGGAGATTGCCCATTAGTTTCTGTCCTGGTTCCTTCCCCAAGACCAATCCTTCAGCATTTCCTCCAAAATCACCTCCTCTCTTTCCATTTTACATACCTGTTTGTTTAACAAGTGGTTTGTTTTGCTTAAGTTAGCCAGAGTTAGACCAAAGACCCTAACTGGTATTTAGGGAATGAGGGAACTTGGGTAGAGTGATTGTTTCTTATGACTGCTGCAATATATTACCACAAATTTGGTGGCTTAAAATATCGGAAATTTATCCCTGCACAGTTCTGGAGGTCAGCAGTCCAAAATTAATATCACTGAGATGAAATCAAGATTTTAGTACAGTCATGGGGCACCTGGGCAGCTCAGTCGGTTAAGTGTCTGCCTTCGGCTTAGGTCATGATCTCAGGGTCCCAGGATCGAGCCCTGTATTGGGCTCCTCACCCAGCGGGGAGTCTGCTTGTCTCTCTCCCTCTGCACCTCCCCTCCTTGTGTTCTCTCTGTCTCTCAAATAAATAAATAAAATCTTAAGAAAATAATATTTCAGTTGGGTCATGATCCTTTGGGGGGCTCTAGGGGAGAAACTGTTCCTGGCCTCTTCCAGCTTCCGGTGGCCACCCCCACTCCCTGACTTGTGGCTGCGTCAATGGAACCTCTGTCACCATGGCAACATTACCTCCCCCGCCTCCTTCTATGTCAGTTTCTCCCTGGCTCATTCCTGTAATGGCCAGGTGCTAGGGTCCACCTGGATAATCCAGAACAAGATCCTCATCTCTAGATCTTTAATTTAACCAATTGGCAAGTATCTTTCTTTCAAATAGGTTCCAGGGATTGGAATGTAGATATTTGGGGGTGAGGACACCACTTTTTACCTTGCTATAGTGATCAAGGATTATCCTGGTTTGAGCACTAAAAGTCTTATGCTCCAGGAATGTCCCAAACAACCTTGGACTTGTTTGTTTGCTTCTTAAACTCGGTGTTAGCAACAAAGGTGGGGTGATTGCCTGTCTCAGTTTACCTGGGACTTTCTGAGTTTTAGTCCCACATTCCAGGCAGCCTCTCAGTTCCAGGCAAACAGGATTGGTGGGCCCTAACTCAGTTTCTCTATCAGTTTCAGAGCCATGGGCCAGGAAGAGCTGCCCTCTTTAAACTCTGTCCTAGAGCAGAGAAGACTTCTGAATAATTGGAGCACGTGCCTCAGGCAAAATGAGCCTGGAGAGATTTCAACAGAGCAACAAATCCAGTAGATAGCTGTTAACTGCCAGTGGTCAAACTTGAAAGCGGGGCTTATTTCCCAAGAAAGACATAGGAAAAAGATTTAATAGGATGGTTTTTAATAAATGGTGATCAGCTGCTCAGAAACATCCTTAAGGAGAAGGTAAACAAATTGGGTGATTGTTGCAGGTGTAATTTGGGGCAAGTTTATAGCCTCATTTCTCTAGGTGTGGGCTCCTGCCCCCCGGGCTCCCAATACACCTTGGGTATCTATTAGATACGCTGGTTCTTGGGCCTCCCCATAGAATTTATGACTCAGACTCTCTGGGGTTGAGGTTCAGAAATCTGGGTTTTACACAATCATTATAAATGTGTTTTCTAGGGACAAGCAGGTGCCCCTAATGATTTTCTGCCCTGTAGTGGCCACAATTTTGTGTAATCTCCTCCCTTGGAGTCCTGGCAAAACTGTGACTTGCTTCTACCCAATCGAAGAGGGCAAAGATGATGGGATGTCACACCCATAATTACGTTACATTTTATAAGTCTCCATTTTAACAAGGAGGGAGAGACTTGTGTGTGAGAGAGCTACATAGAAAGAACATCGGGAGGGTCTCTATACCTGAACGTGGCCCACGGCCGACAGCCAGCAAGACAACCACTCTCTCAGTCCTTCAGTGGCTGGGAGAGGAATTCTGCAAACAACTTGAGGGGGCTGGGAAGAACACCCAGGCAAGCCTGCAGATGAGAATGAAGCCCCAGCTGACCGCTGGATTGCAGCCTGCTGAAACTCGGGAGCAGACAACCTGCTGAGGCCATCCGTACCCGGACTCCTGTCTCAGAAACTGTAAGATACTACACAACCGAGGAATTGCACTACTAGGTATTTACCCCAAAGACACAGATGAGTGAAAAAAGGGGCACATGCACCCCAATGTTCATAGTAGCAATGTCCACAATAGCCAAACAGTGGAAGTAGCCGAGATGTCCTTCAACAGATGAATGGGTAAAGAAAATGTGGTTCATGTATACAATGGAATACTACCCAGCCATCAGAAAGGATGAATACCCACCATTTGCATAGACTTGGATGGAACTGGAGGGGATTATGCTAAGTGAAATAAGTCAAGCAGAGAAAGACAATTATCATATGGTTTCACTCACATGTGGAACATAAGGAATAGCACAGAGGATCATAGGGGGAGGGAGGGAAAACTGAATGGGAAGAAATCAGAGAGGGAGACAAACCATGAGAGACTCTGGACTCTGGGAACCAAACTGAGGGTTAGAGAAGGGAGGGGGTGGGGGGATGGGGTAACAGAGTGATGGGTATTAAGGAGGGCATGTGTGGTGATGAGTACTGGGTGTTATATGCAACTAATGAATCGTTGAACACGACATCAAAAACTAATGATGTACTATATGCTGGCTAATTGAACCATAATAATAAAAAATAAAAATAAAATAAAATAAAAAAGAAACTGTAAGATAACAGTGTGTATTGTTTTAAGATGCTAAGTTTATAGTAGTTTGTTACTCTGCAATAGATAACTGACCAATACAATACCTAAAACCTGAGAACGATGGCACCGAGGCAGAGGGCGTGGGCTCTGAAAAAAGAAAAAAAGAAGAAAAAAAAGATCTGCTTCAACTCCGAGGTCTGCCCTGTCTCAGCTTTGTGACCTTAGACAACAGCAAAATCTCTTTAAGGTTCAGATTCCTCATTTGTCATTGAGAGTGTTCAATGAGACAGGACCTGCAAAGCCTGAGCACGGCGTCTGTCGCCTAGTAAGAGCTCAAACACATTCAATGGCATTCTTGGTAAGAACTAGCCCAAAGATGAACCTAGTCTAACAAAGTGGCCTG
Organism: Halichoerus grypus; assembly: GCF_964656455.1. NCBI lineage: Eukaryota > Metazoa > Chordata > Mammalia > Carnivora > Phocidae > Halichoerus > Halichoerus grypus. Next base: position 180,642,437 of record NC_135712.1, read on the forward strand.
TCACAATTTATCAGAGTAGGATTGAGAGCCCTATCAGCAGCTATTTCCGGGACTGGCCAAACAGGCATAGCAGTAGGATCATGAAAGAACCATAAATTTCAATAGGTCCAATTAGCTACCATCTGTTTACACAAGTGAGTGATTAGCAGGCATCTACTAGTGTCACTTCTTAGATCAGGCTTTAGGGTCAAAACACAGTGGATGACTCATTTGATTTGAAGTTGGGAGGATCCAAAGCACTCAAAAGGCATGTGTGAACAGACCAAAAAATGGACAGTTTTTTAATACTTGGCTATGATTTTCCCCAGAGGTAAAATAGCCAACTCCTGAATGTTTTGGAGAATTCCAAGTACCTCATGTATGGGTTTGGGCACTGCATGACTGAGAAGTCAGCTTCTCAAATCTGCTTCTGGTGGCAGACATCAGAATCACCCAGAGGGCTTATGTAGTCACGGAGCTCTGGACTCCACCCGAAGGCATTCTGGTGTTGTAGGTGGACCCAAGAACTTTCATTTATAACAAGCTCCCAGGTGCTTCTGCTGCTGGTCCAGGGACCACACTTGAAGTGGCTCTGGCTTACAATGAAGCAAAGAATAAATGAGTCATGGTAATTTCCTTCAAATATTTGGAAAATCATGTTGCATCACGATAAACCACAGAAGTTAGACCAATGGGCAGAAGTTAAGACAGATTTTGGCTTTCTATAGCAAAACAGTTCTAATCATTAGATTTGAGCAACAGTGCAATGGACAGCAATTTCACTACTGGGTATTTACCCCAAAGACACAGATGTAGTGAAAAGAAAGGCCATATGCACTCCAATGTTCATAGCAGCAATGTTCACAATAGCCAAACTGTGGAAAGAGCCGAGATGCCCTTTAACAGACGAATGGATAAAGAAGATGTGGTCCATATATACAATGGACTATTACTCAGCCATCAGAAAGGATGAATACCCAACTTTCACATTGACAGGGATGGAACTGGAGGAGATTATGCTACATGAAATAAGTCAATCAGAGAAGACAATTATCATATGGTTTCACTTATTTGTGGAACATAAGCAATAGCACAGAGGATATTAGGAGAAGGAAGGGAAAAATGAAGGGGGTGGGAATCAGAGGGGGAGATGAACCATGAGAGACTATGGACTCTGGGAAATGAACTGAGGGTTTTGGGGAGGGTGGGGGGTGGGTTAGCCCAGTGATGGGTATTAAGGAGGGCACATATTGCATGGAGCACTGGGTGTTACACACAAACAATGAATTATGGAACACTACATCAAAAACTAATGATGTACTATATGGTGACTAACACAACATAATAATAATAATAATAACAATGCAATGGACTGTTTTATTAAATACTGAGTTCCTTGTCCTTGAAATACTCAATCAAACACAAAAAGTTGTTGCCAAAGGCAATGGGTGGAAATAAATCACTGTCACATTGTACTTGTTGGGTGTCTGGCAGGTGGAATAGCCATGTTGCTTGAGTGCAATTGATTCCACATCCTGCTTCATAAAGGCCTCAGTTTCTTCATCTGTGAAGTGGGGTAATAATTTGAAGCTTGCATGTAAATTATGCATTGTCAGGTTAGGAGTCTGGGGGAAAAAAATTCCAGGAAGATGAGAGGCAGGAAGTTTTTCTGGGAGTGCCCTCAGATCAGCTGTATCAGGGAATGTACACAACAGAAATGGGTCAAGGAGAAAATAAGCTGGGAAGCAATTGCTGGAAGACCTCTGCTTGACCGCTCAATCCCAGGACCCTGTGACCAGGACCAACCACCACATTGTAGTGGGATGCCACCACTTTATCCTCTCACATCCACCACTCTTTGGAAACAGGCTGTCCTTGTAAAGGGGCTTCATCTTAGGCAATGCAAGTTTCTCCAGCAAGGGAAATTCCTGGTGAGGGCTGACTGCTGAGAGATGTCAGACAGTAATAGTCCTAGAAGATGACTAAAATACACGTGTTTAAAACAATGTCTGAGGACACCTGAGTGGCTCAGTTGGTTAAGCATCTACCTTTGGCTCAGATCATGATCCCAGGGTCCTGGGATCGAGCCCTACATTGGGCTCCCTGCTCAGCGGGGAGTCTGTTTCTCCCTCTGGGGCGCCTGGGTGGCTCAGTCGTTAAGCGTCTGCCTTCGGTTCAGGTCATGATCCCAGCTTCCTGGAATCGAGCCCCACATCGGGCTCCCTGCTCCGCGGGAAGCCTGCTTCTCCCTCTCCCACTCTCCTGCTTGTGTTCCTGCTCTCGCTCTCTCTCTGTCAAATAAATAAATAAAATCTTAAAAAAAAAATGTCTGGCACAAGATCGTTATTATCATATTTTTATTACAATTTGCTTAATGCATATGGAGTTTCCCAGAGCATGCTTTGCTCTTGGATGGCAACTGCTGTTATAGTCTGAGTGGAGACACTTACCATGGGTCCTCTAGTCATCCATTTATTTATTTTTTTAAAAACCCTTAGAGCTATTCATTTTTTAAAAGATTTTATTTATTCAGGGGCGCCTAGGCAGCTCAGTTGGTTAAATGTGTGCCTTCGGCTCAGGGCATGATACCAGGGTCCTGGGATCAAGCCCCACAGGGTCCTGAGATCAAGCCCCGAATTGTGTCAGGCTCCGTGCTCAGCAGGAAGTCTGCTTGTCCCTCTTCCTCTGCCCCTTCCCCTTGCTTGTGCTTGCTCATTCTTCTCTATCTCTCAAATAAATAAATAAATAAATAAATAAATAAATAAATATCTGTAAAAAAAAGATTTTATTTATCCCAGAGCACTGCGGGGCTCAATCCCAGGACCCTGCGATCATGACCTGAGACAAAGGCAGCTGATTAACTGAGCCACCTAGACACCCCAAAGCTATTCATTCTTAAGCATACACGAAACCCATGATGGGATAGTTAAAAATTGAGATGAAAGAGGAAAAATAACAACGATAGTAGCACAACGTGCTAACCCCTAAGTTAACATCCTGTATTTTTAAAATTCTGAGCACTAAGTACCATTTAGAAGTCTATTTGCATGACCATTTATTTAATGCCTAACTCCCTTTTCCAAAAGTATAGAGGTTAAGGAATCTTTTTATTTTTTTTTTAAGAGTATCTCAAGCCTCTGGCACAGTATTTGGCACATGGGCACTTGAATATTTGTCAAACGAACGCATGCATAAAGGAGGATGCAGAAATGAAGCTAAGAAACAAGGATGTCATAATCAACAGACACATTTACTATGAGTAGAGTGAAAATTCGAGACAATATTTCTTGGCTGCCAATGACAAAAAAGCAAAAACGAACAAAAACAACAACAAAAAAACAAAACAAAACCAGGACACCTGATCAATTAAGCAAATCAGAACCCATTGCTCATAAGAAGTACAACCATTCCTGGAATTAAGAAGTGATGAAAACCTCCATAGGGACGATAGCCCCGGGTGCTGGCAGCAATCACCAAAACATCCTCCATGAGGTATGTGTAGTCATGTTTCATGAAGCTGTTCCTGAGCATTCTCCCATGACACACACTGATGGGTTCACAGAGGAGCGCTGCTAGCCAACAGCAGGTAACCAGGTGTCTGCTACTCTGGCCTGATGCAAAGTAGATTTTTGAATATCTGTTAAGAGCAAAGAGTTATATTCCCTGGCAACTACCCACAGCCCTGACTCAGCCGGTGTATCCTCCACACCCATGTGCTGAAAAGCTTTCGTAGATGTGCTGTGAAATTGTGTCCGGTATCTGGAATATTACCTGTGGTTGTAGTAGTTGAATACTGAGCTGAGTGGGTCAGGGGACACCGTGGAAAGGGAGGAAAAATTTACTGCAAGACTGAAGGAAAGAGAAACCAGGGGCTTCTGGAACCAGCTCCAGAAAACGGATTATGCTCATGTCTTTCCAAGTTCACGCTCAGTGACTTCATGTTGTTGGCTTAAAAGTAGCCTTAGTGGGAGTATTTACACTATAGAAATCAGCAAAAATGACACATCAGGGTTTTCTTTTTCCCTCGAAGAGCTGGTTTACCAGTACTCCACTGGAAGTAGCTAAAAGCAAAGCCTGGACTGGATAAAGGTTGAAGGAGAAAGGTGTTTATTCAGTATATAAGAGCACGGTTAGAGCTGAGGATGGTTCTGTTCACATTGCACTAGAGCACAGAGGAAGGTCAAGTGAATAGCTTGCTAAATGAAGACCTTCTCAACAGTATAAGACAAGGTTGCACTGTTGCGGTGACAGTGTTGTAATTGTTCATGACTTGTTTAGTGCCATTTTGAGCCTTCTAATTCCCTTTAATGAGGCTGCCAAAATTTCCATGCCAGTGAAGTCTTCTGGCTCCACGGGACTTGAGAAAGATGGGAGAGAAAACAACTGAACAGTGAGCCATTCACGAAATGGACAAGCACAATGAGCCTAAGGTGGTAGACACGATCTGTCTTTCAGCTGATTTCATGTCCCTGGTGCTCCTTGTTGAGTGAGAGGCTTCTTGTCCTGAGGTCTGATCTGGTGTATAAAGTGATGTATTTCTCAAACAACATGGCTTCTCAGCACAAGCCAACTACTTCATCTGGTGTGAACCACAGAACCAGCCATCTGTTCCAAGGCTGGAAGAAAAACTGACTGTTGGCCCTAATGATGGATAGAATAACACTGTACCTTATGGTAACTTCAGGGTTTTTTTCCAAGGAGATTTTTTATTTTACACAATTTTTTAACTCTTGAATAAGAAATGATTCCATGTCCTAGAGGGCCCGCAGAGAATCCCAAGTGGGATCTTGGCCTACAAAGCAGCTGTTGTATATGATACAGAATGTAAAATACCATCAGGTTAATGTCTGCATATTGTATCTTCACGTGAAAACCAATCAGGGAACAAAATAAACTCATTATACTGGTCTAAATGGGTCTTCAAAATAGAATTGTCAAACATGCCCATCTACATGAGAGCATTCAGTATCAGTGAAGACAAAAAGTGCTGTAGCCTGTTGGGTCCAGAGAATAGCAGACAACCAAGATTGTGGAGAAGAATTATTTATGTCATAATTTTTTACGTTTCACATCTCTTCTTATCTTTTCTGCTTGCTTGGCACTATTTAACAGAGAGAAAATGGACAAAATGATGTGTCCAAAATGGCCATTCACTACCTATCAATTACAACATTGATTTTAATGAGTCCTCAGAGGGTGTGGATGACTTGATATAAATTTTAGTTACAGAGCTCCCTGACTGAATAAAACACTTAAGCCACCAGAGGCCTCTTGAAGAACAAAGGCAACCTAAAAACTTCCATCCAATTTAAAAGTCCATATCCCCAGCCAGTACACAGTCTTCTTGGGGTGGGTTTACCCTGCCTGGTCTAATGGTTGTTCATCTGACTGGGCTGGTTGAAGAATATTCATTTAGCACAAAGGAATCTTGTGGGCTCACAGAGTGACTGGATTTTCTGTCTCCTTAGGGGAGAGAAAGCAGGTTCAGATGGTGAGATGTGAAATATGGCAGCTCTAAAGGGACTATGAGAACATTGCCTCCTCTGTTCTAGGGAGGCCAGGAAACTGCTCTTTATTTCCGGGAGTTAAGAACCAACCGTGGGTGGGTGGAGACTGGGATAAAAACATGATTTAAACAATATTTGACTAATTAATAGTGTTTAGAAACAATATTAGGGATAGCTAACATTTATTGCAATGGCTTTCAAGCTTTTTCACTGTGCTTCTTGTGAAAAAGGAATTTCTCAGGATGTATGAACATAAATACGAATATATACAAAACCAACCTATGTTTCATGAAACCATACTCTGATATTTTCTATTCTGTGTTTCTAAATGCTGGTTATGACCCAATCAATTGATTTCATGACTCACTAGTGCATCATGGCCTGCTGTTTTCAAATACTGATTTATTGTGTGCATATAATGAGCAGAGCAGTAAAGACCAAGATTATGGCACTGTGGTTAAAAGTGCTCTAGAGTCAGACTTCCTAGTATCTGAGCCCTGGCTCTGCTGCTTACAAGCAAGTTTCTTCACTGTGCCTCAATTTTCTTGTCTGGAAAGTGAAGTTTATATCTCAGGAAGTTTTTGTGATGGTTAAATTATGTAATACTAATACATATTTATACATTATATAAATAATTAAGTTATATAATATATATAAAATCTCCTAGATCGGTAGCCAGCACATAGTAAGCATTCCATAGATGTTGACTCCTTCGTCAGTTATCTGTGGCCACAGTAGTGCTATCATAAATTGTCCCCAGACTCTAAGGCAAATTTATTTAGCTCATAATCGAATGGGGTTTGGGATCTGTGGGGTTTAGCTGGCTATTGGCTGATTGGTTCTGCTCCATGGGTCTCATCTTCCAATAGAAGAGCTCATCCTCCAACAGAAGGCATGTCCTTGTCATGGTGATGGAAGAGAGAAAGAGAGAGCCATAGCAAGTTCAGTCCCCTAAGCATCATGTGTGGTCACTGGCTAAAAGAAGTGACAAATCAGAGTGGGAGGTTGCTACAGTTACACGGTGAAGGGCGTGGATAGGTAGGAAGTGATGATAAGTCAGGGTCCTTTTTTGCCATTAACCAGAGCTATGATGATGATCCTGGAGTCTCTCTCTCTCTCAGCTTAGTGCTTTGTATAAATCTGGTTAATCTATATAAATCGTGACAATAATCCATTACTATAATAATAAGGATTCTTGATTGCAAGTGACAGAATGCCCATAGGAACAATTTCAAGAGAAAGTCAATTTAACTGGGAAGCAAACCATTCAAGGTTACTTAATAGGTCTGAGTTGTGGCAAGGTTGGATATGGGGGCCCAAATGTGATCTTTGATGCTCTGTCTCTTTCCATCTCTCAACTGTTTCCCACTGTGTGTTGGATCGATCGTGGAGACAATTTTTTCCCATGAAGTTCTTTATAGCAATTCCAGGTTTAAATCCTCTCACAGCTTGCAACTTGTGTGACCAACCACCCTGATATGTCTAGGATTGAAAGGTTTCTTGGGTTGTGGGACCTTCAGTGTTAAAACTGAGCAAGCCCTGAGCGAATCCATATGAATTCATCATCCTACTTGCAATTCCAGAGGTGGAAAGGGCATCTTCCCAATGGATCTGGCATAAAAGTCCCTTGGTGGTCCTTCATTAGCTGAACCTGGATCATAAGTCTATTCCTGAACTAATGATTATGACCAAGAAGATGGAGCCTCTAGACATGATTAGGTCATTTCCCAACCTATTTTGGGGTTAACTCTGAATCTTATAAAAAGTGAGTGGAAGAGATAGGTACCCAAAGGAAATGATCCAGGATATACAATGAAAGTCACTTGAATATCATTGTCCCCATTTTATAGACAAGGAAATAGATTCTCTGAAAAATAGAATCTCTGAAAGATTGAGTGACTTTCCATGGTCACATCATCAAAAAGAAAAACTGAGCCAAGGTTTGAACCACAATCTCTCTTCTGGCTTTGAAGTCTGTACTCTTTCCAATGCCCAGGGCTGCTTGCCTAAAACAGTCACAATACAAATTTTCTCAAAGCCCAATGTAGCCCTTAAAAAGCAAAACTATACTTATTAAAATAGTGAGAAACTGTAAATACCCTACTTTGCAACTCACAGGGGGAAAATACAGAAATAAAGGCCACTTGTGGAAAATTACTCCCCAAGAATTTTTTTTTGCCAAAATATGAACAACTTAAAATTGGAGAACTTAAAAATTCTTTTCGCTGAAACACGAACAATTGATTGGACAAATTAAAAGGTTCTTAGGTGGTTTTCAAATTTGTGCAGAAGTACCAGAAAAATTCCCCTGACCCCCATAACCACTGAGGGAGATGGAGAATAATTGCCATTAGACACATTTGTGTCAAGCTCCACCTCCATTGGCTCCTGACACTTGAGAAACCACCCCCCCCGGCACCCCCACCAGGAGCCATTGGCCACATTCAGCCACAATCTATCCCTTTTGAGTACAGAGATACTTTGAATCATCCCTATTTGGGGAGCACAGAGGAGGAGGACCAAGAGTTCTGATGCTTAGACTAAGAGAAAATAGGACTCTCCTTGTCCATTCTTCATGGACCTCTCTAGTCCTTGCCCAAAATAACTCTTTGGCCCTTCTGAGAGTTGAGCATTGGCCAGAGCTGACAGTTGATGGTTTGGGCAGTGCAATCTGGTCGCGCTTTGGGAAACACCCCATGGCTCATCCCAACCATGCTGAGTTTGCCAGAGTAAAACTGGCCAGAGCTCTGTGTAAGAACTAGAATAAAAGAACAAATGGTCTTCGTGTCCTCTGTGGGTTCTAAAACCACTGCTGTTCAGCCTAGTCATGAATCGCGAACAGCAGCTGGTGTCAGCAGCTGGAAGACAGATGAGCCTGCTAAGCTGGGTGGGAGAAATGACAGGTCATTGTTCTTTTCAGTCTCGACAGTGCACAGAGCAAGTCACCCCACCAGCAGCAAAGGTGATAAATAGCTCCGGCCTGAGTGTTTGCCTCCTAAAAAGAACAGAGAGTGGTAAGAGAGAGGCAAAGTGATTGTCCTGGATAGAATTAAAAATAATACAGTAAAACCCTTAAACATCCCACTTCATTGTTTTATCTGGTACTTGTATTAACTAAATGCTAGTTGTTGGGTTGAGTTTTTTTTTTTTTAATCAAAGGCATTGAGAAACTATAAAAAGTTGGTGAGTGAACAAAAATACCCCTTAATGTGAAAGTTCTATAAAGTGATAGAGAGCCAGGAGGAAGGAGAAAAACATCTATTGAGCACCAGCTCGGTGCCCATCACCTTACATCTACTATTTATTCAGCCTCTACAACAACCCTGTGAGGTAAGCATCATAACCAAGGTGTACAGAGGAGAAATTACACATACACAGGGTAAAACTCCTAAGAGCACACAGCTAGTAAATAGGGGTAGAATTTGCATCCATGGCTGCTTGACTGAAATCCCATGATCTTTCCTTGAGGCACGCAGCTTCCCACACATAAAGACCATGAGGGAAATTTTAACAGAAAATACAGTTCGAGAGTCCGGTGATTTGTTCTTGTAATGGATTGTCATCTTTCCGACTGCTTATTTATCTTCCTATCCCTGTGGTTACTAAACACTAGTCTGCAGACAAACACAGCTGGCTCAATTGAGAACATTCTGGAAGCATTTTATTGTGTGTGTTCACTATTTTCCATGGCTTTCTTCAAGACCCCTGCAAAGGTGAGATCACACACGCCATGGAACAACCATGACCGGGCAGGTAAAAACTTCATCGTGAGCTGTGTCCCCAGCAGGATCTTTGGAGAACAAGTGTTCCCTTTCAACGTAATTAGCTTGGCCAGTCAGGATTGCCACTGTCAAACATGGACCACTACTTTGTTCTTTGCCAAACCAGTGAGTGAGGATCCAAAATATTAATGACAGTGCAGAAATCACCCATCACATACTACACGAGCCTGTGAAGACTACCACGGTCATTCCTTCTGTTTGTAACATGCTGCCATGAGACATGTCAAAACAGAAGAATAAAAGCCATCAGCACTTAGGAGCTAATGTTAACGCATCCGGCTACATGTCTGCTCTAGGATATAATGGGTCTCATTTCAGGCAAGTAAAAGTTGTAGGTCCTACTCTCATTAGAGAAGGCAGCAGTGGATAATTTGTACCTATAAAGGTAATTGAATGTGTGCATATAATTTCCTTCAGAGCCTCTGCCAAAAGTATGTAGAGTCTAAGAATAAAAAGTTATTGTGGATGTTAAAAGGTTGCCTTTGGATGAGATCATTCCATAATATTAATTATATTGGGTCAGCTTTGTTGTTTAGCAGTAATAACCTAAAACGTGCCCTTCAAAACTTACCTAGGGCCAGGGCTAGTCCTTTTATAGAAAACAAAATTTTAGGCTTTTTGAGCTTAGGCTGTATGGTGTCTGGGGACCTGGAGCAAATTTGAGACCTCTCGTTTTCGCTAGGACCAGGGATAGTGCATGACTAAGGTAGGCTTTTAATCAATGTTTACAGAACGAACAAAGGAATGAGACATTTGTGACTATTTGATTTGAGTTTATAAAATTAGTTCAGTAGGTACTGCTTATTTCTGCTTAAATTATTAAATCCTATTTTGTGCAGTGCTTATGTAAAGATTTCTGGTGTTTTAGTTAGGTCCTGAAGGCAAAGCCAAGCTGAGTTAGGAAAGGCACATATCCACCATTCCTCTCTTCTGTATCCATGGCAGACATTTCGGTCAATGCCAACTTCTCCTTGGCCTCAAGACCCTTCACAGTCTGACCATCCTGGAAGCTCCTACCAGTTGGCTGGATCTGGCATAATGGATTAACTAACTGACCCTCCTTTAAGCTGGGATTTCCTTTTGGGATAGAAAAATGAGAGATTATCTAAGTGTACATAATAAAATCAATAGGTGAATTTAGATTTCCTACCCAAGATGTGATTCTACTGGCAACACAGTTCTCTTACAAGACAAACCTAGTTTTGCTGTTTCATTTGAGGAAGGGGACAAGGTTAGAACTGTGGGGTCTGCGTGGTCCATCCAGTGTCCTCCTGCACCAGCTTCCAAGTGGTACTTAATGTGTACTTGTCCCAGCTCATTGTGAGTGGGGCATATCGTGAGATACAATAAATACACTGTAATGATCAGATCTTAGTATTTCTAAATGTGCAGTCTACTACAATGCAACCAGGAGACAGCAAATAATACCCGAATAATTTTAGAATTTTAGAACTGAAGGGACCTTAGCAATGACCTTGTTCAGCAGTTCGCAAACCCTCTTGGCTTCGGGACTCCTTTTCATGCATGAGCAATCTATGCCAGGCCAGTGAGAGCTTCCTAGGGACATTGGGAACAAATCGATTGGGAGAGATACCTTCCCTGTCTTCCTCCAGGTTTGCAAACTCAGAGGATCTTGTAGACTGGAGTTGCTGTGAGACAACTCTTTCGGCTTCAGAGAAAATGTCATCTGCAGAATGGATTCAACATACCGAGGAAACCAAAACTGAGTGCTGTAGACAGAGCATCAAAGACCTCCGGTGGTCTTCTAGATCCATCCAGCCACTCAGACATGTTAGATAACCCTAACAGTTTCGCTTCTCAGGTATGTGACTGAATAAATACATTTTTGTTTGATCTAGTTTGTGTGAAGATTCCGTTGCAATCCAGGATTCTTATTTACACAAATACCCACATTATAGGGTTATTGTCAGGATTTGATCTAATTTATGCAAACCACTTTGCACTGAGTGTCAGGCTCCATGATCCTTATAGCTCAGCTGATTGCAAAAATGACCTCGATGTACCACCCCACCTTATAGCCACACTGTTGGTTGTGTAACTTTGTTCTCCCCTCTCCTTCCTCCACTTGGACTCTGGGTTCTCCTGTGTGATTAGTTTTTTTTTGTTTTTTTTTTAAGATTTTATTTATTCATTTGACAGAGAGAGACACAGCGAGAGAGGGAACACAAGCAGGGGGAGTAGGAGAGGGAGAAGCAGGCTTCCCGCTGAGCAGGGAGCCCGATGCGGGGCTCGATCCCAGGAACCTGGTATCATGACCTGAGTTGAAGACAGACACTTAACGATTGAGCCACCCAGGCGCCCCGTGTGATTAGTTTTTCTAATGGGATTTTAGAAGGCAAGATGCAAGAAAAAGTTTGAAATGGTCTTGGGCTACTGAGCTTGCAATCTCTCTGCTATCACCATGGGAAGACAAGAGGTAGTTTCTTAAAGATTAGATTCAGTGTGGAATCTGTAACCTAATCAATAAACTGTTTATATTCTGTTTCATTAAAAGTATGGGTCTAACTTGAACTTTGAACAGATCCTTGAACCATGGGTGATTCCATAACATCATGGATCAAGCATTTGGAAAATCCTAGTTCACTGAATTATGCAGATCTTCCAAATATTGCATATCTCATTAAGATATCAAAAATCACACACATAAATATTGCTACCAATCTCATTAGAAAAACACACGATGTCAAGCTCACAGTGGTGCTTATAAAATTTTCCAAAATTCCCATTTGCACTTGCAACTTCAAATTTTACAGTTGGCAACACATATTGTCAGTTGTTTTCCTCGAAGTGGCAATCTCACTTTGTTCATTTTGAAGAAACTGTCAGCCAAATATCCAAGTCTGGATAACCGTAGTTTGTCTGTCAGTAGTCTTTCAAACTGAGATCCTGCTCTGTGAAAGAGAGCAGTTAGTTGAGCTCTTAACTCAAACAGTTGCCCATAAGCGCTTTCCTCAAGACAATCATTGTACTTCAAAATTTAGCAAGAATTTTTCCTGTGTACTTTGCATTTTGTCACACAGAATACTGAGGGTTAGCCTTTGGTAAAATTAGAAATTTGATTCATCTAGAGCATTCTTAATGAAACTGGTGTTTATTTTTACTTTTAGATTATTATTTGTTCCTCGGAGTGCCTATCAGTGGAAAAATATAATGACTGCAGGAAACTTGGTACCATTTGCTTGGATCTACCCTAGCAGTCTGGCCCATCATTGTTTCTGCACTAGACATGAAAGGGTCAAAACCATAGTTCCAGGACTCAATCATGAAGTTCGAAGCGTTATTCAAAATTTGAGTATTTCAGCCTTTTTTGTATCTGTTTGCTGAGCATTCACAGAAAAAGATACTATGTGATGATGAGTCAATGCTGATGGAGGGCTGCCAGCAAACTGGCAAGCCCAGCTCTTCTTCAGATTCACCTGTTTGCAAAATATAAGTACACTTTTGAAAATGAGATATTAATGCAATCTTTATGTTTGCAGCTAAATTTTTAAATCATTGAGTTACTGTACCCCTGGAAAATGGCCTTGTGGCTGTTGTTTTTATGGACTTTTCATGCGGCGGGCACTGGGCACCGTCAACCTTACAGGATTTATTTATCAGGTGTTGTATGTGCTTCTCAAACCAATGAGATGCTTACCCTGGGAGATGCTTCAGTAGCTGCTTTGTTTCTAGGCTGAAAATCTGTATTGAACAACTTTTGACTTTTAAAGAGTTTATCACATCTATGGTTAAAATATTCAATTCCTTTTTCTTTAAACTTTTAATGATTGGTCTCAAAGTGATGTCTCAATTGGCACCCAAATTTTGCACATAATAATATCCGAAAATCTTCTGTTGTACAAGGCACAGTGAGGTCATTGTTAACATCTATAAAGATAGTTCATGTTGTATTTTTGTTATTTACACCTTTGCCTGTTTTGTGTTTTGCGATATATTCTTCCCTTCCGTGAGACAGAATTCTCTGAAGTATCAGTTTCATTTTTTCCAACATCTTCAGACGTACCTGGTGTGGTTGTGGGTTCAGAAAGCAAGCCTTTTAATCTCCCTTTTATAAGCCAACAATCCATCTTTTGATAAAGAAAATAAATTTTTTTCATTTTAGAATAAAATATAAATTCTGAAATAATTTTGATAAAAATTTAAATTGAGTTCTTGAAAAAATTTATAACATTCTTGCAAAATGGGACAAGTATAGTCTAGGGACTTCTAAGTTTCCCACCAGCCTTTTAGTAAACTCCCTTTTAGTTGTGTCTTTGTGTGTATACAAGGAAAATTCAGGGATTTCAAAATTTGTTGGATGTCAGTGAGGTTATGATAGTGAGAGCATAGTAGGAGTATTGAAAACAATCTGAGTTCATCTCCGAAAAGATATGTACTTATACCTTTCAACCTACTACCTTTGAAGAATGCAGACAGCACAAGAATATTCAAGCCTATATTCCATTACCTGTTACAGTGATGATGTCATTACTCGTTCTGTAGTTTGGAGAACTATTTGTGAGGGAATGACTGTAAAAGACAAATGTGTTTTAAAATTACTATGAAAATAGTTTTGACCCCCTAGCCTATACTTGGAGGATTACTAAACTCATATTTTAGAGACAGAAAAAGAGGCAAAAAAATGTGCTTATCCAAATTGGTTCCAAAGATAGAATTAGCAATGTAAATCCCCTGGCTTCCACTACTATAGAGTACCTTCTCTGTCTCTGTTTCTGTCTCTCTGTCTCTCTCTCATCATTCTTCTTGTCTTACCATTCCACTTACTTATAAGTTCCACCAAGATAGAAACCTTTATATTCATCTGTGTGTATCCCAGCACTTAGTAACTAGAGCAAATTGATAGTAACTGATTTGTTGTATTGGATTCAGTATTTGGTGATAAGGCATTGCTTTTGTACACTCACATGAAAATCAAGCCTTGGTTAAAATGACCATATACTTAGAGGTAACCTAAGAGTTCCCCTAGTTTGGCCATAACATACAGTCTTTCTGTCTTTGTTTTTAGTAAAAATGGTTTCAGTTACCAATGAGAGAATCTAGCTGAAACTAACTGAAACCACAAGTTAGTTCATTGGCTTATATAAGTCCAGTGATGGGTTTGGCTTCAGGAACAGGTGGATCCAGGAGATCAAACAATAGCGCCAGACACCACCACTGGTCAGGTCTCATTTCTCTTCTCGTGGCATTTTGGCTTCATTTCATTTTTAGAAAGATTCCTCTACAAGTAAGGGAAGTAAACTTCCAGCAGCCCAAATTTATATCCATACCATTTATAATTCAAAAGAGAGAGACATGCTTTCTCTCAGTTTTCATTTGTCAAGTCACATGGAAGGACTTTTATTAGTGCTTTCCAAGGCTCACATGCCTACCTCTGGATGAATTATTGAGGTTTGGAGGATGTGATTCTCTGATTGGCCCAGACTTGAATATGTGCTCACCTCTGAAGGCAGAGATAAAATAGACCACACTGGTGACTACCCTTCTAATTTTTCATGGAGTCAAAGTCAGTGTTAAAGAAAAAAACTGCTGAATTTAATTCACAATATTTTTTTTTACAGATCTACATATATTTAAGAATACCAAAAAAAAAAAAAAAAAGGAAGAACATGAAAACAACCTGAAATGTTACCATATACAGAGATTGCAAAAGAAAAATGTGTATTTTTCTGGTTTTTCTATGGGTTGGAAATGAAAAAAGATGACTGCTTTTAAACTTAATATATATTCAACCATTTCCTCCTATTCTAAAGTATTCTTTCTGAACCTAACTTCAGTGATTGGTTCAGAGAGCAGTTTTAGGAGACGTTCTAATGCTCACAAACCTCCTCCTTCCATAAAGGTAATTTCAGTCTTCTTATAGGTGAAGGGACTAGTTTCTCTGCAGTGTACCTTGGTGCTTACAGGGCAGAACCTGAGCATCTCATGGAAAGCCTTCACTTCCCTATGCACAAAAATACATTCACGTTCAAATACTGAATTTAGGGAAAGATTACAGTCACATCAGCACCCGTCTGGACTTGGAGAGGTTTCAAAGACAGCTCGGCTGGAGGCCTTTCTCAGTCCCGCCGTGTTGCTGAGAGGGCTGTGGGGCCAGAATCTCAAGTGCCCGTGAATGCTGGGAGTGGTGAGCATGGTGCCAACACAACTTGCAGTCTCTGATTCTCGTTACTTGTTAAATAATGGAACAGTAACCATCTGGAGCAGACGTCCTTGAAGTTACATGGAGCCAGTCATGCCTAGGAGAAAAACTGCATGAAAATTTCTTTCTTTCCTTGCACAAATACAGCCGGATGCTAAGACTTTCAGTGAAAATTTGCCTAATGAAGCCATGGAAATGGATGCGTTGCATGTGTTCCATTGTTAGGCAGGATTCACTTAGGGGTATGCTGGTAAATGTTTAACAATGAAATAAACCCCTTTCCGCCATCTTTCTGTGCTGCCATAATGGTGCACATGAATGTCCTGGCAGATGCTCTCAAGAGCATTAACAATGCTGAAAAGAGAGGCCATGCTCCAAAGTCATCGTCCGGTTTCTCACTGTGATGATGAAGCACGGTTACGTTGGCGAATTTGACATCATTGATGATCACAGTGCTGAGAAAATTGTTGTGAACCTCCCAGGCAGGTTAAACAAGTGTGGAGTGATCAGCCCCAAATTGCATGTACAACCAGAAGATCTAAAAAAATGGCAGAACAACCTGCTCCTGTCCCACAGTCTGGTTTCATTGTCCTGACAACCTCAGCTGGCATCATGGACCATGAAGAAGCAAGACGAAAACACACAGGAGGGAAAATCCTGGGATTCTTTTCCTAGGGATGTAATACATACATGCAAATAAAATGCCTCAATGGACTCTGATGCTTCACTCAGTCATTTTGAACTTCACAGCCGAGTAGCGAGAGCGTCTGCAACAATGTTCAGCCTTTCTGTTAATTGGGGAATGCGGCTTCCCCACAGTGAACAGGGAAGACTTGCCTTGGGATGACTCACACCATCACACTCGTGGCTCACCAGAGTACGTTGTATCTAACCCTGGATGGCTGAATCTGGGTTGGGGTCCAGGTGGTGCTGCTTTTCCTTCTGGAGTCTTAACTTAAATTAACCCTGGAAGGAGAGGTGCTTTTCCTGGTGTTAGCTTGACAATACACATTTCATGCGCTGTTGTGAACTGCCCTAAAAAAACGACTGGCTACAGTTAACTGTGTGAGTGCTCCTAAGGAAGCAGGCAGGAAGCCGACGACTAGAGCCCACTGCTCACTCAGATTCATCTCAGAGTAAATTTGGATGGCTTGTCAGTAGCATTTTAGCAATATGTGTTTCTAAGAAGTTATTGAGAAAATTGAAACCTCTTAAAAAAAACAAAACCTAGTTTTACTGTCAACCTGTCACAAATGTATTCCTGGAATTGAGAAGAATTAGTTTGCTGGGCCACTTCACCTGGGGAATGCTTGTGAAGAGTTCAACCACCAAAGAGGGTAGTGTGGCTTCTGTGAAGGACACCAGGGCTCCTCTCCCCCTTTCTAAGCAGTGCTGGCCAGTAATGTAACAGGAGCCACACGTGTTATTTAACTTTCTAGTAGCTATATAAAACAAGAGAAACAGTAAAAAGAAAGAAAGAAAAAAAGAAAGAAAGAAAGAAAGAAAGAAAGAAAGAAAGAACAAAGAAGAAAGAAAGAAAGAAAGAAGAAAGAAGAAAGAAAGAGAAAGAAAGAAAGAGAAAGAGAAAGAAAGAAAGAGAGAAAGAAAGAAAGAAAGAAAAGCCCACACACAAAAAGACAATGAGGTACAAAACAGCCATTATTTGTGTTTGCCAATGTCTCTGGTGTAAATACTCCCACAATGGTTAGTTTTAAACTGTAACCTGACATCCCTGAATATGGAGTTAGGGAGAGAATCGCCCAGTTGGCTTTCACGGGCCAGCCTGAGCCCGTGGCTGCACAACGCTGTTGAGTCCTTCCCTCAACCACATATTTCGTGAGCTCCTCTGTGGTGCTTAGAAAGATGTGGTGCTCGGCTCTGGGAGTGGCATAGTGAGCAAAACACAGATGTTGTTCCTACTCTCTTGGATTTGTAGTCTAGTGGGGAAGAGAGACCTGAATCAAATATTCACAGAAATAAAAGTTAAAGCAGATAATAAGAGGTTGTTCCCTTGTCTGGGGATCAGGGAAGACGTCCCTGAGGGTTACTTGTCTGTGCTCCAGGGTGGGATACCGGTTTCAAGCCAGAGGGAAGAGTAGCTTCTCATATCTGGGGTTCACCCCTTCTCTCTTGGTAACCAATCCCTTGTATTAAATCTCCCCATATCTGAACTACCTGGTGGGGATTCTCTTTTCCTGACTGGATTCTAAATGATGGACTGAGGAAGTACATTTGAAATGAAATCTGTGGATATCTTGCATGGGTTTTCTCCCCAAGCAGACAAAACCTTGAGACAAGGATTTGAAGGAAAGTAGGGGAGCTGAGAAATAAGACAATGGACAGAAGGAAGTGATCCAAGGGTGTGTTATCAAGCAAACTGCCACAGTAAGCTTCTGGAGCTGAATTCTCCCTGGGACTCTGAGAGACTGTGTTGAAAAGGCCCCTCAGACTTACTGAAGAGGAGGGACCGTTGGGGTATGTATCCGACCACTCCCAATGGCCATTTGTTGAAGCCTGCTTCCAAGGGGTATAATTCCTAGCATTTCAGGCCTGCGAGGAAAATGGAAAGTATACCCTCTTGTGGCAAAGGAAGACCACAGGCAGGGAGACTCAGGGATGGCATTTGGAAGTCCGGCCAACTGGTCTGGAAATGGTCTGTGCCAAAGGCATGTGTGAAGGGCACTGATGATGTCTGCTACATCGTAAGTAAAAATTAAGTTGGTGTATGTATAGAACCATGCATGGTAAGTGAATACCTTTGTAGAAAATGTATTTGAGTCTGTTGAGAATTGGCTCAAACACTACAAGTGTGCCTAAGCAACACATCATTATATATGGGGCTTCGGCAGCTAAATATGTTTGGACACCACTGTAATAATAGGTGCCCTAAAGCAACATGAGTTTATATTGCTACCCATAGGTACCTCTTGAAACGTCCAATCTTTGACCTTTGAAAATGTGCAGTTGGTAAATTGGTGTTGAATTAATATCATCTGTCAGCCTCCGCTCTGACATTTTCTTCTTTCCCACTAAAGCCTTTTATTTTGTCACCAAACTATCTTCACTTCCTCTGCCTATATATTTTCACAGACTCTCTACTAGGATGCTTCTGCCTTCCCCTTCTCCCCTCCCCCACATACACACACACAGTCTGTCTGGTGAACCCCCACTCATTCTTCCATACCACGGTCCAGCATCAGCTCCCATGTAAAGCTGCCTCTGACCCTCAGGAACAGATAAGCTTAGGGTTGCTACTCTACATTCTACTTGGCAGTGGGTGGTCAAGAACAAGAACTTGAAAAACAAACTGCCCTCCCCTTTTATTGAGGTAAAATTGATAGGATACAAAATTAACCCTCTTAAAACGTACAATTCAGTGGAATTAGCACATTCCCAGTGTTAGGCAACCATGACCTCTATCCAGTTCCAAAACATTTTCAACACCCTAAAAGGCAACCCTGTATGCATTAAGCAATCTCCCATCCCCTTCTCCCTCCTCCAGCTCCTGTAAACCACTAACTGCTTTCTATTTATTTATCCTGGATATTTCATATAGATGGAACTAGACCAATATATGGCTGGCTATTGTGTCTCTTCTTTCTCTTGACATATTTTCCAGGTTTCTCCATGTTGTAGCATGTTAGTAGTTCATTTTTATGACTAAAGAATATTCCCCGGTATGGGTATACTGTACTGTGTATATGCGTGTATCATTTGATAGACATTTGGGTTATATCTACCTTTTGGCTTATTGGGATGAGGGCCGCTATGAACACTCGTGTACAAGCATTTGTTTGAAAACTTATTTTCAATACTTTTCGGATACCTCCTCAGTATCCACCTAGGAGGGTGATTTCTGTGTCTCATGGTAATTCTTTTTTTTTTTTTTTAAGCCCCAGTGTAGAGCCCAATGTGGGGCTTGAACTCATGACCCTGAGATCAAGATCTGAGCTGAGATCAAGAATGGATGCTTAACCGACTGAGACACCCAGGCGCCCCTGGATCACATGCTAATTTTACATTTAACTTTTTGAAGAACCACTGAGCTCTTTTTCACAGTAGCTACACCATTTTACATTCCCATCTTCAATGTAAGAGGTTCTAATTTCTAGAACTGCCCAGTTTTGAATATGGGCCCTGCTGCTTACTAGCTGTGCAGCCTTGGGCAAGTTACTTTCTGTGCCCACTTTTATCATAAATAAAGAAGAGTAGAACTGTACCTACCTCGTATGATTAGAGAATTAAGTGTGTAAAACACTGAAATACTGCCTGGCCCATAGGAAGCACTAAGTGTTTCCTGCTGTTATAGCACTCATACAATTCTACATGGAAACTCAAAACTTAACCCCACTTTTTAACACAGTACCTGGCAAACAGAGTATAGTCAACAAGTGTTTGGAGAATAAAATAGATAATAAAAGCTAACAAACTTCTCAAAGATAAGTAGGTATTATTAATAAGCCATATTAAATATTAAAATATATAGCAACAAGTGTCTAAACTGTGTGGCACTCACATAGTAATAGATACATAGTTTTGTGTAATAATTACCTAGTCCATAACGGACCCTACTATATATAAGTTCTTAATATATGGAGGACATATGATAAATGATATAGAAGAATGAATTATGAAAAGTGATCCAGAATTGTCTATATATACAAAAAAGGATGAAGAGGGTTCATATCTAACACCCAATACTAAGGTCAAACCAGATGAATGTAAATTTTTATTTAAAGATTAAATTCTAAAAATTACAAGAAAATTTAGGCAAACATTTGTTTCTCTACCTGTGGAGATAAAAGTATGGGATAAATCTCAAAGGAAGAGAGCAATGAATTTGGCTATTGTAACAGAAGAAGGCTCTGTTCCTCAAAACATAAATAAACTCAAAAGGCAACAAAATGAGACAAAATACTTGCCACAAATATTACAAAGTGTTTATGACCTTAATATATAAAGAACTGTTATAAGTCATTAAGGAAAACAGCATGGCAGTAATAGAAGAATGAAAAAAGTTGAGTAATAATTTCCAAGAAGACTATGGACTCTGAGAAACAAACTGAGGGTTCTAGAGGGGAGGGGGGTGGGGGGATGGATTAGCCTGGTGATGGGTATTAAAGAGGGCACGTTCTGAATGGAGCACTGGGTGTTTATACGCAAACAATGAATCATGGAACACTACATCAAAAACTAATGATGTAATGTATGGTGATTAACATAATAAAAAAATAAAAAAATAAAAGGATGAATGAAATATGAAAAATAAATAAATAATTTCCAAGAAGAAAAAATAATTTTCAAAAAACAAAAAAACCCATGAAAATGAAAAAGATTTGATTTTACTAGGAAACAAGGAAATGCAAACTAAAACAAGGAGAAGCTATTTTTACCCAATAAATCAACTAGATTTTAGAAACTGGTAAGCCTCAGTGATGATGTGGGTGTATTGAGACAGGGCTGTCAAACATTGCTAATTGCTGTGCAAATTGTTGCAAATTTTCTGGAAATCCTCGAATTTCTTTTAACGCAACTGTATATTCTCTTTTATATCTGGCTTCTTCCACTAGTTTAATGTGTTTGACATTCATCCATGTTATTGTATATATCCTTTCTTTTATTTGTGAAGTAATATTTCATGGTATGAATATACTAAAAATTGTTTACCCATTACTATTGGTGGACATTTAGGTTGTTTCCAGCTTGGGGTTATTACAAATAAAGCCTGTTGTGAACTTTCTTGAACAGATCCTTGTGTGGACACATGTTTCATTTTGGGAGCTCAAACTGTTTTCCAAAACATTTGACTAATTTACATTTCTACCAACAAAGTATGAGAGTTGAAGTTGTTCTGCATCTTTACCAACACTTTATATTGTCAGTCTTGTACATTTTAGCCATTGACCAGTTGTGGATTTCTTGTTGTAAAGGAAGAATATTTTATGGGTGGTGTTATGTTTGTCATATTGCTTCATATCTTGGCCCAAGATATCTGGTTGTTCCATTCTTAATAGACTAAAGGTGGAGCAAGTTCAGGTGGCAGGAGCCTGATCGTTCCAATCTTTCATCAATTGGTTCATCTACTGAAGGTCTTTGAATCAATTACTTCATTAGGGAGTACAAAATGGTAATTTTAAAAATTCTCTCATTCTTTCCACATTTTTAGCTAGAAGGCTTCTATAAATAGCAACTTTCGCATATCGATCATGGCTATTTCACTGCCTTGAAATAGAGTTTATACAGGAAACAGGACAAACCCTTAATTCTTTCTCTTCAGTAGCCAATACATTGAATTGCCAATAATTTTTTTGAAGAGTTTTCTATTGACATGAGAAAATGTTCACAACATAATGTTGAGTGAGCAAAGCAGGACAAAACTATGTTTAGTAAGACCATTAGTTTCCTCTGCTTTGTGGGATTGTGGGTAGTTCTTATTTAAATGACACTTGCTATATTTTTGTAGTTTCTGTAATAAGGATACAGTACTTACACAATCTGTCCCAAAAAAGTTATGAGTTTGCTGACTTATTTTATGGATGGCTGGATTAAGTTGGGTTTTTTGTTTTGTTTTGTTTTGTTTTTTTATTTTATTTTATTTATTTTTTATTTTTATTTTTATTTTTTTTAAAGATTCCATCCATTTATTTGACAGAGAGAGACACAGCGAGAGAGGGAACACAAGCAGGGGGAGTGGGAGAGGGAGAAGCAGGCTCCCCGCGGAGCAGGGAGCCCGATGCGGGGCTCGATCCCAGGACTCTGGGATCATGACCTGAGCCGAAGGCAGTCGCCCAACCGACTGAGCCACCCAGGCGCCCTGTTTTGTTTTTTAAGATTTCCCATTTTAATAGTTGTTTGCAGCTGTCTTTTGTAAGTATTCTAAAGGGGGGTGTGAGCACTAGACAGGGAGAAGGCAGGGGTCCCACTGAGCCAGCTCTTGAGTGTCTCCTATACCTAATACATTTTCTTTCTTTAGGTCCTGACATCTTTTTAAAGATTTTTTTTTATTTGACAAAGAGAGAGAGAGCAAAAGCAGGGGGAGGAGCAGATGGAGAGGGAAAAGCAGACTCCCCGCTGAGCAAGTCCCGATGCGGGACTCGATCCTAAGACCTTGAGATCATGACCTGAGCCGAAGGCAGACGCTTAACCGACTGAGCCACCCAGGAGCCCGTAGGTCCTGACATTTCTTAAGAAGAAGTGACATACAACGGGCTTTCCTATAAATAAAACTCCTGGCAAGAAAAAAACGTTAGGGGTTGCTACCATAAAATCCTACAATGAAAATCTGAAAAGAAAAATGCCGGGAAAAGACCTTATGCTCCTTTTGGTGCTTGATAACTAGGATATTTAGAGACATCATATCAACTCTGATCTCTCTAATGTTTTTATAGCTCCTGCTGATATTCAGGTACTTGGGACATGTCAAAACTCTATTCTGTCACACACTGAATCAGTCAACATACTCAAAAGAGAGCCGTTTACTGATGTGTGCCTTTTAAGTGTTCACATTTTTGCACCAAAATGGATGCCACTTGGTAGGAAAACAACTCAGCGAGGAGTTTTTATGTGAGAGTAATGCTGATTGGAAAATACGGCTTCCTTTGATCCAGGTACCCAGGTCTTCCCTGGAGCCACAGCTTATTTATAGAAGTTGAAGGCTAGCATTTTCATCTTTAACATTTGATTGTCAGAATCTCAGCCTGGCATACAAAAATATCTGAACTCACAATCCCCCCCTCCCCCCCCCACTGCCCCCGACAGGCTATTCGTTCTTCAGTGCTGTTTTCATTTCCCTTGGGAGACATTCTCTTTGGCCGTCTCAGCACTATTAGACTAGAGAATGCCTCAAAGCATAAAATGATGTTTGTTGAGATTGGCAGTCTATGGGAAGCAGGCTTTCATGCTGGTTTGACTGAGTCAAGTATCTCCCCCATGACAGTCACCCCATGCAATTATTTGATCAGAGAGAGGCTTTATGCTGTTTCCCAGTGTGGTGATCCCAGAGGTGAAGATCATGAAAGAACTCCTCAGAGTAGAGAAAGATACTGACATTTCAACTGGCTATTCTAAGCTGGACTTTGACTATTGTGGCCATTTGTCTGTTTTCTTCCAGCAACCATCTCTCCTTTGTACCACCCGAAGTATCCAGTTTTCCTTTAGAGAACCAACACTCTCTACTTGCAGCCATGAGGTTTAGATATGATTGAGTTCATCCTTCTGGGGATGGGCCCCCATAGCTTTCCAATAAGTGTATTGCTTTCCTCTGACTATAGTGATTGATTTGAGAAGGGGCAGGTAAATAAAGCACAGTGATTCCATCCCAGATACTGGGAGAAGTTGTCTCCTTCTTCCATGGAAAGTTCCCGAGAACTTCCTTTTGCCTGGAGAGTAAGTATGAGGATATATGGCCTGGAACTTCTGCAACTATTGTTGAATGATGAGGTGAGCCATTCTGGCAACAAAGCCAAGACACAGAGGTAGATCCCTCATGACTCCACGGACTCTGGACCACACAGTACTGGAGCCAAAGCTCCTCTAAGATAAGTGAGCTCTTAAATGGGTCCATTTTTCTTCAGCTAAGTTGGGTTGAGTTTCCTGTTGTTTCCAATCCAAGATGACTAGCTAATGTACTATCTCTAATTTACCATATTTCTCTCATCATAAGCTTATGCAGTAAGTATTATTGTACTCATTTTAGGGCTGAAGACACCAACTCTCAGAGAAAGAATCTCAGTGATAGTGTAGTTGGGAGATGAACTTAAGTTGTTTAAAACACATATTGTCAACCTCTGTGCCAGCATTTCTTAAAATATGGCCTAGGAACCCCTGAGCGGGGTCCCCCAGACTCTTGCTAGGTATTTGAAAAGTCAAAACTATTTTCATATAATACTAAGACATTATTTGTCTTTTCTACTCTCATTCTCTTACGTTGGCTCCTTTGGCAAGGCCAGCGTAGGAGTTCAGGTTGTTGATTCTGTTTATGAGGAGTTCAAAGCCAGGAAAGAGAGGTAAAAGTGTTGGTTATATCTTGAGGAGGAGCAAGAGGGCGCCTTCTATGGGGCTGGAAATGCTCTTATCATCATCTGGACAGTGCTTACACAGGTGTAGACTTATACAAATATTCATCAAGCTGTACACTTAGAATTTGCACATACTGCTGCATGTATATTATGCCTCAATTAAAAAACAAAAAACCAAAAACCTTTAGCTGAGTTGAGAAAGAAGATCTGACCAAAAATGGTGGCTGGACTGAATTGATGCTATAGCTTTCAATAGTACCAAGATGTAAATTGCTTTATCAAACTTCAGTGAAAAACCATGTCATCAGCTGCATCTCTGACAGGAGGGTATCAGTACATGCATGACATAATTTAGATACACACACTTTGGGAAAAATATATACACACACATACATACACACCTTATGTGTATATATACCATATATGTATGTGTGTGTTATGTGTATACATATACATGTATATATACACATATAAACATATGTTTATAGGTATATATGTATATATGCACATAATACACCTACATACATTTTTAGGAACATACAGAGTCAAACTAAGATATAGTGGCCAGAAAGAACTCTGCTATGAAATAATTCAGTGTTCACTCTTGAAATCATTTTCTTTGTCAAAGGGCAGGAGTAGATGTCATAACTTTGAGCTTGTATTGTTTCCAAAAGAAAGAAACAATACAATTCACTGGCATACTCAATTGCTTCCAAACGAGGCTCTCCTCTGACAGACAAGTGGCTCACAAATTCATCTTTTTACATGGAAATTATATTGTACTTAATTTTTCTCAGGGCCAAAGCCATAAATAGAAAACAGGTCATTGTATCATGACAATAAATTATTATTATTTATGCACATTGAAGATGAGATAGTGACTTGCCTTCATAAATTACCTTTTCTCCAGGATTCATTGAATTCTTCCCGACCCATGAATAATGAGTTCCCTAATTTCCTACAAAGAATTGGAGAAATGAAGACAAATTGAGGATGGGAGGAGCCTGGAGAAAAATTATTGAATTAAGAATTTACATTAAAAAAAAAGAATTTACATTTTTACATAGCAAGTGTATGGAGAATGTTCCATGGCAGTCTGACAAATCGATGCCTCATAATTTGAAAAACAGCAGCCTGATGCCTCTTTATTCCCCTTGACAAGTGTAAATGCTGTGATTCTGACAATGGCACTGAATACTTTTTTGAAACTGCTTGTTACATTAAGAAAGCCTCCTCTACGAAGCTCATATGTTAGTAGCATGTGCAATCTGATCAGCTTTCATACAATCCCAGCAAAAGCCAGTTTTGCCTGTCACAGGCTCTGTTTGCTCCCGACTTCCAAACAAGCATTTAAAAATGGTGTTTTCATTAAAATCCTGGACTCTGTCAAATGCAACATTCACCAATAGAAAGAGTCTGTGAATAAGAATAATCCATGAGTTTATTATGTCACGTCATGGGGAGAAGCAAGAAATATTGACCATTTTTCTTAAACTACATACCAATAAATTCTTTAAAATGTGAGGTGCTAGAGTCATCCTTTGTCTCCTCTAGAGAATGACCAATACGGAAGATAAGCATTTAGAGAAGAGAAATGAGTAACACTATTATAAAATAATCTCACTGTTTTATGATGTCAATAAATTCTCACAGTGTCATGATCACTTGTAATTTTATAGAAGGGCTGTGGTGTGATGAAAAAACAAAACAAAACAAAATGTACTATTGCATCCATTAGAGAATTTTATTTTTCCCCCACAAAAGGAAAACAATAAATGCAGTGAAACTGAGACCCTTGTTCAATTTTTTTTTTTAATGAAGATTTTTCTGCTCTCATCTTTGCGTTTCAGACTCTACGAACATGACATTCATCATCATTTGGGTAAGTGCTCAGTGAAAGTTTTCCCTTGTGGCTTCAGATTTAGAAAAGCATCTGATCAGCAGCCTTGGATTCACACTCGCACAACTTGTCATTAAAATACAGTTGAAGAGGTGGTGCAAGGTGAAAAAGCTGAGCGATAACCCAGATGGTCCATCTAAGCCACTATCTTATATAAATTCCCACTTACTTAGTAATGCCTTTTTAATAGTCCATGAAAGACCTTTATCTGTCAGACCTCTCCTTTTAAAATACCAGACCAGCCTTTTTAGTGAACTAAGCTATGTCCCCTCCTGCCCGCCCCCCTCCCCCCTGCCCTGCTCCACCCTACAGGTGTTCTTTTGGAAAAAGACGTATTTGTGGTATTCCTTCCATTCATTCTAGCTCTCTCTCTACCCCAGTCAGGTCTCTCTGTTTCACATTGAATAAGAGACCAAAGCTCCCAGAAATCGAATGGACAGGAAGCTGAGAGGAACGACAAGAGAAGACATAGGAAATGTCTCTCCTGGGACTAGCTGAGAATTATAGTTTTTCATGAAACACTTGGTTGTGGTTATAGGCTAAGATCAGATCAGGCCACCAGCAATGCACTTGACGCAGACACTGAGAATGGAGCTGGAAGCTGTACACGTGAATCGCTTTTCCCAGGTTATATCTTTGTCCTTTATCAAGGCTGTTTGCACAAAATAAGAGCCTCTATTGAGACACTCATGTTGGGGCACCCGGCTGGCTCAGTTGGTAGCACAAATGACTCTTGATCTCAGAGTTGCGAGTTCAAGCCCCAAGCTGGGTGTAGAGATTAGTTAAAAATAAAATCTTGAAAAAAAAAAAAAGACATTCATGTTTATAGCATATACAACCAGGAGGACAAGTATGGATTCAGTGGCAATCCTTACACCCTATTTATGAGCAAACAAGAGATCAGATGGACTCTGTCATTCTTCTAGACAAAAACAAGACAAACCCAGGACGCCTGGGTGGCTCAGTCGGTTAAGCATCTGCATTGGCTCAGGTCATGACCCCAGGGTCCTGGGATGGAGTCCTGCATCAGGCTTCCTGCTCAGCCGGAAGTCTGCTTCTCCCTCTCCCTCTGCCCCTCCGCTCATGCTCTCTCTTTATCAAATAAATAAATTAAATATTTAAAATAAAATTAAATTAAACATTAAGAAAAACAAACCCTAGAAATTTATGAAAAATATGTCAGAAAAGGGAAAGGAACCGTTAATCTGAAAATTCAGAAAAACTAGCCTCTGAAAGTGACTTACCACAAAAACAGGGTGAAAAAATGAGAAAATCGGTGTCCTTAATTGAACCACAAGAAAGGTTGCCACAAGGAAACCATATTGAAATGAAAATAAAATGGAATACGATGAAAAATGAGATTAATGGGACAAGGAGGGATAATGAGAAAATCAAAATTGCAATGGCAGAATGAAAAACTTCAGTGAGGATAAAAATGGAGACAGATAGTCACTGTTGAAAATTAAATCACTGTGGTGGAAGATGAAATTAAGATCCTCTTCCATTCTTAAAAGCAAAGGACAAAGATAGTAAGACAATTCAGTGGATCCGGAATGGAGATTATACTTAATCACTAGCAGGTACTTCTGAGGAAAGAGCCAGACTATTTTGAACAGAAGCAATCCTGAATAGGGACACCTGGGTGGCTCAGTCGGTTGAACGTCTGACTCTTGATTTAGGCTCAGGTCATGATCTCAGGATCGTGAGATTGAACCCCGTGTTGGGCTCTGTACTAGGCATGGAGCCTGTTTAAGATTCTCATTCTCCCTCTCCCTCTTCCCCTGCCCCGCCCCCCCACTCTCTCCCTTTATAAAAAATAAAAATTAAAAAAAAAAGAAGCAACCCTGAATAAATTCAATGGAGCAAACCTCCTATAGCTGAAACAAAACAACCGATACCAAACCCTGTGTAAACAGCTCTGGAAGGGGTTGGGGTTTCTGTTGTGTAAATTAATCCATGAAAAATTTAGCATATCCCGGAAGATTTTTTGAGTTGCAAGAATAAATATACACATCCTCAGAGGCCTAGAAAGGTAGTGAGGCAAGGTGGGGGTTGTGGTGGGGAGAGGCCAAGTTACAGGTTAACAAAAACTGAATTTAACGTCAGACGTCTCTTTAGCAGGAAATACGAATGTCCATAGTATTTTATGGGGAAAATATTTTAATACAAAATTGGCCCTAAAGGAGTAACATACCTACATTAATCATTTCTTCAAATTGGCTTTGTGACCCGAGAAATATGTAGGTGAAATGTTATTTTACGGAAGTGTTAACCTTCCCCTGAATGCAGGAGGCGAGGAAAGCGGTGAAAAAGAGAAGGCTTTTGACTTTTTGAAGATGTCAACCAACAAAAGACAAAACTGCAAGCTGCAAAATAAAATATGTGCATTTATTTGGGGTCTTAGGGATTGCAATCCAGGAGGCATAGATTCTACTGAAATTGAAAGCATGCTCTGGGGAGACAAAAGGAGGTTAGAGTTTTTAAAGAGGAAAGAGGGAATGTATATAAATTGTTTTGAATGAAATGTGACCGGTACCGGTCTAGCTACAGTTACACTAACCCATAGGTGGTTGGTTGCTAGGGCGAGTGTTAGGTGGAAAGTTCATTTACATCCATTCTCACCTATAGCAGATGCCTGGGCTTTTAGCTGAGTTCAGAAAGAGTTCTGAGAATTTGGGACAGGAGACATGCCTAAGCCCCACCTCTTCATTGTCCTCCTGGCTCCATTTGAAATAACCCTCTTAGCAATGCTTACTCCATTTTATTCTGCATTGTCAAAGATAAGAACCATTATTTTCCTAACAGTTCTGTGATGATTAATTGTAGGTGTCAGCTTGAATAGGATAAGGGATGCCCGGACAGCTGGTAAAACATTATTTCTGGGTGTGTCTGTAAGGGAGGTTCAGGAAGAAATTAGCACTGGAATAATTGAACCAGGTAAAGATGGCTCTCCCAAACGTGAGTGATATCATCCAACCTATTGAGGGCCCACATAGAACAAAAAAGTGGAGAAATGGTGAATTCTCAGCCTCCATAATTGCATGAGGCTATTCCTGTCATACATCTCGTCTTATATATGCCTAGGTATCCTATGTGCTCTGTGTCTAAAGAACTCTGAATCATACAAGTTCAATAGCCTGTGTGGTATGGAAACAGGGGGAAGAGGATTCTTTTTCATTAGGCAAATGCCAAAGCACCATTTCTGCTGCCTCAGTACTTTCCTCAGCACAAAGACCTGAGACTTTCTATTTTCATACTCTTTAATTTTTGGATAACTGGTAGTTTTCTCCTTAACTATTTCACAGAAGGTAACTGTGAAGCCTTCCGACCTTAGGCTTTTCTACATACGAAGATTTTTATTCACTAATTTGATTTCTTTATATAGGTCTTCAGATTTTCTATTTCTTCTCAAGTCAGTTATGATCGCTTGTATCTTTCTAAGAATTCACCGGTTTCTGCTAAGATAGAGTTTTATACATAGAGTTGTACGGAATATTCTCAGATAGCCTTTTAATCTTTGTAGCATTGGTAGTATGACGCTTCTTTCATTTCTTATTTTGATCATTTTGTCTTCTCTCTTCATCTCTTGGTTAGTAACCAAAGGCTTATCAATTTTGTTGATCCTTTTAAAATGCAAACTTGGTTTCATTGAATTTCTCTATTTTCTGTTTTCTATGTCACTGATTTCTTTTTTTTTTTTTAAGATTTTATTTATTTATTTGACAGAGAGAGAGATAGAGACAGCAGGAACACAAGCAGGGGGAGTGGGAGAGGGAGAAGCAGGCTTCCCTCTGAGCAGGGAGCCCGATGCGGGGCTCTATCCCAAGACCCCGGGATCATGACCTGAGCCGAAGGCAGATGCTTAATGACTGAGCCACCCAGGCGCCCCTATGTCACTGATTTCTGCTCAGCCATTTTTTTTTTTTTAGTTTCTTAAGATGGAAGCTTCTATTATTGATTGACACCTTTTTTGTCTGCTCTATTACCAGCATTTGGTGCTATAAATTTCTAAGTTTTGCCTTATCTGTACACACAATTTTTGATATTTTATACTTTTATTTTCATTCAGTGAAAAAGATCTTCTACTTTCTCATGGGTTATTTAGAAGTATATTCTTTGATTTCTAAATATTTGGAGATGACTCAAATTTCTTTCTGTTGTTGAGTTCTAATGTAATTGTTTTGTAGTCAAAGAACATTCTTTGATTTCTAACATTTAAAATTTATTGAAACTGTCTTAGTCCTTAGCATATGGTCTATACTAGAGAATGGTCCATGTGCACTTGAAAAGAATGTGTATTCTATTGTCATTGGGTGGAGTATTCTATAAATGTCAGTTAGGTCAAGTGCTTGGAAGTGTTCAGATCTTCATTATTCTTGTTGACAAGATTTTCTGTCTTATTCTATTAATTATATGCAATGGTATATTGAAATCTCCAACTATAATTTTCAAATTTTTGGTTTCTCTTTTTAATTCTGTCAGTTTCTGCTTTGTGTATTTTGGGTCTCTTTTGTCAGGTACATATATACATTTATAATTGTAATACCTTCATGATATATTGACCATTTTATCATTATTAAATCTCTCTTTTTTATCTCTAGCAATATTTCTTGTCTTCAAGTCTATTTTGTCTGATATTAATCTTGTCACACCAGCTCTCCTATGGTTACTATTTGCATTCAGTGTTAACAATTATTGCTTTATTCACTCCTATATTATTTAAGAAATTAAGAGTAGAAAAGAGAAAAATACATCCATATAGTCTTTTATTTTTACCATTTCTTGTGCTCTTTTTTTCTTTCTCAAGGATCTGGGTTACTGCCTGAAAATATTTCCATGCAGCCTGGAGCACTGCCTTTAATATATCTTGTAAGGCAGGTCTTTAGCAATGGATTTTCTCTGCCTTTGTTTACCTGAACATATTTCTGTTTTGCCTTCATTGTTCAAGAATAATTTTGGTGAATGTAAAATTCTTAGTTGATAATCATTTCCTTTTAGCAGTTTGAGGCCTTCTGGCCTCCATTGTTTCTGATAAGTAGTCAATAGTTAGTTGGATTTTTTGACTCTATATAATGAGTCCTTTCACTCTTGTTGCTTTCAAGACCTTTTCTTTGTCTTTCAATAATTTGCCTCTGATGCGTCTAGATGAGAAATTCCATGTTTATCCACTTAGAGTTCACTGAAACTCTTGGATCTGTAGATGAATACTTTTCATCAAATCTGGGAAGTTCTAGGCCATTATTTCTTCAAATGATTTTTCTGCTCCTTTTTCCTTCTCTTCTCTCTCTGGGGTGCCCATTTTACATGTGTTACACTTGATGTTGTCCCATAGAGCTCTGAGACTTTCATTTCCTTCAGTCTTTTTTCCCTGTCTTCCAGATTGAATCAGTTCTCTTGATTTACATGTAAGTTCACTTATTCTTTCTTCTGCCATCTCAGTTCTGCTAGTGTGTCCATCTGGTGAGTTTTTCATTAGGATTATATTCTTCTTCTTCTTCTTCTTCTTCTTATTATTATTTTATTTTTCAACTTTAAAATTTCCATTTCTTTCTTTTTTTTTTTTTCAAGTAGACTCTACACCCAATATGGGGCTTGAACTCAGGTCCCTAATATCAAGAGTCACAGGATCTACTGACTAAACCAGCCAGGCACCCCTCCATTTGTTTCTTTTTAATAGATTCTGTTCCTTTGTTGACATTCCCTATTGTTGAGTCATGGTCATCTCGTTTTCTTTTGTTCTTTAAACATGGCATCTTTCAATTATTTGAACACACTTGTAATAGTTTCTTTGAGATCGTTTCTGTTAATCCAACACCTAAACCCATGAAGAGACAGTTTCTATTGACTACTTTTCATCTTGAATATGCGTCACCCTCTCCTGTTTTTCCAGCTCTCAAAACTTTTTGTTAAAAATTGGATAGTTTAAATAATTTATTATAGCAACACTGGATTGTAATTTCCCTTTTTTGTGATGATGGTTTTTGTTTGTTTCTGTTTGTTTTTTGCTGTTTTAAGTAGCTTGCCTGTACTTAATCTATAGAATTAGATTGTCACCCCACAGTGTGCAGCCTCTGCTTGGTTTTTCTCTGTTTATTTTCATGTTTTAGCTTATGTCTACATAGCCTAGTGGCCAACCAGTGATCAATCAGTGATTGTGCACAAATACCTTCAGCTCAGAAGGCTTCCACCCTCTGCTGGTGGATCTATGTTTGGTTTGAGGAATGCATTCAAAATTTAGGCAGTTTTCAATTCTGCTCTAGCATTTACTTTCCATGGACTCTCTCAATTCTCCATTGTGTATGAGCGTAGGCTCCCAGACAGCCAGTGATCTGTGGAAAGGTTATTAAGCCTTCCAGTTGCTAAGTGGAATGGTTATTAAGACTTCCAATGGCTAATTCATATGCCTTTTAAAGTTCTTGATAGTCCTTCATTCTGTCATCCCCCCCCATTGCAACTGAAATCTCAGGCTCAGAGAGCTTTAGCCCTTTCCCATTCACCTTGGTTGCAAATTTTCCACTCTCTGCTCTAAATCAAGTTAGCCTCCTCCTCCAGCAACAAGGCTGCTAGTTTTCATGGTCAGTCCCATCTGATAGAACTGGCATGCTGGCCAATTTGGGGTGGGGTGTGGGAGTAGCTACAGGCAAGAAAGCCACAGACTCCTACTGTTCTTACCCGAAAATCAGCAGTTTTTTATGAATATGTGCTTTTCAATTTGTTGTTTCCTTTTGGTCCATTTCCAGAACCCTGAAATGACCATTTTTGACAATTTTGTCTAGTTTTATATTTCTTTTGTTGTTGTTTTGGAAAGAGTATTTATCAACCTCCTTACCCTCTCAGAGCCAGAATCTACACCACCTCCATGTCCATATGTGTTCTGTCTTTTGATTCCAGGCTACTCTAACCACAGCATTGTCAGAGCAGGTTCTAGGACACAAACAGCTATTTCTAGGGCAGATGCTTTTGTTCTTTCTTAGGCAGATTCTGACTTGAAAACATTTTATTATCTTTTGTTGATTCCCAAGTGATTATTGTGCAACCGATTTGAGATCTGCATCTTCTCCAACCCTTTCCATTTGCCTTTCCCTGCTTCCCCTTCACAAGCAAATGTCTACCAACCCAGAAACAAGAGTGATGGAACATTGATGGGAGTTTTCTTAGGCAAGATTATATAGAGGATTTTTTTTTTAAATTACACACCACTCAGCAAAAAACCATAGTAAATTCTCTTTCACTAGTCATTTCTATTCTCATCAAATTCCCACTTTGAGGGAATGCAAAGGGACATTCTTCCCTTGCCATATCTCTAAATAGTGCTGAGGTCTGTTATAACTCTTCTCAACATTCTCTCTATCCATCCCCCCACATACACCAGATACAATTTCTTCCTTCCCTTAATTGTACAGACTAGCTTCCCTTTTCCTGTGAAAACTGGACTCAACTGCTAAACCTAGGTTCCAAAGACTTGCAGTTGGTTTCATCCAAGCATCTCCTAAGTACTGTTCAATCTTTCTCTACAGAGTTTGCACCACAAGATCAGGAGATAAAAATGTCTTCAAATGTTAAGCTCTTTTTAAAATCACATTCTTCCACCTTACACTTGGCAGAGGGTCCAACTTCTTACTTTGTTCAGATGCTTGAGGTCATTTGACCTGAACACTTTGATCTACCTGTCAGCTTGTGACTAACAACTATCCCTTATGCTTCCCTTGGGTCCCAAAGAAAGGAGAGTGGGTCTCTGCATCAATGTTTATAGCCCCCACTAAAGTACTGGTTAATGTTATTTTGATTTCATTTAACTTAATGTACCTCCAGCTAGTTTGGGCAAAGATTGATTTAGCCAAGAAAGTTTAAAAAAAATAAAAAGCAAGACCTAGTAAGACTTGGCAGTAGAACATGTGGTTCTTTCCTCGGGGATGGTGCCGTAAAATGATAGCACCAGAAATAAGAAGTCTCTGCTCAAGTTTCAAAACCTCAGAAGAAACAATCTGATGGGCTAGCTTGTTTCAGAGGCCCCTCCATAGACCAATCACAGTGGAGTGAGGTGAGTTTAGGGTCTGTTCCTGGAAGAAAGGGGAGCAAAGGTGCTGGATAGATAAGAGTAGTATGAAAGTAGGACTGGACCTAGAGGGTATTGTGCTAAGTGAAATAAGCCAGGCAGAGAAAGACAAATGCCATATGATTCCACATATATGGAAAATCTAAAACACAAAACAAACGAATTAACGAAAACAGGAACAGACTCATAAATACAGAAAACAAACTGGTGGTTGCCAGAGAGAAGGAGAGTGGAGGGATGGCCAAAATAGAGAGGATTAAGAAGTACAAACTTCTGGTTATAAATAAGTCATGGGGATGAAAAGTGTGGCATAGGGAATAGAGTCAATGATATTATAATAACATCATGCGATGATGTATATTAATTACACTTATCATAGTGAGTGTAGCATAATACACAGAATTGTTGAATCGCTACTTTGTGCACCTGAAACTAATATAACATTGCATATCCACTGTATTTCAATAATATAAGTTAAAAAATAGAGTAGAACCACAGTAATACTGACAATCTCTTCCCTCTTGACTTTTCCTCAGCTGTCTCCCGTTTGTTTATCTGATTATTAGTGTCTCTCTTTCAGTTGGTTATTCCTTTTTGTCTTCAAATGAGCACAGATGTCCCCTAGTTTCAAAGAGAATTTTCCTAACTTTGTAAACTTTACTTCTCATCTTTGTTTTTTCCTTTCCATTCATCAAAATTTTCTGTTAAACCATCCATCCAGGTTCTCAGGCAGCTGTCTTCTCTCTAAAGAAACCTTGCTTCTCTTATTCCTATTCACCTTCTTTGCTCTCTCAAACCCTGTCTCATTACCAGAAAGCCTTCCCTGCCTCCCTACTGACGCAAATCAAAAGCTTCTAAAACACCATTTGGTTTCAGCAACATTATTGAATACGTCAAATGCTATCTATTTGAATTTTATTGATTTTATAGCTTTTTAATTTTGCCTATTTGCTTTTTTTTTTTTTTAAACTAGGCTCTACACTTAGCATGGAGCCCCAACGCAGGGCTTGAACTCACAACCCTGAGATCAAGACCAGAACTGAGATCAAGAGTTGGATGCTTCATCAACTGAGCCACCCAGGAGCTCCTCTTATTTGCTTATTTTTGTTGTTTTATGGTTACTTGAGAATAATAAGGGGTTTATAACATGCTTCTATGTTTGTACATATTTAAACAGTATTATGATAAAAATAATTCAAGTCAACCCTGGGAGTCTGAGAGCAATTTTCTTTAAAAAAAGGTCTTACATGAGAGATGATGGACTCTGAAAAACAAACTGAGGGTTTTAGAGGGGAGGGGCATGGGAGGATGGGTTAGCCTGGTGATGGGTATTAAAGAGGGCACATTCTGCATGGAGCACTGGGTGTTATACGCAAACAATGAATCATGGAACACTACATCAAAAACTAATGATGTAATGTATGGTGACTAACACAACATAATAATAAAAAAAAGAAAAAAAAGAAAAAAGGTCTTAAGTTTCAGGAAATGTAGGTCTATGATAGCAGTTTATTGCTTAATCACAGTATTTCCTGGTAGGGATTTGAACCTCACCTAATGATAGTACCCACAAAAGTACTATAAATTCTTCAAAGGTAGGGAAAATGAGGTCTCTATCATTGTGTATCTACCTCCAAATACCCAGTAGCATCTCAAAACTAGATTTTATTGAGTGAACACAGGGAAGCTTTGATTTTGAAGAGTTGTATGAAATTTTTTTATAGGTAAGAACAATCTTTTATTGAGTGCTAACTCTTATTCAGTGCCAGGAATTGTATTAGCTCTTTAGAATATCTCAGTTTTCCCAATAAACTAATAGAATAGGATCTAATTAAGATAACCATTTTACAGATGAGAAAACTGAGGCTCAGAGAGATTAAATAAATTGCCTAAGGCCATATACCCAGGAAATACTAGAGCTGAGATTGCATATGAAATAATTGTTAGAGAACTCAGAGCAAGACTCTTACAGTATAATTTTCATGATAATTTAAAACTCTTTCTTTGGTAAGATTTATATTTAATTCAGTCCTTAGTCTATAAAAATATTGCTAGATTTATTTCTTTTTCTCACTGAATATTTGAAAAATGGTATAAAATTAGTCAGTGTTTATATAGTCATGATACATTTCCCCTTAATACATTTATACTGTTACTACCAGCATTGAGTAATTTATACTCATTTAGTCAAACAACTTTGTTTAACTTTGCACTTGATAAGAGGATATTTTAATAGTTCAGACTGTATTTTGTAATATAGGAAATGACATACCAACACATCGTTAACAG
The DNA here is from genome assembly GCF_964656455.1 of Halichoerus grypus. Classification (NCBI taxonomy): domain Eukaryota; kingdom Metazoa; phylum Chordata; class Mammalia; order Carnivora; family Phocidae; genus Halichoerus; species Halichoerus grypus. Next base: position 180,679,127 of record NC_135712.1, read on the forward strand.
CACATTTCTGCCCATTGACTTTCCATCTAGAACAAGGAAATATGTGTTGTGGTGAGTACTGTACAGAGAATCAATGTCACTAATATTTCAACCAGTGAGTAGCTATATAAAACACTATAAACAAAATCTTAGTATAAACAGAATAGGCATGTCTCAGCTCAATCTTTGCCTGATAATTGCTATATTTATCAATTTTTAGGCAAATATACATTATAAAAAATCATTCCCAAGATTTTAATTCCAGGACTTTAACTTTTAATGACTTTGTTTCACATTCTTGATAGCACGATTAGCTCATTGGAAGAAGAGAGGGCTGTGTGGTTAGTGCACATTAATGCATACCTTGGTCATGGCTGGGTTTTCCACTCCTTATGGCTATAGTCAAATGTGTGGTCAAGACCACTGTGCCCATCAATTATGCTACTCTTGATCATTTTTTTAAAAGAAAGCCTAAGAGTTAGAGTGGCCCTTATTCTATGGAATAAATATTTAAAGAGAGGGATTTACTTCCCATGTTGTAAGGAAAAGAATCCAAAATTTTTATCATGGTCTAGAAGTTCCTACTTTAGACCAGCCTAGTTAGCACCATTTGTCTCTCCTTGACAACCTGTGTAAAAAATGCTGTTTCCTCTGCTTGAAGTGCTCTACCATTCCCCTGACTGCCCTGTGTTATCCCTACTCATTCCTCAGATCTCAAGTGAAGGGTTACTTCCTCAGAGAAACCCTCCCCAACTAAGTCAGGACTCCTATCATAGACTTTCATTGCAAGCTGAACTCTTAATTTGGTAGCATTTATGAGTAGAACTGGGTATTTATTTTGAGAGCAGGTACTTTGTCTGACAGACAAAAGAACAAATCTTCTTTCAAGTCTACCTGGAAAGGGAGAGAAAGAAAGCGAAAGAGACACAGAGACAGAGACTGAGAAGGGGAGGAGAGAGGAAGGCAGAAAAGTATGATATAGTTTGCAGGGAAAAGCAAAGACAAATGATGGCCCTCAGAGAGAAAAGGGAGAAAGCATGGCCACTAGGGATCCTACACATTCACCAATTTTTGTGTAGTCCAACCTACATTTCCTGCTTATGACAGAGGTTGCTACTGCTCATCAGTACCTACATTCTCCTCTTATTCCTGGGCACACACTTAGGCTACATTTCTCAGCCTCCCCTGCTCTTAAGTCATACTATGTGACTGAGTCCCTGCCAATGGAATACGGACAGAAGGAAGGTTTACTTTCAGACGTGTCTCCCTAATTCTCCAGTGAACCCTCCAGGCCCTCTCTTTTTGTTCATTGACTGGCCAATGAAAAGAATCCAGTGGAGGATGTGAGACTTAGTGGAGCTATAAACTAGAAGGAGAATAAGTTTCTGAAGCAGTTTGTGGAAGGCCACCTAGTGAAGACCAAATTGATCTATAAAATGAGTGAGAAACAAATTTTACTTTGTTAGGCCATTGAAGATTTAGTGTTTGTTTTAGCAGCTAACTTTAACTTCGATGAAGCATATCAATATTTTCATATAAAATACCTTTCCTTGGCTTATATTAGTTTGAAGCGTATTTTAATTATTACTAGACAGCAAAAATTTACTGGTAAAGTATTTATAAATCTTTTAATTATATACTACCAAAATAGCTTTATATTTACTACCAATATATAGCCTTACTGTGTAATATATGTGATTATATATGTATATATATATCTGTATGATATTTATATAGATATATGGATATAGATTTACAGATACATACATATGTAGAGAGACATATTCCTATTACATATTGCTCTGGGAAGGCAAATTTAGAACCAGTGATACTAACTCAGTAAGAATCAAACATAAAATCTATTACCTATTACTATGTAACTAAAAAAGTCAAAAAGCCAAATTAGATGACCAATAAAATAGTCTGCAAATACTTATTGAGCTGTTATATATGTGTGTGTATATACATATACACACACACACTTACTGAGCTGTTATATATATACGTGTGTGTATATACACACACACATATTATACATACATATATATTTCCAATACACAGCCAGGTTAGGAATCATTGATCCACAAGGATACACACCAAACCATTGGCAGTGTTTACTGCTGGGGAGGCCTGGAAAGGAAGAATGTTTGACCAACTTCTAATATTATATGGTTCTACACTGTTCCAAAAAGCATGTTTTTAAAATTAAATTTTTGCTTAGGTAATATATGCATGTGATACAAAATTGAAGATACAGAAGGGTTTGTACTAAGAACCACTAAGAAATGAACTCTCTTGTCTATAGGGGACCCACTTCACTTTCAGACCTCAACCTCAGAGTAAACCACTATTACCAGCTATATTTATATGTATATAAGTACATGTATGTATAAATATACATAAATATAAGAAATATAATAGCTTAAAGTATATCTATATATTATATATAAATTAATAACATATATAATATATACTTTAAACTATTATTTTTAATGTTTCATATACATTTATTTTATTTTTATACAAATATATTTCCATGTAAACATAGAAAAAGTTTAATTTTGAAACAGGAGATAAAACAGGAATGACTTTAAGTTCATTTATGTGTTGAATTGTAAATCATTCTAATTAATCTAGTCTGATTAGTATAGGATTTATATCACAGTGGATCTCTTAGCTCGCATTCATTCTATTTTGATATATCCCAACTTAAATTCAACTCTCCTGATACCAATTAGAGAGACCTTTTCCATCCTCTCCCTTACCTCCTCCCAGGCATCTTTTGTGCTTCCAAACCCTGCCGATTCTTGTGTGTGTGTGTGTGTGTGTGTGTGTGTGTATATGTGTGTGCGCGCGCGTGCGCAGTGTGTGCACAAGTGGCTTCTGTGGGAAGTGACCCCAGGGAGCAGGCGTGAGAGACAGACGGGGAGTGCCACAGAGAAGGTGGGACAGATAATATAAAGCCACCACTCCGTGTGACCATGCAGGGTCCTCTGGGACCTCCCAAGGAGCCTTATGAAATGCATCTCAGAACCGTCTGCCAAGGGGTACAAAAGGGGGACGGATTTCTCCCGAGGCACCCATCACTCATTGTGTACCATTCACTTTTGGATTTGCTTCTTAATGGTCCTGAGGCAAAACTGTCTGGTTGCACAGATGTTAATTATTCGAGACTACTCTTAATTAGTTGTGTGAGTTATTCATTCTGGAACCATGACAAAAAAACCTCAGCTGCTTTGGTCCCTGAAGACATAACCCCAGGAGCTTTCCAGGAGCTTGGTTTATGACCCCTTCCCCGTGTCTCTCCCTTCTTGAACCAGAACATTTCAGCTTAGTCAAGCTCACAGAGGCCACCCCCCATGGGGACCTTTAAAATTAAATGCTCAGGATGTACATGATTTTTAAAAGCCCCTTGCACATCCAAGCTAAAAGCTTCAGTGCTGCTGCCCAATGAAATTATTCACCTCCAAATCAAATGGCACTGGGGAGGACCTGGTCTTCTCTGACTGTGAGCTGACCATTCATTTTCCTTTGACTTGTAATTTCCCTTGCTCCAGTGATTTGCGCATCGCGCTGTGCAGTGTATTAAGCATGTTGGCTGCCTTCACGATCATCTAAATAATTAAAGCTTTATTGAGGAGAGCACTGTACAGATTAGTGCATTAAATACTAATCTGCTTGTTCATTACAGTCTGCACACACAAAATTGGGAGGTGGTATGCCACAGCTCATAGTAAATTACCCGTTCCTCATAGAATACTCATATGGATAAAGATGGTTGCATAGGTGGTCATTTTGAAAGGGTTTACTGGAAGACAATGCTGGTCCATTAATCTGGGAACCCACTTTTTTTCAAACAGAACAATCGGTAGCAGCAAAGCTGCCTTCACACTGAAGACCAGCTCCAGGCAGGAAGAAATGAAGCACGCCAGGTAATAAAATATATGCAAGGGAAAAATGATTTCCACTGGAGTTTTACCAGGAGGGGAAATAGACTGGTGCTCATTTTAAAGAAGTTCAGAACCAGCATTCTTTTTATAAACTTGGTATGAGTGCTAGATCGGTATGGGTAAAAGGAGAACATGATCTATTATAATCACAATTGAAACTCTGCTTTACAAAATACAGTGGATCATTATAAAGAAAGAGGTAGCTTTTTTATATATCACCATGGAAGGATATTCATGATCCAATAAAAGGATAAACAAAGAACAGAGTAACAGGCATCATATAATCCCATTTTTATAAAATCAAATTATTTAATACTTTATATACAGTGTACATACGTTTATGAATGTATGAAATAATGTCTGGTGGGTCACACCCCAGCTATTTTGGTGTTTGCTTTGGGAGAAGCAGTTGATATTAGGGGAAGGGAGTGGAGGGGAAGCTTTTATTTGTTATATTAAACCAAAATTTAAAAAATAAAGACAAACACATTGGTAAAAATTAGCCAAAGAATTTTATTATTGTAAAACATTGTTATTACAATTGAAATAGAGTCCTAAAACATTTGGCAACAAAGGAATATTAGGGAAAACTGATTTAGATTTCATAGTTTTCAGAAAAATCTTAGAGTATTAAACTGCAGACTTAAAGGAAAGTGTTTTTCTAGAAATCTAGTTTATTTTCCCCCCTTCTCTCTGAAATATTCCTCTTATATATAAAAAAAGCAGCCAGTAATTTAAGAGGAAGCAGGCCTGGGGTTTGGAGTCAAGGGGAATGAGGTTGAAATCCTGCCTGCACTGTTTATTAACTGTGTGACTCAGAGCAACACACTTAATCTTACTAAGCCTCTGTTTTCTTACCTGTAAAATGGGAAGGATAACAAAACTGGTTCATTATAAAAATTAAGATATTGTCTATAAAGGGCTTAGCCTACTGGCAGATGTAAAATAAGCACACAATAAATGTTAGCCATTTGCAGGTGTTGTAGAATATATTATTGTCCCAAATTGCCTGTCTACATTCCAAGGGAAGTTTATGTATCTCAACCCTGTTGAACTCAAGAGTGGCCAAATGACTTGCTTCTGCCCATGAATCATGGATAGAACTCTGGCTTCCAAGAAGACCCATTAAGAGCCAGCTCCTTGTTCACTTTTTTTCTCCTTTGTCTCTCCTACAACAACCATGTGTCAGATAGAAGCTGTTGCAAGAGTCTGAATCTTGGAGTGGAGACAAACATGGAATGCACAGTCAATCAACAATAGCCCTGATGTGTAGCATGAATGAGAAATAAACATTGATGGTGTAAGTCAGTGAGGTTTTGGATTGTTTGTTACTGCAGCTAAACCTGGCTTCCCTGACTGATACACACACCTTCTCTCCTAGCTAAAAATTTCTGGGCAGGTTTTATTTTTTGTTTTTTGTTTGTTTGTTTATTTGTTTGCTATTTACAGTTAGAGCTCTTAGTTGTAACACCAGAAATATCTCTACTTCATTTAAGTAGAGATATAGTTTATTGAACAATTTTAGATGGTTCATTACATGTCTGGATGGCCCATAATAAAGCTGGGTTTACTCAGCCAGGAACAATGACCAAGCTATTTTGCATGCCAGCTTCAACAGAGACAACACAGCTGATGTGTTTGGCCATAGGCTTTCGTTTGCATTGCCTATGTTTGACCCTGATCCAAACCCTTCCACTGGACCCTCTACCATTCCTGCATTGGTAGCTGGAAGTGTCTGCCACCACCTCCCCAGAAGAGAGTCGACCGGGTGCCTGCATCTGATTGGCAAAGCCTACATCATATGCCTGCATTTAGATACAAGGGAGGCTAGGAAACTATTTCTGGCTTCTACTTTGGGGAGATGCAAACTCAGAAAGTAGACTATTTCTCAAACACAGGAGAAGTGTTCAAATATTAGGGATGCAAAAAGCAATAGGCAGATATGCGCAACATAGCCCTATTAAGAAATGAACAGCTTGCTATGGTATAGAAGTGCCTGGTTTAAGGCAGTGAAACACTAGCCGCACATGACTATTTACAATTCATTTAAGTGAAATTAAAAATTTGGTTCCTCCACCTCACTGATACATTTTCAAGTTGTCCATTGCCAAGTGTGGCTAGTGGCTGATGTATTGGAAAGCATGGTTATAGAACATTTCCATCATTGCAGAAAATGCATTTGCACAGTGCTGATACGGAGAATGGAGCTTGATATTGTCTTGAAATAATAATCTGCAGTGTAGAGAGATGGCTGCTGGTACAGTGAGGGGGGCACTAATGAGGGGCCACAGGCTCTGTTTCCACTAACAGCCCCACCCCTTTGTGGCATTAGGCAGGTCTTTTAGCCACTTCAAGGCTTGATTTTTCCCATCTGTCAAACAAGGGCATGGTAATTGTCATGGAATCAGTCCCCCCAGGCAGCCCCCAAACAAGACTCCTGTAATTGGCCTCCTGCTGACACTTGTACTGGCAGAGTTTCTGGATCACAGGGCCAGGTAGTGATGAGGAATGCATGAGGGGTGGATTTCTACTCTACAGATGAACACTTAAGGATTGTAACATTGGCCCCTTTTCTCTCTCTCAGGTGGGTACCTTCTTGTCCCATTTCCCCAGGAGAGCCAAATTCACCATGATTTTGGCCAAGTGTGAAGGACTTTCCAAGCTAGCAGTATGTACGGATAAGGATAATTATGAACCACCATCTCATGTGGTACAGATAACAGTTTCATTTCCTGGTGGTGTTTGACTTTTGCCTCACTGCCATTGAAAACAAAAATGGTAGATGCCTGGGTGGCTCAGTTGGTTAAGCGTCTGCCGTCGGCTCAGGTCATGACCCCGGGGTCCTGGGATAGAGCCCCGCATCGGGCTCCCTGTTCAGCGAGGAGGCTTCTTTTCCCTCTGCCTCTTCCCCCCACTCGTGCTCTCTCTTTCACTCTCTCACTCTTGCTCTCAAATACATAAATTTTTAAAAAATAAAAAAAAAAGAAAACAAAAATGGATGCCTATAGCTTTCAGCCCTGTTCTTTCTTGCTGGTTGACCCAACCTTCAATCCAAGGCTATGGTCTTCTTTTTCTTATCCTCCTTTCCCAGCCCTAGAGGTCAAGGTTTTTTTTGTTGAGTATCAGTTAGCAACAAGACTCTAGGTAACAAAAAGACAAAAACAAAACAAAATGAAACAAAGAGCCTGTTCTTTCATCCTGAATCCATTCACCTTTTTCCATCTTCACTGCCATCATCTCCTGGTCCAAACCACCACCATCTCTCATTAGATCATGGATGGCCTCATTAATTACTGAATTAAATAAAGTCTTTAACAAGGGTTTATTTTATATCTGTGTGAGAATCATGATTTTTACTTTTTAAAAAAAAAAAAATTGTTTAACACAACATTCCAGCTGCTTAGATGTTTCAACACTCCGTAAAAGTTGGTTCTTCACCCAGCAGCCAGAGTGGTCCTTATCAGATGGGTAAACAGAGCCTGCATCTCCTTGGCTTTAAAACCCTTTCATAGTCTCTTATTCCCCATAAAATAAAGTCTACAGTCACTGCTTGGTCCACAGGCCATGCATGATCTGCGTTCCGACTACTTCTATCTCATCTCCTATTATTATCCCTCTCAATCAGACTAGGAGAAACCTTGTGCTTCCATGGAAAACTATACATTATCTAGACTTTAGAGGACACTCCTCCAGGATATTTGATTCTGATTCTGTGGAAACTATTTTCACAACCCTGTGAGTTGGCAATGCAAAATAATTCTTGCCTCTAGACATGCAAATCTGTGCTGTCCAGCAGAAATGCGATTGCCCTCCTTTCCCACCTGTGGAAGAAGCTAGTTTTGCCTCCCTTTGCATGTTCATTTCAATATTCTTTTACTCCATATAAATACGTGGTGTTGTGACTTCTTTGAACCATTGATAACATCTGCCAGGTTCCATCACTGATTAGTAAATTAAATAAGATCCTTACCAAATGCTTCTTTTATACCTGTGTATAGTCATACTTTTACCCTTTTTGAGAAATTATCATTGAACACTCCATTCCAGCCACTTGGGTCTCCTTTTTTCTCAATTACTCCAGTTTATTCACATCTTGGAATCTCTGTACTTGTTCTCTTCATCCGCAATTCCTTGCTCTAAGATTCTTCCATCACTGACTTGTCTTTATTCAGGGATCAGCTCAAATGTCACCTCCTCAGAAAGATCTTCCCTTGTCACTCTCATACTTCATCAATACCAGTTCCTGCCTAATGTCTTCTCAGCAAAATTTAAGCTGAAGGGGTAGGACCATTGGGACTGACCTTCTGCCAGCACAATTCTCTCGGGCATATGTTTCCGAACCACCCAAGGAGAGGCCATCACTTTCCACTCTTCCTGGGTAATCTCTGCAGTTTCTTCTTGCTTCAAGTTCCTACCTTTTATCCTTCTACTGGTTACCCCTTCTCAGCTCAGCCTCTCCCATGGACACTTTACCAAAAAGGCACATTACTTAGTAGTTAAAAGCAAGGGTTCTGAGATCAAATGAAATCTGGATTTGATCCCAGCTGTGTCACTTACTACCTATGTGAGCTTAGGCAAGTGTTTTAAACTCTCTAAACTTCAGTCTTCTTATCTAAAAGGGGACATTACTAATACCTTTAACTCCAAGATTTTCATGGAGATCCAAGTAGATAATGCATGTGAAGAATTTAACCAATAAGTGGCATAGAATAAATGCTGAGTAAATTAAAACTTTTGGCTTCACTTTATTCTACCTTGATTCTTGAATGCTTCACTCTTGTTTCATCTTCTCTCTGGAGACATTACAAAGGAATTACATGAGAGGTCGTAGCAAGTAAGGCTTTTGAACTTGAAATGTGAAAGTGTTTTCTGTACTTGGGGTAAATAACTTATATGGTCCCTTCTTGTGGGAGATGTTGATGGAGGGTAAGTGGGACATTTCTCTCTCTCTTTCCATGGAGTTTCCCTAGGACAATGGGGTTGACACTGTCTTCCTTGGGAATTCTTCTGAGGCCTTCTCTTTCTAGTCTTCTAAGAACTAAGGCAGTATTATCTTCTATCTCATCTCCTATTATATGGGACAGTGGGTAAGATAGAAAGGAGTTCATTTTAATTTTAAGTTTAGTAGAAAATATTGGTGGAAGTAAAAGGACATTGACAAATGAGATGGGAAGAAGTCTAATGAAAGACAGAGGAGTTTAGCATTTGGAAAATGGCTTGGTGGGGTGGGGGGAACTGACACCAATTTTCATTTCAAAGTGAAGGATGGAATTAAATATGCCGTAAAGCCATCCTTTGCTCCCTAGCCAGCATATTGACTAGCGATGGCTGTGCTCCTAGAAAAGGAAGCATATGGTCACGTTCCCACTCAGAAAAACCTGATGGCCAAGACAAATAAACGTTAACCTTATGTCTGCAAGTAATATATAAGGGCTGCTCATTTTCATTCTTTCCATGCTTATGATTCTCAAATAGAATGCGAATTTTGCAATCCTGTATTTTTGCTCATGAGTGTCCAATTCAGGTGAACATTTTCTCTCAGTCTTTATTCCTCATTCATGGTATTTTCTCTCTCAAGATTCTCCCCAGAAAAGGTTATGGGATGCATGTCTGGAGCTTCATTTGCTGGTAAATAATGACCAAATCTATCTACTAATGAGCTGGGTTTAATGCATATTTCTGTTCCCATAAATGAGTGGGATATATGTAATAATTTATGTCACATTCACATGTATGTTTCTTTTCACCCTTTCGTACACAGAATATAATTTTTTTAATGATGGAAAATGGGAGCGGGTGGCAGATCTCAGGGATAAGAGAGAGTAGAAGATGCCATTGAACCCAAGGTGATCCCCTTCCACAATTAGAGGGATACATGGCATACACCTGGTACTGATAAGCTGAAAAGAAAACATGGTCACCTACCTCGGTTGCTTCATTTCTCTCTGAGCCACCGTGATCCTGAGCCACATTTCATGAAACAAACCCTGGACTGTTTGCAGTGGAATTCTTGTCTTGGTGGTGGTCCCTAGGATAAATCATACATTCTCCGCAATTCCTTTTTTTTCCTCATCTATAAAACAAGAGGAAGAATCAAATTATCTCTTCATTTGTTTTGACCCTAATGTCAGTTCTGCATGCTGGCTATCCTTTGCTTACTTACATAGAAAAAAAAAATGATTTCACTAACATTTGAGCCTGAATTGGAGGGTTAGAACAAAGACTTTTACAATCCATTCTTTTATTTTAGATGTGATGGAAATTCCCAACAAAAGAGCAATGATGAAATCAATCATAGTATGGCTTACATATAATTAAGCGGTAATTAAAAGTGACACTTGCAAAGAGCTTTAGGGGCCTGGAAGAATGCTCTCTATATAATGGTAAGTAAAGAAAACAATCAGAAACAAAACAGCATAAAGAGAATTAGAGCAATGATAAATATTATAGAAGATCCATGCCCACATTTTAACAGTGCTTGACTTCTATTGGTGGAATTATGGCTGAACCTTTTTCAACTTCTTAATGTTTATTCTTTTTCTATATATTCTATATATTAAATATTCTTTTTATATGCTATTCACCTCCTTCAAGGAGCATGTTCTATTTTCTAGTCCAAGGCATGTCCTTTGAACAGTTTTCCCTAGCCCTGGGTGATGGATTTCTTTGTCTGGAATCGACGGTTCCATGTGACAAATGTCAGGAATCTGAAAAACAACCAGCCAGCTGAGTTGGAGATACAGCCTCTGGTCACTCGACAGGGCAAAGTACTCTCAACTAAATAGCTATTGAATCCCTGGCCTTGGTGTTATGAGGGCCATGCACCTCTCCAAAGGAACTAGTCATCCATACATGACTTTTACAGTATTAAAATTGAATGGAGCTCCCTGAGCTAGAAATAGGCCATTGACACTGCAGGTAGTTCAGTTGCAATTCAGGTGTTTCAAGGAACTTATTTATGATGCAATACTCTTCTTCTACTAAAGGAGAATACACAGTGCCAGAATTAAGTGTCACTAGGCATTTATTGGATGTGTGCTTTGTGCCAAGCCTTGTGCTAAGCACTGAGGATATAGGATGAATAAGATCCCGTTCCACTCATCAAGGAAGTCACAGTCTAGTACTTGATACAAACATAAAAACAAATAGTTGGGCTGCCATGTGATAAGAGTGATGATGGGAACGGGCACAGGGAATTGTAGGAACTCAGAAGGGCACCTCTGAGTTAACCAAGAGATGGGGAAGACTATGAGAATTCTCCCTAGGGGAAAAGGTCCTTGAGCCGAGTTGTACCAAATGCACAGGAATTGGTCTGGTGGAGAACTGAGGAGAGAAAAAGAGCATGCCCGGCAAAGAAAACAGCATAAGCAAAGTCCAGAGGCAGGAAACAGCATGGAGCAAGACCCTAAAAGCCATGCAGCTTTGCTGAAGTGCCAAGTGGAGGCAGAGAGCAGTGAGAAGTGAGAACAGAGAGGAACAGAGGAGCCAGATCAAGCAGGAGCTTATGCACCCCGTGAGGAGAATAGACAAGACCAAGGGAAGGTAAACTAGGGCTTACTACCCAAATTTGGACTGTCATTGGATTTTGAACAACCCATGAGTTGCAAATGGTTTTCACTGTCTTAAGTAACTATCATTTAAGTATTTATATAAGTGCCTACATAATGTCCTCAATTTTGTGTAGGTCTGCAAAGCCTAAAAGATTCACTAGGTGGTCTTTAAGAAAAAGTCTCCTGGAGTATACCCTGAAAGTGATAGGAAATCATGGGCTTGGGACATGGGCTGGGAGTGAGCTTGAAAAATAGGACAGGCGTCTGGGGGATAGCTGGAAGGCTGTTGGGGTGAAAGATGAGACATGTGTTCATTATGGCAATGGTAAAGAGAAAGTAGAAGTAGATTTCTGAGAAGGATCCAGAGTTCAATTTTGGATGTGTTACCCTAAAAGTGCCTAGGGACATGTGCATAGAGAAGTCTGCCAACTGTTGCATATATAAATCTGAAATGCTCTGAAGCAAGGTCAGGGCTGAGCAGCTCTAGTCTTAAGAGGCATCAGCAAAGAGGTGGAGACTAGAAATATGTAAGTGGATGAGATCATCTGGATTAAGTATATCAGTTAAGTGAGGGGTCAGAGGGCCATGGGCAGAATCTTGGGGACCACCATATTTAAAGTGCTGGAGATGGATGATGAAATCAGAAAAGAGAAAAGAATGAGTAGGCACAGAGTTGAAAGGAGAACAAGGCACATGTTTTCATGGAAGCCAAAGAAGTAAAGAATTTCAAGAAGGAAAGGTGGATCAATAGATATTTCCAAAGCAGCAGACTTCCAAAGTGCTAAGGACTGAACAGATGTCCTTTGGATTTGGCAAGTGGGATGATTTGGTAAAGTTACAGAATTTTCCATAGAGGAGACAGGATTTTTTTAGAAGAAAGTTTAGATGAAATTTTCCCACGTAATTTCTGTCTAAATTCCTGAAGTTACTTGTTGATCTTGAGGTTTATAGCGCCATGGGGTTTGTTCATTGTCAATTGTAAGAAATGTTCAAAGAGCACCATAAAGGGTATTAAAACAACCTGAATTAAGTGAGTGGATCAAGCTCTTGAATCATTATGTTTGAATTAGTGTTGAAATTATTGTCCCAACAGATCTTATAGATGCCTCATACAAAGATATTATGACTTGCCAAAAGAATAATTAACACACATGCACACACACACAACTTTAAAATTAAAGAAGCAGGTGGTTAATTAAACAAGAAGGCTAACAATGATCTTGCCAGCTACCAGCTGTGAATCCCTGGAGAACAAGGAGACAACCAAAATTAAGAATGCAATGATGAATAAGTTTGAAAAAAATTAAGAAAGCAAAGTACTGGTAAAGAATATGTTGGAATATTAACAAGTAGGTGAGTTAGGAGCACTCTTTCTTTTGCTGGCCCAGAATCCCCTGCAGATATAAATCCCAAACCTTGCTACTGGGGAGCCACCCTCCTTTCACTCCAGGTGGTTCAAGACAAACAGATGCCATTGGCAGCTCTAGGTGGAGTCATCCCAACTTCTGGCCAGTGAGCGCCCTCATCTCGCATTCCCCAATGATTGCTTCAGAGATGGGTTCCCACCCAGCATAAGCCAATGAGAATCAGGCATGGGTGTTTCCCTGGCACAGGCTGGAAAGAGCCGTTCTCTTTGCCTTGCGATTGCTAAACCAATAGTGTGCACTCAGGGAGCCACTGATGACCAAGAATAAAGCTTCCAGAGAGGGAAGTAGAGTTAAGAGAGGGAGAAAGGCACTTTCCCGATGACATCGTTTAGGTCACCAGATCCAGCCATGCCAGAAACAAGGCCTGGACGTTTCAATTACAACCACCAAAAGAATTTCCCTTTTACCCTTGAGCTGGTTTGATTTCAGTTTCTACCATGTGCAGTCAAAATAGTCCAGATCAATAAGCCAAGCTAGGATATTTAGGTATGGAATGCAACTTGCTCTAAGGTAGCCCCAAATTATAACTTTTGTGTGCTCCAAAATATGGCCATTAACTTAGTCAAGGGTTTTTGGGTTTACAGCAGGGGAAACACTAAATGTGCTCAAATGAAGAGGGGTTCATTGCATCAAGTGGAGGGTCACTCACAAAACCCAACAGCAGGAAATAAGGTCAGTCATCACAATGGAGAATAAATGACCTCTAGAAACATCTCAGAAGTCAAGAGAGCTATTCACTCTTCTCTCTCTTTTGGGATTCAGAGGCTATGTCTATCGCTCCATAAACATCTCTTCTGTTCTCAGTTTACCTGGTCCCTAAGAAACCATCCCAATGTGACTTCATTCGTTACTGATGCACATTAAAAAAGCTCAACACTTGCAGGTAACTGACACAATCTTCCCAATATTTTCAAGTACCAGTTCTGAATATGGGGGGTGTGGGGGGAGAATGAATTTGATTAACCTCATCTAGCATGTGTCAACCTTTGATCCAATCAGCTGTGACAAAATGGTGGTGTTCCCAGCTCTATTGCCCAGAGGGCAAAGCAGTTATTACCCCCTAAACCTACAGAATCAGAAAATGAAAAAGACATGAAGAAGCACAGTGACACAGTAAGAAAAGCCCAGGATATGTAACTCAAGTTCCAGGCAGAACTGGCTGAGTGGTTTTCAGTGGTTCACTCCCCTTCTTAGAGCCCTAGAGCCTCTACTCTGCCATGCTTAAGCTCTCCATGCAATCAACACTATTGAATGAGATCATGTGCCTGAAAATGCTCTGTGGGAAAAAAAAAAAATCAGTTATTTGAATCAGTGTGTTCAAAACACAAGTTCTGAATGAATGCACAGAGTAGAAAGACCATAACTTTGGAGTCGGTTATATGGACTCCAAATCCCAACAGTTAATTCACCTACAGCCATAGGACCTGGGGCACGCTCTCTGAATATCTTTTCTTCATCACAGAACAAGGATAATATCTAGCTTACTGGGCAAATGTAGAAATTAAATAAAGTGTCCCCAGATATGAATTACCTAGCCTAGTACCTATGGCACTCAGTAAATACTAATTGTCATCCTTATTAGTTATTAAGGCACATTATTATTATTTATCCCCAGGTGTTTCCACCCTTAAGCTAAAAAATTTTTCATGGCAATGCTTCAAACAATCACTTCTGTTGGAAAAAGCTCTGTGTCAAAAGATTCCCTTTACACACTGGTTCCGAACCATTCGAAATACCTGCAGGTCTTTTTAGAAATACCAATGCCTGGGTCCCACTACACACTGACTGAATCAGCATCCCTATCTTTAAAAGCCCCACAATGAAAGATAAAAATCTCACTAAATGTTTGTAGAATGAACATGTGAATGAATGAACAAATGAGCAAGTGAGAGAATCCTATAGTGAATGCAATACGTTTATAATTGATTGAGCCAAAAACGTTAAATTATGTCCTCTGATTTATAGTTTAAAAGTAGATTGACACACAAATAGAATGCTTAGAGCAGAGACACAGAAGAAAGAGTCGTGGTGGCCATATCAAAATACAGCCTCTTGTGTGCTGGTAGGGTTTGTGCTTTCTTCGGTTGGTTAGATCACTGTTGGCAGACCAGATGTTGTCGGTGAAAAGTGCATTACTACAACAGCACATGGAACTGTGTAAGACTGCTGTTCGAGGACACAGGCATTTGCTTCCAGGATGAAAATGCCTCCTCTTATCTGCTGCTGGTTTTTGCTTTGCATTTGTTTTCTTAGATACTCATGCCTTCATGGAGCTGTTGACAGACTAGAACACCCCCACCAATTATACTCGGTGAGCATTTCCTTCTTCTCCCTGATAAAGCTCTTGAGATTTTGAGTTTCATTTACAACTGGCACGCAGACCACTTCTTTTTCAAGCACTTAATCCACCAAGTACTGTAAGTCAAAATAAAGACACTTTGAAGGAAAGAATTCAAGAAGGAAAGAGCTTTATATAGACCCCCTCAGCTCAGTTTAACCCATACAAGGTCAGAGGGAGGAAAAAAGTCCTCACATAATCATTAATCAAAACTCCGAACAGCGAAGTATAATTGATATGCCCTGGCAGTGTAGCTCAAACTCCAGGTTGGGAGAGATTGAATATTTTAAAGCCTAGCAGCATATGAATTTCAGAAATGGAGACCCTAAGGAAATAAGCAATGAATTAAAAGGATTTTCAGTTGAAATATAACATAGCTATTGGAAGAAGAAAAAGAAAATTGGTTTCATTTTTACTGAAAGTGAGTAAGTTAGTCTGCTAGAGAAATTGAGAGAATAAGGAAAAATAAAGTAGTAAATTAAACTGGATTCATAAGTCACTCTTTAAAATGATCGTATGAATCAGTGAAAAGGGAAGATTCTGAAGAAACACACAAGGCTGTTAGGAAACACAGGGACTCAAAGAGATCAGACACACCACTCATCAGGGGTCATGGGGTCAAATGTCTACAGGGCCTTTGAATGAAGGGGTTTGTGTATAAGATAAAAGGGAGAGCAGGAAACTTAGGCAAAATGGATATGAATACCATATTTTAGAAAGTATCCACCACTTAGTATCAGTAGTGTTGACATGTTGGATATAAGCCCACAGCCACTAATCTTTTAAAGAGAAGTTAGAAAGGCAGATTTTTTCATATAAAGGTCTTCCAGTTTAAATGCTGAAAACAAAATCAAATATTTTAAGAATACCAAATTAGCCACAAAACATGTCTATGAGCTGGAGGCCCATGGGCTACCATTTTGAGAATTCTGGGGTATGGATTGGTATGTATAGTCATTGTACCCTTCCAGAACTGTTTTTTTTTTTTTTTTTTAAGATTTTATTTATTTATTTGAGAGAGAGAGTGCGAGTGCACCAGTGGGGTGGGGGGCCGGTGGGGAGAGGGAGAAGCAGACTCCCCACTGAGCAGGGAGCCTGATGCAGGGCTCCATCCCAGGACCATGAGATCATGACCTGAGCCAAAGGCAGATGCTCAACTGACTGAGCCACCAATGCACCCCAGAACTGGGTTTTAATCCCATCTACCACACACCAGCTATGAGGATCATGGGGAAATGAACAATTTAAGTGTTCAAAACTGTTGCTTTATCTGTAGCAGGAGAATACTAACATCTTCCTCCCTGGTGTTACCATGTACCCCGATCCATGGAAAAGGACCATGAATCCAAGGAAAGAAATACTCTTCCAAAATTTCAAAATATGAAAGAATCTTTAACATAAGAATATATGAAATAAGATATACAAATGGGAAATTTTGAGTCATGATTTACCACATCATGATAAAATAGCTCAAACTGTGTCACATTAGAATGTAAAAACCACAAAATTTACCCCCCTTCCCTCCCCCCCAAAAAAACAGAAAAACCAAACTAGAAGTTAGCTATGTCTTAGAGTGGTGTTTCTCAATTTTTTCTTCATTATCACTCCCACCAAGGAACCATTCTAGACATTTTATTGTTCCTAATCACCACTCTCCATAAAAATTTTAATACAACAGATACACTGCATATCTGTTCATATCCCGTATGTGTGCCTGCCTGTGCTTCATATACTAAAAAAGGAGGTATCTTAATGGATTGGAATAATTAATATTGTTAAAATGTCCATACTACCCAAAGCCATCTATACATTTAATGCAATTCCTATCAGAACACCAATGGCATTTTTTTTAAAGATTTTTATTTATTTATTTGGGAGAGAGAGAGAGTATAAGCAGAGAGAGCGGCAGAGGGAGAAGCAGACTCCCTGCTGAGCAGGGCACCCTATGTGGGGCTTGATCCCTGGACTCCAGGATCATGACCTGAGCTGAAGGCAGATGCTTAACCAAATGAGCCACCCAGGCGCCCCACCAATTTAAACAGAAATAGAAAAAACAATCCTAAAATTCATACGGAACCATAAAAGACCCCAAATAGCCAAAACTATCTTGAGAAAAAAATAAAGCTGGAGGTAACCCACATCCCGATTTCAAACTATACTACAAAGATGTTGTAATCAAAACAGCAAGATACTAGCATAAAAACAGACATGAAAACCAATGGAATGGAACCAAGATCTCAGAAATAAACCCACCCATATACAGTCAACTCATATTCAGCAAGAAAGCCAAGAGAATTCAATGGGGAAAAGATAGTCTTTTCAATAAATGATGTTCGGAAAACTGGATATCCATTTGCATAGGAATGAAACTGGTCCCCTATCACAAAAATTAACTCAAAATGGATTAAAGATTGAAGACCTAAAACTGTAAAATTCCTAGAAGAAAACATAGGGAAAAAGCTCTTTGACATTGGGATTAGCAATGATTTTTTGGATATGACACCAAAAGTGCAAGCAACAAAAGCAAAAATGAATATATAGGACTACATCACACTGAAAAGCTTTTTTTTTTTTTTCTGCACAGCAAGAGTCTAAAATGAAAAGGCAACTTATGGAATGGGAGGAAACAATGGCAAATCATGTATCTGATTAGGGCCTAGTATCCAAAATACATAAAGAACTCCTACAGCTCAAGAGCGAAAAACTGAGTAATCCAATTTAAAAATGGGCAAAGAACTTGAATAGACATTTTTTCCAATTAGGACATACAGATAGCCAACAGCTACATGAAAAGGTGCTCCACATCACTTCTCATCAGGGGAATGCAAATCAAAACCAAAATGAGATACCATCTCATACCTGTTAGGAAGGCTATTACCAAAAAGACAAGTAGTAACAAGTGTTGGCCAGGATGTGGATAAAAGGGAACCCTTGTTCACTGCTGGTGAGAATATAAATTGGTGCAGCTACTCTGGAAAACAGTATGGAGGTTCCTCAAAAAATTAAAAACAGAACTACCATATGATCCAGCAACCTGTATTCTGATTCTATGCCCAAAGGAAATAAAATCACCATCTTGAAGAGATGTCTGTACCCCCATGTTTATTGTAGCGTTATTTACAACAGCCAAGATGTAGAAACAACATATGTGTGTGTGTGTTTGTGTGTATATAAACAATTGAATATTATTCAGCCTTCAAAAGAAGGTAATCTTGCCATGTGTGACACCAGAGAGCATTATGCTAAGTGAAGTAAGTCAGACAGAGAAAGACAAATATTATATGATCTCACTTAGACATGGCACCTAAAAAAGACCAAACTCATAGAAACAAAATAGATTAGTGGTTACCAGGGGTTGGTGGGGTTGAGGAAAAGGGTACAAATGTTCAGTTAGAAGAAGAATAAGTCCTAAGCATCTAATGCACAGCACAGTGAGTATAGTTAACAATCCCATATTGTTTACTTGAATGTTGCTAAGAGAGTAGATCTTAAAAATTCTCAACAGTACAGAAAAATGGTAACTATGTGAGGTGATGGATGTCTTAACTAACTTTATTGTGGTAATCATTTTGCAATATATACGGATAACAAATCACTGTGTTTTACACCTAAAACTAATACAATGTTATGTGTCAATTATGTTTCAGTAAAGCTAGAAAGACAAAACAGAACACCAACAACAAAAGAGTTAAGTTCCCTCACCCCCAAGCCATATATTCATCTCTTCGGGAATGATAGTCCTGTTGAGAATGCATATTTTTAAAAAGACCCACAACACAGATTGAATTCTGACATTTTTGCCTCACTTTGGAGTTAGAGATAATGGATAGAAATCTTATTCAATGTCTGGAACAGCATAAATGCACGATAAATTATGGCTATCATAATACATGTTAATAAGATAACATGGAGATTTAACAGGATATTTCTTTGGGGCACTGAGTATCATGAGATGTCCAGAGACATATCTACCTTCTGTGTTTTATTGCCTTGCTCCCAGATCTTTATGAAGGCAATTTTACAAGACATCAGAAACTCTCTAGCAATCCCTCTGGAGATATCACTTCCCAGGAAACCATATTCTCTAAGGAATATTAACAACATTGCTGTTCTTTGCAATATTTGCAATATTCCGCGTATTTACAAAATTCAAGGGAAAAAAATACTCTCAGCAAATATATCAAATAGAAAAATCATCTTTGCTTAAACCTATCTCTGGTCAGTAACAAACTCTCATTTGTGTTGCAGCCGAAGGCCAATCTTTATCTTTTTACCCTGATGAAATCTAAGCCCCCAAAGGCCTGCTATGCAGGGCAGGATTGCTGGGCTTGGCTTCATGCTTTTGCAGCAGCTTTGATGGTACATTCTTTCCAGGCCTGCTCCATGGCGTTGGGTTAGCAGCCAGACTCCAGAAAGAAAGAAGTCCCACTGTATTGTAACCTCTTAGCGGCCTCACCAAAGCCCAATTCTTGGCAGCCTTCTCAGTTAACGAAAGTATAAATGTAACTGTGAGGACACTAGGAAATCATGCCCCAGGAGGAAATCTCTGCAGATGATGTCAGAACAATTAGATATTAAAAGTTTCAGACGCCACAGTTATTAACAAGCTCGGGAAAACTAATTAAGGAGGGTGAGTAGACGCTACCTGGCTCGCTCAGAGGTATAACTTGCCAATGAAGATTCTTTACCCAGAGATTTGACGAGTTACCTAGGAGTTTCTGTCTAACGGCTGAGGGCTAGCACTGATGACAGTGGACAAAGAAAAGAAGCTCAAGAAGTTATTATTCTGGGGAGACTTCTATTAGACTCTCATCTTGTGCTTTAACTCTTTATTCACATTTTATTTATTTATTTATTTATTTATTTATTTATTTATTTGCCAGCCTGTGCTTTACTGCCTAGTTCACTGCCAGGAATGCAGCTCTTAGCCAGAGCTTATCATCATGATTGTTACTATTATTGAAGAAATAATGAATCTTTGCCACATTGGTAAGGGGATAACTGTAAACATTCCCTCTGAAGAATGTATGGTGTTAAGTGAGTGGGATGAGTTTCAATTTTGGCTCTGTCACTTACAGCCATGTGATGGGGGCCAATTACTATGTATGTTTACGAGCCTCTGTTTTCTCATCTGTAAAATGGGAATAATTCTAGGACCTGTCACTTTAGAGTTGCTGGGAACATCCAATAAGCCAGTGCATATGAGTCCTACATTGTAATGTGTTTAGCTCAGTGTTTAGCATAAAATAGAAGGTACTCAGCAAATGACAAGTATTATTACTATAATTGTCATTATCAGGATCATTTATAAGAAGTTTCATCTCACGAAGAGTTCAGTTTTGACAGTCAGGAAATAAACCAAAGAAAATCATATATATTCAAAATATCCCTTGAAGATCCATTAATTGTCCTTAAATCAACAGAGCTGAGACTCCAGGAAGATCCAACACCAAGAATTAACCTCCTTTTGTTTCTTTTGCATTCTGGCTGTGGCTTCTCTCTTCCTGAAGCATCGGAGGCCAGAGTCTATTTTGTAGGGTGGAAGGGTGAAGGCGTAAATTGAAGGATGTTTTCCTTTTGGCCAAACTCGCATAGTTAAATTTGAGAAAGGTGGGCACATGTGTGATATGGTCCCCTGTTTTATAACTGTTTTATAACTCGTGTTTCTTTGAATGCTGACTTTAAAGCAAGTTGGGGTCTCCACACATGGAGCAGAGCTGGCTCATAAGAGAGTGAAGTATCTCATAGACAAGGTTGATAAATCAAGGTAGATAGGAAGCTACCTTGCCATTTATAGGTCACTTGAGTATTTTGTTACCATTCCCAAGAACTTAAAGTGACAGATTTTCCAGTTTTGTGAATTAACCGCGATCATTCATTCTTGTCATAGTTCAGCTGTGAAATCTCCACCAGCCCTGGCCATTTCCTTCTCAAAGATGTCATCATGAGCAGACTTAATCGTCTCCACCACTTGAATGACAGATCTAAAATGTCCCCTGGCACCTGTGTCCACTGTGGCCATCATCGTAAGAAACAATGGATTGCCTTAGCAATGGGGAACTGGCCACTCTGCTCCATCAACCCCCCAGAATTCTAGGAATTGAAGGACAGAGTGATGAGAAAGAAGTGGAATGCCAATGAGACCAACATGGACCTGGGCTCTTTGGAAAGCCAGAGCCCTGAAAACAGGTGGCTCATAGGCCAAATCCAGCCTATGGATATTTTTAGTTTGGTTCACACAGTATTTAAAAAAAATTCTAATTGGCTGCCAACATTTAAACATCAGGAGATATCTCTTAAATTTTGTAGTTTCGGGTTTCTCTTGAAAACTCCAACGTTTGGGCAATACTGGGCCTGCATTCCCACCTGGTTCCAGCTAGGTGGTGGTCACTCCCATTAGATTGGGTAGGTACCTTTCTCCAGTTTGCCAGCATCTTAAGCCCTCACTAGTTTTTCTTTGTTCTACTTGTATTATGCATGTAACACTACTGTTCCACTAGATTATGACTTTTCTTATAGTCAAGAGAAAAATAAAATGTTCCCTGTTCCCAATGCAGGGAATAGAAATGACTATGTGACTGAAGACTTTTAAAAATCTTATACCAGCCTCCATTCATGTGTTCAGTTGATACACACATAGGGGGCACTACTAGTTTTTCAAATAGTGAAGTACCTCTATACTAATTGGTAAGAAACAATTGTCCCCAACTGCTCTGTGTCCTCTGCTACCCATGACCACTGCAGCCCCTCTCCTGAAACCCAGTGACTGAGGGTTGATGCTAATCCCCAGTGGAGGGTCTTTAGGACCTAGCTGTGGTGCTAGGTGCCCACAGACACCATTTATCTGGTAAGTTGAGAGTAGCAGGTTCCTTGGCCTACATTCGTCCTTCTTTCTGCCTCTTTAAGACATCCCACCTCTGGTGACATCTGCACTTGATGATGAAACCCATGGTACCCCAACCCCATGGTCTCAACCCTCCAACCTAACAGGTCCCAAGAGCTTCCTGGTCCTCACTGAGACAAATGCTGTGAAAAGTATAAACTCTTCCCCAAAAGACAGTGTCCCCAGGAAATATTACAGTGGTGTCTTTGGCTTCAGGGAGGAACGAGCCCACCAGTATATGCTTACAGAGTCACAAGTGAAACACATGCTTCTCTTTTGCTTCCCATTCCTCCACTACGTTTAGTTTCCAAAGTGTCAAACAGGACGTCATCCACCTTGATCCCTATGCCTAGGACAGTCTTCATGACCAACCCTGGACTCTAGACATCTCACCAAGCTAACTTACTCTTACCTTTCAAGTCTCAAACTCAACATTGCCTCCTTCAGGATCATTTCTCCTGGGCTGTTAGGTGTTCCTCCTGCAGTGGGCTGGCCCCTGACTCCAGCACCACGCTGCCCTTGCCCGTTTGCTGTACACACTTCATGTGCACCATTTATGTCCAGCTTACAACACAGCTCATGGCACACAGTGGAAATGCAAAAAGTATTCATTGAATGAATGATTGACTGCATGAAGGAAGATTTCAGATTCTGTAAACTGCATGAGCTGCTGTGTATCAAGACTGTGATGCGGTGCAAGTCACAGGTCCCCTTAGGATCCTGTTTACCACCAGTGTCTCCTGCCTGACTCTTTTCACTCTTCCTGCATGGGACTTTCTTCAGAGGATTGCCTTTGGAATTGCAACTCCCTCCCTGGAAAGTCAAAGGGCCAGGGAGTTTCCTTCCTTCACCCAGGGAAGCAGATGACTGGTATAAAAACCAAGCTCCTTTTACTCCAGGTGGGATAAAGTCGGAGGTATAGTTTCTGCTCCGTTACTCCCTGCACTGTCATGCCCAGGCTGGGGCTGGACCTGAGATCTCACGCTTGTTCCCTTTCCTCCCCTTTCCCCCACTCCTTCAGCTATGTCTAATGGGAGAACCTGATTCTTGGCTCAGGGAGAATCCATTCTCGGACAAATTGGCCAGTGAGCATTTATCAAGCCCTCCTGTAGACAGAACACAATTATTGGGTAACCCCAGGAAGTAGACAGACGTGGGCTTCATTCCCTTTGGCCCACATCTTTAGGGATAGTGCAGTTCTAAAAATATTGAAACCTCAATGATACCATTTGAGCCAGCACTTAGTTATTTTGGCATTTTTAGAATAAAAACTTACCACAATCGTGGGTAGCCCATTAAAAAAAATAAAGGATGCTAGAAAATCAATAGCATTTTCTCTGAAGTCTTAGAGAAGGTGCCAACTCCGGATTTCCTTGGATGATTCTTCCGGTGGAACTTGCACCAGCTATAATCACATGGTTTTCCCAGATACCAAAATAGAGGAGTTATTTTGAAAGGTCAGTAATGGAGTCTTGATGTTTGGAGTCTTAATTGAGGAAATCATTGATTGCCCCATTAATATTTTAACCTGCTTGAAAGATAAGAAAGTAAAGGCTAATCTTGTTTTAAAAATACGCTGCTAAAAACCATCTATCAGGCACATACACATTTGATTCCATTAATGCTAGTGATAAAAATCATAGATCAGGGTTTCTCAACCTTGGCATTATTGACATTTGGGGCTAGATAATTCTTTGTGATGGGGGCTGTCTTGTGCATTGCGGGATATTTTGCTAAATATCTACCCAGTAGATGCCAGGAGCACATCTTCATCCCCCATCCTGGCCAGTTGTGACAACCAAAAATATTTCCAGGCATTCTCAAATGTTCCCTAGGGACAAAATTGTCCCTGGGTAAGGACCACTGATCCTAAGTGGTAAATTCCAGAGGTTTGAGGTTCAGGGGTGGGAGAGTGGGTGTCAAAAGAGAACTTTTATTTCTATTCCTTTAAGTGTAATTGTGAAGGATAAAAGATGTCATCTGGATTCTGGAGATTATAAATAGAACCCGCTCTATAAGTTGGCACCGAAGTGAATAGTTGAGGTCTGCTTCAAGACCAATGCAGAGCATTTTTACACAGTGTCCTTCTTTAGAAAAGAGGTTCACATAGTCTAGAAGATTGTTTAAAAATGTGTGTCATGATTTGTCCTGATGATTAAAAGACTATCTGGGAACTTGGTAGATCAAATCTAACTACTGATTAAACAGATTTGTCCCTAGCACTTTTGGGTCAGCTTCCCTTTACTGTTCAAAAAAAAGCAGGTCACCAACATCTGTTTTGAGTCCTTGGAAACTTGAAAAGATTAAAATCAAAAATAAGAAGAAAATAAACAAAGTTTCTTTTACCATCTGTTTCCTAACGGTCTCTCACTTCAAATTATTGCAGTTGTAGAGAAGGACAGACATTTTAAGTCTTTTGAATCCCTAAAGTGAATCAGTAAGGAGGCCTTTGCAGATAACTTTAAAGGCAGTGAGGATTACACTAAATCTTTTTTTGTTTGTTTGTTGGAAATCCAATTCAAAGTGTGTATTTCCAGTCTCTTGGTGATGTATATATTTGAGTGAAGTACATCGGCTGCCACACTGTCTTTGCTACGTTAAGCCTCCATCAATTTAGATAGAATCTGTTAGTGAAATTGTCGAACCAACAACTGAGTCCCTGGATAGTTTGGACGCTTATTAAAATTTTTAGAAAACAATCGGAAGGATACATGAATTTTCCTAACTTTATTATGACCTATTTGATGTCATAACAAATAAAGTGGATCATCCTCTTTGGACTCATCAAAATAGTTAAAGAGGAGGAAGCTTTTACCCATTATTACAGGTATTAAAGAGCTACCAGTTTCTAACAAGGCTTTCTTTTGACCACTATGTAACCATTCTGTCTTTTCTTCATTGTGGGGGCTTTTGGGCATTCATTCGTTTTCTTTGTTAAACTCTATCCGTGTCTCAAATGGAGATGACTAGGTTTCCTTCTCTCAAATGGAGGCGATGCTGTTTTATACATTTTATGCTTAGGTCCTTCTGGAGTCAATTTGTTTATCCCCTCATCAATACCCAAAGCCAAAGGTATGGCATGTCTTACTTATGAGAAAGCTACCGTGCAATTCTTTCATTGCATTCCTGTGGTTGACCATTTTATATATTAACACTTGAATACTCTCCAGTGTTTGGCTTTTTGGGGTTTACTTCTCAGGCTCTGTTATGCACAGTTAAATGGTTAAATATCTACTCTGCTGTGTTTCTACCAAAGAGAACTAATGTTTGGCTTGTTTCTAATATAATTCATTATCGACTCCATCTAGGAACTGGCAAAGTCAACAGCTAAGTGAGCTGCCTGGTGGTCCCAATTTTAAAGTGGCTGGATAAGGTTTCATGGGTTTCAAATCCCAAGTTGTAGTGATTATTTTGCATTCTAGTAGGGGAGTCAGACATCAAGCAAGGAATTACACAAGTAAATGTAAAATTACCAATTTGTTTAGAGCTGTGTTTCCCAATCGCAGTGCTATTGACATTTTGGGCTGGATAGTTCCTTGTTGTTGAGGGGCTAACCGTGTATTGCAGGGTGTGGAGTGGCATCCCTGGCCTCTGCACACAGGGGAACTCCACACCTCTCCCCTCCAATCGTGACCTCCAAAAATGTCTCTGGACATTGCATCCTCTGAGGGACACAACCAGCCCCAAATGAGAACCAAGCAGGTACCAAGAGGAGAGAGAGGTTCATGGTATTATCCAGAGTATACAGTGACGTAACACAGCCTGGATTATCTGGAAAGATTTCCCTGAGGCTATGGTGTCTGAGCTAAGATCCCAATGGTTAATAGAAATTAACAAAACAAAGAGCGAAAGGAAAGCATTTAATTCATTCACTCATCCAAGAGTTACTTAGTCTTCAAAAAGTAAAACAAGGTGGAAGGAACTATACGACCTGGTTTTAAGATTTACTGTAAAGCTATAGCAATCAAGGCAGGGTGGTATCGGCTAAGAGATATACACGTAGGTCAATAGAACCAAATGGAGGATCCAGAAATACACAGAAATGGCCTGTGGAGTTTTTACAAAGGACTAAGACAACTCAACTGAGAAATGCTAGCCTTTTCGATAAGCGGTATTTGAACAATTAGACATTCATGTGTTTAAGAAAAATTAACTTCTTACCTAACCTCACACTTTATACAAAAATTAACTCAAAATGTACCATAGATCTAATGAAATGAAATGAAAAGAGAGTCAAATCTGCATGACCTGGAGTTGGAAAAAGAGATCTTAAAGATTACAATAAATGTATGATAAGAGAATAAAGAGAAGGAGAAGTAGAGGAAGAGGAAGAAGGAGGAGGAGGGGGAAGGAGGAGGAGGAAGAAGAAGAAGGAGGAGGAGGAGGAGGAGAAGGAGGAGGGAGGAGGAGGAGAAGGAGAAGGAAGGAGAAGGAGGGAGGAGGGGAGGAGAAGAACTTCCTGAACTCCTACTATGTGTCAGTTCTGTTCTAGGTGCTGGTATATAGCAATAAGTAAGTCAAAATAAGGTTTATGTTAATAATCAGGTAAAGCAGGAGAGTGTGTAGAGGACTATTTCATCTAGAGTGGGCAGGGAAATACTCTCGTAAGAGGTGATCTTTTTGCTGCTCCCTGAATAATGAGAAGAAGCCAGCCAAACAAAGACCCCGGGGAAATGAATTCCAGGTAGGGATAGGAGCATGCACATAGTGACCATAGGGGATAGTTTGAGAATGTCCAGCCCCAAATCTCCTTTCTATTCATTTGGAATCCTGGCCCTAGGGTTAAGAAACTGAAACACAGAGCTGTTTAAAGGTTAAGTAGTTGCTTTAATGATAAGTATTTCTGGTGTCCATTTGTGTACAAATAGACCATATCACCATTGACACAATAGAAATCAAAGATACACTGTTAGCAGCACTGGCATTACTCTATTTTTCAGGACAGTTCATCCAAGATCACATTGTTTGAGTGGTCAAGAGAAGCTTTCACCGGCTCTGTCTGTTCTGTGGCTAAGAGAAAGACCTCCTAAAATGCCGTTGGCTATAAATCTAGCTCCCTTTCCTGAGGACAAAATTTACAAGAGAGATAAACAGCCTGTAATTCCTGTTAATAGAGTCTACAAGATTGCTTTATAATGAGGAAGGCAATTGACAAGATCATTTAAAAAGAAGTAATGTGGCAAACCCGTCCAGAGGGTATGTTTTCTGATAAAAAGGTTCTTTTGATGACATACAGTATTTTAGCAGAACACTTTCCTTGTGTTTATTTTTCCCAAAATAGCAGCAGGTTCCAAATTCTAGTTTCCCACCCCCAACCTGATAGTTGCCCAAGGATTCAGATTCCCCAAGGATACTGTTGAATTTTTGAGCAATAAGTATCTAACCATCCCATTTTACAAAGAAAGGAACTGAGGCTCAGAAGAGTTGAATGACTTGCCCAAGGTCATAATGTAATTTGTAACATTGCCAAGACAAGAACACCCTTCTCTAAGTATTCCAGTCTATGTTTCTTGCCCTGCATGAACGAATGCCTTTATTTTGCATAAATTGCTCATTTAAAAAAGTGTCTTATGAATGGAAATCCACACTTCCCTTTGGCGCTGCTCATCACATTAAACCAAGGGAAGATTTTGCCCCCCCACGGGACATTAGGCAATGCCTGGAGACACTTTGGTTATCACAGCCTGTGGGGAAGAGTCAACGAGCTTCTAGTGGGTAGAGGCAAGGGATGCTGCTAAACATCCTCTCATGCACAGGAAAGCTCCCACGGCACAGAATTCTCTAACCAGAGGTCAAGAGTGCTGCCTTGAGCAGTGTTACTGGGCTTTGGGCACTGCCTTTCTTCAGTAAACTTTCAGGTCAGTGAGACCGGGGCTTTTCCTGCCTCATTCTTGTCCCTGCTCCTGGCAACTTGTCTGCGCTGGCATTCAGTGCATTCTCAAGACTTAACTGTTAGATTAAATTTAAGCCACAATGAAAGGCAGCACTTCCTTCAAAATCTGGTGGTGAGAGGCAGAAGAATTGCAGAGACCAAAGATTACTTCCCATAGTAAGTAGGAGACATTTTAAAATGACAGTTCTTCATCCTTTTCGGAGCACAGATGTCTTTGAGAATCTCACAAGAGTCATGGATGCTTTCCTCATAAAAATACCGCCCATAACAAATTTTCCACACAAAAGGGCCAATGTATTCCCTGACACAGTAGAGGGGTCAGAAGTTCTGGGTCTAGAAAATAGTATAGAATGTTTTTTCACTCCTCCTCACCCTTTGGATAGTGTAGCAAACCACTGGCTCAATACCGGCTGTCATTCTTTCCAGGAAAACTGATTCCTACTTTAAATATTTTAAAATGATTCAAATATTGGAAATGGCCTAGACAGCCATCCACTGAAATGAACAAGTAAAATGTAGAATATCACACTGGATCCATATACATCAACTTGGATAGACTTTTTTAAACAGCCGAATACTTAATAAAACACTCAGGCTATGGTAACTTATATGTGGTAAGATATCCTACATGCAAATTTTAAAACAAAGATAAAACAATACTATGTAATATTCATAGATACACATACCTATATAGAAATTTGGAAGACTTCATGCAAAATTCATGGTAATAGCTGCTCTTGGGGAGTTGGAGGTAAGAAAAAGCCTGGGGTCCGGGCACCAGGCTGGCTTGGTCAGTGGAGCGTGTGAATCTTGGTCTCGGGGCTGTGAGTTTGAGCCCCACGTTGGGTGTAGAGTTTACTTAACAACAACAACAAGAAAAAAGCCAGGGAATAGGAAGCAAAAGCAACTTCACTCTTCTGTAAAGTCTTATTTCTTCTGATTAAAAACAAAAGACAATGGGCAAATGTGCTAAAATTTCCAATCCTGACTAGTAGCTATAGGGATGTTTGTTATCTTATATTCTGAACTAGTCTGTATTTTGAAAACATTTCTGAAAAAGGAAATAAAAAGTCAGATATATAATGGAGGTTTTCAGTTACTGAGACTCTTAGAAAAATTATCTCTACTCATTCTCCAAAGTGTACTAGGATCCTCATAGGTTTACTGTGCATTTTGTTTTCTTTGGCAAAACAAACAAACTTCCCCAAGATGCCTTGTATGCATGGCTTAGTTTTCACAGTTGCTGATTCACAAGTGTATTGCTTTTCCTGCCCACCTAGTTCTTATTCATGGTAGGGAAGTCAACATGGTTCCTCTTAAATATTTTACTTTTTCTCTACATTTGGCCAGATTTAGTAAAGAGATGCAGGGAGAGAAAATGTAGAGAAGTAGAAATGCAGAAAGTTTCTTCAGTACATGAATGGAAATAGAACTATACTGGTCTAATAAATGTTAGAACCAATTTAGGCTATGTGGTCATGTGACTGAAAAGCCATTTATTGGAGCACCAATTACGTGCTCCAAAGACAGTGAATATCATCATCATTTTTGTTAACAACGCACAGCATTTGAAATCATGTAATTAGGAACATCATTTAAATGTTTGCAAGAAAATAGAAGCAGATGTTTGTATTAGAAAAGCCCTAGGCTAGAAGCCAAGCAGACAAGATCCCACTTCCTGTTCCACTATTAAATAGTCGTGCGTTCTTGGGCAAGTCACCTTGACAGTCTGAGCCTCACTTTCCTGATCTGCAAAATGCAAGGACTGAAGTGGATCAGGGGTCTCAAAGTGGGGGCCCTTGAGTCATGTCAGGCCTGCAGGTATGTTTTGTTTGGCTAAGTGGTTAAGATGGCTCCAAATTCGTTGTCAACATTTAATAATCAAGCTTTAAGAAAAATCCAGGATTCTGGCTGCTCTTAGAAAGCAAATCTGGCAACACTATGCCCACAACATTGTTACTGAGTAGTGGGGGTTCCTATAGCCAGGCTGTATACTTCCCAATTTGCCACAATCTCCACTATTCCCTGTTATCACACACTTGACCCGTTGCACCCCTTTATCATCTTGCCTGGCCCCTCTAGGCATTTCCATTTGTAACTCCTGGACCAGAAATTCTCCAAATTCCTTCAAGTTTTATCATTTCTTGATGCTCAGCAAAAAAGGGGTTATGGTCAGTTAACAAGGTACCTAAACTGAAATAGATATATGGAAAAATGAAACTGGAAGAGCTTCTATTCATTTCTGGAGTGGAGAGGAAAACTATGTTGAGCTAATGGAAATTTTGTTTCCTTGTTTTATTCATTTTTAAGAGAAATCATAAAATCATGAATTTTTAATGAAATAATCCTAGAAGCATGAAAAGGAAGTGTAATTGTTAAAGAATGGCCAGTCCATGGAAAATCAGTATGTCTAGAATAACATTTAAAAATAGCTTTTTAGAAATGATGGAATAACATCCAATTGTACAGACTGGATTTTGAATCTTCCCTCCAAATACAGTCAGGTACATCCACACACGCATCCAGATGTTTATGTTAACATTTCCAAGTTTTAATCACCAGCAACCTGGAAACACTACGCAGTCCAAAACATACGCCGGTTTGCAACCTCTCCAGAGAAAAAGAGTCCTTCCCAAAGTCACTACCACATTATCTACTCTAACAAGACTGGGATCTTTGTGATTAGGGAACATGGCTACAAAATAGCTACAAAACATGTGTTTTATTTCCCATGGAGTGTCCTTGCCCTTTGGAAGGAAAGACGATACTCTCTGAACACTCAGCTTTAAGATTCCACTGGACTCACACTATTCACTAAGGAGCCAGACTGCAATGCTGGCCACTTTCCAAGGTGTTTCAGTCCGTGCAATGCCAAAAGAACATTATTAAAAAGCATTTTCACATATAAAAAGGCTTAGCGATGTACCCTCAAAAGACAGTTACACATGTATTATCGTGAGGTTCCTGTTTGATCACATTACTTCCGTCATCTGGAAGCAAGCACAGTTAGCCTAGTGACACAAGTTCATGTTCACAGCTAATCATTAGCGACTGCTTCATTTTAAAAATTGCTGATATTTGACCTTTAACCCCCAAAGGCAATTTCCTATGACTTAACTTAATATCCACCTGTGTTTAAATGTAATTAAGAGGTTTTTTTAAAATTTTCTAATTTCAGGACATCAAAACAAGCACACTGACAATGAAGCACTTTTTTATGTTTATTTACATCGTGTGACATAGGCAAAGATTGAAGATAATGGCTTACTACTTCTGTTAATGAAAGAAGAGGTTTTAATTGATCTCAGTGTATATGCAAAGGCCATGCGGTGAAATGAAAAGGCTTCAATTATAATGAGCACTCCCCATCGGAATGTGGAGCCACAGGTCACTGCTGTTCTTTCTGTAGTAAGTGCTTTCAGGGTAGAGGTGTGTGTCCAGGGCTACATAGAAGTGCATAATGCGGAGGTAATGGGCAAAGTAACTTGGAGTGTGTCAACACACGGCTGTTATTCTCATTAACCCTTCTTGGTTACCTAAAATGTGCTTTCGAAAGAAAACACAACAATTGACCTTGAACAGCTAAGTAGCTACATCTATGGTTATTGATATGTCTAAGATTACCGGGATTTAGTTTTTAAGTCCCTATTAAGAATCCCAGAGGGGCGCCTGGGTGGCTCAGTCAGTTAACCATCTGACTTAGGCTCAGGTCATGTTCTCAGGGTCCTGGGATCGAGCCCCGCATCCCGCTTCACACTCAGCAGGGAGTCTGCTTGTCCCTCTCTCCCTCTGCGCCTCCCCCCGGTTCATGCCCCTTCCTTCTCTCAAATAAATAAAATCCTTAAAAAACAAAAAAAAAGAACCCCAGAAATCAGTGTGATGTACTTAAGCCATCACATTAGTAACAAAACACCAAAAAAGGCTAGGCCTTCTGTCATAGTGCGTGAGACTTCCATTCTCAGAGTCAGAAAGTCCTGGGATCAAATCTTAGCTCCTGACTTATCTGCTGTGTAACCTGAAGCAAGTCATTTCCCCTCTCTGGGCTTCGGTTTTCTCACCTGTAGAATGGCGAAAACAAGAGTGCTTTACTTCATAGTGACTGACTAAATGAGACCTCATGTACAAGGTGCTTAACAAACATGTGCATGTGTTCTTACTACAAATCTAATGGACAAGACTTTAGCTACGGAATATGCAAGCAGTATTCATATTCTTATCCCAAACCTAAGTTTTAGCACAAAGTTCTTGAAGCTAAGAGGACCAGGGTGTTGCAGGGATGATGTGACTTCTCTTTAGATCTGGTTTTAAAATAGTACGTAAAACAAAAAATCAAAGAGGCCCAATTATACACCAAAACATCAATAGAGAATTGGGCGTATGTATTACACTACATCAATATAGTAGATGATCTGTGTGTTTGCATGCACATTTTTAAAAGTCTATGAGTACATTTGTTTAAGGTGCTCATTTAGGGTGGTGAACTTATGGGTAATTTTCAATTTCTATTTTATGTACTTTTTGTATTGTCAAAAACTTGCCTAATGAGTATATATCTATCTTTAGCTCAAATAAATAAGTACATAAATATGTACAGAAACCAATAAATAAATCTGTTTTAATTTGGAAATAAAGTATTTATGAAACATGTTCTTATTAATTCAGTAGCTGAATCTCATGATGCATATACCAAAACATACTCCTTTATACTTCACAGATGGAATAAAGAGCTTGAAAGTGGGGGTCTAAGGAGTTTCTAGCACTATCTGGCATCAAAGATCTCAAACTCCAACATTCCATCATGTACAGAGTGATTGGTGAGGCCCTCATTTGTCACCTGGAAATTCTACACTTCAGGACAGAATTGTTTCCTCTTGAAAGCTTATTGCTTTCTTTTTGTTGATATGTATTTATCTCATCTCACCAATTACTCTGAGTTTCTGAAAGATGAGACCCATTTCTCTTATCCTATGTGTTGCACTATTTCTGCCCAGGGCCCAGCCCAGTGTTGCGCATTCACTAGTGATCCCAAAAATACAGGAATTGTTAGTTATTTTTAATCTGAGTGTGGTTCCTCTAGCAAGCCCATTGTAGAGATTATAAATGGGCAGTCCATGGTGGATTTGCCCTGCAGACAGGTTTCATTTTGAGTATAGAATATTTAAAAAAATTCTAGTTGCTTGCCAAGATTTTTTAAACACTGGGAGATTTCATACCAAAATCCAGGTGTCCAGCTTTTCTTGGAAAATCAAAACATCAGGTCAATCAGATCAACACTCCCACAAGGCAGTGTGCTGAGAACTGGCTGCCTCCTTCTGAAGGGGACAATATACTCTCCGTTTCGCCACAGTCCCCACCATTCCTGATTGCTTCACCTCTGTTCTAGTTTACTAGCTAATGTTACTTCTCTGGTCCCTGAGTTTGTCATTTCTGAGTAGTTCTCTGCTTGGTTCTTCAAACTTACAAATCTCTGGGGCTTCACTGCTTGGCCCATATTCTGTTCAGGCTTCTGACCAGGCTCTCCTGTAACTGGAGCGATTTCTTTCAGGAAAGCCTTGGAAATGCTGCATTCTTCCTGAAGCTGTTTCTGGATTCCTTCTTCCAGATGTACCCTTTGAACTTCTCTTATATATTGCTTTCCACCTAGTCAACAGGTTAAGTAAGCACTTAGCACAGGGCGCTGTACATGGTAAGCACTCAAAACACCTTAACCTTATTATTACACCTTTTCATGTTCCCATTTTTATTTCCAGATCATAAACTCGTTGCTAGCGTGAAGGATGTTACCCATCTTTAGGCTGAGTTGTAGTCATTTGCACAAAATTGGTGCTTACTAAATGTGCATTGAATTAAATAGGAATGAACACACAGGATTTAATTCATCATAAGAGTTTAACAATTTAAGGTGGGGGGAAAAATCCCTGGGTCAATGAGGTGGGGTAGGCATCGAGGGATGTGGAGGAAGAACAAAGCAGTGTTTGTCAAGTGGACCCCTGAAAAACTTGTTAAAAATGCAGATTTCTAGTCCCTGAGCCTTCTGGAGCCGGGACCCAGGAATGTGAGGTTTCATCAACCCTAACCCCAGAGATCTTGACTAACTGTCTCAACTATTAAAAACAAAAATAAACCCTCCCTTCTAATATGCGGCCAGAATTAGTAATTCTATACTAGAGTAAGAATAAAGAAAACAAGTTTTGTTTCTTTGTTCTGCTGCATTGTGTTTTTAAATTTTGCTATTTTGGGTATTTTATAAATATCAGAAGGTTGAAGTTGGAAAGAAAGCTGTCGCCTCTCCTTTAATAATAATCGCTAATATTTATTAGGCAGTCACCATGTGCCAGACACTATTCCAAATGCTTTCTATGTGCTAATTCAATCCTTACAACAACCCTATAAGGTTGGCATTATTATTATCCCTATTTTAGGTTGAGTAATTGGAAAAGTTGGGCTTCAAACCCAGATATAACAGCCTTGAAGCTTCCATTGTCAAGCCAGAGCCTCTTTGCTTCAAGAAAATCCAGTTAGCCTGGTGATGGGTATTAAAGAGGGCATGTTCTGCATGGAGCACTGGGTGTTATGCACACACAATGAATCATGGAACACTACATCAAAAACTAATGATGTAATGTATGGCGATTAACATAACAATACAAAATAAAAAAAAAAAAAAAGAAAATCCAGTAAATATCCTGCCTCTTCCAGAAAACTCTCCAGACTACTCTGACTGACCAAATCAACCTTACTGACATCACCTACATTGCATTTTTCATGTAATAGTCTGCATCTGGTTTCCCCCGCCCCAAACATACACCAAGCACCTTTTGGATGGCAAGCCTTGTGCTATTCATTTCCCTTGCATTGTTCCACTTTGCTGTACACTCCCTGAGATGTTCTCTAGTGCCCATGCTATAGGTACTGACTTCCTCTCCAAAGAAATTATGTGCACTTAGGAGGGCAGAGTAAGCCATTACTGTTTGCACTGCTGCCTTACCTGGGGCCCTTACACGGCCGTTCACACCGAACAGACAGTATTGTGCAGTGGTTAGGGAGTCTTCGGATCGGAATTCAAAGACAGGTACAACCACGTTCTAGTTTCCTATTCTCGGGCAGGTCAATTAACCTCTCTGACCCTTAGGTTTCCCCCTCTGCAAAATGGAAGTCCATTAAGTCAACTGACCTTGAATGAGCAACTGCTGTGTGGCAGGGGTTGAACAAGGCCAGCGTAGACCCTGAACTCATGGGGCATCTAGTCCATCCCTTTTCTCCCAGGAGAACCAAATGAAATAATACCAAGTGAAGTGCCTACTTAGCTCAGATCTGGGGGGCATGTCATAGCTGCTCAACAGATGTCAGCTATTCATTCAATATATTCTATTTAATTAGAAACAAGCAGTCCATTCAACACCAGAAGAAAATTTAATTAAACTTCACACCACACGGATGTAATATTACACATCACTCCATCTCAAGCCTTTACTGCTTCACATCTTGCTTTCCACTTCGTGTCCACAGCAGCTACGCCAGGGCCTGGGAAATCCAGCGAGCCTTCCCTCCCCCCACCGGGTCCTTTTCTGTAGCCTGGTGATCGTCAAAAGAAGAAGGAGAGGGAGAAGAGGAAGAAGGAAAGAAGAAAGAGGAGGAGGAGAAATGCCAAAACCAAGGTTATATGAAACTGTGGTCTCTCAAACATTGCCATTGAGGAATCAACTAAACTTCCAACAAAACGCAGAGGTATCTATAACTGTGCAGTCTCAGGACAATAACTTTTAAAAAGAGATTTAGTTTTAAAATTGAATTAATTCATAGCGTATAGAGAAGTGGGTCCGGCAATGGGACACACATTCAAAGCTGTTTGGGAATTTATTTTCTCTCGGTCCTGACGGTGCACCTCTGGCGCTCTACTCGTGAACTCATTTGGAGATGATGTTAAAGTCTCAAGTGCAGATCCTTCCCAAACGGTCCTCCCTTCTTCCTCCACTCGTCTCTCATCTGCTACCTCACACGCAGCATCAGATCTAGCTGCAATCTCTGTCTTGTCATGTATCAGCTATTCGAGTTAACCTCTGGAGTTTCTTCTTCAGTAAAGAAAGCATAATGAAGCACTCCTGAATCACAGAACTGTTCTGGAGGGAAAATGCCAGGCATGGGGTAGGCTCTTACTCCTTTTTACTCTTCTTTCCTCTCTCTTTCTCTCTCGTCCTTCTCTCTTACTACCTTCTCTCCCTTCTTTCCCTCTTTCCTCCCCTCTTTGCTCCTCCTTTCTCTTTCTTTCAAGGGGAGCCACCAGGTTCGCGGGAATCTCCGATCAAGTCATTAG
Organism: Halichoerus grypus; assembly: GCF_964656455.1. NCBI lineage: Eukaryota > Metazoa > Chordata > Mammalia > Carnivora > Phocidae > Halichoerus > Halichoerus grypus. The sequence goes on from NC_135712.1 coordinate 180,715,461, forward strand.
CCAGACCCACTCCCGTTCCGGACTAGATCCCGTGCCGCCCGCAGCCCCCCGCGCCTCACCCCCTTTATTCTAAGGGCAGTCGGGGCTTGGGATGCTTGAAGCCTGGGAGGCGAACCGAGTCCCTCCCCGCGCTTTTCTGCCCCGGAGCGAGGGATGGAGAGGCGTGGGCTCGTGCCCCTCCCTTTCCCCCACTCCCGGCCGCGCCAGCCGCTCCGCGCCCCTTGGCACCAGCGCCTTTTCTCTGTCGGGGTAGGCGAGCCCAGCCGGCAGCCGCGCAGCGGGGGCCGAGGGCGCCCCCTCCCTTCCTCGCGCTCCCCTCCCCTTCCTCCCCTCCCGATACAATGACTGGGCCGGAACAGCGCATCAGCCGAGTCTCATTGGCAGCGGCCGCCCCAGCCCCCGGAGAGGCGGCGGGCGGGGGCAGCTGGGGAGAGCGGAGCCGGGAGCCCGGGGCTGACAGCGAGAGCCAGCGGGCAGGGCGGAAGGACGGGAGGACGCGAGGCAGGCGGCCCGGGCACAGCTGTAAGTGTGGACCGAGGCGAGGACGCGCGGCCAGCGGCGGCGGGGGCGACGAGCGGCCCCGGGCCGGGGATGCGGCGGGCGCTGGCTGCCCAGCGAGCCCGGGAGTCGGGCTGCGCGGCTCACGTGCTGAGCAGGAGCTTGCGCCGAGAGGAGGAAGAAGAGGAAGGCAGGCGCCCGGGAAGGCGCGGCGCCGAGCGGAGTTGCTCGCAGCGCTGGCGCAGAGCCGGGTCCCCAGGTCCCGCGCGGTGAGCCACCGAGACAATAAAGTAGCGGTCGGCAGCGCCCGAGCGCCCGAAGGAGGAGGAGGCGGAGCAGGTAGGTGGGTGACGGCCCCGGGGGTCTAGCGCGCTGCTGGGGCGCGGCCGTGAGCGGCGGCCACCGCGGGCGCTCGGCGTGCGCCCCGGGCGCAGCGCTCACGTCCGGAGACCCCCCCGCAGCGGAGGTGTGGGGCTCGGGCGCTCGGGCGGGCAGGAAACCCCGCCCCCGGCTCCCGGGCTGCAGGCTGCCTCCGCCCGAGCCTCTGGGGCACTTGGCGCGGCGCTCTGGGCTTTTTGGTGGTGTGGACACAGGAAGTTTGGCGGTTTCGAGGCGTTGGCGCTGGTGGGGTTTGCAAACGCGCCGCCAGGGACCATGTGCTTTGGTTGTTGCGCGTCCGTGGGAAGTGGGAGAAATGCTGATGAATCCCAGATACTTTAACAAGGCAGGGCAAGGACTGGGGCGGGGGGGAGAGGGGGGAATCCCTGGCGTTAGCAGAGGATCCTCAGGGCTTGGTTTGTTTGCCCTTTTTTTTTTTAAAGGCTGTTTGCATGTGGATCGCTCTCTGTTTTCTGGAGTATTTCACCTTTCACCTTCGTGTGTGTGTCTGTGTGTGTGCGCGCGGGCGCGTGTATGTGTGTGTGTGTGCGCGCGTCTCTGGGTCAAGGGGAGGGGACAAAGATGATATTTTGCGAAATGCCATTCGGTTTGGACTGGAAGATAAACTCTTCCTTTGCATTGAATGACCTGTGCTCTGAAGGATACCGCTGAGTAGTGGTTGGTGTTGTTGACAAAAGAGGTGAGAGCTCCTCGGAAATCTTCCCGGAGCCTGAGAAAGCAGCCGCAGGAGGAGGTCTCCCTTGCTCTCCTTTGTGTGGCCGCTTCCTTCCAGATGTGAGAGGGTTGGGCTGGGCGCTCCTGGGTGCGGTAATAATTATCCCGAACATTCCTGCGATCTGCTAGGACTTGTGAACATACCAGAGCCAACTCCTCTGAACTTTGCGAACCAACTTGGTGTGCTTGCTGGTACCCAGAGGGCTGCATCTGGAAGGTGGCCCCTTCAGAAGAAAGACTGGGGAGTGCTGACAGCAAGCAGCCTCTCCGGAAAGCTGGTTGAGCCTTCAAGGTTAGCTAGTGTTTGCCCCAGAAATTTACCGACCCATTTGGAGAATGTGTACAAGATTTTCGCGCAATCCCGGACATGCTATTTCCTGTCCCAAAGAGAATGCATCTGTGGAACTTCCAAATCAAATATCTGGAGGAGAAGAAAAGCAGCTTCGCCTTACTTAACCTCCTCAGGCTGCACTTTCATCTGCCATACACGTGCTGTTAAGAATGGTGGTTGACAGCTTCTTGTGTGTCAGGCCTTCCAGTAGGCACTTTTGGGGCATCATGAATAGTCCATGGAGTGGTAAGCTGAGCCCAGAGGGAGGTTAAGTAACTTGCCATAAGTCACATTGGTGATTTGGAGTTTACCTGAGGTCTGATTCCAGATGCCAGGCGGTTAACCATCACAGTACCTCTAACAGGGATATGCTGTGATGGCATTAATGATGACGAAGAGAGTAATAGTAATAACAACAAGTACCTCATATATTTTTTCATTCAATTAAATAACGTGATGGAGACTGACCCGAGGTAAACACTCAGTATCTATATTTCAGTCTCTAAATTAAATGTCACAAACTAGGCGATGGTTATATTGATGAGTCTGTGATTCTTTTTTTCTTTTTTGTATATCCAAGAATTTTGTAATAAAAAGTAAAGCGCACACACACACACACACACCCCACCCCACCCCCTTTCAACAGTGCTTACATTTCCTAAGGCCTGAAGGATTCAGGCAATTCCAAGGACTTCTTACACAGGAGAGGTTAATTGTGTCTTTATTGACATCGCAAATATCAATCAAACACTATTTGCTTAAATTCAGTAATGCAGGTGGAATGTATTTGAAAAATACAATGATGGAAGATGAAGAAACCTACCTAAAACACCATTATCGTGAGGTTTGGTTTTCATTCTCCCTGGGAAAATTCTCAGAAGTCACTCTTCCGGGGTGTGCAAGTGATTGTCTTAAACTTCACTCTGCTTTGAAATTCACAGACTTTCATCTTGGTGGCAGGGTGGTTCGTGGCTTCTCAAACAGGCCGACAACTGTGCTGGAGCCTAATAATCTAGAATAATTTGGGAGGAGTTAAAGCTACAGCCACTCAAGAGTATAAAAGCAGCTAAGTTTTCTCAGTTGTTTATAGGCCCGAGCCTCTGTTGTTAGCAAGCATGAGAATCCGACTTCTCCATTTGATGCCACAGATTTAATGAAGACTCTGCAGTGCTTCTGAGCAGACAAAAAGGAAGTTTTGGCTAAGTGACAATACAAATAAAGTACGTGGAAAACCATTAAAAATACCCTGTCTTATCCAGCCTGTGGTAATTGCCTAAAATTTCAGGAACTCTTCGTAGTTATTTTACACACAATACACCCATAAGTGAAGGCTTGAGGTTTATACTGCAAGTGACCTCTCTCTCTCTTTCTCTCCCTCCCTACCTCTCTCTCTTCCTATCTCCCTACTTCCTTCTACATCTGCCCCAGAGATCTGATCTTACGAAGGCACTATTTTTACATACTCAGTAACTGCTGAGGTTCACTGAAATTGCTATCTTCAGCCTATAGATAAATAAATCATGTAACTTAGCTCAGCAACAGGACTTGGGTGTCTCTTTCCTTACTTAATGTATTTCTCATCTCTCTCTTTTTAGACATGGGCTTTATTTTGTTTTAGGAGATGCTTTCTTTTTAGCAATTTATTTATTTCTAGGTCATTAACATTTTTTTTTCCTTTTCTGGTCAACATGTGTCTTGGGTAGATCAGAGAGGAATGGTAAAGCAGCAATTTTTTGTTGCTAGATGCTTGATTTAGGGGCCACACCTCCTATTTTCCTCAATAATCTGATTGAAATTATCATGATGTTTCTTATCTCACTTTTTCTGGTGAAATCAATTTTTAAGCTAATCTCACAAGGCAGTGTTTTTTAAAATGAAGGTCATGAAATCAATATAGTGGGCTGCAACCAGTATTTTTTTTTTAAAGTATAACAGGACAGAAAATATCAGCATCATCATATGTTAGTAAGTGTTCTGTTGTTTCATGAAACTTTGAGTCAGTTCTCTCTCTGGGACTGCATGCACATTCTGGGTTGCAGTATAAAATGTATTTCTTACTGTGAGTTGCTGTCTAAAAAGTTGCCACAGGATGTATTTTCCTAGTAAGTGACAAACACCCAATTTAGGTGGAATTAAGATATATATATGTGTGTGTGTGTGTGTGTGTATATATATAATATAAATAAATTTTTTTCATACATACAAGTTCAAGTTACTGAAGGATACGTACCTAGAACTGGCCTCAAGAGCATCTTGTTCAGGGCTGAACAATGACTTCGGAATCTGATTTCTTTCTTTTCATCTTCAGCTCTGTCTTCCTCTCCTTTCCTCTGTGTATAGGGCTCCTTGTTGGGTGGCTAGCTGACAGTAGAAGTTGCTGGTTTACACAATTTCAGGTTCAAGTCCAACAGAAAAGTATAAGCCTCCTTTGCTCAGTTGTTGAACAAAAAGCCTCAAAACCAGTTCGATTGGCTTGATGGGCATGGTTTATAGGAAAGCCCTGTGCCAAATGACTTCTGCGGAGGTTGAGGGCTTCGCCTTGTGGTCGAGTCTCACCCAGACCACATGGACCGTGGACACCAGAGGGCTGGACCTCCAGATGAAGACAGTTGCTGGACAAAGGGGAAATGGATGCTGAGGAAGTCAAATAAACATTTGCTGAAATGTACAAGTGTCTAAGTCCGTGAAAGCTGATTTCTGTTCTCTTTGATGCCCAAAAAAATGGAGGACGAGCTGAATTATATTCAGGCAAATAGGCTATCAATCTGATTTCTCATGTGTGTAAGGAAAGCCTTAGTTGTCACTTTTAACATGGTCAGTATCAGGACTTAGGAGATCACAATGCACGGCAGGTCAGATTGGTAGGGGTTGCTCTATTTTCCAATGACACTGAGGGAAAAAAAGATATATTGATTAAAAATCCACTACAGACCCTAAACCTCTTACAAGGGGTGGTCTTGATCCTTTTGCATGTTCGAATCTTGGAAGGCATTTATTTTAATCACTTTGTTGTGCTAATGTGGTGAAAGATATTTAAGTGGTATCTTTCAGCAAATTATTTGAAGAATATACCTTCATAAGGGCCAAGGCCGATGAGTTTTCTGCTTCACAGCTCCTCAGCCTTGAGATATTTATCTGGGTCTATGTTACTTTGCCCTTGGGGATGTGCTGCTTTTAATTACCCTCTGCCACTTCATGTACAATTATCCAGTGAGTAAGGGGGCCCTAATTGTGTACGGCTGTGAGAATAATGTTCACTCACAGCAGAGGTTCCCTAGAAGTAGGGTGATCATGCTGGCTTGCCCAGGTCAATCTTGGTTAATGTCTGTGCCTCCAGTTTGGATGGGAAATTATATGGTCACCCCACCTAGGTTATTTTAGGGGGCCCTGATTTGAGGCCTTTTTAATAAAGTATAAAGAATTCCTTTCACCAGGCAAGATTAAATGATAATATTTAAGGATGCATGCTTGTGTGGCTAAAGTCAAAAAGAAAGCAAAGAAAGTGGTTACCAAAAAGGTCACGATAGGGCAGTGGTTCTTAACCAGGAGTGATTTTGCCCCCAAGGGGACACTTGTCAATGTCTAGAGAAATTGTTACCATTTCTTGTTGCCATTTGGGGAAGGTGCTTTTGGCGCTACCTTGTGGAACCCAGGGAAGCTGCTACCCGTCCCACACATGCAGAACAACCCCCACAGCACAGACTTACCCAGCCCCAAATGTATATAGTGTTGGGGATGAGAAACCCTGGTATGGTAGTTATATTTGAGGAGGAGGGAGAGAAAGTATCTAGGAGCTTCTGGGGCAACCGAGTGATGGCTCTATGGCTGTTTACTTGGAGATAATTATTGAGCTGCATATTTATATTTTGTTCATTTTGTTTTTTGAGAGAGAGAGTGGGGAGGGGCAGAGGGAGAGGGAGAGAGAGTCTTAAACAGACTCAATGCTTAGCGTGGAGCCCTACGTGGGGCTCCATGTCATTACCCTGAGATCATGACCTGAGCTCAACCCAAGAGTGGGACACTTAACCAACTGAGCCACCCAAGCACCGCTGTTCATTTTTTAAATATCTGTTATACTTAATAAAAAATCATTCAAAAAAAAATAAAGAGGTCCCCACCATAATTGAAGGATACGATGGACCTCCCAATGCCTAGTAGGATCTTGTTCAGATGTGAAGGCTCAATAAATAATAGTAGAGCTAATGGTAACTAGACTGGCTCATGTTCAGCAAGTGTTCACCTGTGCTGAGAATTACTCTGCCAAGATCCCATAATATTTGTTGAATTGCCAAAGTCTGTGTGTCGACCAGTATTTTACAGAAAGGCAGGATGGGTTGAGGTTATGAACAACTGCTCTCAAGTCAGGGGACCTGTCCTCAAATCCAGTTGCACCACTTATGAAATGTATGACTTTGAGCAAGTGGCTTACACTTTGTGCCTCAGTTTCCTCATCTATGAAATGGGGAGAATAAAAGTTCCTACTTCATTGGATTACTGTGAGGATAAAAGGACAGTGTAAAGTGCTTCATGTAGTGCCTGCTACATATTAAATACCCCATAAATGTTAGCTATGATTATTTTGGAGGCCAAGAAAAAATTTTAGTAGTTATATTTTTTATTTAACACTGTGTGTGCTAGATTTCAATCTCAGCATTTTTCAGCTATCCTTTTCTTTATTCTTGCAAAAATCCTCTGATATGTGTGTTATGCCCATTTGTTGCTCCCATTTTACGGATGAGGAAAACAGAGACTTAATGAAATTAGCAAGTAAGGGGTGACTTAATTTCAACCTAAAGTTATTCTGACTCTGAAGCTTCTGCTATCATTTATTAGGTCATATTGTTAGATATGGAAGGGAACCTTGAGATCAGCGAACCCACAAAAATGAGCCCCAAAGAGGGTTGTGATTTGTCAAGTTATTAAGGGATGGTGCAGGGCCAGAACCCAGATTTTCTGCCTCCCATCATCCCCTACAACCATCTGTGTTTTGCAGGCAGATGCATCTACGTCACAAGGCAACCATGGTAGGTCGGAGCAGATCCAGACACAGGATCAGGAATTGGGGAGATGTCTTCTAATTCAGCTACAAAAAGCCTAGAGCTGTGTTTGTTAAAGTGGGGTAGCTGTACCCTTGGTGGTGTATGAGTTAATTTGATTTTTTTTAAGATTTATTTATTTATTTGAGAGAGAGTGTGTGTGCGGCTGCACACGCAAGGGGAGGCTGGGGAGGCTGGGCACAGGGAGAGGGAGACAAGCAGACTGCCCACTGAGCATGGGGCCTGAAGCAGGGCTCCATCCCAGGACCCCAAGGATCATGACCTGAGCTGAAATCAAGAGCCAGATGCTCAACCAACTGAGCCACCCAGGTGCTCCTGTGTAAGTTAATTTTAGATGATAGATGGAGAATCATTTTACTTTGATGGTTATTTATTTATTTTAATGTATACCAACAGATTTTTTTTCACTTAGACCTTCAAATCTTATTAAAGAATATATTTCTTTCTGCCTTGCTGAATGAACTATTGACAGACTGGATTATTACTGCTTAGGATAAGGCTAAGCAAGATATAATATCAATGTAAAATCATTTAAAAATATATATTAACAACACAAAGTATAGGTGGTGCTGAAAAATGGCTAAGCCTTTGAAGGGAAGCTGTGAATGACTGGAGTCTGGGAAATAGCAGACTCGAGCAATGTTTCTTCAGCACTGTGCTCTTGAGTCACTCGGGGATGGGATTCTGATTCAGTAGATCTGGAGTGGAGCCTGAGATTCTGTCGAGCTCCCAGGTGATGCTGCTGGTGCTCGTCTGTGGACCACACTGTGCCTAGCAAGGGATCAGAGAACCTAGAAAATTCTTGGACATGTGCTGGGTGCTGGGGAGGGGTCAAAGAAATGTAAAGTATCCCTTGTCTCCCAAAAGCTTAATCTAGCTGGGGAGAGAAGATGTGCATGAACTTGGGAGGTTTGCAGAGGAAGTATGGCGGGCAAGGAGAGGTGCAGCTACGCGTCTGCCCAGAGCTGCTGAAGTGGGATGGGTGGGGCGGGGTTTCCCTTTGGCCTGAAAGATGTGTGGCAGCCAAGTAGAGAGTTCCAAGACAGGCTTGCCGAGTAGGAGGAAGGCTGCAAGTCACAGGGAAGACTCTAGATAAAGTGCCTACACCTGCAAAGTGGGGATTTCAACCATAATCTGATCAACACGGAGAATCAGTCTGGAACATGCAGTTTGAATAACTTGCCTCTTCAAAGAACAGGTCCCTGCCTAGAAATAATAGTTCCTGTCTGTTGAGTCCCTGTAAGTGCCAGGCATTTGCCAAGTGCTTTCCATATAGTATGTGATGCCCATCTCCACAGTGGCCCACCATTACCCATACTTTACACAGGTAGAAACCAAGGCTTGGAGGGGCTGTGTGACTTGTTCAACACGCACACAGCTGGTAAGTGAGACCTGGAATTGGAACTCGGAACGGAGTCTGGGCTCTTTGACACCACCCTGCAAGAGATTCTGCTCTTCATTATCCCTGACAGTCTCAGCCTGAGAGGTCTAGCTTTCTCTCTGGAGAACATACCTTCCAGGAGCCTCTAATGGCCCATCTTGTTTCAAATGAGGATACTGCCCTCTGAAACAGATTCTGAGCAAACATCCAAAGTTGTCAAGTGGTTTATCATTTATCACTATTTGTAAAAGATTGTATTTCTTTCTGCCCTGCTAGATAAGTGATTAACAGACAGAAGTTCTTGGCATTGTGACCCTCCAAAAGAAATAAGTTCAAGACTGCAACCCCCAACCCAAAGAAGCACTGCATGTTTTGTTGCAAGGAGGAGGCCCTTTCGTTTGGAAATCACCAAGTAGCCTAGGCAGACAGTTATTGGAAATAATTATGCCTCCGTCACAGCATGGGGCCAGTCACAGCCCCGTCTGATGCAAAAGTTCTTTCTGGAATACCAGCATCCATCTTCCAGCTGGTGCTTATCACAGCCGACAGCATCAGTAGGGGACCCGCAACGGATGTGGCCTGAGGATTGTTTCCAGGCTTCCCTTGTTGCACCTGACTGAGCCCATCCCATCAATTCAGTCCTTGCAAAAGAGCAGGGGGACCATATGTGACCTGAATGGGAGGCGCAAAGCTCACAGAGCCAGCCCTGACCCTGGTTCATCCAAGTAGAATACTCTGGTAAGGTTCTGCCAGACGAAGGAGGAGCTGTGGAGAAAAAGGGGTGGAGAATCAGAAAGGCTGAGTTCTAATCCTATCTTAGCAGCCTGACTGACCTGAGCTGTGTTAATTAGCTCTGTGTTTGTCAAGTGTGTAGTGACACTTGAGCTTCCCTCCATCCTCCATCTCTAATCCGTTACGCTATGCACAATCAGATGTGTGCATGCGGTACTTTACCTGCACCTGTGATACTATTCTCATTTTTTTATTGTTTTTAAGTCCCAGATAAATAAATGTGTATAAAATAAATGCACTTAAACAGGCTTGCTTATCAGCAGTATGTTGGTGGGACGACTTAGTAAAAGTATTTGCTGGGCAGTAAAAATAATATTTGGCGTAAGTTGTCATCGAATAACCTTTCAGTATTGAGGCAAAGCTCAAAACATTAGCTTCTTTGGTAAGTTGGGAAAGATAAGGGTATTTGAGGCCATCACCAATGAACTAATTGCATCCATTTAAATGGGCAAGTTGAAATGCAGGATCCTGATTAAGTAATGAAAACCATGTGCCCCTAGACTTCGACCATAGAGCCTTAGCCCAGTGGGGCCATAACACATAAATTGAGGACATAGCATGGTAATTTGCTCCAACTGTGTGAAATTAATTCAATGTACTTTGAAGAGGGGGAAAAAAAGCGTGCTATGTTATATACCTTCGTGTTCTCAATGTAGCTGCATTTTCACTGCCTTAAAAAAAAGGGGAGTGTCCAGTGTTTTAGAGGTCAAAAATTTGATTGAAACAAATTAAGAGTAAGAAATCACTTTTGCAATGATTCAGCTGCTTTAAGCAGTTCAAATCATGAGTGGTTCTTGTTGTACTTTCTAACAGTATGCTTAATTGTATGTGGAAAAAGCATACCAGAAAACTATCACTGGCCTTTTTTAGATCTCAGAGAAAAGCTGTGAAAATGGTAAAGATAAAAGGTATTTAAAAGTTGACAGATTGTCAGCAAGTGGGTTCATACTATTCAGTAAATACTTTCACTGTAAGGATAAGCGGGGACAATGCAACTTCGTCTTCTTTCAGAGTATACAATGCAAACTTTCTTCTTCCCCTTCTTACACAGTTTCATTTATCTGGCTGTTGTCAAGGAATAAATAATCTGTTTCACTGAAGTGATTTTTTCCAGGTGATTAAAGCTTACCTCTGCCTACCCACATTATTTTTTTGCTTGAACTATTTTTGATGAAAACATGGCACGCTTCTTTACTTTTTTACATGGCATATATAAAGGTGGTTAGATCATTTCCTGGATTTGGGCTCCTCATGCCAAACACTGCTTTTTGTTTCTTGCCATCATCCTGTTACGCTTTAGACAGCTGAATTGTGGGACTGAGTGCCTCTGTATAAATAATCACCCATTTCTATTCTTTTATGGTTACCGGTATTCCTAATCATAGGGCTCCCCTGACTAGTTAGCAAATCTCGCATGGGGTGCTGAGAACTTCGTGTACGTTATAGTTTTGGTAATCTGCCTAACCCCCCAAGAAATGAGATTATTTCTCCTGATTTATGGGTGAGAAAATTGAAGTTTAAGAAATGAGGAGTAAGCGGCAGAGCTGGGATTTGACCCCCTGTCTGTCAGTGCAACAATGCTTGTTGATAGCTAATTGCAAGAGTTGCCTCCTGTTCTGTTTCTCCTCTCTGCCTCTATCTGGGTATTTCTGTCTATCCCTTTGCTTTAAAGACCTTCGCCCAGGTCAGGACCCAAGATTAGGTGTCTGCTTCTTTTACAGGTCATATTTTGGGTATCTTTTTCCTTAAATGGGGTCCTGAGGGTACTTTTGCTGATTCCTAGATTCCCAGACATATTCTGCACAATTGCAGTTTCTGGAACTCTAACCTGCGAATTCATCACGGCGTATGCTAAGGCTTTGGGGGGATTATAGGATTTTCTGCATTATGATTAAGCAACATAATCAAGAAACCTGCAATCAGGAATGCTTGGCAAGTCCAGAATGCAGGGGTCAGCAAACTTTTTGTGAAGGGCCAGGGACTAAATACATTAGGCTTTGCAGGCCATATGGTCTGTGTTCACCTACTTAACTCTGTCTTCGTAGGGCAAGAATAGTCATAGAGTATATGTAAAATAATGGGTGAAGCTACGTTCCAATAAAATGTGATTGATTGATTGATTTTTAAAGATTTTATTTATTTTTTATTTGAGAGAGAGCACAGGGAAGGGCAGAGGGAGAGGGAAAGAATCTCAAGCAGACTCCCTGCTGAGCCCTGAGCCCCACAGGGAGCTCCATCTCATGACCCTGAGAACACGATCTAAGCCAAAACCAAGAGTCAGATGCTTAACTGACCAAGGCATCCAGGCGTCCCTGATAAAACTTTATTTAGAAAAACAAGCAGTGGGAAGATAGCAGGAGGGGAAGAATGAAGGGGAGGAAATCGGAGGGGGAGATGAACCATGAGAGACGATGGACTCTGAAAAACAAACTGAGGGTTCTAGAGGGGAGGGGGGTGGGAGGATGGGTTAGTTAGTCTGGTGATGGGTATTAAAGAGGGCACGTTCTGCATGGAGCACTGGGTGTTATGCACAAACAATGAATCATGGAACACTACATCTAAAACTAATGATGTAATGTATGGTGATTAACATAACAATAAAAAATTAAAAAAAAAAAGAACAGTGCCTACACCAAAAAGAAAAAAAAAAAGAAAAACAAGCAGTGGGCAGGAGATGGCTTATAGGACTGTTCTTGGCTAACTCCTGTTGTAATGGGGGAAAGGACCAATCAGGATATTTAAAAAGCCTAACTAGGTAGTTAGTTCAGAGGCAGTGAGTGGCCCGTGGACTCTGAAGCCAACTGCCTGGATTTGTCTCTTAGCTCTGCGGCTAACTAATGTAGGCAAGTATTTTAATCTCTCTGTGCCTTGGTTTTCTGTCCTTAAAATGAGGAAACTAATAGTCCTTACACGAGAGGGTTGCTTTGAGAATTAAGGGAATTATATGTAAAGTACTTAGGAGGGTACCCAGGACAAAATGAGCCTTGTATAACATTCTGTGAAGTTCAGAATCATGAGGAATCCGATTTCTAGTAATACAAAGTATTGTAAGGAGTTGTTGGACAGCACAAGACTTCCTGTGCTCTAAGTGGAGTGGAGGGTGGCCATGAGGCTGCCGCCTGTGGAGGATGGGTGTGCGGAGGGAGGGGGGAGGTTTGCTAGTGCAGGCAGCGCAGTGGGTCAGGGGAGACCCTGGCCTGGGAGTTATGGTGAACTGGGTTTAGCAGTTCAATCTTTAAGTCACTTCCCTCTAGGGCCCTGCTTTCCCCATCTCTAAAATAAGGGGCTTCACCTCGGTTAGTGGATGTGAACTGTGTGCCCACCGATTGAAGTCTGCCTACAGAGAGCTCCATTAACCCCTAGAGAGTTTTTTTAAAAAAATTTGAATTAATCATCAGCAATAATGAATCAGGAGGTTCCGCAAGAATTCTGGATTCCAGGTTTCTTTTAAAAATTCAGAAGCTTTACCAACGCTGGCTGCATTCCCTCATGGCAACAGTTGGCTAGCGCTGAGTAATGGCGGCCCGTGGGTTCTATCATTGATTTGCTGTAGCAGATGCTGCTGGTGCCCAGCCCGCATCCTTGCCCTTCAACTTCAGCACAGGCCAGCTTGACTTCCCACTGCCAGCACCTGTGTTCATCTGTCTGAGGAGTCTCTCTGACTGCGGAAGTGGTGGGGGTGAGGGCCAGGGAGTCGACGCCCACCCCTCCAGTGATGAAAGGTTCAGCGTACAGACACCTGAGCTCCCTTGCCCATCTGGTGAGATAACCAAAGTGTTATTCTACACCAATTTCGAGAGCTTGCCATGGGGTTAATCTCTAGTCACCTACAGTGACAGTTGACTTAATAGGACACTCGTTTTTTAGTGGTCTGTCATTCTTTTTCTCATTTCCCCACTCTCCTACTGGTGTTCCCTGGGATGGCCTCTCAGATAAACACCTTACAGTTGAATCCTTGTCCAAGCTTCTGGAGGAAATCAGCCTAAGAAAACCATAGTCCCTACCACTGAGGCCAAATGAGATTTGCTCTTGTTTTTCATCATGCTTGGGCAGTTTTGCTCGGGTGGAGAAATAGTTGTCCATCCCATGTCTATCCAAGGAGGAAAGGTTAAGCACTGAATGGGCTGTAGGGTACTAGAAGAATGGGAATGTATTTCATTGTGTAAGTAAAGAATAGATGGAAAGCTTTTGTGCAAATGATCTTTGTCACTCACTGAAGTCTTGGCCCTTAGGTGTCTGAATTTCTGATTCCTTCAGTAAAAGATCCTGATGGATTCTTAAAGTGGGGACTATTTTAGTGGGGTATCCTATGAGAAGCAGCCAGAACCCCTGCAGTGATTGATGGATTGTTTTAAACTGCCTGAAGAGATTCGCATTTTAAAAAAGGAGATCTGAGAGTCAAGTTTCTTTCCTAATAGGTTGACCAACTATCCTGATTAGGTCGGGGCTGAGACCTCTCCTGGGAAGCACTAAACGTGGGAAAATCCCAGGCAAACAGGAAATAAGCTGGTCACCTACTCTAGATACGGGTCACACCTAGGACCTGTCAGAGTCCACCCCCTGAAAGGTTATGTCTCTCATATCTCTATATGTGTGTGTATATGTCTGCTTATATATCTTGTAATAAAATCATATTTTTTTTAAAATGACCCCAAACTTAAATGTATGTTGACATGAAATAACTCTTTTCCAAATTTCTAATTATAAAAATCTGAGTACGTTTAGCGGCATGACTTCAGTTTTCCTTTGTGTCTGTGCCTCTGCTTTGCTGCTGTTCGGTCTTGGCTGGCTGTGGGGGAGCACGACACCATGAGTCAAAGGAGTCAAACCTTCAGTATCTCTTCCCTTTCATGGCCTCTGCTCTGTCACTCAAGCAGGGCTTCTGCAGGGTTGCACCCCACATTTGAAGCTCTGAGCACTCTCCTCAATGGCAAATGGGGAATCTGGTGTGTTTGAGGGTAAAACACTTCCATGTACATTTGCTCTGCCCTGACTTACCTGTCAGCTTTCTTCTGCTGGCTATTTATCTCTTTTTAGTGATACCGTGTTTTAATCAGAAATGAACTTGTGAAAATCTTTGCACCCAAATTAGAAGAGTGTCACAGCTGGATGAAGGAGAGGAAGCCATGCCCCCAGACAGAGGACATAAATAGCAAAGGGTGTGAGTGGCACCAGAATGTGGGAATCTCTGAGAATCAGAAACCAGATGTGTGGTCCGCATAGCACAATGTGGAAGGAAGACCTGGGAATTGGAAGTTTCGCATGATTTGGGGTATGAAATCAAGTAATTTAGACCCTGGAGTAAATAAGTGAGACTCTATAAGTAGGTTTGGAACCAGAAAGATATTTGTGTTTGAACCCAAGATCCATCATTTAACTCCATTTATAACCTGGTACAAGTCAGGGAACCTCCCTGAGCCTCAGTGTCCTCATTCATAAAACAGACATGAGAAGAAATGGAAACTGACCCTTGAGTGGCTGATATGTACTCCCATCAGTGCTAGGGACATTAGAGGAATTGTTTCATTTAAAATTTTACAGTCCTGCAAGGCTGGTATAATTGGCCCCATTTTACAGATGAGGAAATCGAGGCACCAGCAAGTCAAATAATTTTCCCAGCATCACTCAGCTAGTAAGTGATGAAGCCAGACTTCAAGTCTGGGTCAGGCTGACTCCAGAGCCTGTGCCAGCCTGTCGTAGCTTACTTCTCACAGTGCTGGTCTTTCTTGGGTCCATCCAGAAGCTTATCCTGAGGTAGACTGCAAGTCGTTTATTTGGGAAGCGCAGGAAAGAGCAGCGGTGGAGTCAGGAAATGAGATAAGGAAAAGAAGGCAGACAAGAAGTATGTTATCAGTCCAGCTATTCCAGTGGACTAGTGGAGCTCCATCCCAGTGGGGAAACTCAGAAACCAGCACAGTGCATACATGCCCCATAGTGCAGCACAGCACAGTGATCTCATCCGAGGGGTGAGGGAGCTGGGGTGTTTATACACCAATCGAGGGCTGCTTCTGAGAGGTGGAGTGATAATTCCTAGGTGCCTCCCTTGTATCCTGTGTCTGGCAAACTAGGACTGCCAGCCCCAGAAAGCCCTTGGCAGAGAAATGCAGGTGTGATGGTTGGGAGCAGGACAGTGTGTCCGGAAGCAGTAAGGAGAAGGGAGTGTGGAAAGAGCACTGACAGCCCCTGCTGCAGTGGATGTTAGAACCAGAGACAATATATACAGAGGCAGGCCTAGGGCCACCATTTATGGAGGGTATACTATGGTTGTGCAAATAATTACCAGTGAGAGGACTTATGAGGTTTAGTCTGGGTTTTGTGAATCTTTACTTGACCTGGAATTGTTCCCAGGACCTGTAGGAAGGCCTAAGGGAGGTCAGCCTGCATGTGTTGATCATGAACTTGGAATAAATGCCAGGCCTGGCCATCCCCCCACAATAGGCTGTATCCTTGGTGGCTCCATCCATCTGAGGTCCGTTGAGATATCTACTGCCCCTGAGTCTGGGTCCAGAGGGAGGAGTTGGAGTGGTTGCTTCCCCACAGAGCCAGACACCTCTTCCTCGATTTGGAAATCCAAAGTTTACCCCCCCTGTGTGCTCTGAGGAAAGGAGTTTGAAAAAGGATTGTGAGCCAAAAGGAGGAAAGGATAAATGTAGCTTGGGTGCCATGAATAGCAAGGACTTCTGTTTTTCTTATGATGCTAACAGCTTGTCTCCTGTTGGTAATAACCCATGCATTTTCTCTGGGCACGTGGCCGCTGCCGTAGAGACTATATTTCCCAGCCTGCCTTGTGTTTGGTGTGGCCATGTGACCAAGTTCGGCCTAATCCACCTCAAGGCATGGGAGAGGAAGTGGTATGTGCAGGTTCTAGCTGTTCCCATTGAGAGAAAACACCTACTTTTTCTTCCCTCCTCGCCTTGAACTCTGGAACAAGGAAGTGGTGACGAGCCACTGTCAACCCTGGGGGTGAAGGCAATAATCCAGTCATTGGTTTGCAACCTAGGGACTTCCCCAGGTGAAATCTGAAACTGATCCCCTTACATGGAGGGCGAGAGGAGATTGAAGAAAGAGGCAGACCCCTGCACCCTCTGAAGGCTGAGTCCTTGAAATGGCTCCTACTGAGGGAATGCTGGGCAGAACATATATTCCAAGGATGGGCGGCGGGGGGGTAGAGGGTGGTTAAGGAGCCACTGATTGCCTGGCTCCAACTTATGTATCAACCAGCAGTCACATCCTCTGCATGACTTCCAGCACCAAGGCATGACAGAGCATGAAGGTGAACGAGGTCTGGGTCCTGCTATCTCTGTGTGGAACAGAGCTGTACTACCAGCCCCTGCCCCCTGCCAGACCTGCCATCTACTTGAAGTTGGACTTGAAGCAGAACTTATCTAAATGACTCTTACTTGGTCTTTGTTAAAACCAAGAACCTATATTTTAACTGATATAAAGGCTTGATACATGACTTAGCCTCAGCCAATGGCAGTCACTCAAAAAATCATGGGAGTTGGTGCCAGGAAGACCTGGGTTTAATCCTAGCTCTGCCATTTACTAACTGGACGATGTCAAATAAGAGATTAATCTAAACATCTTCTGAGCCTGTGGCATGCATTACCATATTTAATACTCCAAAGCCGGTCTCTGGGGGCAAAATGCCCGGCCCAATGCTTGGCACATAGTCAACAATCAATGAAAGATGGCTATTGATGTTATTCATATCATTATTAATTATTCACAATGCTGCTCGCTGACCACTCAAGCAGTAAGGCGGTATTAGTAACCTTATACCTGCTGGCTCTGAGGTCTAGAATTAATTTTGCAAATTTCTAGAGGGTTTGGGTGATCCATGGTAAATTAGCAGGTCAGCAGAAACCATATGTTCCCTCAGACCTCTGTGGGGAGCAGGCATTTGCTTACCTCAGGTAAAGGATATCGTCCAATTAGTGGAGCAGAGGATATGTCTAATGATGACGTGGACAGACCTCCGGGGGTCTTTTGATCCCTCACAACCCCGGGTAGGTATGTGAGGGTGGCAAGTACGGGCTGGGGAACCTGCTAGTCAGGGGAGAACTAAGTATCTTCATTGCCAACACTCTTCCCTGGCTGACCCGGGAAGCCTCATCTTTAGTGTCGGGACAACTGCTAGTGATTTACTTGATAGCTGCTTCCTCCACTCTTAGTAACAGACCCCCAATTTTATTTGAGGTGAGTTAGTGTGCTTTGCTGAAAGACTACATTTCCCTTCCTCCCACACTATTAAATATGGCAGTGGGACCAAGTGCTGGCCAGGGAAGTGTGAGCAAATGTTTTGTGGAGCTTCTGGGAAGGGTCCCAGTTCTTAGCTGACTCAGGTGCTTCTGCATGCTCTTTTGCTTTTCCATCTTCCTCCTTCTGCTTCCTAGAACACTGGTTTGATGGCCGTAGCTTCAACAACTATTTTGTGACTTGAGAGAGAAACCATGGGCTCAGGATGGCAGAGTAGAACGTAGAGGGATGAGCTTTGTGCTGGAAATGGCTCCTGCACGTGAATATTTGAGTGCCACTCAAAGCTCCTCCCCACTATCACCCCTCCCCACCATTTTGGCTTTATGTGTACTTGTTGGCCTTCCCCTGATTTTACATTAAGCATTTCAGTAGCCTCGAAGGTTCAAAGTGCCATGCCACAGGACTACAAAACTACTTCTCTCATCTTCTTGTGGGGCTGGGTTAATTTCTTCATCCTTCTTGCAGATGCCTGGAGTCCAGCTTCCCAACAGAATAATCACTGATACCATCATTCTGTCCATTGTACCGACTCAGGACTGAACTTTTTGATGTTTAACTATTCTCTAACTTTTTCATTTGTTATTTTACAGCCTTTGCTTGTGGTCAGCGTTCTTTGTTTGTTTGTGGTTTTTTTCCCCA
Organism: Halichoerus grypus; assembly: GCF_964656455.1. NCBI lineage: Eukaryota > Metazoa > Chordata > Mammalia > Carnivora > Phocidae > Halichoerus > Halichoerus grypus. The sequence continues at coordinate 180,733,531 of NC_135712.1, forward strand.
AATACAATAACACTTGTTTGCTGCTTTTCTGAATTTGTGGATGGATTCCTGAGGATTGTTCTTGCAGCGGAAAGATGTTGGAAAAGGCCTTAGAAAAATAACCTGGGGGGTAACCTGAGGTTTGAGGCCTCTTGGTCATCTCTGTTGAATCAGTAAGCTCGACACTCTGCTGGTTATTCATCTCTTGCTTCTCATCTCCAGGCCCATCCTCTTCTCCTCTGAACTGGGATATCGGGTAGAAGTCTACAGGTTACATTTGTCACGTTCCCTTTTAGCTGGCTTCTGATTAGGCTCTGTCAGGGGAAGGTGGTGGCTGGAGACGGGGATGCGGGAGGACAGGGAAGGGATTTATTTCTGCTTCCAGCTCAAGTGTGCAGCTCTGCAATGGCAGCAGATATCAGTGAGGCTTCAGCCGGGAAATGTGTGCTTGAGTGGAAAGACCAACCCCGGTCCCATACTTACAAACGCCTCTTGCAATCCAAAGCATCTAAGTCAGAAAGTGGCTTAGAATGATAAGGGAGGTAACTAAAGTGCCCCAAACATGTGCAAACTTCACAACCCGCTACAAGGTTCTTTCATTCATGTATTCCTTAAGGAAACATTTATTGCATGTGTATAGCAACTGTGTGAGTGTCCATGGGGATCAGAAAAGAGGTGATCGAAAGAGTATAATCTGGAGAGGAAGTGTTACTTTGGATTAACTCTGAAGGAAAGTATGTTTTTGGAGTCTGTCTTTCAGCTGAGCCAGAAGGCCGAGAAGGAGCCAGCCATGTGAACATCTAGGGGGAGAGCATTCCTAGGCAGAGGGTACGGCTAGAGCACAGGTCAGGGAAGTAAGAACATGCCTGGAAGGTTTTAGGAATAGAGAATGGGCCAGTATGACTGGAATGAAGTGAGCAGGGGAGAGTGTGGTGAGGCAAGATTAAATCATGGAGGGCCTTGTAGACTGCTGTGGAGGGTTTGCATTTTATTCTAAGTACAATGGGAAGCCAATGGATTATTCTAAGCAGAGAGGTGACATGATCTGACTCACAATTTTTTAAAAAGTCGCATGAGATATTTACTAGGTGAGAACATCAGTAAAAGCAGCGTGTTAGCTGGAAGGGTGTAACCATGCTTCAGGCAAGTGGTGATGGGGCTTGAACTAGGAAGAAGATTCTTCAGGCAAGCCCATTAAGAGAGATACAAAGGGAGGGCATAAGGGCAGGGCTTTGGGGGCCAAGGAAACCAACCCAAGGACTGACAAAAGAGGCTGCGCGGAAGTTTATCTGCCAGGAAGTTCACTGTGTCACGAAGCCCACTCAGGGTCTCTGAGGCAGAAATCCAAGTGCCTTCCCCCTTAGCTTTAAGGCCTGGCCAGACCCCAAGACTGGGTGAGCATTCATTGTGGGGTGGGGGAGAGGTGGAGCAGCCCCCCTGGGAACCACTCACTGCCCTGAGAGGACCCAGTCGCGGTGTAAATAAGTGCTCGCTCCAGACAGAACTAGGGTCTCCTCCTGGGAATATCTAGAACAAAGTGGAAAAAGTGAGAGTACTAGGAGCCTGAACAAGCCCCATTACAGTCCAAGTAAGACCAGGAGGGAGAGTAAGCCTTTCTAATATTGCTTTTTCTGACTTGAATTCTTCTCTTTCCTCTTTATTGCTGTTTGCCTGTCTTAGCATAAGCTTCTCCTACGGTAGAGCTGAAGACAAGCGTGCCTGTGGTTGATTTGGGGAAGAGGTCTCAAGGCGTCTGAGAGGAGATTGTGGAAATAGGGAAGAAGGATGCAGACCATCACCTGGGGCGACCAGATCTCTGTCCCCCTGGGGATGCTTTGAGATGCCATATAAAATGCACCTTAGAATTTCTACCCGTGGGGAGAAAAAGGGAAGTGTTTGTCCATGGACAGCTTCGTGAGCGTCAGCGCCCTCACACTTCTGGGCTCGCCCTTGCCTCACGGCGGAGTGACTCCTGGCAGCCCTCCTGTGCCCAGCCCCAGGGCGGAGAGCCCACAGCTCTTTCCTTGTAGGCTTTTGCATTAAATACTCTTTTAAAATGCTGGGTTTGGATTCTAGAAATGTCAGAGAAGCTAGCCAGAGAGAAAAAGGGTTGAAGTAGAGAAAATATAAAATGGCTGCCAAAAGGCAGCAAGATTCCTGAGGCAGGAGGAGGGATAGAGAGTTGCCTGTGGGAAGAAATAAGAGGTAACTGTTTTTTAGCAGAGGGTTTCCTAATTGTTAGGCAGCACTCCCCACTTCTCTCTCTCCCCCACCCAAACACACACACATTGCACTAGCCACATGGAAAGACTCTAACATCCCCAAATATGCTAGACAATCTTGACTGAGGTCCCTTCCACACCCCTATCCCCCGTCTTCTCCCAGCCATGCACACCTACACACTTGGCTTGGTTGATTCACCCTCATCACTGAAGACCCACATCCCTCTCTGTCTCATGGCTTTCCTTAATTTCCCAAATTTGGCAATGTGTACTGTCTTCATTAGAGCTTTTGATTCTAAGAACCAGACCCCCACTCAAAGAGGTTTAAGTGAAAAACAAACAAATGGATGTAGGGTAGTGTTCCTCAGAATGTAATCCACAGATCACTGACATCAGGATCGGCGGGGTGTACCCATCCCTGCGTCATGCCTACCTGCTCTACCAGGAGCCTGATGGCTCAGCCCGTGAACAAGCCGCCCTCATGATTCTTTTGCACATTCACATTTAAGAATCCCATTTAAGATTGTCCCAATGCTCTGTGAAAAGGGTACATAGAGCCAGGACTCAGAAGAACCAGAACCATGTCAGACATCTGCCTAGGTGTGCAGGAGCTTGGTCTCTTGTTCCCCCACTGGTCTCTTAGGTTACCTTCCTTTGCTTACACATGGCTCCCTCGTTCCTAAATGCTGTGGCTCCCAAAGCCAACGGGCTCAGCCTGCAAATCCCCATCCCAAACACCTGGATTGAGCCAGGTTGGGTCAGGGGTCTCCCTGCTCCAGCCAGCTGTGGCCCAGGGGATGGAAGGTAGATGGCACCTGATCTGATGTCACTGTCTCTGCCATGGCTGTGGGCCAGGTAGTTTTTTAAGAATGGTGGCTGAGAGAAATTGTCCTTTCTAGTGCAATGTCCTATGAGGCTTTGATTTTCTCCTATCCTACCATTTACCATATAATATTGTAATTGGCAGTAAACTTCTCAGCATCCACCATTAAGCTGGGAGAAATTTCAGGATGAGACCACCATCTTTTACGTCCTTATATTCCCAGAATTTACCAGAAGGCATATCATCAAGAAGGAATTCAATAAATAATGAATGACAATTGACCAGATACATCACTGCAAATATGTAGGACCATATGATTCCATGAATTTTTAAAAGTTTTAAGTCAATTTTATTAAAGCATCGTGTACACACACTAAAACGCACTCATTTTAATTGGACAGTTTAATGAGTTTGACAAATGTATGCACCAGTGTAACCATGTGCCAGTAAAGATATGGAACATTTTCATCACGTCAAAAGTCCCCTCTCACAAGGGGCCACTTTTTAATTCTTCTAAATTTGCTTGGGAAAAGAGTCATCCACATTCAGACCCTGGTGGTGCTTCTGCAAGACACGTGGAGAACAGAAGCAGTAGCAACTCCTGGGATCTTATTAGAAATGCACATTCTTGGGCCCTACCCTGGCCCACAGAATCAGAAACACTGGGTGGGGCCCAGAAATCTGTTTTTCATGAACCCTCCAGGTGATGTTGATGAATGCTTCAGTAGGAAAACCATTGCACTAAGTCATCTGGGGTTTCTTAAAAATAGATAGCTGGGGGGATCCAGATGCATGATAGCAGCCCCTGAGGGGCTGCACTGGGATCAAAGGAGGCCCCAACGTGGCCTGAGCCCATAAAGTGGTGCCCATCACTGTGTGGGGCCTGTCTGCAGAGGGATTTGGAAGCAGATGGTCAGAGTCCGGAGGACTGGTTCTTTTTGCAGCATGGCTCTGGAAGATCCCAGTGTCGCTGCAAATGTATAGGAACACATGACCCCCAGTAATGACTCGGGGCCTTTGATAGCTTTGGACCTCCTTATGCAATGAGGCCTTTGAAATGACTATCTTATGATGAGATTTGATAGTTGGGCAGTCTTTCTCCTCTTCGGAAGAATTCAGGTCGAATCTCTGATCCTATTGCTACTTTCATTTAAAAATTTTATTTCCTCTGTTCAACTCTTCCTTTGCCTTTATGATATTCATTTAAAAAATTTATGTGCATGACTTTGTACTCTTTGTCCACGAGGTTGTGAACAAATCAATCCAATAGTAGCTGGGCTACAGTTGTGATAGAGGGAAAGTAGAATGAAGAGAGTGTGTTGTGTGTACTGTATGCTACTTGAAAAAACAAGAAATAATGCACCTAGGAATTGGAACTTCAGGAACGATGCTGTCTGATGTACAGAGTAGGTTGCTGAAGAGATTTTTGAGGGAGAGGAGGAATGGAAGTATGTAAGTGTTTCAGGGAGAAATACAGGCAGAGGTGTCTGGGTGGCTTGACTGGTTAAGCATCCGACTCTTGATTTCGGCTCAGGTCATTATCTCAGGGTCATGAGGCTGATCGACACCCGGGTGGGTCTCTGCAGTGGAGCCTGCTTGAGATTCTCTCTCTGCCCCTCCCTGCTCACTCTCTCTATCTGTCTCTCTCAAAAAAAGAAAAAAGAAATACGGGCAGAACAAACAGATGTTAGGAAAGGTTATTCAAAACTTGAAAATAAAGCAGAAAGATTACTATTTGTCTTTTCAACATGATACTAGAGCACTGTCGAGTCAAGCCCACGCAGGGGTCATCCAGCTCTCTAAGGGAAGGAACTTTGACTCATGATGAACTATTGATGAGAGCCCAGATTCTGTAAAGTTAAATGCTAACTTGCAGGAAACCGATAATGACCCAAATGTGTTCCTTCTAAGAGAGATTATATCAATTTACTATTGCTGCTAACAAATCACCACAAATTTACTGCCATAACACAACAGAAATTTATTATCTTATATTCTGGGGGTGAGGAGTCCTAAATGGGTTTCACTGGGCTAAAATCAAGATGTTGGCCAGGTAACATTTGTTTAGAGGTTCTAGGAAAGAATTCATGCCCTTGTGTTTTCCAGCTTCTGGAAGCTACCTATATTTGTTGGGTCTCAGCTCCTTTCTCCATCTTCAAAGCTAGCAGTTTAACATCTTCCAGTCTCTCCCTGACTCTGATCCTCTTGCCTTCCTCTTTCTGTTATAAGGTCCCCTGTTATTACATTGAGCCCACCTGGACAGTCCTGGATATTCCCTCCATTGCAGTATCCTTAACTTAAGCACATCTGCAAAACTCTTTTTGCTGTGAAAGGTAACATACTCCCAGGACCCAGGGATTAGGACATGGACATCTTTAAGGGGCCATTATTCTGCTAACCACAGAGATGCAAGTGATTTTGCTCATGACAGAAGTTAGCCCCAAAAGTTGCAGTTTAATTAAAGACTTGGAGGGGCGCCTGGGTGGCTCAGTCGTTAAGCGTCTGCCTTCGGCTCAGGTCATGATCCCAGGGTCCTGGGATCGAGCCCCGCATCGGGCTCCCTGCTCCGCGGGAAGCCTGCTTCTCCCTCTCCCACTCCCCCTGCTTGTGTTCCCTCTCTCGCTGTGTCTCTCTCTGTCAAATAAATAAATAAAATCTTTAAAAAAAAAAAATTAAAGACTTGGAAAATTATACTTGACCACAATGATGGGGGTTTATCAATGGACACAAGAGCCAACTGAAAGAATTCCAAATGACCAAAGCGGGAACAATTTGAGCAACAAAATAAATAAAATAATACTGGATTATAACCCAAAGTGTAAAATATCCCTAAGGCAGTGGTGTATCCAACCTGCCTGCCTAAGATACCCTTGGCTGGTATCCTTCTTTCAACAATAGCAATTTAGAATTCATCCACAGACAAAAGTGCCCTTGAGGGAGCTATAGGAAATAGTACCATATACCAGATGACCTGGGAAAGAGTCTTGCACACCCATGTGCCAGGTCATAGACAGTCAGACCTCAGTCCTAATGTGGACCCTACAGCAACCTGTGAACAGGCTCCAGCTTCTCTTGGGTGTGTCCAGGAGCCCCTGGAAGACATTGTGTTAGATAGTCACCCACCGATAAGAGAGCCTTTGTGGAAGTCCGGGTTTCCAGTGGAAAACTTCCAGTGCACCACTGCAGCAAAAAGATGACACTCTGGAAAGAGTGAGAGGGACAGTTTGTCTTGACCTGCATCACTGTGCCCCAAGGTAGCATTGCTCAGTGCCAAGCAAGACCTTCTCAGCCTGTGATTTCTCCCTCTGTGGAAGTGAGCATCTGTCAGTGACCACCAGCTTCCCCAGCTGTGTGGCATGTTGCCAAAGAGGCCCATTCCTCTCTCACCTTCCTGTGTACTGAGTCATGAGCTGCATGACTGGAGGGTAGGAAGAAGTTAGGAGAGCAGCAGATAGGACTGTGGGAGGGCATTAAAGGGATGTGGATCCTACTAATTGTGTCACAAATTCCATCAAGAAACCCACCTACAAGCACTGGGGACACCTCACTTACAGATCCCCCCACAACTGGCCCACAGCACCCCCAGCACTCTGCATACCTTATCCTCACACACTCCCACTGTGGCCAGCTCTCTCTGTGCACTCCTGACAGCTTTGAGAGTGAGCTTTGACAGATGGCTAATGAGCTGGTGCAGAAAGCTGGCCTCAATCTGTGTGCCAGGAAGAGATCACAAATTTGAGCTTTAGCTTGGGAAAGCTAAGGGAGTGTGTCAGCAGGCAGCCTGGAGCACTGCCAGACTGAGAGAAGGCATACAAGCTTAAGAATCCTGCCACAAGAGGGAGCAAGAAGTGTGGAAGAGGTGTAGCCATAGAAGCCTCAGACCCCCTCGCAGGACTGATGGAAGGTATTCATCTTCCAAAGTCAGTTAGTAAAGACTGGAGGAGGTGACTGATATATACAAATGTGAAGACAGGAAAAATAAGACTGAAATAAATAAAATAAAAAATGAAAGAGGACAACTGATAGCACAAATATATGAAGATCGTAAGAGACTAGTACAAACAAGTATATGCCAACAAATTTTATAACCTAAAAGAAATGGATAAATTCCTAGAATCATGAAGAAATAGAAAATCTGAACAGACCAATAATGAATAAGGAGATTGAATTAGTAATCAAAAACCTCCCAACAAAGAGAAGCCCAGGACCTGATGGTGTCGCTGATAAATTCTTCCAAACATTTAAAGAGGAAGTAATGCTAATCCTTCTTAAACTCTTCCAAAACTCTTCCAAAAAATCAAGGAGGAGGGAACACTCCCAAACTCATTTTACAAGGCCAGCATTACCCTGATACCAAAGCCAAAGAAGGACAATACAAGAAAAGAAAACTACAGGCCAATATCTCTGGTGAATATAGATAAAAAATTCTCAACAAAATATCAGCAAACTGAATTCAAGAGCACAATGAGAGGATCATGCACCATGATCAAGTGGTATTTATCCCTGGCATGCAAGGATGGCTCAATATACACAAATCAATAAGTGTGATATACTAAATTAATAGAATAAAAGATAAAAATCATAAAATCATCTCAATATATGCAGCAAAAGCATTTGACAAAATACAGCATTCTTTCATGATAAAAACTCTGAATAAATTGGATATAGAAGAAACATATCTCAACATAATAAAGGCCATGCAGACCAGGCCCACAGCTAACATCGTACAGTGGTGAAATGTTGAAAGCTTTTCCTCTAAAATCAGGAACAAGACAAGGGTACCCCCTCTTACCACTTGTTCAACATAATACTTGAAGTTCTAGTTAGATCAGGCAAGAAAAAGAAATAAAAAGCATCCAGATCAGAAATGAAAAAGTAAAATTGTCTTTGCTTGCTGATATGATCTTATCTATAGAAAATTTTAAAGACTCCACCAAATAACTGTTAAAACTAATTAACAGTTTCAGTAAAGTTGCAGAATACAAAATCAGCATACAAAAATCTGTTATATTTATACACATTAACAATAAAATAGCTAAAAGATAAAATAATCCCATTCACAATAGCATCAAAACCAATAAAATACTGTAGAATAAATTTAACCAAGGTGTTGAAAGATCTGTCTATAGAAAACTGTAAGACTTTGATTGAAAAATTTAAAGGCATAAATAAATGAAAAGATATCTGTGTTCATAGATTAGAAGAATTAATATTGCTAAAATGTCCAAAATACCCAAAGCCATCTAGAGATTCAGTGCAGTCTATTTCAAAATTCCAATGGCATTTTTCACAGAATTAGAAAAAATACCCTAAAACTCATATGGAACCAGAAAAGATTCAAATTACCAAAGCAATCCTGGGAAAGAACAAAGCTGGAGATATCTCAATTCTTGATTTCAAATGATATTACAAAGCTGTAGTAATCAAAATAGTATGGTACTGTCATAACAACAGACAAACAGACCAATGGAACAGAATCAAGAGCCCAGAAATGAACCCCCACTTACATGGTCAACTAATATTTGACAAGGAGCCAAGAATGTCCAATGAAGAAAGGATAATTTCTTTAATAAATGGTAAAACTAGATTATCACATGTGAAAAAATGAAATTGGATCCCTATTTTACACCACTCACAAAAATTAAAAAGAATTAGAAACTTAAGCATAAGACCTAAAACCATAAAACTCTTAGAAGAAAGCATACAGAAAAAGCTCTTTGACATTGGTCTTCACAGTATTTTTTGGATATGGCATCAAAAGTACAAGTGATGAAAGCAAAAATAAGCAACTGGGTCTACATCAAACAAAAAACCACTGCCCAGCACAAGAAACAACAAAATGCAAAGGAAACATACAGGATGAGAGAAAATATTTGCAAATCTTATATTTGATAATGGTTTAATATCCAAAATATGTAAGGAACTCTTACAACTTAGCAAAAACAAAAACAAAAAACAAAACAAAAATAGTCTTGCATAATTCACAGCGCTCACCATAGCACACCCTCCCCAATGTCTATCACCCAGCCACCCCATCCCTCCCACCCCCCCCACTCCAGCAACCCTCAGTTTGTTTCTTGAGATTAAGAATTCCTCATATCAGTGAGGTCATATGATACATGTCTTTCTCTGATTGACTTATTTCGCTCAGATCTGTACCCCTGAAACAAATAATGCAATATATGTTAAGAAAAAAAAAAAAGAAGAAGAAGATAGCAGGAGGGGAAGAATGAAGGGGAGGAAATCGGAGGGGGAGACGAACCATGAGAGACTATGGACTCTGAAGAACAAACTGAGGGTTCTAGAGGGGAGGGGGGTGGGAGGATGGGTTAGCCTGGTGATGGGTATTAAAGAGGGCATGTTCTGCATGGAGCACTGGGTGTTATGCACAAACAATGAATCATGGAACACTACATCAAAAACTAATGATGTAATGTATGGTGATTAACATAACAATAAAAATTAAAAAAAAATACCCATGCTGATCCAATTAAAAAACAGCAGGAGGACCTGAACAGACATTTTCCCAGAGAAGACATACAGATGACCATGAAAAGACATAAAGACGCATGAAAAGATGCCCAACATCACTAATCATCAGGGAAATGCAAATGAAAGCCACGAGACATCACCTTTGACTTATTATAATGGCTATTATCAAAGAGACAAGATCAGAAGTTTTGGTGAGGATGTGGAGAAAAGGGAATCCTTGTGCGTTGTTGGGTAGGAATGCAAGTTGGTACAGCTACTATGGAAAACAGTATGGAAGTTCCTCAGAAAATTAAAAATAGAGCTACCATATGAACCAGCAATCCCACCTCTGGGTATAAATCCAAAAGAAATGAAATCAGGATCTTGAAGAGATAGTTGTACTCCTGTGTTCATTGCAGTGTTATTCACAGAAGCCAAGATATGGAAACAACCTAAGTATCCAATATCAGATGAATGGATAAAGAAGATGTGGTGTATAGATACAATGGAATATTTTTCAGCTATGAGAAAGAAGAAAATCCTGTCACTTCTGACAATAAGCATAGACCTTGAGGGCACTGTGCTGGGTGAGATAAGTCAGACACAGAAAGATAAATACTGTATGATATCACTTATAAAAAGCCAGAATTACAGAAGCAGAGAGTACAGTGGTGGTTGCCAGGGTCTGAGGGGTGGTGAAAATGGGGTGATGCTTGTCAAAGGATACAAATTTCCAATTATAAGATGGTCAAAGTGTGCAAACTTCCAATTATGAGATAAACAAGTTCTGAGGTTATAATGTACAGCATGATGATTGTAGTTAGCAATACTGTATTATATACATGAAAGTTGCTAAGAGAGTAAATCTTAGATTTTTATTTATTTATTTTTAATGATTTTATTTATTTATTTGTCAGAGAGAGTGAGAGTGAGAGAGAGAGAGAGAAAGAGAGAGCGCAAGCAGGTGGAGCTGAAGGCAGAGGGAGAAGCAGGCTCCCCGCTGAGCAAGGAGCCTGATGCGGGACTGGATCCCAGGACCCTGGGATCATGACCCGAGATGAAGGCAGACGCTTAACCGACTGAGCCACCCAGGCATCCCTAATCATAGATTTTTAACCACAGAAAAAGAAATAGTAATTACATGAAGTGATAGAGATGTTAATAACCCTATTGTGGTCATTTTTCACAATATATAAATGTATCAAATTATTATACACTTTCAACTTACACAATATTACATGTCAGCTATGTCTCAATAAAGGTGGAAAAAACATCCATGAGTCCATACTGATAGCAATAAATGACTAAATAAATAAATGGGTCAGAATGCACAAATATCCCTTACAAAGGAATTACAAATAATTCATGTAGATACTCTAACCTCAAGGAGGAGGAGCATAACTTCTCAGTGCTTAAAGTGTAGTGACTTCCTTCCTAAGAGTACAGTATGGAAAGGGGAGGAAGAGAGTAATATGGCAACACTACCACAGCTAGGTGATCAAGTTCAACATCAACAGGTTTTTTTTGTTTTTTGTTTTTTTATAGTATGTACCCTTGGTGTGAGGTGATGGTGATGGCACTTTATGTCTGTGGTCTTCCTTCCAGAACACATAACCCTAATTTAATCATGAGAAAACCATGAGACAAACCCCAAGTGAGGGACATTCTACAAAATTCCTGACCAATACTCTTCAAAACTGTCAAGGTCATCAAAAAGAAGGAAAGTCTGAGAAATTGCCAAGAGGAGCCTCCGGAGACATGAAAACTAAATGCAAAGTGGTATTCTGGGTGGAAAACTAGAAGAGAAACAGTATGGAGTTTCCTAAAAATTTAAAAATAGAATTACCATATGATCCAGTAATTCCACTATTGAGTATTTACCCAAAGAATGCAAAAACACTAAATCAGAAAGCTATGTGCATCCCTATGTATATTGTAGCATTTTTTACAATAGCCAAATTATGGAAGCAGACTCAGTATCCATCAATAGATGAATGGATAAAGAAGATGTGGTATATATACAATGGAATATTAATCAGTTGTAAGAAAGAACGAAATCTTGCCATTTGTAACAGCATGGGTGGATCTAGAGAGTATAATGTTAAGTGAAATAAGTCAGTGAGAGAAAAACAAATGTCACATGATTTTACTTATATGTGGAATTTAAGAAACAAAACAAACGAACAAAGAAAAAAAGAGACAAATCAAAAAACAGACTTTTAACTATAGAGAATGAACTGATGATTACTAGAAGGAAGGTGGGTAAAGGATGGGTGAAATAGGTGAAGAGGATTAAGAGTACACTTGTCATGAGCAAGGAGTAATATATAGAATTGTTGAATCACTATATTGTACACCTGAAAGTAACATAACACTGTACATTAACTATACTGGAATTAAAATTATAATTAAAGTTTTTAATTTTGATGAAATCCATTTTCTCCATTTTTTCTTTGGTTGCTGGGCTTAAATGTCATATCTAAGCAACCATGGCTCAATTCAAGGTCATAAATATACACCCCAAGTTTCATAATTTTAGCTCTTACCTTTAGATCTTTGATGCATTTTGAGTTAATTTTTGTATATAGCATGAGATAATGGTACAAATTAATTTTTTGGCATGCTAATATCCAATTTTCTTGGAGTCATTTGTGGAAAAGACTATTCTTTCACCATGGGAGATCCCTTGTCAAAGATCCATTGACTATAGATACATGGGTTTATTTGAATTCCATTGATCTACATGTGTATCCTCATGCCAGTACCACATAGTTTTTTGATTATTGTAGCTTGGTAATAAGCTTTGAAATTGGGAAGTGTGAGCCCTTCAAATATGTTCTTTTTCAAGATTGTTTTGAATATCCTGTGACACTTGTCTTTCAATACCAATGTTAAGATCAGCTTTAGTTTCTGTAAAGAGGGAAGCTGGGATTCTGATAGGGATTGTACTGAATCTGTAGAGAAGTTTAGTGAGTATTGCCATCTTAACAATATTGTCTCCCAATGCATGAACATGGGATGCCATTCCATTTATATAGGTCTTCTTTAACTGTTTTCAACAATGTTTTGTAGTTTTCAGAGTAAAAATCTTGCACCTTGTTTGATGAATTCATTCCTTAAATATTTTATTCTTTTTGATGCTATTATAAATGAAATTATTTTCTTAATTACGTTTTTGGATTATTCGTTGTTAATGTATAGAAACATACCTGGTTTTTATTTTTTATTTTTTTTATTTTTTAAAGATTTTATTTATTTATTTGACAGAGAGATAGACAGAAGAGCACAAGCCGAGGGAGAGGCAGAGGGAGAGGGAGAAGCAGGCTCTGCACTGAGCAGGGAACCCGATGCGGGACTCAATCCCAGGACCCTGAGATCATGACCTGAGCCGAAGGCAGACGCTTAACCATCTGAGCCACCCAGGCGCCCCATACCTGGTTTTTATATGTTGATCTTATCTTCTTATAGCCTGCAATCTCCCTAAATTTTATTTATTAGCTCTAATAGGTGTTTTTTTTTTTTTAATTCCTAAGTATTTTCTCTGTACAAGATCATGTCATCTACAAATAGAGGTAGTTTTACATTTTCCTTTTCAGTCTGGATGCTTTTTTGTTCTTGCTTTGTTTCCTTGCTTGGTAGAACCTCCAACACAACATTGAGTAGAAGGGTTCAGAGCAGACATTCTTGTCTTGTTTCTGATCTTAGTGGGGATTGCTTACTTTTTTTTGTCCATAGTATCTGGCAGAAAACTTCTTAGTCTATTTGGGGCCATACATATTTTGAAGGATCTGATCAAAGTTTTGGTGCCAGTTCCAAGAAAACCACAAACATGAATAAGTATATAGTATTTCACCTACAATTTAAGAAGCTTCATAGCCTTAGCACAGTGCCAAGAGTATAGTGGAAATTTATAAAAATATGTCAAATAACTGAATCCATGTGACATTTTAATAATAATGAGGCAAATGTACCACCTTTATACTTTTACAATATTTTGATATTCTTAATCCCTCTTGATACTCACTATAACTCTGTGGTTTTGGTTTCTGCGACATTGGTAATCCCATTTATAAGAGATTAAACATAGACCCTGAGTAATTAGTCAGCAAGTTAGTGATGGAACTAAGACCACCAGCACTCTGTTTTTATAGAACCTATATAATGTATACTCATCCTCTTTTGCCTCTTTCTTTCTAGCAGCTTCTCTTTGAGATGATATTTAGATCGGGAAGAATTAGAAAATAATTATAGCTAATAATTTTAGAGTGCTATTATGTATTTGCAATTATTATGTTTATTATTATCCTCATTCTTACAAATAGTTGGAAAATTGAGATCCCACAGCCCCTGTATTTCCCTGAATTGTACTTATTATGCTGAAAAATAAATTGAAGCTCAAAGAGTCACTTGCCTAAGGTCACACAGCTAATAAGACTTGGAGTCAAGATTCAAACTCTAGCTGCCTGATTCAAGAGCTGCTAAGCCTGAAGTCTGTCCTAGTATTTCTGCCATGTATTTAATTTTTAAATACTATGGGCTTTGGAATCCAAAAAATTTGGGTTCATACCCTAGCTCTGTTACTTCTGAGCTTTTGTGTGAGCTTGGGCAGTCTACATAAATATGATTGTCTTCAGTTTCCTCATCTGTAAAACGAAGATAGCAGTTACCTCAGTGGATTGTAGTGAGGAGGATAAAATGTGATAATAAATGTCAAGTTCATAGCATGCTGCTTAGTGTACAGTAAGGGCAGTCCTTTCCTACAATGGACACATCCCACTGTTCCCAGGAATAGGTAAACTCCTTAGCATAGTGACAGCCCTTTTGTGATTGGACCCTCTGCAGTGATATCTATCAGCCCGGCCCATTTCACTCAACTCTTGCCATGTTGAACCATACTTTCTTGCTTCCAGACATTTGCCTGGGATGCCTTTACCTGGCAAATCCTGCTTTTCTCTCATGTCATAGTTGAGACATCACTTCTTCCAAAAAAACTTTCCCTGACTATTCCCGTTTCCCATGTCTGGGATGAGTGAAACTTTTGTTTGATTTCCACTGTCCTTGCACTTTGCTGAATATCACTTATTACACTGAATTGTAATGATTTGTCTCCACAATAGAGTGTACGTTCCACAAGACTGTGTCATGTTCCCTTTGGTATCCCTGGTGCCTGGCACCATGGCTAACTTGGCGTGGGCACACAATGGCTAAATATGGAATGAATGAAGAAAGTGTCACTATGCCCCACTAACTGTCAAGTTCATAGCATGCTGTTTACTGTATAGTTAAGGGCAGTCCTTGTATCTGTTCTCCGTTTTGTCCATTTTTTTTAAATTCAGCCATTAAAACTTTAATTTTACACACATCCCCCCCCATACACATATCTCCACCCCCACATGACTACAGATAAAATAGGGGAAGTCTGAAAGAGATTGGACAATAAATAATTGGGTAAAATTAACATCAGTGTTCTGGTTGTGATATTATACTATGATTTGCTCCCCTCATTTTATAGCTTAAAAATTGTGGTAAAAAACACATAATAAAAATTTACCATCTTAAACACTATTAAGTGGTTCCGATTTCTCTACATCCTCACCAACACTTACTATTTTTGTTTGTTTTTATAGTAGCCATTCTAATGGGTATGAAGTGACACTTTATTGTGGTTTTTATTTGCATTACTCTGACGATTAATGATGTTAAACATCTTTTCATGTTCGTTGGCCATTGGTGTATCATCTTTGGAGAAATGTCTGTTCAAGTCCTTTGCCTATTTTTAAATGAGGTTATTTGACTTTTTTTGGTCATTGAGTTGTGGGAATTCTTTGCATGTTCTAGATATTAACCCCTCCTAAGATAAATGATTTATAAACATTTTTTCCCATTCCATAGGTTCCCTTTTTACTCTGTTGATTGTGTCAAGTTTTTAAGTTTTAAGTAGTCCCATTTGCCTATTTTTTCTTTTGTTGCCTGTGGTTTTGGTGTCATATTCAAGAAATCATTGTCAAGTCCAGTGTCATGAAGTTTTTCCCATATGTTTTTATAAAGGAGTATTATAGTTTAGGGTCTTGTATTTTGGTATTAATCCATTTTGAGTTTTTTTCCTTCTTTCTTTCTTTCTTTTTTTTTTTTTTGTATATGATGTAAGATGATCCAATTTCATTCTTTTTCATGTGGATATCCAGTTTTTCCAGCACTATTTTTTGACAAGACTGTCCTTTCCCTATTGAGTGGTTTTGTCACCCTTGTTAAAGATTATTTGACCATTTATGCAAAGATTATTTCTGAGCTCTCTATTCTTCTATATCTATCTTTATTCCAGTACCACAGTATTTTGATTACTGTAGCTTTATAATATGTCTTGAAATCAGGAAGGATCATTTTCCAAGTCTGTTCTTATTTTTCAAAATTGTTTTGGCTATTTGGGGTCCCTTCAGATTTTATAGGACTTTTAGGATGGGTTTTTTTTATTTATTCAAAAAGTTTTGTTGGGATTTTGATATGGATTATATTGAATCTGTAAATTGCCTTGGGTAGTATTGATATTTTAACAATATTAAGTCTCCCGATCCAGGAACACAGAATGTCCTTCCATTAATTTGTGTTTTCTTTAATTTCTTCTAGCAGTGTTTTATAGTTTTGTTTTTTGTTTTTGTTTTTTTTGGAGAAAGGGAGAGCATGAGAGAGCATGAGCAAGGGGGAGGGGCAAAGGGAGAGGGAGAGAGAGAATCTTAAGCAGGCTCCATGCCCAGCACAGAGACTGACACGGGGCTCAGTCTCACGACCCTGAGATCATGACCTGAGCTGAAATTGAGAGTTGGATGCTTAACCAGCTGAGCCACCTAGGTGCCCCTGTTTTATAGTTTTTAATGTAGAAGTCTTTCACCTCTTGCTTAAGTTTATTCTAAGTGTTTTTTATGCTATTGTAAGTATAATTGTTTTCTTAATTTCTTTTCTTGGATTATTCATTGTTAGTGTATAGAAATGCAACTGCGGGTGCCTGGGTAGCTCAGCCGGTTAAGTGTCTGCCTTTGGCTCAGGTCATGATCCCAGAGTCCTGGGATTGAGCCCGTGTCAGGCTCCCTGCTCAGCAAGGAATCTGCTTCTCTCTCTCCCTCTGCCCCTCCCCGCTTGTTCTCTCTCTCTCTAAAATAAATAAATAAATACAATCTTAATAAGAAAAAAAAAAAAAAAGAAATGCCACTGATTTCTGTGTGTTGATTTTTTGTATCCTACAAGTTCACTAAATTCATTTATTAGTTTTAATAGTTTGGAGAGAGAGTGTGTGTGTGTGTGTGTGTGTGTGTAATCTTTAGGGTTTCCTATATACAAGATGATTTCATTTGTGAACAAAGATAATTTTACTTCATCCTTCCCAATTCAGATGCCTTTTATTTCTTTTTCTTGACTAATTGCTTTGACTAGCACTTCCAGTACTATGTTAACTAGAAGTGGCAAGAATGAGTATCCTTTTGTTTTTTTCTTGATCTTAGAGGAAATGTTTTGTCTTTTATCATCGAGTATGTTAACTGTGGGCTTTTTGTATATGATTTTTTTTATGTTGACATAATTTCCTTCTGTTTTTGAGTGTTTTATCCTGGAGTGTTGAATTTTCCAATGATTTTTTTGCATTGATTGAGATGATCAAGTAGTTTTTGTCCTTCACTATGTTAATGTGATGTATAATATTGATTGATTTTTATATGTTGAACAGTCCTTGCATTCCAGAAATAAATTCTACTTGTTCATGTGGGGTAATCCCTTTAATGTGCTATTGAATTTGGTTGGCTAGTATTTTGTTGAGATTTTTGCATCAGTATTCATTAGGGATATTGGCCCATGGTTTTCTTTTCTTGTAACATATTTACCCGTCTTTTGTGTTAGGCTAATGGTGGCCTCACTGAATGAGTTTGGAGGTGTTCCCTCCTCTTCAGTTTTTCCAAAGAGTTTGTGAGAGGATTGGTGTTAATTGTTATTTAAATGTTTAGCAGAATTCTTTACAGTGAAGCCATCTGGTCCTGGGCTCTTTGTTGGGAGATTCTTGATTGCTGATTCAATCTCCTTACTAATTATTGGTCTGTTCAGATTTTCTATTTCTTTATGATTCAGTCTTGGTAGTTTGTGTATTTCCAGGAATTCATCTATTTCTTCTGGGTCATCCAGTGTGTTGGCACATAATTGTTCATAGTAGTCTCATAATTCTATTTCTGTGGCATTGGTTGTAATGTCTCCTCTTCCATTTCTGATTTTAGTTGAGTCTTACTCCTTTTTTTTTTTTTTTAGTGTAGCTAAATTTTGTTGATCTTTCCTAAAACCAGCTGTTATTTCATTAATTTTTTCTTTTGTTTTCTATTTCAGTTATCTCTGCTCTAATCTTTTTTTTCTCTTCTTTCCATTAATTTTGGGTTTAATTTGTTATTTTTCTATTCCTTGAGGTATAAAGTTAGGTGGTTTATTTGAGATCTTTCTTCTTTTTTAAATATGTCTTTACAAATACAAACTCTCCTCTTAGCACTGCCTTTAATGCTTCCCATAAGTTTTGGCATATTGCTTTTTTGTTTTCATATGTCTCAAGGTATTTTCTTAATTTCCTTTTTGATTTCTTCTTTGAACCATTGCTTGTTTACCTTTTGCCCTTTTCATAATAGAACCTTCCTCCAAGTTTTATCTGGGCATATGGGTTCCCAACTGGAAACTACTTTCCTCAGCCCACTTTGCAGGCAGCTGTGTCCATTCCTCCAAATTTGGACTGATAAGATGCTCTCTTCTCTCCTTCGCCCATTCTCATTGGTGAGAACTGGGAAAATTGCAACATCTATAGTGGCCATGTTGAAAGCCATTGTGAAAGATGGCAGAACCAGCCCACCCTCATGGATCCCAGTGTGGTCCAACAGATCAGCACTTCTTACCTGCCGTAGACTACCTGCTTCTGTTTGGACTATTATGTAAAAGAGAAATACATGTTTATCTCAATTAAACCATTATATTTTGTAGTCTTCTGTGATAACAGCCTAGCCTGTACCATATTGGTACTTTAACTTTACCAAAAGTGTTATGATAACCTGAGGAATTATGCAGAGTTGGCTTTGTTCTTTGTTGGCCTTTCTTAGTAAGACATTAAAACTAAGTGAGTAAATAAATTCTTATGAAAAATTAAATGGGGCCCTGACCTTCACAGGATATTTCTTCTTGACTCCAGCACCATACTGTACCTCACAGTGGTGAGCAGGAATGGATATTTTTATTTTTGTCTCTTTATCCAGTCCTTGCCCACTTCTGCACCTTCTTCTTGCCTTTTCTCTCTCTGTCTCTTTGCTTTCTATTCCAGGCAAAGCACCTGAAGCTGTCTTCTTTTCTCTCCATCTGGACACACTCTCTCCTGTGACTGGAGGGTCTTTGCACATGCCAATATGCATCTGGAGTGCTCTTCTCTTCCTCTTGGCCTCATTGCATTCGACTTACATTCATGTTTCAGTTAGCACCTCCCCCCAGAAGTCTTCCCTGATTCTTAAAACTACACATGTTTCTCTCTTATATTCTGCATTAATTCAGATCCTCTGAGGAGCAGATACCAAAAAGGGATTAGAAGTACAAGGGATTTGTTAGGGGAAATGCCTGTGCAGTTTCCAGGCAGGGGCTGGAGAAGCGGGCATCGATGGGGAGAGCCTTCAGACTGCGGTGCAGATCTGGCCCCTGTGAAAGATGAGGAGAAGGAAGAAATGGGAAGAGTCTCAAACTATGCACAGCTCCAAGAACATTTCAGTGAGGCCGATAGAGGGTCCTCAAGTGCAAGCCACCTACTAGAGGCACAGTATGTGCCCTGCCATGCTCAGCCATTAGTCCAAGGCTCTGTAGCAGCAGCAGCTGAAACTGTCATGCACACTGCAGTTGGAGATGCAAGTGGGGTATTACATTGGCCCCCATATATGCTCTCTGAGCCCCGTGCCTATGATTATACAGGCTCGTGTGACTCTACAGCCACTTCCCTTTCTGTTGCTCTACACTCCATGAGGGAGAGGACTGTGTGTGTTTGACATGGTATCCCTAAGGCCTAGCACAGTGTCTGGCACATTTTATAAACAAAGCAACTGGAACGTCTTTAAAAATTAATTTAAAATTCTTTAAATTTTAGAAAGATTTTAATTTATTCTCAAAATTTTCTTCAACCTGGTTTAAAGAGGAATGTGCCCTAAGGGGGAAAAAAAAATGAAGTTCAAAAAAATAATCTGTAATGATAGTTGTATAACTCTGAGAGCATTAACCTGAAAATCTCTTTTATTTTTTTTTAATTTTTTTATTGTTATGTTAATCCCCATACATTACATCATTAGTTTTAGATATAGTGTTCCATGATTCATTGTTTGTGCATAACACCCAGTGCTCCATGCAGAACGTGCCCTCCTCAATACCCATCACCAGGCTAACCCATCCTCCCACCCCCCTCCCCTCTAGAACCCTCAGTTTGTTTTTCAGAGTCCATCGTCTCTCATGGTTCTTCTCCCCCTCCGATTTCCCCCCCTTCATTCTTCCCCTCCTGCTACATTCTTCTTCTTCTTTTTTTCTTTCTTAACATATATTGCATTATTTGTTTCAGAGGTACAGATCTGAGATTCAACAGTCTTGCACAATTCACAGTGCTTACCAGAACACATACCCTCCCCAGTGTCCATCACCCAGTCACCCCATCCCTCCCACCCCACCCCCCACTCCAGCAACCCTCAGTTTGTTTCCTGAGATTAAGAATTCCTCATATCCGTGAGGTCATATGATACATGTCTTTCTCTGTTTGACTTATTTCGCTCAGCATAATACCCTCCAGTTCCATCCACGTCGTTGCAAATGGCAAGATCTCATTCCTTTTGATGGCTGCATAATATTCCATTGTATATATATACCACATCTTCTTTATCCATTCATCTGTTGATGGACATCTTGGCTCTTTCCACAGTTTGGCTATTGTGGACATTGCTGCTATAAACATCGGGGTGCACGTACCCTTTCGGGTCCCTACTTTTGTATCTTTGGGGTAAATACCCAGGAGTGCAATTGCTGGATCATATGGTAGCTCTATTTTCAACTTTTTGAGGAACCTCCATACTGTTTTCCAGAGTGGCTGCACCAGCTTGCTGAAAATCTCTTTTAGATGAAAATTTTTTTATTATGTTAGTCACCATACAGTACATCATTAGTTTTTGATGTAGTGTTCCATGATTCATTATTTGCATATAATGAAATTTAATGAAATAAATGTCCTTATGGCAGTTGATCAGGTCAAGTGGTAGAATCCCAAGCAAATCTTAAACCTAAGAATTGATTCACTGTACTTGGAAAGATGGTGTTTGTTCTGAGATATCTTTATGAGTTTAATAAAATACTCTATTTATAAATGGTTCCACATGTAAATAAATGCTTTATTTGGTCTACAGGGGGAAAAAATTGGTCAGATTTATTGGTCAACTATAAAAATGTAGATGATTCTCCCATGCTCACTGCTTTGAAGTTAGGCAAAGAGGAAATGTCAGCAAAGGGCAGGCATGAAATCTGGGCACTATGACAGTAGTGCATGAAGAGTCTTGACTCCCTGGGTATGTTGACTGTTAGTATAAATGTGGGTGGTCTCAAAAGTGCTTTGCTTATATAAGTGTAATGTATGGGAGTCTAGGGTACTGAGTGGCATTACCATGTGTGAGTCTGCCTGCTGTTGTCATCAACACCTTTGACTTTCCTGTTGCATCTTTGAGCTCAGTAGCCCTGGACATGTAAATTTAGATCCATAATTTACAAGTACACTCATGGTGCTGGCCTTATGTCTTCAGAGAGTGCATGAAATCAAGTGTTTGAAAGGAGAATCCAGTTTTGCCCTTGACTTGTCCTTTCAAATGCACCTGAACTTCCTCTAAGTTTCTTCACCCTAAATGGACACCGCTTTATTGTTTTATCTGATAATAACAGTAATATTAAAGCAATTCAGGATCAAGGGGGAGAATAAAATAAGACATCTGTAATTCTACCATCGTGAGAGAAACTGCTTAATGTTTTGTATAGAGACTTCTGGACTGACTTCATTTCTGCTCCTCGTTTGGCCATGGCTTCTGACACTGTCATTTTATGTTATGATATTATCATCTGTGTAGTTTTTTTAAGAGTTCTAAACTAATAACAAATATAGCTATTATTATAATGCTTGTATTTCATGCTTTCTGGGGATTGTATGATTTAATCCCACAACCACCCATGGAAGTAGGCAAAATTATTCTACTCTTCTTATATAGTAGGAAGTGGAGACCTTGAAAGGTAAAAATATCAGCTAAGAAAAAAACCAACATTCTAACTTGGACAAGTTCTCTCTGATTTGGGAGGAAAGAAGTCCTTTATGTTACATCATCTGATTATATTTTATGGATTATTACAGGCTATTTGTAAATCTTTCTGGAATGAAACATGAGATAAATCCCATACAAATGTACATATTTTAAGGGACCCAGGGACCTTGCTTTGTGAATAAATATATGGTCTGCCCTTCTGTGACCCCAGAAGAAACCATTTTGTCAAGGAACCGCTCTCCTAATTTATCTAACTTATAATTTCAGGGTTTCATAAAGCTAAGGCTCAACTGTAATTACTCCGAATGTTCCATCTAAGCAGTCATGATTTTTTTTTAACAAACTCTGGTGCTTGGTGACCTAATCTAGCATGTGTGCAACATCTCGTGTGTCTGCTTAGTTACTCCCAAGCTTTCCAAGTAGACCTTCACCGCTTTATGGCTGGTAAATATTCCCAGATACATTTTAGTGCTCTTGGTCTTCTAAATGGGATATAAATTCTATGTTTCATGTATGCATGCTTCAAGGGTGAGAGATGTTTCTGACTAACTACCTCTGTATCTCCAGTCTCAGATGCTCCATTAGGAATCTTGAGTGACTGGCTGAACTCATATTGAGGCAAGAGCTATTACTTGAACAGTTGGCAGACTTAGATTCTTCTACCTTGCATGCAGCCAACAATGTGCTTCCATTTATGCATACTCAAGAGCACAAACTCACATCCACACACATGATTCTTAGTTTACAATTTAACTTTTAGAAGAGGAGGAGTATTGGCCAACTAAACTTATGTATTAATCAAATTAAGGGGAAAGAGATCAAATCTATCGCCTCAAGTATTTTAAAGATTGAGTCAAGAGTTACAAACTTGAAAGGCTGGTAAAACCCAATCAGGCAGATCGCATAAGTGTATAATCCAGGCTCAATAGAAGCAATGAGGGAGATGGCCCTGGAGCAAACTGGAGAACCATGCCCACTTGAATTATTTTTTTAAAAAATATTGTGATGGCCAAACAAAACACACTAAAAGCTGAATTTAGACCAGGACTGGCTGCCATTTGAAAATTTCTAGGGACTGGAATGGAAGATTAGTACAAGACAGGGAAACATTTTAAGGTCTTAGAAGTTTGACCACTGTATCCAAGTAGATCCCTCCCTCCTTTTATCCTATTTTCCAGTAGTCTCTTTATTCTATTTTGTGGCAGTTTTCATAGTCTCTGTAAATAGTTTCCTTTGTTATGTGTTTACCTGTTTATAATCTCTCTCCCTCTCTTTCTCTCTATCTCTCTCTCTCCCTCCTTTCCTCCCTCCCTCTCAACTTTTAAGCTTCAGGAAGGCAGGGACTGTGTTATCTTGCTCCCATGGTTGTAATTAGCAGTACTAGCCAGGGACAGGCACATAGTTGGTCCTCATAAAAATTATTGAGGGGATAAAGCAAAGAGGGTGATATATCTTATCATCATGTGACATATCTTATTCATCTTGGTACCCCCAGCACTTAGTGCCATAAAAGTGATGCAATAAGTATTTGTTGAATGAAATTGTTGGTGCTCATGGTTCACCGCAGGTGGTTAACCACAACGAGGGTGGTTTACATTGGGTGGGGCCAAGATTTAGAAATAGATGTGGTCACTGGGCTGAGGATGTGTGGGTACTAGACCCAGTTCTGCAAGGAAATTCAATAAGACAGAAAATAGCAAGTTTTATATTATGGATACTAATAAGACATGGCTGGTAATCTGAGCAAGCTGTTGGCATCAGAGATGTCTGATGATAGATAAAAATAAGAAATCTAGGAATGGTCAGTGTTCCCAGATAAGGGTCTACAGTCTTGCCACAAGTAAGCCAACTGATGATAGAACTAAATCCATAGTAGCTGAAGGTTGAGTTTCACATGGTGGTAAGAAGAGGAATGGGGAGAGAAAGGCCCAAGTGGGCATAAGGCACTAAGAAACCACCTACGCATCTAACATGGGTTTAGGATTTTAAAATTCCAGAAATGGTTGCAAGGTGTAGACTCAGCCTCAGCATCCATGCAGAATAATCTCAGAAGCCCAGGGCAGGCTCACACCAGCATTAGCGTTCGTTGGTATTGAATTCCCTAATAAACTCACTCCCACTAAGGACACCATATTGCCAGTAACTAAGGGGCTAAGCTCAGTACCCTTGGCTATCAGAAGAAGAGCTCACTTTTTGTCCTGAGTGAGCATGATCTGAGAATGTTTAATTTCCAGAACTGGAGAACCTGTGTGGGTTAATGCTCTCACATGATATAGCAATTAGGTCTCTGGTTATAAATAACAGAAAGATTATTCAAACTAACTAAAGGGGAAAGAGGAATATATGGCTCATATAAACACCCCGTGTGAAGGCAGGAGCTGAGCTGGCCCATGGGCTTCAGCTCTCTCTGCCTGTGCCGCAGTCTCTCTGTTGGAGAGGGCATTCCCTATAGAGATTAGTGTAGCCTTGATGGTCAGGAGCATGAACCTGGGGAATCCCACAGTCTGGGTATAACTCTTACCTGTGCCCTTGACCTTAGACAAATTCTTCATCTATAAGATGTGCATGCTTAATAGCATCTGCATCATGCGTTGTTGCAAAAGTGAAATGAGCAAACAAATGGAAAATACTTAGAATAATACGTGGTACGTCGAAGGTATTCTACTGTTTTTGGTGAGCAGCGGCTCTGACTCCTAACCCAAGAGCTTTGATTCCAGGAGGCGGAGGATGATGCAGTCTGCCAATTCTACTTAAAGACAACATATCTAGGAAGGCCTGTCATGAGTTCAACCTGTGACAGAGGTCCTGTCTATGTGGAAGGAGGCCACCTTCTATCAAAAGGGGGAAAATTGAGAGATGAGGCAGAGATGCCTCTATCCACCAAAATTTGCTCTCCCCTTCTAGACAGTTGTTGCTAGGAAGTGACTGCCCAGCAACGGGCTACATTTCCCAGCATTCATCCCCCCTGCATGGGGCTGGGGAGGTAGGAGGACGTACACATGATTAGTTCTTGTTCATGTGTGGTGAGTGGAAGGGACGTCTGATAATCCCAAGCCAAGGCTTTTAAGAAGTGCTTGTGTTGGGGAACCTGGGTGGCTCCGTCGGTTAAGCGTCTGCCTTCAGCTCAAGTCATGATCCCAGCGTCTGGGATCGAGCCCCACATCGGGCTCCCTGCTTGGCGGGGGGCCTGCTTCTCCCACTCCCCACTCATGCTCTCTCTTGCTATCTCTCTCTCTCAAATAAATAAGTAAAAATCTTAAAAAAAAAAAAAAAAAAGAAGTGCTTGTGTTTCTTCCATGTGTTCTCTAGGATGTAGTTATGAGGAGGACATCGGTTCACAATCCTCTTTACACATTGGAATCACCTGGTAATCTTAACAAAATTAATAACAAGCCTAGTTTTATTTTTTTTTAAGATTTTATTTATTTATTTAGAGGGAGAGAGAGAGAGAGCGAGAGAGAGCATGAGTGGGCAGAGGCGCATAGGGAGAAGAAGAGGGAGAATCCTCAAGCAGACTCCTCCCTGAGTGTGGAGCCCAATGTGGTGCTGGATCCCATGACCCTGAGATCATGACCTGAGCCGAAATCAAGAGTTGGACTCTTAACTGACTGAGCCACCCAGGCGTCCACAGGCCTAGTTTTAAACCAGTGCTTCCTAACGAGGGGACATTTTTGTCCTCCCACCCCACAAGTGGGCATTTGACAGTCTGAGGACATTTTCATTTGTCACAACTTGGGTTGAGGAGTTCCTGGGATCTAATAAGTAGAGGCCCGGCATGCTGCTAAACAGTCTACGATACGCCAGACATCCTCACCCAACAAAGAATTGTCTGGTCCAAAGTTGGTCAAGGTTGAAGAACCCTGTCCTGGTGGGTGGAGAGCCACAAGCTAAGAGATGGAAGAGGCCGGAATGCCAGAATCACTGCCGTGAGGAAAGCTGCCTGTCAGTCTGGAACACCGACCGTGGACAGTTACCTTGATGAAAAGTAAAGCTCTCTAGTGTTAAACCATCAAAATTTAGCGTCTGGTTGGGACAGTCGCTAGTGTTGCCTTAAGTAACATAAGAAGAGAAATGCACTAAAGACATTGTAATTATTTAACTTATGAAATGGACATATAAGCTATTTTATTACTGTCTGCCTAGAGACAAATACTAAACTGTGGACCACTGTTTTCATTAAAATTTGCCAATAATTCACAGCACAGATTTCCCTAATTAAAATCTCCCAAATTAGTATGCAGTGATTTTGTGGCATGGGAATGGAATAGGAGTCTTTGCTTTATATCCCGGATGGAACATATTTGGGCCTGACCTTTATAAGTAGGTTAGATTAGGTTTCAACTCAAAATTTGTTTTTGTTTTTTGTTTTTTGTTTTTTTTGTATTTCCTCTGTTTTAGTCAGTAAATTTTAAGTTAATCTTTCACATCATCTTATTAGTTATTGTTTGTAATGAAGACAAGTTGGATTTGTGAAGTAAGAGAAGAAAAATTGTTACAGATGGTAGCTTTAGTAAATATTGTAAAAATGCCAGACTCTTGAATCTGTTTTCTATGCAAGTCACTGTGAATGTTGTGAAATTGGTTAGTATTGTAACTCTTCAGGGATTTTGTTATTTCAGGAATTTTAGAGAAAAGGGGGCAATCCTCTCAGTGTGTGGGGTTCAGGAGGGTCCACCTCCTGCTCTGGGAGTGGCCCAGGGATGAATAATAAAACACTGAACCCGCCGGCCATGTTGATTGATTTAGAGATGGTCTAGGTACCCAAGTTGGTCCAATTAGGGCCAATTTTGCTCAGGATCTATCAGAAGAGACATGTTTCTTTCTGTTGGCTGAAGCTATAAGGCTATCAGCCATGAGCTGCGGGTGGCCTTCTTACTTAAGGGTGAAGCCAGCATAAAGAAAAGCATAGATGAAAAATGAGAACGAGAGGAGGGAGAAGGCAGGAGAGAGAGAGATTGGGTTCTAATGACATCATTTCATTTGAGTGTCTGGGCCAAGTTATCAAGCCACACCTATGGCTCCGTGGAATTTTCATTAACCCGAGTCAGTTAAGTCCCCCTTTTTGCTCTTACGCCAGTTTGGGTTGAGTTTTCTGTTGCTTACTTTGATCTACTTTCAAGTAACTTGGGTGAGTTGATGTTGATTATGTCTGACCTCCAGGAGCTTACATCTGCATTCATTATGGTAGATTTTATTATCACTACTGGTTATGTGCTCCTTTCCCAGTAATGAACCTGTATCCTTACTCATTGCCATGAGACTGGCATTGTGTATCCTTTGGAAGGAGAATACTTCTCTAACTCATTGATGTTAAGCCTGGCCATGTCACTGGCTTTGGTCAATAACATATGGGAAGAAATGTCATATGCCATGTCCATGCAGAAGCCTTAAGGGTTATCATTGGGTCTGCCATTTTCCCTTTTTTTTCTCTGCCAAGTGGCCATCAAATCCCACGATGATTCTTCGAATGGAGAAGATATTGGGAGGAGAGCCTCAGCTGACCCAGGATCGACAAGTAACATGAAAAAGAAACACATTTATTTTATTGCAAATCACTGATATTTTGGGGTTGTTGTTACTGAAGCATAACCTAGCGAAAGCTGACTAATATACTTGTTATTTTTTTAATGCTTGACAAAGCTTATAACTGAATGCAAATGTAGAGCATCTATAATGTTGTTTGTCATTCATATCCTCAGTTATCAGAAATGAATTTGGGATGACTCGTTGCTTCTCTCTCTCTCTTTTTGGTGTTCATAACCCTATTATATGTAGTGGTAATCAGGAACATGGGCTTTGTCCCTGTGGTTTAATAACTGGTAAGCTCCTGAACCTGTCTGAATCTAAATGTCCTTCTTAAAATACTAATATCTTCTCACAGGAGTTTTGCGCATACTTAAACAGTGCAGAGCACATAGTAAAACACTGAGTAAATAGTAACTTTTGTTTTCATCGTTGTAGAAGAAAGTGCCCCGATGAACTCTTTTTGATGCTTCCAGTAACAACTCCCTTGGGTAGGGCCCAAGGTAAACTTATTAACCAGTATTAACCACTCCTAACGGATGGCATTCTGGGGAGGGTCCCAAGACATTACTTGTAAATTTGCATCTGTGCCATTCCGGGAAACAGTAAGTGGGAGAATGCCTTAGAGAAAGTGGGATGGGAGTTGAGGGAATATACTGAGGAGTGGGGTAGCCATTTATCCTCTGAATGTCTTTGTGCTCCAAATTTAAATGAAAAGGGAATGATAACCTGCAGGGTTAGTCCTTAAGTTAGACCTGAAAAGGATGCCAGAATGTAGTTGGTGTCCTTGAACGTTCTTCATTTACAAGTGGCATTTGGCAAATTTGTTTTGCTAGAGGGTGAATGTTACATTGGTTGAACTTATTTAATGTTCTTGGAAAAGAGGATAAGGAGTTTTATGACAGGAATATTTCTTAGGGCAAATATCTCTGGGTAATGAGGAGTAAGTCTTTTGAGTGATTTGGATTGAAAGGTGGGTGGGTGTGTGTGTGTGTGTGTGTGACATAGAAAAGGTCAGAACATGAGACCACAAGGGGAAAGGAGAAACTGGGCTTAGGAACATTATTGGGAATTTGTGTTCAGGTATTGTCAGAGGCTAAGGACATAGAGACTCATTCGTTCTGTTACTCATTCAGCAAACATTTATGGAGCACCTGCTACATGCCAGCCACTGTGCTGGACGCTTGGGGACACAATGGTGAGTGACATCAGACATTGCCCATGACCCTCATGGAACTTAAAGTCTAAGAAGTAACAGAGGTGATTAAATCATCACGTAAATAAATATGAAATCAGGTGAGGATAACCGCAAGGAAGGAAAGTAACAGGAACTGTGAGGATGTTTGCCAAAGGGATGTCACCCTGTCTGGTTGTGTCAGGGATATGACACGGTCAGATTTGTGTCTGAAGAGATTAATCTGGTTTCAGTGTTGAAATGTGGTGCAATAATGGGATCAGTTAGGGGACTAGAGCAGAGGTGCCCCGCAGGAAATGTGGATGGCCCAGACCGGGGAGGTGATCATGGAGGCAGAAGTGGAAATATCAGAAATCTTCAGGAGGTGAACTCCATTGAACTTGGTGAAGGATTGCATGAGAGAGAAGAGGGAAGTAAGATTGAGAATGACATCTGGGGTTTAAACCTCCCTCCCTGACCTCTAGGACCTCACAAACACACCATGAAAAATAATATGAAGTATATGCCCCAGTTTAAGCAAAATTAGGGCAGAGATAAATGGGATGTGATAAAATGTCCTGTTGCTGCCCCTTGAGCTGAGTTGCCTGAGAGCCCAGTGTTTGAACATCAGAGTATAATGTATTTGTTGCATAGTCCATAGCCAAAGTCAACACAAGCACCGAGAGTGTAATGTACCACTTGAGAACACAATTTGAATAGTCCAGCTCTGGGTCTAATTGTAAAGTCATTGTGTGGTCCTGTAATATTCTCCATCACCTCCCCCCCACCCCCCCACCCCAAATGCTCTGTGCTCTTTACTTGTCAGAGCTGTTTCCAAAGCCTGAGGGATGTCACGTAACAGCATGCTCTTCAAGGAATTAGCTTTGCAATTTAATGAAGAGAAACTTTTACGACTTCAGCTGTGCTCAGTGTTTATATTTCTCAGACTATACTATAGTTAAGGCTTAGTTATAAAAGCATACACTTAGACTTATATAAGTTATATAACTTATAACTCTATAATATATAACTTGTAACTCTTATAACAGTTATAAAAGTAAACGTTTACTGGGCGCTTGTTAGTATCACTTATAAATATTAACTAACTTGCTATGGACTCATGGGGACTCATTATTGTTCAGTGCTTATATTTATACCCAGGACTTGTTCCTCTGACAAATATTTACTGAGTATTTACTGTATGCTAGGACTGCTTCCAAGTAAACAATATAATATAATAAATTTCTTGTCCTCACAGGGCTTTTGCTCTTTTTGGGAAGATAACTAAGCAAAAACAAGTAATATAGTATATGTATGTATTTATACCACAAAGAATAAAACGGCACAAGGGATGTGGTGAGGCACACTAGAAAAGGCACTTAGCTCAAGAAGACCTTTGAAGGGAAGATATTTGAGCTGAGACAGGATTGATGAGAAAGAATTTTGGGGGCAGAAAGCATTTTGGTTGGGGGAAATAGCAAATGCAATTGCCCGAGGCAGGAAACGGCTTGACTTATTTTACAGCAGGAAAGAGAAAGCCATGTGCCTGGAATGTCTGAGCCTAGGAAAGAGGAGTATCTTTGGGGGTCAAGAGATTAGAAGCTCTTTAGGAACACAGTAAATAACTTGGATTTTATTCTAAATGCAGCGGGAAGCCATTGGAAGGTTTTAAACCAGAAAAGTCACATGATCTGAGTAGGATTTAAGATCGTTCCAGTTCCTGTGTGGCAGATGAACAAGGTAGGTACAGCGGAGTTTAAGAAGAAAGTCTGGTGGTTTGGGCCATCACTTTAGAAGAGAGGTAACAGAAAAGTAGGTGAATTCTCAGTATCTTTTGGATGTGAGCTGACAGGGCTTGCTGGTAGATTCGATACAGGAGATAAAAAACAGAAACAAGGGCAACTTCTGGGTTTTTGATCAAAGCGATTAAATCATGAAGCTCTATACTGAGGATTCAACCCAGATTTCCTTAACATTCCAGCAATCTCTTTTGAAAGGCAAGTATCTAATTGCCTGTTCTGGTGAGGAATTCTTCCTTTTGAAGTGTTATCTTATTATTCTATCTACAGGAAGCAGGGGGAAAGAGAGATTGATATTTATAGGGTGCATTTACATTCAGGTTTGCCTGCCCCAGATGTCTGCTCCAAGCCTTCTGACTGGGTTACTGCTAATAGCTGTGGGGCACTGGTTCTACCAGTGACACTGTCTGCCTTAGGGTCCAGTTCCTTAGTTCTAAAAGAAGACACAGAGCTTGACAATGTTGGCCTGACTGGCCTTCTTGCTGCCCAGTGCTGACTTCTGTTTGCAGTCCACTTCCTGGATCTGGTGTCATGACTTGCCCAAGAAGACGCTGTAAACACGCTCGCTAGCATGCGTTGACAGATTGGTTTCCAGAAGGGAATCTGGGCTGTGTTCAAGGCGTCTGATGGTCCCTGGAGGCCAGAAGATGACAATCTGGACCCTTTGTCTCCTGGCTTTCTACTGTGAGAGGGCCAGGCCCCGGAACTCAGTGCTGTGGTGGAGGGGGTCACCACTGTGGTTTGGACAGAGAGCAGGGTAGGGCAAGCTATCCCCAGGCTGCTCCAGAGTTGGCTTTAGACAAGAGACTAAGGTCAGGCCTGTGGTCGAAGTTACACATGTGTTCCTGGCAGAATTCACATCAGGATTTAGGAAAATATTTTTTTATAACTTCATCTGTGCTTGACAATGATCATTTCTTGGTTGGAGATGCATGGAGGGTCCTTTGGATGTATTCTTACTGTGGATGGAAATCTGAACTCTGACACTGAGTTGGTCATCGTTACCCCTTCAAACTTTGTAATGTCTCTTATTTGGGCCTAGAGGAGAGTGTCAATCAGTCAGGATCCTGGCAGGAAACAAGACTCACCTCTGATGGCTCAAATGCAAGAGAGTTAATGAAGGAGTGACTCACAGATGTATGGGCGGGGCTAAAGGAGCAAAGGGGGTTAAGGTGCCACCCAGAGGCTAGCAGCAGAGTAAGCTGTCACCAACCCGAGGGTGGAAGGGGACAAAGGGCAGAACTGTGATAACCTGAGCCAGGTGAGACCAGGAACCACAGAGGAGGAGCCCTCAGCAGCGGGGGAGGAGTCCCACAGGTACAGTCACTCCAAGAGAAGTAGCCCAAGGTGGGAGGAAGCAAGAAAGGATTACCCAAGCCCTCTCTCCTGTGATCTCCTTTCTGTCTGCCAGGAGAGAGGAGGGAGGAAATGGAGGCCGATGGATCAGGAGGGGCAAACAAAGACCCACCAGCCTAAGAGGAAATGTCATTCTTCACCCAAATCATAGGATTGGCGTTGTCTTTAAACACACAACACACCCCCCCACACACACACACACACCTTCTCCCAAAAAGGAAGTCCAACTTTGTATGTCTCATTATTCCTTGGGAAGTAGTGTTGTGTATGTGTAAGACACAATTATATTTTTAGCTATGTATCTTATCATTTAAAAAAAAAAAAACAGCAAACCAAAATTTGCATTTATTTATTTATAAATTGTATGTAGTATATGTGGGTTACCATGCTACTGTGTTGTGCACAGTGTGACATGGTAGGTAAGAGCCTGGCTCTGTAGCTCAGTTTCTTTGTACGATTGCTATGAAGGTTCCATGAGCATCTACAAAGCCCTTAGCATTGTGCTGGATGTGAAGTAAGCAGAATGGGGGTTATGTTGTAGCATAAAATGTCCCAAACACAAGCTTTTATGAGTGAGATAAAAATATGTAAACAGAAGCTTGGGGACACCTGGGTGGCTCAGTACGTTGAGCATCTGACTCTTAGCTTGGCTCAAGTCATGATCTCAGGGTCATGGGATCGACCCCCCACCCCCCCTTGCTCAGTGGGGCGTCAACTTGGGATTCTCTCTCTTCTCCTCCCGCTCTCATGGGCTCACATGCACGCTCTCTAAGATAAATAAATCTTAAATATATATATATATATATATATATATATATATATAGCCCAGGCCCTGGCACATTGTCAGTACTCAGTAAAATATTGCATGTGGTTATTGCTGCAAAAGTAATAGTCATTGTATTTAAATGACCAAAGAGAAAAAAAAAATCCATAATCATCTCAGATCACTGTAAAAAATATGTTGGCATATTTTTAGAACTTTTCCTAGAGATTCCATATACACACATACATATGTTGCCTAATTAGAATCATTGTACATTCCATTGTAGGCCCGTTTTTTAGTGGCTATGAAATATAACATCTTATAGGCTCATAATAATTTATTCACCCAACCCTATTGCTGGTTATTTATGTTTTTTTTTTTCTTTTTTTTTTTTAAGATTTTATTTATTTATTTGACAGAGACACAGCGAGAGAGGGAACACAGGCAGGGGGAGCGGGAGAGGGAGAAGCGGGCCTCCCGCTGAGCAGGGAGCCCGATGCGGGGCTCGATCCCAGGACCTGGAATCATGACCTGAGCCGAAGGCAGACGCTTAACGACTGAGCCACCCAGGCGCCCCTTTTTTTTCAATTTTAAACAACACTGTGATGAATATTTTTTAACAGCTTTATTGGAATATACAGTTAACCCTCGAACAACACGGGTTTGAACTGCGCAGGTCTGCTCATGCATGGATTTTTTATGCTACAGTACTATAAATGTATTTTCTTTTCCTTATGATTTTCTTTTTTTTTTTTTTAAAGATTTATTTATTTGAGAGAGAGAGAGTACACGTGAGAGCATGAACGGGGGGAGGAGCAGAGGGAGAGAGGGAGGCAGACTCCCCACTGAGCAGGGAGCCCAACTAACCAGGCTCCATCCCAGGATCCTGAGATCATGACCTGAGCAGAAGGCAGACGCTTAATCAACTGAGCCACCCAGGTGCCCCTCCTTATGGCTTGCTTTCTTTCTTTTTCTTTCTTTCTTTCTTTTTCTTTCTTTCTTTCTTTCTTTCTTTCTTTCTTTCTTTCTTTCTTTCTTTCTTTCTTTCTCTTTCTTCCTTCCTTCCTTCCTTCCTTCCTTCCTTCCTTCCTTCCTTCCTTCCTTCCTTTCTTTCTTTCTTCCTTCCTTCCTTCCTTCCTTCCTTCCTTCCTTTTCTTTCTCTCTCTCTCTTTCTTTCTTTCTTTCTTTTTCTTTCTTTCTTTCCTCCCTCCCTTCCTTCCTTCCTTCCTTCCTTCCTTCCTTCCTTCCTTCCTTCCTTCCTTAGATTTTATTTATTTATTTGACACAGAGAGAGAGAGCACAAGCAGGGGGAGCAGCAGGTAGAGGGCAAAGGAGAAGGAGGCCCCTTGCTGAGCAGGGAGCCCAATGTGGGGCTCAATCCCAGGACCTGGGGATCATGACCTGAGCCGAAGGTAGACACTTAACTGACTGGTTCACCCAGGCGCCCCTCCTTACAATTTTCTTAATAACATTTTCTTTTCTCTAGCTTACTTTATTGTAAGAATACAGTGTATAATACATATAACTTACAAAACATGTGTTAATTGACCATTTATGTTATTGGTAAGACTTCCTTCTAGTCAAAAGTAGGCTTTTAGTTGTTAGGTTTTGGGGGAGTCAAAAGTTGTATTTGGATTTTCTTTTTTTTTTTTTTTTAAAGATTTTTTATTTATTTATTTGACAGAGAGAGAGACAGCAAGAGCAGGAACACAAGCAGGGGGAGTGGGAGAGGGAGAAGCAGGCTTCCTGCCGAGCAGGGAGCCCGATGTGGGACTCGATCCCAGGACCCTGGGATCATGACCTGAGCCGAAGGCAGACGCTTAACGACTGAGCCACCCAGGCGCCCTGTATTTGGATTTTCAACTGCCAGAGGGTTGGCACCACCGAGGCCTGAGTTTTCCAAGGATCAACTCTAATTTACATACCATAAAATTCACCCATTCAAAGTGTGCCTTTAATGGCTTTTAGTGTATTCAGAGTTGTGTAACCATCACCAGAATCTAATATTTTTGTCACTTCAAAAATAAACCTGTACCCATCATAGCCCTCCCCATCTCCACCCCTCCTAGACCCAGGCAACCATTAATCTACTTCCTGCCTCTCTAGATTTGCCTAAATTCTAGACATTCCATATAAATGGGATCATACAATATGTCATGTTTCGAGACTGGCTTGAATCACTTAACATAATGATTTCGAGGTTCGCCCATGTTGTAACATTGCTATTACATAATTTCTTGTTATTGCTGTAGATCTCATAGTATGGACACATTTTATTCTTCCATTTGTCAGTGATGGATATTTGGGCTGTGTTCGTGATGTTTATAAATTAATCTGTGTACACATCTGAATTATTTCCTTTGAAGACACGTCTGACCATGAAAGCGCTGGGTCAAAGATGATGCACATAATTTCTAAACTTTTAATCATCAAACATAATGCACATAATTTCTAAACTTTTAATCATCAAACACGTCTGACACAGCCTGTCATTTGAGCACACTAATTACTTCTTTTGTCATTTGAAGGGTCACTGCTTTTCATCTAATGAACTACGAAACTTTTGTGTTTCTGTGACACCAGGCGATATTTGCAGCTCCTAATCTTCTACAGAACTATCCCTTGTGAATTCTATCCTATTTTGGGTGCCTGAGACTCTGGTGGGCAGTGGTATTCCTAAAGGGAACTAACTGTATTTACTTGTATCGATCTTTATCATTTCAACCAGAAACCCCCTACAGTCAGTCTGGCATTAATAAAAATCAACAAAGACTTGTCAGCAGCAGATGGTCTCTTGAAATTGTCTCATTTTGCCCTTTTAAGTACATTTTTCTGACTACCAACCTCCTGAAAGAATTTTGAGCCAAGGCTTCACGGCACACAGGCAGCTGAGTATCATTAAGCACATCACCTTATTTATTTAAAATATGTTCTATAGATAAACTGACTTTTCCCTTCCTTTAAGAATTTGAAGATAAGTGAAAATTTGTTTTCTACATGCTGTGGTTTTTAATCCAACATAGCTGTTACACTCTTAGGGTGGCCACCTGGGTAATATCTAGTCACACTTTTCCTTTATTATATGAGAGGATCCTGCAGGGAAGGCAGCTGGTGGATAAACACCAAGCTTAAGCCTTACTTGGTGTGAATCCTGGATAATGTTTACAAATAGAATGGTCTCTGCAGCAACCAACTCGCTGCAGATAAGAGAGCCACCTCATTTACAGCCGCATTTCATCTTTCCAAAGCCAGAAACACAGTCATTGAATCATGGTGAATAGAACAGCTTATTATTATTCCTTATGACGCCCTCACCTTCACCCCCGGAGTCTCTTCCTCCACTGATCTTTCAGGTCACAAGCAATAAAAGTGATTAAAATACTTTGTTCTTTGTACAAAGACCCATCGACTGTGCTTCTCGAGGCTCCCGATGTTGTTGTCAGTCCTCCTGATGGGTTTGCCTTCATCTTTACTCCACTAGCCCCTTGGGAAGAGCTCCATGCCTTTGTGAAACTGCTGGCCTAGAAGCGAAGAAAGTCTAGCAGGGACTAGTAAGTGTTTGACGTCTCCTGCATGTCACTTACGAGAAGCATTTTTACACAGGCTATCCATTTCAACCTCACAACTCCCCACGAAGTAGGTGCTGTTATACCCATTGTAAAAATGAGAAAGTTGAGGGACATCTGCTCTGTGCCTCTTGGCTGCCAGAGTGTAAAAAAATTCTAAGTGAATACAGACTTCTTATGATTTCAGCGTACAAAGTATGCTTATTCCTAAGCGTTAATAAAGGTAAACTGCTTGCTAATTTCTTTCCTATCAGTTAGAGACAGTGGCCAAAGCCTTTTAAAATAAATGCTGCAATGTTGTATTCTCCACGATGCAGAGTTCGGAGATAATGCCCCTCAAAAAAGAAGAGAGGTTCTATGGCCAAGAAATTTGGGAACTGTTGGGTTAAATTAAATTATGCAAGATTCTTGATTGCAGACCTTCTCAGAGACTCTAATATAGGATGTACATTGTGAAGCCCTAACATGGGTAGGACATAAATACTTTTTTTGTGGGACACCAATTAACATTTTAAAGAGCTGGTTTTTGTGACACACACAGTCAGAATGAACTTCTTAATGGCCATTCTTTTTGGGTTTAATTTTTTAATAGGTTCAGAGGACACAGAGGTATTTAGTGAAAAAAAATATGTCTCCCTTTAACCTTTACCTCTACATTAGGAGAAGGAAGGGAAAAATGAAGGGGGGGAAATCGGAGGGGGAGATGACCCATGAGAAACTATGGACTCCGAGAAACAAACTGAGGGTTCTAGAGGGGAGGGGGTGGGAGGATGGGTTAGCCCGGTGATGGGTATTGAGGAGGGCACGTTCTGCATGGAGCACTGGGTGTTATGCACAAACAATGAATCATGGAACGCTACATCAAAAACTAATGATGTACAGTATGGTGACTAACATAACATAATAATAAAAAAAAAATATTTACCTCTGAGATTCTCTTGAGAAACAACCATTGATTTCAAGATCTGAGATATCCTATGCATGTGCTGCAACCATGTTTGTACGTATGTATGTGCATATATGTGTGAGTATATATATGTTTCGATTTTGAGCACACTATATACATTTTTCTGCACCTTGCTTTTTAAATTTAATATATATTGGAAGTCACTCCATATCAAGACACATGATGCTGTGTTACTTGTTTTAAGACCCACTTAATATTCTATTGTATGGTTGTGCCCTCATCCATTTAACCAGTACCCGACATACGGACAAGTAGAATATAATATTTCTAATTTTTCCTGCTAGGAACAGTGCTTCAGTGGGTGCCCTTGTGCATCTGTCTTTGTCCCCATGGTGCTTCTTGTATCAGCCTTTGATAAAAACCAAGGGCATAAGATAATAATAATAATAATAGTAATAATAATATGTGACGCTGACGATCTGGCTTGATCCAGAGATATTGAGAATTTAGAGTTCTGGAGACCTATAGATCCAAATCCTAAAAAAAATGTATTGTCTGAAGTTGTTTAAGATAGAAGAAACAAAATATAGATTATTTTTTCAGAGATAAGAAAAATTAAGGTTTTTTAAAAAATCCATTTCAATGAAGAAATAACGAGGTTTGAAGTTAATAATTGTATGTGTGTTCCTGCTCGTGGCAAAATGAAACTTGAGGCATCGGACCTCTAAGAACCGGGATTTCCTACATGCATAACCTTTGATTCTTGATTCAAACCATAAAGCAGACTCTTTATTCACCCTGGGTTGGAAGCAATGGTTTCGCTTCCTCACAATCTTGTCTTGCTTCTCATTTCTGCCAAATAGCATTTAACTGATGCCCAATCTTTAAGCCTTGTTTTTTCTCTTGAACATATTTCTCCCTTTTCTTTTTTGTGTACTGAATAGGAAAAAATAATAAAACAGAGAGTAACTCTTCATGCAACAAGAAATATAGTATTTCTTTTTTAAAAAGATGTTGATGTCTAGTTGGAAGTCTGCTAGAGAATGTGATAGATTTTTGTGATATTTTGTTAAATGGCTTTATTGATCATGTCTTCCATATTATTTTAATCAGTTTGATCAATGGGGGTTCAATCTTAGCGCACGCTGAGCAAATTTCCTTGAGGCCAAATTACTATCAGGACATCATGTAATTTCAGTGTATTTTACGTTGGCTGGTCCTCCTTTGGGAGAGTGTCAAGTGGTACATTGTAGCCACCACTCATCATAAAGTGCCATTACTATAGGTTAGGCGCTCTGCGTGTGGTGTCTGATCATTTGTACAATATGTTCAGTATCCTATGATCCTGTATTAATAGGTGGGTACTGCTGTTCTCCCCATTTTATACATAAAGAAACCAAAGGACAGGACAATCAAGTAAGTCCCTCTAGACCACTCAGCTAGGATGTTATCGAGCTAGAATTTGAACCCATTCTTTTAAAATCTTGACCAAATACGAGATGGCCTGATTCTTCAGGTCGTATTTGGATTCTTCGAAGCCTGAAGATATGTAATCAACAGTGCGAGAAGAGGTTTTGTCACTGCTCCAGTCGAGTTATACCTAGCAGTGTGTGGAGGGTCCCCAGAGCACACAGCCCTCCACAGTGGGGCGCTGTGTTCTCCTACATCTAAGCTCGCTAGGCCAGAGGATGGAACAAGCTCAATGACACAGGTGACTCTTTCAAGGAAGGAGATGCTTTGACCCTTTTGTGAACTCCCCTGGGACAGAGGTCATCAGCTACAGGGATGTCCAATCATAACTGTATGTCAGTTAGATGGGCAGGTCCCTCACCATGTTCTAATAGAAACAGTCGCCAAAATTTTCCCTCAAGAATTTTTACAAATATTAGCTGCTCCCTCCCTGTGTTTTAATGTGTAGAAATGGTCCGGATGCCTAGAACCCAGTGTGACATTAAGTTTTCAGATTTCCCCTTTGTGTCCAGGGGCTGATGGAGGGTCATTATGTAAATCCTGTGGATTAAGGTGTTTTCAGGTCACAAAGAGGAATTTGACCAGAGGATTCCCAGAAACACGAGTCTAATTTGATTCTGATCCTGGGCTCTTAATCACTGCTGTGCTGCGGGCCTCTGGTCATTTGCATTTGTCCTCTGGGCAGTATAAACCCATCTACTGCTGGAAAAATCTCAAAAACTGTATATCAAGGGAACGAACACCTAATGAGAGCCAGGAACTATTAGATGCTCCATATCCCTATAAAAAAGGGATTGTTGGCACCGTTTCACCAATGACAAACTACCGGCTGCTGAAACTCAAATGGTGAAATGCCCAAACCAGGATTCAGATGCAGGGCTTTGCAAACCCTTGCTTCCGTATGCAGTCATTCCACATGTTCTGTTGCCTCCCCAAACAAGCGAGATGCAGGAATCAGAGCCGAGAGGGAGTCTCGATTGCCAGGTTCAGTTTCCTGCCAAGGCAGGATGTAATTGCAGGGCTGAGTCTAGAGCCTATGATAAGCTGATACTAAACTTGTTCTTGGCAGAACATCTGGGACGTGTCGGGGTTAGGGCAGGAGAGGGGGAGGAAGAGGCTTAGGTGCAAGGATCCCTTCATAACCTCTGTTCTCCTCTTGCTTGAGCGTGACATTTCCTGAAGGACGGTCCTAAATATTCAGTGGTCTCTCAGATGTGATATAGAGGTCTTCAAAACATTCAGGCCTGGAGACATGGTTGTGATAGTATGAGTTGTTTTGCTGTATCTGAACTTGGTCTTCATCTCTTCTTGCGACCCTGGCTTGGGTTATTTGGATGTGATGTCATTTGGATGTGATGTCTGTTGTGATGTAACAGGTAACGTTGTGAAACAGGCTGCCGACGCTTTCCCTGTTGACCACACCTGTCCCCAACACTGTCCTAGGTTAACAAGGAATCAAGCACCAGTCGAAGCGCTTTGTTTTTGTAACTTTAGCTCTGGTTTCCTTCTTTTTTGCAGAAGAGAAATCAATAGATATGCTGCTTTTATATAACATTTAATTCCTAATAGGTATCATTTCCTTTGTTTGATTTTCTTATTATCTGGAAGAATGTTAGATGAGGATATACTCTTGCTTTTACAATTTTTTTTCTTCTTCTTCCTTCCCTTTCTTTCTTTCTCCCCCCGCGGCTCCCCACCCCCTCCGGCCACCGCCTCTCTTTCTCTCTTTCTTTATTTCTTTTTCAAAGATTGAAGGGTTCGATGCTTTGTGGCTAGCCACACAAAGGCAGCTATAAATTTGAGAAACTCCACAATGCGCCATGCTTCATTCTCCACTTTGTTTCCCCCAGTGATCGTCATTTTGTCGGGGTAATCGCTAACTGGAGGACTCCTCACTGAAAAGAGGAACACAGCACAAGGCTGCGGGGCTTCCTGATACCCTATTGTTTGAGCCCTGCTTTGATTTTCCTTTTCTTCGACGTGTGAGCTGGGCTCTGTCATTTGCTTTTCTCTCCTCTCATCGATCTTGCTGGAGACCCTAGTTTAACTGAAACATAAATTTCATCAAGCCAGCCAGGTGAAGAGGAATCTATTTTCCTGAAATTGGTCTTTCGGGGCGAGGTTTCTCAGTGTAAAATGTTGTGGAGGAAATTCTTGCTGCTTTTTGGGGTAAGGGGTGGTGAATAAGGGTAGAGTTTTGAGAAGAATAAGGTTTTCCTTTTTTGTTGTTGTTGTTGCTGGGTGAACTGGGGACACCCCGGACCCTGGAGCCTCGACTCAGCCTGTCCCAAAGATGTCACCGAAGGCTCTTGGTTTTGTCAAGGGAAAGAATTCCAGCACAGACACAGCACAATGAATGAGCAACACAAGTGGGAAAGTTTATTAAAGCCAAAGTACACTCTCTAGATATGAGAGCAGGTGAGCTCAAGAGACAGAGAGAGCTGCATACCCTGGGTGTTGGATTTCTATTTTTTATTGACAGTTGTTAACTAGGGGCTGGAATATTCATTACTTGGGGCCGGTATTTCTTGGAAACAAGGTTTCCCATTTTTTCTTCCTTATTTGGTCAGGGGTTTCCCAGTTGGTCATGACACCTGCCATCTTGGGCCTGTCTAGTGTGATCTGCCTTCTTGTGGAGTGCTGCCCAGACAGGCCTCTGACTTTCCCCATAGCTGGCCATGACTTCCCTGTTGTTGGCCTCCAGGTATCCTGTTAGAACCTAACTGAACTGCATACTCTAACATGATTACAAGGGCAGAACCAAGCATCTTTTTTTTTTTTTTTAAAGATTTTATTTATTTATTTGAGAGAGAAAGAGAGAGCGCACAAGTTGGGGGGAGAGGCAAAAGGAGAGGGAGAAGCGGGCTCCCCGCTGAGCCAGGAGCCCAATGTGGGGCTCGATCCCAGGACCCCAAGATCATAACTTGAGCCGAAGGCTGACGCTTAACCCGCTGAGCCACCCAGGCACCCCTGTAGAACCAAGCATCCTAATGGTTCTCCATTCATCTTAAAATTTAGGCAGCCAGCAGCACTTGATTACAGGCCTCATGTGGTGCGGACAGCTTGGGAGCATAAGCGCTAGTGAGGAAGACAGATAGTATATCCATAAGCAGGCAAACAAACACAAATGTGACTGTGGAAATAAACACAGCACAGACGCATACCATGAAGCAAAACAACGGGTGGAAGGTGGTGACTATGGGCTGCTTGAGCTAAAGAAACCTAAGTCTTCGCTTTTGCGTTGAACCAAAAGGCAACTTTGCAAATATCTGCCTGGGATAAAAGCTTTCCAAGAAGGAAGTGCCATTGCAAGTGCCTGAGGCAAGAACAAGCCTGGCATGTTTGAGAGACAGGAACATGGAAGCTGTTCTGAAAGAGAAGAGGAGCCGGTTTGTGGTGAAGAGAATGAAGGCACTACTGACAAAGGAAAAGGACTGGCTCAGGAACCTAAAGGAAGAAGACGAAAAGAATCGCACGCACTCTCTGGCTAGTACACTGTATGGTGCAGATGTATTTTTTGAAAGAGCTTTAGTGAGATGTAATTTACGTAACCAACATCCCATGAAAAATGTTTATGCATTCGAAATGTTACCCATTTAAAATGTACAGTTCAATGGCATTTAGTACATATTATGGCAACCATTGCCATCATCTCTCCTTAGAACATTTCATCATCCCCAGTAGAAACCCAGTACCTATTAGCAGTCACTTTCCATGCTCCCAACCCCAACTCTAGACTGAGGCAACCATAATCAACTTTCTGTCTCTGCATATTTGCCTATTCTGAACATGGGATCATACAATCTGTGGTCTTTTCTGACTTCGCTAGAATGATGTTTTGGAGGTTTTTTCCTATGTTGTAGCACTATTCATATTTCGGTCCTTTTTATTGCCAAATAATATCATTGTATGGATATACCGCATTTTATATATCCATTCATCAGTTAATGGACATTTGGACTTTTTCCAACTTGGGGCTATTTTGAATAATGCTGCTATGAACAGTCGTGTACAAGTTTTTGTGTGGACATATGTTTTCATTTCTCTTGGGTTAAATACCTAGCAGTAGAACTTCTGGATCATTTGGAAACTTTATGTTTAATATTTTGAGAAACTGCCACATGGTTTTACATTTACACCAGCGAAGTAGGAAGGTTACAATTTCTCTGTATCCTTAGTAACACCTATTACTGTGCATCTTTTTGGTGATAGCCGTACTGGTGGGTGTGAAGTGGTAGCTCATGGTTTTGATTTGCATTTCTCTAATGACCAATAATACAAATATTTTTTTCATGTGCCTATTAGCCATTTGTATGTTTTCTTTGGAGAAATGTCTATCTAAATCCTTTGCCTATATTTTTATGGGGGTGTATTCTTTTTATTATTGAGTTATAAGGTTTCTTTTTACATTCTGGAGCTACATTCTTTATTAAACATATGATTTGCAAATATTTCTCCCAAGACAGCAGGTTATCTTTTCACTTTCTTGATGGTGTCCTTTGAGGCACAGAAATTTTTAATTTTAGCGCAGTCTAATTTATTGATTTCTTTTTTGCTTTTGCTTTTGGTGTCTTATCTAAGAAATCTCAAGGATGCTATGATTTACTACTGTGTTTTCTTCTAAGAGTTTTATAGGTTGTTTTTTGTTTTGGTTTGTTTTGTTTTTGCTCTTAAATTTAGGTCTGTGATATACTTTGTTATTTTTTTGTTTATCCAATGAGGTAGGTAACCAAATTCATTATTTTTCATGTAGCTATCCACCAGTCCCAATATGATCTGTTGAAAATACCATTCTTTCCCTATTGAACTATGTTGGCCCCTTTGTGGAAAATCGATTGACTGTGAACATTAGAGTTTATTTCTGGGTTCTCAAGAGAATGCATCTTTAATTGATGGTGTTTTCCTAAGATGGGGTGAAGCCTTCAGAAAGCCAAGCTCTGGTGGGTGAGTAAAGCACCTGGTAACTATCAGATAAATTCTGGATTGAAGGGGCTTCATTTTTGGGGGGCTATAACATGTATTTATGGATGATGGCTCTGGTATTACTTAACAGCACTGGAAGGAATCTTAGGCAATTCCTAGACCCTTGATAGGACTACATTTTAGCCATTCTTGACAGGGCCATACCTTTTCTAGAGCTTACTTTCTCTTTCCTTTTTACTGCTGTAACATAACCTAGGTTGAAGAGATGAGATTTACAGAGGTTGGAGTTTGCACATTTAAATTAAATGATACATATAACAATGTGAATAGAACAGAATGGGCAGATATTTGAGATCAGATGACCACACAAATTCAAGGGTAAGGATTTCTCAATTTAGCAAGGTTTTTGAAATAAGCGGGAAGAAACATAGACACTGGGCATTCATCCTCCAAGATTCAGGCTTCTCCCTAAAGCCTTTCCCTTGGGGCGGGCGCCTGGGTGGCTTAGTTGATTAAGTGATCAGGTCATGATCCTGGGGTCCTGGGATGGAGTCCCACATTGGGCTCCTCCTGCTCTGTGGGGAGCCTGCTTCTCCCTCTCCCTCTGCCTGCCACTACCCCTGCTGGTGCTCTCTCTTTCTGTCAAATGAATAAAATCTAAAAATAAAAAATAAAGCGTTTCCCTTGGGAAATTTCTTTCTGGACCATCCGTATGTAAGTAAACACTCCAAAATGCATCAGTATCTCTGGATCATCTCCTAAACTCAGGTTCCAAATGTCTTCCTGAATATTCACACTAGGACACCTACTAATACCGAAGATCCCAAACAGAAGAGTTATCTCTGACATCTTCTAAGAGGAAACAATTTATCCATTGCTACAGGTCTTATCTCACCCCTGAGATTTCCATTCTTCTGGTCTCCAGCTGATTCTCCTGACATAGTGCAGTAACCTCTGACCAGACACTTCCCATGGAGTTTATCTTCCAGGTAGATTGGGTTAATTTTGTTGGAAAACCTCCTTGATTGCATCAGCCTTTGCACCCCCAAATCTTCATTGCCACTAGGATAGAACCTAGACTTAGCTTAAACTTCAACATTCTTGTCCACCTGGTCTTTCGTTTGCTTTCCAAGCCTGGGCTCTCACTTCTTCCATACTCATGTTTCACTTCTAACCAAACACAGT
The DNA here is from genome assembly GCF_964656455.1 of Halichoerus grypus. NCBI lineage: Eukaryota > Metazoa > Chordata > Mammalia > Carnivora > Phocidae > Halichoerus > Halichoerus grypus. Next base: position 180,778,015 of record NC_135712.1, read on the forward strand.
TCTTGCGTTGTTTCCTGGACATGCCTCGACCTTTTCTGCCTTGGGGCTTCATTCACCCTTTGCCCCCCCCCCATAATATGTTTGGCACTCTGCCTCCCTTCTCCTTATACAAATATCCCTGTTTTTTCCCAAGATGATATAAATCCTGTATCTTCTCTTTAGTTCAGAGTTAAATGATGGGTCCAAGTCCCAAGCCTTAATAGCTTAGTTACATCATGGAGAATTGCAAACTGGCAATCCACAGGCTGACTCCAGTTTATAAATATGTTTCTTTCATCCATATAGTGTTTCAAAACTTTTTTTGCATTAGTTGCCAGCAGTTAAAAACCTGAGGTTTTACATTTAGGAAAAACAAACAAACAGATTTCCAGCCAATTTGAAAAAAAATTCCATTCCCACATGGCCACTATGTATGTTTGTTCTATTGAGCTGTCCCATTCAGCCAAAATGTGTGTGTGTGTGTGTGTGTGTGTGTGTGTGTGTGTGTGTGTGTGTTTGTACCAGCACCATTGCCCTGTGTCTGATACCCTTCACTCATCTACATTTCCCATACCGCCCCTGTGGGAATTTGACTGGGCAGTTAGTCCTATAAAATCTTATGATTTTTCTTTGTCATCTTGAACTGTTAAATCATTCTTCCATTGCTCTTCACTGTTGGTATATTTGTCTTGGATGCCTGTTAAACTGAAATGCTCATAGCATAGTACCTACGGTGAAATCTTGTATGTGTAAGATACTAAATAAATGCAGAGGTAACTTAACCTCCCATTCCTTGCTCATAATATCCCACCCTTTGGGGCACCTGGGTGGCTCAGTTAGTAAAGGGTCCGACTCTTGATCTCAGTGTCATGAGTTTAAGCCCCAAGTTGGTCTCTGGGCTGGGTGTGGACCCTACTTAAAAAAAGAAAAAAAAAAAAAAACCAGAATATCCCACCCTTTGCTTACATGGATTTAAAGTAGTATTTTTGAAAGATCTGTATCACAAGGGTATAGAAGAGGAATCCAAATAAAGAACCAGGACCAAAGAAACAAAGAGAATGCAATAAACATGGTTGCCATAATTTCATGTATAAAGAGAAAAGAGGGATAAGATATACTTTATTTCAGGGAGAACCAAATCTGCAAGCTGAACCCACAAAAGGGTCACTGACCAGTGTTCTGGCTTCATTATTTATTTGTTGGATGTAACTGGTTTTTATTTTTAAATGACATTTTCTTTCAAATGAAATAATCAATTCAGGGCTTTCAGTAACGTCATCATAATGGAAATTAAGTCTTCCATTTTATTTCAGTTGATTTTAAAAATAACTCTGTGGGTCACAGTTGGTTAACATTTATTGCTTTTATTTTTAGGAGTTGGCAAAGGGACCTGTCTCTATTTTTCCACCAACGGTTTCCAGGTTTTCAGTGTCTTCCTCTCTCCATGAAGTTTCCCAGCATGGAGTGCCGGGCACTGTCCCGTTGGTGACCAGTTCCCAAGATGGTCCTGTATTTTTCAGTGTTTTATCATTAATATGAGGTGAGGCAGATCTACAATCCATTTGAAGCTTTCCCTTAGTCTAATACGGATACCTGGCATACTTTCCTTCTAATGTGACTCCATAATAGCCTCTTAGACTAAAGATTTTAAGAGGAAATCTCTTTAGGACTCTAAATGGTTGTAATCATGACTATCATCCATGTAAGCACCTCGTAAGGGAAAATGTTGCGCTGAAGAAGCAGCTCTTAAGGCTGGAAGCTCTGATGAAGGTCTCAGAATACAATGGTGCTTTTTGGCACCCAGAGTATTTGTTACTCCTACACTAACATGGGTTTGGAACACGAGGTCTCCTTTGACCCATGAACCTCAGAATTGTACATGCTCACCGACTAAAAGATACTTCCATTGAATCATTGTTACATCTGGTGCTACCGCTCTTGAGATTTTTCTTTAAATTTGCTGCCTTTTTTAAACTAAAAAAAAATTTTCTTGGGTAACTTTACATGACTACTATAAAAGGAATACCAATCTTCATAGCCTAAAATTGAACATTATTGGAATATTAACTGCAATGAAAGCACACCAATATTATTCAGTTCTGTCTAGGTCCTCTTGCCCCCCAGAGGCTCTGCTTTCTCTCTGTACCATAGGGGATAGAATTGGTTTTAGAGAGGGGCTACACATATAATAGCACCAAACTGAGACTGCCCGAGGGCTATTCAGAGGGATTAAAAGAGGACCAGAAACTGATAACTTTTTACCCTGGGATGCAATGTTACTTAGGGGCCCCTCTGGGGATCCCATGATGTCATCTCAAGCAGGGACACAAGCACCACCCTTTAGCGATCCCTGGATGGATTGGCAGTTTCTGCCACCCCCAGTGTATTTCAGAAAATGTTGGTGAAAGCTTTCATCCTTAAGTTAAGAGGGAATTGAGGTAAGTGAACTTGCAGAAAAATATCTCCACTGTGAACGCCTGCATGAAGTTTGCTCTTTAAAGAAAGGTGTTACAGGGGGCGTCTGGGTGGCTCAGTGGGTTAAGCATCTGCCTTCGGCTCAGGTCATGATCTCAGCGTCCTGGGATCCAGCCTCGCATTGCATTGGGCTCCCTGCTCAGCGGGGAGTCTGCTTCTCCCTCTCCTTCTGCCCCTCCCCCCTGCTCCTGCGCTCTCTCTTGCCCACAGTCTCAATCTCTCTCAAATAAATAAAACCTTTAAAAAATAAAAATAACAAAAAAGAAAGAAAGGTGTTACAGCAGTGGCCCAGATCAGACTGGTTTAACTTTCCTGTCTCCCTCCTTCAATTTTTCCCTTCCTCCTTCCTTCCTTTTTTCTCTCACTCCTTTCTTTGTCTTTCTCCTTTCTTCCCTTTCTCTTTTCTCTTGCTTCTCTTCCTCCTTCCCACTGCTTATTAGTCATCTTCACAGAACACACACCTGTGGGAGTGTGTTTGTGATCATTAAGTGCAGGAGCAGACTTCAGATGTCCCCAGGGTATGACCTGTAATTCCCAGTTTACCTAGTTCTGTGATATTCTTAGGGCTGCAGCAAAGTTCTCAGCAATGATGCTTGTTTAGGGTATTTTTTAAAGTTCTGTGTCTCACTGCAGCTTTTACCCACCTCCCCATCTTCTAAGAAAGTAAACTAAAGTCTAAGGAAATTGAAATTGGGCATTGAACTACAGGTTCACGGGGCTCTGTTGGCATGAGCAAAGCCGATGCATGCGTGCTCAGTGATTTCTGAAACCCAGGTGACAGTTCTTTCCCCTAAACAGAATTTTAGCTTTTAATTTTTCAGTTAGTTATGTCTTTGGCATTGGAGAAGCAGTTTGCAGAGAAAAGATAGTCAACATTTGTTGGCTTTTCTATTCAGCTCTACTTCAGTCTTCTTCTTTGGGGAATTGCCCAGCCAAGGTCTATTTTCCTAGTTGCTGAAGGAGCAGCCATTTTATACCACAGGACCCTGTTCTCTTTTAAGTTTTGATTTGTCCAGGGACAGGCACCTGACTCCAGGTAGACCAATTGGACCTCTTCCTGGGATGCTTGAACTTGGGACCCTGAAGGTTGAGGTTTTCTCTTTCCAGGGACTGAAGTTATAAAAGGTGAAGCTTGGGAGCTGTTGTGTTTTTCCACACATTACAGCCCTGTAATTATATTTTTCTTTCTTATGATTTCCTTAATAACATTTTCTTTTCTGTAGCTTACTTCATTGTAAGAATATAGTATACAATACATATAACATAGAAAATATGTGTTATTCAATTATTTATGTAAGGTTGTATCAGTAAGCAAGGCTTCTGGTCAACAGTAGGCTATTAGTAGTTACATTTTGGGAAGTCAGAAGTTATCTGTGAATTTTTGACCACGTGGGGTAGGATTGGCACTGCCTTTTTTTTTTTAAAGATTTTATTTATTTATCTGACAGAGAGAGACAGCTAGAGAGAGGAAACACAAGCAGGGGGAGTGGGAGAGGGAGAAGCAGGCTTCCCACGGAGGAGGGAGCCCGATGGAGGGCTCGATCCCAGGACCCTGAGATCATGACCTGAGCCGAAGGCAGACACTTAACGACTGAGCCACCCAGGCGCCCCAGGATTGGCACCCTTAACCCTGTGTTGTTCAAGAGTCAACTATGATAGTCTTTCCCCATATTACAAATTAGAACCTGAGGCCCCAAAAAGTTAGGAAATATTCTCAGAATTACCCAGCTAGTAAAGGGCAGAAGCAGGACTTGAACCTATGATGGTCTAACTTCAGAGTTTATTGGTTTTCCCAGTTTCACCAATGTAACCTCCCTACTCACAATTCTTTGATTTTTCTCTTATTTGTGCTAGTTGCCTTTTGTTGTAAAGGATGGACTGAAGATGGACTGAACTGACTGGCAATCTCTTCCAGGATTTATAAAGATGGAAGGAACCTTCCAGGTTAAGTTCTCCAAACCTTAACTTATTTTACAGATCAGGAGCTATAGCCTAAGAAGCAAGGATATGTGCCCAAGGTCACCTAGCTAGGGTAAGGCAGTCCTGTAACTTGAATTTATCTTCTAGCACCAAGATGTTTGCTTTTTCACTCAAACACATCCTTTTGGTCTAAGCTTAAAAACCACTTCCTCCACAAAAACCTTTCCAGTCCTTAGACTGGATGAATTGCTTCTGCTATGGGGTTTCCTACTACCCTCCCTTTCTCCATTCATAGCATTTTATTCCTGCCTTATGTGCCTGTTAAACAGCCCGTCTGCCCCAAACAGATAGTAGCCTCTGTGAAGACAGGAACCCTATGTATCTTGTTCATTATGGCCTCTTGGATGGCATATGCTTGCTATGCCTAAGTGGCAAATAAATGAGTGACTAAAACAGCACATGGGATCTGCAGCAGTGTTGTGGAGTTTAAGGCAATTGGGCTATATTGTAGTGGAACATATCTTCCAATTGTAATTCTTTGGTTTTTGCTGTGTTGAACATTTGCTGTTGTAATCATCTGCGTAGCATTTAAACTTGTAGCTTTGGGGTCAGAAACACTCATAGATGAATTGCCAGGAGCCATGTTTCTTTCTTTCTTACATATTAACTTCAGTTTGCTAGAACAGGTCTCTGTCACATGTACACAGTAGTCCCTAGCAGGTACATGAGCTAAGACGAGGCCCCATATGAGAAAGCAGGAGGAGAGCAAGTAATTCAGACCATTGTATACATTACTGGTGGTCTTTAGCATTTGTATTTTGGAAGAAGACTGGGATGACCGAAGTGAACCTCTAATTTTTGAACTATATAGGAAAGGTTGGAAATGAAGAAAAGAAGTTATATGGCAGGATGGGAGAAGCCTAGGGAGAGAAGGTAGCCTAAGAGCTAAGGCTTGCTGGGAGTGACAATGGAAGGAACAGCCATCCCTTACTGAATTGGATAGGTTTTCTCCCTTTTGACTAAACACTGTGTTGGATCACTTCAAGTCTCTTGCCTAGAGCTCATCTACTTTTTCTCCTAAATTTTTATTTCACAAGTTGTATTAAACTCATTATTAAAAAATACTCCATGTACCCATGCAGCTGGAATATAAACCATCAGTTGAGTTTCCAACAGACACAAAACCATAAGGATTTTGGAGAAATGGAAATATAGTCCTTAGATGACTCTAGAGAAGAAGACAAATATGGCTGGAGAAGCAAATTAGCATCAAATGCAAGATGACTCTGCTAAAGCCCTACCAGGTGTGGAGTTTGCAAGAGATAATCATATTCCCATCTCTCTAAGTTCAGAAGGAGGAATGAAGTGGGGATCAAGATATGAGCTCTACTGATGATGAAGCCACATTGTAGACTTGAACCATAATGGTCTTCATTATATTCCATCTCCATATCTGGACTTCGGAGCCCAAACTTGGGAAGAGTTGCGGTGATGTAGTAGACCCTTACCCACTAGTCCCATAGAAAATTACAACAGCTCTGTCAAGCCCAAGAGTAGGGCAGGCAGAATATGCACACTTGCTCTAAGTATGCAGTTTAGGAGGGGAAAAGGTCAAAGAAAGCAGAGGCTGTATATTAATATTGGTCTTCTGCCATTCTTACCAAGTAAATTACTCCTAGAGAGAGTCCAAAGGTTTGTCCTCCAGCCTTCATCTCTTTCAGGGAACGTCCTTTGTCCTCTACTTGGAACTATAAATAGTGAAGTTAGTGAGAACCACTAAAGAAGTTAGATCCCAAATTGCTCTTACTTCTTTAAGATAATGTAGAGAAAGGGCATTAGCCAAAAATACAATTTCCCAAAGACTCACTTCAAGGCTCGAAAATGTGAATACAGGTACCAGTATGGACAAAACTTGCCGTCCTTTGCAGCTCTCTATTCTTGATGTGTCCAGTATGGCAAGACCACGGTCATTTGACCCATGGCAAACTCCTATTAGACAACATCTTAAAACTTGACTGGTAGTTTGTGGTAGAACTTTCAAAACAATGTCTTTCTATACAAAATCCTTTTCCAAGGAATAGAGTCATTTGAAATGAAAAGCCAAACCAAAAGCTCCTCATGAGCATGCTTGAGAAAGAGACACATCTTGACAAAACAATAGCCTTCCCTATTAATGTAAATAGGATTTCCATAATGAACCGCGTGGTGGTGCCTTCCTGATGTAATTGCAAGAAGCCTCCTTGGCCGTGCTGAGAAATTTTATTTGCTACCATAAATGATAAACTTCTTTTCTGCAAAAGTAACCTCTTTGGGGAATACAGATCAGAAATATTCCCATCATCTTGGAGCCTTTAATGTGTTTTGCAGCTGAGTGTCTTGGGGTATATTTCAACAAACCTCTGAACTAGATTTTCTGATTCTGTCCCACAGAGAGCCGTGCTGTACTGCTATTAATCTGAAACACTTGCTGCATCACAGCAATTTGGTGAAATTATAATTGAAACATGGTACTTGACCCTGAGGGGACCATGGAGAAAGGGATTTGGTTTGGTGGCTTCTCATGCATCATTTAAAACCTGCTGCCACTGAATCAAAGTCTCGCTTATATCTTAACTATGTGAACCCTGTATTGACAGCCATTTCAGCTGGGCGACAGAATACCGTGCTCCTTGCCAGCTCTGTCATTTTGTTCTATTTGTCTGTCTTTACTTTTCCATAAATTGGATTATTCTGATTAATAACAGGATTGTGAAATAAGAGCTTGTTATGGGATTCTGGTGACTATCAAGCAGAATATAATTAAACCACCGTCATGTCGTCTAATTAAGGAAAAGACATTTGGAATTAAGGGAAGTTGGCAACGTTTGGGTATTAATTTCATGTATACAAGGTATTAAACTGAGGTAGCAGGGGATTACTGATTGTTGGAATCCTTCTGAGATCTACCTAAAAAGAAGAAAGGAAAGGGGTGAAGTAAACAGGCTTTGTTAAATCATTTGGGGGAGTGCTCAAGAACATTTCTTTTAAATCTTGTTTACATTCTGAAGTCGTTTTAATGAAAAATTGTAAAAATTTGAAAAAAATAACCAAATCAGTTAACCCTCCCTGCTTCTTCTGTAGCGGAGGCTGCTAGCTGTGCCTCAGTAATTTCTCCCCCCACCTTTTTTTTCTAGTAGGAATAGAACTGGACATGTGGCCACTCAGAATCATATCTACATTCTCAGCCTTCCACGCAGTGGGTTGTTGCCATGTGACTACATTCTGGCCAATGAGATGTGATGTGAGGGATTAATTTTGGGGTTGTCTTAAAGGCATTGGGTGTCTGCATCATCTCTGTCTTCTTCCCAGTGGCTGGAGGCTGTCCTCTTCCTGAGCAGCTGGCTGAGATGAGATAGAGGCTGTGGGCTAGGGATGGCAGGACAAACTTAGTTCTGATGAGTGTAGAGCCCCCTTAACCGGGACTACCTATGCAAACTTGTCTATGAGGAAGAAATCAAGAAAGAAATCAACTGGATTCTTGAAATCCAGAAAATCAAGAAATCAACTGATGAGTCAGTTAAGCGTCTGACTCTTGATTTTGGCTTAGGTCATGATCTCAGGGTGAGATTGAGCCCCGTGTGGGCTCCACGCTGGGCACGGAGACTGCTTAAGATTCTCTCTCTCCTTCTGCCCCTCCCCCAACCCCCACCTGCACATGCACGCATGCTCTCTCTTTCTCTCTCTCTCTCTCAAAAAAAAAAAAAAAATCTTTGCTACACCATCCCAAACTGGTTCCTTCATTGGCCTTTGAAACCCAGGCTATAGAGGTCGTAGGTCTGTATTGCCGGCAAAGTTGAGTGCTTCCATCAGCAAGTACAGATACCTGGGCACACACAGGCTTAAACAGTGAGGCAGATTTGCAACTCTTAGAACATCAAGTTCACAGATGGGGCAGGCTTTTTGTGTTACAGATTGAGCGGCTCAACAATATCATGAAGGCCTCTGTTTCCTTCTCCCTGTCCTTCACCAATCTTGATATGAGCTTCAACCTCAAGCCGGTAGCACATATGGGTGTTCCAGGCCTGAGCACCATGTCCAGACAGGACAACATTCCTAGGGAAAAGAGAGACCATTTTTTCTGTGGCTGCCTTAGGAGGGCAGAAAACTTCCTAGAGACCTCTTGCTTCCCCAGCAGGGTTCCATTCATGTTTCAGTGGCCAATTTTGAGTCACCTTCCTGACCCTGTCACCGACAAGGAAAATGAAATTATCCCTAAGCCAGACGGGTCCACCACAGGGGCCTGAGTAACATCTGCATCTCTGGCCATGTAGGGGAGGCATTGAGAAAAAATGAACACATGTTGAATGCAATAGTTGAGGAAGTGGATGATGCGTAGACCGCCAAAAGTGTCTCCTACAAAAGGAAACATAAAAGGATTTGGAAGAAAATATGCGTGAAAATGTTTATGTTGGAGATTTGCTTCAAAATAATATAGGACAGGGGATGTGGGCGGAGTACAGACAAAACAAGGCTATCCTTGAATTAATAACTGTTGGAGTTCATGGGGGTTCATTAGACTTTGCTCCCTGCTTTTGCATCTATTTGAAATTATCTGTAATTTAAAAACAACAACAACCTTGAAATAAAGAATCTAAGCAAAGCAACAGAAGAAAAAGTAGCATGCGAAATTTGATCTGTTTTCATGTTAGCAATACTGTTATCTAACATTTATTAAGTGTTTGCTCTTTGCCAGGATCTCTATTAATCAGTTCAGAATGGTTTAGGCCAACAGGAGATTTTATTTGCTGGTGGGACTGCAACTTGCAGAAGTAGCTTCCGGCCTAGGTGGGTGCATCTTTTGCTTGTACTCTCTTCCGTATTTGTGGGCTCTCTTTGTGCGGTGGCCTAATGGCTCCTGGCTGGCTCCCATTTTGTCAGCATCTCCCCCTTATCTGCGGGGGATGCTTTCCAAGACCCTCAGTGGGACAATCCCAAACTCTCTTATACTACATTTTTTTTTTATACATCCATACCTGTAGTAAAGTTTAATGTACAAATTAGGCATAGTAAGAAATTAACAGTAACAAGAATAAAATGGAACTATAAAAATATACTCTAATAAAAGTTTCGTGAACGTGGTCATTCTCTCTCAAAATATAGTATTGTACTCACTGTTCCTGTGATGATGTGAAATGATAAAATGCCTACAACTGCCTGATGCAATGAAGTGAAGTGAATGATGTAGGCATTGTGACGGAGTGGGTTAGGCTGCTATTGACCAATCTGTCAAGAGGATCATCTGGCTCTGGGCCAGGGCTGACTATAGGTAACTGAAGCCATAGAATGCCTGTGCAGATGAGAGGGACTACTCTGGTTGGCAGCAGTGAGTCCCACACTGGGATCCCATTGACCCAGTGTGAATCCCAAACCCATGTCTAAGCCAGTCATGGCTAGGAGAATGTGGGGCTCCTAGAGACAAGTCCTATCCGCCCCCCCGGAACCAAGAGTAGTGTCATTCCTGCTCAAACACCACTGACTAGGACAGTCGGATTCTTGTAAAGAGCATCAAGGGACTATGCCAAGGGAAGACAGCATGTTTCCTGGGCAGGCAAAAAGAACAGATGGCCATTGTGCTTATATTCTTGTGTTTATTCCTACTAAAACACCTAGGCATATGTAGTTATTACCCCATTTTACAGATGAAAACCCGAGGCTTAAGAGGTCAAGTGACTTGCCACAGTCACGTAACTGGTAATGATAACACTAGGATTCAAACAATGGAAGCGGGTTTGGGGGACCACATGTCCTACTGTCCACAGTGAACGACTGGCTGTGAATCTCCAAGGTCAGTTCCAAACAGTGAGATCTCATTATGGAGGTGGTGCGGCATAGTGGTTCCAACCATGGGTTTTGGAGTCAGATGGATTTGGGTCCAAACCACAGTACTCCCCACTCAGGTGCTGGCTCTCTTAATCAGTGCTCAAGGTGGTAGTGTTAGCCTCATTCCAGAGCTGGAGAATTTGAAGTCACAGAACCTAAGTGACTTGTCAGGATGCAGAGCTAGGGCACTAGTCCCTGTCTCCCTGGCCCCAAGGCCCGAGTTCTTTCTGCCCCACCAGCGTGATTCAAGCTGCCTCCAGGGGGGCAGGGGAGGGAGATGGAAGCAAGTAAGGCATGTTCTGGGTCCCTGCCTTTCACTTTGCCTGAGAAGTAGCAGTTTAAAAACCTCTTTTCAAGATGGGGATTCCACATCAGGTTTTGTTTTTTAAAAGAGTTCTCTGCCTTTCTGTTTATTTGTTTTAACTTTGAATTATGGAAAGTCCAACTACAAAATATATGTATTTACATCCGTATACGAAAACAAAGTCAATATACAAAAAGACAAAATGATAGGATGATCACCCCTGTACTCATCACCCAGCTCTACTAATTTTAGCTCATGACCAGCTGTGCTGTATCAATATGCCCATTCTCCCCTCCTTATCATTTTTTTAAAGATTTTATTTATTTATTTGAGAGAGAGAGAGAGAACCCAGAGGAAGAGTGAGAGGGAGAAGCAGACTCCCCACTGAGCAGGGAGCCTGAAGTGGGTCTCGATCCCAGGACCCTGAGATCATGACCTGAGTTGAAGGCAGATGCTTAACCAACTGAGCCACCCAGACGCCCCACCTCCTTATCATTTTGAAGCAAATCTCAGATAGCATATCATTTTTTTGGTAAATATTTTGGTGTGTATCTCCAGAGGGTAAGGTCTCTTTTTCCACAATGCCAATGTCATATCTTTAAGGTTAACAATAATTTCTTAATGGCATCATATATTCCATCATTGTTTACCTTGTCTTTTGTCTCATATATATATATGTATAATTTTTTGCAGATTGTTTGAATCCAGATCCAAGTAACATCAATCTGTTGAGAATGGTTATGTCTTTTAGACCTCCTTTAATCTATCAGTTTCGCCTCCATCTTTTTTGTTTTCCCCTTGTAATTTGTATGTTAGAGAAATTGAGTTGTTTGACCCTATAGAGTTGCTCCCTGTCTGGATTTTGCTGATTTCATCACCGTGGTTCAAGTCACTGTGTTCTGTTAATTGGTCCCTGGTATTTGGATATAGGGGTTTGATCAGATTCTGGCTAGATTTGGTTTTTTCCTTTTTCTTTTTTTTTAAGATTTTTTTAATTTTTATTTTTAAGTAATCTCTACACTCAACGTGGTGCTAGAACTCACATCCCTGAGATCAAGAGTCACCTGCTCCACCAAGAGGAATTTATGGATGCTGTGCTCTTCCCTCAGGAGCCCCATGGTATGGTGGGGGTCACTCTGTAACGTTGAAAGACAGGAGAATAGTGGTTGGAGAGGGGTGAGAAGAATGGATTGACCAGGAAAGGGCCCAAGGAACTTTCTGGGCTGATGGATATGTTCTAGATCTGGATGCTGGTGTGGGTTACCTAGGGATTTGCATTTGTCAAAACTCACTGCAGGTAGATTATGCCCAATTACAGAATAAAAGCTCAGGTGCTGACACCTTGTTGGAGAGTGCAATCCCAGGGACCAGGGGTGAGGGCAAAAAGGGGCGAGGCAGGGAAGGAGACAAGGCAAATACAAGGAAGCGTGTCATATACAAGGGAGCAGGCCTTGGCTTTGGGACAAGCTGATGGCTTGATCTCACAGGGATGTTGTCGGAGAAGGAATTACCAAGCCTCAGGATAGTACAGATGGAGGGAGAAAGAAGAGTTTGCCTGACAGTCCCTGGAGAGGCCAGAGGGAATCCCTGGGCACGAGTACCTCCGTCTGTGGTTACGACAGAGGCAGCAGCACCTGGCCATGCAGCTGCAGAAACTTAGCAGGTCGGTCACTGCGAGGGCCTTTCAGGCCAGAAACAAGGCCACTGTGTAGATTCTGGGTGATGCACAATCGACTCAGGGGTAGACACACAAAACTCATTCACTATGGTTAAGGGTAAACTCTCCAGAGCCAGATTGTGTGGCTCAAGTCCTTTGGGCAAATGACTTAATGACTTAAGTTCTCGAAGCATCAGTGTCCTGATAGCAGATGCCATTGGTGCTCCTGGGCCTACCCTGGGGGTTGTCTGTGGACCCTTCCCACACAGGCTGACAAAGCTCTTTGTGTCTTTCACCTGAGGGCCTTCCTTCTCTAACCACAGGAGTGAGCTCCTTGAACTGTGGACAGGCCAGATATGCAGGAGGGAGAGTGAATATTTCCAGGAATGATCCTCAACCAACTAGGGATGGGAGCTATGAAATAAAACTGCAGCTTCCTTGTCCCACTGTGGGAAACTTCTGAGGCAGGCTCACACAACCTCTCAGAAGGTTCCCAGAGAGATTGAGCCCTGGTTATTCACAGCCATAACCAACTCAAAATGTTCTGTGTATTGGCTTCCTTCCTTTCCCTGTCTCTCTCTGTCACTCCCCTCTCTCTGCTTCTGGGAACATTTCCCCAGAAAACTACTTGTCCCCAAGTCCTTGTGTCAGGGTCTGCTTTTGGAAAAACCCAACCTAAGGACATCAGCCATCAGCAAAATATTGTAATGATCAATTGGGATAATATAGATAAAACCCTCAGAGCAGTGCCTGCTTCTTAGTAAGTATAAAATAAATGGAGCAATTATTTTGACTATTTTCCTTCAAAGTCACCACCAAGGATGACCATGCAATTTATCATCCAATTTGGGTAGGTTTGAGAATGAAAATGGGTACTCTGTGAATTTAAGAGACAACAGGTGAAAACTGGCATTATTTCTAGAAAACCAGGATGTATTGTCAGGCAACAGTCATGACTTCGTTGGAAAAGGAATTCTCTAAACAAAGGAATTATAACCCAAATAACTGTAAATACTCCTTAACTGAACTGGTTCATAATTTCACATTTTTATGTATTATCCTTTCTTCAAGGGAAGGCTCACCTGTATTGTATCACTTTAGTGCCCAAAAGGAATAATGTTAAATTTCTCATTTTCAAGTTAGTAATAAAATTGTCACTTACAAAGAACTGACAAGGGATATCACGCACAGAACAAAGTGTTTTTCAACACAATGAAAAGAACTGTTCAAACTTCTCCTGGAAGAGAACTGAATTTTGAGAGAGTAAAAACTTCATATGTAGAAAGCTAATACCCAAACGGGATGCATTGAAGGAATATTAAAATTACTGTCTAAATAGTGTTGACTGAGAATAGTCACTTCTCACAGTGAAGAAAAGTAGAATCACAGCTCCTAGTAAGAGCTGGAAGGAGACTTGCAGCACCCAATCTGGTGGTTCCCTTATAGATCATCTGGAAGAGCTTTAGCAAATATGCAGAGAATTGGTTCTCACCCTGTGGAGGCCACACATGGCCTAGAACAGGGGTCAGCAAACCATGGCCCTAGGCAAGCTGGACACATCCAGCCATGCTCATTCACGTACATATTGTGTATAGCTGCTTGGACTAGACAGTGGGGGACCTGGGTAGAAGCAATTGCAACCCAGATCATACAGCCCACACAGGCTAAAATATTTGTTCTCTGGCCCTTTATAGAAAAAGCTTGTTGACTGCTGGCCTAGAGGGATCTGTATTTTAAAAAGCTTTCCAGAACATTCTGGCGTAGTACCAGGGTTGGGCATTACTGCTGACAATTTGTGTCCTTCATTTATAAAAACAGGAAGCTGAAAGGCCCAGAGAGGTGAAGTGACTGGCCTAAGGTTGCAAAGCCGAGACAAGACTGAGAAACTCCTCACTTCTCACTGCCTACCATGGCACCCTCTATCTCTCATGATGTGATCCTAACTTCTGTTAAAAATCAGCCACTTCACTTGACCACTGTGGAGCTCAGCTGACAATGATCAGTTTCCTGGCTGACAACATTTGATGATGAATAATACAGTGAATTGGCTTGTCATCTGGCAGCATAACTTTCTTGCATGCCAGAATGCCTTCCCTTTGTCACCGGCACCATCTGGATAGAAGACTGTGTGGAATTTCCAACAAATGGCATTTGATAGACATGTGCAAAGGAAATCTCTGAAGTGAAAGGCTTGTCGAGAGTGGCAGGATCATGTGTCCCAGGAGAGAGTCATTTATTCATTAGTTCATTCATTCAACAAGCATTTGCAGGGCCCAGTGCTGGGCACAGGGAATCTAGTGTCAATCTTCATGGATCCTATAATTTGATGAAGGAGGCAAACAATAATAGATAACTAATTAGATAGGTAAGTAGATAGAAATTGATGAGCGCAATTGCTGTGAGTGTTATAGATAAGACACAATATAGTAGTAACTAAAAAGAGGCAACAATTAGGGAGTGCTTGTTTAGCCCTGGGCACTCCTACTTGGTTTGTATGTACTGACTCATTTCATGTTCCCATATAGTATGGTAACTGCTATAATAACCCCCATTTTACAGATGGGGAAACCGAGGCACACATTGGTTAATTGGCTTTTCCAAGGTCACAGGGCTAAGAAATGGTAAAACCAGGAGGTAAATATGCACAGTCTAGCTCAAGAGTCCCTAACCACTGTGTTTTATGCCCCCGTAGAGGGACACAGACCTAAGAAAGAGCCATTTAAGCTGACTGGTGCCTTTGGCGATACCGGCACATAGATAGTAAATGTATGAATGAATTAATTAATGGGGATGTTCATATATCTACATACGTGTGTGTGTGTGTATATATATGTGTGTGTGTGTGTATATATATATATATATATATATATATATATATATTCTTAAGAATATATGAGATGTCTTAAGAATGATGTCTGGCATAAAACGAATTGTCTTGAGGCCAGCATTACCCATGCTCATTTCCTTCCCTTCCTTGTGTTTGAGCTATTACCAACTATTTCAGCCCAAACACTCCTACAATCTCATATGAAAGGTGAAATGCAATAATTAGATAGAGCTCATTAAATCAGTTAAATGATTCTGAAGTAGGAACCAGAGAGCCATAATTTACTAAAATGTTTGAAGTATTAATATGCAGTGAGAATAATAAAAATAAGTCAAACTTACAAGATCGCTACAAGAAAAAAGGCAATCGATCATGAACACAGAAGCACCGAAGTTGTATTTATTGCATTTTCGTAGCATACAAAGCGTTGTGCAAAAGTGCACATGTTTGGGAGGAATCAGGCTGATTCAGATTCTCAGGGAGTGTGTGTGCCCTAGGGGTTTGTAAGGTTCAGATTCTCTGAGGCTGCTTTGGGGGAATCAGCAGGCGAGCGCTCTTTAAACCAATTTAAAGTGACATCTTGGGGTACCTGAAGCTGTGGGTCTTTGAAACAAGTTAGAGTGCTTTTTGCCACCCAATGGAAGAAGAGTCACGTTTTCCCTGGTTAACAAGAACAGAATTCACCAGGCACACCCTCTGACAGCAAGGATGTTCCTCAGGGCCATGTTTAAATCTTTATGGCCAATTTTGGTCTTCTCGGTAATTAATACCCTGAAGGTGTCCAAGCCCCTGTTCAGTTCTGGGGATATCTAACTCATGTGAGATGAAAGGGGAGAATGTTTGCTGACCATGTATTTTTTTGAAATCTTCAAACCTTTAACATGCTCTGACAGCATGTTAAATGTGACCCATCACATCTCCACTTTCCTTGCTCCGTCTTTCCAAACAGAAGAAGTATCAAAGCCTTTTCCCTCTCTTTGTCTAACTGGCCCATAGGGCCCTGTTTACATGTAGTCTTCTTAAAAACCTCATGCTGGGTACGCCTGGGTGGTTCAGTTGGTTAAGCGTCCGACTCTTAATTTTGGCTCAGGTCATGATCTCAGGGTTGTGAGATCAAGCCCCGCATTGGGCTCTGCCCTGGGCATGGAGCCTGCTTGGGATTCTCTCTCCCTCCCCCTCTGCCCCTTCCATGCCCCCTCTCCCTCTCCCTCTCTAAAGAAAACAACAACAACCACCACCTCATGCTGAATCATCTCAGACTGGGTTAAGGAAGGCCAGCAGAAAATGCCACCCCAAGATATACTGCTTTGGTATATTAATAATTATTAATTATTTTGGTATATTAATTATTATTATTTTGAGCTGTAGGTCCTTGAAAGGCAGCAGATATAGGAAGAGGCCTTCTCTGAACTGCCCTTATCTGCCTCAAGATAGGTCCTCTGAAAAGATTCAGTTGGCATAGATCACCTCCCTGAGAGTATCACCTACCAGGGAAGGTTGGGTCTTAACCATTGCAGAGGAGACTAGAAGTCAACACCACACCCAGACAGACTTCGTCACAAACTATCATACCTCCTCATGACACCACCTCATACCTTGTAAGGGCCCATTCATCTCCTAAAAATTATTTCCTGTCCCTGGGGGGGCCTCCATACCCCACCCCTTTCCCTATTAAGATGGTATTTAAGCCTGAATTCTAAGCCATCTCTTTGAGTGACTCATTTTTCTGTGAGTATCTCCTGTGTATAATGAGGTGTGCATGTTAACAAATTCTGCATGTTTTTCTCCTGTTAGTCTTTTTTTTTTTTTTTTAAAGATTTTATTTATTTATTTGAGAGAGAGAGAATGAGAGACAGAGAGCATGAGAGGGAGGAGGGTCAGAGGGAGAAGCAGACTCCCTGCCGAGCAGGGAGCCTGATGTGGGACTCGATCCCGGGACTCCAGGATCATGACCTGAGCCGAAGGCAGTCGCTTAACCAACTGAGCCACCCAGGCGTCCCTCCTGTTAGTCTTTTATTACAGGGGTGTCTGCTAAAAACTCAGAAAGACAGAGGCAATTTATTTTTCCTCCCCAACATTAATCTTTCCTATATTTTCCTATACTATCACAGTACAGTTTGCGTGGTCACTGTTGAACATCTTGTGTCTTCCATGAGTATACACTGTGATTATCTAGTTCATTTTGCACACCCAGCATGTGTGTGGCCCCATCTAGCAGCCTACTAAATAGATGTACGATGAAGGAATGGATCCTAGAAATGGATGAACTCGATTTCACACCATCTTTGAGAGCTTTCTGGGGCTCTGTGTTATTGGTTTGATATTTGCTTATGAGCTCTCTTAGTTGGAGTTTCTCTGAAGCAGAATCTAAAATAAGATTTTCAGTGCAGGAAGCCAATTTGAGAGGAGATTTCCAGGAAGCAAGAGAGACAGGAAGGGGAGGAAGGGAAGGAGAAAAAGCCAAGAAAGATGGTCTCTATGGGCAATTGGTTTTCATCTCTGCCAGGATCCTGAGGCCCAGAGGCTGGGGTATCCACTACTCCCTCACTGTTGAAGGTTGCCCCCAGGGGTGTTACCTTATGTTACCTGCTTCAGAGGCAGAAAAGCAGAGAGGTACACAGTTGATGCATGAAGTGAGAGCTGTCAGCATTGCCAGAACTGTCCACCTTGGCTAAGACTAAAATCAGGGCATTGTGACCATGGTAGGGGGCATTGTAAGTGTCTGACTACTAAGCCAGCAAACCTCTTTTCCAAACACATTTTGTAATCTAGATAGAAATGGTAAACTGTGCTTTGGAAAGAATTAAGTGGATTATTAAAAAAAAAATTTTAATGTAAAGAGAAATCATCCAGGTCAGATTGGGGGCCAACAATAATACTTTTTGAAGAAAGGTGGCCCTGGGTACTACACTCTCCATCTTGGCCATGTTTTCATTTTATTGGAATTCAATAATGACAGGGAGTATGCTGAAAAGTGTGCACCCTGGGACCCCAAGGACATGTCCCCTTGTCTGTAGACTGGGTACTTTATTTTTGCTGTCTTTCTTTTCAACATCACTTATTTTCTCTTTTTCTTATTATGAAAGCAAAGCATGTTTATTCTGGAAAATTTAGAGAATACAACAAAGAGCAAAGTGGGAAATAAAAGCCATTATTATATTTCCCTTGCCTCGATACAGCTAACCTAACCTTTTTGCGCATTTCCTTTCAGTGATTGATCCAGTCGTTACAAAAATGTAACCATACTTCATAGCATATTTAAAATTTTCACTTACTGTGAACATTTTTCTGTATTGATAAAGATGGATAAGCAATTCCCTCCCTCTCTCCCTCCCTCCCTCTCCCATTCACTCTCCCCCTCCTACCTTCCTGCAACCTTTCCTTTCTTTTGTAAAAATAATTCTAATTTTTGTTTGTTTAAAAAAAATAATTTGTGTTCAGTGTAAAAAAATATGTATATATACATATGCATACACATATAGACAGACACACACAGATACACACATACATATAGAGGTGTTAGACCAGTCAGAAAGAACTTCTACCATCTAGAGCAGGAGTCAACAAACTTTATCTTTAAAGGGCCGGATAATCAATATTTTCAACTTTTTAGGCCATGCAGTCTCTGTTGCAACAACTCAACCCTGTCTTCTAGTGCAAAAGTAGCCATAGAAAATGTGTAAAAGAATGAGTGTGGCTGTGTTCCAATAAAACTTTATTGACAAAAACTGGCTGCCAGTCCAGGGACCATGGTTTGCTTGAGGCTGATCTAGGGAAAAGCACTAATACCATTCTTCCAGAAAAATATGTCTACTTTTCTTTTTTTTTTTACAAAAATGGTATCACACTACGTAAGCTATCTTGTATGTATTTAAATATTTATGAGTGTCTGCTATGTGGCAGTTCATGAACAGTGGTGCGTACAGTTATGTGAACAAGACTGACCAGGGACCCTGCTCTTATGGCATTCACTGCAGGAGACACACAGTGAACTGAGCAAGTGCTCTGAAAGTCATTGGGGGGCTGTGATAAACATTTTCATGTATCATAAATTTTGCAACCGATTCTCTATTCACGGGTATTTAATTTCCTTAATTGCTTCTTTAAAAAAAAAAAAAAAAGATTTTATTTATTCATTTGAAAGAGAGAGAGAGACAGAGAGAGCACAAGCAAGGGAAGAGGCAGAGGGAGAGGGAGAAGCAGACTCCCTGCTGAGCTGGGAGCCTGACATGAGGCTTGATCCCAGGACCTACAGATCATGACCTGAGCTGAAGGCAGACTCTTAACCATCTGAGCCACCCAGGCGCCCCTTCTTAATTGCTTCTGTTGTAGACTACACAGTCATAGGAATTCTTGGGATTAAATCTTTATGAAAAACTGGCATTTTTTACTTAGGCTGAATTCCTTAAAATGGAATCGCTGCGTCAAAAGGCATACAATTTTTTTTTCCAGTCTTTTATTTGCTAGACATTGCCAAACTGCTTTCTAGAAAACTTACACCAACTTAGACTTTCACCTGGGCTGACCTTTTTTTCTTCCCCTTACTTCCTTTGTGCAACCAAACTGAGCTTCATGAATTGACAAAGTAAGAAAGAGAGGAGCCCTCTTTCAGATGTTTTGTCTCTGGGGACATCCTGTGATTTGATCCCTATATAATGGTTAGAAATAAATCTCAGAAGTTCTTTAGAGCTAGCTGACACCAGTTATTAACTGCCTTTACTGTCTGCCAGAAACTATGCTAAGCCCTTCACGTGCCTGATCTGAATTAAGCCTCCAAACAAAATGGAGCTGAGAAGCTATAAACCGCCTGAAGGTGGAGCAGGACCATGACTTTGAACTAGAGGAGACGTCTCAAGCTGGCAGCCCCACAGTCTGTTTTCTTTGGCTTACACAGTGTGGCCCAGTACGATGTTTAAAAATGTATCGACATGGTTCTAAACATTTTAAAACTGGAAAATGTCCCTGCTTAAAGCTGCAAAGTTTGCAAGATCTAGGCACCCTGGGGCCCCGTTCCCACGTATTGACCGTGGGGTTGGTCAGAGGGTGGCTCTTTCTGCACTGCGGACTTGCATTCAGATAAAGATATTATTGAGCTGAGATTAGCAACTGCTCTGAAATTCATCCTCTTTCAAACCAGTAGTAACTTTTTGTTGGGACAGGACAGGGAAGTGTGGGGAGAATGGGCATCCTGCCTCCTCGCCCAATTCACTTCTCTTATTTCGTTGCTTGCCTGAATTTGTGGCCCTGCTATTAACCGCTGGGCTACAGCACAAGACAAGACTAAGGGGATGGAGGCAGATGTAGGTCCAGCCACCACTGTGACCCATCATGGGCCCTGGTGGAGGGGACACTTCAACGGCTTCCTTAGGTGAGGGTATACCAGTGGTTGGGGGACAGCCAGCAAGATGACTCTTGGTTTCTGGGCTCCTGCCTCTCTCCTCACACACACTTCTTTCTCATTTGTGCTTTCTTCATCCTCCAAATTCCATTATAGTACATAAATTCCTGTAGTAGTTCTCCCTACTCCACCTCACCTTAGAGAACGGACTTAGCCGTGACGTGCACACAAAGGATCAGACCATTGTCTCCTTCCCTTTCCTAGTCCATCTCTCCACCAAATGTCACTACCCACAGCCAGGCCCTGCGCCCACCTATCCCCTGCTTGAGACCATGCACAGATTGGCTTTCTGCTGGGAATGGTTCTGGCATTTGCTTAGCTCGTAACTCTGTGGCTAGAGAGCAAACTGGGGTTCTGACAGGCCTCATGGCTCTGGGAGCCAGTGGTGGGCTAGCTCGAGTCTTTACCTGGCATTGTCTTTATGTATTTAGAGCCGGACTGTGCAAAGAAGAAATCGCTCATACGTAGCCGTGCTTCCCCTACCCCAGGCAGTGTGCAGGTGAGGAGCGCCAGGAAGGAAAGGACGATCTGAGAGCCTGAAGGGGCCTGCAAAGAGTAAGCACCAAATCCACGTGTGGCCTCCGTACCAGCAGGAAGCAGATTTAGGGACTTCCTGAGGCCAAATGAGCCAGGAGAAGGAGCCCTCTCTAAGGTGCTGCACCAAAACCTCTGTGCCAGGAGAGAGCGCTTAAAAACACCGAGTCTTCCTATTCCTGCCTGTCCCATTCCTGCTCCACTCCTTCCACGTGCCCACCTGGCAGCCTCTGTCTTCAGCTAACTCTCACATCTCCAGAATCTTCTAGAATTGCACCGTCCAGGACAGAAGACATTCACTACATGTGGCTACTGAGCACCTGGCATGTGGCTAAGCCAAATTGAGTGGTAATGTAAGTATAAAATTTACAGAGGATTTGAGGCTTAGTAAAAAAAAAAAAAAAAAAAAATAGGGGTGCCTGGGTCGCTCCATCCGTTAAGCGTCCACGTTCAGCTTAGGTCTTGATCCCGGGGTCATGGGATGGAGCCCTACATCGGGCTCCCTGCTCAGCGGGGAGTCTGCTTCTCCCTCTGACCTTCCCCCTGCTCATGCTCTCTCTCTCTCACGAGCTCTCTCAAATAAATAAATAAAATCTTAAAAAAAACATAGAATGCAAGCTATCACATTAATGAACTCATAATGGTTACATGTTGAAATGATAATATTTTGGCTATCTTGGGTTAGATATGTTATTTTTTTAAAAGGTTTATTTATTTGAGAAAAAGAGAAAGAGAGCACAAGTTGGGAGAGAGGCAGAGGGTGAGAGAGAATCTCAAGCTGACTCCCCACTGAGCGAGGAGCCTGACGTGGGGCTCAATCCACAGTTTGCTCCCAGTTTGCTCTCTAGCCGCAGAGTTACGAGCTAAGCAAATGTCAGAACCATTCCCAGCAGAAAACCAATCTGCACATGGCTCCAAGATCATGACCTGAGTCGAAATCAAGAGTCGGAGACTTAACTGGCTGAGCCACCCAGAGGCCTCTGGGTCAAATATGTTATTAAACTTTATTCTATCTGCTTCTTTTTACTTTTATTAATGTAGCTACTGAAATTTGAAAATTGTCTATGTGCCTCTCCTTTGTGGCTTGTGGTGTATTTCTATTAGACAGTCCTGTTGTAGAGCACTCCTTGACTCAGCCACATCAAATGTGCTTCTTTATGACTTTGCTATGTATTTGTTACATACATACACACACGCAGGTGCACATGGACACGTGTGTGTGTATATATGTATAATAGAGTATATATTCTCAGTCTATCTAGGTAGAAGACAGGGTTAATGTCTCTTTACTCTGTGTTTCATCACTCTGCCCAAGTGCCCCTTGTACTATTAGAGATCCAGTGCATGTTCGATAATGATTCTTTCATTCATTTGTGTTGAACTCATACTCTGGGCCAGGCTCCCCTGGGAACTTAATAAACTTTAACTCAATAGCTGGCATAGTCTCTATAGGGTAGGAATTATTAGCTTTGTTTCGCAGATAAGGAAATTGGAGTAGGGAATTTAAGTGACTTGCTCAAGATCACCTACTCTGGCAGGAAACAGAATCCCAACATTCTTTGGTCTGCTCCAAATCGTGTCCCCTTTCCACTTCAGCATGTTCATACCGTGGAGGATTCTTCAGCCTGGCCCTCTTGCTCCCTAAACTCTGTCTTCTTATTTGTATATACATACCTATTACATGCTTGTTAATAGTCCGTCTTTCCCAGTAGGCTTCACAGGAGGACAGAAAGCGTTTCTCTTCGGAATGCTGTTGCAGCCCTGACACCTTGCCTATACACCTGACACCCAGTAAATATGTAGAAACTTCCACTGAACATATGAGGGAATAAATGATTGTCCCTTCTTCTCCTCACCGTTATACAATTCCTGTTGAATTCCATTTTCCTGGAGAGGATACAAATAAGAATAAAACTCTATAGCCATTTTCTCAACAACTGTAATCACGTAAACATGCATTTTGTGTTTTATTTATTTAGAGCTCCATTATGCAAAGAAAGAATCCATTTATGTGAGAGTGTGGGGAAGAAATCTCTCTTTCCCTGCCGCACGCTCCCTTTCCACACGTGAGGTTATCTCAGACCAACATGACAAAAACCAGGCACCTGTCCTTTGTCAAAATCGAGCCTGCATCCTCCTAAACAGATGCGTGCTGGTGGTTGCCAGGGCCTTGGTGCAAGCCTAGGACTGGTGGGCTTTTCCAGTGATCTTGGCATAACTTATTCTTTATGGAAGTGTCTGAATGGAGCGTAACATGCCACGACCACCTAATGGTTATAAGACAGGAAGCCCTCTTGCCCATCAGAGAAGAAAGGCAGTGAGGCATGAAGAGAGGAGCCCTGAGCGATAAACCATAAGGAGTGGTCCCTGGTCTCAGCTTTGCCACTTACTCTCTCCCTAACCTTGGACACACCATGTTTCCTCATGGTTGTGAACCTTAGCTCTCGTATTTCCAAAATTGAGGACATTGATATAGATCAGAGAAGACAGTAATGTCTACATCTACCCTGTATAACTATTGAAAACAAAATTTCTACATCTACCCTAGAAAACTATTGAAAACAGGAGGGAAAAATCTTGGAAAGAAAAATCACAAGACTGAGACTCTGGAGTTGGAGTCAGCGATCTGAATTTAACACCCAGCTCTTCTCAACTGGTTGTCTGACCTTGAACTGGTCATTTCACTTGTCTGGGCCTTGATTTCCTTTTCTGCAAAATGTGATCATTGGACTGAATGATCTTTAAGATTCCTTCTAGGTTAGAAATAAAGTACATTTATTTGGGGGGGATTGGGGGTGGATTTTGGTAGATGCATTCACTACATTTTTCCTCCTATGAGGTGATGATTACTTAGGAGTCAGAAACTTTTTTGAGGGTCACAGGGTGTAGAAAATGCATAGTGATTCCTGTGTGAATGCTCTGGAAGCAAAACAATCTCCTTTTCTTTAGAAGCATGAGACCCTCTAAACAAATGTGTTAGAGCACAACTTTGGTTGTCATCCTAAGAGTCTTCATGCACAGTTTGGCCTTTTATGTACCGTCCATTTCTGTCATCGACGTCTGTCTGGTTGTCTAGTCTAAGTTGAGTGGTTTTGTGGTGTTGAGATTGCACAGGTAATGTTAGAGTTAAAATACATGGTGTTTTAAGTTTGAATGAAAAAAAAATACACGGTGTTTTATTAAGTTCGTTTCATTTATAGATCTTGAGAGGCCTTGTGGTGATAAAAATCTGAGTTATGCATTGCATTAAGCAGAGTTATATAAAGCCTGTTGAATATTAATTTTATAATGATTCACCTTACAGTTTTACAAGGCTAGATAAAAAAAGATACTGTGAATAATTGAGCCTATGGTCTATAAAATGAAGTCTAGCGAAGAGAGAAATAATTGGAAGTGAAGAGAGCCAAGCCTTTTCCTTCTTTGCTGAGATCAAGTTAATTCAGTCTCAGCCCCTTTCTGCAAATTCAGGCCCCCTGGTTTCTTAGAGCATTAGATGAACACATAGTACAGAATACAGTGCCAATAAAATGTGGACCATATTATTGTTTTCATTATTTTTAACATAGCCTCAATATATTTTATCTTTATAGTTTGCATATTTTCTATATCCTTTTTTGGGGTTACATTTTTCAAAATTGCTTCTCAAATGAAGCAAAGTCTTGCACAGAAGAGATAAAATTACTTATATTTCCTATCTCTAAAATTGCACTTTGCATAAGTTATACAAATGGGCAATAAGCATGTAAGAGGGTGCTCAATATTATTAGCATCAAGGAAATACGAATTCAAACCACAATGAGATACCAGCAAATACCTATTAAAATGGCTAAAATTAAAAGACTGGCAATACCAAGTGTAGCTAAGGACATGGAAGAGCTAGAATTCTCATACACTGCTGGTGGGAATACAAAATGGTAAAACCATTTTAGAACGCAGTTTTCAGTTTTTGTAAAATTAAAAATACCTTTAAGACCTAGCCATTCTCCTCCAAGGTATTTACAGAAAAGAAATGAACAAATGTAAAAATCCCTACAAAAATTTGTCCTGGAGTGTTCATACCGCTACATTTATGATAACTCCAAACAAGAAACAATCCAAATATCCACCAGGAGATGAATGGCTAAACCATTTGGGGGTATAGCCATACAATAGAATACTTCAAAATAAAACAAAACAATTTTAAAAAGAGCAAACTACTAATATGTGTAACAACGTGGGTGTTTCTCAAAGATATTATGCTGAGCAGAAGGAGCCAGACACACAAAAAAGTTCAGACTACATGATTCAATTCCTATGAAATTCTAGAAAAAGCACACTAATATATAATGACAGAAAGCAGAGCAGTGGTTACCTGGGGCAAAGGTGGGAAGTAAGAGGGAGGATATAGTACATAGGAACATGAAGGAACATGAAGGAACATTTCAGGGGATAGAAATGTTCTATATCTTGATTGTGGTGATAGGTATAAAAGTGTCTATGTCAACATCTGATGAACTGAACACTTGAAGTGGGAGTAGTTTATTGCATGCAAATTATACCTCAACAAAGTTGATTTTTAAAATGCCTTTTGCAATATCTTTTGTTGGTTCATTAGTACTCTAGAAACTGATCTTCCAAGATCTGGATTCCAAATCGATGTTCAATATTTACCCATTGTTAGATTATGAGTCTCATATACATAATATTAAAATAGGTATAGTAACTACATTTGGCCAACCTTCGGAACTTCCCTAAGAAACAAAAGAGAGGATGAATTTGTAAAAATGATTTATAAATCATGATACTGTGCAGAAAATTGACTGTCACTACCATTATATGGTTCACTCTGTAAGTCAGAATGAAATTACCTTGATTTGGGCACATTTAAAATTAGTTGAGCCTCTTATCTGGACCCAAAATGAACTTTCCCCCTGTTGAATGCCTGGCTAAGAGCACAGAATATCCTAGCAAATTTCCTTAGTGTTTTAAAAATATCTACCTGCCTCAGTCCATGTGACGTACAGATCAACCCACTCAGACTAAGCCCTTCACTTCCAGCAGTGACAACCTACACAATCGTTCCTCCAAGTCAAGACACACTGTACAGATCATCTGAGCTTGTCAATGAGGTTTGAATTTCATTTGACATCTCCAAAGAATCCTCTGCTTTCAGAGCAATGAGCTCTGTGTCGGAGAATCTAGCCTAGTTGTAGAGTAACAATGCAGATATTCATAGAGAGGCATATGTCTCTTCTGTAAATTAACAACTTGTATCCTGGGCCAGAAATTGAGTTTTGATTCTGAAGGGACAGGGAGCACTGAAAAGTTGGGTCCTGATTTAATCTAAAACAACACAGGCATTCATTTGACAAAAAGTCAGAGTACTATGTGCATTGTCCTGGGCTCTGGGGATTTAGCAGTGAATGGGACAAGCAAGTTCTCCCTCCTTAGGGAGCTTACATTGTAGTGGAGGGATGAGTAGCAATCAAGTAAACAATGTAATTTCAGGATCATACAGGAAATAAACAGAGGTAGAGAATAACACAAAAGTGGGTTGATATTATTTAGGCTCTAGTGGTCAGGGAACATCATGCATGTTGAGTTAGGATGACGAGATGGAACCAGCTATGTGACTAAATCTAGAGAAACAGTGATCTGGGCAGTGGGGACAGCAAGCGAGAATGGGCTTGGCAAAGTAAGGAAGGAAAAGGAAACCAATGTGGGAAGTATCAAGAGTGAAAGGAAGACCATCATGAAATGAGGCTTCAGAGGTGGAGAGGGGGTAGAGTTGAAGTTTTATTCTATGAAAATGAGAAGAAAATAAAAAAAATAAAATCTTAAAAAAAAAAAGAAAAAAAGAAAATGAGAAGACCCTGAAGAGTTTAAAGCAGGGGAAAGAAATTATCTGATATATAAATATGGCAACTACGTGAAGAAGAGATTGTCTCGGGTCAAGTGGGGAAATTAATAAGAAGGCTGTTGAAATAGGCTAAGGGAAAGATGATCAGGCTTAGAGTGGACTGGTGGCATTGGAAATAAAGAGGTACGAACAAATAGAGTGACGTGTCCTAGAAGTAGTGCTGCCGGGGTTTGAGGAATGGGAAGTTTTGGCGGGGGTGGGGAGGATGGGGAGAATACATCGTTTTATGGCCTGAGCAACAACGAGCTGATGGAAGTCTTTCTTAGGAGACCACCTGCAGTGATAGGTTTGGGTGTCTGCATCCTTGGTCTGCCAGTAGGACAGTGACCAAATTACTCTGAAGGTTGGAATAGCAGTTAAGTATTTGTAAATATCCTGTGAGGGGAACTCCAGTTGTAAAGACCCTGTCGTCTCTCTTCTGTGATTGTCTAGACATGCTAATACGTGGGTCCTGGAAATGTCATGATTTCCTAATCACAACCTTCTTTTCCTAAAGCCATTTTCCACAGACATCAGTTCAGGGCAATAGCCAAACTCTTTCTGGCTGCTATTGTTTATTTTCCATATGTCACTGTGCCCAACACACTCACGGCAGGGGACATGCTTTGAGGGGTTTACTTTTGCTCTGGAAGACTTCTTGGAAGCTTGCCTCCTTTTGTTAAGTATGGCTTGGGGATTACTTTGTCAGACATTTTGAAGCTCCGAAGTGTAAAAAAAAAATTACAGGGTAATATTAAATATTCAAGTATTGCTCATTTCTCCATGTGGTATGAGATTTGGGCTAAGACTGAATCTTTGGGCTGTTTAATTCCCATGTTTATCATCTTGTATAGAGTCACAGATTCAATTTTGCCTATTTAAGCAAATTTTAAATTTGTTTCAAACAAGCAAGGATGGCATTAAATTGCCCTGACCTAGGTACATTGAGATTTTTGTTGTTTCTTTGTATTCATGGAGAGTAGTGAACATGAGCACCGAAACAGAAACATTTCAGCTTGTGAAAATCCTGCTGGAGGAACGAGAAAAATCTTTTAAAATATTTAGGATTCTTTTGCATTATAAAAATAATACAAGCCCATCCTAGACAGTTTGGAAGGTACAGGGAAAAAAAAAATCAGCCATAGCCCAAAGAAATCCATGAGATGTTGAAGTTTCTCATAAAATGCTAGTGTGGGAAGGGGCTTGTTGAATGATCAGATCCAACTTCTCATTTTGCATGTGAAGAAACTGAGGTGCAGGGCAGTGTGGAGTGGAGAGCTCACGTTTCCTCGGGGCCAGTTTTGAGCTGTTTCCCTGATGGTTTATGTGGCTTCATAAGCAATTAGATTCTTGGGGACCTGATGGAGACGCAGAATCTGCTACACCCTCTTTTTGAACAAAGGGGATGGGACATCTTAACGCTGGGCATGCATGTGGCTCCCTCTGCCCCCTGGTGTTCAAGAGGAGACATGGTCTTAAATAAGGATGGTGTTAAATTGCCTTGACTTGGATGAGCATTTCCCAAAGAGTGGTTTTTGGGCAACCTGCATCAGAGTCATCGAGAGTCCTTGTTGAAAATGAAGATTTCTGGGGCCCACCCCTGGTTTGTGAAATCAACTCTAGAGGTGGGAGCAGGAATCTTTCTTTTTTCTTTTTCCTTTTCTTTTCTTTTTTTTTTTAATTTAAACTTCAGTGAACATACAGTGCAATATTAGTTTTTGGAGTAGAATTCAGTGATTCATCCTTTACATACAACACCCAGTGCTCATCATAACAAGTGCCCTCCTTAATACCCATCACTCCCACCCCCACCTCCCTACATCAACCGTCAGTTTGTTCTCTATCGTTAAGAGTGTCTTATGGCTTGTTTCCCTCTCTCCTTTTTTTCTTTTCCCCCTTCCCACATGTTCATCTATTTTCTTTCTTAAATTTACATGAGTGAGATCATACGGTATTTGTCTTTCTCTGACTTATTTCACTTAGCGTAATACACTCTAGCTCCATCCATGTCATTGCAAATGGCAAGATTTCATTCTTTTCCATGGCTGAATAATATTCTATTGTATATATAAACCACATCTTCTTTATTCATTCATCAGTCGATGGACATTTGAGCTCTCTTCATTCATAGTTTGGCTATTGTTGATAATGCTGCTATAAACATTGAGGTGCATGTGTCCCATTGAATCTATATTTTTGTATCCTTTGGGTAAATACCTAGTAGTGCAATTGCAGGATCGTAAGGTAGTTCTATTTTTAACTTTCTTTTTTATTTATTTAAATTCAATTAGCCAAGGTATAGTACATCATTGGTTTTTGATATAATGTTCAATGATTAATCAGTTCAGTATAGCTTTCTTAACAAATTCATGCATCCATTGAAAAACAATAGTTTGTCAATAAGAATAAAAGAATAAAAGAAAAAAAAGAATCATTCAAATTCTCTAACCTGTGATAAATAGATAATATAGATAGGTAGGTAGGTAGAGAGAGAGAGAGATACTAAGTAAATGTGTAAAAAGTTGGTGACTCCACACAAATTGTCAATGGTTTTCTCTGGGAGTAGAAATAGGGTGAATGAGAGAATGGGGCCTCCACTGTTCTATATAACTTAGAAACCTGGATTTGCAGAACACAAATCCTTTGGAATTCCTTTTTATAAGTATTCCTGCAGTCAAGCTATTTCTTTGGGAGACTAGAAATGTCTACAGAATATTATTTATTTGCTTGAGTGACGTGTATGGCCAGTGGGAGAAAGGGAACACTCTTTGTTGATACAAGAGAACATAGAAGGATCAACCAGGGGATGAGGTGAGATCCAAGTTAGTTCATTTATTTGCTCACTCATTTATTCAACACCTATTCATTGAATACCTTGTGTCTGCCAGGCACTGTTTGAGGTGCTAAGGACACAGGAGAGAACAAGACAGCAGGGTCCCTGTTTGTGTAGAGCTTATGGTCTATAATGGGGAAACACCAATAGAGTTTAACAAGTTAATTTCCAATGGTGACAAGTGCTGTGAAGAAATGAAGGAGCTATGCCATTATGAATGATTGAAGGGCCATTCTCTGGTGGGAAGGGACGGTGTGAGAGATGACGTCTGACCTGAGACCTTAGTGGCAAGAAGAAACCATATCTGGGGAACAAGTTTGCATTAAAAGGAAGCTGCAAGGGCAGGGTCCTGAGGTGGAGTCAGCTTGATGTGTTTAGGGTGTATAAAGAAAACCGGCATGGCTAAAGCTTAATGACTAACATGAGATTCAAGATACAGTTCAAGAGGAAGATAGGGCTAAGCCACATACTGTAATCATGCCACAGTAAGTAGCTTGGATTCTATTTTAAGTGTAATAGAAAGCCTCAGGAGACCTACATTCAAGGAGGGATAGTTGATATCTTCAGATTTGGGTTTTTAGAAAAAAATCACTTCAGCACTCAAAACTACATAGAAACTAGAGTCAAGTTTTAAAAAATGTGCAACTCCTTCAGGAGAAAAAGTCATTGGAAACCACAAAAGAAGAACTAAAGAAATGGTCAGATCTACCATATACATGGAAAGGGAAGATCAGTATTATAAAATGCTGATTTTTATCAAAAAAGGATTTCTAAATTCATTGCAATTCTAAACAAAATCCCAACAGCATTCTAAAATTGAATGGAAATGTAAAAATTCAAGAATTTAATAAGAGAGGTTTGCAAAAGAAGAAAAAGGAATGAGGGTTTCCCCTAATTGTCAAAATTTCTTGTAAAGCCATAGTAATTAAGACACTGTGTTATTAGTGAAGGGGGATTAAGAAATAGATCAGTGGGACAGAATAGAGAGCCCAGTGATGGACTGAACGTATACGGACCCTTCTATATGACACAGGAGGCGTTGAAATTCAGAGTGGAAAACATAGACTATCAGAGGTAAATGAGTATCAGAAGTATCAGAGTTATCAGAAGCTTCCTAATTTACACTTTGTACAAAAATAAACTGAGATAAATTGAAAACCTAAATATAGAATGTAAAAATTCAAAACCTTTAGTGAGGGAAAAAATAAGGTATCTTTGTACCCTTAGGATAAAGTAGATTTTATAAGCTAGAGACACAAAAATCACACTCAAGAATAATGAGCTTGATGGATTTCACGGTATCAAAATGTACAACTTCTGCAAATAACATCATAAAATGAAATGGCAGTTGATAAGCCAATAGAAGATATTTGCAACCTGATGTAACAAACAAAAGCTACATTTCTAGACTCTCTAGCAAACTTCTATAAATTGGTAAGGAAAACTCAAACTACCTAGTAGAAAAATGGCTACTTACTCACAGGCACTTTCCTGAGGGGGAGACATGAATGAGCAATGAAAATGTGAAAAGGCTTTCCACATCCCTGATGAAGGCAAGAAATGCTTAATTTCTTAATTGTTTAAATGTTTAAAATCCCAGGATAGCATTTTATGCCTATCGGAGTAGCAGAAATTCAAAAGGTTGAGTTGGACAAGTCAAACTTGGCAAGGAGTTGAGATAAACAGGCACTTGGGAGAGTAAGTTGTCATTCCCTAGTTAGACTTGAAAATCCACATATTCTACAACAGATTCTATTGCAGACCGTAAGCAATCAACAGTGTTTCTCCAAGGAGGGGCTCTTGGCATTGTGCGAGGGACAAGTCTTTGTCACTCAGGACTTTCATGCACCAGTAGAAAATTTAGCATCTCAGCCCTACTCCACCCCCAACTCACAAAAGAACTCTCCCCCATTTCCAAATGCCCCCAAGAGAGTTGCACTTAGCAGGAGAACGTCCTGCAGGTACATAGTGCTGCCACAATATGAATGTGCCGGGACAGCCTCTGTCACTGAACGGAGAGATCTGGGACCCGAAGGAGGACCATGAAGGGTGTGCACTGGAACATCCTTTGTTAGGACCAAAAACTGGACGTCGTCCAAATAGCCATCAGTCCAGGAAAGGAAAATGAAACTATGATATGGTTGTATGATAGAGCACTATACAAGAATTAATGACCTAGATCTGATCTGTATGGAGCAAAGTGAAAATATCTCAAAAACAGTGTTGACTACAGTGTAACATACAGCATGATACAATTTATAAAAAGTGTAAAAACCACAAGACTGTAGGGTATATTGTTTTGGATACACGTAACACAAACACACACAGGCATATGCATGCGTGAACTGGGGGGGTTTAAATTCTGTGTGGTTCTGTTTCTTAAAAGAGTAGATGAACGTGAAGAACAACATTAGTTCATTTTCGGTAATGGGCACGTGGACAGGAGTTTGTCGCATTATCCTCTGCATAATGCTGTATTTTCGCCCTCACTCAGGCTGCTGAGTGCACAGTGGATGGGGTGAGTGGAAAGGTGAGCAAGGGGGTGAGCATGGGGGTGGGGGCAGTGAGGCTGAGCTGGATGTGCAATCAGGCCCTGGAGGAGCTGAGTGAGGACCCCAGCATCCCTGCCAATACCGCTTTGAACTCCAAGGGGATGTGACCACTTTTCTGCTTCATTTCTCTATCGCCCAAAAGTTCTTCCTGGAATAACACTTCCCCTTGTTGCTTCCTCTGTCTTCCACGCTACGATATTGTCACCTAAGCAAGCCAAGGATTTGTCAGCTGCTCATATTTTTAAGCAGAATGAGACATTCTGTATAAACAATTTAGGCCCTCTCCATCCCCATCCCTGCAATTCTGCTCCTACCCTTCTTTTAATTTTTTTCCTGAGCATTTCTTTTACTGTGGTAAAATATACATAAAGTCAAATTTACCATTCTAACTATTTTTATTTTATTTTTTAAGATTTTATTTATTTTATTTTAGGGAGAGCTCACGTGAGCATAGGGAGAGGCAGAGGGAGAGGAGAGAGAATCTCAAGCAGACTCCACTCTGAGTGAAGAGCCAGACACAGGGCTGGATCCCACAACCCCAAGATCATGACCTGAGCCAAAACCAAGAGTCAGGCACCCAACTGACCGAGCTACCCAGGCGCCGCCCCCCCCATTCTAACTATTTTTAAATGTGCAATTCAGCAGCAGTAAGTATATTCACAGTGTTTTGCAACCATCATCACCATCTATCTCCAGAACTTTTTCATCATTCCAAATTGAAACTCTGTGCCCATTAAACAATAACTTCCATTCCTCAGTCCCCTTGTCCTCTGATAACCTCTATTCTACTCTCTATCTCTATGAATTTGACTACTCTAAGCACCCCCATACAAGCGGCATCATATAATATTTGTCCTTTTGCATCTGGCGTATTCCACTTACCATAGTGTTTTTGAGATTCACCCTCAATGTACCATGCATCAGGATTCCATTCTCTTTAAAAACGAATACCGTGCTGGTGCACGTGTACACCACATTTTGTTTATTCACTTATCTGTCAGTGGACACTTGGGTTAGTTCTGTCTTTGGGCTACTGTGAACAATATAACATAATGCAGCTATGAACAGGTGTACAACTGTCCATTCGAGTTCGTGCTTTCAATTCCTTGGGGTATATACCCAGAAGTGGAATTCCTGGATCTTATGGTAATTCTATGTTTCATTTTTTAAGGAACTTCCTAGCCAGAACTTCCCATAACGGCTGTACCATTTTACACTCCTGTTCGCAATGCGCAGGGGTTCTAACTTTTCCACATTTTCACCAACACTTGTTATTTTTTCATTTTGGAAATAGCCCACCTAATGGATATGAAGTGGTGTCTTATTGTGGCTTTGTCCTACACTTCTCATAATTAGTGTTAAGAAAGCATCATACATGTCTTCTGTCTAATTGATTGATCCATGATACCCATGGTTTGAGTATTTTTGCATTTTCCTAAATGTGTTCCGTGGAACACAGGACCTATTACAACTTCTGGTATTGGGGGCTTGGGGGACATGAGATGCGAGAGGTTAAACTGAGAAACAATGAGAAAAAAAAAAAAAATCCAACCCAACAACCTTCAGCAAAGTCAGATCAAGTACATATCAGCAAATTCAAGATGTAGGTGTGAGTTGGTATCTTGAATCCCCATTCCTTGGTAGCTATTAGTTCTTTCAAGTATCTCATCATGCTGAGAATGGTTCTATTATTTAAAGATAAGCATCTTTGTATACAAGTGGCCCATTTAAAAAAAAAAAAAGCCAACTCTTTCATGTGGTGCTCTAAAACAATTTTATCTGTTGCAACTTTGGAGGAAAAAACTGGCCATATTGATGATGATGTGCAATGGTAGACTCAATGGTGCGGCACTTTCCTTAAGGGATCCCCAGTGTTAATTGTGACCATACACAGTGTTCAATTTGAGCTGACTTTAGAAATCATTTCCTATGCAAGATGCAATTTTATTGTATGTCCTCCCCTTGAAGTTTGAAATGTATATTTTCCAGACCCTGCAAAGTCCTACAATAAAGACACCCAACCAACGTAGTTTATTTATTTTTTTAATTTTATTATGTTACGTTAGTCACCATACAATACGTCATTAGTTTTTGATGTGGTGATCCACGATCCATTGTTTTCGTATAACACCCAGTGCTCCATGCAGTACGTGCCCTCCTCAATACCCATCACCGGGCTAACCAATCCCTCCTCCCTCCTCCCCTCTAAAACCCTGTTTGTTTCTCAGAGTCCATAGTCTCTCATGGTTCGTCTCCCCCTCCGATTTCCCCCCCTTCATTTTTGCCTTCCTTCTCCTAATGTCCTCCATGCTATTCCTTATGTTCCACAAATAAGTGAAACCATATGATAATTGACTTTCTCTGCTTGACTTATTTCACTTAGCATAATCTCCTCCAGTCCCATCCGTGTTGATGTAAAAGTTGGGTATTCATCCTTTCTGATGGCTTAGTAATATTCCATTGTATATATGGACCACATCTTCTTTATCCATTCATCTGTTGAAGGGCATCTCAGCTCTTTTCAACGTAGTTTAAAGCAGGAGTTAGCGAGCTCTCTCTGTGAAGGGCCAGGTAGTAAATACTTTCGGCCTTGTGTCTCTGGCGCAGCTCTTCAACCTTGCAACCATAGCTCCAGAACAACCATAGACAGTCTTTAAATGACTAGATGTGGCTGTGTGCCAAAAAACTGTGCTTGCAGAAACAGGCAGCAGGCTGGATTTAACTCACAGGCAATCATTTTCTGACCCCTGGTTTAGACCATCGTGACCGAAGTTTGTTGCATCATGACTTTTCCCTCCTTTATTTTTTTAAATGTAAAACTGTAGTAGACCCTTAGATGCCTGAATTCAAATACTAGAGGGTTTTAAATCTTTTGAGTGACACTGAAAGTTGATGGCGTGTAACAGCTTTGTCACTTTTCGTGTACCTGGGTTTGCATTGTTTTGGCACCAGAAGTAGTTACTTAGTGGGTGGTCCAGGCTAAATTGTGTTCTACAATTCATATGGTGAAGCTCTGACCCCCTAATATTTCAGAATGTCACTATATTTGGAGATAAAGCCATTGAAGAGGTGATTAAGTTAAAATGAGGCTTTTAGAGCAATCTTGAAAAAGAACAACAAAATGGGAGCTATCGCAATCCCATATGTCAAGATATACTACAAAGCTCTAGTAATCAAAACAGTATGGTACTGGCACAAAAGTAGATATATAGATCTACGGAACAGAATAGAGAGCCCAGAAATAAACCCATGATTATATGGTCAATTAATCTATGACAGAGGAGGCAAGAATCTTTCCAGTAGGAAAAAGACCATCTCTCCAACAAATGGTGTTGGGAAAATAGGCAGCTACATGCAAAAGAATGAAACTGGACCACATTCCACCAGACACAACAATAAAACAGACTAAAGGCTAAATGTGAGACCTGAAACCATAAAATTCTTGGAAGAAAACATAGGCAGTAATCTCTTTGACAGCAGCAATAGAAACATTTTTCTAGATGTCTCCTCTGGCAAGGGAAACAAATCTATTTTTGTCCTAAAAGGATACTGAAAATACTGCCTGCAGGAAATTCCCAACCTATACCATGCTGTCCTGGTGGTGGAGCTCCTGTTAGAAAATATGGATGGGCCATATGGCATCAGTAAGGAGACGGGGGTCAAGGTGCTGATGAACAAATCGTACCTAGTTCTTTCTGCTTCCTGCCGCCATATTCCACTTCACCCCTGTGTCCTTGTCCAGGGCGAGCTGAGGGGCAGGTGGAATGGGGAGGTGCCGTGGGGCTGGTCAGACAGTTGAGTTTTATTTACCCACATGGCAAACCAGTGAATGCCACACCGGCTGCTTCCTCATCTTGTCCAGTTTTTACACACTGGTGTGTGTGAAACAGTTTGGCCCGTAGTTGACAAGGAGAAGCACACTTCCTGACCCCAGGACAGCTTCTGAGGAATAGCTGTTTCCCTTTCTTTTATAGGGAAAATGACAAATACATTTAAATGAGCATCTTATGACGCAACACACACACTAAATTTCATCAGTATTCATGACATGCATTTCCTTCTCTTCACAACTGACAGCTATTAAAAATGAGATTGGGGAGCACTATCCTGGTTCCAGTTATTCTGGAACATGGATTCTGAGGTGAGGTTTTATCGATTTCTCCCACTTTCACAGCCCTGATTTTACAACTGACTGTGGATAAGTTTTAGCCCTGCAGCATCTCCCCTCCAGAGACAGCGACACCATCTCTTCAATGAAATGCATTATGTAAGAGGCCAAATCAGTACCAGATCTCTAGTTGTTGAGAACAGCCTCGATTTCATTTGTATTTTGAGATAGCTCTATTTTAAATCTCATTAGGTAAATTTCTGAAACTGTGATTAAACTGTAGTCAGCCAAGGGAAAATTGGAAATAAATTAGAAGTGTCACCGATTTGAGATCTCTCGTTTTTTCCTGTGTACATACAGAAATTAAGGAACCTCTCTTTTCTGTGTTACAGGTTTTGATGAGAAATCCCGAAGAAAGAATGTGTGAAAGAAAAAGATGACATCTGTGCATGGCAAACCAAATCCGAAGATTATTACAGTGAAAACAAAAGGAGGTCAAGAGAATACTTACTAGTAAAGGTAAGTGAACTTCTCTGTAAATGCTGAACTCTGATGGGTTAGAACAGGAAGGTAGGTTTCTATATGTACGTGTGTGAGTGTACATTCACTTGTCAAATGGGGATAGGATAGGATAGGATAGGATAGGATAGAATAGGATAGGATGCATGATATGATCTAACATCAAAATATTTATGTTCCAGCAATGAAGAAGAAAACTAGTACATGCAGTTAGCTCCCTTTCTCAAATAAAAGCAAAACACCCAAAAGTTGAATGATAGACTTACCTTTTATAAAGGGGTTCTCTTCTCAGACAGCAAAACAAACAAAAACCAAAATAAACACTGTACTAACTATACTGTGCCATTGGCCCGTTTCCTATAATATATTTCTAATATATTATACACTGAGTTGTAAAATTACTATCTCTTTGTTCACAGTTGAACACTTGACCAGCCAAGTCCAGTAGGCAGTTGAGCAAGCTAGTGGTTGATTATTTTCATGCATGCAATGATTTTAATCCTGAGCTTTGTTGTAGTAAAGATGTGCTTTATACCTCTAATATTAACACTTACGGGTTTTTTGCCCCATTTTCCACTGCTTTTTATAATATAATAATAGGGGAAATGAAATATTTCATTATGGCAATGCTATGGAAACCAAACTGCCAGGCATGTAGGCAGTCCCACCATGTGGTATCTCAGGATGTTTCTTCATTAGCTGATCTCAGAAGTCTGTATTTGACACACAAAGGTGATTTGAAGGATATTGATGTGTAACGTGCAGAAGTATGAGTTGTACACCAGCAGAACGTACAACAGTTCAGGACAGCATTTACGCAGTCTCTCAAATGCTTCCGTGGGTGAAATAAAGAGTTGGACTGAATGTCCACATGCCTGCTGGGGAGGACTGTCATCTAGCTGTCAAGGACACCGACTCAAGATTCTTGCTCTTCCACTGACCACTTCTGTGACTGTGGTCAAAATGATTAATCTTCCTTTGCCTCAGTTTTCTTGACTACATGAGGTTGAGTGGATGAAATGAGTTAATAGATACAATGCACTTGGAAGAATGGCGAGCCCATAAAAAGGGCTCAGTAGTTAGTGGCTGGTTTTATCATTGTGCAAAGTAGAGTCTCCTCCAGGGATGGAAATTTGCGTTGTTTGTTCTTTGTGGAGTAGAGATGTGGAGGAGCCTGGAAGATGTAGGGGAAGCGGAGGGGACTACGTCTGACCCTGGGCTTTTAGGCTGTCCAGACCGCTATCATAGGAACCCGTGAGGTTAAGGATAAAAGTACATCTCAGTGCATCTCTAAAACTCATAGTCATTTAGATACTTTGAGAAGAATTGCAGAATATAAACTTAAGTGATGTAGGATCTTAAATTATAAATCAGGTCATCTCAGACTCTTGGCTGTAATCTGTAAGGCATGGTATGATCCGGCCCTGGCCACTTAACTCTACCCAACCCCTCTTAGCATTCTGGTTCACTCAGACCTTCTTTCTGTCCCTCTAAATCACACGAGCTCTTTTGCACACACTCTCACCTGTGAGCCTTTGCGCCCATTACCCAGCACAGCCTGCGTGCCCTCCCTCCCTGCACCTGACACCTTTGCATGTTCCTTTCCATCTGTTTCAGACCTGTCTACTAAAGGGGTGGGAACCGTGACATCATCTCCCCAAAATATCACCCCTACTGACATTCTTGTCAACAGTAACTATGAGAGCCTTTTTGTCCATATCCTCACAACAAGAAGCATTCAAAATTCTTTCTGTCCTTGCCAATCTGATAGGCGATGAGCTTGGCTATTTAAAGTAGGTAGAAAAGAGGGGCACGTGGGTGGCTTAGTTGGTTAAGTGTCTGTCCTTGGCTCAGGTCGTGATCCCAGGGTTCTGGGACCGAGTCCCACATCAGGCTTCCTGCTCAGTAGGGAGTCTGTTTCTCTTTCTCACTCTGACCCTACCCCCTGCTCATGCTCTCACTTACTCTCAAATGAATAAATAAAAAAATAAAAAAAAATAAAGTAGGTAGCAGAGAGGATGCAAGGATTGGCAACTCATTCTTACTGGGAATTATTTTCTTTATTTTGTTCTTCAGTTATTTTTCCTGCCTTCCTTACTGGTCTCTAAGATCTGCAAGGCCCAGGACGGTGTTTTCACGGTAATATTCTGGGATCCTGGTCCAGCAACTGTTGTAGATGATGTACTTGGAAACCATTCTGGGAGTGACAGAATGAATGAGAGAGACGGGGGTCCCTGATCTCAGGAGCACAGGTCTTGTCATTGAGACTGACGATTGCTTTACAGGACTAGAGGTTCAGAATTAGAGCAAGGAGATAATCAATGGGCCTCACAAAAAATTAGCCTCATGGGGGCAGGAGTGAGATTCTAAACGCTAACTGGTCAACACAAATAAGGACCAACTTGAACAGGTGTAGACCCGTAGTGCTGGGCAGGGTGTTTACCCTTCCGGTGCTGCATTGTGTGGATGTGTGTGGGGTGCAAGGTTGGGGCTCAGGGCAGTGATCACTTGCCAACTGCTATGGAGAAGATTTTAGGATTTTAATATCGAGTGCAGTGGCATATATGCATTGCTACTGAATGTCAGCCCCGATTATAGTATACCTTGTTTTTTTTTTTTTTAAAGATTTTATTTATTTATTTGAGAGAGAGAGAGAGAGCACATGAGAGGGGGGAGGGTCAGAGGGAGAAGCAGACTCCCCGCTGAGCAGGGAGCCCGATGCGGGACTCGATCCTGGGACTCCAGGATCATGACCTGAGCCGAAGGCAGTCGCTTAACCAACTGAGCCACCCAGGCGCCCTATAGTATACCTTGTTTAAATAACCAAGCGCACCTGTCAGACTGGCAAGGACAGAAAAAATTCTAAATACCCCTTGGGGGAAAGACGTGGACAAAAAGGCTCTCATAGTCACTGTTGATGAGCCTGTCAGTAGGGGCAGTATTTTTGGAAGCTAACTTGGCAGTATGTATCAAAATGTTAAATGCACATTTCCGTTAGCCGGATAATAGAACTTTATCTTCCAGACAAACTGGTATGAATACAAAATGCTGTATGTACAAGTGCAATCGCTCTAGCGTTGTTTTAATAGCAAAAATACGGGAGCAGTTTATATATCTATTAATAGAAGAGTAGTAAATAAGTGATGGCATTTCCATCCAATAGAACAATGTGGCCCATGAAATGTGTTAAGTGAAAGGGGAAATCCTGCCGAAATTATGTGTATTTTGGTCCTGTTTGTTGAAAGCACAGGAACACAACCCAAGTGTTCCACCAACAGATGAATGGATGGATAAGCAAAATTTGGTCTTCAGTGGAATATTCTTCAGCCATAAAGAGGAATGAAGTTCTGATACATGCTACAACATGGGTGAACCTTGAAAACATTACGCTAAGTGACACAAAAGGACAAACATTGTACAATTCAACTTGTATGAATTTTCTGGAATAGGCAAATTCATAGAGCAAGTAGAAATTATCAGGAGCTGGGATGAGGGGGGAATGGGGGGTTTAGTGATTAATGGCTACTGTTTGGGGTGCTGAAAAATTTTTGGAGATAGATGGTGGTGATGGTTGCACAACATTGTGACTGTAATTAATGCCAATGAATTGCACACTTAAAAATGATGAAAATGGCAGATTTATGTCCTATCTATTTTATCATAATTTTTTAAAACAAAAGAAAAAGCAAATGAACAAACCAAAAATAAAAGCGGGCACACACACAGGCGTGCCCATGGGCACTGTATAGTCCGGAAGGATACCTGCAGATTGTTGATGGTTATTGTCTAAAGGATGAAATGAGGGACAGAGCAGGAGAGAAGAAAATTTTGTCCTATATACTTGTGTATTTTTCACAGGAAGCATATATTTTAACATTTTTTGAATTTTTTGAATTGAAGGGTTTTCTTTAAGTCATCCTGACCTGTGGTAGAACGCTGGAGTAGGTACAGTTTTCTAGTTTGCAACCAAAACAATCTTGAAAGGTCTGTTTACAATTGAACATCTCTGTGCAATGTTTAACCTGGAGTGCAAATTTAATTACAGTTTAAAACGCGAAATCGTTTTCCTTTTCTAGATTAAATTACATCTTGTGGAAAACAGGCTCTTGATATAAAAAGAATTTGGTCTTATCCCTCCCTCATTGAAGATGGACTCCTCTATCTAGTAATTTCCTGCAAAGCAAGATGCTTCTATTTGTAGTTTTATATCCCCTTTGCTGGTAAAGCATCTAAGGTGTGTTGGCTATACAAAATGAGCCTCAATATGAGAATACCTAGAAATTTTTATGCATAACAAGAGATTTTTAAAAGCCCTTATAAAATTCCATAAAAATAGCATTTTACTGGGTTCCCCATTTTACAAAATGTTTAAACCCTATCACATGGTCATAAGTTTATATAAGTAGAGAGAATGTATGGAAGGATGCACATCCCAGGCTATTCATGTTGGTGGCCTCAAGGAGATGATCTCATGCATGGTGTCAGATGAGAGGAGATTCTTTATATACCTGTGCATTGTTTAATTGTTACAACTAAGGGCTTTTTTTAATAGCTTCCTGAAGGTATAACTGACCAGCAGTAAACTGCACGTACTCAAAGTGTAAAATTTCAGGGGTGCTTGGTGGCTTAGTCAATAGAGCATGCAACTCTTGATCTCAGGGTCATGAGTTTGAGCCCCAGGTTGAGTGTAGGGTTTACTTTAAAAAAAAAATAAATAAAAATAAAGTGCAAAATTTGAGAAAAAATGTAACTGTATGAGGGGAGGGATGTTAACTAAATTTGTTGTGGTAATACTTTTACAATATGTTTATGTCAAGTCACTCTGCTGTACGCCTTAAACTTATACAGAGCTGTGTGTCACTAATGTCTCAAGAGAACAAAAAAAAAGTATAGACACACACACACACACACACACACACACACACACACACACAAAATGGAATATTACTCAGCCGTCAAAAAGAATGAAATCTTGCCATTTGCAATGACGTGGATGGAACTAGAGTGTATTATGCTAAGCGAAATAAATCAGAGAAAGACAGATACCATATGATTGCACTCGTATGTGGAATTTAAGAAACAAAATAGATGAACATGGGGGAAGGGGGAAAAAAGAGAGGGGGAGGGAAACCATAGGAGTCTCTTCACTATAGAGAACAAACAGGGTTGCTGGAGGGGGGCTGGGGGGGATGGGCTAGATGGGGGATGGGGATTAAGGAGGACACTTGTGATGAGCACTGGGTGTTATATATAAGTGATGAATCACTAAATTCTTCTCCTGAAACCAATGTTACACTATATGCTAACTAACTAGAATTCAAATAAAAATTTGAAACAGACAAAAACAAACAAACAAAAGGCAAAGAGAGGGAAGGGAGAATGTTGAAACTGACAAACTATTTTCAAATATAGTTAAGGAAGAAGATCATCTGAGAACCGTGTCTTATTTTCTATTGCATGTTCAGCACTGTTTTGGCAATAAGATAAAGCAGCAGCTTAGAGCTGAGAAGCCAAAAAAATAAAAAAATAAAGTGGACAGTTTGATAAATTTTGACATATGTTTATACTCATGAAGCCGTCACCATGATCAAGTTAATGAAAACATCCATCATTCCCAAAAGTCTCCTCATGCACCTTTGTAATCCCCCCTTCCTACCCTACGTAGCCCTCTCTTGCCCCAGGCAGCCACTGATCTTGTTTCTATCACTGTATATTAGTTTGCATTTCCTACAGTTTTATATAAATGAAATCCTACACTACAAATTGTTTTGTCTGGCATCTTTCACTCAGCATAATTATTTTGAGATTCATCCATGCTGTAGTATTATGGATGTTCCATTCCTTTTTATTGTTGAGTTGAATTCCATTATACGAATAACCTCCATTTGTTTATTTATTCACCACTGGTGGACGTTTGAGTTGTTTCTAGTTTTTCACTATTACAAATAATGCTACTATGAATATTCATGTGTAAATCTTTATGTGGATATATGCTTTCACTTCTCTTGGGTAAATATGTAGGAGGAGTGGAATGGATCGTATGATAGGTGTATGTTTAACTTTTTGAGAAATTGCCAAACTGCTTTCTAAAGTGGTTGTACAATTTTACATCCCCACCTGCACTGAAAGAGAGTTCAGTTCCTTCACATTCTTGTCAGTACTTGGTATGACCAGTCTTTTTCCATTTTATTCATTCTAATAGGTGTGTACTAGCAACTCGTTGTGGTTTTAACTTGCATTTCCCTAAAAACAACTGATGTTAAATATCGTTTCATGTCCTAACTTGTCATCTGTATATCTTCTCAGTGAACTGTCTGATTCAATCTTTTGTGCACTTTTTAAAAATTGGGTGTTTTGTTTTCTTATTGAATTTTGAGAGTTCTTTATATAGTCAGGATGCAAGTCCTTTCTCAAATGTATGCTTTGCAAATACTTTCTCCCAGTGTCTAGTTTATTTTCTCTTTTTCTCAATGTTGTCTTTTGAAGGGAAGAGGTTTTTATTTATTATTATTATTATTATTAAAGATTTTATTTATTTGAGAAAGAGAGCATGAGCAGGGGTGGGGGCAGAGGGAGCCCACTGAGCAGGGAGCCTGATTCATGGCTCAGGGACCCTGAGATCATGACCTGACCTGAAGGCAGATGCTTAACCAACTGAGCCACCTGGGCGCCCTGAAGGGCAGAGGTTTTTAATGTGTTTAATTTGTTTTAATTTGAGTTATTACAGTGAGGGACATTTAAAGGTATTTGTCAGCCCTAGTAATTTTTACATTTAGATACTCAAGATATGAAGCATATTAAAATACACACGTATCCCACATTAAAGAAAATTTTTTGCTCTATTCCCTTTTTAAAGACTTTTTAATTCTGATTTTGAAATTATTTATTTCACAAAACTCATTTAGTTTATTTATTATTGGCTGTAATTCTTCAAGACTCATCCTGTATCCTTGATGATTCATGCCAAGTAAAAAATGTAACTTAAAATTATTTTAGGAATGCCTGGGTGGCTCAGTCAGTTAAGCGGCTGCCTTCAGCTCAGGTCATGATCCCAGGCTCCTGAGATCGAGTCCCGCATCGGGCTCCCTGCTCAGTGGGGAGTCTGCTTCTCCCTCTGTCTGCCTCTCCCCCTGCTTGTGCTCTCTCTCTCTCTGACAAATAAATAGAATTAAAAAAATTTTTTTAATTATTTTAAAATATAATGTAATTTAATATAAACTACAATTTACCAACTAACAAAGTTTGACAATATGTTAATTTTTGTAGATATTAATTTAAATATTTGTTACTTTATTTTTTTTTTAAGATTTTATTTATTTATTTGACAGAGAGAGACACACAGAGAGAGAAGGAACACAAGCAGGGGGAGTGGGAGAGGGAGAAGCAGGCTTCCCGCCAAGCAGGGAGCCGGATGTGGGGCTCGATCCCAGGACCCTGGGACCATGACCTGAGCCAAAGGCAGATGCTTAACGACTGAGCCACCCAGGCGCCCCTAAATATTGGTTACTTTAGATTGGGTAGTTTTCTTTTCATATTTAGAAGCCAGTAAGTTTGCTTGTTTTTTTAGCTCTAGAATAATCTTTCTAGGCCCCTGGAAAATGTGTAACTTCTAGACTTTGGGTAAAACAGTCTGGTTAAATTACATTTAAGGAAAAATATAATAATTAATAAATTAAAATAAATAGAAAACAGACACGAGTTCTTTTTTTCCCTTCAA
Organism: Halichoerus grypus; assembly: GCF_964656455.1. Taxonomy (NCBI): domain Eukaryota; kingdom Metazoa; phylum Chordata; class Mammalia; order Carnivora; family Phocidae; genus Halichoerus; species Halichoerus grypus. The sequence goes on from NC_135712.1 coordinate 180,822,575, forward strand.
AGCAAGAAATAACTTTAAAATCATCAAAGATGTATATGAATACAGGAAAATCTAAATGTCAAATGAATGCTAGGGATTAAAATATGTGCCCTTCCTATGGAATTCTGCTTCAAAACCATTTAAAAATGTTAAATAATTCAACATCACTGATTATTAGGAAAATTCAAATCAAATCCCACAATAAGATACCATTTCACATCCATTAGGATGGCTAGTGTATAGATAGATAGATAGATAGATAGATAGATAGATAGATAGATAGATAGATAGATAGTATATATAGTGTGTATATATATATATATATGTATGTATTTCTAATAAGTGTTGGTGAGGCTGGTCAGAAATTGGTGGGGGAAATGTAAAATGGTGCAGCCCCTGTGGAAAACAGTATGGTGATTCCTCAAAAAATTAAACTAGAATTACCATATGATCCAGCATTTCTACCCCTGGGTGTATACCTAAAAGCATTGTAAACAGAGACTTCTTGAACAGATATTTGTACACCAATGTTGATAGCATTATTCACAATAACCACTGGTAGAAACAAGCCAAACATCCATTGGTGAATTGGTAAACAAAATGTGGTACATACATACAATGGAATATTATTCAGGAATAAAAAGGAATGAAATTCTGACACATGGTACAATATGGAAGAACCTTGAAGGCTTCTGCTAAGTGAAATAAACCAGACACGATACGACAAATATTGTATGATTCCGTTTACATGAGATTGCTAGAGTTGTAAAATTCATAGAGACAGAAGGCAAAATGATGGTTGCCAGGGGGCTGGAGGGAAGGGGGAATGAGGAGTCACTGCTTAGAGGATACAGAGTGTCATGAAACGAAACACGAAAATGTTCTGGAGATGGATGGTGGTGATGATTGCCCAGCAACATAAACGTACTTAATGCCACAGAACTGTATACTTAAAAATGGCTAGAAGGGCAAGTTTTATCCTATGTATGTTTTACCACAACTGTAAAAAACACGAAGAGGAAATATTTCCAAGGATTTCCAAATGAAAAAAAGTTGATAGCTAAAATATCACCCTGATACTTTATAGTCAGCCCAAATTTCTTCATTGTCTCATGGCCCAAAATGAAAGAACAATATTTTTAAAGGGAAAAAAATTATTTTCCTTGTAAATGATGCTTCCTACTTCTGACTTCAGTAGCGCAAATTCAGAAATGCAAATTACTAGCCAACTGCCAGGCATTCTTTTAAGACTTTACATGTATTAACTCATTCAATCTTCAACAGAACTAGGACAGACTGTTATTTCCAGTTCAGAGATGAGGAAAGACATTGAGAACAGAGAGGTTATGTAACATGCCCAAGGTTACGCGGCTGGTGAGAGGTAGAGCTGGTTGTCAAACCCCAGAAATACGGCTCCAGAGTCCACAGCATGTTTTCCCGTCTACTAACTATAAAGAGCTGTAGTATCAGGAGAGTTGTCTATAAACTGTGCGATCATTTCTAGAATTTCTACTGGATAGTTATACTTGAAAAACTTGAGCGTATTGATACTCCACTAGCTTTTCTTCAGCAAAAGCTTGTGACTTAAAATATGTAAATATTTTATCTCCAACAGGAAATTATCCTTTACCATTTACCTGCCAATCTTGAAGGAGATGCAAGAGAATGCTATTCTAGGCTTTATCAGGGAAAAGCTCTGGAAAGGAAATCTCCATATTGGAAGAAAACATGACCTTATATTCTCTTATTTTCTTTCCATCCCCCTAAGATTCATGTCTCCCAAAATGTTAGGCTAATTTTAAAATAATCACGTCTATGTTCAAATAAATTTAGGAAATGATGAATTAAAAGGAGTTAGAACTTCTTTACTGCAGGACTTCTTAGGGACTTAACATACTAATAAATATTGTGAATTGCCAAGAAAGGGAAATCATATGTATAATTGTACATTATATATTATATAATGTACAATTGTTTCCCAGGGTTCTTCTACCGCTACTTCTGCCATGGAAAATCATGAGCCGGGAGTGCGTCCTGGAACACTTTTGGGCATCTTGGACATACTAGGGATTTTCCAAATCTACCACCAGGGGGCAGTTCCCTCCCATTTATATTCTGACAAACCTTAACCAAAACTTTATTTTCCCTCAGCAGACATGAGACAGGCTGACATTTTCCAAGCAGACTCTGCTAAAGACTTTCAAGAGATGAAGAAAAGAAATAAGAAAAATAAGAAACCCAAGAAATAGTAATTCCTGAAGAAATAGCAAATCTGCCAAACTCTCCTGGGCCAGTATGGAATATAAGTTCTCAGCCATATTGCTTGCCTTTCCCCCCCTCCCATTTCTCACCCAGGTGACCTTTCTGTCCTCTTGACCCCAAAGAGCATCTATGGACTTACCTTCTCACAACTGAGGATAAATCCCATAGACCCTTGTGTTTTCACAGCTCAAATTATTTTCTAATTTAAATGTCCCAGGTCTGCACTGTGATCTTTTCTCTCAGTCCTGGTTGGCAGCTCTGAGGTATCTCTGTGGTGAGGAACAGATATGGCAGTTCCATGAACTTCTAGTCATGACTAAAGGTGCAGTAAATGGATCGCTCTCATGTCCCTTGCCAGGGCAGACATTATTAATCAGCAAAGCATGCTTTCTTTGTAGAACTCAGAACCAGTCTCACAGCCCTTCCTGACACTGGGTTCCAGGTAGGCATTATTACCAATGGGTCGCTGTTAATGTGAGTGGGAGAATTCTCTCATCCAAGCCTGGGATATAAATTCCACCCACTTCTGGAAACTCCTGTGGTAACTCTCTCAGATGAATGTAATCTCCAGTAACCTCTACCCAACACACACACACACACACACACACACACACACACACAGGTTTTTAAAAGCCTATTTTAGAGCCACAATAATGAAAGTCTTTATTATAAGCCCATCAGAGCCTAATCCATACCTTATGTATAGAGCCCTGCACAAATACCACACCTTATTGGAAGACGAAGTTATATCCCAGTATGTTCCAGAGGCTCCAAACTTGGCCCATTCTGTTGTTTAACTTCTGGTGGGTATTGATATCATGTGCTTATGCCCCATTTTGATTAGCTTGTCCTTGGAGTTGCCTTTGTATGAGCTGCTCAGGAAATAGCCCGTGCTCTCTGTGGAACTTAAGCAACTGTCAGGCGTAAAAAGTCCTAACCTGTAATGGTAGGCTTTGAAGCTAGTTGTCATGCGACAGGTGTTTTTTTTTGGTTTTGTTTTTTTCTCTTTTTCTTTTCTTGTAATGCTGAAAGCTTATTTTAGCATTCAAGAATAAGAGGAGCAATACAGGGGCACCTGGGTGGCTCAGTCAGTTAAGCATCTGCCTTCAGCTCAGCTGTGATCCCAGGGTTCTGGGATCAAGCCCCACATGGAGCCCCACATGGAGCTCCCTGCTCAGCGGGGAGTCTGCTTGTCACTCTCCCTTGTCCCTCCCCCAGCTCATGCACTCTCACTCTCTCTCTCTCAAGTAAATAAATAAAATCTTAAAAAAAAAAAAAAAAGAGTACAGTGTAGAGAGTAGCTTGAACTCTGGGGTTAGATGGGCTTCCACTCTTTGCTACATATTTAATTTCTTTAGAGCCTTTGGTGAGTTACTAAGTAACGCCTCTGAGCCTTCTGAAAAATAAGGGCAATAATAATACCTATCTTGTTGCAGTTCATTTATAAAATAAATGTTACTGTGTCTCTACTTTGTACCAAGGACAAGCAGCGTTGGGTGGATTTAATGGAATGAGACATGTAATTAATTCACCTATCACCAAAACAATACTATTGTTACTCCTCTTTTAAAGTACTGGTGTTTCAGCAGAAGCCCTCATAAAAAGTGGGGGCAAAAGGAGGCCATGGCTCTTGAATTCCAAATCAATTAGACCCGAAATTTAGGTGGTAGACCAGCAGAGTCAGTATTTAATTTTTAAATTGTGCCCGTAGGGTGAACTTCCCCCAGCGGCCAGTGGGGTGCGCTGTGGGAACAGAGTGACTACAGGAGTACCCCCGCGGGGTTTTGGGGGACAAGGTCCTGCTTCCCCTCAGGGGAGTGGGGCTCAGCGTGGTGAGCAGCAAGTTCACCTTTGCCGCGAATTCTCTAGCTTCTGTTTCCTGTTAAATTTAACTCCATCCACATTCTAAGGACAGCAGAATTAATTCACATGTACTAGACGTCCTCGCTGACCTATATGCTTTTGCAATGAAAACGATGTGCTTGAGGAAGCGTGAGGCGGCAGCGACATTGATACATTGGGTAATTGTTAAGAAAGCATTATGGAAATACTATAAATGAGAAATTAACTGCTGAAGGGGGATGATAACACTGCGGAAAACAGCAAGACAAGGGAATCTTGGGAAGCACTAACACATCTACCACCTTCCTATTGTTCGAAGTCCCAGTCTGGCCACAGTGGCCAAGTTCTAATTACCAAACAGTGAAGTTACAGTCGACAGCATCTATGACTTTTCTTTTTTATATTGCTTTTATTTGGTTTGTGATTTTGAATCTCATGTTCATTCTTTTAGCCTTGCCTCTTGAAATCAGCCTCAGAAATCAACCCAGTCCACCTGAGCAAATTTCAAATCCATCTTTGGATATTCAAAAGAGCTGGGTTTTATTCCAAATATGAATTTCCATGTTAGGATTTAAGGTAGCCAACATGTCTTATATCAATTCATTTATCTTATAAAAATAATTCCGCTTCTGACATTTTGATAAGAGAAATATTGTCATCTCGTTTGTTTAATATTCTTGATTTTCAGTGAAGTCGAGGATTTTTTCTTCTATTTACTAGCCGTTTATATATCTGAGGAAAATTGCCTATTATCATCCTTCTTTTTCTATCAATTTGTTTATTACATTAATAGATCAAGAAGGAAATCATTGATTCGGGGCTGACAGACCAGAGTACAAATAATGGGTGTTAATAATACAATCCAGATCACAAAGCCATTGCAAACAATTGGAGAAGGTGAATTCTCAGCTCCTGCCTGATCTTTATAGTTAGGTGTTGTGTCTTGACGTCTCCCTCTTGGAGTCAATCTGGAGCTCACAGATGGCCGGTTCGTCTTTCTGAGGTGTGTATGATCTCTGTGAGCCCTGTGGCAGGTTGCAGAATGCTGGGAGAGAGAGTCTCTACAGTCCATGCAGAGCCCATAGAAGAGGTGGGTGGTGCTGCTTGACAGTTCTCTTCGAGAGAAGGCAGCAGGGGCATTTTTCTGTGAAGGAGCATGGCTCAGCCTAAGAAAGGGAGATGCATAATTCCTCCACCAGCCTGGGCATTGACTGAATTATATTCATTTCTTTATCTTGCACTCTGGGCAAATGTTGGTTGGGATGATGGTAGAATAAGTTACCAGTGACTCCGTCTGCCAAAATATCATTCATGGGGCACCTGGGTGGCTCAGTCGGTTAAGCGTCTGCCTTCAGCTCAGGTTGTGATCCCGGGGTTCTGGGATCGAGCCCCATGTTTGGCTCCCTGCTCAGTGGGGAGTCTGCTTCTCCTTATCCCTTTGCTGCTCCCCCTGCTTGTGCTCTCTCTCTCTGTCAAATAAATAAATAAAATCTTACAAGAAAAATATCATTCAGGTAGTTGAGTCCCTTTACAGAGAAACATTTTGTGATATAAAAAAATTGTGATATAATAACAAAAGTGCTTATTTATAAATGCAGTGAAGAGCAAGACCTGGTGTACCATAATTTCAAGCTAGTCAGGAGTGTGAACAATATTTGGGGATATAGGTAATCACAGTAATGTGATAGAAGAGTATCTGGGATTTCTATTGAAACTGAGTGACCTGCTAATATTTCTGTAGTTGGTTACTTATATTCATAACTGAAGGAATGCTGATTTTTAAGTAGAAGTGAGTGAAAACATTTTTAAAAGATGTAATTTTTACACTTAGCCAAGTTCCATTCTTGAATTCCCTACAAGGATCCCCTGGGAGTCAGGGATTCCTGAGTGAAATCCCTTGGTCTCTGGCTAGGGGGTTGGGGGGGTGGGCAAGTGCTGACTACACAGGGGCATGGAGGAATTTTTTTGAGGCGATAGAACTGTTCAATCTTGATTGTGATGGTGGTTAAATTACTCAAAAAATGGGAATTTCACGCATGAAAATTAGAACTGAAAGAGAGGGAGGGAAGGAGGGAGGGAGGGAGGGAGGGAAATAAATGAAAAGAGAGAAAGAGGAGTTACGAGTTGCATATTGCTGCTAAGAGAAGTAGTCCCTGTATAAATTCCTTTTGTATAGGAGCTGGGTTTCTTCCACAATTATCCAGTGCTTTCTGGAGAGTCAGTGTAGCAGCAGTGGTCAGGGAAAAAAGGACTCTGGATCAACTCTTCCCAGGTTTAAATCCCGGCTCTGCCAGTTAGTTGGTGGGACCCGGGCCAAGTCACATGACCTCTCTCTGTCTCCGTTTTATCATCTTAAAATGAAGATGGCAGTAACCGTGCCTACCTCATTTGATTATTTGGGGATTTAAAGTTGGTTATTAGAACAGTGCCTGGCATCTAGTAAGCACCATAATGTCATCTATAATTAGAAATGCTTGGGGAAGAAGCCAAGGTCATGATGAAGAGCTCAGTCAATGCCAGTGATCCCATCAGGTCAGGAGAAGTTAGTCATTAACAAAAAAGGAATGTGTTTATGTGTCCGTAAGACACATCAACTTACTTGTTACTATTCTTCTAAATGCATTTAAAACTTTTTTTTTTTTTTTTTTTGGCTCTGCCTACACCTCACCTCTCAGTTGTATCAACTCCCAACATCCTCTTCCTTTTCCAAATCACTTCCCCTGATGGACCCCCTCACATGTGTGTTTCCAGAGGCCAAAGCCAGAGCCTTTTATGCAACGTTTGCTAATGAAAATCACACCCATAATAAAGGTGCCTATAAAACCCTAGTTGACTTAGCCATGAATACTTAGGGTGAGGTTATTCATTATGACTGATATTTAATATCATTCAGATAGTCTACAAAACTGTGTTGAATATTTACAACATGGCAAAATGTTCACCTGCCAAGTTTCCGACAGAATCCTGCTGGGATTTTAGTCCTGGGGTGTTTTACTAGTGGGAGCACAGTTTGTGAGCTTTCAAATCATCTGCAAGTGAAGAATTTATTGAAAATAGGTTTCTCTGCCATTTACCAGGCAACAGCCCATTTATCTGGAGAACGAGAAACTGGGGAATCATGCAAATCTAATATCATGAAATAATCCAAAAACTTCATTTAAAGTAATTTCAACCTTCCTCAGTAAACCTTAAAGGCAATTTATAAGGAGAGAGGACATATAGGATATCACAGCAACTTCTTTTTAAAGTCAGTAAAAATATAGACAGTCCGTTCTCATTTTTTTGTGGTAGTTCTGTTGTATAAAGTTGCCATGAGCACTGAATTAGCAAATGTTGAACCAGCTCCTAAGGGAAATACAGGGTTAGGTTCTTGTGAATCTCTGGTCACAACATTCTCATTAACCAATTAATATATAACCTTGGTTTACTTGTGTTTCTGTTTCAAGGCACTTTATTGGCTGTATATTGTGGATTCATTAACATTGAACTCATGGTCAACAGAACTGTAACTCATGCCTGAATGAAACTTATCCAACACACAAATTTTCTCCATAAGGTACATCGCAGTTTTCTTATTTTTAGGAACACTAACCAGCATCTCGGGGCTATGCTTTGGGACCATTTTAAACAGCAGAGTCACCAGCAAAAAACATAAAAAGGCTAAATACACTGTGCTAAAAAGACCACGACGAGGACACTTGTTTATGGCACGTGCACTGAAATAAGAAGGCAGGGTGTCATCTTTGTTGACCTTAGCTGGGGCCTTGCTCAAGGGGCGACTCACATGTTTTGCCCCCTGCCCCTGTCTGAGAATGACTTTAAATGCAGCACATGTTTGATTTCGGGTTTGCAAGTAAATTTTAGCAAGTAGGTGAATTTGCAAATATGGAATCCGTGAATAATGAGGATCAATTTATAAATAAGAAAAAGAACAAAAAAGAACCTATGTGGTCTGTCCCTTCATTCCTGAACAGCATTAGCTAAGTGTAGAACTTCCATTGGATAAATGCCCAGTGAATCATATACATGTGCCAGAGCACAGCCCTCCCTGCCTCGAAACCCACCGATCTCTGCATCGGAGAGCTTGCAGAACTTGGTGAGGGGTCAGCAAACTCCAGCCTGTGGGCCAGATCCCTCATGCTGTCTGTTTTGGTATGGTCCCAAGCTAAGAAAGGGGTTTGGTTTGGTTTTGTTTCTAGTTTAAATGGATGGGGGGTGGGGGGGAATCAAAGGAAGACTATTTCATGACACTTGAAAATTTTATGAAATTTAGATGTTGGTGTCCAAAGGTGATGTTTTATTGGAACACAGCCCATGGGCATATTTGTGCACTGTCAATGACTGCTTTCCTATAATGCGGCAGAGATGCGCACTTGCCACAGAAACTATGTCATCCACAAAGCTGAAAATGTTTACTATCTGGTCCTTTATAGAAAAATTTAATGACCTGTGATCGAAAACATTGCTAGTGGCCACAATGTAGGGTCTTGCACAGGCGATTAAAAGTTCCGTGTGGCAGGAAAACTATCTAGCAGGGGAGGAGGTAAGTTTTAGGCAACAGAAAATAGGGCTTTTCCCTTCCTCAACCCCACATCTTCCTTTTCAGACAAGGTTAGGTTTCAGATTGCTATTAATTAAGTAACTGAAGAATTTACTTCACATGTTGAAGCAGATTAGAAACTATCAGGTTGTTCCTGTTAACAAATCGTTTTAAACCAATTTAAATGCAACTGGAGGAAATGCATCACAGAGAAGAAAAAATGAGTACACCAAAATTTTTGTGTTGGAATTATGCAATGAAATTCCAGAAGCTTTGTTTCCTATCAATTAGTAAAGTACAGGGGCACCTGGGTGGTTCAGTTTGTTGGGTGTCCGACTCTTGATTTCAGCTCAGGTCATGATCTCGGGGTTGGGATTGAGCACCGCATCAGGCTCCCTGCTCAGTGAGGAGTCTGCTTGGCCCTCTCCCTCCCGTCTGCCCCTCCCCCCGCTTGCGCATGCAGGCATGCACGCTCTCTTGCTCAAAAAAAAAGGGGGGGGCACCTGGGTGGCTCAGTCGTTAAACGTCTGCTTCGGCTCAGGTCATGATCTGAGGGTCCTGGGATCGAGCCCCGCGTCAGCCTCCCTGCTCCGTGGGAAGCCTGCTTCTCCCTCTCCCACTCCCCATGCTTGTGTTCCCTCTCTCACTGTGTCTCTCTCTCTGTCAAATAAATAAATAAAATCTTTAAAAAAAAAAAGTACAGTTCATTTTATTTTGTCTGTATATGGAGTTTTAGCAGCTCAAAGTTGTCTTAGAGATCATTTACACCAAGACTATCCAAGAGAATTTTCTGCATGGCTGGGCATGTCCTATATCTGCATTATCCAATATGGTAGCCACTAATTCATGTGGCTGTTGAGCATTTGAAATGTGGCTGGTAGGACTGAGGAACTGAATTTTTCATTTTTGTCCAGTTTTAATTAAGTCGAAATAGCCACATGCAGAACTATTATGTACCTTATGGAGCAGGTTGCATTTAGACTTAAGATGACAAACTGGCCTGCAGCCTTTCTTAAGTTTGGCTTGAATAGGGTTTTTAAAGAGTTTGGATTTGTTGCCAACATTTAAAGATTGTGGGATTTTATATAAAGACCCAAATTCTGGCTTCTTATGGGAAATTGATATATCTGGAGATACCAGGGATGCCCTTTCTGGACAAGCTATGGGATCTCCAGTCCCCAGTGCTCCCTATTGCCTTATACTCAGCCTGCTGCATCATTTTCATTACCTGTTTGGTCTCCATTGACATTTGAATGTGCAATTGCTAATCTAATTCAACCCCCAAATTTTCACATGGGAAACTAAAGCCCAGAGATAATAAGTACTTTACACAAAGTCATCTGGTAATTAACAGTAATTAATAGCCCAGCTGGCTCACACAAGAATCCAGGTCCCTGGCCAGCACTCTTTCTACTCCAGAGCCTGACTGAAATCTCTGGGTGTGTATGGGCAGTGGGAGAGGCGGTACCCCCTGGTACCTGGGTGTGTCTGAGCTGCACTCACAAGCCCTATTCTCCTCTACTTCCAGGCCATGGAGAGGTTGGACATTTGGGTGAGTGAGGTCTCTGCTTTCCTCCCATCTGGGCTGACTCAGTGACAGTCACAATGGGCAGTGAGGGCGTGGAAGGGATATAGGCCTGAACTTTCCCTGGCCATTTCCCTCCCCAACTTCCTGTCTCATTGTTTACCGTTGACATTTCCAAAGTTGTCAATGATGGCGCATCTGAGAACCCATTGTTGGCTGTTTATCCTCCCTGTATCTCTGCAGTTCCTCTGCTTATTTGGGTCCACTTTCCTTTTTGTAAAGGCCTTTTGACTTATCTCTGAAGTCCTAGTCAATTAAATCTTGGGACAAAACACTTAAACGTACAAAGAAAGCTTTTGAAATAGTCTTTCACAGAATGAGAGTTAAATTTTATTGGGCATTTCTCTGTTCTCTTGTCCTGTTCAGGTCAAGGCTAATTCAGAAAGAGGAGGTTTAGCTTAGTGTCTTTGGGAACATGCTCACCTGGACTTGAGTCCTTGCTCTGCGAGTTGCCAAATCAATGACCTTGGGGAAAAATCCCTTAACCTCCTGGGCCTGAATTTCCACAAATGTCAAAATACCTACTTCACAGGGCTGTGGGTGAGGAATAAATCTGATAATGAATGTAAAGTAGAAGAAAGCATGGCGCCTGCGACATAACGAGTACTCCGTAGATGGAAAGAATGGAGTGTTCATTTTTACCACGTCCCTTTCCATACATCTTACATTCTTCCTCTAGAGAGGGATCTGCCGTGTTAATCAGACCACACCGCTTCTGAAATCCTTCCCTGGGGTTACCTCGTTTATAAACTCAGCAGATCAATTACCTCGACCCATTTTAACCCCAAACATCTCTTCCTACAGTGCATTCTCCAAGTTCTGCTCTGTGTACTCTGCATGGAAACTTCCATTTACTACTTGATTCTTGACTTAAAAAGCCCTCTTCCCTCCTCTTTCCAAGTGTGGAGCTGGAGATGGTATTCCTGTACTTCTGCCGTCTTGCATGCTGGGGAATGGGCACCTGAGATTCTTGCCTGCCCGGGATCCAGTTCCTCTTCTTCTCCTAAGAGAACCCCACCCAATTAGCCTTTAGGCTTAGGTGAGGCTCCTCCTCCAGCCTTTTCTGCTATGAAGTTTGGACATGTGACTTAGGTCTGGCCAATCAGAGCCGGCGAAGAAGAACTGAATGACTCCTGTTGGCATTATTAGGAACAGAATCTCTCTTTCCACAGGAGTTGCTAAACTAGCTGGATGTAAGCTTGCCCTACTAGCAGCCACCTGGGGCTCCCCTGGGAAGCCAGAGGGGGATCAACACTGAGGAGAGAGAACTGAGAGACAGAGAGGGACAGAGTCCAGAGCATCAGTGCCTGAAGGCAGATACCCTGGGCTTTGCAGATGTGCGAGCCAGTAAACTCCCCCACATTCATCTTTATTAGCTTTATCTGTGTTTCCTTTGATTGGTTTGAGTTGGAGTTCTCTGCAAATAAAAGAATTCTGCTTAAACTCTGCCCTTTCTAAATTTCCCCCAAATCCATCTCCCAGTGTATTTCCAGTTACTATACATCCATTTGCTGGCCCTGAATGACCTCATGTTTGCCACATGCATTTTCCCCCCAGTGCACTTTGCTATCTGGGTGTACTTGAAATCAAGTGTATTAGCTTTCTATTACTACATGACGCATTACCACAAAGGTGGTGGCTTCAACAACACATACATATTATCTCACAGTTTCTGTGAATCAGGAGTCTAGACACAACTTCAGTGGGTCCTCCACTCAGGGTCTCCCCAGGCTGATATTAAGGTGTTGGCTGGGACTGTGAGCTCATCTGAAATTCAGGATCTCTTCCAAAATCACTGACTGTTGGCAGAATTCAGCTTATTACAGTTGGAGGACTGAGGCCCTCACCTCCTGGAGGGCACCTGCAGTTCCTTGCCATGTGCCCCCCACCAACATGCCAATTTGTTTCTTCAAAGACACCAGAAAATTGTCTTTCTCTCCAATTTGCTAATAAGATAGAGTAATAACAGCCAGTAACAACCCATCACCTTTGGCACATAAGGTAGTCTAATGAACAGAGTGACAGCCCATCATCTTTTCCATATTCTCCCAGCTGAAAGCAAGTTTACAGGCCCTAGCTACACTTAAGGGAAGGAGATTACTTAGGGCATAACACCAGGGTGTGGAAATCATGGGGACACGTTAGAATTTTCCCTATTGCACCAACTTCACCTCCCACCAAATGATCTAAACCCAGTTTGGAGCAGTAAAATACATTGATGAGTCAAGTTGTTCTGCATGCACGTAGATTTTTCGTAAATATGTGTTATTAGTTATAATGTGTGTGTGTGCATTTTAGGATTGAAAAAGATAGCTACAGGAGGCTGAAGACTGCCCCCCAAAGCTATCAGATCCTAATCCCTAGAATCTGTAAATGTTGTCTTATATGGCAAAGACTTGGCAGCTGTGATGAAGTTGAGGTTCTTGAGATGGGGTGGATTATCCTAGATTCTCTGGGTGGGCCCTACATGCCATCACAGGTGTCCTTACAAGAGGAAGATGAGAGAGACACATGGAGGAGAGAGCAATGTGAACAGAGGTGGAGGTTGGAGCGATGTGGCCGCAAGTCAAGAAATGCGGGCAGGCACTGGAAGCTGGAGGATGCGAGAGCGGATTCTATCCTAGCACCTCTGCAGGGGGTGCGGCCCAGCTCACACCTTGATTCGAGGTCAGACAAACTAAATTTGCACTTCTGACTTCCTGAACTGTGAGAGAAGACATTTCTGCTGTGTTAAGCTGCTCATTCTGTGGTAATTTGTTACCATAGCCACAGGAAATGAGTATAATGGCCCTACTGACTAAGAATCAGTTTGCAGTTGAGTTTTTGGAGCCTAGAGACAGTTTGGCCAAATTTCAGCCTAACTTTTAAAGGAATGCTTTTTCCCAGCAAGGTCCTTAGAGCACCTGCTTTGCATCTTTTGCGATGTTTATTTAGAAATGGGTTACTCAGAATCACCTGCTCATCGGTGCCCGTTATTAAGGGCAGACCACAAGTTTGGCCTCAAGCCACTTGGTGCCATTTCGTGGCCAAAGCAAAAAGTGGTCCCCCAATCTAACTTTCTAATCTTTCTTTCTTACTTTATTCAGTGAGGGGGTCTAATTTTCCCCTTGGGTAAGTGATTAATTCCACAGGCACTAGCATCTTTTATCTGGTCTTTAATATGTCAACCAGATACCTTGGGTATTTCTTCATTCAGCAAACCTTTCTTGAGTCCTTGTGATGTGCCATGGAGGATGGAGATATAATAATGATCAAAAACACACAGTGTTTCCTGTTCTCAAAAAAACACAGCCTCATGAAAAGACAAAAATTAAATAGTCCCATGAATAAATGTGTAATTGCAGACTGAAGAAAAGAAACATGTTTTGAGGAGGTTGTTTAGCATAAGAATCGTGCCTAGTCTGGGAGAATCATGGATGACTTTCTCCCGGATGTGACTTTTCAGTTGGGAGCTGAATGTGAGTAGGATCAAAGTCCACCAGTTCTACCTGGTCCATTTCATCAGTCTCTTCTACTTCCTTCCTCTCAGGTAGGAGTTTTTCCAGCAAAGAGAGTTTATCAGGAGAGAGAAAGCCATTCTCAGGAGAGTTTACCTTAAATTCGATGATTAGGCGACCCTTCTCATATGGTCTACGATAAATTGGCATGCCTTCATTTAGCACACACTTGATATCTCCATGCTTGACAATTTGACCTGGGTGAGAGGTGATGACGATGGTTCGGTTGTCAAGAGTAGATATTGGCTTTTGAAAGCCGCACAGTGCTTCAACCAGCTGTATGTCCATACACATGAAAAGGTCTTCTCCTCGCCGAGTAAAAACAGCATGGTCCTTCTGATCTAAAGCAATGATAATATCTCCTGGTTCCAGTCCTGGTTCTTGGTCTCCTTCACCATGGAATGTTATCTTCTGGCCATCCTTCATGCCTTTGTCAATATGAACTTCTAGAATCTTCTTCTCTCAAACTATCTTCCTCCCATTGCAGCTTTTATATCTATCTTTGGGACTGATCCGCTCCCCATGGCCCTGGCACTCCATGCACACAGATTGAATTTGCTGAACCATTCCAGGTCCTATCTGATGAATTCTTATTTGCATTCCAGTACCTCAGCAATTGGGACAACATTCGACTGCTCCTTTCTTACCACCTTGGCCTTCACATTTATCGCAAATCACATTCTTTTGCAGAGCTAGTTTTCGTGTTGCACCATTATATAAATCTTCTAAGGTTACTGAGAGCTGATGCACAACATTTTTACCTCTCCTTTCTCTCTGCATCCTTCCTCCTCCTCCAAAAAACATATCAAAGATGTCCATGGGGGAGCCAAAACCACCACCAGCTCCACCTTCTTTAATTGCCTGTTCTCCTCCTTTGTCATATAATTCCCTTTTCTTTGCATCAGAGAGTACTTCGTAAGCTTGAGAAATCTGTTAAAACTTCTCTCCTTCATTTGGATTCTTATCAGGGTGGTACTTCAAGGCCAGTTTCCTGTAGGCCTTTTTCAATTCCTCTTGGGTGGCATTGGGTTTGACCCCCAAAACATCATAGTAAGTGGTTTCTTTCACCATTTTCTACAGCCGGTGAGAGGGCTGAGGCCGGTGTGGGGGAGCGGGAAGGAGCGCGTTGCTGGGCGCAGCTCGGGCAGCCGCCGCTCCTCCGCGTCTCACCGAGAATGGGGCCAGTGAATAACACTGCTGGCATTTTATATGCAGTAGTGAATGAGTGAAGGACTACAATCATAGCTCACTACTTGCTATTGTTTTTGTTTTAATATTCAATTATAGTAGTGTTTTAAAAGTTAAATGAAGAATAAACTCAAATATAAAAGCTCTGACTTTGCCCTGTATGTGTGATGACTTCAGTGTGCAAGATACAAGTTTAATACTTGTAAAAACTACTTTAAAAAAAAAAAATCTCCCCTAGCATTTGTTAGGCCATACCTTGTAATTAATTTCAGCTCTATGTATATGAAACAGCTCAGACTGAAATGCTAGGTGTATGTATTGACTTCAGTGTATGACCCTTAATTGTTAAGCTATGAAGTTAAAACTTGTATTTAATTGGCAATCAGACAAAGAATTTGTAGAGAAGTGTTGGTCTATAGTTAAGTGGGATTCATTGTGATGCCTCTGCATTTATTGCTTCAGCTGTTACTTGAAGATGGCATGCTATGTAATTTGGCCTGTGGTATCATTGATAGAAAGGATACCTCTCTAAAGAAGGGGTTTATCATATGCTGCTGCTTGAGGGCTTGCACTTGTAGAACTGCATTCCCTTCTGCTGTGCCATCTTTATATATATATATATATATATACCAGGATTGATATATATTTTTATATATATATATATATCCTGGTTACACTTTTTTTCCTTCTCTTTGGACCATGATAAGCTTCAGACTAGTGATTTCGGGAGCAGGGTAACTTAGAGTGAAGAGACATTTACGTGGAGAAGTTAATTTTCATGTATGAGATAGGAAGGTGTTTTTTAGGTATGTTACAGGCTTACTTTAAACCATTTAACTTATGCTCCGAAGTAACTGCAATTTAATGTTGGTAGTATAGCAAATTATGATGAATAGCTTTAGTTGTATGTTTAAAAGTCATGTTCACAAGCTTAAATCTGGGTATCAGAATTAAGCAAATGAAATGTATGAATGTCTCCTTAATATACTGATTACAAAGCAAAAAAAAACAAAAAAAACCTGAATGTGAGTAGGACTCAACCAGTAGATGGGGAAGAGAGTTCAAAGTTCCTTATGGAGGCAACAACCTACACCGCCATGTGACCAGAAGGCATGGTGCATTTGAAGACTGAGAGGGAAGTGGGAAAGTTGAGCAAGGTAGGACTGAAGAGGTGGTCAGGGTCTGACCATGGACACAGAAGACTCTTGAAGGAAGGCGAAGCACACACCACTAAAATGAAAACAACTGGTCTGCTCCCTAGTCTACCAATTCCTGTGACCCTGCTTCCCTTTGGAAGCAATGGCCCAGCCTCAAGAAGCTATTGTGGGGCTTTCTCTATGTTCACTTGAGTGATTCACTCGTATCATTGCCTGTTCACAAAATATACATGTCCAATATTTCTTTCTTCTCACTGGGCAGGGGTCAAGGCCTTAAAAGGCTATGAGCTGGATTCCAGCCTCAGTACTAGCAAAGATTAGGAAGAAAGGTCCCCATGTACATTCTTGGGGGACAACACAGCTGCCTGCAGAAGGCCAGCGAACACCTGTGATGGTGTTGAAATGCAGCCCCGTGAAATGTGCTGCGCATTAAACCGAATTTAATGGCATTTCTAACCCGCAGCAACAAACAATGTCTATTGATTCATCCCTCTCGGAGACCTAAGATTACCATTGACTTTTTCTAGCTGTAGACCCCTGGACTTTCGTTGAAGTAACACCTTCTAATTAAAAAGGAAGCATATTTTTTTCCTTGCTGAAAGGCAGAACCATTTGTTTTCTAAGATACATGGTTCTCAGCCACATAATATACATTCCTTACAGGGGAGGGGGCGTACTTTAAGTGCAGAATGGTTTCTGCTACTCATCTGCTCCATGGGCATTTTTATTCTAGTGTTTAACTCTCTGTTGTTAAAGCAGTGCATTATTTCCTCCTGACTGAGGTCTTTTGAGGAGAGTATTGTGTATTTTATACAAGAAGATAGCCTGGTTCTATTCAGATATGTATCTATTACCTAGAACCACCTTTCTCCTTTGGATTCCCTCTCTATATGAAAGAAATATTGCTGTGGGATGATTTCTTGTCTCCCTGTGGTTGTAGGAGCATCCATGTCATGAGAAACAGTTGAAATGATTCCATATGTATACCGCTCTCCCAGGCCAACATCAACCTTATTAAAAAAAAAAAAAAATCAGTGTAATCAAAGTCTCAACTAAATAGGCAGAGTCAAGAAATTCCAGAAGGTTTCAAATCCCCAAGGAAGGAGGATGGCCATTGGTATAAACAGGAGAAATTAAGCAAACAGAAATTGTTCACTTTTTTTCCCCCTTTTATCTCTGAGAAATAACTAAGAACGGTTGGTACAGTTTTCTTCCTGTTGTCCCTTCCTGTGCAATTCACAGCAGATGAGATGCATGGTTTTATTGTCTTCATTCTGCTGCTTCTCAAAATGCTGCCTGTCTTTGGGATGCATGGTGAAGTCATCACATTCCCTTGAGATTACTGAGGCAATCAAGGCAAACTCTAAAACTAGTGAAAGGGAAGAGGAGGGGAAATCTTGATATTCTGAGCATCTTGCCTATTTGTCTCTGTCTGAAAGCCGCTGTTAAGATTAGATGACATTTGGGGAAGCCTGGATATGAAGCGGGGGTTACAGTGATTTGTGACTGTGTGTGGGTGAGTTTTGAGCGGGGAGGAGGGTGGAAAAGTATCTGAGAAGAGTTGGTGAGAGAACATGAGATGCTAACTGACTTCGGGCAGGATAGTAGGTGAGGGGAGATACAAGGTGGGGCTAAGACATCTGATTCTAACATCAAATTACCACGGGTCAAACCAGGTCCCTCTGGCTGGGCAGGCTAGCTGAGTGACCTTGAGTATGTCACTTCACTTCTCTGTGCCTCAGTTTCCTCAACTATAAAATGGAAATAGTCAAGATAATGTCTCCATTACAGAGCAGTTGGGAGATTAAATGAAATTATCGTACATGGAAGTACTTGGTTCCTTAATGCCCAATAAATATTAGCTATTGTTTTATTGATATTATTGACCAGTTTCGTATGTTGATCTAGTTGGTTATCTTTAATCCAGGCACTCAACAAACATGACTCTTGTGCCCAGTATAAGTCAGGGACTGAGCTAAGTGTCAAGAATGTAATGAACCATTATCATAGACCACAGGAATTACCGTAATAGAGATATGAGTAGGTTACCAGAGTGGATCCAGAGAAGAGATATGATAACTCTGAGATCCACCTGTACTGTGGGGAATGACAAAGGTTTTAGTGCCCAGAAGGTATAAAGTTTCCCACTGAACTTGGAGGGTCTGAGAAGAATAAGGAGTTTGTTGTTGGCATTCCCTCAAGTATCCTCTGACTGCCCTCCATCCACTTCCCAGGGCTCTCATCCCAGTCCCTGCTGCACAAGGCCCCAACTGAGCATTTGACACAAATTAACACTTTCCTGCAGTAAAACTTAGATGATTGGAAAGACTCATTTCAAGTTCTAAATCTCAGACAACTTGAGTAAATTCATAGTTGGAAAGGTAGGGATGTCTGATAAGCTCACATGATAGCCATTTGTGCTTTAGACTGAAACTCGGCCACATGGATTTCCCATTCTACCTTCATGTCTTCCCCTCCCACGTCTACCTATGTTCTCTTCCCTATGCTCTCTAACTTTTGGGTTATAAAAGGAGGGAAGGAAAGAAGGAAGGGAGGGAGGGAGGAAGGGAAGAAGGAAGGAAGAAAGCGGCACCTGGGTGGCTCAGTCTGTTAAGCATCCGACTCTTGGTTTCTGCTCAGGTCATGATTGTGGGGTCCTGGGATCAGCCTCGGGCTCCATGCTCAGCTGGGAGTCTGCTAGAGAGTCTCTCTCTCTCTCTCTCTCTCCCTCTCCCTCTGCCCCTCCCCCTGCTCATGCTCTCTCTCTCTGTCTCTCTATCATGTAAGTAAATCTAGAAAGGAAGGATAGAAGGAAGGGAGGGAGGAAGGAAGGGAAGAAAGGGGTCAAAATAAAATCAGCCTTCCAAAAGTTGGCCAATCTGCCATATAATCTAACTCCAAAGACAAGCTCTTCTATGTTCCAGGTGTCCTTTTCCTGTGACGTCAGTGGCATCAGTTTATCTTCCCATTGTTATAAATTCAAAAGGTCTTTTGAATCTGCATTTCAACCCAGTGAGGCAGTTAAGCCTGGGTTTTGAAACCTGGCTCCACCACCCCCTGGCTGGAAAACCTGGTGGAATTTTCTTAACCCTCCTCTGCCTCATCTGAAAAAAAAATGGGGATAATAATAGTACCCACTTCATAAGGTTGGTGAGCACATGAGTAAGTTCACAGATTGAAAGTGCCTAAAGTAGTGCTTGGCACATAGTAAGCACGCAACACATGTTAACTATTTTATTGTCATGTAGAGAGAAGTGAGATTTCTAGCTAGATCAGCAAGTGGGGAATATTCCTGCTGTGTTTCTGAGCACTCAGCCACTTGTTTCTGCAACTCGGCTTAAAGACAACTTTAAAAATCACTCAGTCAGGGATTTGTTTGGATTTGATCTAGATGATTGTTCAAAAGCATGATCCTTGGAAATCTTCCACTTTAAGAAGTGTATGTTGAGACTGGGAATTGAAGCTAGTCTATCATGAACTGGAATTTCGGTGTAAATTGTATTACTGCCACGTCCCCAGATGGTTGTCCAGGACCTTGTCAGTTCCTCACTCCTGTAATTGTGATGGACTCCTTCAAAGTTCCCTTCGAAAGGAGTGGAAGGTCAGCTTTGGAACTCGAGACCTTGCTCAGGAAATATTTTTACAAAGTCAACGAGACAGAACAGTTTCTAATTCCTTGTGCTTGTAACAAAGAGATTTACCCTGCTGGGGGACGGGGCCCTGCGTGATTCATATCCTGTGGGATGAAAAATAGAATTCAGAAATCCAGGGGCCCCTCCCTCTCTGTCCTAGGCTTGAATGGTGTTGCTCACGCGCGTTTATAATCACCCAAGCATACCTTGCTTCAGACCGAGGTGGGGCGGCCAACTGTACTTTTTGTGAGTTGAGTCATATGTCACAAGAATGTAAAGAGGTCCTAAGTTAATTCTTCTTGAGTCTAAAGAAGCAACTGAGAATGCAAGCATAGGTGGCACACTGGGGACTTAGTATAAATACCATGTGGATTAGTGGCCACCATACAGAAAATTGGGAAGGTCCAGGTAGAAACCTGGATAACCCGACTGGTGTGCTCTCTTTAACGTTCAGAGTTTTGGCACCATGGGGCCACTGTTACCACTTGTCAACATTCAGGGCTAAGTGGCAGTGCCCCCTTCCATTGAGCATGCCATCTCGTTTGCCACAGGAAAACATGGCCCTCGGGACTCATAGGTTTCACCAGCATGACCCTCTTGGGTTTGCAGCCCCTGTTCCATAGGCCAGGTACGATTTTCAGACATTAGATGATAACGTTTTCTATTCCAATAAAACTCTCATGGCCTTTTTCTTTCTTCCACAACTCTTCTCTTATTCACTCTTAATAAAAGAG
The DNA here is from genome assembly GCF_964656455.1 of Halichoerus grypus. Taxonomy (NCBI): domain Eukaryota; kingdom Metazoa; phylum Chordata; class Mammalia; order Carnivora; family Phocidae; genus Halichoerus; species Halichoerus grypus. Next base: position 180,842,991 of record NC_135712.1, read on the forward strand.
AATGCTGTGGCTTCTGGGTAAATCATGATGCTATTTTTCTTCTTTTTGGTGGCCCGTCCTAGGTCATAACTACTTCCTGTCATCAGAAGACATTGGTTTGACAGTTTACCCTGAAGGGAGGTGCTTATCCAGAAATGCTTGTACACACACCGCATCTGCTCCCACACGCTTGCGCTCACTCTCATGCACATGCGCACACTCACTCATACACTCACACACTCACTCCTTTGCACAAGAATGCCAGTAGAATGCAGACTTATGAGCATGGCAGAGCTGACATCGGCTTTGAACCCTGAAGCTGGCCAGACTTGGTTGTTGGCAAATCATCCCAAAAGGAATGTCAGGACTGAGAGGAACAGTCAGGAGCACGAGATGGGCTCAGAGGGGAAGGTGGGAAGCTGTCAAAGTTCAGCTTTATCCCTTTGTCCTTTTGCTACACAGCCTGAAGGCAGCAAGCCAGGGTCTGCTCTGTGTACTAGGAAACTGCATTTGTTGTCAGGAAATCTGGTACATTTGAGGAAAGGGTGGGGTTTTGTTGCCCTTGCTGGAAGGTCTGGGGGTCCTGGAGCAAGAAGAACCCATATGAACAACAGAAACTCCAGTTTGAACTGTCTTAAACAATAAGGGGTGTTTATTGGCTCATGTGACTGAGAAGTCCAAAGAGTTTCTAATTTCAGGTGAGGTTTGATCAAGAGGCTGACACAGTTCCTTGAATTCTCTCTGTTTGCCCTCCCCACATGTTCACATTGGCTTCATTGTCACCATTTCTTCCTTTACTGTGGCAAGACTGGCTGTGGCAGTTTAGTCCCCATGTCTGTGCCTTACGTGTACTGAGAAGAGAGGGTGAATTTAGCCCAGAATTCCAAGCAGTAGCCCTGAGACTCTCTCTGATGGACTGGCTATGTCCCAAGTCCACTCCCATGCTCATCAGTTTATGCCAGTTAGGTTTGCCCCTGAGGGTGGACAGGGGTCAACATAGAGTTTTGGCACCGCGGGGCCACCGTTACCACTTGGGTTGTGTGAGGGTGGATAATGTGTAAAATTGGGATTATCACACCAAGAAGGAGTATGAATGCTAGTGGCCACCGCACCACCAGGCCAACCCCTCGGCAGTAGCTCATGATGTTCTTCGTGCCTTATTGGGGCAGATGGATGACGCACTAATACCCCTCCTCCCTAGTCATTGTAACATTGCTGCAACAGACATGGGGAAATGGAGCCCTGCCTAAGAATCTCCTTGGTTTATTGGTTTCCTTTTGACAAATTTTTATTTGAAATCTCTTCACAGCCCAGTAGATTTGCCTCTCCAACTTAAGGAGAGAAGTTCAGGCATCTAGCTCCAGGGTAATGACTAAGCCAGAATTTGCTAGTAACCTACTCCTTCTTCCTTTTATGGTGTCTGATTTACAAAGAAGTGCTGAACCAAGTGAAAGGCAGTGTCCAGCTAGGACAGTCTGAGTGGTAAAGAAATAGACACTGCTTTACTGAAAACTCAACATGAGCCAGGGACTGTCGCTAGAGACGCTGTATGTTTGTTCCTCATTAACATTAACCTCCTTAGGAAGGAGGTAGTTTCTCTGTTTTACAGATGACAAAGCAGAGCTCTAGAGGGGTAACAGAATTCCTCCAAGAGCTAAGAGCGGCTAGAGCAGAGCTGGGATTTTTACCCCACGTTGTGTAGAATATGACTTCAAACCCTGAGCTTCTTACCTCTCTCTTCTGCATAAACACACTCTGAGCGTCCTTCTCAGGTTGAACTTGGGAGCCAAGCACTCCAGTCTTCTTCTCCTCCCTGTTTGAAATTCTCCCCAACCCCAGCCACCCTTGCTGAGAGAGAGTCCCCATCCCTCTGCCAAAATCCATGCAGTATTTCTAAATGCTGGTGGCCTCCATCTCAGGAGAGCCTGTCTTATTTACCACCCTGTCCATCCAGTGCAGCAAGCCCTGACACTTTTCTGATTTCATTTCCTTATTTTATAGCACTTTCCATTCAAAATGTGCATGCCCCAAGTCTGCCTCCATCATAGCCCTGCTGTCTGTTAGCTAATACGTTCCCCAAAGCTGGTGGGTTGTTTTATTACTGTTCCATGGAGACAGGTATACTTTCCAAGGGCCTTCTGGACAAAGTGTCTTGCTCACTAAGTGGAAACTTTAGATTACCAAAATGGTGCCTATGCGAGCATTTGGCTCTTAAACCGCAGTTGTAGGGACAGCAGTGTTTTGCTTGCACGTGGGGGAGTCCATGTTTGCATTGCTATTAATTGAAAGGAATGTCTCATGTCTCAGAAATGCAGAGTTCGCCATTACTTCGAGGGGAACCGTTCAGGTCAGGTTTGCTCCTGAATTCCTTTTCAGACACAAATTTCCTCCTGATTGCACCCTCCCATTTCATCTGTGCATTATCGCCTATCCATCACCTTGATCAGGGGTTGGCAGGCCATGACCTGTTTTTGTAAATAAAGTTTTATTGGCACACAGGCATGCCCATTTGTGTACGTGTTGTCTCTGGCACTTTTCCACTAAACGGCAGAGTTGCATCATCATAACTGAGACCCATTGTCCCAAAAAGGCTAAAATATTTACAAGCTGGCCCTTAACAAAAAAAAAAAAAAAAAAAAGTGCTGAGCCTGATCAAGGTCAGTAAGTTCTATACATAGTCCTCCCAAACTCCCCAACTCCCTTCCCCCTCACATGGCCAGGAATAAAACCTCACATGGCCTGGGCTCCATCAAGAAAAAAAAAAAAAAAAAATGGGGCGCCTGGGTGGCTCAGTCGTTAAGCGTCTGCCTTCAGCCCAGGTCATGATCTCAGGTCCTGGGATCGAGCCCCGCATCGGGCTCCTTGCTCCGCGGGAAGCCTGCTTCTCCCTCCCCCACCCCCCCCACCCCCCCGCTTGTTTTCCCTCTCTTGCTGTGTCTCTCTCTGTCAAATAAATAAATAAAATCTAAAAAAAAAAAAATGAAAAAAAAAATGAATGCCTGATGTTTGGAAATGAAAGACACAATCTCAGCCTCAGTCCAATCTCAAAAAAAGCAAGTGAATGACACTTCTATAGCCACTTCCTATTTCTGGGCCTCTGGCAGACATTGCTAATCAACCGTCACACTTTCTCCCACAGAGCCTCAGATTCCTTCTTCAAAGCAAAGCCCAGGCAGCCCCTACCAATCAACCAGAGTTGGCATTTGAGTGGAAAACAATTTTCTATCTCTAGTCCAGTGGCCACCATCAGGTCAGAGAATCACATAAGACAAAAATCATGTTTAATAAATAATTCTTGAATCTCCTTTTGGTTGCCATGTCAGAGACAGACATAGCATCTCTTATTAAGTCCAGAGTTGGAAATTAATCCACTGTTTCTGTTTCTTTGATGAAGTCATTGGCTTGTGATTAGGGACCATGCTATATGAAAAATACCTCCACCTCCTCTTAAATAGGAGATTCATGACTCTGTGCAATGCTCTGTGAGAGGTATCCAGGAACTGAGGTCCAATGAGAATATTCTAGAGTCCTGTATCAAAGTCACCCTCATTGAGTGGCTTCATAGATGGAACCACTGGGAGTTTTATGTTATTTCTTTCTTACTCATAGCTACCCTTCCTCTTTCTCCTGTTGTTAAATTCATATACAGTATTGCCAGGGGCTGGAGTTGGAGGCATCTAGATTATTACTACAGCTTCCTTAAAGCAAGCCACACTCATCCTGTGTTCTGGTTGATTCAGATTTCAGGAAGCCCCCCCAGACGCTCTTTTCAAATGCTGGTGCAATTAATTTTTCAAAAAACTGATGTTAATGGTGATAGTTAAGAATTGACTAAAAATAGGTATCCATTGACAACTGCGGTGACCTGCCCCAAAGACCATATTTGCTGCCACAAAACAGGCTGTTCTGAGGAGGAAGTGATAGGCAAATTGAAAATGAGGAGGTGGTATTGCTTTGCAGTTTCTTGCTTCTTTTTGCCTCCAGAAGTTGGAGAAGAGGAGAGGAAGGAAAGTGAATATTTTACAAAGGACACGAAGCAAGCCTAATTAAAGGGGCAGTTGGTGGGAGAAAGATGCTCCTTCCTGGCTGGGGAGCATCTGAGCGTGTAAAAATGATAACTATTGACTGGAAGGATACAGATGCACTGGGATGCTTTGGTTTGAGGCTTGCACAGTTGGCATCTTGACAGCAAAGTTGTAGGCACTACGGTGGAGTGCCGGCTGGAATCCAGTGCAGGTTTTTCCAAGAGCCATTGTTCATTGAAACTGAAGCTTTAAAAGTTTTAACTGAGTGACTGGGTGAGCATGCCTTTGGCCATTTAAAAACCTTAAGCCAACCTTGGCAAAAGGTTTTAGCATTTGGCACCTTGTGCCTTTTATGGAAAGGGAATAAGAAAGAATTGCCCTCCCAGGTGGCAGTGGTGAGGGCCTTTTTAATAATATTTTAAGCTTTTAGATTTATGGGATCCCAATAAAATTAAGAATGTGGTGTTATTGATATTCTGTGGGTGAAAAAAAAGAGAAAGCAATGCATCCATTCCTGGAACAGATGTAAGAATTTAATATGTATTATACCCAAGGTGCCCTATAACCAAATCATTGAAAATGCAAACGAATATTATTTGAAATCACTTTAATATGAAGACTGTTACTATTAATATGGTACATATCCTGGGGGATTGTTTCACTAGGAGGGACCGAGTAAAATTTAAATTTCAGTTGGATGGGCTGCCATGGAACTAGAAGGCCTTTCTACAGACCAGAAAACACATCACTGTGGATTATTTAATTTCTGGCACAAATAAAGAAAGGACTAGAAAATATGGTACCAGAGTAAGCCAGACACTGTGGTGTATTTCTGGGCAAGGACATTATGGTTTAACAGTGGTTCTACCTTAGCTTGGATGTTGGCTTTTCTCGAAGACAAGAGGCCTCATAGTGGACATCAGCTGTTTCTGCTGCCCAGCATCCCTTTACCTCCTTCTTCTGGTAACAGGAACTTCCTTCACTGGGGGAAATGTTCTTTCCACACTCTGACCAAGTCGTTCGGTAGAGAGCTGCCAGTCATGCTACCCCACCCTCCTGGACCTTGGCATGGCCCCTGCTTCTGGCTGAGCCAATCAATAAGCACCCCACCATCCCCTCCACTCTAACCACAGTGCTTATGACAGTTAATCCACATGCTGGCCCATGATTTAACCTACTGGAGCTGGCAGGGAAGAGCTGGCTCATTAGTAGGCTAGAAGGACACATATTCCTGGAGCTGCCTTTGGTTGTGGTTTTTTTATACCCTGTTGAGATAGCACACCTGAGAGAATGAATGAACCATGCAAAGGAAGCATGGCAAGGGCAAGAAGAAAGAAAGAGAAAGTTCTTCGTATCCTCAAGGCCCATTTGACCCTGCCTGTCCCCCCATTTGGGGAAGTTAAGAGAGTGACAGGTTAGATTCAGAGGCTGGAAGAGAGGTAGACATTAGGGTACCACAGACACCCAGACAATATAGTTCCTGTTTTGCTTAAATGAGTTAGAATTATGTTTCTGTTGTTTGCAAGCAAAGAGCTCTGGCAAATAAAGACATTACAGGCTCTGTGTAGCTGGCACTGGCACCCCACATTTCTCTCCTAGGTCGCTGGACCACATTTCTAACCCCTTCCATTCCTGTCTGCTTCAGCAAGCTTTCTTTGGGTGCCTGTTAATGTGCCAGCACTGGGATAGCACTGGTCCCTGCCCTTGGGGTAGACACTCATGGATATAACAAGACCCCTTACACCTTCTTTCCATTCTTATGGAATTTTGAATTCTGAGCCAACCAACTCACCTTTCTTCATGCCTTATCCTCCTTTGTTGGTGACCTCATTCTCACCCACTCATATGAACTTGACTTTTTATCTTTATTGACCTTCTTTGGTTGGGCTCAACTCCACCCAGTACCAAGTGCTAAACTCACTGCTCAACCTTGACTACTGGCCTCTGGGTACCCCAGTGTCTGTCTCCAGTCTCTGAATTGAACCTGTCACTTCTTCACTGCTCTATGCGTCTGTTTCACCATCTGTAAAATTGAGGTATTAATAATCCTGTTTCATAGACCGTGGTGAGAATTAAAGGCTTAATAGGTGCTTTATAACAAGAAATCAATATACTGTAGCCAAAGTTCTATCTGATACTTCTAACTCTGATAAACAAGTTTAAATGTAGAGTCACATTTTTCATCCTTAGCATTAAAGAAAATGATATGATGGAAATGATTAGATTAGAAAGCCTGTAAATTTTTAATTTTTTGGAGTTCTATTATTAGGCCAAAATCTCAGGGGAAACAAATACATTTGCATGGATTTTCTTCTCCTTTTCCTTTTTTTTTTTTTTTTTTAATGTATTTTCGATTTGACTTTAAGAGAACCCAGAAGAAAATATCCTTAGGAATAGACTTGTCTCTGATTTTAAGTAGAATTAAGTGTGCAAAAAGGGACCAGTGTGGTGTGTGTGTATGTGCACATGCATGCATTTACATACATGCACACATGTGTGGAATAGTGAGAGAGAATGCTACACTGTATTTCATAACTAGAGTACATTGGACTTGTAAGATCTGACCATGTCCTTAAGCCTCTTTTATTTTTAAGCTGATTGCATCCGATACATATTTAAGGTTTCTACACTTCAGAACCTGTCCAGCCTGTTTCTCCTCCCTGTGAAGGATCCTGTGACTCTATTTGAATAGTGCCCGATATTTCATAGTCTCAGGGGTAAGCAGTAATGGCAGGAATGAGGTCTGCTTCTCCACTTACCTGATGGGGAAGGGTTTCCTCCTTCCTTGTTGAAATTTCCCCATCACTGAACCCTTTATTTTGCTAGGAAAAGATTCTCTTGGAGAATGCTAGATTACATGGTATTCTTTGTTGTATTTGTTCTTCCTTGTTTAATGGAAGAAACTGCCCATGTAGGCCAGTTTAAGAGGGGGATGGTGATAATACTTCAGAGTTTTTGAGGACATGAGGATGGATCGATGTGTGTACAATTCCCTAAATCAATGCCTGACATGCAGCTTCTTTTCTAAGGAGTATCAGTAAGGAGTAGATCTTCCTTTTCCAAGGAATATCCATGTGCCAATTTGAGGCCCCTCAATCCATACTAAACCTCAAAGTACCTCTACGATCCAAGCAGTTCATACTAATGAGGTAGTGGCGATCTTACCTAGCCTTTGTGTTTCCCCAGTGTAGATACGCACACACAGTATCGTCGGTATTATCTACACATCCAGCTACTACTGGTATTCCTCCTGGATGTTTTACAAATACACAGGCACTGTTCCTCCCCTCATTCTGTATGTGAGTGAATAGTACCATAATCCAGACATTCCAAGGTGGCGCCTCCTTTAAACAAAATAATAACTCTGGATCTTTCTCACTGCTTCCTTAGCCAGCGTTCTTTGTCACTTTCAATTGCTGTTTTTCATATGTTATTTTTTTTTTTTTTTTAAGATTTTATTCATTTGCGAGAGAGACAATGAGAGACAGAGAGCATGAGAGGGAGGAGGGTCAGAGGGAGAAGCAGACTCCCTGCTGAGCAGGGAGCCCGATGTGGGACTCGATCCCGGGACTCCAGGATCATGTCCTGAGCCGAAGGCAGTCGCTTAACCAACTGAGCCACCCAGGCGCCCCTGTTTTTCATATGTTATTAATGATACATTGAGGTCAATTGTAGTACTATCTCCAAATGCCAACAACCTCACCTCCCTTCATGTCATAGTGTCTATAATCTGGGTGGCTCATTTGGGTGTCAGAGGTCTAGGAGGCCTAGTGTTGACGAGAAAATTAACTTTGTACATCTTAAGTTTGATGATTGGTTCAATTAGTCCTGCATATATTAATTAGGCCCTTACTATCTGTAGGATGCTGTGTTAGACTCTGGGATACAAAGTTAATAAATCATACATCCTCATGTGATGTAATAAGCACTGGGTGTTAGATGCAACTGATGAATCACTGAACTCTACCTCTGAAATTGATAATACTCCAAATGTTAATTAATTGAATTTAAATAAGATTAAGTTTTAAAAAATAAATAAATCATACATCCTGCCCTTGACAAAGTTCCAGTCTAATGTAAAGTATGTTGTTAAAGATCTCCTAAAGTGAAAGAGAAGTCACACGTTAATTGGCTTAATTAATAGGGAAACAATATTATCTCACAGAAGTGGGCATCCCACACAGTGCTTAAAGACTCCAGTTTCCCTTGTTGGTAATTGTCTTGCTTAAATGGAATCTCTGTCTGCCTTCATCATCAGCTGGTGGTAAGGTGGCTCTGCCAGTTCTGGAAAAAGTGTCCCAGAACCCCCTCAGGAGACTTCACCTTGGGTCTTAACGGTCAAGACTGTATCAGATGCCCTTCCTAAACCAATCACATGGGAAGGAGAATGGGATTACCATAGTTAGTTTAAGCTATTTATTTTGGGTATAATGGATGTTGGGTAATTGCCCTAGGACCACAGCGGTTGGATAGAATAAGAAATGAGAAATTCACTCCAGTTTGGTATGTGCTATGATAGGAATCTCTGAGGTTCCAGAAGAATTGTCTGTATATAGATTTCCATATTTGTTTTTTTTTAAGATTTTATTTATTTATTTATTTATTTTAGAGATAGAGCATGGTGGGTAGAGGCAGAGGAAGAGGGAGAGAGAAACTCAAGCAGACTCCGTGCTGAGCACAGAGCCCTAAGCAGAACTCGATCTCACAACCCTGAGATCGTGACCTGAGCCGAAATCAAGAGTCACTTAATCAAGAGGCACTTAACCAATTGTGTCAGCCAGGCACCCCAGATTACCATATTTAATCATTTGTTGATGGAAAAACTTTTTTTTAACTAACCTAAAAGCTTTTCTGAAGTTTGATTAGACTATAATGATTATATCCCCTAATGTCTACCTCTGTGCTTCTTACACTGGGGTAACACTCTGTCCTCATCAGGATATTAGGAGGTGCCCTAAGAGATTATGGGAAACCAAAAATAAACATTGTGCATCTTCCTGTACCTTCAGTTTTACTTAGTGTATTTTTAGAAGGAAAATCAAAGATATATTATGGAGAAGAATACAAAATCCACATGAATCTTTAAGATAAAATCGGTGAATTCAATTTCTCATTGCTAAAATTGCTTTGGGACCCACCCTTGGCCCCTGAAGGTACATATTCCCCTCCCTTTGCCATGTAGTTTACTTGAATGGAATAGTTGCAGAGAGCCAGTCTGCATATATTTTCACTGTTGTGGAAGGAAATGAAATTAGTCTGGATGCTCTCCTCTCCACACAACCATATTTCAATAACAGTGGGCCTTGGAAAATTCTTCTCCAGCTTGAACATAATCTTATGTTTTTGGTAGCTGTGTTTTATCATGTAAATATAATGTTTGCATTTTATTTAATTCTATACTGCATATCTTAAATTACTAATTTCAATTCTTTATCATCTCTGAAACTATATAGTGGCATGTTTGGGAAATGACATTCAAAAAGAATGCCAGTAACTGTTGACATTCTCAGCACTGTTGTAGTTAATCAGTTAACAGACTTAAGTATTCTGTTTTAGAAATAGAAACAGAGAACAAATCCACAAGGCAAATGAATTCAAGTCTTCTTATCCTGCTCCTAGCATAACTTGAAGAAATAGAAACAGAACTAGTTTCTGAACGTCCCAAAGCCCTCTTGCAAGGGGCTTTAGAGAATAAGCCACTTAGGAGGACAAATATATCTTGTATAATCCCGCTGCTACTGTCAAGACCTATTTGAATCAGGTCAAATTAAAATCGAGATGGTTCCACATATCACCTTCTTAGCTCACAGTGTCCTCTGCTGTAGTAGAAATATCTCGCACTTAAGTCATCTGATCACCTTCCTAGGTCCCAACCATTTTTTCCCAGTCTTGTTTTTCATCCGAGATTTGCCCTAATCCAGCCTCATTTTCTCCCCACTTTTTCCTTGGAAGACACTTCCAGTCCTAAGGAGTAATAAGTACCAAGCCTTATTATTCTTGGCTCTCCGTTAATTCTAAGCTTTCTTTTAAATAGCACTCAATTTGTTTAAATGAGTGAGGCTCTCCAAGGATCATGGATAGCTTTTGCATGTCCGTCGACTCAAAGGTCAGGTTTATTGAGTACCTACTATGAGCCAGGTGCTATGGTGACAAGGCAGGCACTCGGGGAGTGTGTGGTCTGCTGTGATGGGGCACTCTCCTGCTTGGAGGGATCAAGATTCAAGCTGAGGCTGGAAAGATAAACAGGAGTTCACTGGATGAAATTCTGGGGTGGAGAAGAGTGTTCAGAACTGAAGGAACAGCAGATGAAGAGCCTGGGGCAAAGGAGTTGGAACCCAAAAGAAGACCAGTATATTGCCTTCTGTAAGGAGGCAAAACATGGAACAGAAACACAGGCAAAGAGCCGAAAAGGTTCCTCAGAGTGTCAGAACAATCCTTGCAATCAGATCTCATTATTTGAATTATTTACTGGCTTAATCATTATTTTCCCTAAATAAGTAGAAGCTTCAGCCCGAGTTGAATAAATATAGAGATATTAGACTACAGATTAACAGAGTGCTCTAGGTTTCTGTGTGAGCAATTCTCTTTGTTTTCAAGGACACTGGAGTGAATGAAATGGAAGTGCCAGGCTTCATATGGAGACACTCCTTTCCCAGGTTTCTCAGCAGATGAAAACCCTAAAGCTCTCCACAGTGGAAGCTGGACCATACACACACCACCATACTCTTCTAAGTTGGGGGGAGCATGGTGAATACAGCACCAAGTATCAACCCACTTGACAACTGCATTTCAGTTAGTTTCATTTGCTGCTTAAACAACGTATGTGAATTGGAGACTGCTAAGGTGGAAGACAATCCAACAATCCTTGCACTTAGGATTCTTCCCTTAAGACTTGTTTATTACAAATAGGTTTTTTTTTTCCCCTTCCTCTTAATCCTATTTTACCTTGAATGACTTCTCTAGAAGTGCTTGAATTCTGATTATATTGAATTGCTTTTCCTGGTATTTCTTTATTCTTTTTAAATAACTGTTTCATCCACACAGCATGATGTATCTATTTGGATAACATAGACTATGTCTGGAGGGGCATACAAAAAACTAGGCATTGTGGTAGCCTTTGTGGAGGGGAGATGGGCAGGGCTGCCACTCCTTACATAGCATTTTCATGTGGTTTAGATGAAAAGGATTGTTTCCTCAGAGCCATGAGTTGTGGCTTATCCAGCAGAGGCCAGGCTCGATTATAACCTCTCCTCACTTCTTCAGCCACATGCCATTGTGCAGTAAACAACTTGAGCAATCTTACATGGCAGTCCTGGAAATGAGCTAAGGAACCCAGATGGGAGAGAGACTTAACATTTTGTTCACTGAAGAATAACATTTTGTCTGATTTCATGTGCACTTCAGAATTAGAAATCAAAAAGTAATATGTACTGATATAGAAAAGAAGGAAAAGAAAGCCCTCCAAAAAAACATAATAAAAAGCATCCAGTGAACCTAACTCAAAATCACTATCATTAATTTGATGTATTTTCCTTTAGTTTTTTTATCTGCCTGCATTCACTGAGTTTCGCAGTGGAGTTCACATGCAGTACTGATTTCCTGCTTTTATTTTTACTTTGTTTTGTATAATAGACATTTTTTTTCCAATCAAGAAATTCAGACACCTTTTCCTGAAAAATAAGTATTGCATGCTCATTGTAGAACATTCAGAAAATACAAGTAAAGCGTTAAGATGTGTTCTATTTAATTTATTTATTTGTTTGTTTGCTTATTGGTAACAGCTTTATTGAGATAGAGTTCACATATAAAGTTCGCCTGTTTAAAGTGTTTAATTCAATGGCTTTTAGTATATTTACAGAGTTGTACAACCATCACTATACTCTAAATTTAGGACATTTCGTTGTCTTAAAAAGAAACCCTGTACCATTAGCAGTCATTCCCCATTTCCCCTACCCTCCCTCCAAACCTGCCCCCCCCCCCAGCCCTAGGCAACCACTATCTACTTTCTATCCCTATAGACTTGCCTAATCTGGACATTTTATGTAAATGACATCATAAAATATGTGACCTTTGCTGTCTTCTTTCACTTAGCATAGTTTTTTTGAGATTCATCCATTTTGTAGCATGGATTAGTATTTCCTCTTGTTATTTATTTTTTTATGATTCCTTGATTATTTATTCTTGATTTTTTTAATTTAGTCACAAATCAAAAAATTCACCCTTTGAAAGTGCACAACTCATGGGGTGCCTGGGTGGCTCAGTTGTTAAGCGTCTGCCTTCAGCTCGGGTCATGATCCCAGGGTCCTGGGATCGAGCCCCGCATTGGGCTTCCTGCTCGCCGGGAAGCCTGCTTCTCCCTCTCCCACTCCCCCTGCTTGTGTTCCCTCTCTCGCTGTCTCTCTTTCTCTGTCAAATAAGTAAATTTTAAAAAAAAATTTTTTTAAAAAGTGCACAATTCAGTGGTTTTTAGTATATTCACAAGGTTGTGCAGCGATCACCATAATCTAATTCCATTTTCATTACTATAAAAAAAAACTCCAGGAGCGCCTGGATGGCTCAGTCGGTTAAGTGTCTGACTCTTGATTTCAGCTCAGGTCATGATCTCAGGGTCGTGAGATCGAGCCCCACATTGGGCTCCATGCTGGGTGTGGAACATGCTTAACATTCTCTCTCTCTCCCTCTGCCCCTCCCCCCTTCTCTCTCTCTAAATAAAAATTTTTTTAAAATAAAATAAATTACAAAAAAAAGAAATTCCATTACCCATTGGCAGTCTCTTCCCATTCCATCCCCCCAAAACCCTGACAACCACTAACCTATTTTCTGTCTCTATGGATATATGGCTTTTTTGTCTGGTTTCTTTTACTTAACATAATGTTTTCAAGATTTGTCTATGTTGTAGCTTGTGTCATTACTTCATCCCTTTTTGTGGCTGAGTAATATTCCACTATATAGCTGTACCACATGGTGTGTGTCCACTATCAAGTGACATTTGAGCTGTTTCTACTTTTTGACTCTTACCAATAATGCTGCTATAAACATTTGTGTGCAACTTTTTGGGTGAACATATATATTCAGTTCTCTTGGGAATATACCTCATTCCTTTTTATTACTAAATCGTATTACATTATGGATATACCACTTTATTTTCAGTCTGTTCATCAGCTGATAGATGTATGGGTTGCTTCCACCATTTGGTTATTATGAACAGTGTTGCTATGAGCATTTGTGTATAAGTTGGTTTTTTTAAACACATGTTTTCACTTCTTTAGGATATATACCTAGGAATGGAATTGCCAGGCCATATGGTAATGCTATGTTTAACCTTTTGAGAGATCGCTAATCTTTTCCACAGTGGCTGTTCTATTTTACATTCATACCAGGAATGTGTGAGATTCCAGTTTCTCCACATCCTTGCTGACTCTTGTTATTCTTCTTCTTTTTGATTATAGCCATTCTAGTAGATATGAAGTAGTATACCATTGTGGTTTTGATTCGCATTCCCTAAGGGTTCATGATGTTGAGCATCTTTATATGTGCTTAGTAGGCATTCATATATCTGCTTTAAAGAAATGTTTATGCAAATGCTTTTCCTCCCTTAAAATTGGGTTGTCTTTTCCTGATTGTGTTGTAGCTATTTATATACTCTGGATAGAAGTTCCTTATCAGATAAAAGATTTGCAAATATTTTTTCCCAGTCAGTGGCTGGGTTTTTTTTCCCCCCACTTTATTTATTGTATTCTTTGAAACACAAAAGTTTTTAATTTTGATAAAGGCCTATTTATTTATTTTCTTTCTTTTGTTACTTAGGCTTTTCATGGCGTATCTTAGAAACCACTGCCTAATCCAGTGTCACAAAGATATACAGTTATGTTTTCTTCTAAGAGTTTTGCAGATTTCACTCTTAGTTCTTTGATCTATATTGAGTTAATTCTTGTATATGATGTGAGGTAGGGGTTCAAATTCATTCTTTTGATGTTAGTATCCAGCTGTCCCACCACCATTTGCTGAAAAGATGACACTTTCCCTTTGGGTGGTGTTGACAGTCAAAAATCAATTGAACATAAATGAGGATTGATTTTTGCTCTCTTGATTTTTATTTCATTGATCTATGTATCTATCCTTATGCTGGTGCTAGTCTGTCTTGATTCTATGGCTTTGTGGTAAGTTTTGAAACGTTATCTGTTGAAGGTAACAAAACATCCAACTAAAACAGCTTAAACTATGTAAGGCCCTATACTGTTTAAGTCTCATTGCAAGTCATCTGAAAGTAGACTTCATCTGAAAGTAGACTTCTCCCCGGTTGATTTGACATCTAAACAAAGTCATCAAAGACCCAGGCTTTTACCATCCTTTTTCTCCTGTCTTTGCTGTCAACACATGTCCTCTTGGTCACAAGATAGCTGCTGTGGCTCAAAGCATTGTGTCTTCATCCAACAATGTCCCAAGCAGGAATCAGGAATATGCTGACAAAATTCTTGTGTTCCATTTTTTCAGAGGGAAATCTTTTCCAGAACTCTTTAGTGGGGCACCCAACTGGCTCAGTCAGTTAAGCGTCTGCCTTCGGCTCAGGTCATGATCCCAGGGTCCTAGGATAGAGTCCCACGTCGGGCTCTCTGCTCAGCGGGGAACCTACTTCTCCCTCTCCCTCTGCCCCTTCTCACACCACCCCCACCCCCACGTGCCCTCTCTCTCAAATAAATAAATAAAACCTAAAAAAAAAAAAAACCTCTTTAGAAAGCTTCACTTTATATCTTATTGACAGATGGGGTGTCTTGCCTTCCCTTAGATCAATCATTGTTCATTTCAGGGGTATGGAAAATGAAGGCTCTGAAAAGGGGGGGAGGGTAAATGGTTGATGAATAGACAGCCGACACCATCTGCCAAAATATATAAACATACAAAGAATAAACCAAAATTATCTGCAAGTCCACCAGATGAGATGATAATGGAATTTTTTTAGAGTGAGGACATCTACCTTAAATCTCTTTGGTGCCAGCTCCTTCTGGAGTGAAACTTCTGTTTTCTTCCTTTGTTATTGATTCAAGACCAGATCATGAAGTTCTTTTCCTCATTCTTCTTAAATACTGCCTAGAGCTCTCTGAACTCTTGATCTGAAGAATATACAACTGTTTTCTCACCTCTATGAAATATCCATACGCCTTAGGCCTGTAGCATGCTGCTTTCTCTTGTTGACAATCCCTTCTGTAGTTGAGAACGATATGTCGCTAATATCAACTTTAAGTTAATTTTAGGATAGTAAGATAAAATAAATACTTTTATTATCTTTTTCTTTTTTTTTTTTTTTTTGGTTTTTACATGCCAAACTTTGCTTTTATTTTGTTCTTGCTGCTCAGGGCCAAATAGTCAAAATTCCTAGCAATAATCCTACCAAATCATTCTGTATTTTTTTTTTTAAGATTTTATTTATTTGAGAGAAAGAGAGAGAGCACATGAGAGGGGGAAGGGTCAGAGGGAGAAGCAGACTCCCCGCTGAGCAGGGAGCCCGATGTGGGACTCGATCCTGGGACTCCAGGATCATGACCTGAGCCGAAGGCAGTTGCTTAACCAACTGAGCCACCCAGGCGCCCTCATTCTGTATTTTTTAGTAATAACAGGAAAATTATCTATTTTCTATAACTTCTTTGTTTGATGGCCAGAGTATACCTGGTCTTGAGAGTTCTTACTACCTTGCAAGCCATTGATCTTGGCTGATTTCTCTTTTTCATTTTACTAGTTATTGGCACATACACAGTATGATTGATCTTTGGACAGTCAAGATTTTTTATGTATCTTTTTGTTTTTCTTCTTTCATTTATTGTATAGAAGTAAAAGTCCGTTGGGTTTCAAGTAACTGCTCTTAACTCCCATTAAAAAAATTCTATTACTTTTCGTTTTCTTTTTCTTCTCATCATTGTTTCATTCTTACTTAAATTGGGTAAGTCCAAAGGGTGGGCATTTTATCACATTCACTTCCTGGAGGAATAAATAAGTCCCGGAGCCATTCATACCCTATAAATTATAGAATGAAGCCAAAGAAAATAACATCAATACAAAAGAAATTGTCCTTCGTCTCTCAAATTAGAAGGATTGAAAAATTAGCAGCTATATCATTTAAGATGCTTTTAAATGCTTTTCCCACTGATCTTCAGCAAATTACCCAGCTTCTCTTTGCCTCAGTTTGTTTTTCCATGAAATGGGGCCAGCAAAGCCTTTCTCTGTTTGACCTTGGGAGAATACTGTGGAAATCAACTGATGCTACATGTGGAGCTGCCTTTATTTATTTAGAAAAAGGGGTGCTATAGGGGCGCCTGAACGGCGCCATCAGTTAAGCAACCAACTCTTGGTTTCTCTTCAGGTCCTGATCTCAGGGTCCTGAGATCGAGCCCTACATCAGGCTCTGCACTCAGCGGGGAGTCTCTCTCCTTCTCCCTCTGCTCCTCCCCTGCTCGCGCTCTCTCTCTCAAATAAATAAATCTTTTCTAAAAAAAGGTGCCATATAGACCAATTTATTACTATTTTAATTTTGTCCTTGTTGGTGTGCATGTAAATTAAGTGTAAACAAGAGGTGACAAATTATGGGGGTGGGAGGTAAGTCACAACATTGATACTATTTCTTCTTTCAAGCAGAAGGTCAGCTCTTTCCCACTCACCTGTGTGGGTTTCTTTGGAACCAACATCCCTTTCAAGTGCTTTCTCATCTACATAGATGACTTCTAAAATTTGACTTGGCAGGAGCTTCC
Source organism: Halichoerus grypus (assembly GCF_964656455.1). Classification (NCBI taxonomy): domain Eukaryota; kingdom Metazoa; phylum Chordata; class Mammalia; order Carnivora; family Phocidae; genus Halichoerus; species Halichoerus grypus. The sequence goes on from NC_135712.1 coordinate 180,859,735, forward strand.
AATATCTGTTGAATGAATTAACTAGTAAAAATGGAGACATTGTGGATCTAGCATGTTGCTTCCTTTTTTGTACCTCATATAGTAAAGATAGCATCCCTCCTTTTTCCTTTGAGCAAGGAGAATTTGGTTTAATAAAATAACAGATGAGATTTTTGAGGAAGATGAGAAGATTTTATTTTGTTTTCTTTCTTCGTTTTTTTCCTCTAGGAGTGGAATGAGTTTGCCAAAGGATAGAAGCTGGATAGATGCCTTAGTGTGCTGGATATTATTTACTTTGTAGTGTTTTTAGATCTTTATGATGCCAAAAAGCCATTCAAAGTCAGGAAGGTGGCTGCAGAACTTAAGCAGCCTACTAGTCAGCGCTGGGCAGTCGTAACTGGTTCCTTCCCCTTCAGGATTCTGCTACTTCTGCACACTCCCTTCCATCTCCTCCTGTTTGGGTCCAAGACTGAAAGATGCTTCTCGCTCTCTCAGCCAAAGGGAAAGAGGAGTGAAAGCAGGCATGGAGAGAAGAACAAGACCACCTAGCCTCTGGCTCAAATGGGATTGAAGCAGAACTTCTCTCCCCGCCAAGCCCTCCTGCCTCCTCCTTGGGGTGGGATGTAGAAGAGGGAGGGGCAAACAGACCCCCTGAATGAGAAGCCTGCCTCTGCACAGTTGCTTTGAAGGGGGCACCTTCACGCATCAAATCCTCACCCTGTTCTGCAGGTTAATGCGCTGGGGTCCCGGGGAGGTGGGGGCGGGGGATGAGAGACATGTTGACTCCTTTGGCTTAGTTATGTAGACATTCCCACAAGCCTACCCTAAGCCTTTTCTTCTCACCCCTGGCACTCGGCAGCTTCTGCCCAGATGGGCTTCCCTGGCCCCCCTACTGTTCAAGCATCCCCTACTGCCATAGAGCATCCCCTACTGCCACAAATCTGGGATCTGTCTTGCCATAGAGCCTTCGTTCTTACTGAGCTTCTGCCTTGGAGCATGATTTGCGTGTCTCCTCCCCCTGTCACCTAGCTGTCTCCTACTCACCCCTCTATCTCAGCTGCAGCATCATGTGATGCATTCCCTGGCCCTCCTCCCCCCCACATCCTACATTACATGTCTCCCTTATAACCCATGTGGCAGTGCCCGCTTCCTCTTATTACTTGGTCAATTGTCTGCCTTCCCCACTCCACTCGAAGACCCCCTGAGACAGAGTTCATCTCTGTGTTGTTACAGTGCATTCTAAGGACTTAGTCCCCTGCCTGACACATAATGCAAACTCAATACATCATTTTTTTAAGGAACAAGAGTACGTATTTTGGGAATGGATGAACTTCTTTCTGTATCCCTGTTGAGACAAATAGTCATTCATTTGTCAGTTCAATAAACATTTCCTGATTGCCTGCTATGTGCCAGCCACCAGGGAAACAATAAGAAGAGCCTTTCCCTACTTCTACCAGTGGTTTCTGAGTGGGGGTAGCTATCACCACACCTGGGGGCATTGAGATGCTTTTGTTGTGGATGTCATAATGACCAGGGGCACTCCTGGCAGAGCCCAGGGTCACAAAACATTTTCCAATGCAAGGGGTACTCCTCAATGGGGAGAGACCATCCAGCTACCCCACCCCCACCTCACCCACAGGGCTTCCTGATAGAGCTTGCAGTCTAATCGAGAAAAGAGGAAGAAGGGGAAACATCCTGTCACATGAGAGATTTTGTAGCATTGCCTGGCCCAAGGAAGGCATCAGTATTCCACCTTGGGGTGATTGTGGTGGGAATTTTTGTAATATGCCAAAGAAAGGCTTTGCCCCAACAAAGGAGTCTCTAATTTAAATGAAATGATAAAACCAAAAGCCAAAGAACCAAAATATAAATAGTTTATGATGAAAATTACTATTCCTCATTTTTATGATAAATCATAAAAAGGTAGGTGAAGATAATAGAAAATGGCATTCCAGTTCTTTCTCAAAGGGTGTTAAGTTCATTATAGCTCTTTCGTAAGTGCCCAAAAACAATCATGGAATGATTGTTGCATTTTTCCCCAATCTGCCTTTTGGGGAGAAAATATCAAGAGGGAGGAAATTTTCCCCCTACAGAAGTCTTGTGAGTGGAAGAGCAGAGTGTAGCATTTAACTAGACCAGGGTTCATCAACTTGCATGACTGACATTTTAGGCAGAAGAGTCCTTTTTTGTGGAGACTGTCCTGGGGATTGTAGGATGTTGAGCAGCATCCCTGGCCTCTACCCACTAGATGCCAGTAGCACACCCCCCCCCCAGTTGTGACAACCAAAAATGTCTCCAGACATTGACAAATGTCCCAGAGGGAGGGATGCAAAATTGCCCCTGATTGAGAGCCATTGAACTAGATCTTGTTTTCATCCCCCTCAAGCCCAAGTCAGATATCCAGAGTCTATCAGAATTTAGCCACACTGGCTTTTTAGGTGTGTAAAGAGTATAGTTTTAAAATGTCCACTGGCACAGGGGTGCCTGGGTGCCTCAGTGGGTTAAGCATCCAACTCGATTTCGGCTCAGGTCATGATCTCAGGGTTGTGGGATCGAGCCCCCTGTTGGTCTCAGCACTGGGCATGGAGCCTGCTTAAGATTTTCTCTCTCCCTCTCCCCCAGCCCCTCCACCACCACCCAAATTGTGCTTGCTCTGTCTTAAAAAAAAAAAAAAATTGTCCACTGGCAGTGAACTCTGTCTTTTTCATGGGCAGAGGGAACCATTGGAAGCTATGTTACCAACTGGCTCTCTCTTTCTAGAGACAGGAGTTGGCATTTCATGCTGTCTTCCCAGCATTGTGCTCTTCTTCCTGCTGATTGCTCAAAGGAGAACCTACAGGAGCCTCAGGGATAATGACAATTTCTCTTTTACCTCTGTAGCAGAACTCCCAGGTGTATGAGTAATGCTGTCACCTGAAGCGTCTTTTTAAATCTCCAGAGAGAGCTGCAGGAAATTACAGCATATTGCAGGGAATGGTGATGCTGAAGAGGAAAGAAAGTCCTCTTCTTGAATGGAAGGAAGGAAGGAAGGAGGGAAGGAAGGAAGGAAGGAAGGAAAGAAGGAAGAGAGAGAGAGAAAGAAAGAAAGGAAGGAAGGAAGAAAGAAAGAAAGAAAGAAAAATTATGAGCAAGATAATTCTGAAGCCAGCTTGATTTAGCTCCTTTTCCACTGGAAATTTCAGGCCAGCCTCAAGGGTGTGTGCCTGGGATCTGGTTTGTCCCATGTGGTTAGTCCATTTTAAGAATGATGCCACACTTGGGTCGCTCTTTTCTCCACGGTTGCACATCTGGGTTCAGTGGCCACCCCCCCTCCCCACCCCGTTGGTCCCTGGTAAGAAGGAACTTACCCTTCCTTCCCTGTCCTAGAGCTCCGAACTTCTTCTGCAGGAGAGGAAAGCTGTTCGGGTAAGAAGCGTATCAGTGTGGACGTTGGTGTCTTTATTTGTCTTGCATCCAGCTTTGAGCATCCACGGCTTCTCCAAGTCCCCCAGCAAAGGTTGGCTGTGCTGGGGAAGATGGAGCTTCAGAAAGCTTTTTGGGAACTTGAATGAAAGTGACAGAATTGCCTCCCGCCAACAAATCACCACCAACTGTAACCTCCAACCCACAAAAAGGGATAGGAAAATAGATGTAGATGATGAGTTGAAATTAAGAAAAAAAAAAAAAAACACCCACCTTCTGTTTTATCTGCATACAAAAAAATTGAAACAATTCATGATTTGGGTGGAGTGGTGGTGGTAGTTTGTGTTCTTTGGATGCTTACCCTTGCCAGCTACAGTAAACACTTTATATGGAATCTTTTACTTAATTTTCCCCCAAAACCCTAGATAGCGGATTCTGATATTATCCCCATTTTATAGATGAGGACGTTGAGGCTCTGTGGGTTTTAGGAGCTTGTACGAGGTCTTAAGGGGCAGAGATTTAAGTCAGGTGTCTTTCTCGTAGGAGACTTGGCTTCTGCCAACCATGCCCTACAACAGTGCTTTTCCCCCTTTAGTGTGAATCCCCCAGAGGCTGCGTGAGCACTGGGATTGCTGACCTCACTCCAGAGTTTCTGATTCTGGAGCGGGCTGAAAACTTGCATCTCTCACCAGTTCCCCCGATGATGTTGATGCTTCTGGTTCAGGCACCGCACTTTGAGAACCCTGACACCACATCCCACTTTTCAGAAAATAGTATAAGCACCGACTTTGAAAGTCCGGAATGAAAATGACTGAGGTTGGAACTGAGCACTGACTTTAGACCTGTGCACAGAGAAGTAACAGCCCCGGTTTCTAGAGCATCTCTTCTGAGAGCATGGTGTCATGAGACAGAGATAATTGACCTGTTGGAGGTTTTATTCTGGTATTCCCTCTGCTGCCCGACATTTCCGAGAATACAGTCACACTGCATCATTAAATAAATGTACCACCTCCATTCACTCATACTAAAACTCCATTTTTGAAGTTCAGTAGTTTTCCATTAGAAGGATGACATTTCATTTTCAAACTATACTTAGTTCAGTTTCTTTTGATTCCGTAAGACCTAGTATATGCTGATTCTGTGGAAACACTGTGACCATTGTGTTGGAAAACATCGTCAGAATGCATACTCATGAGCCCATAGGGTAGACTTACCGCAAAGAATTGTTTCCAAATCTTGGATCAGGTCTTGTGTCCAATGAACTAATTCAACAAAAACTCTTAGGTGATTTTATTGGTAATAAGAATAAGTAAAAAGTAATAAGAGAAATGTCATTTAAAAGTTTCCTGATTATGGGTACTTCCAAAACAATAGGCACTTTGAGAACACATTTTTGCGTTCTGAGTTTCACCTGAAGTAAGATTCCAAAGGCACATTTGAAACCTGAAATAAAGCTAAATCAGCTTGTCGATAATCTGTTCTGAAGCCTTCTGAGCTAGTTCAGGAGAAAGGCTTTGGCACCTTACCTCTCTGCCACTTAATAGCCAAGATAACAGCCCAGGTGTGAAACCACCAATAAAACAGACAATTGTCCTACAAATGGATTCAGGAAAAAAACAACATCTTGAAATTTGCTGCAGTGCTTTTGCTATAAGAAATGTTATACTATTATATGGAACTGAATTCTACACACATTCTAAAGGGAAACAGAGGGGCGCCTGGGTGGCTCAGTCGCTAAGCGTCTGCCTTCGGCTCAGGTCATGGTCCCAGGGTCCTGGGATCGAGCCCCGCATCGGGCTCCCTGCTCGGCGGGAAGCCTGCTTCTCCCTCCTCCACTCCCCCTGCTTGTGTTCCCTCTCTCGCTGTGTCACTCTCTGTCAAATAAATAAATAAAATCTTTAAAAAAAATAAAGGGAAACAGAGACTGGTGGTATGTGGGGCTTCCTTTTCCCAAATGCCTTAGGCAATATCAATTCCACAGGGAGAACTTTAAAACAACAACAACAACAGAACATTAATCATCCGGTGACTTCATGAGTGGTCAAACAGTTTCCTTCAGTTTTGAGTCAGGAATAAACTACCTGTGTGCTGTTTGTGCTGGCAGCCGCAGCTAGACATATCCAGAGGCTGAATTTTCCAGAACCAAACCAAGGATTCTTGTGAGCTTCTATTTTCCAGCACATGGTAACTGGAAGCTATTTGCTAAAGACCAAGAACACTCTTTGTTTTTCTCATGAACCGACTGCTGCATTGGAATTAGCACAGTGCAGAGGTGAGGGAACCTACCCTCTGGCTGGCAACAAGGGGCAGGTTGGCATTTTCTTGGAGACCCTCAAATGAGGAGCAGAGGCGGGTTGTGCAGCCTCGCAGACACTATTGCTCTGAGACTGTGTCTTCATCTCCTGCCTCCAGCACAACCAAGGAAACATTCAGGGCTGTTCCCCCAGGGAAGTGAGGTCCAAAGGGATGCTTCGGAGGATTTTTTTTTTCCCTCCTGCATCTGTGGCTGCCCAGAGGTATTTATCAGCGTGTACAAAGCAAAGCCCCTGTAGTGTAAAGTAAGATGCTCCCCAAAGCGGTTTAGGAGACTTGGGCTGGTGTGTGTGTGTGTGTGTGTGTGTGCGCGCGCGCGCGTGTCTGCAGAACGTGCAAGCAAGAGCGCTGAAATGCAGCTCTCGTCTTTGCCTGCAAAGACTCGCTCCACGTCCCCCTCTGCCCAGCGCACTCGGGGAGCGCCAGGGGGAGTCCTCGCGGGCCAGGGCTTCCCGCGCCCCGGGAGCGCCGAGGGCTCGCCTGGCGGAGCTTAGCGCAGCTCGCTCGGCGCTGCCAGCCAGAGCAGCGGGCGGGGGTGGACACTGGGCTTCTGTGTGCCAGCCGCAGCCGTTGGCTGGCGGGCGCCCAATCCCGGGGCATGCCGCCGGAGGCTGGCCAGGACGCACGGTGAAAGACGAGTTTGGTGGCAGGCTTGACAGCCCCCCCCCCAACCCCCGTCCCTCCGGGCTGCCCGCAGAAGCCGGCGGCTGGAGCCTCGGCTGTCGGGCCCGCGGCGGCGGGGCTGGGCTAGGCTGCAGCTGCGGGAGCCGGGCCGCCCCGGGGTCCCAGGGAAGGAGGCGGCATGGCTTCGGTGTTCATGTGTGGAGTGGAGGACCTGCTGTTCAGCGGCAGCCGCTTCGTGTGGAACTTGACCGTGTCCACGCTGCGGAGATGGTACACGGAGAGACTGCGGGCTTGCCACCAGGTGCTGCGGACGTGGTGCGGGCTGCGGGACGTGTACCAGGTGAGCCAGGGCGCGCGGCGCCCGGGGGCCCTCGCAGGATGCCGGGCGCTCTTGGGAAGCCGGTTCCACCTGTATGATTTGCTTCTCTCTCTCCCTCCACCTCTCTTTTTTTAAACTCCTAGCGGGCTGCTTGATTCCTGGGTCAAATGTTCAGCATCTGTGGATAACTGTTGCCTGACAAAGCTTGTGATTTTTCCCCATTGGGCACGGGGACACTTGCGAGTTAGTACCAGCATTTGCAGACATCTCTTACAGAGCGATGGTGTACTGCCTGGCACTTAGCTAAGAAGGCTGTTGCTTTGCAGCAGAGGGTCTGCGGGAAGCGACTTGGACATTCAGATGATTCCTCCTTTTTCGTTTTATTGGGGTGGATGGGGGGGAGCATTTCAGGACCAAGGATTTCACACCAATTTTCGGTCAGAGGGGCCTTGCTGGATTTGCATTCTTTCTTTTGATTTTATTTCGGTTTTCCATCAGGCAGCCCCAACTTGCAAGGCAGAGCCAGGAAAAGCTGATTCTGTGTCTACTGGCTTTTGGAGGAAGGACAGCAAATTGTGAATACTTTGCAGGAGGATGATGGTTAGGGTAGGGAGGGGTTGCCTGGTGGAAGGTTGGAATGCTTACCTTCGGGTTTACTCCCCTCACACAACACAGCCTCTTTATTTCTCTGCTAGGTCCCGTCCTGCAGGCAAAAAATGCAGCAACTTTGTTCAACTAGGAGACCATTCATTTTCTCTGGGACTGCAGCTTCCCTGGATTTTTTTTTTTTTGACAGTCATTTGTGAATTTAAAGGTCCTTTGCTTGGATTGGTTAATATCTTCGAGGTTTAAAAAAAAATCTGCATTGCATTTAGGAGTATTATACCTAGTGTTTACTATGGGACTATATCATCACGTCTCCTTCCCTGTGATGTAGAAATAGCTCTGTTACAGCTCCTGGATTCCCCCTACCCTGACCGCATGCCCACTATGGCTATCATTTATATCTCATTGTACTGAGTCCTCTATGTGATCAAGCCTCTGGTTTTGACAAGCTGTAGTCTTCCATCCATCAAGCAAAATGAAAAGAGCAGCACCTGAGGTTAAATGGCGGGGGGGGGGTCGCGGGGGGGGGTTGTAAAGAATCAGCATCCCCTTGTCATCGTTGATGTCCATATCATCCTTGTTACAATGTGAGCAGCATTTACTTCATGCTTTCAGGACTCCTGCTTTAGAGAACATGTCTGTGATGTCTTGCATTTTGGGTGAATCCAAAAGCCAGGCTGAGACGCAGGACAGCCTGTGGGGGTTGAGAGTATTATGGAGCTGTGGACGTATCCCCTCTGGCCACGGTACACAGATCACCTAGCCTTTTGGAGCCAGATGTGTCTGCCTCTCAGCCTTTTTGTCTTTCGGGAAATCATTGTTGCGTTGGTCTGTAGGAGAAGTGACCCCCATAGAGTTTTGTTTTTGCTTTTTAATGTTGGAGAAACTTTTTAAAAGGAGAACAGGAATATTAGAGCCAACCAAACAGCCTCTATGCATCTCTCCCCAAGGTTCAGGGGACATATAGCTTATTTCTTTTGCTATTAGTGACTAATTAGGTTAGGTTCCTGAATCCTGAGACCCCCCTCCATGAGTTTTATCAATCATTATTTGTAAGCAGAACAGCAAGTTGAAGGACTATCCAACTAAATTGTAAGTTTTCTCTTCTGTAAAAGGGATGGTGACTGAGCCAGTACCTTCTCATGATAATAAGAAAGGACATCTGATATAATGGTGGCCATTTTTATGAGTATAGTCATAAGTAGGAAATGATCTCTAAGTTTAAAGTTTCTTGTGCTTTGGGAGAAGTAAGAATTCTTAAAATATTTTAAAACTTGGGAGAATCATAGGTTTCTTAATTGCACAACACAAGTTAATTGCTAGCAAAGAAACACCATTTTCATTAATGCCTTTTAAATACTGAGCAAGAAAGTAGTGACTTAAATTGTATAGAACTGAAAAGCAGTAAAATGAAGTGGTTAATACCTTAGGCTCCAAGTCAGACACAGGGATAAATCCAACCTTTGCCTGTGTTTGATCATACATAAGTTACTTTATCTTATCCTGATTCAGTTTATCATTTATAAAATGGGAAATACAATAGTACTAATCACAGAGGTTGATGAAAGAATTAATTGACACGTAAGATATTTAACACAGTACCTAGAGTTTAGGAAGCATTCAATAAATGTTATCTGCTCTGTCATTTGGGATTTATAGTAATAGGAAACCCAACTCTAACCTACAAAATAAAAAGAAGGGATTTATGGCAAACCAAAATGTTTAGTAGTTGAATGAACTTCAGGTATGGTTTGATCCAGGCACTATGCTTGTTGCCCATGATTCTTTCAGCCTTGTCTTGTTCATGTATTGGCTTTTGCTTTAGCTGGTTTCTTCCCTCATGACAGCAGATAGCTGCAGCAGTTCCATGGCTGAGATCCACATATGAACCCATCCAGAAAGAAAAAAACATTTCTCATCTCCACCAGCTATCAAAAAAAAAAAAAAAAAAAAAATTCCCAGTTTGCGCTCTGATAGGTTAACTTAGGGTTGGTGCCCACCCCCAGTGCCTGCACTGAATGGCACAGGGAATGGGATTATAATTCAGGCATTCTCAGTGAGAGTGATAGGACCCCCAAGAAGCAACAATTATTTCTTGGGAGTGGGAACGGGGCACAAAAAAATCTTACTCTTTTTGTGTATAAAGCACAGATATACATACCTAAACAGATATACAGTATACTTTCGGCATTAGAATTTGCAGGGGGTGGGGATGACTAGCAAACAAAAAACTATCTACAAGACTCCTTAAGACAATGATAATGAATATAACCGTTGAGAAACACTGATTGCACTGATGGGCTTAGGCCAGTGGGGGAGCAGACCCATTTCTGCAGCTGGGCGTGAGGTTAGTCCCAGGCAGACCACATAGCTGCCAAACAATGGGGGAGGGTCAGTGCTCGGTTGGGGGGCAATCCGCAATGTCCACTGCACCTGCCTTCTTAGAATCTCAAATCTAGAGCTCTTTAAACAAAATAGTTATTTTTCTAGGTAAGTACAAAGATTAATGGCAAACACATTTCCAAGTATTTTGCCACAGTAATTCAAGTTAACGGGGTGGGGGCTCATCATTAAAACACCCTTATTGCTATCTAATAATTATGATTTCTAAATCAATGTTCAGTGGTACTGCCCGGTTTACTGGCACATGAACTGGAAACACCATAGGGTTACATATTTTATTGAACCCCATTTTTTTATCATCTTGATAATAAAAAAGGTGTCATTTTTCTTGCTTTTGGGCTGAATAGTCTTTGTGGGAAATCCAGGGCTCAGTCACTCCAGAGAGAAATAAGGGTGGTGCGGGAGATATTCGTTACATGAAATACCTCGCAGTTCCCTGGGGGTGTTCTGTTTATTCATATACTATAAGTGAAATAAGATCCCCCACCTATTCATACGGAATTTGGCAACAACATCATTGCCTGGCTGGTACAGCTGGGAAGGCATAATTTCTTTGGAATTGAACACTTCCTCTACGTCTAGATACTGGAGAGGCATGAGACTTAATTTGCCAAAAACCATGAATAATTAAGAGACTAGCTATAAGGCATTTCTGTAGTAACACGACTAAATAAAGAGCAGGCAGAAGCTGTACTAGGGCTGCCTTTGAACAAAGACTTACTTTATGAGTGAAGGTTTGAATTTGGTTAAAGTCGCAGGCTGGGACGTTCACCTTCAATTTGGGACTAAATCTTAAAAGCTGATTCATCAGCCATATATCTCTCCTGCTGATATCTTGCCTGGATGGGTTCCGTTATAGCAATTAATTAAGTTTAACAAACAACTGAGGTGGAAAATGATGGGAGAATGTGGTTGAAAAAAATCAACACCTTTTGCTTTTTATTCAGTGTGACATGTTCTAACAAAGCCCTCAGTTTGTTACTTGGGATTAAGTTTTCCCTTCATCCCCAACACCTGAAAGGTAGAATTTCTTGCTAACCCTGAATGGAGTCGTCTCCAACAGGAGGTAACGGGGACAGAATCTGAGATATTTAAGTGACCGTAAGAGGCTGGGTCAGCTCCCCTGAGGCAGGCAATTGGCCCCGAGGGGTAGCAGACAGAGCAGACCAAACAGAGGCTGTAGGCTCCAAGTTTAGCAACTTTGACCTTGACCAAATTGCTTTCCCTCTTTGAGCCTCCTGGGTAATAGGGGAGAACTTTAGTACCTGCATAATGGGCAGAATGAAAAATTCATGAGATAATATCTATAACACTGAACATCCTGCCTGGCACAAGCAAATGCTCAATTAATGTTAGCTCTTGGGTATGTATAGTACTTAACACCAGACCCATAGAAGGTCCTTGATGAAGGGTAAGGCTAAGGGAATTACTATTGTTTTTATAAGTGATACTAGTTCTCTGGAAACTAAATTCCCATGGCAAGGATGTTAAGGAAGAGAGACTGTGTATAGGGTGAGCCTTGGGATTTGCTCTTGTATTCATACAGTAGACCCAAATTTTGTTTAAGCCAATACAAAAACTCTAGGAGATCATAGACAGCTCCCATTAGGGTCTCTAAGGAAATAATCTCTCTATATCCAAGACTCTGATGATCCATAAACTGGTAACACATGAACTTTGCCTCCCACTACATTGGCTGGGAAAGACCAACTCCCCCAAAAGAAAAGTTTCCCATTGAGCATTCTGTGGCCTGTGTGCATCTCAAACCATGTATATTTTGCTTGTCCCCAGCCTTCACTCTCCACAGCCCTCTGAATTACACAGACTAGAAGAGGGGCTGACAAACTGCGACCCACAGGAGAAAACTGTCTTGTCTCTCGTTTTTGTAAATAAAGTTTTATTGGCACACAGCCCTGCTCATTCACGTACATGTTGTCTATGGCTGCTTTTGCATTACGGTGGCAGAATTGAGTCGTTGTGCCTTAACTACTTACAGCCAAGTAGTTGACAAAAAGACTATATTGGCCACAAAGTTAAAAATACTTACTGTCAGGTCCTTTACAGAAAGTTTGCCAGTTCCCACACTAGAAAAAAAGCAACATACTGGGTAGAGAATGCGAGAGGAAGAAAAAGTCCAAAATTTACTTGTAGAAAAAAATAGAACTTGAAGGAATATGAAAGAATTTTCTCATCAAATACCTAGTCGCCAGGAAATTAGTGAACAAATATTCAGGATGAGTGTTCAGGTTACTTGTACTAGGTCCTTCGTTGTAGAACATGATTGGAGTTAGAGATTGAATCATTCTCTTGTTAGTTTATTTGTACCTAAAATAATGATCCAAGTGCTTACCCCAGCTCTGCTACCGTGCCAAGGCATTAGCTTTTGACACAAAGTCAAAATAGGCATTTTTCCTGCCCTTGAGGAATCTATTGTCAAGGAAGGGAGATAGTTAAGGAAATGAAACTCTAGGTGCACAGTGGAGGAGATCTAAATCAGACTGGATTAAAGCAAAAAGGGAGGGGAAGGGAGTCAAGGAGGCTTCCTGGAGGAGGTAATTCTCAAGCTGAGGTTTGAGGGACAAGTAGGAGTTGGATGGATGAAGAAAGGCAGAAAGGCATTTCAGGCATAGGAAAACATGGCTTTGGGGGGATTATAAACAGGTTTTTAAGGCCGATGGGGAGAGAGGGTGAGGGGAGAGAAAGAGAGAGAGGGAGTTGGAGTCAGAGACAGAGATGTTGATTGAGAATAATTCAAGTCTGAACTTGAATGATCTTTTACTTTAGGATTTTGATGTTTTTTTCTTCAGAACTTTGGGGGCAGGGGAGAGGTTGATTTAGACCCATCCCTGGCAGCAGTGAGGCTGATAGATTTGGGAGCAGGTAGCAGAGTGGAGGCAGGAAGGGGAGCTGGGAGGCTGTTGCAGTGATACAGGTGTATCCGTCAGGAGAGGGGAGGTTTCGCTCTGACAACAGACAGTCCCAGTATCCTAATGGCTTAAAGAAGTAAAGGTTTGTTTTTGGTTCACACTACTTGTCCAATCACAGGTTGTCTCTAAGCTCTGCTCATCACTGTCACTGAGGTTCACAGAACGTTCCTGCACGTTACCAGTTACCAGGATAGAGAGTGAAGAGCTCTTCGGGGCTTTACACTGGCAATTAAGTGCTTGGTCTCTAAGTAGCTCATGTGACTTCTCGAAGGTCGTGGGTCGGAGCTGATTATGTAACCCACTCAATCACAGGGGCTAGGGAAAGCGAGCCTACCATGGTACCGCATGAAGGCTGATGCAGATTTGGTTCCTGAAACAAATTCGCAAGCTGGATGCTTACTAGAGAGCGCACTGCAATCAACACCTGTAGAAGGGACTAGAAAGAAGCAGGAGGAGCAGAGGAGAAATTGGGCTACTTATAATTCAGGCTCAACAATGGCTTCAGCTGCCCTCATGGGTAGCTCTGGAAGAGAGAGCTGTCCCCATCTGGAACAAGAGGGCTGTTCTTCCCCCCAACCTACATCAACACATCATTAGAAGTGGGCTGCCCTTGAGAATGTGGAGTGACCTTGACATAGGCAGCTCTTTAAGGGAGGGCAGTCCCCAGAGGGGGCTGAGAGCTGTCAGCTCAGAATGCTTCCGACAAGTGAGGGAATAAGTCTGGACAGTACATCACAGCATCTTCTACGGATGCCTGCTCAACAGGTGCCAGGATCAAAGCCTGAACTGAGGAAGGGCCCACGGAAAGGAAGTGGGGAGTAAGGATTGCACTGATGTGAAGGATGTAGAATCTGGCTTTATTTTATTTATTTATTTATTTTTAAGAGAGAACACAAGCAGGGGAATGACAGAGGCAGAGGGAGAAGCAGGCTTGCCGCCGAGCAGGGAGCCCAATGCGGGGCTCGATCCCAGGACCCTGGGATCATGACCTGAGCCGAAAGCAGACGCTTAACCAACTGAGCCACCCAGGTGCCCCGAATCTGGCTTTATTTTAGAACAAGGCCTGCCGCTCAGAGCAGTCTCCCGATTGGATCCTACCCTGTTGAAGGGATCAGGCAGCCATGAAGTCAGTTAATAGCAGTAATACCTACAGAAAGGAGACGAAACTTGGCAGATAAATGAAATACGAGTCTCCTTATCATCACAGAGAAAATTCATCTGCCATCTTTTCTGGTAATCAAGGCCTAGGGTTGTATGGCGAGGAACTGAGATGCCGAGATCCCCAAAACTAAGAAAGAAAACTATCTTAATGTTCTAGCCCATCACGTCACATGATGGGAAGATTGTAAAAGACTGTATATTTAAAATCGACAAGATGGGTCTCCGTATCTTTGAGAAGCATTTTGGAGCTTCTGTTGCACAGCTTGAAAAACACTAAGCTAAGAATAGACTCTCCTGCCTTTTCAAATCAGCATTTGTTTTTCCTTATACCGGCTCATCTTGGTAGAGCTGCAACATGGGATAACTTCCTGTTTATCCCCCACTGTGTTTATTATGAGCATTATATTGGGGATGTCCAATTTGGTGGTTGTGGAAAAGTGTGAATGATTCGAATGGGAAACAAGAGAGGTAGTTCTAAATTTTGTAGACAAGGTAATAGGTAACGCAGGGGAAGGAAGCAGAAATGAAACGCTCATGAAAAAAATTCAAGTTGACATCCATATGTGATTACATGTATGTGTGCCTATAGGTGGTCATATGTAACAGATAAAAATTCTGGGCATCCTTGAAATAAACTTGGCATGAAAGAGGCTGATACATGTGATAAATTATATTGTGCCATTTCCCCCCAATGTCCTAATCATTTTCAGTCTCTTGGATTTTGTGTTTGGGCAAAGCTTCTTGCTTAAATAACTGTTTTTCCTTAACTGGTGCTTTTCTATAGTCTCACTGCCTTGATTTGGCTAATAGCTACTAATTATCTAGTAGGTACTGTGTGCCAGGCCTCGTGCTTGGCACTTTGCATGTGTTATCTTAAAATAAAACAAAAAACCCTTAGGGGATTTTTTCAATATCGAAAAATATAAAAGATAATATGAGTAAAAGTCCACGCACTTACCTCTCAGTGTTAAGACATCTTAATATTTTGCCATGTTTGTTTAGATACATTTTTGAAATATAATAAAATTGGGGAAAAAAGAAATATAATAAAATTGTATAGAATCAATTGAAACCACTCTTGTACTTCTCCTATCTATCTCTCTAGAATCCTACCACGAAGTTTGTGTTTCTCATTCCTGGGCATGTTTTTATAATTTTGCCACATATGTTTGTATGTGTTAATATATATAAACAATCTGGGCACCTGGGTGGCTCAGTCGTTAAGCGTCTGCCTTCGGCTCAGGTCATGATCCAGGGGTCCCGGGATCGAGTCCCACATCGGGCTCCCTGCTCGGCGGGAAGCCTGCTTCTCCCTCTCCCACTCCCCCTGCTTGTGTTCCTGCTCTCGCTATCTCTCTCTCTGTCAAATAAATAAAATCTTTATATATATATATATATATATAAACAATCTATATTACTTCTCTGTCAAATTTATATAAAGATGTATTATTCTGCTACCTTATTATTCTCTCAACAAGCTTTGAGGATTTGTCTCTAAATTCACTTCAATCCCGATATTCCATTGCATAAATATAACCGATCTTTTGTTGGTGGATACTTAGGTCATTTCCCATTTTTCAGTATCTCAAAATACTGCAGTGAAAATTTTTGTGTTTGTCTCCTTGTGCTTATGAGCAAGAACTTCTCCAGGGTATGTACAGAAGATCTTTAGCTTTAGGAGATATCGTGCCTTATCTTTGTCCTTGTAACAGCACTATAGGATGATATCATGAACCCCACTTTATTGGTTTTACATACTTATTAACTAATAAGTCACGGTGTTGGAATTTGAACAGTGTTCTGGCTGACTCCAAGGCTCAGCCTCCTGCCACTGACTTGCTGCTTTATTTCTGAAAAGGTAAACAACTCATAAAGATAGAATCTTATCAGTTTATTCACTTACTCATTCACTCAGCAAACATTGGGTGGAAACATAGCCTGGCACTCAAAAACACAGTCGATACACTCAGGCTGCCTGTGAATTCAAGTCTTAACTCACCTTTTGTTACCCGTATGAGTTCTCTGAGACTCAAATTTTTTTTTCTGCTGTAAAATATAGATAATTATAGTATCTCACTTAAAGTGTTTCTCTCCCAGGACCGTTACCGAAATTCACTGTATTGGTATTTTCAGTAAGCAGTGTTAGATAAATGTGCGGATGGATGGTTGGTGGGATGGACGGATTAGTGCCTGGCAAATAGTTATCTTTATATGTGCGGTGTGCTCAATGTCTTAGGTATATGAGGAACCACTGAAACCCCTACAATCTGCAGAAGTCTGTGCTCCTCCTTCCTCCTCTCTACCCCAGATTAAGAACTACAGGCTAGGGTGGCAAGGAGGACAGGGGCCCCTGAGCACTGCAGAGAGACACTGTTCCCCCATGGTTGCATGGCACAGCTTTTTATCCTGAGACTGACATCTTCTGACTCGGGCACGAGAGCAAAATGCTCACAACTGTTTAGTTGTTTTCTTTCTTTCTCTGCAACCGAAGCTATTAAACTTCCTTCTTCTCAACCCTGACCCCTAGACTCTCATGCACGCAGGCTATGGGACCCCACTGACGGCTGTCTCTCTCATCTGGGTAAGCTCTCCTCCGATGTGACCCTGAGATTTGCAACTGCTAAGGAGACCCAGTAATTACAAGCATCATGCTACCCTTGGGTAATGTAGCCAGGAAATATTTTTATAGAAATGAGTTTGTCTCATTAAAATGTGATTAGATGCTTATTATCTGAGAGAGAAAAGGGCCTTGATAAAATAGGGAAATAGAATGAGCTGTAGTCAGCTGGACCTGGTTTAAAATCAAGGCTTCATGACTTACCAGCTGTGTGACCTTGAGCCAAGCTGCTTAATTGCTCTGGGCCTGTTTCTTTACCAACGCAGGAGATAAAATAAATAATACTTACATTTACATGGTAGGAAGGTTAAAAATTACATGGGTTGAGAAATGGTAGCTTTTGGGTTGGGAAAATGGGGACTCCTTGCACAGACTTGATTCTAAGCCTTAAGTAATCATGCTAAAAGTTATATGAGTGCCAAGTCTGACCAGGATGTAACTGCAAACACAGTCATTTCATAGCGGTGTGACATGGGCAAATTACATGACCTCTCTGTGCCTCATCTTCTTATGCATGAGATGGAAATGATAATAGGACCTATCTCCCAGTGTTGTTGAGGGGCCGACACAGATAAATAAAGATTTCACTAGTGGGGCTGGCCCGTGGTAAGCATTTAAAAAGTGTTAGCGATGGTTATTTCTTAGTGAACATTTTCTATATGTCAGACATCGTGCTAAGCACTTCATAGCCACCGTTTCATGTAATTCTCCTGACAGTGACATGTAACTGGTATTATGGAACCCACTTGGCAAACGTGGGAACTGTGTAGAGCTGCTGAGTAACTTGTCCAAGAGCAAAGACTGGAGCTCAGTTCTGTCTAAAGACAAACCCCATACCCTCAGCCATCTCGTGCAAGGGGCTTAGTTTACAAACTGTTCAGCCCCTTCCTTTGCTCCGTTTGCCCACCTGACGCCCAGGACTTCCCCAGGCTCCATCTCTCCCTCTACCAAACCCTGTAGCCATATCAGGAATCAGTGAACTGGTTGGGACTAAACGGTGTATTTTCTCAATCGAGGCTCCAGAAGTAATTCAGCTCATGCCATGCTCATATCTGAATCCGTCCAGTGACGTCCCAACTCAGAAAAAGCCAGCCTCACCAAACCCGCACCCCTTTCTTGGGTTCTCTTCACCCCCCAGCTGCCAGCAAACACACTCAGCCTCTGGTGGTAACTCCTCACACTCGTCCCCTAACTCTTCTGCAGTGACACTGGCCTTCCCTCTGTCCAGTGCATTCCAGCCTCAGAGCCTTTGCCCTTGGGGTGTTGTCTGCCTGGAACCCGGTCACCTAGAGTCCACGGGCATGCTTCCCCCCTCACTACCTGCAGGTCTTACCATGTCACCCCACCTGCCAGGCCACCCCTGACCCTTCTCTATCCTGCTCTGTTTTTCTTCCTAACTCTATTGCCACCTGACATTAGACCTTTGTTCAGATGCTCTTGTGTGTTGGCCCAACCAGAATGTTAGCTGAAGACGTGCCGGGACTTGGCTGTGTTCGCTGGAGTAGCCTCAGCACCTGGAACCTAATAGATCCTTCGGAAATACCTGGTGACGAAATGAACAAAGGAATCTGCTTTACATTTTAAGAAGGTCACTCTAGCCATTCTGCCGGGTATGGCTGGGGAAGGGTAAGACAATTAGGACGCTGTTTCTTTTTTTTTTTTTAATACTTTTTTTAAAGATTTTTATTTATTTATTTGACAGAGACAGAGAGCACAAGCAGGGGGAGCTGCAGACAGAGGGAGAGGGAGAAGCAGGCTCCCTACTGAGCAGGGAGCCCGATGCGGGGCTCATCCCAGGACCCTGGGATCATGACCTGAGCCGAAGGCAGACGCTTAACCGACTGAGCCACCCAGGCGCCCCAGGACGCTGTTTCGGACGCTGGGGACCTGGGTAGGAGCGGCGGCAGCATGTGATGCAGGGAGACACTAAGAATTTGGAGGAGGAAAAAGTAGCATGAGGGGACCTCTGTCCAAAGGGAAAGGTGATGGTCTATAAAGTTCTGGAAACTTCATACAGGGGGAAAAGCCATGTAGGTCGAAATGTGTTTGTATGTGTGTGTTTATTGTATTTCGCTATTGAAAATAGCCCCAAGCCGACGTTCAGTATTGCTGATTGAGAATAAATCTGTTTGGGTTCTCTGATGTGTCTGTGTTCCCAGCTCATTCACAAGGCAGTGTTTTGGATAGCAGAGTGGATTATTTCCTGCAGGGCCTGTGACAATGGGCTCACCCGAGGACCCTGGCTTTTGTGGACAGCCAGCTGCGAGTCCCCGGCGGTGCCCAGCCCAGGGTGGGGAAGTTGGCAGCTTCTGCAGTTCTTGTCAGCTCCGGCTGTCAAGTGATCACCGCTTCCTGTGCCCAGCCCTGTGGTTAGGTTCTGGAAGGTGCCCTGTTTTGCCTGACGAATGCTGACAGGCACTTCAGACATTTTGCTTTCTTTTTTTTTTTTTTTTTTTTTTTTGGCATTCTGTGGACATTGCTTGTCACTCTGACCCTGTCTCCTGTCATTCCCATCCACTGGAGTTAAGGATAGGAGGACCCTTTGGATTTGCCTGGATTCTTGGTCTTCATTAGTGTTTAATTAAAAGCTTGCTTCCCCTAGGTCTTTGGCTGTGTCTGGGCTTTTCAGAATTCTGCAAGCACAGACAATATAAAGCGAATTTGACCCTTTGAGTTACAAGAGCTGGTTATTGTGTCTAATTATCAACCTCAAATAATGACAGACTCATAATCCCCAGCACAAAGAGTAATACTAGGAATTTCCCAAATAATTCCTGAAGACAAAGTACACTTACTTTTAATAAATAGTCTAATACCAGTTTTTAAATGAAATTATTGTTTAAGTTTGAAACAATTTGGTCAGGATATAAAGAATCTTAACTCTCAACTCATATTTAAATTTATGGGGTTCTTTCTTCCTGAAGGTTTTTATATATTAATATTTTTAGGTCTCGATGCCAGATATAGTTCTAGCCAAGCTCATAAGATTTTGCTCTCAAATACCTTTTGGAAATGATATTTTTTAGTGAATGTGTTTTTCCTTTAATAAACTTCAGAAGCCATCTCCGAGTTTCCAGAAAAAAAATTTTTTTGAGATGTTATTGCCAGAGTCTGAACAGTGCCCTTTATTCACAACCAAACTGGATCCGTTTAATTTTTTTTCAGGCTCCTACACTACATTAGGTGACAAATACAGGAAAACTATGCTACACATTTATGCTGTAAATTGTGTTTTAAACAAATCAAATTTAATTATGGTCTTTCTGTCCTTTTCTTTTTTCTCCTTTTTTCTTTCTGTATATTTTCTCAGAGCTAACTAGGTCATGCTTAAGGATATGAATAATTTATAATATACATATATATGTATATGTAGGTATGTGAGTACAAATATACATATAAATGTATAAATATGTATGCATATATATATGTATAAATATATGACTGTATCCGAAGTTATTCCAGAAAGGAAAACCATAAACTAACATATTCATCAAACATAACTTTTACTTTTTTCCCCCAATCTTCAACATCACTTTTTTTTTAAGATTTTATTTATTTATTTATTTATTTGAGAGAGAGAGAGAGAGAGAGCACGAGGCAGAGAGAGGCAGAAGCAGAGGGAGAAGCAGACTCCCCGCTGAGCAGGGAGCCCAATGCTGGACTTGATCCCAGGACCCTGGGATCATGACCTGAGCCGAAGGCAGACGCCCAACCAACTGAGCCACCCAGGTGTCCCTCAACATCACTTTTAAAGTTATGTTATGACACTGAAATAATTATTCAGTACCAATAATATGGTTAAGTTCCATAATAGATGGTATTTTTTAGGAAGTTGCTATCAATTTTAAGTTTAAGGCATGGGAAGTTGCTATCCATTTTGATGAAGTTTAGCAAATGAAAATGAAGGAACAACTTCATTTGTTTCCATTGGTTTAAAGAGAAGAAACTAGAGAACCGGAGGGCTGGTTATGTGCTGAAGGTCCCGTGTCACCTTCCAGCTCGGCTCCCCGGCTGTGAAATGGGGCCATGCCATGGCCGCCGCTTTGGGGGGACGGAGTATTTCAGTAGGGGGCAGTAGAGCGAGTCACTCACAATGTGGCACTTGCCTGCTCTCTTTCCCCAGGAACCACCCACCCTGTGCAAGACCAGGTGGGTAGTTGCAGGCTTGAGGAAGGTATGAAGAAAAACACAGACGAAGGGGACAACGACAATGCTGTGCTTTCCTATGCCAAAGCAGCTTCATTCATTATTTATGGATATTTAATGACATCTGTCTGTTTTAATAGACCTTGTAATGAGATGAAAGGCTTTATCTATTTCCTTTGAGTGATATACACATATCCTTTGGGAGCTGTTGGAGTCAGAAAAATGTGAGCCCTGATCCTGTGCCTCATCCCTGACTGGCGGTGTGGCCCAGGCCACGATGCCTAACTCCTTTGAACCTCAGTCTTACCATCTATGAAGTGGGGACATGATATCTCATAGTATGGTTGGCAGGTTTAAATGGGAGAATGCCGAATGCTGTGGGACTGCTCAGCCCCGCACCTGGGGTGTCACAAGAACTCAATAAATTATAGTTTAAGGAAAAGGCCCTGACCACTAACATAGGTAGAAAAGACAAGGACAAGCGTGCTGAAAATGGGATGCTCTTTTCCTCTCTATCTCCATGAACTTACCTAAAATAAGCATAAGAGAGGAAATGGATATTTCGAAGCAGGAGAATTAAGTTATAATTGATCTGTTAAGTTGCTACAAACTTTTTGGAGGAAAGTTTAGTGGTATCCAATCAAAATGTGAGAGGTGTGTCCTCTCTGACAACATACCCACTTTAAGAAGTCATCTTAAGAATATTCTCACATAATGGTATATGTGCAAGATTTTCATTGCACCATTATTTGAAATAGCAAACCATTGGGAGACGTGAATAGGAGAATGCATGATAAAATGGTAATACCTTTGTACCATGGCATTCCATGAGATCAGGAGGAAGAATGAAGTAGAGCTATAGATCACAGCTTCCCCAAATTGTCAGTGAGATAAGTTCTAGTAAAAACAAAAGCACAAGACAGAACAATATACAGGATGAGTGTGTGTGTGTGTGTGTGTGTGTGTGTGTGTGTAGAGAAACAGAGAGAGAAACGGGATGCAGATATTACCCAAGAAATGTGTGTATATATTCCTTTACATGGGAACGGGGCTGGAAAGACATACACTAAACCATTAATAATGTTTACCCCTGGGCAGTGTAAATGGATGAAGGGAGAGTTTTCCACTTCTTTTACTTTCATAATTCTGAATTTAAATTTTTTATAACAAGGATTTATGTAATTTTTTGTCACTTTGTAAAATTTCCTACTCAAAACAATTGACCCAGGCTATTGTGAAAAGTGTTTCTGGGGAACTGGGATCTGTCCCAGTTATCCCTGTGTCACTGCACCCAGAATTTAGTATATCCCCCCAAGTGTTTGTCTTCTATGTCCATTTAATAATAATTTAATAATAGTCATTATTGGTGTGATTTATTATTGAATAAAAAGTAATATTTGTACTCATTTAAATGAGTACCATAGTTTTTTATCATTAAAATAACAAAAGTCCATAAGTATAATTGTTATAGAAATGGATGGGTTATTTTTTTTAAGATTTTATTTATTTATTCATTTGAGAGAGAGTGTGTGTGAGCAGGGGGAGGAGCAGAGTGGGAGGGATAGGGAAGGGAAAGAATTTCAAGCAGACTCTGCACTGAGCACAGAGCCCAACATGGGGCCCGATCTCAGGACCCTGAGATCATGACCCTAAGATCATGACCTGAGCCGAAACCAAGGGTTGGACACTCAACCGACTGGGCCAGCCAGGTGCCCCAAAATGCATGGCTTAAAAATGAAGGTACTTTGGGCACCTGGGTGGCTCAGTTGGTTAAGCGACTGCCTTCGGCTCAGGTCATGATCCTGGAGTCCCGGGATCGAGTCCCGCATCAGGCTCCCTGCTCAGCAGGGAGTCTGCTTCTCCCTCTTCCCTACCCCCCTCTCATGTGCTCTCTCTCTCTCTTTCTCTCTCTCATTCTCTCTCTCTCAAATAAATAAAATCTTTAAAAAAAAAAAAGTGAAGGTACTTTATCAGTGGTATATATTCATGAAATATTTTTTAAACGTATAGTGGCTACATATTACATTAATATAAGATTTTTATAAAAGTGAGATCATCATATATACATCTTATCTTGAAATGTATTTATTTACTTACATATTTAGATACTGATCTCTCATTATTTTCCATAACTGTTGTATATTCAATGGTATGACTGTACCATAATTACTTTCATCAATCCCATTAATGGGCATTTAGGTTATTTCCAATTTTCACTAAGACAGTGCTACAGTGAACATCTTTGTATGAAAAACATTTGTGAGAGAATTTCTGTAAGATAAATACCTTGTGTGGAAGGAATTTGGATTTCCAAAAAGGTTGTACCAATTTATGCTACTGTTGAATGAAGAAGAGCCCTTCTTTTCTTTTCCATACTCTAGCCAACTACTCTTGATTTATGCCATTCTCCTAGCCAAAAATTGATCTCTTATACATTTTTTCATTTTACTTCATTTATTAGTGGAGCTGTCCAATTTTCATAACTTTCTTAAGGGCCATAATGCTCAGAACACCGGGACTGTTCTTGCCTGAGAACATGGGGAGAAACACATTCTGCATTTTAACACAGTATCAAGTGGTTTGCATGTTTTTGGAGCCAGACTTGAGAGCAAATTTTTGTGTCTTGGAAAATGTTTGTCATCTCAGAGTGGTGTGGAATTTTCTCGTAGAGTTAAAATAAGTTTATGTAGAGCATAACATTGCCAGTTAAAATCCAGTATCATAAAGATCAATTGTCGTTCAGCCTCTCTGTCATGCCCTACAATCTGAAGATTTAGAAATAGTGGGGAATACTTCTTTCTTTTTACATTTGTTCTACTGTTTGTGTCATAATATGGTTTCCCCGTTCACTATTGAGTGGATTTCAGCAATTTTGTTTTATCTCTTCTGTAAATGTTCTATACTTCATTTAGAGAAGTTGGAAAGGGCTCACCAAGGCTTTTATTTATTTATTTTGTAACAGGGTATAAAGCTTGGGGCAGGAGAACAGAATGATGCACCATCTATTTTCTCTTTCTCATCTTAGATGCCCGAGGCCTTGAAGCTTATTTGGCTCTCTAAATCCATATTTATTAACGTAAACATAATTTTGCCAGAGTTGAATTGTCTCAATGAGATTTCATAGCCACAAGCGACCGTGAAACTGTCTTTCGTCCCATTTTGCGAGCCACCAGAACTGATTACGTAGATGATGGAAACTGCTGGTCCCGTTAATGTTGTGGTTATTCGAGAGATAGCGCCCCAAGGGTGAGGACGGGTTGACCTGCAGGTTTATTTCTGTACGGAGTTCCACCAGGGCCGGCCTAACTCAGAGGTAAATTGGAATTGCCACAGGAAGCCCTTCAAAGAGGGCTTTTGTCATGTTTTAGCTGCACAGCACTCACCTTGGCCTTCTGCTAGCACCCCATTTCCCTTCCGGAGGCGCCCAGCAGGCAAATGGCAAAAAGGCAGGTCCTGGTGCAGATTTCCTACCCTGGCAGCCAAGGAGACTAGATCTTCCTCTGTCTGCACTCCAGTTCAACGAGGGGACAGGCCCAGGGCCTCGACTTGGCTCTGGGATACCTGCACGCCCTTGCCCTCGGAGTGGAGAGAGTGGTGTGGTGAGTTGGAGGAGGGAACATTGGAAAGTCAGAACCATCCAGGCAGCAGTGGGGTGCCACATAGACACGATGAGTGCATGACACGGTCCTGGCTGTGTTTGCCCCTGATGGCTTCTCTTGTTTCCTATTCATTTTCTAAGCCTGCTTCCTAGAGCCACTTTTTTCCTTCTTCTATCCTGAGAGGCCTGATTCGGTCAGGAATCAGTATGGCCCTCCATGTAACTTGGGAATATCCTAGCTGGTCCGTCAGCCAGTGCTTCCCAACTTCTCTTCATGTGATAAAGTACACAGAAGATGATAATGTTGGTGTGGCCCCCAGGGTCAACGTTCATGAGGCTGCTCAAGGTTTGAGGTCACCAATGCAGAGTCTCAGGCTGCCGTGAGGGCTTGCTTGCTATATGTACATATTGGCTATGAAGTTGTGGTCTGGGGAGCCATGATGACCTTCTCCTCTTGCCACTGATTGGTTTAGCATAAACATATGACCCAGCTCTAGCCAGTGGATTGTGGGGGGCAGTTTGCTGATGCATTTCTTGGAAAGCTCTCTTTACTCTTAAAAAGAGACATAGAAGAAAGAGATGGTCCTTCTTTTGAAGTAGGCATGTGATGCCCGGAAGAGTGACAGGGGATATTGCAACCAGGAGGAAATGTTAGCTTGAGAAGAACATGCTGAGTGGAAAAATAGAAGGAACCTGGGGCTTTGATGGCATTAATAATATGTAGACCTCACCAACCTTGGAACAAATCTACATTTAGATACTGAGATAATGGATCCATGTCATTTTTTTAAAGATTTATTTACTTATCTATTTGAGAGAGCAAGATTGAGAGTACGAGCAGGAGGAGGGGCAGAGAGAGAGGGAGAGAGAGAGAATCTCAAGCAGACTCCCCACTAACTCAAGCCCAAGGTGGGGCTAGATCTCATGACCCTGAGATCATGACTTGAGCCAAAACCAAGAATCCGTGGGTCAACTGACTGAGCCACCCAGGCGCCCCGTGAATCCATATTATGAAAATTATTTTCACTTTTTGTTTATTACTTACTGCAAAAGTTTCTGATGTAATATCTGCTTGGGACTTGAAGATCAGGACTCACAGAAGAGTTGCCCAACCAAAAAAGTGCTCAAAATAAGAAACTTTTGAGGAAAGAATAGAAAAAGACCTGGAGATATATTGGTGAAAAGAAAATGTTTAAGTTCAGAGTAAGATGGATAGAAGTAAAAGAAAACTCTTTTTAAAAAAAGTGTTTGCTTTAAAAAGTACAAAGTTTCTTTATTAATATGATAGTAGTCTTGACGGGATATATTTGCTAACATTGCAGCAAAATATTAGAGAAAGGGAAGGGATTCTAATTAATAATTGCAAGATGCAAAAGAGCATACAAGTCAGAAGCCTGAACCCTGGAGCCAAGGTGTTTAAGTTCAGATCCTCCATTGGCTCCTTCCTACCTGTGTGGCTTCATTTAAGTTACTTAACCTCTCTCTGCTTCTATTTTCTCATCTGTAAAATAAAGATGATGATGATAATAGTCCCCACCTCAAATGTATTGTTGGGTATACACTTACAAAGTATGGGAACAGGATCCAGCATATATTAAGTACTATATAAGTGTTTGCTATTATTATTTATAATTATCATCCAAACCTGTACTCAATACAGATGCTTCTATCACTACACAGTTACTGGAGTGGCTAAATTAAGAAGATCTATAATACCAAGGGTTAGCAAAGACCTCCCATGCATTACTGGTGAGAGTGTAAAATGGTATGGCCTTTTGGAAAATTGTTTGGCAGTTTCTTAAAAAATTAAATATATGTCTACCTTATGATCTGTTATCTCCACTTGTATGTATTAGTCAAAAGACATGAAAACATGTATACACACACACACACACACACACACCCCTTGTAAAAGAGTATTCATAGAATATTTGTTTATAATACCCCCAAACTGGAAATAGCTCAGGTCTCCATTCACGAGAGAGTGGACAAATAAACTGTGGTACATTCATAGAGTAGAATACTACTCAGCAATCAAAAGTGAAGGAACTACGAATATACACAACACCATGAATGAATCTCAAGAACATTTTGCTCAGCAAAAGAAGCCAGACATACAAGACTATATACTGTACAGTTCAATTCGTATGAATTTCTAGAACAGGAAAAACTAAATCTGAACAACAGTTGCTTAAGGGGAAGATTGGCAGAAGTAATTTTCTGGAAATATTCTACATCTTGGTGGGGGCATGGAAACACAGGTGTATACATTTGTCAAAATCGATCAAATTGTTAATACTGAAAATATGTATATTTTACTATAAAAATCATAACAGTTTTTAAAAATGAAACAAAAAGCAATAGCAGATGCTGCACAGGTCTTGGGTAGTGAATACACAAAATGAGCATCGTTTTATCCCAGGTAGCAGGAAGCTGTCAAAGACTTCTAGGGTCATGTCCATAGGACTCAGGAGCTGATTCAAGGAATTGGCCAAGATGCAACAGTTCAAGCATCAGTAAAGGCAATACTTTTAATGGTTTAAAACACATATAAGGGCTCCCTGGATGGCTCAGTCGGTTGGGCATCCAACTCTTGATTGTGCCTCAGGTCGTGATCTCGGGGTCGGAAGACCAAGCCGCAAGTCAGGCTCCACGAGTGACAGGAAGTCTGCTCGAGATTCTCTCCCCACCTTTGCCCCACCCCCACTCATGAGAGCTCTCTCTCTCTCAAAAAAATAAAAATTTAAAAATTAAATTAAATTAAACACAGGTAATGTATTTAAGTACATGTGTTTATAAATACTTAAAAACATATTTTGGCCACCATTGGAAGTGCCAAGTCATTATTGTGAAAACTAGTAAATAAAGAGTCGGGTTGCTCTGTGTCTCCTATTATGAATTATATCACTGGGTAACCTGTTAGTCGATGAGGGGAAATGTCTCAGTACAGAAATATTCTAGCTAATAAGTAAAGGGTTATAGAATTAGAAAGTCACCATATTGCAACCCTTAATCCATTAAATGATCTAGCTATTGAACTAACATCATAAAAGAGAAGGCCCTCCTAATAAAAGGACACAAGTGGTAACCTGTGAGACAATCTTGTCAAAGAAGATCCAACTGGACTCTGATCGAGCCTCCAGATTCAACCAACTTGTGGGAAATACAGTGGACAGAGGACCATGTTGAATGACACCATAGAGATGTAATCAGCAAAACTCAGATGGTGGAATGTACAGGATAAGCATTCCAGTTTCTTCAATAAATAAATTGCAGTAAGAGAGAAAATGAGCGAGATGGGTGGAAGGAGAACCTATAGATTAATAGAGACACGAAAAAAATCGACAAATTGCAGTGTGGACCTTTTCTGCATCAACATTCAAACTTGAAAAAAAAAACACATTAACGAGACAATTGGAAATTTGAGCACTAACTGGAAATCTGATGATATTAAGGAATATTGTTAGATATATAGATAGATATATACATATATATATATATATACATACACATTTTAGGTAATTGGGGTTAGGCTTTTAAAAAGAGTCCTTATTTTTTATATTGAAATATTCACAGATGAAAAGTATTTGAATGCTTAGATTTGCTTCAAAGTAAAAGGACAGAAGGACAGAAATTGAGTGAGAATATTAATAAAACAAGATTAGCCATGTGTTCATACCTGTTGAAACTGGGTGAGGGATACATGCAGGTTCATTGAACCAGTCTGTCACTTTTTTAAGTGCTTGAAATTTTCCATCATGAAAAGTTTTGTTTTGTTTTGTTTTTAAAGACATGCAAAGAGAGAGGGAAAGGGGAAAACAAAACAAAACACCAGACTGTGCAGAAATACAGGAAGGAAACCTAGCAGCATGCCTGAACACTAACCCCTGCATGCATTTCTCATGGTCTGCAACAGCCAAGCGGAAAGGCTGTATTTAAGAATGTAAGCCCCGGGTTCGAATCCTGTTCTACATCCAACTGGTGGGGGGAACTCCTGGTGCCAGACTCCCTAGGGCTCAGTTTCTCCTTTGTAAGATGGAGATGAACTAGTCCCCACTTGGGAAGGTTTTTGTTGGGATGAAAGAAGATAATCTGTGTCAAGCACGGGGTCTAGTACCTGGTACCAGTTAGCACTCAGTAAATGTGGGCTCTTGGCTATTATTTTATTGAACATAGTCTTTGAAATAAGAACATTAGAAGTGAATACATGCACTTTTCGATGGATGTTGGAGCCTTTTGGATGATTTTTGAACTTCAAAGGCCTTTTTTGGTTCTTTTTCCCGAACACAGGGACGAGATCAGTTTTTGCAGTATTTATGTCCATCACCTACAAAACTGCATGTGCCTTATGGTGACACTGCACCCACCCCGTGAAGCAGACAATAAGGGAAACCCTCACATTGCTTACCTTTCTCCCTACCTCTTTTTTACCTCTGTTTTTCCATTTATCGTTAAGAAAGCAAGAGAATCTGGCTAGAACAAGAAACTTCCCTCTTTTTTCTTCCTGGAGGGGAACATGAGTAATGGACTTTTCCATCGGGGTTGTTTTTCCTGGACATGGTGTCCCCCCTCCAACTGCTACAACATGTGATCCTGAAGGAGACCTTAAATAAACTTCAGATGTTCCTTATCGGGCAGCGAGGCTGTCCCAGCTTCTAATAAATTATGAAGTCGTTTTCTGTATTCGGTGCTCTTCCTTTGAAAACAGAAGTTCTATTCATTCATGGGATTAGGTGAGAGCTTGCCGTGTGCCTTGAACAAGGCAGAGGAGGAGCCCCATGGCTGGCTCCTTCATCCCCTTCAGGCTTCCCCAGAGGCTCACCGTCACCACCCAGAAGCCTCCATTTTTCTTTAGCACGTCCTCCTGCTTTCCTCACGAGTCTTTCCCTTATCTGAAACTACCTTTATTTATTCATTTATGTATTTTTTTTACTTCTTGTGCCCCATGGATGTCTCTCCTTTTCACCCCTGCGCCCCCACCACCTAGCCCAGTACCCAGAGAACCAGCTCCAGAACCAGGCTATGATTTGTAGGGCCCAGTGCAAAAAAGAAATTGTGGGGGCCCCCGTTCAGAAAGTATTAACAATTACAAGACAGCAGAGAATGACCTCAAACGTGGGCCATTTCTGAGCATGGGATCCTGGAGGACTACACTGGTCATATGCTCATTATTCTTAGGTCTCGCACCTAATAGACAACCAAAAAAAAGTTATTGAGTGAATGCAAATCTAAGAAAAACCAGGTATCCAAAGAGCTCCGACATACAAATTGATGAGATGAAGAACAGAAACCAGCATGTATATGAAAGGGATGCGTAATTTCTTAACCGTGGGGTTGGCTGTGAGGTGAAAAATAAGATGATCCCTCTGCTATCCTTGCAAAACACCAATCTAGACTGCAAAATCCCTTGAGAGTCTGGACCCGAGCATCTTCACCCTGACTTCCCTCGCAGGGCCCTGCGCTTATGCCGTGCTCAGTGACCTGAATCGGTTCTAGAGGAGGAAGGAGAGCAGGATGAGGAGTAATGAAGGAAATGCACCTTTCCTTAGTGCAGATCTCACTGAATTTGGGAGATGAGCCGGTCTTCAAGGTTGTCCTCTCAGTTTATGACAAATGGTTCAGAGCGAGGCTCAGTCATCAGAGTTTTAGAAAACCAGTACATTGCCTGTGATGGGATGTTATGATGTGTCTGGCATTCATTAGGTATATAAAGTGTTCTGTGATCATTTGGGGATAAATGCAAAGTTCTTCACAAAGATTGCTAACACCCTTTTTACCTTTAAAAATCAAGACTACGCTATCATATATTTTTCCCTAAATTGGTGGACATGCTTCCCTGGTCCTGCTTCCAGCAGTGGTGGAAGTATGCTTGTCCAGGCTCACCAGTTAGTTAGTTGGTCATGTGATGGTGTCACAGTTTGCATTTTGTAGGCATAATTTCACATATGTTCGTACTTCATTGGGACCTATACCAGAGTATAATTTCCTTTCCACTGGGACTCCTTACCAGGGCTCCCAAAAGTCTGCATTCCTAGATCCAGGTTCATCCCTGCCCAGTCTCTGGCTGCCTGGCTGGAGCCGTTTGGAAGAGTTGTTTCAAGTTGGATGTAGGGTGAGCTTTACTGCTCTTCCTGTTTGGGCCTGGGATTGCCAGTTTTCTAGGACCAGTTCCTAACTGATTCACAGAACTTCTTTTTTTTTTTTTTTTTAAGATTTTATTTATTTATTTGACAGAGAGAGAGAGTTAGCGAGAGCAGGAACACAAGCAGGGGAGTAGGAGAGGGAGAAGCAGGCTTCCCTCCGAGCAGGGAGCCCGAAGGCAGACGCTTAATGACTGAGCCACCCAGGCGCCCCCAGAACTTTCATCTGATACCTGAGTACTGCAGGAATTATCCCTTTCCCTAAGATGGAATCCCTGGCACTGAGACCACCCTGTGATTTGCACCCGGAGCCCCCCAAGCTCCCCAGTTCTGGGTTGATAAGCAACCCCATTGTGGATCAGCATTGGTCACCTGGCTAATGGCATCTAATTATTGCTATCTGTTCTCCCACAGATGGATGTGTTTTGTTTGCTAATGAATTTTTTTTTAATATTTATTTTTTTATATTTTTTAATTTAAATTCAATTAATTAACATACAGTGTATTATTGGTTTCAGAGGTAGAGGTCAGTGAATTCTTTAAAAAAATTAAAACTAGCTTGAGCACAAGTGGGAGTTAAAGTGATTCAGACAGTCTTTGAAGTCTGTCTCTCTCCCACTCTTCTGCCCAGCATGAGGTACCCAGGTAGCCCCAGACTCAGCGCAGGAGCCTTATAATTCCAGAACAAAAACAAACACACTTCTCCGATCCCTATAACTGAGTATGGGGTAGAGTGGTTTTTTTTTTTTTTTTTCCCAGTATTCCTGAATCATATGTTCATCACATGATGCAGGGGCGGGGGTGGGGTGGGGGGGGGAGATAAGGTTAATCTCACCCTAATCATGTGGATGGTACCCTCATAGAAAAGCAGGGATCTGTGATTAGGAAGGGTGAATCAGACTCTGAACAGGCAAAACCAACAGACACTCTGACAGTCACCTCGTTTTAACTCTCCCATGTGCTCCCATCGCCATAACCTGGCCTTGCCCCACCCCTGTATTTAGAATGTCGGCCTTCACCTGGACCTTCAAGTTGGCCTGGCCTCCTGGTTTTAGCCCATCCTGTTGCCTCAACTCTGAAACTGGTTATCAAAACTCTGATTGTCCTTTAACATGAGAAACTTCTTCCCATACAGTTGGCAATGTCCCATTAATTCTCTCAGGAGACTCTCCAACCCAGTAAGAAAAGTTGCCATTTATGGAGTTTTTACTGCTATATATACACAAATAGAAAGTCCCCCAAAATATAAATTCTCCATTTTCCCAGTAAGAAGATTCAAAAACCAAAAATTCAAGTTTGGGGCCAACTTGAATATATACAAATTTAAGAATGCAGATTCCGTAGTGGAATATCTCCTGGTATTTCAGATCATTTTTTCTATAGATTGAGAATTTGAGTGATTGTTGCCTGGCACTCTCCCTCTTTACACAGTGGTTTTGTTCAGCCTCTTGCCCTGCATCTGTGCATCGGCCCTGAGACAGAAGCCCATCTTTGAGTCATCCTCGTAGCTATCCCAACCACATCGTCACTCCTGCCTAAGACATGGGAGTGACAGCACTTTTTTGAATCTCCATATGTGATATTTCATTGGGAAAATGATTGCATGAAAAAAAATGATCGCATGACATTTTTTTTTTTCCTTCTCCCATCCATCCTGTAGGTGCACATGCATGGTCTTCCAGCATATCCACCTGCTGCGTGACCTTTTATTTATTTTTTTAAATATTTATTTATTTTAGAGAGAGAGAGCATGTGAGCAGGGGGAGGGGCAGAGGAAGAGAGAGAGAGAATCTCCAGCAGACTCCCTGCTGAGTGCGGAGCCCAACACGGGGCTTATCTCATGACCTTGAGATCATGACCTGAGCCAAAATCAAGAGTTGGACGCTGAACCAACTGAGCCCCCCCGCCCCAGGCGCCCCTGAAAAGCCTTTTTTAAAGTGATGTATAAGTAACTCATTTATTCTAACATCCAGCCCCTCCGATTGTGAGGTCACATGCCCACAAATAATTACCAAGTCTGTATTGAATTCTTTGCCACCTTTTCCACTGATTTTATCAAGTGACCTGAATAAGCATCCAAACTTGGCATTGATTGAAGTTGTTTTAGGCTATTGTGTCTTCCCGGATTGTATATTGTGGTTCAAAGTAATCAGAGTCTTTGAAAGGACTTCAAGGTAAAGCCACTCCCTCACTGCGCAGGGGTAAGATATTTTTTGGTAGAGGGAAGGGGGAAGAGTTCCTCATTAAATACATGTGTTATATGCCTATCTACCGAGCAAATTCTTTGTGTTCTGCATGCATCGTCTCATTTAATTCCTCCAACACCCTTAATAAGCTGGGGATTTTTATTTCCACCTTACTAAAAAAAGAAACAAATTCTCAGAGAGGTCAAGTAACATTCCCAAGGACACACAGCTATAAAACCCCAGGTTTGACTCTAGAATTCACATCCTTAACTGTACCACACACTTGCACAAAATTTCAGAAGGTTCTTCTTTTTTTTTTTCTTAGATGGAAGCATGGTACCATGTCACAAGCTCTTACTTAACCATTCTAAAAATAACACACAGACTTATTATTTTTCCTGGATTCTGTATATTTTTCTTTCTGCCCCACCTTGGAGTATAACATACTGCAATTATTCCCTATGCATTGAGTAATTTCAATAGTAATGCTTCTGTTCAATGCAAATGATGAAATAGATCCGTTTTTGAGACCACAGTCATCCTGCCAAGATTTTTTGTTTGTGTCTGGCATCTCTGCTATTGATAGATAGTATTGAGGTTGTCTCATGGAATTCTGAGTTTCTTTCCGAGTGTAAAAGCTAGTGGCATGAGATGGGTGTGGGGACATAGTTGAGTTCAGTATTCCTTCTGCTTGTATGCATTCGGTTGCCTGCCTTGTGCAGAACATAAACAGACTGAAGAGCCGAAATTGAAGTGTGGAGTCTTCGATCGCCTAGCCCATCCCACGTCATGCATCATCAGTGAAGTTCAGAGAATAGTAAACAACATTTCATCATGTGTTTTAAAGATGTAATGAAGAAAAACTTTAGGTACCCAAAAGAAATAGAAGTTTTGGGTTATTTTTTTCCCCATGGCTCTCCTGACTCATGTTGAAAGGCTTTTGTTTCTAATCAAAGCAACAAACGGTAAGGTCATTTCCTTGCGATTATATGGCAGCGGAAGGCGTCAGGGTTTTCAGATCCCTACTTCCACCAGCTTTTATTTGGAGAAACACACACACACACACACACACACACACACACACATCACAAGCGCTTAATACATGTGTCCTTTGTCCTGCACGTTCTCTCCAGTCCCTTTAAATGAGCCGAGATCATGATTCGGAGGTAAGAACAATTTCTCTTATAATGTTCTGACTACAGAAGGTGTAATGGTGCTTTGTGGGCTCTCACTGGTATTCGTAGCCGAATCTTGGGCAGATTTTAATATTTTACTGGGGTGGAGTCCTCTAAGTACTAATATTCCAGAATCTGACTTTCAGAAAAGGAAACTCCAAGGAAAGTTCATCTCCACTCTTTTCAAAAAATTACTCTTTCCAAAAAAGATTTGGCTATGCTCCAGTTTGATACCAAAATGGAGATGGTCCTTAACACCTATCTTTTGGAGCGTTTTCCTGTCATTGTTTTAAATGCGATCTCTGCTCCCTTAAAGGTCCTAAAAGGCTGATTTCTTGTTTTCACTTTGGAACTTATCAATTGTTGTTGAAGTGTGTCCTTCTACCTTACCGCTCCCTTCCCCCACATACCCTTGTTCTTTTCTTTCTTACTTTCTTTTTTTGTGGTTGTTAATTTTAAAGGCTAGAGCTCCTTTATGGATATGGAAAGGACAGGGAGAGGGCAGGAACTGTGTCAGTAAGCAGCATGAAAATGCTTTTGGATTTCCAGTTGTTAATCATGTCCTCAGTATAATGTGTGTGGTTAGCGCTTCTCTATCTTTGTGAGCGCTTGGCAGCAAAGATTCTGTGGGGATCTAGAGCTCATTAGTAGCCTTTCTAAAAGGACCTATTAATGTTCGTCCCTGTCTTGCCTGGAAAAAGAAGCAGGAAAAGTGATTTCTGTCCCCGAGTCTAGTTTATGGTGAAGACCATAATGTGATCAGAATTCAACAGCTCAAGGCAGTGACCTTGGGAATATCATTTTGGGGGATGGCTGTTAATTAATTCATAAAACTTGTATGATTTGTCAGAGGAAGTTCTACATCCTAATTTAAGGGAAGTTTTTTTTTTTCTTTCCTCCCTTGTAATGCGGTGTTGGTAAACTCATCAAGTTTAACTCCAAGTGTCCATTTTCTTCTGATAGGTAGATGTCGGAGATGGAGGAGGGGAGGAAAATCTGGGTTGACTTCAGAAAACAAAGGAAATTGTCTCATCCAGGAGGCTGCAAAACCCTTGGGTATAGAAGGAAGTCTGTGGAGGAAGTGGGTAGGATTGGTACAGAAGAGAAACATCAAGGAAATAAATACATCACAATAGGCACTGGGATAATACCCCCTTGCCATAATATAACACCACAGTGTGGCCTGAGAAACGAATTTTCGGCACTCTCTAAATTAATTCTATCCTAAAGTTATCTTATGATCTGAAGGAGTAGAAAGGAATATAATCTTAACCAAAATGTAGTCCTTTGACCTGGTTCTCAGACCAGCATTATGGTGACCCAGGGCTTCACATTAGATGATCCTATTCTTTAGATTCAGACCATAAGACCTCTCTAGAAGTGAGACTCTCTTGTGATGCAGCCTCTTCAGGAATCAGAAACTCCGTTTCTTAGCAGAAGATCTAAAATATTCCCAGACATTCCAAATTCCAGTCTAGAGCGTTTTCTGTGTGTTCCAGGGAACCATTTATTTGGCCTTCCATTTGGAGCATACAGGAAAGTGGTGGCTACTAGAATGGGGGTTCTTCCTGACAGATACCATGCCCCCCACCCCACCCTCCACCCACCCCATCCCCAGCCATGGGGCAAGTGCAAGTGGTCAATAACTACTGGGAGGGAGGGGATGGGTGGTGGACAAAGACCACTGGTTGAGTAGAATTGTAAAATAAGTTCATGCCATGGAATATTTGAGCCCAAAGAAATCTTTTAAGTTTCCCCAGTCCCTTCATTCTATTACCAACAGGATTAAAATCCAGAGTCCTGGGGGAATGTTTCTAAGATCTCATCTTCCATTAAAGGCAGGGCACAGCCTAGAATCTCCAGAGTCCTGATTCTATACTCTGTCCAGCACTGTGTCATTTCCAGGACCAGCTGATTGCTTTGTCTAATTTCCAGCATCTCTGAATTACATGCAACTAGGGTTATTTCTCATTTATGCACTTCTAACTTGGACTAAAAATGCCCAAATGAAGTTTTGCTTCTTATTATGCACTGCTTACACCTGTTGGCAAAAACCCATAGGCAAGTACATGAAAGACCCCAAGAAAAGGAACCAGCCGCCTTGTCACTTTCACCACAAGCTGTGGTCCTAGGTAAAAATATACTCAAACACTTTCTCTTTGCTTTGAAAATATTGTAGGAACCGAAAAATATCAGTGAGCTCTTAGTAAAGGCCTGTCTCAAGATCATAGTTCAAGTAGGAGACTTTTGTTTGTCCCTGAGATGGATTTCATGAAACTCCAATTAAGACCTTTTTATTTTTTTCGCTTGATGTTGGAAAACTGCAAAAATTTTTAAATGAAAGACTTTTTTAAACTAGAGAGAAAAAGCTGAATATAGGCTAAAATATACATTAACATATGTTAATCTGGCAAAACAGTTTATCATTCCAATAAAAGCAAGTAAAGAAAAGTAAGATATTGGGCATATTCTGTTTATTTTAGAGGTTTTTTTCCCCCCTAAAGGAAGTCTTTGTAGATGAGGCTGTAAAGATATGTTCAATTCTGTTCTCTTCTATTGGTTTATTTTCTCTTTTGGTTTTGTTTTCTTCTGTCTTTGAGAGTTAGAATGAACAAGTCAGCAGAACTTGTATTTATTTTCAAGATTTTACTAAATACCACCTTTTCAATTTGATGTGTTTAGATTCAGGTTTTCCAATCAGGAATGGAATTAGTCCAGAAGCTGACCTTCCGTAACAGAGCATCTTTATCTGGTAGAGCAGTGGGACGGGGCTGAACGGTACAGTGGACAGAGAGGGGATGGATTGTAGGTCTGACTCGGTGACTTACTGATAAGCTCTGTGGCCTCAGGGGATCTCATTCTTCCCATCCAGACGTCCAAGTCCACATTCATGGGTGAAGAAGTTAGACTCCTGCTGAGGCTCCTTTCCAGCTTTGAAATGTTCCACCTCTAATTAATTGTAGTGACTTCCCTGTCACCCGGAAAAAAATGGCAGCTCTCTGTGTCTCTCTTCTCTGCTTAACCTCCATCTCCCTCTCTCTCATTCCTCTCTTTCTCCTCCTTCTCTCCCTTCTTCCTTCCTCCCCACTGATATTTTCCTTTTAACCTAAGAAGGAGTTTAGGGCACGGGCTCCAATGACCCAGCTGCGGGGAGACCCAGTGGCAGGAGAGAAGGAGCAGATTAAGTCAGGCCAAGTGGGAAATGGCAGAATGACTGAACCATCAAATTGAATCAGATGCTGGAATGCTCTCTAGGAAGAAATCAGGACCTTGTGAAGAGTGGATGCAGCTCTTGTCCTGAAATGGGACACTGCTCCTTGGGTTCCAAATTCTTTAGAAGTCAGGGCGCCTGGGTGGCTCAGTCAGTTAAGTGTCCACCTTTGGCTCAGGTCATGATCCCAGGGTCCTGGGATCGAGCCCCACTTCAGGCTCCTTGCTCCACGGGGAGCCTGCTTCTCCCTTTCCCTTTGCCTGCCTGCCGCTCCCCGAGCTTGTGCTCTCTCTCTCACTATCTCTCTCTGTGTGTCAAATAAATAAATAAATAATTCTTTAGAAGTCAACACCTATTTCCCCCTGTATGTGCTGCCTCCATGATGGGCCAGGCGGGGGCTCACAAGGGTGAATGAGGTGCGTCCACCGCGAGCTTAGGAAGCCTGGGCCAGCAGGAGAGTGCAAACGGGAACTCTCCAGTGACTCTCTGGAGCTCTTACAAGCTAGACTTGTAGTTCATTTGCCACTCACTCTCGGGGAGTGCAAAAGCTCTTGACGGGAAATGGCCGTGAGTAGTGGAATTTAATTAACCTGATTTTGAAGTCAAAGGATTAAACCGACAGGGGTGCATTTAGGTAGACGTCAGACAATGTCGACTACAACCAGCGGTGATGCCAACACGTCCAGCGGGCCCGTTGGTAAAGGTTCTGTTTTTGATAGGCTCTGCCTCAATGAAACCAGAGCGAGAGGAAGTGGTGAGAGGGCAGTGTTCTGCATCTTCACCTGGAAACCTTGCTTTGCCTCTTAGGAGCTGAGTGACCACCTCTGACCGTCTGATGGGGCTAGTTAAAATCACCTTATAAGGTCGTTGAGGGAATTAGAGCTAGCTTCTGGCACTGAAGCCACACCTAATAAAAGGCAGTTAATATTTAATAATATTATTATTATTCATCTAGCCCAAGTGCAGGAAATGAAGTGTCAGGAAAATAGGCAGACACCACCTGCAGATTGAGTGTGTGCAGTAATAAATGGGTCATTTTCTTCAGGGCCCTTCATGTTCACAATAGCATAAATATGAACCAGTTATCGGCCATCCCACATTCGGATCTCTGCACATCTTGCCGCTGTAAGAATATGTACCAGCCTTCCGTCGTTTTGGACACGTGGGCTTCCCTGAGCCCGTAGTCACTTGTCCGGATTTCACGGGGCGGAGGTCCACAAATAAGTGATCACAATGTGTCCATTGCAGCCTTCAGTCTTGGGCTTGAGGTCAAGGGTCCATCTTTTTAAGGCCCTGGTTCTAAACCACTTGAAGGATATGGATCCAATACAAATCTGATCAAAGTTATAGAAAGTGTTCCTGGCAAGAGTCTCACCAGCACATTGTGCTTATATTGGGTGAGGGGGGCGATCTTTTCAAACCCCTCTCACCTCAGTAGAACTATGAGAGGTCTGTCTCTGTAGCCCAGCTAAAGAACTGGAATAAACAGTGTCTTTCAGAGACATGGTGAGAAACTAGTTGGCCTCTATGTGATGCCCAAGAAATGAATTTTTTTAGAACCTTCTTTTAGCCCCTAGAAGGGTGGTGTCCCGGAATTGACATGGGCTCCATAGAAGGCATTTAGGATCTAAGAGCCAAGTCCTGCCCCTCCTCCTCTGCAGCTATTTATACAGCTTCTCTGGGAGCAGCCGTGAGAACTTCAGCAACAAGCAGGGTGTGGAGGAGGCAGGCTCCCTCTTGGTACTTGGCCTTGTGTTGAGTTGAGAGTCAGGTCACTCTAGTGGGACCTGAAGGTAATTGCTCTGCTCACCATGAGAATTGCCATCCGGCTTCAGGGATTCATCTGAAAATCTACAGAGATTTCGCAGTAACCACTACATTTGAGATGGAGCAGTGGGATGTTGTTTGTGGTAACCGTGTACATCCCCAAGCGCCCACCTCAAGGTGCAAGCACCCCTCTTTATTAGAGCAAGTACTGAGGTCCAACACGCCCCCCAAATCTTGCTTTGCATTAATTATCCTTTTTTTTTCTTCTTTTTAAAATAAACTACTCATCAACTAGTAATCCTTTTAAATATTTTATATGAAAAAAAGGCTATATTGCTTCTCAATTTTTAAAAAATAAATGAAGCAACTCCATTTTTTCATTCAACTGATGTTTACTGAGGGACTGGTTTTATAGGGTGCGTGCTACAAGCTGGGGAAGAGGGATTAAGAGATAGATAGGGTCCCTGGAGGAAGATACTGTAAACAAAGTACATCGTTATTTAATTACAATTGTGAAAAGTACTGCGAAGAGAAGTACAGAGAGCTTAAAGAAAAAGTAACACTCATAATAACAGTTACAGAGCCCAGAGCTATTCCAGATACTCTATGTACACCAGCTGATTTAAACCTCAGAGCAGGGCACCACTATTTTGTCCATTATGCAGATCAGAAAACTGAGTAACAAAGGGATGAAGTCCTTTGCACCTGATTGTGCTGCTAGCAAATTAACGGAATCAGGATTTGAGCCCCAGGCAATGTGACTCTCGAGTCTTCAATCATAACAACTACACAGTTTGTGGCTTCAATGGTAAAATGACTTTTAATCTACATTTTTAAGGATAAATTGGGTTGGTCCAACTGGGTTAGAGTGCACATTCCCTACTCTCTTATGCTTTGAGGTGGGAAGGAGATCACATAGAG
Source organism: Halichoerus grypus (assembly GCF_964656455.1). Taxonomy (NCBI): domain Eukaryota; kingdom Metazoa; phylum Chordata; class Mammalia; order Carnivora; family Phocidae; genus Halichoerus; species Halichoerus grypus. The sequence goes on from NC_135712.1 coordinate 180,899,230, forward strand.
GAAAAACTAGAAGAGGACCAGGTGGCTGGAGCCCAGAGAGGGAGGGGACGGCTGGGCAGGAAGCAGGAGGGCAAGGGCGAGGTGGGTGGCATTAGGGATGGGCGCTTTAGGTCAGTTCTGAAGGTAAACCCCTCCATCAAGACCCTCTCGGGAACCTTCCATGCCTGTGATATAAAGACATTGAGTGGAGTTCTCCTGAGCTGGCACGATTCTTTCAGATCCACTTACTATTATGTATAGAAAACAACCTGCTTGATGATGTTTTATGTGTATCATCAACCTGATGCACTGATGTCTTTTCTAAGCCAAACATGTATTCCGCCTTTCCCGGGGCCCGCAGAACTGCATGTTCCGTTATGGTTCACATAGCCATGTTGTACCTGTGGCAGGTTCAATCATCATCATCATCATCCTCATGTCTCACACTTTGTGGCAGGCACTGTGTGGGTGCTTTCCATGCATTCTAGTGTTTCAGCCTCAAATCCATGAGGTAGGTAGGTAGGTGCTGTTACTATCTGCATTTTTCGGATAAAGGAACCGATTTACAGGTATTCATTCACTCACTGCCCAGCGTCCCACCAGCAGTCAGGTCTTGCCGCCCAGACTGCCTGGTGCCGAAGTCCAAGCGTGCTTAACCCTACACTGTGGGTTGCCTCCCTGCCTAGGGCACTTCCTATTAGACAGATGTGAAAACCATCCAAAGTTCATGATAGACCTGATTCTAAAGCTTGGTTTTTACAGTAAGTTTCCTTTTCTAGGCCAACAGTTAAATCTCATGGTAAAAAAGAAAAAGAAAGGGAACTGAATAGAACACTGTGGACTTTCACCAGGACCTAAAGCAGCCTTGTAAACATGTTACAGGTTTACTAGCCCACAGAGATACTTTACCAGCCCACCAGCAGCCAAATCGGTTAACACTGGCAAAAACAGAGGGATCTAAAGGGGGTGGGGAATCTGTATTTGGATACTAACCAGTGGGTGGTTGAAAAAGAGAAATAAGGGGCAAAACTGAACAGTTTTAATAATTATTGGGTGCTTACTATGTGCCAAGCACTGTGCTAAGTTCTTTACATGTATTCACTCATTTTATCCTCTTTACAAACTTATGAAGTTGGTCTCAGTCATATCTCCATGTCACAGATACAAACCAGAAGACTTGTTTCTCTTTCTTCCATTTTTGCCTCTCCTTGCCCTTCTCTCAGAGTAACCAGAATTTTCTTTTATAGGTGTCCCCAGATCATGTTTCCCCCATACCAAAAAGCCTCCCATAGCCTTCTCCTGCATTTAAAATAAAGCCTCTGCTCCTTACTATGGCCCACAGTGAAGTACATGACATAGCGCAGTGTTTTCCAGACTCCAGTATGTATCAGAGTGACCCGGAGGGCTTGCCGTAACAGATGGCTGAGCACCACTCTGCATTTCCAGCAAGCTCTGGTTGGTAGGGAACACACTTTGAGGACCATTGATGAGCCCCTTATTAACTCTGTGACCCTGTCTCCTGTCCTTTTCCTTTTGGCCACCCAGCTCCAGCCACACTTGCTGCCATTTTTTTTTTAAACTGTTGATTCTCAGTGGTGAGACCTCACTCCCAAGAGAGTGAACCTTGGTTCTTGAGGGGCAAAAGATACCCCTTAGATACTATAATAGTTTGTGGGCCTCCAAAGCTCAACTCCACCCAATAGGAATACAATGTATCTATTGTATTAAAATTTCATAGAGGAGGAGGGTATTAGGGGGAAAAAATGTCTAGAGAGGCTCCTTAAGAGTGCAATAATGAAAAAAAGTTGTGCAGCATATCTTAAACAAAGCATACTCCTACCACAGGGTATTAGCACTTACTTGGCCCTCTGTCTGGAATGTTCTTTTCCCAGATATTCCCAAGGCTGACTCCTTATCATTCCCATCTCAGATTAAGTATCATTTCCCCAAATAGCCCCTTCCTGACTACTCTAAAGTAATAACTCTCCTGCATCACATTATTCTGTTTTCTTATTTTCCTGGTACTCAGCATGATCTGAAATCATCCTGTGTATTTGTTGGTTTCCTTGTTTGTTGGCTGTCTCCTTCACTAGTGAGCGTGTAAGAAAGGAGCTCCTTAGCTGTGTCCCTGCTGAATATCTAGAGTCTGTGATAAATTCTGGCACCCAACTAGAGCTTGATAAATATTTGTGCATGCATAAATGGATGGTAATCACACAGTTGATAAAGCAGTCATGCTGAGATGTGAAGCCAGGCGTTCAGACTTCAGGCCTCCTGCGTAAGCACCCCTGAAACCCCAGGGTCATTGAACGAGGGCACCTCGCAGGCATGGTGCTGTGACAATTTACTGGGTTCAGCAGATGACCCCGCTCAACGTGTGTCATCTAACAGGCAGGGGGAAGGAACACATTTTTCCAAAAATTTTTTCCAGGTGGTTGAATTCTAATCCTACCACTTAATTTTCTCCCATGGTTACGACAAGCAGGAAAAAAGGGGGAGGAACACCCCACTAATTTCAGATGAGGAGATCAATGCGAAGGATTATGGATAGTATTATCCTCCCATTTTACAAATGAGAAAACAGTGGCTCAAAAACGTTTCACCAAATGCCCGAGGCCCCAAGCCAGGATTTAAAGAGGCTGTAAAGCGCACCATTTTCCTTCTCCTCCTCTGGGACCTCTCCTCGAGGCTGACACCCTTAACCATAGCTCCATCATCATTAGAGCATCAGCCATACCCAACAGCCCACTCACCCCAGAGCATTTCCTGCATCCCAGGGAATTCTACTGGACACTGACGCGAAAAGATGTGCCCTTTTCACCTCCGCCCTATCTTGATTTAGGAAAACGGGAAGGTCACTTAAAATGGCATATCTCATTATCTGTACATCAAAGAAAAATAATTTCTGGTCACTTCCTTTATGGCATCATATTCATCTGTCTGATTCCCCTCCCACCACAAAAATGGGCAATTATTATTTTATCCCTGAGAGCCTGACACAGAGTAGGTGCTCAAAAAATACTCATTCACTGTAAAGCAAACAAAATCAACCAATGAATGAAGCCAGCAAAATGGAGAGTGTCTACAATTTGGTGGAAATTTGGTATTATATAATCAGAGGGAAGAAAGGATAAAATAGAATACCATCCAATTACAGGGGGAAAAAAAATAGCCCCAACTGGCTTCAATGAAGTTTTTAAACTTTTTTTTAAGATTTTATTTATTTATTTAGAGAGCGAGCACGAGAGGAGGGAGGGGCAGAGGGAGAGGAAGAGAGAGAATCTCAAGCCCCCATGCGGGGCTCGATCCCAGGACCCTGAGATTATGACCTGAGCCAATATCAAGAGCTGAATGCTTAACCAACTGAGCCACCCAGGTGTCCCAGTGTAGTTTTTGTTAACAACTTCAACCACTGTGGTTGCAGAGGAAGGAGACATGTATAAATTTGAGCAGGAACTAATCAGAGCATCGGTTGGCCGTAACACAGGAGGAATGGCATTATGATGGAACAAAACACAAGTTCTACAAATACTCCTAATTCCCAGCCACAATATTCGTGGAAATCTGGAGGTGACTTCTGCAGGTTCTCCACCTTCCGTCCCTGCCAGGCCCATAGGATCCACTTTTCTTGTTTAAATAAATCACTTCTCTTTGATAAAACTCTTCCCTGCTCTAGTGCCTTAAACCCTCCAAGACTCAAAAGGTGTCAGTAATAAGAATAATAGTTCCCAAGCCAGAAAAACCCAGACTTTGATCTCCAGGGCTGTTTTAAAATTCTCCAGTTTTTTAAAAAGTGCATTTCTTTTCATTGACTTCAGTCTAATAAAAGGCTTTGGGGCCTGGCAGAGTGAGTGAGCACTGGAGGCAGCCAGGACCTCGCTGATGGAGCACTGTGGATCCCCCAAAGCACCCCTGCGTTGGGAGAGCTACATTCTCTTTACAATTCTCATTTAGTGTTAACGGAAGCCTTCCCACTATGAAATGCACAAGAGGAAGCATTGCATGCAGGACCTGCCTTGTATTTTAGTGGGTGTTTTTTTTCTAACTTTACTTCTGGGTGAATATTTTATAAGGGTCAGGAGATTGGGGCAGGAGAAAGCAGGAGCTCCGGTCTGGAGTCTCAGCTCTGTCTAGCTCTGCAACCCCAGAGAAGTCACACCCCCTTCTTTGGGCCTCAGTGGCCTCAGCTATAAAATGGGGATATGACACTCTGGCACGTTAAAATGTGTAAAGTTTAAAAGAATCAATAGAATTGAAGGCACTTTGAAAGCTTAAAGCACTCCGGACAGGCAAGGTGATATTATTCCTAATTAGAACGTTCAGACCAAGTCTGATCTTGCCCGAGCTACCTGTTCCTTTCTCTGCAGAAGAGTACAAGGGCAGAGTAGGATCTGCTCGTCACTGGAATGTGGCCTTCGAGGACATCTACTCTGAAGGGGTCTTTATTAATGAAAGGTATAATAATATCACTAGAAATTGCATGTACTCTGCTAAGCATTATATGTATATTATCTCATGTGACCCTCCTGGGCCTGGGAAGTGGGTGCTATTTTTTTTTTTTTTTTAAAGATTTTATTTATTTATTTGACAGAGAAAGACAGCGAGAGCAGGAACACAAGCAGGGGGAGTGGGAGAGGGAGAAGCGGGCTTCCTGCTGAGCAGGGAGCCTGATGTGGGACTCGATCCCAGGACCCTGGGATCATGACCTGAGCCGAAGGCAGACGCTTAACGACTGAGCCACCCAGGCGCCCGTGGGTGCTATTATTATTCCCATTTTCAGATGGGGAAAACAAGGCTCAAGAGAAAGGAGGTAACCCGAACAAGGCCACACAGGAACTGAAGAGCAGAGCTGGGGCTTAAACCTAGGTCTGTCTGACTCCAGAGCCTATACTCTTGACCTTCACACTTCTGGAATAATAATGCTATATTTGAAAAAGCAATACTAGCTGCTTCTTATGGGCTGCTTACGATGCACGAGGCAAAAATATTCCCATTGCACAGCAGCTACTCAGAGAGTGTAAGTGGCTTGCCTGAAGTTTCCAGCTAGTTAGAGGCAGAGTCAGGCTGGGATGTAATATCCATCGGACTTCTGAGGGGCTGTTCCCAAACCACCGCCCAGCACGAAGTGTTATCACCCCCTACTCCCCTGACTATGATTGAAAAGGAACTAGGAATTCTGGAATGTAATGATTTCCCAATGAGTTTGCAGAAGCCACCATCCAGGCCACTCTTACCAGAAGCATCCATGCTTTTTTAAATGACCCAGCCCCTCACTGCCTTCAAAAAGGTTATTCCAGAACAGCAAGTCCAAGAAGCAAGGCTGAGGCAGGGCCACAGAGGAAAATATTTGGTTCCCTGGTTACAGCTGTGCGTGTTGGGTGAGATTTCCTCTCACAAGACTTGTCCCTTCTGCTGGAGGCCGAGCGGAACCGAGATTAAAACAGAGCAGCCGTACAAGTGGGGAGAAACTTGCCGACAGAGCAGAATGACACGTGCTCAGTTCTGCTTGTGAATGAAAAAGCTGGAAACATCTTTCATCTATGCCTTAAGGTCACGGCGGCCTCCTGTAGCAGGAGAAGAGTTCCATGGTTTGAGAGATTCCAGAAGGACGGCAAGATAGCAACACAGCTGGTTGGGATCTGGCAATTAAGAGGCAAAGGGGTGACCTTGGCAGAAAGAGGGAGAAAACTCAGAAGCGGAGCAGCAGATGGAAATTAAGGGAAATTCATTCATTCCACACATTTTTAGTAAGCCCTGCAATGGGCTCGGCTCTCTTGTAGGAGCTAGGAGAGCAGCAGTAAGTGAAACTTGCATCCCAGTGGCAAAAGAACCAGGAAAAGCAGATGACATCGAACGTTTTGACAGGAGCACTGCAATCCTTGGTCGGCAGACCCTCAGCGGTGAGCCCAGTCACTGGTGATTTGGGGAAGCATGATAATAAAGCAGAACAGTTACCTTTTATGTTGACCTCTGTCTGCCAAGCTCGGTGCCCTGTGGGCAGATATCATGAGTCCCATTGTTGGGATGTGGTAAGTAAGTCTTAGGAGAGTTAAGTGGGCTGAGCTTTGGATGCAATTCTGTCTGAAGCCAAAGACCGCTATTTCATCTTCGTCACTGGTGGCTCAGTGGCCTCAGCATCCTGACACAGTGCTCTGAAACTCATCCTTTCTCTGAGATCTCTCACTCCCACTGAACTTCTCCAGGGGAATACTGGTGTGCCTTTCACAAACAGCTCTCTGGGATAAAGGGCGCCGACATGTAGCATTTGCCAGTTTCTGTGGTGTGAAGACCCTCACCTTGGCCGATCTCCTGTTACCACTGTAACCTCCCTGAATGGGAAGAGGTGAGCAGTAACATGTCGCCATTGGGGAGCATTGCTGTCACACTGACTCAGTAGGCATAAATAACCTCAAGAACAAAGATAATAGTAAAATGTAGCCAAATAACTGGAAATGATGAGTTTTGAGCATTTATTACCTGTAATTTTTTTTAAGTAAACTCCAGGACCAATGTGGGACTTGAACTCATGACCCCGAGATCAAGAGTCACATGCTCCACCAACTGAACCAGCCAGGCGCACCTTATTACTTGTATTTTTAATGTAATTATTTCATTACTTATTTATTTCTTCATTCTATTCTTATTACTTCATTATTTAATTCATAAGTTTATATACTGTAATTTTTAATATTGGGTCATGCTTCACAACCAGCTTGAAAATGGGGCAGTAGACTCTCATGAGTTGCGGAGACTCACCATTCTCTCTCTCAAAGGATTCTTTTCCCCTCGTTGCGTTTTCTGGTTCTGGCCCAGAAATTGTTCTTGGCTCCTTTTTTATATTTCCTTTGTCTCCTTGACCTGTGGCCTTCCAGTTTTTTTGGTTTTGTTTCGTTTTAATCTGTGACGCCTGCGTTAGCCTCAAAAAAAGACGCCATCCCATTTGATCAACGCAACCTGCATTAAGTGACCAAAAAGTTTCTTCACTAAATATTAGAAACCTGTAGGTTGAGAAGGGGGTGTTTCTTCTGTGACAGTAAAATGAGTCCTGGACATTTGTGATTAAGAAATTTTCTATATTGTCCTACGTGTGCTTGACTTTTCTGTTTTCACAGTTTGGTAATGCCTTTCTAATTTCCCTACCCAAATGTGACATTTCTACCAACCCAGCTAGTGCTCTGGACCTAATACAATCCGTTTGTATTATTTATAAACTCCCTAAGGACTGATTTCAGCCTATACTTGTATTTGGACCACAAAGAACAAAGAGATTTTGAAAAGCATAAATCAGGGACATTCTAACAGGTGTTGATGAAAAATGGAAACGTGAAAATTCTGACAATGAACGTGTACTCCGAAACAAATGTAGTTGATTTTGGTTTTCTAATTAATTTTTGTTCAGTTCTAGGTTTCCAGGGCAGTATATGTGATTTATGTGCCCTGTGGATGGCTTACATTCAGGCCAGATTTCCAAATGTGCTGTACAATGAATAAACAGTACCCAGAATATCTTTCAGTTACGAGTACTACAGTTTATTTTTAAAATCTGTTTACCCGAGCTGTGCTTGTCTTAACTTTTAAGTTTTTGAAAGGCGCAGTACTTTTGCTCATTCCTACAGGCTGTTTTTCACGGGAGAAGAGAAAACTGACAGTTGGCCAAGCAAAAAGTTTCCAAACCACAGGGTATCTGCTACTTGCATAATCACCAAAGCCAAAATTTCCATTTTCTACAAGTTGACTGGAGAACTTCATTTCTGGTCAACCTGAGCTGCAGACAAGAACTGAAATCCTTCACAGGCCATGGGCTGTGCTCTTGGCTTTTCTTGGTTACACTTTGTGACTTTTCCTGTTTACAATATCTGTGTCCTCCCATTTTTTCTTTTCTTTTTTGACTCGATACTGTACCATGACATCTAAAAATACAGCCTAACAACTGGTTTTAAGTAAAGAGGATGTTTCTTTCTGGAAAGAAATGGCAGATATATCCTGCACAGTTTTTTTTTAAATAAACATTGGACAAACTCTCATCAGTGCCTAAGCTGAGTTTCTAATTGGAAAAGCACACGGTATTTATAAAGACAATCCTGCTTTTTGCTGCAGCTTCTTCCATGAAGATATATCACCTGTTTCCCCCACTTGTCACTGGGTGAGCTCCTAGTTGAGTTTGACTCAGGCCCTTATTAGCTAGAAAGCTTGGGTAAGTTATTCTCAACTTCTTGGGATCTCAACTTCTTCAGTGTAAAACAGGGTCAAAAATACATGCTTCATAGGGTGGTCATAAGAATTCAGCAGATGGGGACACCTGGGTGGCTCAGTCGTTAAGCGTCTGACTTTGGCTCAGGTCATGATCCTAGGGTCCTGGGATGGAGCCCCTCATCGGGCTCCCTGCTCAGCGGGGAGCCTGCTTCTCCCTCTCCCACTCCCCTGCTTGTGTTCCCTCTCTCGCTGTGTCTCTCTCTGTCAAATAAATAAATAAAATCTTTAAAAAAAAAAAAAAAGAATTCAGCTGATGGGGCGCCTGGGTGGCTCAGTCGGTTAAGTGTCTGCCTTTGGCTCAGGTCATGATCCCAGGGTCCTGGGATCGAGCCCCCATGTCAGGCCCCCTACTCAGCAGGGGGGCCTGCTTCTTCTTCTCCCTCTGCTTGCTGCTCCCCTGCTTGTGCGCTCACTCTCTCTCTCCCTCTCTGTCAAATAAATAAATAAAATCTTTAAAAAAAAAAAAAAAGAATTCTGTGGATAAGATGTATGTCAAAGCACATGACACAGACATAGCAGTTAGCACATTCAATGGATGTTGGTGAGAACAGAAGTAGCCAGCCCAAGACATAACCTGGTCGCAATCAGATAAGGAGAAAGGGTTTATAAGCGTTTCCCCAGCTTGGGGTACCAGGGCAGTTAACAATGGCGGTTTTGAGTTAGTCTGTGGATTATCACTGAGAAATCAGAATGGCATTAATCCCCATCTATTGGGTTGACCACTCTTTCCAGGGTTTACCTGGTAGATTGATTTTTCAACTCAAATTTGACAACTTGTCCTCTTAATGATCCAGGAGAACTTTTTTCTTGAGAAAAATAAACATTTAACCAACTTAAAAGAACCACTGACAGTTAACATAATAGCACTCAACAGCTTACAGATCGTTTCCACCAATCATAGTGCTCAGTGCACAAGGGTAAGAGTAAAGCTGATAATGCATGCCAGGCACTTAACACAGACTCTAACACCTAATCTATAACCAATAAGTAGAGTGTATTACTGGTGATGTGATTATCATCTGTACCTTTGAGGTAGATTTTAGGTTCAATCCATATTAATACAAGAGACAGACAAAGCTAAATAGGATTGATTCTTAGCAGTCTCATTTCACAGGGGCAGAAACTGAGATTTAGAGAGATACCACGATATCGATGCCATACTCTTAGTTAAATGGCAGAGCTGGGACACAACCCAGGCCTCCTGATTCTTTTTTTTTTTTTTAAGATTTTATTTATTTATTTTAGAGAGAGAAAGTGAGTGTGAGCAGGGAGAGGGTCAGAGGAAGAAGGAGAAGGAGTATCTTCAAACAGACTCTGCACTGAGCATGGAGCCCGACGCGGAACTCGATCTCACGACTCTGAGATCACGACCCGAGCCAAAACCAAGAGTCTGACGCTTAACCAACTGAGACACCCAGGCGCCCCCCAGGCCTCCTGATTCTAAATCCTGGCATACCTCGAAGACACTAGGCTGGTGTTGCCCTATGGCCTTCAGCTCCAGACTTAAAAAGTAGTTTTGCTTCTTTTCTTCTTTTCTTTCTTCCTTTGAAACCTGGCCTTTCTTTTCACCAGCCTTAAGAGATCAGGCTATAATCTGATAAGCGATTGTCTTTTATGAGAATGCCCTCCCCAGGGAGTGTCTGCCAAAGCTGACCGAAATTCCCTGCCAGGTCGATGCTGGAGCTCCAGAAATGGCATCCACTGGCCAGCCTTTCTTGTTTGCTTTTCTCCAGCCTCTGCCAGAAAGGAGCCTGCACTTGAATGCTAATGTCCAGAAAACACCGTTATCCCTCCAGCCTGTACTGGGAGCCCCTTCTCAAGAGCAATGGTCCAATATACATTCTCTCTATCAGTTTCCTAATTTCTCAGGCCTCCAGGGCGAGACATGAGTTTTGCAGAGGCTCAGAACTTAAGTGCATTGCCAGCTGAGCTATTTCAGAGCCTTTATTATTGTCTGAAAATATTTGTTTAATTGTTAGTCATTTCTTTTCTCCTTACCTCTAGAGCAGTTGTTCCCAACCAGGGACGATTTTGTCCAAGAGACATTGGACAATGTCTGGAGACATTGTGTGGTTGTCACAAGCATGGGGGAGGTGTTACTGGCATCTAGTGGGTAGAGCCCAGGGAGGCTGCTAAACATCCTACAGTGCACAGGACAGCCCCACAAGCGAAGAAGCATCTAGCCACAAATACTAGCACCAAAGCTGAGATACCCTGCTCGAGAACAAGCCTTGCTGATGTATATTACTACCCAGAGCAGTGCTTGCGCTTGGAAAGTGCTCAGTGAATCCCGGTTGAGCAAATGAGTGAAAACAGGTTTCAGAGCTTTCCCACGCTGAGTTCACGCTGTGTTCTAGATTGCATCTTAAGCCCAGACTATTGACTATTGTAGAGTCAGACCCAGGAGGTCACATACCTGATAAATGTCATCCTGTACCCGGAGTGTCCACATAAGCGTGACAGAGCCCGCAGCCCAAGAGGTGGGGATTAATTCCATCCTGATGCCCAGTGAAAATCAAGAGCAAACACCTAGACACTGTTTTTAGCAGCTGCCCATGTTTCTGCAAGTGCAGGGCCGGGAGGTAGCCAAGGAGTGGGGAAGTTCCCCTGGCCTTGCTGCCACACAATGACCTGAACCCAGAAACTCTGGTTTGGTGAATCTAGATGAGGCTTTTCCAGAACAGTGTCTTACCTGGTGGTCAGGCTGATACGGGAAATGCTGAAGCTGGGTGTTTGCATCTCTCAGACCTAGTAGATGGGAAATACTTTAGAACAGAAGTAATACAAAATAGCAGGGAAAGGCGCACACTCAGTCGCAGTGTCTGTGTTTCTACCTTCTGTGTCTCCTCCTTGCTCTGTGACCTTGCGGGGTGGAGTCAGCCATTTACCTTCTCTGAGCCTCGACGTCCTCGTCCATAGAATGGAGTTAGTATGGGAATCTACCTCACAGGCTTGTTATGAAAATGAAGCTAGGGGCACCTGGCTGGCTCAGTCGGTGGAGCCCTCGACTCTTGATCTCTGGGTGATGAGTTCGAGCCCCATGTTGGATGTAGAGATCACTAAAAGAAGAAAAGAAAATAAAAGAAAATGAATTTAAACAGCCCATGTAGGGGCACCTGGGTGGCTCAGTCGGTTAAGTGTCTGCCTTCGGCTCAGGTCATGATCCCAGGGTCCTGGGATCAAGTCCTGCATCGGGCTCCCTGCTCAGCAGGGAGTCTGTTTCTCCCTCTCCCTCTACCCCTCCCCCCTGCTCATGCTCTCTCTTGCTCACTCTCTCAAAGAAGTAAATAAAATCTTTAAAAAAAATAAACAGCCCACGTAAATAAAAGAAAGGGTTTGGAATAGTGCCAGGCACATGGTCACTGGCCATTAGTTATTGTTAACACTTTTTTTTCCTAAGTCAGATTACTCAAGTTACTCAGTTTAGTCTTCAGGAACCTGAATTCTCCCCTTCTTTCTCATTCTCCCCACCCCAGCACATTTTCTTTCTTCCTGTGCTGCTTTTATGCCACCTGCCTCTGTCTCTCATTGTCTCTTTTTTATCCTCCTCTGCCAGTGAACCTGCGAGAGGCATGCAAGAGGCCTACTTTTGTGCAGCTAATGGAACCTGAGAGTCCACCCCAGGTCATAGCAACACGACCCAAAACAAGTGACTTAACCTCCCGGCACTTCAGTTTGGTCATCTACAAAATCTAAATAGCAACACCTCTTACCTCGTAGGGATGTAAGTAGCATGAAAGAACATACTGCCCATGCGCTATATGACATCCAGTGGTTACAGAAGCTAGGAGAATCGTTCATTGATACGGGAAAAAGAGGTTCCCAATGATTGGACATTGGGAGGGTAGGCACCATCTTGAAGCAACTCGAGGGAAAATCACAGCTGACTCGGTGTGGAGACATCTGTGTCAGTCTAGGCCATTCTCTGAACGGGAGTGTCAATAGCTCATATTCAGTCAACACCCAGAGATGATATAAAGGAGCCCTGTTCGGCTGGGGTTGACATCATTTGGGCGAAATATAAAACTCTGTCCACTCAATAGATCCCAAAGTAAGAACGTCCTAGATACGCCCTTCTACCTCTCTCCAGTTCCTCCAGAATCTCTCCTCTGATGAGGAGTCTAATAGCACGCCTTGTTCTCAGAGTGGAAAGCTTGTTTGTTATGTATGAGCCCATCTGGGCCAAGGCTTAAGGAGGTGTTTTGGAACATCCTCACTTTACCTTATGCTATGTCAATGGAAATCATTTGTGAATTTATTTCACAAATTGTTGGCTGTGTCTAGATTCTGAGCAGTTAAGACTTCCCTTCACTCAGCAGATATTTACTTACCACATTCTTACCCTGTGCCAGGCACTGTTCTAGGCCCTGGGGATACGGTGGTGAACAAATCAATCAGGGTCTCTGTCATGAAATTTACATTCTGATGGTGAAAGATAGAGACAGATATAAACAAAAACAAAACAAACAAAAAAAGAAATACTAGCTATGAAGAAAATAAAGCAGCTTGTTAAGAGGGAGAGTATCCAGTCTCCACTGTATTTTGAGGACAGGCCTCTTGGAAACAGTGACATTTGATTTAAGATCTGAAAGATGTAAAAGCACCCAATCATGCCGTGACCTGGGGAAACAGTATTCCAGACTGAACAGCATATGTAAAATTTCAAGGGAGGAACAGGCTTTTATTTTGAGGAAGAAAAGGAAGGCCCGTGTGGCTGGTGTGCTAAGGCAAAGGCAGATGGGTTGGAATTAAAATTAGAGAGGGTTATGTGGACACCGTTGGCAAGGGAAGGAGTTAGATTTTCCCAAGGTTTGCATGAGAAGCCACCTGGCAATTTTAAGCAGGAAAGTGAAGGAATTTCATCTGTGTTTTAGAGATGCTGCTCACATGGCCATGCGGAGATTGGATCCTCACGGGACTCAAAAGCATGAAGCCTGGTTAGAGAGATGGTTTTGCACACATCCAGGCAAGGGACGCTGGGGAATTAGACTCTGGATGGGTCACTCCACAAAAAATCCTGAGGAGTCATTTTTATGAGGCAGAGCCTCTCAAGCTAGGCTTTCAGAAAAGGTCAAAAGGGAACAAGAAAAAAGAAAAAAGCAGCTTGCCTCTTCCTTTACCAAGCTTTCATATTTCCTTGTTCCAAAGAACTACTAAAGCAAAACCAAAGAAGGCTGAGGTTCTGGTCTTTTTCTGTAGTTGTTATTTCCTGTTGCTTTTTAAGCTGACCCTGGTCATTATGAACTGTCCTAAACTGCCCTATCTGGACTTGCCTTTGGGTTTCTTACCAGGTCTGCCTTGTCTCTCCTCTTCTAAATCAGGTAGTGGGATTGGGTGTCTGGGGTGGGGTGTTTTCACACAGACTTGAACCCCACTCTGGGTTACATATCAGGACACTCCATGAAGCCAGAGGTCTGTCATGTGCCCGATTCTCACTTCCCTCTGCTCTTCCTCATTTGACCAGTGACCAGATGGACAAGGTCCTTCCACCAGCACCCAGTGCTTAGTGTCTGAGGACCCATGCTACCAGCTGGGGAGCAAACGCAGGGCAGCCACAGACTGAGGTGGGAGTTTTAATCCAACCTGCACGATTTTAACCTCTGTGTCCCTGGGTTTGAATGTAGGAGGCGGCAGGAAGGGATTCAAGTCTGGGTGGGGGGTAAGTGAAACTTTCCAAAGACATGATTTTTTTAAATATGTTTTCTGTTCCGCATGAGGCGTTGCTGCCCCTGGGAAGGGTCACACCTGAGACTGTTCGGACAGTCTCTGTGGGGTTCGAGTGATTCTGTGGAGCATCATTCCACACACAGACTGGAGAAAGAGTATGGCCCACTATCCTGTGTTTGCTTATGAAAAGAAACATGCACTTCCTTTGAGACTTCTTAAATGAAGTGTCGTGGCCTAACTTGGCAAATTAGTTTCTGTCTGGCATTAGGTGCCTGAAGAGCTCATAGGAAAATACAGACTCTTAAATCTTAAGGCAATTTGTTAATCAAAAGAGAGAGAGGAGAGAGAGAGAAGACACTTTGTAATGAGGTAGTGAAGAATATGGACTCAGGAGCTAGTCTGCCTAAGTTGGAATCCCAGCTCTACCTCTTACTAGCTTTGTGACCTTGGGCAAGTTGCTTGGCCTCTCTGTGCTTCGGTTTCCTTAATGTAAAGTGAAGATGATAGAGCTATTTACTTCATGGCTTTAAATGAGTTGCTACCTATTCAATACATTGAACATGCTCAATAAAATTTGTTGTTTCTATTATATTTTAAGGTGATTCTGTATTTATAGATATAATCATTGTGATCCATGAACAGCTCCCTACAAATATAACTCCTGTTGTTGAAATTAGAAGAGAAAACTTTGGTGGGAGTCATGTTTTAAAATGCCTGGTTTTTTTTCCTTTTGTTGTTACAGTATTTTTTTTTTTTTTTTATAAAAAGAAAAATTCAGCCTGTTGCAAACAACAGCATTTGAATAAGATGGTATCTCCTAGCCAAGTAACCTTGTGCACAGCACTTATGCTCCAGCCTGGAAGTCAGAACCCTGAGTTTTAATCCCAGGCCTCACATTAACTAGCTGTGTGGCTTTGGACACGTCCGTTCCTTCATTGCCCCATATCCCAAGTAAGCAGTGGTTATTAAATGCCTTCTAAGACTCTTTCTATTTGCAAGTTGTAAATTCTAACTACCCCATGTCAGCTAACATGATTTTTCATGCCTGCTTTCGAATGTTTTGTTTTTCCTCTTGCTCCCCACTCACCCAGTCCGTTGAAAATGGTTGCGTGGGAAGGCTCTCCCACAATTTGTCACCATAGAGCGTATGGAATAGCAGGTGTACAGCTAAATGGTTAAGGGCTTGGGCTTTGGGTTTGAGTCCAGTTCTGCCATTTATGAATCTTGTTATGTACAATCTCTGTAACCTCGTTCACCTGTAATATGGGGAGAGGAGACTGCCTACCTCGTGTGGGTATCATGAGGGTTGGATATGCGAATACATGAAAAGTGCTGAGTGCAAGGCTTGGAATACAGAAAGAACTGATTAGTGGTAATATCGGTGTTGTCATTAAAATACTGAACGGGGTGGGGCCAGGGGGGCGCCCGGGTGGCTCGGTCGGTTAAGCGTCTGCCTTCGGCTCAGGTCATGATCCCAGGGTCCTGGGATCGAGTCCCGCATCAGGCTCCCTGATCAGTGGGGACTCTGCCTCTCCCTCTGACCCCCCCATTGTGTGTGCATGCTCTTTCTCTCTCCAGTAAATAAATAAAATCTTTAAAAAATAAAAATAAAATGCCAAACCAGGTGCCAGGCTTACAGAAGGCTTGCAGGAGCTTGTGGTCCCCTCTCTCTTTTTTTTTTTTTTAAAGATTTTATTTATTTATTTGACAGAGAGAGAGACAGTGAGAGAGGGAACACAAGCAGGGGGAGTGAGAGAGGGAGAAGCAGGCTCCCCGCAGAGCGGGGAGCCCGATGTGGGATTCGATCCCAGGACCCTGGGATCATGACCTGAGCCGAAGGCAGTTGCTTAACCGACTGAGCCACCCAGGCGCCCCCCTCTCTCTTTTTCTGTCTGCCCCATCAGCTCTGGAGAATTTTTCTACTCTGTGCTTGTTAACTCTACCTGTCATTTATCTTCTTCAAAATGGGTTAGTAATCTTCATCCCATTAGAAAATTGTTTTTTTTTTTTTTAATAGAATAAATGGAGGATAGGAAGCTTCATTAGCTGTTTGTTAAGCTTCAAGCAAATAAAGGGTATAATAACTGTGCTTTGTGGAAGTGGTTTATTTCACTCTCAGGGGTGTCAGATTGAAAGCTTACCAGGACATTGTTTATGAGGCTCAGAAAGGTTAAGTACCTTCTCCAAGGTAACCCAGCTAGTAAGAGAGAAAATATGATTTCGAGCCCAAGTCTGGCTTTAGAACTCGTGCAAGTGACATCATTTCCCAGGCCTTGGTTTCCTGGTGCTTAAATTGAGGAAAGCCCCCCAAAATGAAACCAAACAAAATGAGGATGCCCCTTTCAGAGGCTTGCTTAGAGGTTGAAATCCTAGATGTTAATGAAGGTCAAGTGTCAAGCACTTGGCCTGGTGCACAGGAGGCCCTCCTTTGACATGGGGTTTTGTCTCTTCCCTGTCCTGTGTGAACTTAAATAGGGGTTTGCTTATTCTCATGACGTGACTCCCAGGAACCTGGCAGATAATAAATTTGGGTGAGGCAGGGACCACAAATCTCATCTAAAGAGGGAGCTGCTGTGCCCCACCCTGGCCCAATGTTGCCATGGAGGAAATCCAGCCCAGTGTTTCCAAATCCTACCATCTCAATTTTTCTTAAGTGGCATCTTCTGATTTCTGAGATCATCAAAACAAAAATTTATTCATAACAAAATACATCAACCACCTTTCAACCTCTGATTTAAGTAAGTGACAAGGGCAGGCCTTTCTATCGCTAGTGGTGGTCAAATCGGTACTCTGGCCTCCCGGAGGAGCCATCCTCCCACAGAGGAAAGGGTTCGGTGAATACAGAGCACGGATGTGCCAACGTGGGCTTAAGACTGTAGCATTTTTTTTTCCCCTCCAGTTCACTTGCACTGCCCTTCTCCAGCTTGTCCTGTATGGTCTCTTATCACTTCACATACTGAGACGTGTGTTCAGTTCTCCCCACCAAATGTCAGCCTTTCTCCTGGCTGTTACATTTGTGGATGGTGCATCCGTGATTATGAGTAGATGACTTTACCATATTAATGACATCATCTGGGGAGTCCGTCCTTTGGAAACCTTTTGTTCTGATTTAGGTGTAGGTACCTGTGATATGTGGGACGCCGGGGTGGCTCAGCTGATGAAGCATCTGACACTTGATTTCAGCTCAGGTCATGATCTCAGGGTCCTGGGATTGAGTTCTGCGTGGGCTCTGCACTCAGTGGGGAGTCTGCTTGAGAGTCGCTCTCTCCCTCTCTCTCTGCCGCGCCCCCCCCAAAAGATACCTGTGGTATCTTAGGAAGACGCTTTTAGTTGCAAGAAGCAGAATCCAACTCAAGTTAGTTTCAGGAAGAAAAAAAAAAGTGGATTTATTAAAGGAACACAAGGGTGTTTCATGGAACGAAAGAGCAAGAATTCACCCAAACCAGTGGAAGTGACTACAAGTGACTAGAAGGACATTAGGAACCGGACAGCAACTCTCTCGAGCTTTCCCTTTCAGGTTGCATGATTTCTCTTGCCTCTTTCCAGCTACTTGTGTCCTTCATTCTCTCTGCAGATGGCTTTCCTTTTTGTCCACACACAGCAGAGGAGAGCTGTCCCTACCCAACTGCTTTCTCATCCTCTCAGCCTCAATTCCAGATTCCCTGGACTGAGGATATGATTGGCTCAGCTTGAATCAGGTGTCTGTTCCCTGGTCCAGTCAGCTGAAACCTGAAGCAGAAGTGGTAGGACCAAGTTGTACAAACATGGCCACCACTGCCTGTGTTTGTCCCGAGATGGGCAGACGCACCAGAAAAACATTTTCTACTTAATTCCCTAGGGTAGAATGAGGTATTGACAAAAGGAAAATCGACGAGTCCGAGCAAAGTACAGTGGAAAGGAAAAAAGATGCTTTTTGAAAATCAGGAAATAAAATAATTTGGATTATGCAACAAGAGAGTAACTTGAAATATTTTATGAGTTTTGACATATTCCTTAATGGACTCATGTTGTGTCAGTTGGTCTTCTGAGCATTATTTTGTCTTATCATAGTACATGTATTTGGGATTTGTTTGTGTGGGTTTTACAAGAGAAGTAAAGTGATTTGAACTGATGCATTTATTTCTTTCTTCCCATAGAATAGAATAGTAGAAAAAAAGATGACTTTTTTGTTGTTGTTCAGTTAGACCTTAATTTAAATCTTGACTTGGCTTTTTTCTTGCTCAGATAACTCTGGATAAATTACTTTAAACTCTGTACCTCAGTTTCATTGTCTGTAAAATGGGGATGTTGTCATATAGATTTTTTGTGGAACTTTAATGAAATAATGTACATACATTGTCCAGCTTAGTACCTGGAACAAACAAATATTCGTTCCCTTTCTCCTTGCCACCAAAAGTGTGTATTTCACCTCAGCTTTGCAGAGTTAAGGACATAATCAGGGGCCATGGGACAAGGTAAAGCTTGCCCACTCACCTCTTCACATTTCCTCAGTGGTTTCAATGGACCAGATCTCCATAATACCATGATCTAACCAACTGAGCTAGTTTTCAGACTTTTAAAGCAGAGTTTAATAAAAAATGTAAATGCAATAATTAGTATTTTTCATACGGAAAACATTGCTTATCCCACTCTGAGCCTCAGTTTCCCCATCTGTTAAATTGGAGATAGTGTCAGCAGTCCCACATGGTGACCATGCAGCTCAGAGACGATATCTATAAAACACCTGGAACAATTAGAAGTCTATAGCTGGTGCTTCATAATGGAGTGATTTTCTTTTTAAATTGGGTTTAGATATATCTGAGTTTCCAGGTCTTATAGTTTAATACAGCAGCTGAGAGAGAAAATGCTGCCCATCCTTTTTCAAAGTGACCCAGAAGTTCCTCATCCATGGGCAAAGTTGGGTATGCATTGTTCACCATGACTTTGCTTAGAATAGCAAAGGACTGGAGGCCATCTCAGTGTCTCTCAGCAGGCGACTCATTAAATTATTACATGTCCACACAATTATTTGTTACTCTAGAACCTTTAAAAAGAATGCAGTTGGTCTATATGTGTTGACATTGGAAAGATCACCAAGAAATAGCTTAGTTCCACTTGAGTTGGGAAGAAAAAAAAAAAAAAAATATATATATATATATATACACACACATATATATGTATATATATCATGTATGTGTGTTTATATATACATATAGCATCACAGTACACACACCCCATGAACACAGAGTCATATATAAAATTTCTGGATCATTATATACACACAAACACACACACAAATATTAACAATACTTCATTTGCAAAACAATATGTCCAATAACATTGCAAAGCAAACCATTTAATATGAAATTCTTTGAAAATATGTACACATATATATCTGAACATATATGTAAAAACAGTTTGAGCTGATTCTCCTCAAACTGACAAAGTGGTGATTTCTGCAGATAAAATGATTTGGAGCATGAGTTAATTAAGGGGGCTCTTTGTATTCTGTGCATTGTTTAAATATTTTACAGGGGGGCCTGGCTGGCTCTGTCTGTAGAGCGTGTGACTCTTGATCTTGGGGTCATGAGTTCAAGCCCCACATTGGGTGTGGAGCCTACTTAAAAAATAAAATGAAATAAAATAAAAAATAAGTAAATAAATAAATATTTTACAAAGAATATTTCCCAGTATTGCCGTTATAAGTGGTAAAAAAGTAAAAATAATTGGAAATTTATACTGACGTGTACTGTTCTTAACTATATATCTTAACTGTTCTTAATTACAGTAGTGATGTTCTATAAAGAGGACAGACATTTCAAAGATGGAGACTTTCAATTTTAACTCTAATGTCATAGTTTTCCTTTATAATTATGAATGTATTATATTTATTTAAATACATCAATGAATATACGCATTTTCATTTGAAAAATTCAATATTGATCCAATGAAAAATATAGTAGTTTCCTCTGGGAAGGAAACCAGCTTTTCATAGTATAATCTTGTGTGCACTATTACAGACATAATTTTTTCAACATATTGAGCTGTCTTTGCTTTTCATTCTTTTCTTCTTTTAAATCCAAGAGCAAATTAATTCATTGATTGATGAATTCAAGAGCTAATGCCAAAGAGTAAGTCTGTTTATGATCAAGGCTGTTGAGTAACTCAACTGAAGCCATTTTTAGGCTGAACACATCGCATGTAAACTAAACTATAAATCAAGTTCAAGGGTCTGCTTGCCCGTGCTAGCCGTGATGCCACTCTTGCTTTCTTGTCCCCACAGATGACAGAAGGCAGACACTGCCAGGTACACCTCCTGGATGATCGGAGGCTGGAGCTGCTGGTTCAGGTGGGTGTTGCCCAGACAGAGACAGCCTGTACTGCTTCCCTCTGTGAGCCTCCAGGCCTGTGGTCAGGCCACTCGCTTATATGTGCCAACGACTTGGGATTGTTTGAGGGGCAAAAGAACAGCTTCGAAGTCCGACAACTTGGTCTACGTGTAAGAGTAGTTATAGTCTGGGGACATGGATTTGAGACCCTTGGGTTCCAATCTCAGTTATGACACTCAGTAGCTGTGTGACCCCCAGGAAGTGACTTTACTTCTCTGAACCTCTTGTTGGTGAGCTGGACACCATCATGTTTCCCTGAACGGGTTATTGTGAGCTGCAAATCTGCATCCTGCCACTTTCTTGCTACATGACATTGTCCAAGTTAAATACCCAGCATCATCAGCTGTGAACTGGGATGGAGAAGGCTTAGTTTTCCTCGTAGAATTGTGGCTAAAATCAAGCTAGCTTATATATGTGAATAAAATCCTTTTGTAAACTATACGGAGTGTTATGAGTGGTGGTATTTTAATTGTTGATCCTTTTCTCTTTATTTACCCAACACTGTGGACCAAGGATCTTAAAAAATTGTGGAAATCCCCTCTGACAGCCACAACTATAGCTACAGCTAGAACTCTCTCCTTTGACCAAACCTAAAGTCTTCTGAGGCTCCTTTCTCACCCACTATGCACAGGCTTCAATTAGAATGAAAATAGCACAGTCAACACTGTTTCACCAGAGTAGACCTCTTAGTCCAGATTTCCGCCTGTTTCTTTCTTTCTTCTTTTCTTTTAAATCATGACCATCCTTCTTCCCCAACAGCAAACATCCAACTCTCAAATCACCATAATGAGCCCTAAATTGTTTGGCTCTAAGTTCAAAAAGAGCCCATGCAAATGCCCTCCTGCATATCCCCCTTTCCTTCCTGAGTCCCTGTAAATCAGGTGTCCACTGTCACTCTGGATGTTCCCCCTGATTCCAAACCATGCTCCTTGCCACCCATCTGGTGCTTCTCAAAAGCTCATAGATTAGATCCTTCTTCTAACTAAGTACTTAGTAAACACTGGTGATGATCATCTATACAATGGGTAAAATCACTCTAGTTCTAGAGAGAAATGAAAGGCTTAGGTTTTGGAATCAGACAGAACTGGGTTCAATTCCCTGCCCTTATTGACTGGAACATCAAGCCAGGTGTTTAGTTTCTTTTAACTTTGGTCCCCTCATCTCTAAAATGGCAATAAGAACCCCTATCTCATAGGCTCATTGTAAGGATGAAATGAGACAATGGTTAGAAAGAATTCAGCACAGTAAATGGTAACCAGGAGTAGAGTAGTAGTTTTATCTGTGACCCCACAGCCTTGGGTCTTCAGACTCTTCAACTGGTCCTCACCGAGCAAAGTTATTCCTACAATCCAGGAGGTGAGATGTTTGATATTCTTGGTCTTGGTCACTAGCACCATACTACATATAAAAGAGTATTTTTCCAAAGTATCATTGCATTAGTAAACATACTGTTCCCTAGAGGAAAAAGTAAGGTACTGGACTGAATTGCAAAATACATGAAAATGATGATCTCATTGGGGTTCCTATTACAATTTCTTCCCCTTCCCAATCTCTTGGAAAATGTATAGTCAATTAACATAAACAGCAAAAGGGGGGCGGATGTATTTAAAAACAAACAGGGGTAAGGGCGCCTGGTTGGCTCAGTTGGTTAAGCGTCTGCCTTCGGCTCAGGTCGTGATCCCAGGGTCCTGGGATCGAGCCCCGCATCGGGCTCCCTGCTCCGCGGGAAGCCTGCTTCTCCCTCTCCCACTCCCCCTGCTTGTGTTCCCTCTCTCGCTGTGTCTTTCTCTGTCAAATGACTAAATAAAATCTTAAAAAACTTTAAAAACAAACAAACAAAAGCTGCTCTAAACTATTTGGGGCAGAGAAGGGTTGTAGCTTCTGATCACATTTTTTTATTTTTTTATTGTTATGTTAATCACCATACATTACATCATTAGTTTCTGATGTAGCATTCCATGATTCATTGTGCATAACACCCAGTGCTCTATTCAGTACGTGCCCTCTTTAATACCCATCACCAGGCTAACCCATCCCCCCACCCCCCACCCCTCTAGAACCCTCAGTTTGTTTTTCAGAGTCCATCATCTCTCATGGTTCATCTCCCCCTCCGATTTCCCCCTCTTCATTCTTCCCCTCCTGCTATCTTCTTTTTTTTTTCCTTCTTAACATATATTGCATTATTTGTCTCAGAGGTACAGATCTGTGATTCAACAGTCTTGCACAATTCACATAGCACATACCCTCCCCAATGTCCATCACACAGCCACCCCATACCTCCCACCCCCCACCACTCCAGCAACCCTCAGTTTGTTTCCTGAGATTAAGAATTCCTCATATCAGTGAGGTCATATGATACATGTCTTTCTCTGATTGACTTATTTTGCTCAGCATAACACCCTCCAGTTCCATCCACATCGTTGCAAATGGCAAGATCTCATTCCTTTTGATGGCTGCATAATATTCCATTGTATGTATATCACATTTTATTTTAACAGCCCAAACTTTTATCAAGAGAATTGCTGGACCTTGTGGCTTCACATTTCAACCTGAAAGAAAAGGAGTACTTTGGAATAACATTTACAGACGACATGTGAGTGTTTTAATCATTTTCATTTGTTTACCTTTTGTGGGGACTCCCTGCTCACTGTCATTCACAATCTGCAGAAAAAGACATAAATGCTCCAAGAATTAGAATATGTCCTGCTTAGTTAAAGATTATCTAATACAAGATTTCTCTCCTCGGACTATTGCAAAGGGAGAAGAAAGGGAATACTGATCATTTTTAAACATCAAAATATTGTCCTAATGTTTTAGAAATTTGTTATAATGAGGTTGTTATTCTTGGGAGTCTATCTGCACATTTTTTATACTGTAGTTATGTATCAGTGATAGAAATACTCGGTCGTCATTCACTAATATATTGAAACAAGAATTAATGTTTTGAGTGGTTGGCGGCAAGACAGTTTAAAGGCAAATGTATGGCCCCCCTGGAAAATATGTTTATAGTTTTAATACAGAATGAATTTTTCCACTTCTCCCTAGGTCATTTTATGTTACCTCTTTACTATCTTTTTTTTCTTCTACTTACATTTTTTATGCTAACTTGGACATGGTATATATTTATCAATGATTTAAATGCTTTCTAAAATGAAGCATGTGTATAACAATAAAATCATAAGAAGTTAAAACTCCATGTAAAAAAATGTGTTTGGTCTTACCAGTTCTTTCCTGTGTGTGTGTGTGTGTGTGTGTGTGTGTTTGTGTGTGTGTGTGTTATGACAGTCCAATTTGCCTATGTTATTTGCAACCTGGTAGATTATCAGAGGAATTTTTCCCCTTTGTGGGGATAATATCCAAAGAGTTCTTCAAATATTAAAATTCAAGAAAATGCATTCCAGACACAAAATATATTGGCCAACTGCCCAGCATTCTTTCTATAACTCTCCCAGTGTAAATGTTTTTTCAGTTCTTTAGTTTAACCAGGAGAAAATAATCTCAAGAAGGGGTTAATTTTTTTTAACACCTTGCTTCTGATTATTTCTAGCCTGAGTGGGCCACAAGCCTAGGACCCCCCCACCCCCACCCCACCCCACCCCTGGCTCAGGATATGGGCAGGGCAAAACCAGGCAACCACTTGTCAGCAGACAGAAAAACCTGAAAACTTTGATCCCAGACCCAAGATGCTTCCTGAATCGGAAGTACACTAGACAAAAAGTATGCTAGACATCACCCACCTCACTCTGATTCACAAAATTATCAGTTCACCCAACTATTTGAGACCCTATATGATCAGTCCTCTGCTGGATGAAATAGGAAATGCAGACATCCATTGACCACATGCTCTTAGCTGGAAAGACAAGGCTAGTTCATGTAAATTAGTGATTAAACACACACACACAGGTTGAAAGTGATTGTGCATGCAATAATTGCAAACAATATAAGACATGAAACCTAAAAGCTATGTGGTTGAACTGTAAGTGCTATAAAGACGGTAATTTAGAGAGGTCACATAGAATAGAGGCAAAAAGCATGAATATTAATTTATTCATTCAAATATTTCTTGAGTGCTCACCAAATGCCAGGCATTGTTCTAGGTCCTAGAGATTTAGCTGTGCACAGCAGAGACAAGGTTCTTGTTTTCACGGAGCTTATATTGCAATGGTATGGTCTAGCAGAACAAGTAAACAAATAGATAAATGAGAAATTACTTGAAATGGTAAGTGCTTAGAAGAACATCATCATGGCCATGATGAAGAAAAGTTGGGGGGCAGTGTTAGATAGGGTGGACGAGGAAGGCTTCTAAGAGGAGACATGTAATAAAAAGCAAGACCCAGTTCTGCAAAAGTAGAGGGACACATTCCAGACAAAAGCCAGGGCGAAAGCCTTGAGGCGAGACGGAGCTTGACTTTGGGTTTTTTTATTTTGTATTTTTTAGAAAGAAAAAAAAAAGATCCAATATGACTGGAATGTAGAGAGTAAGAAGGAAAGTGGTGCAAGTTAAGGGTTCAGAGGGAGGCAGGGAGTGGATATTACAGAATTGTGGTAGCTATGAGATTTTAGACCAGTTACTTAACATCTCTGACACTCCAGTGTTCTCTTTGGTACTTTGGGCATAATAATGGTACTTATATATAATAAGGACTACATAAGACACATGTAATAGGTTGCTAGGATTATGTACTGCCAAGTCAGGTAAGGTATGCCCAGCTCATAGCACAGGCACACACTGAAAGGAAGCTATCATGCTGTTGTTGGTACGGTAGTAAGTTCAGTGTCCAGAAGGGGGCTGAAGGATGACTAGAGTGAAATTCACTCGAGAGGATAACTACAAATGGACAAGGCAGGGCAGGTAGACTTTAGGTGGAAGGGAGAGGAATGGAAGATGACATCCCAGGGAAGACTCATTTTGTGGCCCCGTGTGTGAGCATGGAGATGGATATGGTGCATTTGCCCAGTGGTGAGGAGCCTGGCCTGATGGTGGGGCAAGATGTAAGAGGGACAAGATCATAGGTGAGTCCTGTGTGCCACATAGATGGGAAAGGTACCCCCCCCCCCCAGGCCACTGTAGAATGTTTGCACGGGAATTACATGATTTATGACTGGTGTTGCAAGTTCCCCAGGCTACAAGGTTCATGATGGGCTGGAAAAGGGGTTCCTGGCCATGTGGATGGCTTCTGGGAAAACTCCCAGTTCAGGTGAGCATAATCAAACAGTGCGTAAATCAGTCGTTCAGCTGTAAGTTCTTCTCTTCAGAAAGAAAAGGAATGATATGAATGACTTCCTTTAATGTCTTGAGCCACCTTCCCCCCCTCTTCTGCTCTGGGATTTCTTTCTAAATCCTCTACTGGGAGAAGAATGTCTCACTCAAGCGTCTCCTCCAGCTATCTTGTTTGGCGACAGTGGTTGATGGTTATAGTCTTTCCAAGAAGCCTGGCTCCAAACTGTCCTCTGTGTACTCCCCTGCAAGTGACAGCAGAGTCTATTTTTGAATTATGACCAGTTTGAAAGGTGTCTTCTGGCTGTAGCTGTGTTTATTTTCAGAAGAAGTAGGAGCTGGGCTTTGGGAGGGGAGAGGGAGGATCTGGCCATTTCCACCTTTCTGGGGAACAGGTCTGGAAAATTGCTTCTGTCTAAGGGTGTCTCCTTGGAATGTCTTGGTCACAAGCCTAGCTCTTTTTCTTTGTCTGGTAAATATTTTTGGAAAGTATTTTCTTTCAGCACTCCCTTTCTCCCGCCCCCCATAAAACCACTGAGTCGGATCCCTCCCAGGATGCTGTCTGAATTGAATTTCCAACTTAGATGCCACATCAGCCGTCTGCCTTTGGTGAACTTCTCTCAACAGAGTAAGGCAAAGCTGAGGGGGACATTTTGTCAAGGAAACTAGCTATTGTCAATGCCCCCATACACAGGCCAAGAAGAGAAATAGAAAAAATGAATTGCACCATTACATAAGAAAAGTAGTGATGGTGCCCAACAAAAATAAATCCATGTTCCTGTTGGAGGGTGGGGTAGAGTTCCTTGAGATTACGCTTGGAAGTACCTCCTGGTGATCTGTGTGCAGAGGCAGTTTTTTACCTCCAGAGGGCAGTCTCGCCCTCCGGAGGCAGCAGCCCTGAAGTTCACCAAAATGGTTCCCGTCCCCTTAAACCCACTTCATTTTTTTTTAAATTCCCTTGTTTTGAAAGGCTTTGCTGAATAAGCTTTGTTTATGAAGAAATAACAGTTTTCACAACACAATGGTGACTTTTGATCACCATCCCATTCGCTGGGTGTGAGCTGATGGGATTTTTGACTGATACGATTCTAAGGCAAAAAAAAGCTTGCTAATTTAGGGTTGAGCTGCAAGCTTGATAGAGGTGACTGTGTAGCATCAGCTGTCTTTTTTTGAGATATTGATTAGATCTAGTATATTTGCTGATGGAAAAACCTGAGAAAAGCAGGTTATAAGCAATAAGTGCTTTTGATCTCATTTTACTATAAAACAACGTGTTAACCTTATTTATATCTCAGTGATAGAATTACGGGTAATTTTCAATTTTTTGTTCTTTTAATTTTATCTTGTTGGTGAGATTATGGATGGTTTTTTTTAAGTTTATTATTATTATTTTAGCAATCTCTACACCTAATGTGGGGTTCGAACTCATGACCACAAGATCAAGAGTCACGTGCTCTTCCAACTGAGCCCCTGGGTGGATTTTTAAAATCTAATTTCTAATTTATCCTTTTTAAAAAATAATTTTTGTGGTACATATACATGAATGTCTTTTTATAAAAAAAACATTTAATATCATAATTGAAGCCAGTCCCTTTTGATTACCTCCCCACTCCAAATGTTGCAGTTTGCTCTATACCTCTCCAAAACTGTAAGAATTTCATCCATATATAACAGTGTTTTCAGTGCGCTTCTTTGGTTAATATAATTGATTTATGCAGTATATGTTATTATACAACTTGTTTTATTCATTCTTGGACATCATTCCATGCAAGTTCATGTAAATATACATTGTGCTCTTGTAATAATGCCATATCTTTCCTATATAAAAGCAAGAAGAACAATTCCAAATTAGCCTCATTTTCCCTAAGAAACTGTTAAGACCTGATACTATACACTATTTTAGGTACTTTAAGACACATATTTGGACATGTCTGAAATTGGCATATGTCTTTAAATCAGCGATTCTAAACTGGATGAAATACAGTGGAAGAGTCCCTTACCTTCTAGCCCCCTATCTTTATATATGTATTTTTAAACAAACAGTGTTTCTAAGAACGTCCCCTTATATCACTTATATCAGCTTATTTATCTTTATAATATTCCTCCTAGGAAAGCTAGCGACAATTACCGGAAGCCTCATCTTATAACTGCAGAAACAAAGACACACTTCTTCCAGTGTTGAGACTAATAAGTGACAGAGATCAGCGAAAAGTTATAAAAGCTGATTCAACTTTCTAGTCTCCTATATACCAAAGTCCTGTAGTGCAAGTCCTGGGCTCAAATCTTGGCTCTGCCAATTTTTTTGCAAGCTTGTTGTAAAATACACCTTAATACATAAAAACTTCCAGCTCGGTGGGCACAGAGTAGCTGTTACCATTATGAGTAGCTGTTACTATTAATGATTATTATTACTATTACTCTTGTAATTGTTTATGTCCACTTTTCCTATCTACTTATAATGAATGCAGCTTAGAGCTTTCTGAGTTTTTTTAATTATTTATTCAAAGACCAAAAAGGGTTGGAAAATATCTTCTGGCCCATTATAGGTTTTGTTATAATTTGACATCCCACCACTATTTGCATGTTTTTAAGCTTTATATAAGCAAGCAAAATGGAGTCTATGCCTTCTGGGAATATGCAGTCTTTAACGCATCAACTGGTGGACAGCCCTTGGAAGAGACCTGGAAACAATTCCAAGCCACAGTGTCATCCTTTGGGTCCCTCCGAGGTCAAAATTTAAGGAAAACTGTTTATATTCATGAATTTTACTGAGGCTCTTGAGTAAATAAACAAATACATGCTCAAATATTAGAAGTCCATAATTTAGAAACAGCACTCAGAGAATATGTAACCCGTACTTTTTAGAAAGCTGTATTACTGTTCTTTGTGTCTGTCTGATTTCGTGAAACCAGGATTTTTCCCCTTCTTGACTATCTAAAATATTTCAGATACCACACTTAATAAGAATTTAAAGATTAATATATTAAGTTTCACCTAGTTTTTTACCTCCAAAGGTACCAGATGGTATCAGTTTCTTGTTTATCCTCTCAGAGATATTTTATTTATGTGTGTGTGTGTGTGTGTATTTTTAAATTTTAAAATGACTATATACTGTACTCACGGTTATGCCCCTTGTTTTTCCATTTAACGTCATGTCTTAGAAATTGCTCAAAATAAGTTTGTAAAGACACTCTCCATCTTTTGTATGGCTCTCTTGTATGTTATTGCTCAGTTTAAATTAATTTTTAAACAACACCTTGCTGGACCTCTCTAGGTTGTTTTGAGCCTCTTTGCTATTACAACCAATGCTACAGTAAGGGACTTTATACATGGGCCATTTTTCACATGTGCAAGTTTACCTTGATAAATTCTTGGAAATCAACAGTCTGGTTCAGAGGCAGATGCTTTTATAACTTTGACAGTAATTGCTAAATTAACCTCATTACCAGTTGTAACAGGTTATACGCCTACGGTCCATGTATGACAGTAACTGTCTCCCCAACATTGTGTGTTATTGAACCTTTCTCTGACCTTCTGTTTAATCCTTTTTCTTTGCTTTGTCCTCACAGAGGTCAGCAGAACTGGCTACAGTTAGATCACCGAGTTCTTGACCATGATCTGCCCAAGAAACCAGGTGCCACCATTTTGCACTTTGCTGTGAGGTATGTATCCATAGAAACATCCAGCATTCCTACCTCCCTTTAAAAAAAAAAATTCTGGTGATCAGATAGAGAATAAAAAAAGAACAGACCTATCAAAACATTATTGTGTGAAAAAGATTCTCTACTGTCTTAGTCTGGAGAGGAAGTTGCCATAGATACTATGTAGAACTGTTTTCTTTGAAGATGAAGGATAGGATCACCTTCCTTTATTCCTCAAAGTCCTTTGGATCCATTTAAAGCTGGAAAACATAGGTACTTTGTTTTAATACCTAAGGCTGTTTTCAACTCAGCATACTTTAGGATTTTTATAATTTGAAATATGGCAAACATTTACTACACGTTATGAACATTTCCTAGAGACTGTGGCAAGAATTGAATTTTATACAATTTCACGCCTCCGTTTGAATAGAAGATAAAATGCAAACAAATGCTCATGGAAAGAATTATCTTAACAGTGCAGAAATCTGGGCGCCTGGGTGGCTCAGATGGTTAAGCGTCTGCCTTCGGCTCAGGTCATGATCCTAGGGTCCTGGGATCGAGTCCCGCATCGGGCTCCCTGCTAGGCGGGGAGCCTGCTTCTCCCTCTGCCTCTCTCTCTCTCTCTGACTCTCATGAATAAATAAATAAAACATTAAAAAAAAAAAAAGTGCAGAAATCTGAATTCAGCTTGCAGTCAGAGAGATTGCTGAGAAGGATGTAAGGAGTCCTTGACTTGTTCCCTGGCTCTGCTTGGGCAGGTCACTTACCCATTCCTAGGGGCCTCCATACATACTTTCTCCGGAAATGGAGGCATTCAACTCAGTAATTTCTTAAAGCCATGATAGGAATAGTTTTCCACATGAAATATTCACACTCTAAAATAAATAAAATGTTATGAAAAGTA
Organism: Halichoerus grypus; assembly: GCF_964656455.1. NCBI lineage: Eukaryota > Metazoa > Chordata > Mammalia > Carnivora > Phocidae > Halichoerus > Halichoerus grypus. Next base: position 180,929,260 of record NC_135712.1, read on the forward strand.
ACACCTGTGTTCCCGTACCTAGCTTGAGAAGTAAAACATTCCCAATTTTGCTGAAAGCCCCTTTCTGTGAACTAGCAGCTCTTTCCCCTCTACCTGAATTTGATGATAAATTTCATGATAAGTTGTTTTCCTTGTCTGAAGCCAAATCTGATAAAATAAGCTAAGGTCGTAGATTTTCCATGAATCCAAATAAGTTTTCATAAAGCTAGATCAACCTAAAGAATGTCTCTGTATTCTGAGCTTGTGTTATTTTTTGGATATTGAAATATGCTTTGTTTGAGGCGCCTGGCTAGCTCAGTTGGTAGAGCATGCAACTCTTGATCCCTGGGTTGTGACATGTTTGACAGTTGGACAGTTTAGTTCAGAGGCACATGCTTTTGTAATTTTGATAGCTTACTTAAAAAAAGAAAGAAAGGAAGGAAAGAAAGGGAAGAAAGGGAGAAAGAAGGAAGGAAGGAAAGAGAAAGAAAGAAAGAAAGAAAGAAAGAAAGAAAGAAAGAAAGAAAGAAAGGAAAGAAAGAAAGAAAGAAAGAAAGGAGGAAGGGAGGAAGGAAGGAAGAAAAATGATTTGTTTTATGACATAGTAGTGGAAGCTTCTTATTATGATTACCTGGCAAAATCATGTTGATTTACACAATTTTTTTTTTTTACTTCGTTTCATTTACTTCCGTCTGCTCCATGAAACCCAAAAGTATGGTAATAAGATGTCCTACCTTTTTTTTAAGCATCTTTTTTTATATGAATTGTGATTGTCGATGGTAGCTGCTCCTAACTCAGGGAATAAAGTACTGACAATCCCCAATTTGTTTTTTGCTTTTTGCTTTGGTATCTGGCTTAGAATTTCTTTCATACCACCAGACATATTTTTGAAACCCAGGAAGGAGGTAGCATAAATGGCATTTGTCCAGGAACATAGCTGGTGTGGAGAATTGCACGGAAATCCTAAAGAAAAACATAGGAGTTTCCTGGAAAGAGTATGACATGAGTGCTTGTGTTCATGGAAATGGGAGGAAAAGACAAACAAAAACTACAAGCAGTAGGAAAAAGTGCATATTAGTCATTAAGCAGGGGTCAGAGCATACAGAAATTTTAATCTTGTGTGTGAAAAATGGCTCAACATACGTCAATAAATTTTTTCACAAAAGATTATATTTTGACTATAAACATTTCAAATTATATGAACTTACTCTCCCCAGCCTTCCTCCCTCCCCTCCACCCCTGACACCCTTCCCTTCTCAGAGAAAAATAAGGATGACGTGCTGCTTGGTGACTGACTTTGTTTTTACCTGGAGATTTCTCCTTGTGTCTGTGAAAATCCACTTTGTTTGCACTTTCATAATTTAGGGGTCCAGTCTCCTATGAAGCACTTAGGCTGTTTCCAATTATGTATGCTTTAATGCAGGCTGTGGTTAAGATCCTTGCATTTTCATCTTTGCACACACGTGTGTTATCTATGCGGCATAACTAGTCAGCAAAATCCTGTGTTTGGAGAATTTAAACAAGTACCATTTATTTAGTCATCCGATTGTGAACTCCTCTGACAGCTGATATCTGGTCTAGTTTTGGTCTCAAAAATACAAGGGGGAGAAAACTCTATCTTCCCTTCTATTCAGTCATTCCTAAGGTGGCCCTATCTTCTGGAAGCAGGTTCCTGAGATGCCCGAGCAGCCTGCTACTTGTTCCCCTGAGTTTCAGCACTTACTTGAGCATTATCTCGAGTGTCCCATAATCACATGGCATGACTTTCCCTTAACTCCTTGCATGTTTAAAACCCTTATCAAGTTTTTAATTATTCACTTAATTTTTCCTCCCAACAGTAGAGTGAGATCATAATAATCTTTGTTATTATTCCAATTAAGTACTTGCTGTTACTCCAGCTTAATTAAAGAGATGATAAAGCAAAAGCACGCAAAGAATTAAGTGAACTGATGGAGGTCACTCAGTGGAATGTTGTTCTTTGGAGGGCTTACGAAGGGGGTTAGAGGAACCCCTGTGAAGTCTGGTGCCTCTCAGAGGGCCTCTAGCCTCTTCTTTGGGGAGAACAGAACTGTTGGTGAGACTTACAACCCCACAGGCGCCACCACCAACCCTTTTAGTCATTGAAGAATAGAACCAAAGACAGCTTTTGATTCTAAATATTTTTTTTTAAAGATTTTATTTATTTATTTGAGACAGAATGAGAGAGAGAGAGAGAGCACATGAGAGGGGGGAGGGTCAGAGGGAGAAGCAGGCTCCCTGCCGAGCAGGGAGCCCGATGCGGGACTCGATCCAGGGACTCCAGGATCATGACCTGAGCCGAAGGCAGTCACTTAACCAACTGAGCCACCCAGGCACCCCGACAGCTTTTTGATTCTATTTGGATATTGGTCACTACAGGAGCCTCCGGAAATACACCAGACCTCTTTTTTTTTTTTCTTTTCAACTGAGGTATAGTTGACACATACTGTTACATTAGTTGCAAGTGTATGACATAGTGATTTGAGGAGCCTATACGTTATCCTGTGCTCACCACAAATGTAGCTGTCCTCTGTCACCGCACAATGCTTACCATTGGCTGTATGCCTATGCTGTACCTTTCATCCCCGTAACTTCTTCATTCCGTAACTGGAAGCAGTCACCCAGGTGCAATCACGAAGTAGTGAATGCACAATGACAAAGGATTCCCCACAGTGGTAGCACATTACAAGGATGTGCATCACGGTTTTTTTCATTGCAAACGGTTAGAAATATCCAAATGCTGACAATGAAGATTAGGTTCAGTAAGTGATGGCATTCGTACAGTGAACGATTGGTCACTTTAATAAAAGAGATTAGTGTTTTTTTTTTTAAGTACATTGCATTTCAATGTTTCCCCACAGAGAGAGGGGGTGCGTATCTGAATCATCCTAGGAATTTTTCAAACTAGACAATCATACCCCTCCAAGCCCCAAATCCCCCACATTCCTGGCCCAGATTCTGATCCGGTGCACTAGAGATGGTAAATGCACTCTTGTTCAAGTTGGTTGTGACAAATAAAGAGACATCGGGATAGAAAGTGAGTTTGCAAAATGCTATAAAAAATATAAAGAAATACAATTTTTTAAAAAAATTGTAGTGTTTATGAAAAAGAAAAAACCATTCAGTTTTGCTCTCAAGAAGTTCTCTCTCTATGGATATGTAGCATTAACCCTGTGGTAGGCACTGGGCTAAATATTTGACGTGCATTGTCTCAGTGGGTCCTGAGCTAAACACTGGGGTCCTGCAGCTCTGGGAGAGGGGGTGACTTTCTCTTGGTTAATTCCCCTCAGGGCACAGGGAGCAGCTCAGAAACATAGGCTGCTTCTGCATGGAAGAAAACCCTGAAGGTGAAGGGTGCTTAGCGTTCCCTTTATGAACTTCAGGATTAAACCTTTGTCTTCAGTTACAAAAGCTCAGTGATAACGTGCTAAATACGCATGTGACACCTGGGTATATAGACGCCCCATAATTTATTTATGCACCATAATTCATTGAACCAATTCTCCATTTCCATGTGAGTCCAAACTCCCCCAGGTTGCTGGGGGACTTCTCCGGGCTGGGGGGTTGTTATTTGCTGCTGTAAATTATCTTCTGCAAACACATGGGCCTCTTTGGTAATGCAGCCCAGATGTGAGCATTGGAAAAGCTTGATAGTGAGTGAGCACACAAGCATTTAAATCAGAGAGCGGGGCCTTGGCGTGACCTCACTGGAAAAGCTCCCATTCCATCACGGGAGGGCAGGCGGAGGTGGCTCAGGCTGGTACCACCCAGCTCCACACCGAGCAGCATCTCAGCGTCTTTTACTCCCTTCTTCTGACTACTTGTTGCTCCCCCCTCCTTCTCCCCTTCTGGTCTTCCCTCTCCTGCCCCTTTTCCTCCTCCTCAAGCCCCCTCTGCTGTGCCCTAGGGCTATAAGGGATCACTCAGAGGTACCCCTAAAGCATCATCATCTGTGACACTCAGGGCTGAGAACTCTCTGCATTACTTGGAGAGTTCTAGTAGAAATGTGAGGGATATAAGGGAAATTGCTACCTTTCTGCCAAAGTTGTTGCAAACCTACAGCCTTTGAAAAACTTGAGAGTGCTCTCGGCACCCCCTGTCCTGGTTCTGGAACACTCAGCCTTTAAAAAGGGTTAAACTCAAGGAAGCGTCATAACTGTAACCTGTGGGTCCCCATCATTCCGCCTGACTTTTTTTTTTCTTTTTTTAAGAACGCCAAATATATGAAATACAACACAACAGGTAAAAACAAACAAACAAAGACTCTGGTGAAAAAAGAGATTTGTTCATATGGAAAGATGCCCCCGATAAATTCAAGCAGACCACAAAGCATGTGTGACATGATTACACTTAAACGTGAGTAGGGAGAAAGTTTAAAACGTTAACAGTAGTTAATCTCTGGATAGAATGATTCTGGGAATGATTTTTTTTTTGTCTTTTTGTTAATCTATATATATTTTTTTTTTTTTCCTCGATAATGAACATATTACTTAAGCATTTTTTTTAAATGCAAACAGCAGTTAGGCTCTGGGTGGAATGATTATGAGAAAGATTTTTTTTCTTTTTGTTAATCTATATATATTTTTTCATATGATGAATACATTACTTAAGCATTTTTTTTAAAAAATGCAAACAGTAGTAAATCTCTGGGTAGAATGATTATGGGAATGATTTTTTTTTGTCTTTTTGCTTATCTCTCTCTATTTTTTTTCCTACAATGAACACATTACTTTAAGCATTTTTTTTTTTAATGCAAGCATTAGGATTGATAAGAGGAAGAGAAATTGGAATGTTTGTGAGTGGCTAGCCATGAGTTATTTTAAAGCTATCAAAAGGTAGGTAACTTACAATAAGAAGAGGACAGGAAAGTTTATCTCTTCGAGGAAGAATGTGATCAAAAGCCCAGAGGAATAACTGATTCCTCCTACTATGGGCCCAGCAGAGGCTCTTTGAGGCAGATATGTGAGGTCAGCTGGAGCTCTGGGCCAGCCACCACACTCCCATCTGAGCGGGCAATATCCCAGAACATAAAGAAGGTGACTGTTGGTTGCCTTAATATTGACCGTGAGCTCCTAAGAGCATTAACCCATTCTTGACCTTCCAGGCACTTGGTCAGAGGCCTCCATCTGTGAGGATCCGACATCCTAATTCTTACAAGAGATCCAGAAAGACACAGAACGCTTCAAAACTCGTGCTCAATCCTGATTCCAGTTTCTTACAGGATTATATTTCTCAATGTGCTTTCTGATCAAATATCAGACACTGTGGGAATCGGCTCACTCTCCTCCGTAATCTGTCCTCAGGGTGACATCGAAAGGGCAGAAGGAAAGAATGAGTAATGTAATGAGTGCAAAAAGCTGTAGCGTGCAGAAGTTAAAGCTTGGCCTTTAGCAGAGAGTTTAATAGGGGCCCTTCTGACATTTGGGGCAGGTAATTCTTCGTCGTGGGAAGCTACGCTGGGATGTGGGATGGTCTCAGCATCCTGGGCATCGACCACCCAGATGCCAATACACCCTCCAAGTCAGGGTGATCCAAAAATGTCTTCCATACTGCCCAGTGCACCCCACTGTGCCCACCGAGAATGGGTGCTTTAGCATCTCTCCTGGATTCGAATCCCAGTTCTTCCATTTATTTGCTCTGTGGCTTATTTTCCTCATGTGCAAAATGGACCTTGTTGGAGGATTAAACCTGTAAGAACATATCATGTAGACCCTCAGTAAATGTTAACGATTATTATGATATAAATGACAGAGACTGCCTTAATCACATATGGAACGGTTAAAAAAAAAAAATTCCGTAACATGATATACGGTCTTCAAATGTGGAAGGTTTGGGACTGTCTGGCTTAAGTCAGACCCATTCACATTTGCCCTGGGTGGAAGATCTCATCGTTTGTCTTTGTCATTCACAGTGCCGGCCATCCCCCTGCCCCCCATCTCCCTTCTCTTGCCTCCCTTCCTGCCTTCTTCTCAAAGCCTGCATCCCTATTTTGCTCGTGGAGGACGGGAGCAGGCTGTTTTGCAGTTTGGAAGGGAAGAAGCAACACTTGGACACTTATGGGTTGCCTGGGGCAGAAGACTTCCTTGGACCCCTTTCAGACAGGTCACAGCAAGGCCCTTACCCTCCTGGGCCTCCAGCCCTTCCCCGGGGATCTCAGAAAGAGCCACACCATGGCAGTGAGCAACAGGGCAGGTTCCTACAGACTTATCTGGAGGGCCCTCGCTGGTTCTCCTAGAGATGCCTGGAAATTCGGAAGTGAGGGAGCGTCTTTTGGCAGGGAGCACATAGTGGAAGCAAATTGTGCTTTCCTTGGGGAATTCTGTCAGACTGCACCCCTCCCAGAGATGAAAGGAGCATCTGGGACTCCCACGAGCCCTGCATAATAGCTTGGAGAAAGTACAGTATACTTCAATTACACTGCTGGCTTCCGCATGCATCATAAAGTGAGACGATGAGGTAGCCGGGTCATTACAAGCAATGAGCAGAGATCTCCCTGCTCAGAATGTGGCCTGGGATCTGATAGGAATCTTCTTGGGCCCGCCGCTGTGGTGAGTGCCAGAAATTACCCGCAATGACTGACTGAAACCCAGAAGGAGGCCCTCGCTGGACTCCACTCACAAGCTCAGCATTGTTCAGAATGCGAAGTCATTGAGCAATTCTTGCCCGATTCCCCAACTTTGAAGATATCACAGAGACATAAGGAAGGCCCTGGAAAACTAAATATGCTCAGTTGGCAGAGAACAAGTCGTAACTGGTCAGAAAGACTTTTGTTTCACGGCATTTTCCTGTTCTGGGTCAAAATGGACACTTGGGGAGCATTTTGTGTCCTTGAGAGAAAGAGCTTAGGAAGGACACTTGCTAAAGTTTTAAAAAAGCTTCCCGGCTCAGTCAGTGCCTTTTATTATAGTGCCATCTATAGAAGAAGAAGAAGAGGGCGCCTGGGTGGCTCAGTTGGTTAAGCGACTGCCTTCGGCTCAGGTCATGATCCTGGAGTCCAGGGATCGAGTCCCACATCGGGCTCCCTGCTCAGCAGGGAGTCTGCTTCTCCCTCTGACCCTCCCCCTCTCATGTGCTCTCTCTCTCATTCTCTCTCTCAAATAAATAAATAAAATCTTTAAAAAAAAAAAAGAAGAAGAAGAAGAAGAATCTAGTAATAATGCCCACCACCCATTGGCTGCTGAGCGGCATGCCCCCAGCTATATTGAGCACATTTAAAACATCTCATGGCTCTGGGATGTGGGGCAGGTGAAGCAGGGGAGCACTGAGCAGCCGGACGGCCAGCTCGAGGCCCCAGGATGAGGCTGTCTCCCCAACTCCATGGTGTTGACTTTTGGTCACAATGAATAAATGCCCCAAGAAGAAAATATTGGCCACCTACACGTAAGTGACTGTTGAAGAACAGCCCATTCCAAACAACTCCCGTGTTCTGCCTTTTGGCACACCTGTGTTGTCACCGGGCCGACAGGCCCACCTCCTCCCCAGGCCATCTTTTTCACATCACTGAGGTTCGATGTTCTGGTATCGTTGCTAAACGGTTAGGTGACCACCCGTCCCGTCAGGAAGGGACAGAGACAGCCAGTGGGGGGAGCACACAAATTAGAGGAAAACATCTCCAAGCAAACTCTCTTCTCAAGAAATTGTACTTACTCAGCTGTAATGAGGTTTGTCTCTAAAACATATGCCTAGTCCAAAAGCCTGAGCTCATTTCAGGGCTGGAAATTGAACCGGGGGCTTAAACTTCACAAAATCTTGGTGAAACCACTCACAGTAAGTGTGCAGAAAGGAAACAGTATCCTTTTACCAAAAAGGGGGCTGAAACAAAAGGTCTTTATTTTATGAGTCTGGGAGAGTTCGTTTTATGTCATTAAGAAGCCCTAGATTCTGTTTTCACTTCGTGATACATGTTGATAGGTGTGCCTGGGGAGTTATTCTCCCAAAGGACGATACGCACTTTTCATACACTACATAAATATGAAGTCATTACAGTGGCCCCCTTGAGGGAGAGAGAGGATTCTGAATTGAGAGAGCAGGTAATCAGATGCCAAAGAAGAAAGGTAGAAGGCAACAGGGCAGGTCACCAGAAAGTGGTGGGAAACAAGATAGGGACCTGTTTACTAGAACGAAGGTATAGTCGGGGCTTGGGCTTCAGAAACAAGAGGAACCCAGTTTCTGGTACAAAGCTATCTGTTCAGAGCTGGGCAAGCCACAAGCTGATTTGGGGCTGAGCCACCCAGCCCCCTGCATGTAGGTTCTTAAATTCTTGAAGATTAGCAAGAGGACTGGTCTGGCTATTATGTCCTCTCCCTGGAATGGCCTTCCTCCCTTGGCTACCTGGCGAACTCATGCATTCTTTAAGACTCAGCCCAGTTGTCCAAGGGGACATTTCGTGTCCTGTGTCACTTAGTGCTATGGATTTCAGCTTGGCCACCTTCTCCCTCTTGATTCCTAGGCTGAGTTCACTGCATCCCTCCTTCGGGCCCCACGGCATTGTGTGCATGTTACGTTTCATTGTGATTGTTATTGTAGGAAAGCATTCTATCACATGGGTGTGGAATGGGAACTTTGAAGTCTGACCGGCCTTAGTTCGAATCATGGCTCCCCCACTTCCTGCCTGTACGGCTTAGAGAAGATGACTTAGGGACACCTCCATCTCTCCGTTTCCTCATCTGTAAAATGGGTTCATAAGTCGCTACCTGTGGCGTCCGGTTGTACTGAAGATTAAGTGAAACGATTGTTGCGAGTGAAATGAGACAATGCATGGAAGGCGCTTCGCGTCTGGCTAGCTGTAAGCAGGAGCTCAGGAGATCGTAGCTGGCACACTGCGGCTGCCCCTTTCAGGAAACCTGCCCCCGTTACCTCAGTTGACAGGGATAAAGTACCTGTAGCAGCAAAGAGCAGCCAACTGCCACCACCACCACCTAGTTGAACCGGAAGGTCCTTCAGGATGCAGCCATTGAGTTAACTGGCCTGGAGAAGCGCGCTCCACCCCAGAGAGGCTCCTTATGTGGGATAAGCAGTGGCCCAACCAAGCCTGGGACCCTCAGAGGGAGTGAGAGAGAGGGAGGCACTAAGCCGAAGCCACCAGTCGGAGGAAGAAGGGCAAGTCAGCTGCAGGAGCTGAGGGCACAGAAGCAAGGGAGTGCACTGAGCGACACAAAGCAGGGGGCCCCTGAGGCTTGCTGCCGCCACTGCTGGAAGGCTGGGATCTTAGACTCAAAGTTGGAGTCACTTCCCCTAGGCCACAAAGCATGACATTCCAGAGAATGGGGTTTTATTAACAATTGTTAATATTTATTGTCTCCTATATATTACTTCCTTTAATCCTTTCAAGAACCTCCCCCCCCCAAACCATGAGCTGAGTGCAATCATGACACCCATTTTAGAAGAGACACAAAGAAGCCCATGAACTTGCCCAAGGCTACACAGCTAATAAAGGATGGAGGAGGGCGTCCCTATCTCGATCTTTCTGATTCCGAAGCCTGTTTTCCCCCAGCCCCACATTCTCCTCCCTGTCTGAGTCCTTCACTTTCCTTTCTCACAAACCAGCCATCTTCAGTCCTCATTAATCTCACTTATGAGATAAACCCTTGTAAGGAAAAATATAAAGGATTTATTCTCTTTCTGGAACTCCCCTTGATGATTCAACATTAGAGGTGAAATTTTTCAAATGCTTTTGCCATCTCCGTGATAAAATCATCCATGGTCCTTTTCAGTTTCATTTATTTATCCCACATTCTGTCCTTATTGGAGGGAAGGGAGTGGAGAACAGATGCCCACCGCCTGTCATGATGGTGCAGAGCTAAGGTCAGTCTCCCCAGCCACTTTAGCCCTGGTTGATCTTAACTCTCACCAATCAGAGAGCAAGTTTCTCTTCCAGGAGCCGAGCTGTGAGCTGTCTTGGGGCATTAGGTCTCTTCATGCATTATTCATCAAGCGAGGCTCCAAACTTGAGAAAAACTTCTGTGCCTCTGGCTGGCCCGCTCACCCACCCAGAGCTTAGCGTTCACTGGCCAACCTCATCATTAGGAGATTTTGAAAAAAGACAGAATTGTGAAGGACTCCCCTCCCCTCCTTGCAAGGGGCTGTCGGAGCTCTCCTTAGAGCGTGGACTAAAGCCCAGGAAAGGGGGTGGGGAGAGGCCTGGCATACTCTGATTTGCATGACAAAAAGTCCAAGGTTAAGTGCTACTGAGGGCCTGGCTTCCAGCCAAGAGAAAACCCTGGCCTGGAAGGATGACCGGGAAGGAGCAGGGTGTCATTGAAATTTGCCTGGTGAATGCAGGCAAGATGGGTCTGGGGCCCTCACACCCTCACACCCACCTCAAGTCTGAAAACCAGAGCAGACATGAGTGTTGCATTATATAGTTCTTAACTCAGTCAACTTCTACTTTCTACTTCTGCTTTTGCCTGGGCTTTGTTTTGAAGCTGTCTGAGGTATTAGGAGCCCCCAGAACGCTTGTGTTCAAGAATGATCAACACAGATAAAGCTGGGTTTGCAGTTAGATACCATTTGCAGTTTGCAGTTAGATACCATTTTGGGTTCCTCTTGAATTCATCGTCCAAGACACAAAAACTTTATGTTAAGAGATTTTATCTGCATATATGCCTACATTCATATGCATGTATATGTACATATATGTAGGCATACATATGTATTACAGATTTCTTTTAAAAGGAAAAAAAAGCACAACTGTTTCCTAGTTCCTCATAATCCTCTGTTTTGGGGGAAGCTAAATGAGGACATGACATCATGCTGAGAGAGGGAAAGAAATCTGAAGAAACCAACTTCTGTACTGTTTTTCAGGTTTTACATTGAGAGCATATCGTTTTTAAAGGATAAAACCACAGTGGAGCTGTTTTTCCTGAACGCAAAGTCCTGTGTGCACAAGGTAAGATGCCCCATTTGTTATATTCAGTGAATGACTCCAGACTGACTGGAGTAGGGGGGGCAATGGTATTGCCTAGACTTTCATGTTCAAACAAAGAAAAATGGCCATAATCTTTCTCACTGCCATAAAAAAATACAAATAAATTTAAATGAAAGCCAGCTCTTCTCAAATTCTGAGTGAGAAAGACAGCCATCTGCAGGGAACTCACGCTCACAGACAATTACCATGGCCTTAAAGGCAGCTCGTACTCCACACAGAATATTCCAGAAAGACACAAAGGTGGATTAGTCAGATTGTGATTGAAACCTCAAAAAAAGTCATACTGGAAATCTTGTTTCATAGAGTATGCCCTACATCTCTCATAATTCAAAACCAATCTTATTTAGGGGCCTCTGCTCAGAGCCACATGTTTTAAAGCAGTGTCTCCATTATCTGTGGTGAGGGACAGGTTTTTCCACTTTATTGTTTTTTATTTGTATCCAATCTTTGGAGGACACACTGCTTTTGTAAAATACAGTAAACATGAATTGCTAGAGAAATGATCCCATGCCCGGATGTCAAATTGCTATAAAGCATTCTCAATTTTGATCTTACCTCCTTGCAGACTATCATTGTGTTCAAGGTCCTCTACTCTGGCCTCCTCAAACCACACCTTGGCCAAGGCAGGGAGTCTGCGAACCTAGATATGTTCATCTGGAACGAACTTCTCCATTCTAGGTTATAGTCTCAGTATTCAGGATCTCAGAGCCCCTGCCCACTTCCAGGGCCAGTGGGAGCCCCTTCTGTCCAGATACATCACCCCAAATCTGAGGGGTGCCCAGGATTGCCTGGCCTAGAAAGATAAGGGGGGCAGACTATATCTGGGTTAGGGAACTTACACTGGTACATTTCCCTTAGGCCCCCAAAATATTAAGGGTGGCTCACTGCACACACACACACAGAATTAATTGATTAAAGACTCAGACCGGGCAGAGTTTTTGTTGGATTTTTTTGAACAGCTGTATTGAGAAATAATTGACCGCACGTGTTTAAAGTATACAGTTTTGTAAGTTTTAACATATATAGTAGCCATGAAATGATCACCAAAATCAAGATAGTGAATATACCCAGCAACTGCACATCTCCTTTTCCCACAGTGGAGCAGTTTACATTTTCTAGAGTTGTATATAGGTAGAATCATATAGTAGATGATGTTTTTGTTTACTTTCCTTTTTTTAAGATTTTATTTATTTATTAGAGAGAGAGAGCATGAGCGGGGGCGGGAGGGGCAGAGGGAGAAGGAAAAGCAGACTTCCTGCTGAGCGGGGAGCTCAATCCCAGGACCCCAGGATTGTGACCTGAGCCAAAGGCAGATGCTTAACCGACTGAGCCAGCCAGGTGCCCCATCTTTTTGTCTTCTTTCAATGAGCATAATTATTTTGAGATTCTATCTGTGTTGTTGCATGTATCAGTAGCCCATTCCTTTTTATTGCTGAAGTATCCCATTGTATGGATGTACCTTAAATTGTTTTTCAATTCCCCTGTGGGTTTTTCTCCATTTTTTTCGAGCTTTACTGGGATATAATTGACATATAACACTCTGTAAATTTAAGGAGTACGATAGGATGATTTGATACACGGATATGTTGTGAAATGATCCATTCACCTGTTGATGGACATTTGGTTGTACCAGTTTGGGGACTATTACAAATAAAAATGCAATGAACATTCATGTACAAGTCATTGTGTATAAACATACTTTCTTTTTTCTTGAGTAAATACCTGGGAGCAGAATGGCTGGATCATATGGTAGATATGCTTAATTTTTTAAGGTGCTGCCAAACTGTTTTCCAAAGTGGTTTTCAAAAATCAGTTGTTCATATATGCATGAGTTTATTTCTGGACTCTGTATTTTGTTTCATTGATCTATTTGTCAACCTTTTTGCCAATAACACACTGTTTTGATTACTATAGCTTTAGAATATGTCTTGAAATCAGAACAAGCTCTAGCATTGTTCTTTTTCAACATTGTTTTATTCTGTTTTCTTGCATTTCCATATAAATTTTAGAATCAACTTGTTAATTTAAAAAAAAAAAAAGAACAAAACAAAACAGAAAAACACCTGATGAGATTTTCATTAGGATTGCACTGAATCTATAGACCAATGTAGAAAGAATTGACAACTTAGCAGTATGGAGTCATCAGACCCAGGACACAAGGTGTAATCTCCATTTATTTCAGTCATCTTTAATTTCTCTCAGCAGTATTTATAGTTTTCGGCATACAGGTCTTTTGTCAGATTTGTCCCTAAATCTTCCCTATTATTTGATACAATTGTGAATGGTATCTTTGTGAATGGTATCTTTTTATTTCAATTTCTGAGAGTTCATTAATAGTATATAGAAATACAATTGATTTTTGTATATTGCTCTTGAATCCTGCAACCTTCCTAAACTCATTTATCATTTTTGGTAGCTTTTTTTGTAGATTCTACCGGATTTTCTTTATAGATGTTTGTGGCATCTGCTAATAAAGATAGTTTTACTTCTTCCTTTCTAGTATGCCTGCTTTTTTATTAGTTGTCAAATTTGTAGACATAGTTGTTCAAAATATTTCCTTATCGCCCTCTTAACATGTGGTCTAGAGGGCTGTTACCTCTTTTGATCCTGATATTAATAATTGGTGCCTTTCTCTTTTTTTTCTAATTAGTCTGGCTAAAAGTTGATCGCTCTTGAGCTTCTCAAAGAACTAGCTTTTGGTTTCAGTGATTTTCTCTGTTGTTTTTCTGGTTTCTATTTCATTGACTTCTGCTATGATCTTTATTATCTTTGCCTTTTAACTTCATTATTTACTTTCTTCCTTTTTCTTTGGGATTCATTTGTTCTTCTTATTCTAGCTCCTTAAGATAGAAACTGAGATCACTGTTAAAGATGTTATTTTCTTTTTTTTTTTTTAATTTTTTTATTGTTATGTTAATCCCCATACATTACATCATTAGTTTTAGATATAGTGTTCCATGATTCATTGTTTGTGCATAACACCCAGTGCTCCATGCAGAACGTGCCCTCCTCAATACCCATCACCAGGCTAACCCATCCTCCCAACCCCCTCCCCTCTAGAACCCTCAGTTTGTTTTTCAGAGTCCATCGTCTCTCATGGTTCTTCTCCCCCTCCGATTTCCCCCCCTTCATTCTTCCCCTCCTGCTACATTCTTCTTCTTCTTTTTTTCTTTCTTAACATATATTGCATTATTTGTTTCAGAGGTACAGATCTGAGATTCAACAGTCTTGCACAATTCACAGCGCTTACCAGAACACATACCCTCCCCAGTGTCCAGTCACCCCATCCCTCCCACCCCCCCCACTCCAGCAACCCTCAGTTTGTTTCCTGAGATTAAGAATTCCTCATATCAGTGAGGTCATATGATACATGTCTTTCTCTGTTTGACTTATTTCGCTCAGCATAATACCCTCCAGTTCCATCCACGTCGTTGCAAATGGCAAGATCTTATTCCTTTTGATGGCTGCATAATATTCCATTGTATATATATACCACATCTTCTTTATCCATTCATCTGTTGATGGACATCTTGGCTCTTTCCACAGTTTGGCTATTGTGGACATTGCTGCTATAAACATCGGGGTGCACGTAGCCTTTCGGGTCCCTACTTTTGTATCTTTGGGGTAAATACCCAGGAGTGCAATTGCTGGATCATATGGTAGCTCTATTTTCAACTTTTTGAGGAACCTCCATACTGTTTTCCAGAGTGGCTGCACCAGCTTGCATTCCCACCAACAGTGTAGGAGGGTTCCCCTTTCTCCGCATCCCCGCCAACAAAAGATGTTATTTTCTAATACAGGCATTTAGTATATAAAATTTCCCCCTAAGTACTGATTTTGTAGTATCCCACAGATTCTCATATGTTGTGTTTTCATTTTTATTTACTTCAAAAGATTTCCAAATTCCTCTTTCATATATCTTCGATGGCCTCTTGTTATTTAGAAGAGTACAGTTTGGTTTCCAAATATTTGGGGAATTTTTTAGAGCTCTTTCTGTTATTTATTTCTAATATAATCCCACTGTGGTCAGAGAACACACTTTGTAGGAATTAAATTCTTTTAAATTTATTGAGACTTGTTTTATGGCCCAGAATATGTTCCATCTTGGCAAGTGATCCATGTACACTTGGGAAGAATGTGTATTCTGCTGTCCCTGTGTGGAATGTTCTGTGAATTTTATCACTGCTTTTGATTACGAGGTGCGTTGGTATAGCTTTCTTTATGGTTCTTATGATTGGTGTTTATTGAGCATTTTGGACTTGTGGGTTTATAGTTTTCATCAATTTTGGAAATATCTTAGCCATTTCTTTAAGATTTTATTTATTTCTTAAAGAGAGAGAGAGCATGAATGGGAGAGAGAGAAGCAGACTCCCTGCTGAGCAGGGACCCTCACTGGCCCCGGGGCTCCATCCTAGGACCCTGAGATCATGACCTGAGCCAAAGTCAGACACTTAATCGACTGAGCTACCCAGGCACCCCTATCTTAGCCATTTTTAAAATTTATTTCTAATTTAATCCCACTACAGTCAGAGAACACACTTTATATGAATTAAATCCTTTTTAATTTATTGAGACTTGTTTCATGACCCAGAATATGCCATAGTTTTAATTAGCTAGACTTGGTTGGTAGTATTGTTCAAGTGAACTGTATCTTGTTGATTGTCCGTTTACTTCTTGTATCAGGTATTGACAGAGGGGTACTGAAATCTCTAGCTATTACTATGAACGTTTCTATTTCTTTTTGCAAGTTGACCTAGTTAAAATATCAGTTTTGTTTCATGCATTTCAAAGCTCTGTTATTAGGGCATAAAGACTTAGAATTGCTATGTCCTCTTGATTATCATTATAAAATGATCCTCTTTATCTTGGTAATATTCTTTTTCCTGAAGTCTGCTTTGTTTGATATTATAGTTTCTTCTATTAGTGTTATCATGGTAAATCTTTTCTCATCCTTTTAAACTATTTGTATCTGTATATTTGAAGTGCGTTTTTTGTAGACAACATATAATTGCATCTTGATTTTTTTTTTTTTTTAAAGATTTTATTTATTTATTTGAGAGAGAGAATGAGATAGAGCATGAGAGGGTCAGAGGGAGAAGCAGACTCCCTACCAAGCAGGGAGCCTGATGTGGGACTCGATCCCGGGACTCCAGGATCATGACCTGAGCCGAAGGCAGTTGCTTAACCAACTGAGCCACCCAGGCGCCCGCATCTTGATTTTTTAATGCATTTTGGCAATCTCTGTATTTTAACTGGTTATATATATACTATTTACATGTGGTGTGATTTTTTATATAGTTAAGTCTATCATCTTCCTAGTTGTTTTCTGTTTGTCCCATCTGTTATTTTTTCCTTTCTCTGCCTTCTTTTGGATTTATTTTGCATTGTATGATTCCATTTTACCTCTTTTGTTGGATTATTAGCTATAACTCTTTTTCTTGTTATTTCCATGGTTGTTTTAGGGTTTATGGTATACATCTTTTTTTTTTTTTTAAGATTTATTTATTTATTATTTTAGAGGGGGGGTGCAGGGGGAGGGGCAGAACAGAGGGAAAGAGAGAACCTCAAGCCGACTCCCCACTGAGAGCAGAGCCTGACAGGGGGCTCAACCCCACAACCCTGAGACCATGACCTGAGCTGAAATCAAGAGTCTGAAGCTTAGGGGCGCATGGGTGGCTCAGTCAGTTAAGCATCTGCCTTTGGCTCAGGTCATGATCCCAGAGTCCTGGGATCAAGTCCCACATTGGGCTCCTTGCTCAGTGGGGAGCCTGCTTCTCCCTCTGCTGCTCCCCCTGCTTGTGTGTGCGCTTTCGCTTTCTCTCTCTCTCAAAAATGAATAAATAAAATCTCAAAAAAAAGAAAAAAAGCCACCCAGGCACCCCTATGGTATACATCTTTAACTTATTACGTCTACCTTCAAGTGACATAATACCATTCACATGTAGTGCGAGAACCTTACAATAGTATATTTCTCTCTCCCCCCATCAGCTTTTATGCTATCACTGCCATATATTTTACTTTTTGATATGTTATAGATGCACACAACATTGTTGTTTTTGTGTAAGCACTTGATATTTCTGCCTGCTTTTAAGATTTTCTTTTTATCAGTGCTTTTGATTATGAGGTGCTATGGTATAGTTTTCTTCATGTTTCTTCTTTTTTGGTATTTATTGAGCATCTTGGACTTGTGAGTTTATAGTTTTCATCAGTTTTCGAAATATCTCAGCCATTTTATCTTCAAATATTTTCTCCTATTCCCACCATGGCTCCTTTGCAAACTCCAGTTACACATATACTGGGCAATCTGAAGTTATCCCACAGCCCAGTCATGCTCTCTTCTTTTCATTTAGTTATTTTTGTGTGTATGCTTCATTTTGGATAGTTTCTATTGCTCTGTCTTCAATTTGTATTTTTTCTTTTGCAATCTAATCTGCCATTGGTCTCATCCAGTATATTGAGTTTTTATCTTTAGAAGTCTGATTTGGTGGGGCACCTGGGTGGCTCAGTCAGTTAAGCATCTGCCTTGGGCTCAAGTCATGATCCCGGGGTCCTGGGATCCAGCCCCACGTCAGGCTCCCTGCTCAGTGGGGAGCCTGCTTCTCCCTTTCCCTCTGCTATGCTCTCTCTCTCTCTCTGTCAAATAAATAAATAAAAATTTAAAAAAGAAGTTTATTTGGATAATTTTTATATCTTCCGTGTGGCTACTTAATTTTTTTGAATATATGAGATACAGTTATAATAATTGTTTCAAAGCCTTTCTCTGCTTATTCTAATATCTGTGTCAAATCTGGTAGGTTTTGACTGATTATGGGTCATGTTTTCCTGCCTACTTTGTATGCCTGATAATATTTGAATGGATGCTGGACATTGTTTAACTTTTTGGGTGCTGCATATTTTTATATTCCTGTAAATATTCTTGACAGTTGTATTGGAATAAAAGTTAATTACTTAGATGCATTTTGACTTTTTTCAAGTCTTAGTTTTATGATTTGTTAGGCTGGCCTAGAGCAGTGCTCACTCTAGAACTAATTATTCCCGATTACTGAGGTAAGACCTTCCTAAGTAGTCTACTCAATGACCCATGAATTATGAGTTTTTTCTGTGGGAACCAGCTCTGTGTGAGGACCAGGTACTCTTCCCCTCATCTTCTTGGATACTTCTTTCCCCAGCCTTGGGCAGTCTCTTTCCATGCATGCAATAATCAGTACTCTGCATATCTTCAGGATTCTCTCTGTGAAGCTCTCCTTTCTCTGGCACTCTGTTCTGCAAATTCTATCCATTTTGGTCTCCCCAGTCTCTCAACTCTGTCTCCTCAACTCAGAGAGTCCACCATGCTCCATCTGTGTAACACCTTCACAGCCTAGAAACATTCTCATGGCAGGTAGTGGGGGCAGTCATGGGGTTCACCTCATTCAAGGTTCACTGTCCTTTGTTGTCTTTTATTCAGTGTTTTAATAATTTTGTTTCATATTTATTGGCTGGTTTTTTTAAGTTTTTTGGTTACAGTTTTGTCTGTTTGTTTATATTTGGTGAGAAGGTAAATCCGGTCCCTGTTAATCCATCATGGCTAGAAGCAGAAGTATTCAAATCAGAGTTTTTGGTTAATTCTTTGGAGAAAGTAAAAGGTCTTCAGCACCAAACACTTTATTATAGCCTCTCTTTGTTGAGACTTGAGCTTCCTTAAGAACTCCAAGTGTTGACTGATAAGTAGATACCTATATAGCAAATGCAGCCTTTACTGAGTGAGGAGAAAACATTTCATAAACCACGGTTGGTCATCATCTCCTGTGGGGAAAGTACAATTACCGCTTGTTATATTTTTCACTACCTAGCTGGCCATGGTCCATTGAAACAGTTTCCTTGATTGCTTCTTTGCTCTCTTGCTATGTAAATAAAGATACAATGCAAATTTTAACTCATGATATTTCTCTTGTAGCTTTGTATGCTCAATTCTGTTGGTCTTGAGGAAGTACTGAAAAATCGAGTTCTTTTAACTTCCACTCCTTCTTATGAATGTCAGTTCTTGAGACATCCTTTCTAAATGGGAGTGTTTTGTGACTTGTCAAAGAATTTAGAACTTTTACAAAATATAGTATTGTTAGGCACTATGACCTATGAATATTATTGCAATAAATTTTTAAATTCAGTTGTAAGAATTTAGAGTTGAATATTTTCTATCTAAGTAATATGCAGATGGCTAGTAACAAACAGTCCCAAGAGATGTTACAGGATCCTGTAAATGATAAGATAATGGGATCAGGTAGGTGTGTGGTAAAGCATCTTTCAAGTAATTTCTAAGATATATGATAATTTAAGAACATCACACATAGGGAATATCATCTGAATCATGGACACAGGAATAAATAAGTTTTATGAGAACATAGTCTCAGCTATAGAATACACGTAGGTGGTTTACTGATTGGTGAAGATCAGTCACTGATGTGATAGCTGCTATTAATTTAGGGCTCAGTGCTGGATATGAGAGTGAATGGGGCTTCCTTCCAAACTGTGCTGAGAACATGCTTCCCATCAGTGATGTGTTCAGCACCTCTAATCATCCACTACCCACACTTCTTTCTCTCTGCCAGATAGCTGTCCCCGTCTCCCAACTCCTTCCTTCCATTGAAGACAGGAACATATAGGCAGGGAAAGAGAGCTCTTATCTGCAGATACTGACAAAGCCACAATATCTCTTTGCATGCTTGGTTAGTAAGAAATATGACTTGTGATAAAGTTTCATATAGTGTCTAAAGCTCTGCATAGCTACGTAAATGTGGATTCATATTTTAAAAATTCACTCCTGTGAGTATGTCATTTGAAACACTGGGTGGTTCCCAATGGTTCTGTAAATATCATTGCCCATACTATATAGCAAAGAAGCCACTAGTAGCTTTGTGTTGAAAGAAATATTGGACCTCATTTTTGAGTTTGGGTATCCTGGAAGAGTCTAAAAAAGGGAAAGAGATTTTTCACTTTTGTTTACTCCAAAGCAAATCCCCATGTACACAGTGTGGTACGAATTGGGCATTCAATGAATTGTTGTAGACCAATGCAATAAATGAATGGATGCTGTTGATGATGAACGCTTGTTTCCCAAGAAGCCCAGAAATAAACAAAACAGCTTGTCTATTATATCACATGACTAGCATTAACTATGAAATGTATATAAAGTTACTGAGAAACTAAACATCTACAATGCTTAAAAATTCATTTTCCAGGTATTACTGAATATCATTTAGCAATGCTATGGTAACTCTAATTACAATTTTCAGCAAAAAAATGAGTAAGAATGATCCTATCAGGGAGAAAATTCAATGTATAGTCTAATACTTTCTTTTTAAGAAGTCAAAAACCGATTGTATTTTTCTCTAGTTATTGTAGATATCAATTAAATGTCAATAGTAATCTTACAGAAAACTGGTTCTGGTCGACTTCAGTTACAAAGCCATTGGTATGTAGGCCAAAGTCAACCATGGCTAGAACTGAGTACATAAGAGAGTATTTATTTAGCAGTACTTTCCTTTTTGTGCCTGCTTCTTGCCAGCACCATTTGAGGCTGTTTATAACTGGAAATGCTCTGAGGATTTCTTGATTTTTCTCCTTGCCTTGCTGAGCCATTTTTTCCCATTTCAGAATTATCTGGTGAGATTGGGGCAGCATTTCTCATTGTGTGACCTTTGACTACTTTTATCAGATTTACAACAAATGCTCATTTTTAATGAGCAAGCTCTTGCCTTCTTGCCCCTCTCCAGACCACAGAGTCGGAATTGAGGAGAGAGATGGAAAGCAGCCTTTTCAACAAGGTTCTTTGGTCATATTCCTGAGCCCTTTAGTTGAAGAATCACTGGGTTTTCTGGGTGTTAAACAAGCAGAATGTTTAAATATGGGTTGAACCTGGCTTTGAGACATACGAATCAAGGTCCAGAGACAACTGTAGAAAGATGCCTTTTCATTTCTCTTCTTCTTTCCTGGCAGTTAAAATAGGAAAGACATTTCCCCCTTAAGAATGGGAGAGCAGAGGAAGGTATGAAATTGCTTTCCAGCTCTGAGACTAATTGGAAGGAAAGAAATGTTTGCAGAGCCTTTTCTGTACATTCTTATGTGTGTGCCGGTACTATGCTAAGTGGTACACATTTCACTGCATTTGATTCTCACTCTAGCCCACGAAGAAGAAAATGTGTGATCCCCTTTTAGAAATAAAAGAACAGCAGCCCAGGTGGGTTAAGTTGTTTGCTTAACATCACAGAGCGAGATGGGAAAAGTATCCTTAGAAAATGATACCAGCAAGACACTGGGGCCCATAAAAGCACCTCTCATTTGTCTCTGCTTTTCTTTGATCATTGCTCCAGGGAAATAGAATTGTCCTCCATAACTTAGACCTCGGGGGCTATTGTTACAGGGTGGGCAGGTCACAGCCCCTAATGAGTACTGAATACATATAATTTGCTAGGTGCTTACTGCGTATATTCATTCATTTAGTTCTCCAAACCTTACCTAAGTTTTATTATTTTCCCCCATTTTACAGGTGGGAATACTGAGGTAGAGAGGTTAAGTAACGTACAGAAGGTCACATAGCTAATAAGTGGAGGAGCCAGGACTCGTCCCAGGCAGTATGATGCCAGAATCTAGGACTTTAACCATTACATACACTGCTTCTGGATGGATGAGGGTTGTCTGTCCCCTCCCCACGGGGGAGGCGGATCTGAGTCATCTGAAGTTTCAGCTCCTTCTTTCCCTCATTCCGAACTGTGTTGTACATACTCATGGTCTTAGCCCGTGGTGGTATAGATGCCCCTGGACACCAGGAGCCAAATGCCTTCCACAGGCTGGGCTGGGCGACAAAGCACGCATCTCCTTTCCGAAGCGCATGAGCACTCATGGAGGAACAGAACCTACCAGAAAGCTACAAACGGCCCCGTGTGGGTCAAGTGTTCCCCGGGAGAGTGCTGGTGTCTGAGTCGTCGGTCAGGTGAGGGCTCTTTGAACCTGTTTGGCTTCCTTGGTGAGAATGCAGAGGGGCACACCTTGCCTTTGCAAAACAACCACCTGTGCCAGGTGGCAATGATGTGGAAATTCCGAAACTGATACTGGGGAACCCTGGCAGTGCTCAGCATGTGGACAGCGGTCCACCTTGGGCAGCCTGTTGCCTGCTAGGAGAGAAGGCTGAATGCCCAAACAGGACTGCAGGTGTGGCCCTGGTTACCATTTCTGGAGGCCTCCGTGACCACGTCTGACTTTAGTCATCAATGCACATTGATGACCACCACCCCTTTTTTAAAATCAGTGATTTGAAGACGTGCTTAGAAAATTAAAATAGTGTTGGCCACCTTGTCTCTTTTGCTGTGTATAAAATTTTTATAAGGAAAAGGCAAAGCAAGTGGGGTTCAGGAGGTGCTCTGTGGGGGAAATCATGCACATGAACGAGGATGGCAGCTCGACCTCCCTGAGAGCTCCCCAAGCAGCAGGCCTTGATTTCTTTCTTTTAGTAGCTCATTTAATCCTCTCAATAACTGATAGTGTTGTTTATTATTGCTTTAACAAATGAGGAAATGGAAACATAAGTAAGTTAAACAAGTTGGCCGTGGTTAAATTTCTCATTAGTAATGGAGTAATCGCTAGGCAGCCTAGCTCCAGAAACCATAGTATTTGCCTTTCATTCATTCATTCATTCATTCATTCAGTAAAAATTTACTGCGTTCCTATTTAGGGCCAGCATTTCTGATGAGAGCTACCTTATCGGTATTCTAGCACTAGTACCTTCCCATGGCCTGTCCTAAGTCTTAAGGATTCTTTCATTTGTACATTTGTGTGTAGATGTGTGTTGTGTTTACTTTAAAGGCAATACATATGATGGTACTTTCTAGGACATAATGTTTCTGAAAGATGCCAGGGACCGGAAAGTCTGTGCATACCCAGAATTCATTGATGCATCTTGTTACTCCTTCATAATAATATAAAAAGCAGGGTGAGACATTTTCCTAACTCTGCAATACAAGAAATCTCACAAACAGAATTAGGAATCTGTAATCACCCGCACACACAGAATACTGTACTTTAAATCTACAGCTCAGGGTGCCCGGGTGTGGCGCAGTTGGTTAAACGTCAGACTCTTGGTTTTGGCTCAGGTTGTGATCTCAGGGTCTTGAGATCGAGCCCTGCGTAGGGCTCTGTGATCAGTATAGAGTCTGCTTAAGACTCTCTCTACCCCTCTCGCCCCCTCCCTTTCCCTCCCTTACACACATACTCTGTCTCCCTCAAATAAATAAATGAGTTTTAAAAAAAAAATAAATCTGCAGCTCAAGAATCTATCTCATGATCTTAAGCTATTTTCTTACCAAAAAGAGTTTAAGAAACTTTGAATAGTAGACCACTTTCTTGGAAATTCACCACATGCTTTGAACATGTTCAAGACTTCAAGAAGTTCTTCAATATGCAAACATATGATTTTGTTTAACCCGATATTGTCCAAACTTACTTGCATATGAAATTTTTCTTTCAAGCGATATTTATTAATGGACTGCTGACCACACTTGTGAAAATGCCATTGTGGATATATACTATACCGTTAAATAATAAAGCAGAAAGTGACAACTGTAAGCCTGTGTTAGATCTGACCACAGGATAGAACCTAGGTCTGTTCTGATTCTTTAAACAAAAAATCTTTGGATTCAGTCAAGAGACGTGATCTGGGTACTAAGCCAGTTAGGACTTCCTCTGCTCCAGGCTGAGCAGGAGGATATACCATACCAAAAAGGAGCAGACATTGGCTCAGGAATGCCCTAACAGATTTCACTATGTTCCCTTTTCTTTTCTCAAAAGCTCTCATCTCTTTGTACCTCGAATAATGTAGAAACACAAAAGAGCCAAACATTAGTAATCCTATTAAAAATTAGTTATTGCAAGACTATCCAATCATGTTTATTCTTATCCTCCCTCTAGCCCCATTTCTTGACTGAGACCTTATTATATGTGCCCTTTCATTAGTAGACTTGGCGAGAGCCTCAGCCCAGCATCCCTAAAACACGCTCTTACCCCACTTAGAGTGATAGAGCATATTGCATGATGGTCTTAGAATCTGAATGCCATTTGCATTTAAGTGTGTGAACCTGGAGGCACCAAAGCTCTTTTCAAAGCCCACGTGGCTTTCGAGGGCAGTCTGGCCATGTCCATTAAAAGTAAGAACATGTCTTTTCACCCAGTTGTCCACCAATTTTAGGAATAATCCCATGGAAGATGTTACTGAAATATGAAAAGATAAATATAAAAAGATCTTAAATAATTGTTTCTAATAGTAGGAAACTGGAAACTGCCAAAATACACTTCAACAGGGCTTAGTTAAATCAAGGACAACTCATACATGTGATAGGCTCCTGTGTGGCCATCAAAGAGGAGGGCAGCCCTGCTCTGCTCGACTGACATGGAAATATGTCCAAACTACCTTGTCACGTTTAAAAAGAATCAAGTTACAGAACAGTAAATATACTGTGATTGTTGTTAACTTTATTATTTACTTTTATGCATATAAAATGGAGTTTATACATAAGGAAAAACAGAAGAAAGTATGGCATAGCCTAAATTTCTATTATCTCTGGGAGTGAAGTTGTGGAACTTTTGTTCCCTAAGACATGCTTTTATAATTTTTTTTAACAAGAAGCTTGAATTATTTTAAATTAAAAAAAGTAAAGACAAAAGCAATCAGCGTAGTCACTGAACTTTCCTCTTTAAAGCTGTGTGAAGAGAATAAAAACATTTTGCTTATCACTTTCCCTCTATTAGAAAAACGCCCAGTCACCTTTCTCACTGGGCAAAGTTGATGGAAGTTGAAGATTCCTAATTGCTTTATCTAGAAAAGCAAAAGGTCTACTCTTAAAGACAATGGGTAGAGTGGTGGTTTTTTTCCCAATTGTAAAAGTAATACTTGGCCATTGTAGAAAATTTAGAAAATACAGGAAAAAAAAGGGGGGGGGGGATTGATTCATATGCCTAATACTGGGGCATTAATTGTATTATCTTGCCATATTTCTTTCCTTTGAGCATAGATTTTTCTTGGTTGAGATCACTTGCTGCCTACATTTTACATTTTGTTAGATTTTCAACTTTTTATGTATGTTGAGGCTGCTTTAATCTTATCTGGCCCACTTTTCTCCCTCTCTTCTTTATGTTCTTATGTTTGGAGAGTAAGTGTGCAGCATGGGGAAGGAGTACAGGGATACCTTGCCATTACACATTTTTATTTCATTAAATATAAACTCACACATGGAGGATAGGGGCCAGATTTTCTTTATGTCAGAACCTCTAGAACCTTCTCAAGTAAAAGGTTGTTAAACAGACGAATAAGTGAATGAGTGAATGATTAAAGAATGAACAACTGGAGAGCCCGGTTGAGGCATTTTAGGAAGTGAAATCGACAAGACTCTGCACCTCGCCAGTCTCCACTGCCCCCCACCCCCGCCCGCCGCCTACAGGGGCGGTGGAACACGGTGACTCTGCAACCAGGCACCCTTGGCTCAAAAACACGGCCTTGGCTTTCACCTGGGCACGGTACTTATATTTTTAAGCCTCGATTTAACTGTTAAAACAGGGGCAGGAGTAGTACCTGCCTCAATGGGTAGGTTAACATATGCGAAGCATATAGAACAGGGTCTGGAACGCTGTTTTGCTGTTCGCAGTTTTGCTCTTCTTACTGCTGCCATTCCGTATCAGACCCTTAGGAGGACACACAAGCTCTGGATTTAGTACTGGGGCCTCTTCCCACACTCACCCTGTGGTCAAACTGAAATAACTCCTCGTTCCCTGACCATCCCGGCCTTTGCCTTTTTAAATATACTTAGCCTGCTGAATGTCTTTTTCTCTTTTATGTTCTTGTTTCCCTGCTGGCTGCCTTTCTCCCTCCCTTCCTTTCCCTCTGGCAAATATTCCGCTTATCCTCCAGAAATCAGCTCCAGCCCCTGCCCCTGGAGCAATGCTCGCCTTATGCACCATCACCAGCGTCCTACAGGAGCTCCAAAATAGCCTTTACATGCTTCTCCTAACTCTCCGCCCATCGTGTCGAATTGTTTGTTCGTGTATCTGCCGCCCACGACCAGAGACCAGACTACGTCCTTGGGACCGGGTCAGCCCTTGTTCATGCTATGGCCCAATCACTGGCACAGAGCCTGGCCTACGCTAGAGGCCCTCAGTAAATAGTGGTCAAGTGAGGAAAGTAAATGGAGTTTACACTAGCAACTGCATTGATCAATCTTTCAAAATGGGCTTGTGAAAAGATCAAGCTAAATCGAAAATCAGTTCTGAGTAACAACCATAAAATTAGACTTTTTCAGCTTTCAATCATCTTATTTTGTTTTCACTACTTAAGATGGAGTTACTGCTCCTAAATTCAATTTTCCTGCGTTGGTGCCGCACTTGTAACCTTGAAATTTAATATACTGAACTTACTGGAATACAATTTGGACATTCCACGATCAGATTTGTAAAGCACGGGCGTCTCAGCATATGTACTGTAACCTTTGTTGCTATATTCACTGTAAGTACCTGTGGAGACATTCAGGAGAATCACTGTAAAATCAGCTACAAGGATAGGTGGACACACTTCTCTGCTCTTCAATTCAAACATCTTCTCTTGGAATTCCAAGGAAATAAGTCATCAACTTTTGATAGCCTCTGGGACAGAGGAGCATTGAGAGTATATGCAGAGGGAATCCAGTTAATCCTAAAACCTCATGTTAGCTGAGTCTTCTGGCATTTTCTCCCACCCACACATTCAACCATACTACCCTGGATATCATTGACTTTTCTTTTTCCTTCTTACTAGAGCCAAAGTTACCATAGAAGCAACAAAAAAGCAGGGATGGGAGAAACATTGGAGAAATGAATCCTCCCCAAAGTTAATACATGAGCTCCTGAATAATCAAAACATGACTGTTTTTTGAGAGGGAAACATTCCCTACAACCTAGAAAGATATTTTGATAATTTAGTACTAGTCTAGCTGCCCTGTCATGGCAAAGAGATGTTTTTTTAAGTACACATTCATGGAAAGACCTGCTGCTATCCCTATTTATAATGTCTTTTTTTTTTTTTTTAAGATTTTATTTATTTATTTGAGAGAGAGAGAGCACGAGCAAAGGGAGGGACAGGAGAAGCAGACCCCCCTGCTGAGCAAGGAGCCCGACATGGGACTTGATCCCAGGACCCCAGGATCCTGACCTGAGCCGAAGGCAGATGCTTAACCTACTGGGCCACCCAGGTGCCCCCTTATTTATAATGTCCTAAGAGAGAGAAATGGTCTCAGCTCCATTTAACCTAACAGAACATAAGGCGTACTCCTCTGTAACCAGTCCAATACTTCAGCATCACATTCCTGCTTCTTGTCCCAGAATCACTGCATGTAATTCACCGAACAACAATTTGAGTAGTCACTGAGAACTGAAATATATTCAGTGTATCTGCTAACCTGGCAGTTTTAACATTTGGGATTTGAAGAGTGAATGTGTGTGTGTGTGTGTGTGTGTGTGTGTGTGTGTGTGTTTTAATCCTCAAGCTCTTTTCAAGATGCTGAAATAATTTAAAGGATCAGTAACAGAAATTGAATTTTGCAGGCTGTAAGTTCTGTCTACACAGAGACAAGCGTGCCTCCTCATAATAACCAGCCATCAGTATTTACCAAGTGAAGTCACTAAACTAAACATCAGAGTTGGTTTGAAGCCTAGCCAGTCCACGAGGAACAAAGAAATCTAATATCGTATTTTAAAGGGCTACTGCGAGTTTTATAATAAATATTTCACCTTTTCCTGTTTCATGTGGTTGTCCCTCTGTTTTCCTGACATTGAAATTATGTGCATCTTAAACCATGAGCATTTGGATATTTGCTGCCTTGTACATTTGTGAGAATCAGGTTTTCATAATAAGAGCTTCTAACACATGCCAGTTTGAATCCTCGGGGACTTGCTATATGTGCCATGTCATTTCATTTGCCTTTATCACCTCCCTGAGGTAGAGGGGAAGATATTTGGTCCTCAGTGGAAAGAACTGAGGTCTGTAGAGGTAAAAGAACCTCATCACAGAGTAAATAACAAGGAAAATGCCTTCCAGATGACACTGGCCAGGGTAAATTTGCAAAGAATGAATTTTTTGTTCACTGATATATCGCCAGCACAAATAGGCACTCAAATATTTGTTGAATGCGTTGAGAAGAGCTACTAAAAATGCAATTGAAAAGTTAGCTGAGTCTTGCGTTGAGAAGAGCTACTAAAAATGCAATTGAAAGGCCTGCATTTCATAGTGGTGCCATTTAGCATGAATTATCTTAAAACATTTAAACTCAGCATTCATACTTTTGGTAAAACATCATCTCAGAAATGAGCTATAAGAAGAACACTACAGCTAAATTTGACTCAAAAAAGTCATTGAAATAGTATGATCAATGCTTGGACAGAGGCAGGAGGAGGGAGATGGTCCATTCAGCTGAAAATATAATACCTTAAATGTAGGAATGAATGAAATGACTCTGTAAGATGTTTTCTCAATTTATTCTAGAAATCAAATTTCTTTGTTTCCTGCTTTTGAAAATGCTTAGCTTGACATCCTTGAAGACACACATCTTGGATTTCAGAAGGAATATGGCAAAGAAACTTCCCAAAACAAATTTACCCATACCAGATCTCTCTCTATATATCCATCTTTTTACCTATCAGCTATCTGTCATCTCTTTGTTTAACCCATACTAGAGCCAGATATATTTTGCCTTTCTTCAGTGTTACACATGCTCAGGAGGCCTTAGGAGGAGATTTGAAGGGCTATCTTTATATTTTTCAAACAAAGAAATTGAATAGAAGATTCCCATTTCATAAGTAGGCCTAATAGTGATGTTTTGCAATGTGGATTCATTAGGAAACAGACTAAGATATCCATTTCAGTTAAACATGTTGAACTGGCCACAAATAGTTACACATGTAATATACACTGTAAGAGTGTGATAGACTTCTCAGCTAAAGGCAGTAGTTCACACGTGCTGGCCACCAACCAAGATTGTTTGCTCGCTCCTTGGAGAGACTGTCCAAAGTATGGCCCAATGCCTGACATGGGGGGGGGGGGGGGGCGGGCACTGAGGACAGGGGTTCCCAACTGCCTCACTGTGAATCCTGGCTCCACCACTCACAGTTTGGGTGGCCTTGAGCAACCATCTCGTTGTCTTCCTAAGCTTCAATCTCCCCACGTTACCTCCTCAAAGGGCTGTCCTGAGGATTCAGTGAATTAATATATGTCAACCTCTTGGAATAGATAATTAGCACTTCAGTGTTTCTTGTTTTTGTTGTTGTTATTGACAGTATTATTCCAAAATTCTGTTACAAGATGTTTTCATTTATGAGAAGTATTTGAGCATTAAAAAAACACAATTACGGCATAAAAGGAGAATGTTGGTGAAAATATTTTAAGCGTGGTATGATCTATTGGAAAAAATAATAAATAATAATAAAAAATAAAAAATAGGGGCACCTGGGTGGCTCAGTCGTTAAGCGTCTGCCTTCGGCTCAGGTCATGATCCCCGGGTCCTGGGATCGAGTCCCGCATCGGGCTCCCTGCTCAGCGGGAAGCCTGCTTCTCCCTCTCCCACTCCCCCTGCTTGTGTTCCCTCTCTCGCTGTGTCTCTCTCTATCAAATAAATAAATAAAAATCTTAAAAAAAAAAAAAAATAAATAAATAATAAAAAATAATAACTAACCCAATCAAATGGATGCACAATAGTCCTGAAAATAAAAGTATCATTGCATATTTACTCATGCAAAAAAAAAAAAGTCTAGAAAGTATACTGACTTTAGCAGAGCTTCTTTATTCAAAGGCTTAATTTTAATATCATGACCATAACTTTCTCCTGATTCATCCTTTTCTCTCTCTCCTCATCTTTTATTACCTTGCAAGCACTTTGCACTTTTTTTAAAAAAATATGACTAGTTTTTCAGCTGAACACCCCACTACTACAAATTCAAACTGTAATCATAAATTGGTGCCAGGGTGCATTTAAGCAATTAGAATGCTGTAATTAAAGTCTGCTGTGTATGTCATCTTATAATGCATAAGGGTAAGTACAGAAGTCGAGAGCTTGGTTCTAAGTATTTACTTAATGACGGTTATTCATCTGTCCTGCAGTTGTCTCCCCTCGTATTTATCAGATGCGGGTGCCTTGGAACCTCCATGCTTATTAGCAGAGCCTGACCTATTTAGGCTCCCTGCCTTTCTTGCATCGCCTAACAATTTGGCTGTAGATCACCACACCTAATTTTCAGGGCAGTCTCATAAACATTCGCTCCCTTGCTTTGAAACTATGTTGGTGCAAGAGTTTATAAAAAGGACTCAGATACTGCAGAATGGTGGAGCCAGTGTCTCTCGTACTTACCATGTGACCATCTCATTCTTTCTGGGCTTAAGAAGAATAGAGCAGAGCCTCAAGATCTCAAAATGGGGGGGGGAGAATAAAAATGAGAGTTGGAAGCAGAAAGACTCATAGTCCTGATATTTTTTGCAGCGTTATCTGATAGGACATTGTCCTCAAAATGTTTAGTGTTTTTTTCTTAAGTATAGATTAATTCATTAAAAATATTTTTTGATTGTCCACGATGTGGTAGGCACTATGTAGATGCTGGGTGTACAACTCAGAAAACAGATCTCTGCCTGTGTAGAGTTTGGAGTTTTGTGCAATGAATACCCTATTTCACAAGTTGTGTGTATCTAAAATCCAGTTCCTATTCAAGTTTTTCTAATTGTCTCATTAATGTTCTTTATAGCTTTGGGGTTTTTTCCTGTTCTGATCCAGAGTCCAATCCCAGATCACACATTGCAGTTAATCATCGTGCCTCTATAGTCTCCATAACTGGAAACAGGTGGCCAGTCTTTCTTCAGTTTTTCTTCCACTGGTACTTTTGAAGGGTATAGGCCAATTGCTTT
The DNA here is from genome assembly GCF_964656455.1 of Halichoerus grypus. Classification (NCBI taxonomy): domain Eukaryota; kingdom Metazoa; phylum Chordata; class Mammalia; order Carnivora; family Phocidae; genus Halichoerus; species Halichoerus grypus. Next base: position 180,960,123 of record NC_135712.1, read on the forward strand.
GCAGAATGTCTCTCCATTTCTGATGTATGGATTTGTATAATTCAGTGGTTTAAAACATGTATCGTGTTGGACATGTCTCAGAATCATCTCGGAACTTGGTGAAAATGCCGAGACCCACACCCTGTCCTATTTCATCCTGTCTTACTTCAGTCAGCCTGGGCCTCTGTATTCTTCATTAGCTCTTGTCCCAGCAATTCTGCTACATACCAAAGTTTGCGAGTCACTAGTCTAACATAATTTCCTTGTGGCAGGAATACCGCGTAAGTGATGGGGGTTCTCAGTGTATCTTGCAAGGAGGCTGGCCAATGTCAGTATACCTTGGGTTTTTTTTTTTTTTGTATTGAAAAGATTTACTTATTTATTTGAGGAGAGTGAGAATGAGCGAGCACATGTGCACGTGCATGAGAGAGAGAGAGCACAAACGGGGAGAGGGAGAAGCAGACTCCCAGCTGAGCAGGGAGCCCGATGCGGGGCTCCATCCCAGGATTCTGGGATCATGACCTGAACCAAACGCAGACGCTTAACCGACTGAGCCACCCAGACACCCCATCAATGTATTATCATCCATTCTGCCATTAATTTTGATGATCAAAATGTTCCTATTGCTGTAGCCTTGGAATCAGCCATTTTTCCTTTCTGTGGAGAACGGTATTTAGAAATCAAGATCTGGTTTGTATTTAAACTAGTTGGAAGTTCATCCCAAGGGAAAAAAAAAAAGTGTCACCTGTCCACCTAAAAATAAAATGCATTGCATGAACCATACCTGGGCTGATCTTCGGGAAAGTGCGGCCTGCCTAGTTTCCCTTCTTTCTCATTTCCATTTCCGTATATTCCCTTGATTATCCTCCCACAGACGAGCACTAATTCACATGCTGCAAAACTTTCTCTTTCTCTTTGCTCCTATCTTCATTGTGATCAAGTTTCTGAGAAGCAGTCTGCCCAGATACTTTGGTCATAATGCTTATGTCTTTGAAACTGTGATACACGCCCACAGAAACACCTGTACTCATTGGCTTTCCTTGTAATGCTTTTTCCTTTTTCAAAGCGTTTTTATATCTTGTTTTTCTTTTTGTCCTCAAACTCCATGGAACATGTGAGACAGGTATTATTATTTTCCTTTTATGTTTTTAGAAAGTGAAGCCAGAAGAGCAAAAGACTTTCTGACATCTAACACCAACTTGTGTTTGGTGTTTTGAGTTTGCGTATTGAGTCCTTGACACATAGGACTTAGCTTACAGTGCCCATAGCTGGTGAAGCCTGGGCTGTGTTCTCATGGTTCAGAAACTCATTCTGAGTTGAAAATCCAGGCAAATCAACTGAATAGTGAATCAAGAAACACAAGAAGCATTCCCTTTTCTAAAAGGAAAGGAAAATACTTCCATCAACTTTTTACCTCACTACTCTTTTAGTTGATCTTCTACAGATATTATTGAACATCCTCTCTGTGCTAGGCAGTGTTTTAGGTCCAGGAGATATAGCTAGGGCCAGGTAGATAAAAACCCGTGCCCTTAAGGGTCTTACCTATGAGACAGGGGTGATAGTGGGTGGGAAGAAAAACAATAAAGAAAATAGATAAGGTGTGTAATGCATTAGAAGGTGCAAATAGGATCACCACATACTTCATACAAGGTGCTCACTGCTTAGCTCCATGCCCGAAGGTGCCATGAGACCTTGGACCGAAGCAACTAAAGATGGAACTGTCACTAAGTAAGATGACAAAAGCTTTAGGGAAGATCAGGAGTTCTGTTTGTTTGCTTCTCAGCCGTATATTATAGTATATATACATATAGAAAAGTGCATGTAATGTAAGTGTGCAGCTCAACAAACTTTCACAAATTGAACACATCTGTGCAACTAACATCAATATCAAGTAACCAGAATAGTACCACCTGAGTAGCCCCTCACATGTTCTCTTCCAGTCATTAATCCCCCCCACTCCCGTGACTTTTAATAGCATTTATTACTTTTGGGTGACTTTATATTTCATATAACTGGATTCATACCACATATGCTCTGTAACGTTTGGCCTGTTTTTGCTCAAATTATGTTTCTGAGATTCATCCGTATTGTACGTAGTTTAGGCTAACTTGTTCGCGTTCATTGCTGAATAGTAGTCCATAGTCTAAGTATACCACAGTTCGTTTGCTCATTGATGGGCATTTGGGTAGTTTGCAGTACTTAGTTATGACAAATAGCACTATGTCCATCGTTTAGGGGACATATGTAAACATGTCTGTCAGGTGTTTACCTAAGAGCAGAATTGCTGGGCCATCGTGCATATGTGTGTTAAGGTTTGGTAGACCTTGCCAAAAAGTTGGTCCAGAACTAAGTTATAATCCACCAGCAGTGATGAGAAGAATATAGTTTTGATGTGTTAAGTAAAATGTCTACTTCATGCAGTGCGATCAGATGGACCAAGTATATTGCAAAGAAGTACACCAAAATATTACTTGAAGACGATTTCACTATGTGCCTACAAAATGGAAATAAATAAGCTAAAACTTATTGGCATTATAAGCTTTGGTGAAGAAATTTAATGGAAGTCAAATATGCTAAAAATAATAATCTTACATAATGACAACCAGGAAATATAAGGAAAAAGGTGGCCCCTTTATAAAGGAAAATATAAAATACTGAGTATTAACCCTAACATTGGATGTGGGTGATCTTTATAGTATATCATAAAACCTTATGGTCACTATAAAGCTATTTCTTTTTTTTTTTAATAAATCCACTTCAGTAGAGACATACATGGTTCCAAAAAGGAAGACAAATTATTATATTTATATATACTTTTTTAAACTTGACAAGATTATTTTAAATTTAAAAAGATATGTGTAAGAGAATGTTAAAGATTATTATGGAAAATTAAAGCACTTAGATATTGAGCTATATTATAATGGAACATTGATGAAATGTTACAGAACAACACAAAAATTGAACAGTGTCCCAGACCAAAGTAGATTACTATAGATGTAGTAATATGGAACAACGTAAGAAGCAACATGGTGCATAGTGCAGAGAGAATACAATGAAAGAATCTTTGAGCCTAGGCTTTATGATAAATGTTTTATATTTGCCCCTCATTAATGTTCTAAACAGCCCACTAAATTCAATATTATCATTCCCCATTTTGCAGATGAGGAACTGAGTTTCAGAAAAATAGCTTGCTCAGAACCCCAAAAATTCTTCCAGTGAGGGAGATGGGCCCCAGGCCCGTCTGACTTCATAGGCTGGGAGAGGGAGAATAGATTGAAGGATACAGTTTTTACTCAGTAGGCAACACAAAGGATTAACATTGGTAGCTCAAACAAAAATAAGTTCTCAAACAGGTAAGTGAACACAGGGTCACTTCACATATGGGCAATAGCAAATAATATGCAATTGCAAGGGAGAGACGCAAATTGATTAGTAATCAAAGAATTGCAAATTGCAACAATTTTGCAGTATTGATAGTTTTCTAATTAGCAAAAATAATTTTATTTGATGTGGTATATAAAAATACATACATTTCCCTAAGATGGAAAAATTAGTGAGAATGTTTGATATCTTTATCTGGGTAATGATTGCACGAGTGTATACACGTGCCAAAATTCACCATGCTGTACACTAAGATTTGTGCATATTACTGTATGGACCTCCATAAAAAAGAAAAAAGCACTTTAAAATATAGTCAGTGATGAAATCAGAGTTACTTGTGAGAAAATAAAAGTAGAAATAATTAGATACTGCCAAGGTTAAGGTTGGTATAGAACATTTAGCATGGTTAATATAAAGCATTGAATTTGAGGGCGCCTGGGTGGCTCAGTCGTTAAGCGTCTGCCTTCGGCTCAGGTCATGATCCCAGGGTCCTGGGATCGAGTCCCACATCGGGCTCCCCGCTCTGCGGGAAGCCTGCTTCTCCCTCTCCCACTCCCCCTGCTTGTGTTCCTGCTCTCGCTATGTCTCTCTCTGTCAAGAAAATAAATAAAATCTTTAAAAAAAAAAAAAAAAATATAAAGCATTGAATTTGAAACCCAACTTCTCTTAAGAACCACAGCAAAGAGGGAGTTATGATCACTTGCATAACTCACAGTGGTCATTAAGGCAAAAACAAAGCAGCTGCTCAGAGAAGCGCAGTCACTACTGGTCTTAAAAACCAGAAACTTCTCCCAGGGGTCCTCATGAAGGACTAGTACATGATGTAATTATCTATATCCAACACAACACACCTAGAGTTATTAAGATAATGAGGTTCTGAGGGTTGCTTCCTATATAGTTTCTCACTAGAAGCCAAAACACAAAAGCAGTTTTACCTTGGGGCAAGCCTTATGGTTCAGTTTTGTAAGTTTCTGATGCTTCTAGCTTAATCCAGGAATAAAACTGAGAGAATCTAGGTCAATGGTTCTCAACTGGGGGAACTTTGCCATGCAGAAGACATTTGGAAATGTGTGGAGACAATTTTGATGGTCACAACTGGGGTGGGCGGGGAAGCTGCTCCTGGAATCTAGTGGATAGAGGCCAGGGGTGCTGCTCAGCACCCTATAATGCACAGGGCAGCTCCTACAAAAAAACACTAACTGAAAATGTCAATTATGCCAAGGTTGCAAAACTTGTCTAGAAGAACAAATGGAAAATATACATCATCGAGACCATCCTCCAGAAACATTACCTCTCACCACTAGCTTGGACAAAAAAGGACAAAGTATTGGTCCATTTACACAAGGGGAATGGGGGGTACAGATGTGGTAGTTATGGCCTGGTCTCCTAGGGGCACCATAACCCCTAGAAGACAGAACTAGCACAGGGAAGGATGCTTCTTTTTTTTTTTTTTTAAAGATTTTATTTTTATTTAGTAGGAAGAGAGAGAGGAAGCACAAGCAGGGGGAGTGGCAGGCAGAGGGAGAAGCAGGCTCCTCCCTGAGCAGGCAGCCCAATGTGGGACTCGATCCCAGGACCCTGAGATCATGACCTGAGCCAAAGGCAGACGCTTAACCAACTGAGCCACCCAGGCGTCCCAGGGAAGGATGCTTCTATGGGCCAGCAAGAACTGCCTTGTAAGATAGTGGGTAGCTCTTAAGTGTTGATGTGCCCCCGCCACCACCACCACCACCACCAGACTAATTGTATGAAACCAGTGAGTCCCTATCTCTGGAATTCTCTGATCTGGCAGATTCCTCCTCCATGTAGATGTGTCCACAGAAGGAATTAAAAAGTCTCCTGGGAGCTACATCCATTCACTCATTTGTGTGCTTATCACATCTGTTCTTTACACTCTTTGTTTGCTGGCTTACTGGTAAACCAAAGCGAGAGCATCTGAGCAGCATCCAAGTCACTGTTCTTGCCAATTTTTGAGTTTTAACCAGACTTCGAAGTCTGGCCTGGTTGAGCAGTAGATGCAGTTGACTACCAATGTCAGGAAGTCCCTTTCTCTCTGTCTGTGGGCAGTGATTCTCTCTGGTTCACATCTGCCCAACTTCGCCCTGAGACACAGTGGGAGAGAGCTTTCTTCCCTCGGCTCTAATTTGGAAAATCCCTGGGACTGTCTTTGGACCAGCTTCCGTTGCTTGTCACAGAACGATGATTGTGTTTGCACACAAGCCAGTAGGGAAAGAAGCAGCTCTGAAAAGAATGGGATCTTCTGCCCAGAAAAGGGGACGGGTACTAGGCAGTCAAGACAAATAGATACCCAGCACACTGAGAAAATATGTCAGCTTTTTACAAACTTTTTATTTTGAAATTATTTCAAACTTACGGAAGAGTTTTAAGAATAGCACAAAAAATGGGGTATGTCCTTCAAACCAAATTCACCGGTCATTAACATTTTGCCACATTCACACTCCCTTCCCTTGCCTGCAGATGTGCAATTTTTTCTGAATCATTTAAGAGTAAGTTACACTGTTTATCCTTAAATAATTCATCGTATCGCGCCTAAGATCAAAGACATCCCTTATATAACCATGTCACAGTAATCACATTTAGAACATTTAACACTGAACCTATACTGTTGCATAATGTACCGTCCAGTTGTACCAATAATGCCCTTTGTGACAACTTCTCTTGATATAGGATGACAGACTGCATTTAGTTGTTGTAACTGCTTAGTCTCCTTTTCTTCGAAACGGTTCTCCAACCTTTCTTTGGCATTCATCCTATTGATATTTTTGAAGAGTATGGGCCAGATATTTTAATAGAATGATCCTCCATCTGGGTTTGTCTCAGGCTTCCTCATGATTAGATCTAGTGGTGTATTTTTTGGCAGAGATACTACCCAGTGGTGTACTGGAACCAGCTGGTACCAGTGGTGAGAGCCAATTCTCACATCACATCCCAGCAACGTGTTCTGTGAGGTCATATTGGTAGTTTGAAATCAGCTATGGTGGGAGTATTTGCACCATGGATATCAACAGATGCTACAAATGAGGGATCATCCCCCCTTCCTCCAAGTTCTGGTTGTGAAACATATACATTTACCAACACAGCCATGTATATAAGTGAAGTTGTGTCCTTCTCAATAAATACTATCGGGAGGCACACGATGCCGGTCTGTCCAGTTATTGGTGATATCTTATCACTTGATTAAGACTGTATCTGTCTGGAGCACCTGGGTGGGGCAGTTGGTTGGGTAACCGACTCTTGGTTTTGGTTGGGTAACCGACCTCGTGATCTCAGGGTCGTGGGATTGAGCCCTGCACTGGGCTCGGCACAGAGTCTGCTTGGGTTTCATTCTCCCTCTGCCCCTCTCCCCTGCACATGGGCTCTCTCTTTCTCTCTCTTTCTAAAATAAATAACTCTTAAAAAAAAAAAAAGATTGTACTGTCAGATTTCTCCATTGAAAAGCTAGCATTTTCCCCCTTATCATTAAATTTCCCCATAGAGAGATACTTTGTGATTATATAAATATCCCGTCCTGTTTCTCACCAAACTTTTACGCAGTAGTTTTTATTTATTGAAAACTATTGCCTGGATAATTAGTACTATGATGACTGTAAATGATAATTTTGTTTTCCTCTCATTTCTTATACATTTATTTGTTGGTGTTCTACAAGCTACCTCTTTTAATAGACTTAACCCTAGAACAGCTAGATAATTAGTGATACACTTGGAAACAAACTGACTTCCCCCAGCAGTTTGTCAAGTAGTTCCAAATCTTAAGTATTTGTGAGCAAGTGATTCATGTCCATGGTTGTGCAGAATAAGTTTCCATGAAGTACTACATCAATACAGAAAAAGCAGATGGGTCTTCAGAAATAATTTTCCCATTCTAAGTGTTTATATTTGATGATAACTTACCATCCCATCAATAGGAAAGGGAGCATTTGGAGTCATTTTTCAGTCTTCTCTGATTCCGGTTTTTATCAAAAACATGCCTTTGGAAGATTCCTGGTGACAGATTGACACGGGAGTCAGAAAATTAACTAGTGCATGGCGGAATGGAAAGAGCACTAGACAAGAAGCCCAGAGTCACGGTCGGCTGTGGGGTTGGGTAGTACACGTCATGTCCCCGATGCTCAGTGCCATCATCTCTAAAATAATATGAGTAATTTTTTCACTAAATTCCCTTTCAGATTCTAAAACTTTCTTTTATTCACTTCTACTTGTGAATCAAAACCTATAGTTTACCTCATTAGCAAGATGTTTTGGTCAACTGAGCTAACAAGCCAAGGACAAAAATACGATGTCCGATGCAGAGACTGAACCTAGTGACCTAGGGACTGGATCTGTAAAGCACCTAAATTAGCCATGAGGGTAGAGCACCAAGACTTGATAGTGTTTCATATTACCCTTGTGTATTCAGCCACATCATCTGACTCACTTCTCTGCTCCTCTTTGTTTATCCCTGACAGTCATGGAAACCTACGAAGGATCCCATTACCTCTCTCTGAGGAGATCCCTCTCTCAAGTGTTAGCTTGCCCAGTCCCTATAAGGTTACCTGCGTTGCCATGGTTATAAGTAAAAGAAATCTTCTATCCTAGGACAGACATCAATTTCTAAAGAACTTTTGCACTTCAGGCATGAAATTCCAGAATTCTGTATATGTCTTAATTGAATTTCACCATGCGAAATGGCTGAGAACGAGGCAAATAGTATTATTTTTGCTTGATCCAGTTTTGTGAGCTCCCTGCACAAGTCAGGTAACCTTGGCAATCAGTATTAGAATTCAAAATATGTTGCCTTGGATTTCCAGAACAGTGGATAGGAGGAAGGTGAGGTAAGGGCTGAGGTATATAAAAGAATGTAAGGCTTGGCCAAACCATGGCTTCTTCTGTCTCCCTGGAACCAGAGTTCGGTAGGCCCCACCCCTCCAGCCCACCATCACCCTCCTCCACCAGAATTGTGTTGTGGCAACTTGCATAGGTGGAAAAAAAAAAAAAAGCCCCACAGGTGAGTTGCATATTTGCCTCCCCACTCTTCTGGAGCTGTCTGAGCCTGGTACTTTCCATGCTTCAGCTCCTCATTTCGGCATTTTTAATATTTAATGACCCTTCTAAGGTAGAGAATTATTTGGCAGCATTCTTAAGGGTTTCTGTCTGAGGCCTTTTTATCTGCTGAACTTCCATTTACTAAATTGAAAAGTTGGTGTCTCAAATATTGTTTGGATGACTCACCTAAGGTTCTGCTGAGGCAAAGAGGGTCATGGGGGGTCAGAAGAGTTGGCAGTCATTTTCAATATATTTTATTTAGCTTTTGTTCTGCTAATATCCGAAACAACCCATTTTTTTTCTCTTTTGTAAGATTTTAAGACAAACTGGACTTTAAGTTTGGGTGCAATTTCAAACTCAAAGATGTTTTTGAGTGTTCCTCCCCCTGTGACCCCCTCCCTCTGCCTGAGTTGTTGTTTTTTTTCCTTTGAGCATAAGGAATATAACCGTTGTAAAACTTTGTCTTGATCAACACCCATCTCACCTGTTGGATTAAATGTTTCATCATCTTTCACCAGATTAGAAAACCACTGTCTCTTGCCTGAAAGACAGAGGGCAATCAACCTGGCTTCTCTTTGATTTTATAATCTGTTTCTAGAGATTAGAAGCAAGCTTTGAATTCCAAGGCTCTGGGCCTGTCAGCTTTTAGAGCAAAAAAGTTTGGAGCAGATCCGTTGCCTCAGGTTTCGGAAGGGAAACTTAGATGTCGCAGGATGAAATTCATTTGTTTTCATTTTGTGACATAAGGGAAACATAATTATCACAGCTGGCGTTGTAACGCCCTGGGTTTTTGGTTTATTTTATTTTTGTGGTTTTTAGAAGAATTATTGTTATTAGTTTGTTTTATTTTTGAGAACCCCAAATCCAAATCACTTGGAAACGTGAGAGAAAAGCATAATCCTTTCAGAAATCTTCAGTGAGCTCACTGCTTCTGTGAACCTACCTAGTTCGCCTTTACTTTAAAACTACTTAATTACTCACCATTGATGCCCTGGTACAACTAGAAAAACTCTTCAGCCCAAATTCAACAGGTAAAAGGGAGAAATAAAGAATTCAGGGCAATTTCTAGGCTCATGAGTTCCATAGTCTCAAAGACTCTGCACTTTCAAGTACTAATTATACAACACGTAAGCAAGGTTATATGGAATTGTTTTAGTGTGTGTTAATGCTTACAAGGTAACGTATCACCCAACAAATTTTTTTTGCAAATTTTTTTAAAATGAAGATCCCGCTATACCATTCATTGTGGTACTATAGTATATGATGCAGTAATGGTATTAACGTATATGATCATATTTAACAAAATAAATGAAGGCATATGTGAATACCGTTGCTAGAGGCAATATTCCCTCCACACACACTTATGCATCCCTACCAGGGCACTGAAAAAGCATTCCTGTTTTCCAAGGCCCAGAATTCTTATTTTTTGGGGTGGGGGGAGATCTTAAAGGATGAAAAAAATAAAATAATGGGTAAAATGATAAATTAGAGTTCATCAGATTTCAGTAAAATGGAACAGAATTTTGGTCTTCTCTAAGTATTTGCTGTAACTGATTCTTAAGGCTTTACATTTTGTCTCTAACTGTATAAATATTAATTCAACAATGTGTCATTGATGTCGAAGTGAATTTACATTTTTAATAACAGTTGCATTGTGTGTATACCAAAAAAAAAAAAAAACTCAGGAAAACACAGAACGAACAAATCTAAGAAAATCTTCAGAGCTTAAAAATGAACCTGTAGGGATAAAAATTATTCATTGGGAAGTTGTCTGAATTTTCAGCCTCCAGAGTCATTTGTGTTTCTTCCAGAATACTGCTCTCTAAACAAAATTCCCCACAGCTAATTAAAGTGTGCGCGCACAGGAGCGCGCGCGCGCGCGCGCGCGCACACACACACACACACACACACACACACACACACACACACACACACACATTGTGGCTTCCCCTGAACCCTGGATGCGCCCCTCCACGCCCCCCTCCCTTTCCCCTGTAATGGTATGATCTGCGTTTGATTGTAAACTGGAGGTGCCAAGCCGTGACAGCTTCCCCGACTCCACAGCCATTTGCTACAACCTAGGGCAGCCTGTGTCCAGTGACGCTTTGCTTTTCCCCCCCGACAGGGGCAAATCGAAGCGGACAGCGAAACCATCTTCAAGTTAGCAGCGCTTGTGTTACAGGTAAGAATCGACCAACTGCCTCTTGCCTGCGCCTTTTTGTTTGTTGGTTTCTGTGAACTGCCTGCAACTCTGAAACTTTCTCGCGTGGGCCGGTGGCTGATAGATTTTTTAAGCCAGCTGGTTGTTCGCCAGTGAAAAACGTGAGCGAGCCACCGTTTTCTGTTTTAGCGTAATTTGCATGAGCTATAGGGTGGTATTGTATGTCGCAAAGGAAAATGAAATTTAGACTGCTCTGGGGGAAGAGAATGTAGACCGGACTTCTGGAAAGGAGCTCTGGAACAGTTGAATTTGGGAAGCAGCAATTGTTACAAGAGCTGTAATTTTCATTTAAATTAAGTAACTTTTGTATACATTTTTCTTGAGGTCGAGGGCAAGAGCCCCTTAATGCTTAAAGACGCTAGTAGCTGAAAAACCAAGCGTGTTCTGTGCTGGTTTAAAAAAGAGAAAACAAGTAGCACGCGTTGATTTACCTATGTCCCGCTTAAAAGGTCTGTGTCCAGACTAGAAAGTGCTGCTCGAATAGACAAGCATTTATCACATGATCTTAGAGACCTAAAAGAAGACATAATCATCTGTGCTTTTTCAGATATATTTGTCTCTTCTGTTAAGAATAATAATAATAAAAAAAGAATACGAAGTATTTCATGGATACTAATGTGTTCTCACCAATGCCACATTCTTCTCCGTGGCCCTAGAGAAAGTGTTCCTCGTGGACACTCTTCAAAACAAAACTCAGGCACTTTAAGAGGGAAACGTGACCAAGAGTGAAATTCATTTGCTTAGTTAACATAAATACATATTGATCATCTATCTTTGTTTTTTATTTCAGGAAGCCAAAGGGGATTACACCAGGTAATGGTTCCTTTTCTGATATTACTATGGAAAATAACCCTAGCTGAACCCTAGCTGAATGCCGTTACTTTGAATAACAATGGATGCAAACTCAAAAGAAAGTAAATCTCAAGGCGGGAGACTGAGATCTCTTCCCTCTTCAAATAGGGACCCATTCTTTTTGTGAATGAATCCAGCAAGGAAGCTTTCTTAGAATTTTTCAAGCCAGAGTGACAGTGAATTGTAAACAGAAGCCCTCCAGAGTTCTGTTTTCTGTTATCTGCTAGCAAGATGAAGAAATCCCTAAAAAGCTTTGGTAGCCGTGCTGACTTTTTTAAAATTTATAAATAATCCTGTGTTGGAGGAGTTATAACATATGCACAAAAAGATAAACTCCATCAGCTGCTTAGTTAAGGGATTAATGGGGGCTTGCTTTTTGCAGCTGCCCTGCAGGGGCCTCCCCCTTCAGACACTTGACCTACCAGTGATATTGTTGCCCCTGGGACACTTACTTGTTCTAACTGCCTAACTGGCCACCTCATCAGAGTGTTTATGTTCATGCTCTACCTGCTCCTTTCTGCCCCTTTTAATGCAGTAGTTGGAATCGGAGAAATCGAAACGGTTAAAGGTGGAGGCAAGGCCTCCAATTAGAAGCAGCCCACAGGCCAGTGACCCATTGAAAGCCTCACCTCTACCATGTTAATGTTCCACTCCTAGTAAACTTTACCCGTAGATTATTTACAGATGACCTAGTACTCATTCCCAGCCAAGGTTTTGAATAGTATGCCCCTTAACAGGCTGATAACCGAATAATGCCTTCTATGCCTGAAGACGTCCAGTCAGGGCATACTACTTCACCTCAGAAACTCCAGATCCTCTCACCTGCCCATTCAGTTTGGTAAAATGACTGAGGAGTCCACGTAACACACCACGATCCGCTCACCACATTCATTAGCTTTGTTTTGTGCTGTGTTACTTTTTAAAAATTTGTGTTTAAGTTAGGAAATAGGCTTTGAGGGAAAGGAAAAGTATATTTAAAAATATATTTTCCTGATATATGTAAATATATCAGGAAAATCTATAAACACCATTATTTTTTAATTAAAAGAAAATGTGGGGATAAGAGGAGGGTAAATGAGTTTCTAGATCCTTGACATCATGCTGCTGTGTTCTCCGCTCTTGGATTTCTTAGAGGAGCCATATTTCCTAGGAAGATCAGATATGCGAGGAATGTCATCATGTGGGGGGGTGAGTCTGAAGTTGATTTATAAATGAGGGCTTTAGGGCCGAAAGCTCACCCTCTGCAGTCTGTGAACTGCTAACCCTTCCTTCCCCATTTCCTCTCCACCAGCCATGTAATGGACACTCTCTAAGCCTCATACCCTCATCAGGAAAATGGCACCTACCCCCTAGATTAATGGGTGTAGAGTGGGAGATCAAATGTTGTAAACATTGCCCAGGGCAGTTTCTGGCACATGGCAAGCTCTCTGAACACTTTGACTATTATTATCAATTATTCTAGTATCATTATTGCCCTCCTCATTATCATCATCCTGCCCTGTCTCTTGGTAACCTCTGAAGAGACCACTGGGACTAAGGTGGGTCTGAAGAAGGTGAATAGTGTATTAAGGGGAAGAACAGAAGAGAAAGGTTGATACCACAAACCTTCCTTGGGGAAGATCTCTTGCCTATGACTGAAGGCTCGGAAGAGACAGTCCTTGGGTAGTCCAGAGGTTGTCTAAGACTTCAAGGTTGTTGAGTTAGTCTGGCCAAGCCCAAACCAATCCTCTTCTTTAACTTTGCCTTGTGCCTGGTGGTTTCCTGAGTGATTACTAGGCTGATTAGATGGAGGACACTGTTTTGAAATTGTCTAAACCGCACTGAGTTGTAGAAGGAACATGAGCCTGGGCGTCAAGAAACTAGCAAGGTGACCCTAAGTGAGCCGTTTGTCCCTTCTGGGCTTCAGCTTGCTCATCTGTAAATTGGGATTCATGAAAATCGTGACTTGGCAGGGTGGTTTTGAGGAGATGAATGACGTGGAACGACTTTGTAAGTTATCAGTTGTTTTGCCAGCAAGCATTAGTTTTCACTGATGGGGGTGAAGGATAGAATAAGGAACTGTGAACTCTTGTCATTGCGTTTATAATGAGGCAGAATTTTGATTCCTTGCTACCACCCACCCCCTCCCTGTGATGTGATCGCTTCCTCCTGTGAATGGGGAAAATATATTTTCCCCCCAAAATTTGTTACAAAACTAGTTTAAGAAAAATAAGATACCGTGAGGCAATGTAGTATAATGGTTAGAGCAAAGACGCGAGAACCAGACAGCCTTGCTCAGATCCCAGGTCTGCTACTTATTACCTGTATAATCTTGAGCAGGTTATTTAAACTGTCCAAGCCCTCAACTTCCTCATCTGTAGAATGGAACTTATCTTAATGGTATACACCTCATAGCATTGCTATGAGCATTAAATGAATTAATATTTGCAAAGCCCGTAGAACAGTTCCTACAGTCTCCACTTTCTTATTTCATTGTATTAATGGAATGACTTACCACCTCCCTGTTGTTTCAAATATGAATTGTTTCCCATTTTTTGCTGATATATAAATGATGCCGTGATGAACATCATGGTGTATTTGGGATTGTGGTGATCTGTGATTGTTTTCTTATGTGATGTTTCTCAGGTGGAAACAAGCAGAGGGAAGTTCCTTAAAGAGGCAAAATACAAAGTCCTGAAATGGAGTTTACACATTCTTGATACCACTACGTTAAAATTATACAAAGTTCATAGCTTTATCCAGTAACACCCACAGAATGCCTAAAATGTGTCAGCCCCAGTTGAGGCACTGAGGATGCCGAGAACCATAGGCTAGGGCATCTCCTTCCTGGGAACTTGGTTTTCTATCAAGAATTACCTCAGTGGCCATTCTGAATCCCACTCTTCTGTTGACTTACAGGCTGGTGGCTGCAGCTGTTGGCTTTTAGAACTTCACTGAGTTGACTCACTGAGGTTTAAGCCTCAAAAAATGTCCCCGAATACTTTCCAAGACCAGGGCAATGTGGCTTTCTCAATTAAAACAATGATTAACACCTACTTCTTAAGGCTGCTCTGGTCCACCCACTCCTTATGAATATCTCCCTCTTTCTCAAATGTAGCATTTCCAAAGCTGAACCCAGCAGCACCCCAGCCCCCAGAGCAACTCCTCTTCCCAGACTCCCCTTGTATGACATCAGCTTTTTCTCTTGAATTACCTCGGAGGATTTCCCTTTCACCCTCCCACCCATCTCCTCCATCTGTCTAGTCAGCTCTCTCCTTCATCAGAAGGCTTGCTTTCTCAGCCCTCATTCCCCTCCACACAACCCGAACACGGTGCTGTGTGTGTATAGTTTGTGTGAGTGCTTTCAACGACATTATTTTCAAAGTCCATGCGTGATTTCATTCAATCCCCACCACAAATGTTATCACTGCTGTTGAACAAATTCACAGATGGAAAATCAGGCCCAGGGAAACAATGTCACATAGCCAGTGAGCTTCCAGATCTTTTCTGGTGCCATCCCTCACAGCCACCTGCACAGAACCGCAGTTATCTTCCCGAGACATAAATGTGATTGGTGTTCACTACCAAGAATCTCTTTACGGTTTCTCATTGCACAAACGCCTACCCTGCACACTCTCATCTGGCATCAAGGCTCTACTTAATCTGTATTATGTACTTTAATTTCCCATACTCCACTGTTTATACTCCTTAATACCTGTTCATGCCTCTCTTCTCGGTTCTCCAGGTACTGTGTAGTATTTTCCCTTCATGGCTGTGCTCAAACTCTTCTTCCTGGAATGCCTTGAAAAACAGCAGTCCTCCCCCTTCTTACTTAGCTTCCTGCCATGTTTCCTTAAGAGTATTTTAAGTGAACATTATCATAACCAGTAGGAAACCTTGCTCTTGGGAAGTTAATTAAAATAGTAGAGTGGGGACTTTCATTCTCTTTAAATAGTTGACAGTCTGAATTTCCAAGTCAGCCTTTAAGCTGCAAAGATAACAAGCTGCTTGGGTTACACAACACAGACAACGCAGAGAATTCCTGAAAGCTGACACGGGCGAGGAGGGAAGGCTTTATCACTGAGCTAGCCGCAAATGAGTTTGTAAAAGCAGGACTGGGTTGGTTTTTTGTTTTGTTTTGTTTTGTTTTTCTTTTTCATTTCTCTTAAGATCCTGAAAGGTGGAAGTTACCGAATAATCATGTTATTAGGGCACTTCTGCTTATACGAAAAAGTGAATGACGACAATTTACAATTAAGTGCTGGGTCAGAATGAGCGTATATTGTCCCCCAGCTTCAAATGGGAAGGTATAATTCACAACTTACAGCTGTGCTACAAAATGCAGCTATTTCCCACGGGAAAGGACCTGGTGTGGCTGCCCTAAGTGTAGTTAATGGGGGGTGGGGGGGGAGCAAAGACTTTAAAGAACTTTCCCGCCTCGTTCCTACCTCTCTAGAGCATTTAAACCTCTAAAATGTCCTTCCATTTCCAGAGCCTGTAAAAATCAGTTACAGTAATAAAAATAGCAGCTCCCGTGGGCTTGGTGCTATGCGGGGTCCTTACATCAATGGGGAGGCAGTAGTGAAGACAGGAGCTCTAGAATTTAACTGCTTGGGTTCAAATCCAGGCTCAGACGCTTGCTCTATAACTGGCTAACTAACCTCTCTGGAACCCAGTTTCTGGTCTCAGTAAATATGACACGGCATTGTTATTGTTCCTAAAATGCATCACCTTCGCATCAACCCTGTGATGATAGGCACTGTTAGTATCCCCATTTTACAGATAGGGAAACTGAGTTGTGGGGTGAGCAAGTGGCATTCTGTCTAAGTCACATAGCTAGAGAGTGGCAGAATTAGGACTCCAAGCCTCATGCTCTTTACCGCTGTGAGGAGTCTCCTGATCCCTATTCCAACACAAACGGTAAGAATCATTACCTTCCTTGCTAGCAGAATAAAGAAGACTGACTGGACAGAAGTTGAACCTTTCTGTCTCATTTCAAGCAAGGGATTTAATGTATCAGCCAAAGGCTTTTATGAAGAAAAACTTGAGAAGCGGCTTTTCTCTCTCCCTGTGAAATGATTATTTTAAGGTTTGACCTAAAGATAGAAACAAATGCTCTTGTGTATCAGTTCAGTGCATTAATACTTTATTTATTTTTAATGGTTTGTAAATACATCTAAGTGTTAGGCGGTTTTACATGTTTTACAAACGTTAATTCATTAATCATCTTCACCCTATGAACTTGGTATAATACCCCCGCACTACAAGCGAGATTAAGAAACTTTGTGTGGCATTATACTGATATTACCATATTATGGCTTAACATTCCCCAATGACTTGGCCAGATGTCAAGAGTTATGTTGAATAAACAAACAAGCAAACAACACATGGGGAACCATGGACAATTAAGTGTGGGGAAGTACCTGGTTAAGAGTTAAAATTCAAGTTCTTTTCGGTAAGTTTCCCATCTGCTCATGTACATAGCTAATGTCCTAGAAGAAGACATGTAAACAGTAATTCCTACACTGGTTTGTCCCTGATGTGCGAGCATCTTGCCTGACAATGTTCCCTGGACTTCACTTTGTAAAGGGTGGGTTTTTTTATTTGCTGAAAGCTCAGTATTAAAATGCCTTTAAAAGATAGGCAGTTTGGGGAAATCTGTTCTTTGTACTCTCTGTCAGATTCATTACTCCCCTAGATTTTAATTCCATTAACTCTTAGGCAGGGCAAACATTCATCAAGTTCTGAACTTGCTTTTTCTGAAGAGCTCTAAATTTGGAAAAAATCAGCCATCCCACACGATGGGCACTTTTTCATCTGTTCTAAGCATAGAGTGATAGAGCTGGCCTGTATCACGCATTTGAACCCTCATTTTATAGCTGATGAACTAAGGAGTGACAGATCCATGACAGTTCAGGTGGACAAGACCAGACCTGCAGTCTGTGTACCCCACCCATCTCAGAGTCATCGTTTTAACTTACACCTGTGTAAGCAGGCCTGTGTGGATCCCTGCTGTCCCTGCTGGAAGGCAGTGAGGGACAGCAGGCTGTGGACTCTACCCTGGCAAGTGGTGTTATCAGTGCAGTGGCCCTGAGTCTAATATTAGTCACTTGAGGAGATAGTTGAAGAGTGAGAAGGCAGGAAATGAACTCTTGATCATCAGTGCCCTTGGATGCCTTGCCTTTTTCTCATTGTTCAACCCTGTTCCTTTGCATAGATTAAATACCTAGAGTGTGCGAGGCGCTAGACCTAGCGAGGGCTATGATGGAGGCAGACTGGCTTTCCAGTCTCCTTTGTTGGAGACGCCAGGGGAAGGCATGGGCTCTGGACTCAGACAGGCAGGCGGGAGTGAGAGACAATCTGCTGGTGGCATGCCCTTCAGCCTGTTTTAAGACATCTGAATCTAAGGTCCCTTTTCTTTTTTTTTTCTTTTTTTTTTTTTTTTAAGAGAGCAAGGCCATTCCCTTTTCTTTAAAAGGTTTGTTTTGAGGTTACCTTAACGTAACCCCTAACCTTAACCCTTTCAGGGTGCCTGGTACGGAGTGGAGATGTCAGAGTACTTGGCAGTTAGCTTCCACTTTCCACGAAGTTCTATCTATTGTAGTGAGATGTGCTTTTTTCTTTTCCTTACCATCTTAGCAATTACTAAGTGTGCAGTTTAGTGGTGGTCAACACATTCACATTGTTGTACAACTGTCACCACCATCCAGCAACAAAACTTTTCATCTTGCAAAGCTGCAACTCCGACCCATTAAACACTAACACATCTCTGCCCCTCCCCCAGCCTCGGGCAACCACCATTCTGTCTCTGTGAATTTGCCTATTCACCTCTGTGAATCTGCCTATTCTGTCTCTATGAATTTGCCTAATAATCACATGATATTTGTCTTTTTGTGACTGGCGTTATTTTATTTAGCATAATGTCCTCGTGGTTCATCTATGTTGTACCATGCATCAGAATTTCTTTTATTTTAAGGCAGAATAATATTCCTTTGTATGTATAGACCACATTTTGTTTATCTGCTCATCCATGGATGGATACTTAGGTTACTTCCACTTTTTGGTTCTTATGAATAATGCTGATATGAATATGGATATGCAAATATCTCTTTGAGACCCTGATTTCAATTATTTTAGGAAAAGAGATGCACTTTTTAAAAAGAGTCCCTGGCTTCTAGGTACTTAATTATATTCCACCATTCATTGGGATAAGGTGGGGTGAGGGCATAGGAATGTAGGACAGACCTCAGATTCTTGTTCTAAATCATCAGATCTTACCTATCAAAATTAATGCTTAAAGAGTCTAGTATTTATATTGAAAATATTGTTGCAGATGAATTTTTGTTGACGTGGAAAAATGATTACAATATACGTAGTGGAAAAAAACAAAAGTATATGTATTATCCATTTTTTTTTAAAAATGTGTATCAGTATATTCAAACACATGATATATGCATAAAACTGGTAAGTTATAGCATAGTGCATTCATTGTCTTTTGAATTTTTTTGTTCATACAGCACATTCATTTCTAATATATACATTTATATATGTTTTATTTATTTATTTATAACAGTTATGTACATGTAGAACCATACCAGCATCCTGTTCAGAAAAAATATTTACGGGGCGCCTGGGTGGCTCAGTCAGTTCAGCGTCTGACTTTTGATTTCTGCTCAGGTCGTGATCTCAGGGTCAGGGATCGAGCCCCGCATCGGGCTCTGGGCTCAGCACAGAGTCTGCTTGAGATTCTCTCTCTCCCTCTGCTCCTCCCCCCACTCACACGTGCACGAGCGCTCTCTCTCTCAAATAAATAAGTAAATAAAATCTTTTTTAAAAATGAATAAAATATTTACAAAAGAATAACATGTGGAAAGGGATGAGATAGAGTAACACGTTCAAAGAAATGGATACAGATAAATATCACTGGAAATTCTAATATTTTCTTTCTGTACACCCACATACCTTTCCACCATAGAGACCTTAAGAGAGTGGATTCTGAAGTTCGGTGGAGTTGAGTTTAGTTCCAGATTCCACTTCTCCCTGGTGAACAATCTGAGCTAAGTTACTGAACCTCTCTAAAACTCAGTTTCCTTATCTGTATAGGGATAATTACAGTTCTTTTGAAACATTTTTTTGAGGTATGATTGACATGTAACATTAGTTTCCGATGCAGCAATCAACGTAATGATTAGATAATTGTATATAGTGCACAGTGATCACCCCAATAAGTCCAGTTAACACCCGTCAACATATTTATTATGAACTTTTCTTTCTCTTGTGATGAGGACATTTAGGATCTCTCTTCGCAACTTTCAGATAGGCAGTACAGTATTGCAACGTTTTGCATGCTGCCTAGTTTAAGGTAGGGGCAGAAAAAAATTAAGCTATGATTATGGTTGTCATGACTTACAATTGTCTCAGGATGGTGGGCGGAGAAATGTTTACAGGTTTCCTTCTTTGCATGTCACTGTATTTTTGTTTATCAACATCAAAAACATAGTGCTTTTGTCAGAATTTTCTTAGAGGTTATTTTGTATTTTTAAAAAAACTCCAAGCTAACACAGTGACTTACACATCTCTCGCCCTGCATCCCCGTTCAAAATGAAAGCACGACTTGTGGAATTCTACCCACTCTGCCTAACGGAAACTTCCAAAAACCAAGGCTTAAGCTTTTCCTTGCCACCCAGAGCCACAGGGAGCCCATGACTCCCCACAGCATGTGGGAGGCCCTGGCCAGGACCTGCTGGTGCCCAAGGCCTGTGTGCCTTTGTCAACAGGCTCATTCAGTTTGGCCACAGGCGCCCGAGGCTGGGCAGGCAGAAAGGAAGCAATTAAGACAATGGAAACCTGCCGGGGAAAGAGCTGTTGGCAGGGCGGACTTCATGGGTGTGTGACCTGCGCAGTCACACGGGGCCCCCTGCTCAGAAGGGCCCCACGCTGGGTTGGTGATCTTCTGTCACCATGTTGAAATTCTCAATGATTTTTTGACAAGGGACTCCACATTTTCATTTGTCACTGGGCCTTGCAAATTGTGTGGCTGGTTCTGGCTGTTGAAAATTGTAAGGCATGGAGAAGGCCTGGGTGTTGAATGGATTCTTAAAAGAAGAGGTTCTCTAGTAGGTGTCTAAACGGGTGCTCCATTGAGAAGGGTGAAGAAACCACACAGAATTCCACAAGCCAGCTTTTTTGCGGATGTCTGGAACATCTTAGCCCTTTCTGATTCCATTTTGCATGATCTCTCAGGTCGGAGGCACGAGGAGTAACATAACCTCTACCTCATAGGGCTCCTGTGAAAATGTACAAAAATAATGTACAAAAATAATGCCCATAAAGGAGGTGGACTAGTGCCTGGCGCCTAGAATACTCATTTCTACAATCTTCCTAAGTATTCACTACCTTATTCCTTGTATAGTTCCAAGAGCTAGGTATGATGATTAGCCTCATTTCTGTGGAAACTGAGGCCCAGAGAAGTTGAGTGACTTGACCAAGTCACACAGCTGGTAAGATGTGGAGCTGGGATTTGAACCCAGGCCCTCTGATGGCAGAGGCCATGCTCTCACTTCACCATTATGCACACTGCTTTTACCATTATCTGCTAGGTGCCAGGCACCCTCACATTCTTTCTAGCATTTTGTCTCAAATTGAGGTGCTCATTCTGCAGATGCGGGGACTGAGGCTGACAGCCAAGGTCCCTTATCTTCCACACACGGAATTTGGATCTGAACCCTCCTCCGAATTTCCTCCCTGCCTTTTCTTTGGATGATTCTTCAAAAGTGAAGCCAGAGGATGTTTAATGGTATCTGCTGGATGGGGCTGATAATGAAATGCAGTCAGACCACGGGGGATTCCTGGACCCACAGGCCAGATGAGTCTGCATGGCTTGTTTCTGGCCACAGTGTCACGTCCTCTGCAGGAGCTGAGGCCCTAGCGTCATCCTGGGTCCCCATCTCAGCTCCAACCTGAGGAGATGTGTCGGCTTCTACAAGTCTCACCTCTTTATTGCTCAGTTTTTCCACCTGTGAAGTGGGGGTGGTAATCCTATTTGTGGAAGAGGATTCTTGGGTGGATTATGTTTACATGCTCAGTTGCATGCCTAGTAAGTATTTCTAACTATAAAAGCTCTTTTGCTCCAGCTTTTAGAAAAGAAAGGTATTGCCTGTGTTTGAGTAGAACAAATACTTTTATTTCTTCTGATAGTTCTTAGCAGTTCACAGAGCTCATTCTCAGACTCTTATCTTGTTTGGATTTCATTTGTTTTTAATTTTTTTTTTTAATGCCAGTATAGTCTTGTTTGGACTTTAAAATGACCCTGCAAGGAAAGGGGTTTCATCTCCACTTTACAGAAAAGGGAGGCCTGGATCCACTATTTAAGAGCAGAATCAGGCTAGGAATCCAGGCCTCTGCATTTCACCGCTTCTAAGTATTTTGCATTTCAGAACACTTTGCCTTTCACAGCTTTTTTTTTTTTTTTTAAAGATTTTATTTATTTATTTGAGAGAAAGAATGAGAGAGAGAGCATGAGAGGGGTGAGGGTCAGAGGGAGAAGCAGACTCCCTGCTGAGCAGGGAGCCCGATGCGGGACTCGATCCCGGGACTCCAGGATCATGACCTGAGCCGAAGGCAGTCGCTTAACCAACTGAGCCACCCAGGCGCCCGCCTTTCACAGCTTAAAGACACAATGCAAATAAACAAAAATAAAAGACCCCAAGTTCCACCATAATAGACCCTAGACAGCTACCAACCCCACAGGGACGATCAGTCTTGTGCCAGGAGCGAATGGGGCCATTGTACCATCACTGCTACTTGATACAAAAAAAGAAATTCAGCCTCAGTGGGCTTTTCAGATAGCGGCCGGCTAAGACATCTGCATATTTAGTGTTCAGTAGGAATAGAAAGTGGCGTGACATAAACTTCTCTCCCCAAAGTGTAAGCCATTCAGAGTCTTCCTGCGCTAAGGGATGGCATTTTATTTATTTATTTTTTAAAGATTTTATTTATTTGACAGAGAGAGACACAGCGAGAGAGGGAACACAATCAGGGGGAGCGGGAGAGTGAGAAGCAGGCTTCCCGTGGAGCAGGGAGCCCGATGTGGGACTCTATCCCAGGCCCCGGGATCATGACCTGAGCTAAAGGCAGACACTTAATGACTGAACCACCCCGGCGCCCTAAGGGATGGCATTTTAAGGGATGATCTCTACATTCCCTCACTGATACACACTTCAGTGCCTTTTGGTTTGGTTCAAGAAACACTGAGTAACAACGTAACACACATTCAGTCTTATTATCTGTGTTCAAATGGCTGATGAGGTTAATCCAGTTTTTGTGTGATCAGGACAGACACACTGAGTCACACATGCAGGAAGAAGGAATAAAGCTTTGGGGCTTCAAGCTGACCATACATAATTTTCACTTGTCTTGTAGGCAGTGTCCCAAGAAAGGAACAGGTTTATTTGACTTTACATTCCTTTATAGGAAAACACGATCCATATTATTTTTCTTCCATGTGCCCTTTTTTTCTAACTTGAGATTTGTATGACAGATCACTTTTTTAAATTATGGTAAAATATACATAACATAAAATTTACCATCTTAACCATTTTTAAGTGTGTAATTCAGAAGTGTTAAATATGTTCTCATTGTTACGCAGCTGATCTCCAGAACTCTTCATTTTACAAAACTGAAATGTTATGCCCATTAAACACTCCTGGCAACCACCATTCTACTTTCTGTCCCTGTGAATTTGTTTACTATGTTTACAGAATTTCATGTTAACCTACTTCTCAGCCTGTCATTCTTACGAATTTTCCTTCTTCTGAGAGTTGAAGTTTCCAAGTAGACATGATTAGAATCCTCAGCAAGCTGGCTAACGTTGAGAAAAACCTCTCATCACACTTTCATTATTATTAGAAGTTCTTTAGACTTAAAAAAAAAAATAGTTTGACAGTTGATCATTATCAAGCGTGCAGATGGACAGAGTAATTTGTCCTCTGTTTCAAGTTAGGCCACAGACGAAAACAATAGCAAAAGAATTCAAGCTGAGAGGACACTGTGTTTCCCATCAAGAACACAAGCAGATTCCTTACATCTTTGGTACAGTGCTGAGATAAGGAGGGCCCGATGCAAATTCCGTGGACTGGTCATGATGTGGGAAGAGCAAGATTCAAGGCTGAACTTGAACCAGTTACAGTGGATTCTGTTGAACAAATCCTAAAACTGCTTACAACTTGGGACTTGGCAAGGTGTTTCCAGAGTTCTTTCCCTGTGTCATTTATTACACAGGATTGTGTAATACACAGGTTGGCGGATTTAGCAAATAAAAATACAGGATGACCGTTTAAATTTGAATTTCAGATAGATAATGAATATTTTTGTTAATTCCCACACCTAACATACAGTGTTATATTAGTTTCAGGTGCACAATATAGCGATTCAACAATGAATAATTTTATTTATTTTATTTTTTTATTTTTTTTATTTTTTTTTTAATTTTTTTTATTTTTTTATTTTTTAGTATAAGTGTGTCCTAAGTATTTAATCTGACAACTCTAACCTAGATCACCCACTGGGGATTCTTCTTGGTGGTAATCATCCATCCATAGCTTGGTCTGAGAGTGGGGGCAATAAAGGGTTTGGAAAGCTCTTTGGTTTCACATGCTGCTGTCAGAAAGGAAAAAACACATTTATTGAGCGCAGGCAGCTGTCTTCACAGTATTCTATTGCTGTCTTCCCAAGAACCCTGTAAGACAGGTCACTAGCCCCAGTTTTATAATGAGGAAGCCAAGGCTCACAAAGGTTAGTTTATCTAGGGCCACAAAAATCCTACCAACCCAGAAACTTGGGACTGAATTCAGTTCTTGGTCCAAACCTTATTACTGCACATCACGGGTCCAGAGCCAGCTGGTTGGTTGGTCTGTTGATTTGTTTCTAAGTGGAAGCTTTGTAGTAGCCCGTATCCAGGTCCTGGCTGCCCATGGACAAGCTCTGGCGGATGGGGGGCAGGTAGGTGAGTCTTCTAAACCATATAAATTAGAAATAGTGCTTACCTCTAGGTTCGCTATGAGGATTAAGTGAGTTCCTATAAGTAAAATCGAGCACTTCACACACTCAGGACAGTCCCCTTTCGGGCCAGGTTCTTTTATTGTTCTGCTAAGGAGCTGAGGGGTCCGAGGGAGCTGGAGATCAGAGGCAGCCTGGAAATGCATGTTCACACCTTGAACCCCAGTGAAAGAGCTTCATTTTCTCAAGATGTGGGAGGGGGCACCCCTTTCCCGGAAGCAGTGGGGGCTCCAGAGCTTCTGCAGGAGGGCAGGAGACTGGTTTATGTAATCCTCCAGGGATTTGGCTGGAGGTGTGATCTCGAAACGTTTAAACTTTGGTACGGGGAGGAAACTCAAAGAATGGAAAGACCTTGTGACTTGGGAGAGGAGTGCTGCCGGCCCCTCCCCTCTTCCACTCCTGCCTTCCAATTCCCTCCGGCTCCTCCTCCCCTTCTCCCCCTTCTGCTGCTCCGACCTGGAGTCCCGGGGAACCAGCCAACCCGCTGCTGGTGTTCTAGACCTAGCGCCACCTCACTGCAGAGCCTTTGGTAAGTCTTCAAACCGCGGCGGGCAGGTCCCGGGGAACCAGCCAACCCGCTGCTGGTGTTCTAGACCTAGCGCCACCTCACTGCAGAGCCTTTGGTAAGTCTTCAAACCGCGGCGGGCGGGCCGGTTTCCCCCACAGGGACTGAGGGTTTGGACCAAAGGAATTCAGCTCTCCCAACGGCCTGGCTGCCTTTTGGTCTGGAAGGGAGGGAGGCAAGGAGGGCACTTCATTTTATCTACTAGGAGATTACCTCGGGTCTGTAAGCACTTTTTCTTTCTTTCTTTTTTTTTTTTAAAGATTTTATTTATTTATTTGACAGAGAGACACAGTGAGAGAGGGAACACAAGCAGGAGAAGTGGGAGAGGGAGAAGCAGGCTTCCTGCTGAGCAGGGAGCCCGATGCAGGGCTTGATCCCAGGTCTCTGGGATCATGACCTGAGCCGAAGGCAGATGCTTAACGACTGAGCCACCCAGGCGCCCCTGTAAGCACTTTTTCTATACTGATTATTGGCCATTTTCGGTAGTGGCATTGGACTACATTAAGTGAATGGGAGCCCTAGCTTTCTGCCTTTGCATATAATCGGCAATGAAAGTGACAACATGTGTCTTACTTCCTCATCTGTCCTCACCCAAGAAACTACCACTGTCCTAGAACCAGTCAGTGGCCACCATATTTATGAATTCTGAAGCCCCAAGTTAAGCTGACGAGTCTTCCCTTTCTTCCCCAACCCCACCTTCCCCTTCTGGTCAGAACCTGGAGGAGTTAGGCAAAGTGGGTAAAGCACAGGTTTGGAGTCACATCTCTACTTTCTTACTGTGTGAGTTTAAATTAATCGCTCTTAAATTTCAGTTTTCACATCTGTGAAATGGGGGATCCGGTGATAATAGCATAATACACCTGTAGAGAGAGACTTCCTCCCAAACTCTGCCACCTAATAATGCCCAGTGAGTGTGAGAAATTCAAAGCATTTCTTTTTGGGGACTGAATGACGTGCTCACTTGGCATCACTGCTGGGTCAGCCCCCTAGAGTCTACTGAAACTAACCTCTTAGCATGTCCTCAGCCTCCGGGACCTTCTTTTCTATTTTAAATGGTTGATTACTGTCTCTTTTTCGAAAATCTCCTTGTGTTTTATGATCTGTGGATTCTGTTATTCTGTTGCAGTGCTTCTCAAGTCATTTGTGAGACAGATTGCTGGGTCCCCCCTTTGAGCCCTTCTGATGCAGTAGGTCTGGAGTAGGCCCCACTAATTTGCATTTCTAACAGGTTCTGAGATAATACTGATTTTGCTGGTCAGGGGACTGTGATGTAGTAACTTTGCGCTTGTCACCTTTAATATCCCCTTACCTAGGAATTAGTAGAAAGAAATTTACTGTTAGAACTCCCTAGTTACTAAATCAAGGAGCTAATAAACTAGACTCGTCATAGAGAGCCAAGTTCCCAGATAACTGAGAGAAATGTGATTTTTAAAAAATTCAAACAGTGTGATTTGAAGGCATCAGCGAAAAACCACTCTAAGTAAACTGGTAACAGACCTTAAACTGCTAATCACTGAGTGTTAATCAGTCCAGTAGATTGGTGAAAGAAATCCGTGTTTATACACAGTAACCAAGATCCTTTTAATAATGACATGGTTAAGCAAGCTGTCATCCTTAAACAATGGATCCAGCTTGAATGTTTTAGTAGGTGAGTTGGCACCTACTACACCATTTAACAGACATGAAATGCACTTTCTGTAACTGGTATGATCATTACCATGTCCCAGTCCTTCAGTGAAGTGCACGGTCTCTAGCAAGCTTAGATAAGGAAGGGGCTTATCACCAGGGTCTCCACAGAGCAATGCCGGGAGACTAGCAAATGTTTCTAATTAGCACAATTCCCAATGACTGCAAATCTTTAGTTTGCATGGAGCACAGCATTAGATAGAGCTCCCAGCTGTGACAACTTGCCCAAGTCCCCCGGATATCCCTTTTCATACCTTTTTATTTAATTTTTTTTCTCCCCTTTACTTAATTTCTGATGATATGGCAGACTTTATCTTGAGTGTTCAAACAGGCATTAACTATAGCATTTTTACATTTGCATATATATTTTTTAAGCAAGATATTGTATCTACCCATAGGTGTTTCGTTAATAAATAAATAAGTAAAATAAATTTATTTATTATTTTTAAGTAATTTCTACGCCCATAATGGGGCTCAAACTCATGACCCCAAGATCAAGAGTGGCATGTTCTGCCAACTAAACCAGCCAGGTGCTCCTGGCTGGTTTTTATGAAATACAGGTTTTGAATTGTATATGGGTAAACAGACTCCAGTCTTAAGGTACTTTTTAAATAGCTTAGTTTATTTCTTTGTGTAGTAAAGTTGCTACAAAGATTTCCTTTGGGTCATTATATTCAACATGAGCTTTTTAGGCACTTTTGCTTTGGGTTTCAGGTAAGAAAGAGCTTCAGCCTCAAAAGGAAAAGGGAAGTTTGGGGGTTGGGCTTTTTTTTTTTTTTTCCAAAATGTCCTAGAAACCTAGGGATGCCCCCACACCAGGCATACACAGCTACCGTCGTCAAGGGACCTCAGCGATTGGTCTGCTCTGGAAAACACTGGCACCCACCGTTTGCTAATTGCCTGCGCTCCAGCCTCAGAATGGCAGGTGGCTGGTTGTCGTTGTGAGCATGTTCCCAATTAGCCACAAACAGGTGCACACATTTGCTGGGGGTGGCTGTTTCCACACAAGTGCTCCCACACACACAAAGGGTGGCCTCGGTCTTGCCAACCATGTGGCTTTCTCAAAAAATGAGTGAGGTTGGCACATTCCTCCAGGGCTTTTGAGGTCAGTGAAGAAGAACAACAGCCCAAGAAAGGGGGCTTGAGCATGCCAAAGGGAATCATCACCTGAAATGTAGTTACAGGGGCGAAATGGTGGGCCATGAGCTGCTTCCTTCTAGAAAGCCGTCAGAATAGGAATCTGGAATGCCTAATGGAGGCGTTCTGCCTAGATCATCAGAGGAAACAAGAGTATGTTCTTCAGTGTGACATCTGAATTCCTGCCGAGACGATGAAGAAAAGTAATTCCTGGTTTCGTTACTGAGAAGTCACAAGTCTTGTAGATTTACGGGTATTCTCTCTGGCCAGGACCTGGAGAAATCAGTCCCTCTTGGCAATTCTGGTCAAGTGCACATCTTTAAAATAACACTTCCATTGCCAGTAAGGTCAAGAACGCCCAGTCAGGGTGAGTGCATTTAATGCTGGGGCACAGACATCTCCATCCAGGGCTGCTCACCTCCCAGCTGCTTTTGAGCCCTCCCTCTGGATTCTGCCTGCCTGCCAGCCTGCCAGCCCGGAGGGCCCGGCTATGCTGAAGCCAGACCTGGCTGCCCCTGCAAGCTCAGTGGATCCACGTGGCCTCCGGCTCCCAGGCAAATTCCCCGGGCTGGGTTCTTCAGAGGGTGAACAAATCAGCACTCAGCTACTGTCAGTCCGCTCAGACGTGAAATCCTTCTTGGTCCCGAACTCTGAAAATGATCAGGATTAACCTTAGTATAATGTGCCAGTGTTTCTAACACCCTGGTGGATTCACTTTGTGGTTCGTCAGTTAGACCTCTTGCTTTAGTTAGTGCTGCAGTTCTTCTCCTCTAAACGGCAGGGAGCGGGCTCGCGCTCCAGCACCTTACTTCCACCCGCTAGCCACATTGGATGTCGTTTTTGATGTGAATTATATCACGCAGAAGAAAGCATAACACATGTATGTTTGGTTTAAAGAACAAACCAGAGAATGCACAGCTACATAACCACACCCAGGGAGGAATGTTGCCAGGACCCCACCCCATCCCCCATTATGTACCGTGCCCCTCCCCCCTTCAATAAAATCCTCTTTCCCCAGAGGTACTCTGACTCTATGGTACATATTTTCTTGTTTTGCTTTCTACTTTTATCACCTAAATATGAATCTCTAGTTTAATTTTGCTTATTTTATTTTATTTTTTAAGATGTTATTTTTTTGAGAGAGAGAGCACGAGTTGGGGGGAGTCTAAGTAGGAAGCCCAACATGGGACTCAGTCCCAGGACCCCAAGATCATGACCCCAGCTGAAGGCAGACGCTAAACCAACTGAGCCACCCAGGTGCCCCTATTTTGCTTATTGTAGAACATGGGATTGTGATGTATATATTAATTTGTGTCTTGCTTCTTTGCTTACTATTTGTGAATTTCATCATGTTGTGTGAAGCTCTAGTGTCTTTGCTGTACGGTATTCCCATTGTTTGAATACACTACAATTCTATCATTCCTATTGTTACAAGATATTTGGGTTGTTTCCTTTATTTGTCTTCTTGGGTTTTAGTTGTTTGTTTCAAGTTTTTATTTAAATTCTAGTTGGTTTACATATAGTGTAATATTGGTTTTAGGAGGAGAATTTAGTGATTCATCACTTACGTACAACACCCGGTGCTCATCACAAGTGCCCTCCTTAATACCCATCAACCATTTAGCTCTCCACCCGCACCCCCACCCGCCTTATTTGTCTTCTTGTGAACAATGCTGCTACAAAGCTTATTCTTTTGCCTAAGTTTCTCTAGGGATATACCTAAGAAAGGATCTCTGTGTACAGGGTATGCAAATTTCCAAATTGATCATACCAGTTAACATCCCCACTAGCAATAGATGGGAGTTTCTATCGCCCTACACCTTCATGTAGACTAGGTATTGCCAGAGTTTTAAGTTTGGCAGTCTGGTACGTAGTGGTGGTTCACTGAGGGTTTAATTTGTGTTTCCCTGAGTACTTATGAAGCTGAATACTTGATTCTGTCTGTTGGCCACAGGATTTCTACTTCTGTGCACTGTTGAAAGGTTTAACCCATTTTTCTTTTTTTTTTATTGTTATGTTAATCACCATACATTACATCATCAGTTTTTGATGTACTGTTCCATGAGTCATTGTTTGTGCATAACACCCAGTGCTCCATGCAGAACGTGCCCTCTTTAATACCCATCACCAGGCTAACCCATCCTCCCACACCCCTCCCCTCTAGAACCCTCAGTTTGTTTTTCAGAGGGTTTAACCCATTTTTCTGCCATTAGGCTGCCTGTCTCAGCCATCTTTGGGTCCTTCTCTTTTAATGTTGATAGCTAATGTTCACAGCTCAATTATCTCAATATCTGTGGTGGCTTGTTAGAAATGGGCTATTAAATGGGTTCTTACAGGAAAGTGATGTTATATATTCACAAGGAAAGGATGTTTCTGCAACAGCCCAAATGACTAAATGGGAAGGGACGATAGGAAACTTTTCTAATACAAAAAAATAAGGCTTTGTTCTTTCCTAAGAATATAATCATTTGGGATGTGATCCAGATTCCACATTTGTCAAAAATCACTTATGCATCTCTTTTATTTTTGCACTACTGACAATTTGCACTGTTAATACATTTTTTAAAACTGAAAACCAAATTGGGGAGCTGAGAAAGCATCTCCCTATCCATTCTAAACTAATAGCTTATGTCACAAATTGCAAAGTGATAGTGATGGTCCGCAATATGTTTTATATGGCCTGCACCGTGTTTTAGTTTTTATTTTTGTTTTTTGTTTGTTTGTTTCTTGGTGGAGGCAGTATTTTAAAATTTCGATATCTTACATAAAACTCTGAGGTTTTTGCCTTAATTGTTGGGGAAAAAATGTAATCACTAGGCAATAGTGGATCCATATTCCCACATGGCAGAAATTACCTGGATCTAAGTGGTGGCTCCCTATTAGCATTGGAGTCAGATTGTGTTTTCCCTTGTATCCAGTCTCTCTTTCTTCTGTATCATTAGAGTTTTTAGCTAGACATGTGGCTGCCCCAAATAAAGACTACATATTGCAGTGTCCTTTGAATTAGGGATAGCCATATGATTGTTCTGGCCAAGAGACTTAGGGAAAGTGAGCAGATTTCATGTTCTGCCCCTAAATAATGGGTTTGTCCTCCCTCATTGTTGTTCTCCGACCTGATGGCTGAAATGTGGGCTCAGTGGTGGGCTGTCTGGGACCATGTGAAGGATAGCAACATCCCAGCGATGATGAAGCAACAAGAGAAGAGTTTGGGCCCCTGAATATTTCATGCCCTTCTAGGTCTGACTTTAGATAAAGAGAAATTAATTAAAATGTTGATCTGTGTCACATATGGTCAAGTCAAGTCTGTATGCTAAGTAATACTTCAAATGGGCAACGTTTTCTTTTCTTCATAGTCCCCACCATTCCTCATTGTGTTTCTTCTTCTTCTTTTTTTTTTTTTTTTTAAGATTTTACTTATTCGCTTGAGAGAGAGGGAGAGAAAGTGCATGCACACACGTGCGCGCACAGCGCTCTGACTTGAGCCAAAGGCAGGATGTTTACCCGACTGGGCCACCCAGGCTCCCGGTGTTCTTGTTTCTAATGCTGACTCTGACTTGCCTGTTTTCAGCTAGCTTAGATAGTTGAATGTCTAACGCCTCTCTCACTTGGCTCCTGATAGGCATTTGTATCTAAGGTGTATTTGTGTTCTGATATCTATAGTCTAAGAGTGACACGAGAGAAAT
The DNA here is from genome assembly GCF_964656455.1 of Halichoerus grypus. Taxonomy (NCBI): domain Eukaryota; kingdom Metazoa; phylum Chordata; class Mammalia; order Carnivora; family Phocidae; genus Halichoerus; species Halichoerus grypus. The sequence goes on from NC_135712.1 coordinate 180,991,705, forward strand.
TCTTTAGGTCTAAAAGATACAATTAAAAGTTTTAGGGTTGAATTATCAAAAATTTTATAATAATTCAAGTCAGGGTTTCTCAAACTCAACATTGCTAACATTTTGGGCAGGATAATTCTTTGTTGTTGGGACTCTATCCTGTGTATTGTAGGATGTACAACAGCATCCTGGCCTCCACTCAGCAGATGTCAGTAACGCCTCCCTTCAACTGTGACCATGAAACATGTCTTAAGGGGCGCCCTGCTGGCTCAGTCAGTGGAGCATGCAACTCTTGATCTCAGGGTTGTAAGTTCAAGCCCCACACTGGCTGTAGAGGTTACTTAAAAAAAATAAATCTTTAAAAAAGTCTTTAAAATAAATGTCTTAATGGGGCACCTGGGTGGCTCAGTCGGTTAAGCATCTGTCTTCAGCTCAGGTCATGATCCCGGGGTCCTGGGATTGAGCCCCGCATAGGGCTCCCTACTCACTGGGGAATCTGCTTCTCCCTCTCCCTTTGCCCCTCTCCCCTACTTATGCTCTTTCTCTCGCTTACTCTCTCTCTCTCTCTCAAATAAATAAATAAATAAATAAATAAATAAATAAATAAAATCTTTTAAAAAAATGTCTTAAGACATTGCTAAATGCCCCCTTAGGAGAAAAGCTGCACAGGTTAAAAGCCACTAATCTAAAGTGCATTTCTTTCTTTTTCTATCTTTTCTGAATTAATATACTTTATTATTTTAGAGCAGTTTTAGGTTTCCAGAAAATTTGAGCGGCAAGTACAGAGAGTTCCCATCTACCCTCTCTTTCTTTCCCCTTCCGTGTCCCACGCCTGACAGGTTCCCCTACTATTAACATCTTGCATTAGTGGGGTACATTTGTTACAATTGAATCAATATTATTAGATCATTATTAACTGAAGTCCGTAGTTAAGTTAGGATTCAGTCCGTGTTGTACAAGTTTATAAATTTTTTTTTAAAGATTTTATTTATTTATTTGAGAGAGAGAGAGAGAGAATGAAAGAGAGAACACGAGAGGGGGGAGGGTCAGAGGGAGAAGCAGGTTCCCCGCTGAGCAAGGAGCCCGATTCAGGGCTCGATCCTGGGACTCCAGGATCATGACCTGAGCCGAAGGCAGTCGCCCAAGCAACTGAGCCACCCAGGCGCCCCAAGTTTATAAATTTTGACAAATGCATAATGTTATGTATGTCATTACAGTATTATTTAGAATAGGTGCACTGCCCCCAAATCCCTTGGGCTCCACCTGTTCAAGTATACTCCTTTTAAAGTAGTCTAAACTCTGCTTAAAATGAACCCTAAGCTATTAACCCTATTAATGCACATTTTAGTTGCTTCCTGAAAATTGATTGGTACCCCAGAAAGGTCTTACTGAGTGAATACTCGTTATTTAGGATACTGGCCCATGATTGATCTTTGGTACTATATTGATTTATTCAACCCCCACATCCAGATGAAGAACATCTTATCACATCTTATAACTGGGGTGGTTCTCATTGTAGTCCCCCCTTACCTGCGGGTTCACTTTCCACGGTTTCAGTTACCCGTGGTCTGGGAGCAGATGATCCTCCTCCTGACAAATCATCAGGAGGTCCATAGTACCCTAACACTAGGTCACAACGCCTACATCATTCCCCTCACTGCATCTCCTCACGGGGGCATTTTCTCATCTCATACTGTCATATGAAAAATGGTGAGTACAGGACAATAAGGTATTTTTAGAGAAAGACAACATTCACATAAGTTTTATTACAGTACTTTGTTGTCTATTTTATTATTATTTTTAATCTCTTACTATGCCTAATTTACAAATTAAACTTTATCATGGGTATGTATATATAGGAAAAAACATAGTATGTAGGGTTTTGTACTATCTACGGTTTCAGATATCCACTGGGGGTCTGGGAGTGTATCCCCTGTGGATAAGGGGGTGACTACTGTATAGTTAAAATTACTCTTGACAGTTCCTTGAAGGGTGCCTGGGTGGTTCAGTGGGTAGGTGGCCGACTCCTGATTTCAGCTCAGATCATGATCTCAGGGTCCTGGGATCTGGCCCCGTGTCAGGCTCCACCCTGAGCAGGAAGTCTGCTTGAGATCTCCACCCCCTTCTCTAAAATAAATTAATAACTCTTAAAAAGAAAAGAAAAGAAAAAAAATTCCTTGAAAGGATGACATGTCAAAGACCAGAGTTTATCTTTCAATAAATTCAACACACGGAGTAATTTTCTTCTGTGGAGACACGTAGCTGTTTCTTTAGTTAGGCTCTAACATGTAAGTTGCTGGTGTTTACCAAGCATGTAATAAATGCTAGAAAAATCTCAGGGTTGTGAGATGCTGGTGCTTTGAGGACACAGGAACTAAAGCCTTGTTAAAGGGCCACAACTTCAAACCTCCCATTTATTCTCAACCACGAGCTCATTGAATAGAATGATGGATAAAATCTCTCCCTTACTTCTGTCCCCTCTCCTCTCTCTTTTGCTTCTACATACTAGGTGTGCAGTATATGCTCAGTACATACTTACTAAAAGAATAAATGAAGTTATAGTAAATAGCAGATTCTACTCTAGTGAGGTCTTGATTGCCACAAAATCAACTGTAACCCAAAGAGGTAACTGAGTGCTAGGCTAAGTTCCTGGAACATAGCGTATGGTTCACATGGACCCAGAAGATAATAATACATATGTAATTGGTGGTGATGATGAATAACAAAAAGTGTTGTCCTTAGCCTATCATTTTAGAATATATACATTGTATTTGCCCTTCATAAAAAACTCATAAGCTAACTTCTTTGAAAAAGGAAATGGGATTTGAAGGACAGAGCATAAAAGAAATTATTAAGAAAAATAAATATCATTACTGGGAGTTGACAGTTGACCTTTAATATGAATAAATTGGATTGTGGTATATTTTGGTTTTCAGGAAGTCCAAACCTGTTTTCCAAGATTGTCAATGTGGTTAAGCCATACTGTTTAGATTTCAAATGAATAGAGATATTTACCCTTACGTAAGAACAGGAGCCAAGTGACTTTTTATTTCCTATAGTAATTTGTAAAGCTGGATCTTTCACCTTTAGGAAGGGCCGCAACCTTCATTTTGAAATGTAATGTTGACAGGTACAAATCATAGTGTCTCCAAGCTAGGTAACACTCAACTCTCTGTTCTTACTGAAAGACAGTGAGCGTATGTACAGTTTGCTCAGTGGGTTCACCTGATTGCCTTGTAGCACGGTCAGGAAACGTGAGGGTAAAGCCAAAAGACAAAAGTTCTGTAGACATAGAAGGAGAACCACTTACACCAAGCCTGATCTGATGACAGGAGTGAGCAATTTCTAATACAGCACAGGACAATGTGGGTCAAATAAAACCTATCTGCGGGCCATGCTTGGTTCCCCAGATTCATCTGTGACAATTGATCTGTGAGTGTTGAATGAATGCTTTGGGAGGAGATTCACCTTAGGTTGTGTTTGGTCCTCCAGTTGGGGGTTCATCTCTTCCAGTGCGAATCGCTGGGGCAAACCCCAGGGAAACTAATGTGAAAATGCATGAATGATGGCTCCTGGAATTCATTGGTTCAGTGTTTTCATTTGTAACTAGCAGGTGAGGGTGAAGGGGAGCTATGCCTTGCCAAAATGAGAAGGTGCGTGTTGGCTCTTTGGGACACTGTTCTGAGAGTCTGTCAAGGAAGCAGGTTATGGTCTTATCCTTTAAAGCCAAGCAGACTGGGTCTGCCTTCTGGCTTCCCTACACAGTGGCTATGAGACATTGAGCAAGTGGCTTAGCCTCTGGAAACCACTCTTGCCTGTAAAGCATGGATAATAATAGTACCTTCCACATGGAAAAAGTTGTGATGAGACCTATGAGGTAAATAATGACTTAAGAAGTGTGTTGCATGGGGTCACCTGAGTTGCTTAGTCATTTAAGCATCCAACTCTTGATTTTGGCTCGGGTCATGATCTCAGGGTCATGAGATCGAGTCCCGCATTGGGCTCCGCACTCAGCGGGGAGTCTGCTTGAGATTCTCCCTCTCCCTCTGCCCCTCCTCCTCCTCTCCTCTCTCTCTCTCAAATAAATAAATAAATCTAAAAAAAAAAAAGTGTGTTGCAGGATGCCTGGCTCTCAACAAAGGATAGGTCATGGTAAAAATATGAAACAATGGAAAGTAAGAGGAAAAGAATTACCAATGTGCTGTTAGATGGATACCAGTTTGGTCAGGATTTTGAGTAGCTCTTTATATACTTATCCGGAGCTCTGATAGACCCCAGAAAGTCATGTCTGTTTTCTCACAGACTACCTTCTTAAATACTTGGGGCAGTTTTTGAGAGTATTTTCTCTCATACTGTGTAGGCCAGCTATGACTGAGTTATATTACCTGTTCTTCCTTCTGTTAAGTTCTATAAAGACCACACCCCCCTCTCTCTCTCTCTTTTTTTTTTAAGTTTTAAGTAAGCTCTATACACCCAACATGGGGCTCGAACACACATCCCCAAGATCAAGAGTCATACGTTCTACCGACTAAGCCAGCCAGGCACTCCCACACCCCTCTCTTTTGACAACTAGAATTTTGCCATTTTATAATGAGATAATAGCCAACCTTACATGAGGTACGTTTTTAGTTTACTTGATGCAATTTGAGCAATAGCGTGGGTTTCATTAGAAACACATTTTCAAGTCATCTTCTATTCAGGTGATTTCTACAGTTGGCCAACTTGATTGTTTTATTTCAGAGTGTGGTAAGGAAATAACCAACAAGTAATAGAAAAGTCTATATGCACTTTTTAAAAAAGATTTTATTTATTTGGGGCACCTGGGTGGTTCAGTCGGTTAAGCCTCTGTCTTTGGCTCAAGTCATGGTCTCAGGGTCCTGGGATCAAGGCCAGTGTCGGGCTCCCTGCTCGCAGGGAACCTGCTTCTCCCTCTCCTCCCTGCTCATGTTCTCTCTTGCTATCTCTCTCTCTCTCAAATAAATAAATAAAAATTTTTTTAAAGATTTTATTTATTTGACAGAGAGAGACACAGCGAGAGAGGGAACACAAGCAGTGGGAGTGGGGAAGGGAGAAGCAGGCTTCCCACCGAGCAGGGAGCCCGATGCAGGGCTCGATCCTAGGACCCTGGGATCATGGCCTGAGCCAAAGGCAGCCGCTTAACGACTGAGCCACCCAGGCGCCCCAATGAATAAAATTTTTTTTATTAAATCTTTTATTAAAGATTTTATTTATTTATTTGAGAGAGGGAGAGAGTGCCCATGATCTACAGGGAGGGGCAGAGGGAGAGGGAGAAGCAGACTCCCCACTGAGCGGCAAGCCCATTGCGGGGCTAGATCCCAGGACCCTGGGATCATGACCTGAGCCAAAGGCAGACACTTAACCTACTGAGCCACCCAGGTGCCCCTCTATAAACTTCTTATTGAATTGACATCTATTATGAAAAATTGGTGATAACTACAGGTGGTTTGATGATAATCAGTATTCCAACAGTATTATGTAGGTGCTAAAGATCATTATGAGGGTGCTATAAGAACATACAGAAATATGTAATGAAATTTAAAGAATGCTGTGTAAAAATGGAATATCCACAATTATAATAATAATTATGTAATAGAATAGATACACATAGGAAATATACAATGAAAATGGCTGCAAGTTTATCAGGAGAGTAAGGAAAATAGGATTATGGCACCTGAATACTGTTATTTTAATTTTTTTGGTCTTTATAAAAACTTCAAAATATCAGATGGCTTGGGGGGTTCAATTGGCGGCTATCTCTAATTGAATCCATAGCCTTATGTGTGTATTGACAATATTTGGCTAGAGCCCAGTATACTGTAGTTATTTATCAGATTTCCTCTGGTCACTAGCTTGGATGATATTTTAGATAATGGTGACTGACATTACTATATTCCTCTTCTTTTCAGTGATGAAAATGCCAGGAAAGATTTAAAGACCCTACCAGCCTTTCCAACCAAAACTCTTCAGGAGCATCCATCCCTTGCTTACTGGTAAGCCAAAGCAAGACAACAGGTGACCTTGATATCATAGCCTCCATTGAGAACTGCATGCTTTTCAAGAAATTAAAAGAAATATAAGTGAAGAAAGTATCAAATAGCCCATCACATGCATCAGAGTGACTATAAGTAGACCTTGATCCTTTCCGTGAAAGGGTCTTGCCAAAGCTTACTGGAGATCATCGTACCAAGACTGTAGTCATTTGTGAAGTGTGGCTATGTGCCTTCTCATTCACATGTGTTAAAGGTCTGTAGAGAGTGCTTTTAAGTAAACATGTGCAGTCGCTGTGTAATGTGGCCTTAATCTAGCAGAGTGTAATATACATGTTACAAAATACAGATTTCCTTGGATGGAGGTTTTCTTAATGGCCAGAAATGACCTGACTGATCAGAGTTGTCTTCTGTGGCCAAAAATTGTTGTATATTTCAAGTCGTTCTATTTGTTTATATTATAATGAATCCATAGTACCCATTTTCCTTACAGCATTTTTCCTAGAAAAGTACTTATTTCCCCCTTTGAATTAGTTACATCCCCTTTAAATACAGTTTCCTTGATTTATGGCTCTGAATCCTGAAGATAGTTTTCCTTTCCACTGAAAAACTGATTACAAAATAAATATTCAACATGAATAGCTTTAATAGGAAAGATGAAATGCAGTTCCCACAGAAAGAGCAAAAGTGAGTCCTGAGACTACATTGCTTCCTGAGTCTGGAATCTTCCAAACAAATCATTGTTAAGTGATAGTTTCTTAAGAAAAAAAAAAACAAAGACCGTTTACCACTGATTACTGGTTGTGTAGAGATAAAAACATTTACCCTTCTAGGTTATACTTGAGATATGATGGGTCTCTGTAAGTAGGGTACACTAGCTGACATCAAAAGTGACAGACTTTAGCCTAGTTCTTGCCTTTCTAGTCAACAAGGTTGGCTTTTTTTTTAACTTTTTTTTTTTTTTTTTAGTAAGTAATCTCTACCCCCAGTGTGGGGCTTGAACTCATCACCCCAAGATCAAGAGTCACATGTTCTACTGACTGAGCCAGCCAGGTGCCCCTCTAGTCAACAAGTTTTATATTGGGACAATAACGAAGGGTTTTCTCTGAAAGCAGTGTGCCCCAGGTAGCAAGTGACAAGAGAGTATTTTGGATACTCAGACTCAGAACAGTTTTAATCCTTTCTAAATCTTTGTGGATAATTTAAGGAAAATGCCTTTAATAACTAACACATGCTGATCTCTTTTTTTTAAACCTTTTAATTTCCCTAGCAAGGCTCACTAATTAGTATTTAATAATATTATTTTGTATTTTATATCCCATTCAATTATGGCAAAAAATACCAGTTTTTCATATGATAAATTGATATTACCTTTCCTTTTCCAATAAATTAAGTTTTTAAAAGTATTGATATATTTATTTATATATCATATAAAATATAAATAAAAAATCATGATAGGTAGCCAAATGTCTGAGGTTCAGAAATCCATGTCCTATAGAAACTCAAGTCAGCCAGCTTCTATCTCCCAAACAAGTTGGTGAAGGTCTTTATTCTCAAGTTTCTCAACAAGCCAGCTGAGAATCTTGAAACTGAGTCTGTACCTCATATAATCGTGCATGCCATATTTCTCATTTCCTTGTTTTACAGTGAGGACAGGGTAATTGAGCATTATTTGAAAATCAAAGGTCTGACTCGGGGTCAAGCTGTGGTTCAGTAAGTATCTGTCTTTCCTTTTGCTTAGATAGAATTTTAATGTCTTCTGTTTGAAGAAATCATCTGAAAATGATTTCTGTTGTGTGGTTTGTGTGTATATTGTCCCCATCTGGTTAGAAAAGCCTTACTATGAATTATAAAATGCCTTGAATCATTCCATAGTTGGTGTTATTAATCCAGATATCTTCCAGTGTCAGGCAGGTAGCAAAACAGAAATGTAGGCCAGGTGTAGGGCAATAGGGAATGGTGGGGACTGAGGTAAACTGGAGAGCTGTTGTCCTGAGTCGAGGCAAGGTGATTCAGTCTCAGAAATCAGGCCTAAAGCTATCAGACCTGATATTTCTATGAAAAGCTGGAAATTCTGATTTTTAAAATCCAATTTTAAACATTGCAAAGTAATTTTAAGAAAATTTTATTACAATGCAAGCCAAACAAAACCTATCTGGAGGCCATGTTTGGTTGTCTGGTTTGCGACTCTACTTTGGGTAGAGCATACAGTGTTGGTGTTGGATAATCTATATCTGCGTGCTACCAAGAACAGACCATAGTGACATATCTCTGTATTTTAGACTTACAGAGTTGCCGCCCATTTATTTATTTTTTTTAAGATTTATTAAAATCAGCGGGGAGCCCTGACGCAGGGCCCGATCCCAGGACCTTGAGATCATGACCTGAACCAAAACCAAGAGTCTGAGACTTAAGTGACTGAGCCATCCAGGCACCCCACCATCCATTTATTAACAATAGTTCACAAGCTACGTTGAAGTTTTAAAATTATAAGAACTAAATTTATAATTTTATAATTTTAAAATTATAAAAATGAATATAGCATTATTGCTGTAGTAATTGTAGAATAACTTTTATGGCCATCGAAGTTCTTTTAAAAACCCACTGAATATAGCTCAGAGCATGTGAGAACTGAAGTCAGGACTTAGAGACCGCATTTCCCCTGGTCAGTGTATAGATCTCCCTTACAACCTCTACCTCTTGCACTAATCGCCTTTTTATCACGGCACACCTTCTGTGGCCTTCAAGGCAGAAATCAAAAAGGAGCAGTCCTGAAGTTGAATCCTTGACATTTTAACTCATGGTGCCTGTTTTCTGGGGGGGCGGGGTGGGGGGAAGAGGAGTAACAATTTCCCTGAAGGATTTTAGGTTAGGCTAATGAGCATGTTATGAAGTGTCCTTGTTTAAATGCAGAGTCCTTTTACTTCCCTTAATCATGAAGGGAATGGAGTTGTGGCTCCAAGTAAGAGACTAGCTTGGTGGTTAAGGCTCTAGACTGTGGAATCCATCTCGCTTTGTTAGAATCTTGGGTGTGCAGTGTATTTGCTGCATGTTGCTGCCCATTTACCTAACCTCTTATATTCATCTACATACAGGCCATTTACTTTGTAAAAAAGCGTCCCAAATTATTGATTACAAAACCCAGAGCAATTGATATTCAAAATGTCATTAAAAAGCCCACTTGTACTAAACAGGAACCTCAATTCTTTGTGAGCAGAGAGGAAGTCTTACACAATTTATGCCACTCCATAAAGCCTTAGAAGTACACAATCAATACTTGTTGATTAGAAATAGTAAATGGAGTAAATGGAGAAATCATTGTTTTAATTTTTATTTGGGGGGTATATTTTTTAAAATCAGTTTGATATACAATAAAATTCATCCTTTTTAGGTACATATTTCTTAGAGTTTAGACCTAAGAGTTAAGGTATATATTTCTAAGAGTTTACCACAATCAGTAAGTGGAATCACTTTTTTTTTTTTTTTGACAATTTATTTTTTTGCCTATATGTATATACGTATGTATGTAATTTCTAGGCCCAACATGGCATTCCCAACTCACAATCCCAAGATCAAGAGCCATATGGTCTGCTGACTGAGCCAGCTAGGTGCCCTACGATTGCTTTACTTTTTACTTGTTATGAGCATGACCCAAAAGTTGTTCTCATTGCTTTGCATTAAGTGCTTAGTTTAGTGCTTAGTTTTAAAAATACTTGCAATTTGGGTTTATGATACGGTCTAATATGTTTCTAAGACATAGAAATCTTAATATGCAGAAAATAACATTTCTTATAGCTTTTGGAAATTGAAGTTTTGTTAGCAACTTCCTAACATTTGGGTAAGGTAAAATATATTACTCCCTAGAATGGCTTATTCTATTTCTACTTTAGTCAGAGGCATTATCCATGGTTGTAATGAGGAAAGTAGACACAAATTGTGTTTCTTTTCTTTTTTTTAAGATTTATTTATTTATTTGAGAGAGAGTGAGCGAGCAGGGGGAGGGGCAAAGAGAGAGGGAGAGAGAACCTCAAGCAGACTCTCCGCTGAGTGCAGAGCCCTACGCAGGCTGGATCTCAGGATCCTGAGATCATGACCTGAGCCGAAATCAAGAATCGGACACTTAAGTGACTAAGCCACCCAGGCGCCCCACAAATCATATTTCTGTACATCACTTTTCCCAAAATGATCCTCTAATTTATTAAGAGATTATAATATATATTCATTTTTCATAGGTATATGAAAATAGTAGAAGCTCTACCCACGTATGGAGTCCATTATTATGCAGTAAAGGTAAATACTTTTGCATATCAAAGCTTTCATAATGCCCATGTTAGTTTGTGGGTTAGTGAACAGTACCAGAGTCTAAAATCACATAAATTAATATGCATATGTATGCAAATCATCTCTATAAATTTCAACATTTAAAATATGATTGATTTTCTTAAAAAAAAAAGACTGATTATATCTTGTCATTTGTAGCAAATTATAAAGCTCATTATTTTTGTAAAATACTTGCTCCATTGAAATGTTTTCCCAAAACCTCTATTAATCCTAACATACTCAAATTATTCTCTTTTAGCACATCCATTCCTTTTACCTATTTTTGCTGCTATTTCTCTTCTCCAGTTGTTCACCTGCCTAATAGTGCCGGATACTCACTTGATAGAGCCTTTATATGAGAATCATAAACTTGCCATTGTCATTTCAGCAGATTCATAAAGTTCTCAAAATTTTGCAGGATTTGTGATAGCAATTTTCAGTTGGTATATTTCATATTTGTGTAGTATTTTCAGGTGTTTTCAAGCAGGGAGAGATTGATTAAGAATGAAGGGGGGGAAATCAGAGGGGGAGATGAACCATGAGAGACTATGGACTCTGAAAAACAAACCGAGGGTTCTAGAGTGGAGGGGGGTGGGAGGATGTGTTAGCCTGGTGATGGGTATTAAAGAGGGCACGTTCTGCATGGAGCACTGGGTGTTATACGCAAACAGTGAATCATGGAACACTACGTCAAAAACTAATGATGTAATATATGGTGATTAACATAACATAATAAAAAAAAAAAGAACTATTTTGAGATGTAAGGGATAAAGCACCATTAAGAAGGGGGTCTTGTTTGAAAGGAATTTTATCATAGATCAATCTTGAGTGACTTTTCAAGTTACAACAGTATTTGCAATTCAAAATGGGGGATTAAATAATAAATACTTGCATAATGAGGATACCTTGTACTAAAAATATGTAGCAATTCAACTTCGGTTTCTCCTGATTCTTAATTTTTTTGCATATGGGTATATATTTAAGTCTAAATTTTTCTTTCCCTATGTCAATACATCCTTCGCTTTGGCAAGACCTAAAAGATAAATTTACGAAAAAAAAATTCCTCTCCTCCCCATATGTACCTCAAAGTGATGATTCAAACATCCTGCCATTGAATCATACAGTTCTCCAAAAGAGCTTTTCAGTATTCCCACATTCATTGTTAAGTGGCTTATAAACACCAGGTTTGGAGCCACCTTTCTCATCTTTGTAATTCTTTGGAAACTTCCCTGACCATTATAGCCGGTTACTGATCAAGAGAACAGAGAGCTTTTTTTCTTTTTCTTTTTAGTTTCTTTTCTTTTCTTTCTTTCTTTCTTTTTAAATGGATAACTGGCTTTCCACTCGGGATTAATTTTACATTTTCTTTCTTTTCTCCAACAGTCAAGACAGTAATGGTTCATTCTTTTTGATGGCGTTAATAGTATTGATCTAACTTACAGATCTTTTTTGAAGGCATTTTAATAGCAAGTTAGGTTTTTAAGTAATATTTTGTTTACCAAGACAGCTTTATTGTGACTTGCTGATATTTGTTAAAAGATAAAATTGGTAAATCTTCACCTCTAGAAGACTGAACAATTAGGGCTTGGTTCTCATGCTTTTCCATCTTCCAGGATAAACAAGGACTTCCTTGGTGGCTTGGAATCAGCTATAAAGGAATCGGCCAGTATGATTTGCAAGATAAAGTGAAACCTCGGAAAGTAAGTGTGAATCATTTTAGACACATAGGAGAACTTAAGCTATTCTGGATTTGGCAACATTGCTTTAATGGGCACCAGAATAGTCTCGGACAAGTAACTTTCGTTAGTGAAGCTATGGGTTCAGAGAAGGCTCAGGTTAAGTGAAAAATGCTTTTTATAACTAATTTATGTACCTTTCATCCAGCAATTCCATATCTGATCATTTATTCTAAGGGAATCCAGTTATGCACAAAGACTTAACTGTAAGGATGTTGATCCTAACTTCATTTATAAATGCATACAATTAGATTTCTATTTTAAGGTCATATGAAGAGAAGGATGACATTTGTTTTCCAAGTTTTGTATATATCTATCTGTTATATAGGCATAAAATATTTATTTATATACATAATTATATATAATGTTAATATATTTTTTATATAAATTATATATACACACACACACATATATATACATACATACATATACATACATATGCTTACTGATATTGGATGGATACACAGGTGGATGAATTGTGAAGACATAAGCCTGAGTATTTGGTGCTGGCTCCCTCTCAGTAATCCAGTCCTGACTGATCTTTTGACTACTGCTGCTATTTTCACTTACCTTTGGTTCACAGTTTTCCACACGAAACATGTCTGCTTTTTTCAAAAGAAAAATAAGTTCCGTGCTGTTTATTAAAGGTCACACTCTCTCAGGTTTGGGTGTTCCAGACCTAATAAATGACGTTATTTTCCATTTGCACTGTGGCCATGACACTTCTTCTCTTGATCCAAGCACAGGCGTATAATCCGTTTCTGCCCATATGAGAATGGATGAGTCCGTGTAGACAGCCACCCACCTGCCCTGGCCTAACCGTGTATTATAATGACACGAAGGCTTACTCATGCCGCCCCTGGTTGGTTTCGCCGCCCTCCCTGTGCTCTGCTGCCATCAGCGGGCGACACGGCAGTGAAACAGTGACCTATAATAGCAGACCATGTGCTATCACACCCCAACATTGAAGCCTTGAATAACTCCTATCATTTCCATCTGTCTCGTGCTTTAATGTCTGTTAGAAAAACAGCCATATTCATCATAAACCGGCCTTTGTCATCATACCACAGTGTTCTTCATCTTCTTTGTGGTTTTTCAGCTTTAACAATGCTCACAATCTTTCGTTGAGTTAAAATAATTAAGCTCCTCTTTTCTCCCCATTTTATGATTGTGAAGCTGACACAGACAACACAAAGGGGTGGCCCAGGGCTCACCCCCTTCTAATGCCAGTCCTGCCCTACCGGAGCAGACTAGCTGGGCATTGAGGCTTCTTACTGGAAAATATTGATAAAAATAAAATATCATTTCATAACCTATATCCATCTGTGTGAGGGACAGGAAGGCAGCATATTTGTAATCCTATAACAAAATGGTGTCTCTATAAGCCCTGTGACTAAGATCAATTGAAGTAAGGTATACTTACTTAATTTCCAGGAAGCGTATGAATAATGTTGTTCATACTTGAAAATTTGCCTCTAAGACCAAATTTCAAATAAATAATGTTAGAAATGATGGGCATGTGATTTTTTTCAAAATCATCTTCAAAATCATTTTTATTTATAGTTTTTTTTTTAAAGATTTTATTTATTCATTTGAGACACAGAGATACAGAGAGAGAGAGAGCATGAGCAGGGAGAGAGGCAGAGGGAGAAGGAGAAGCAGGCTCCCTGCTGAGCCAGGAGCCCGATGTGGGGCTCGATCCCAGGGCCCTGGGATCATGACCTGAGCCGAAGGCAGATGCTTAACCATCTGAGCCACCCAGGCGCCCCTATTTATAGTTATTTTTTTAACCAAAAGTTATACATAGCCATTGTAAAAACAACAACAACAACAAAAATACAAACTACAGAAACATGTCAGTTAGGGCAGGAAGTCCTTCTGCAATTCCCATCCCTTCCCCATGATAACCACAGTCAGGAGAATGATAACTGGTTCATTGAGACTTTGTCAGTGTATATCCTGAGCTTTCCAGAGAGAGAAATCTTTCTATGGACACGATTTCATCCCATGTCCTATTTCTCCAGGTTACTTTATAAACACATCTCTCTTCACTCGGTCTAAAGCTGCCCAGTATCCAACATGTGGAAATACATACAAATACTGACTCGCTTTTGATGGACATTATGGTTGTTAACTGTGGGGGTCCGTGGGGGGGAGAAGGAGCATAATGAATCCCAGTCAATGCATATAACTAATCCCTAGTTTATCTATTTTATAATACCAAATCATTGCTTATCGTGTTTTCTTGAGGTAGACCTCAACCTATATTAACATTTTTTGGTAATTTATTTCTCTGCTGAATTTTACTTTAAGAAATAACATTCAGGAGTCTCACTGGTTTCACTGAATCTTGCATGTCATATATAACTTAAATCAACTCACAAGTCATCTCTTAGCGAATGTGGCTTCATGAAATTGAGAATCCTGCAGAATATAAATGCATCTACTAAAAACAACCAGACTTTCTCCCAAAATAATGGTGAATCAGAATCTGCGCAGTAAAAGTTGCAGCGAATTTCCTCTCAGTTGCTTATGACTCACAGCCCTTTCTTTACATTCACAGTTTTATAGGAATTGGTCAATATTGTTTGACACTGATCACAATCAGCCTTGCTTGTTCAACCCAGAGTTGAGACAAGGATCAGAAGACACTTTCTTTTTTCGATTGGCAGAGTTTTCGCTTTCATTTTCAAGATGTGCCATTCAATTCAAAAAGGACCTAACGGGGCCATCTTGTTTACCACTGCCTCTTCTCTATGTTGGTTATTTTTGCAGCCATCCATTGTACCACTGTTTGCATCCTCCTTCTTCTGTTAAAACCCGACAATGGATTTTGCTTCCATCTGTTTATTTTTCCATGGCCAAACAACCTATGGGTTTAATTGGAGGGAGGATGTCCTACAAGTCACTGCCCTGGCCCAGTTGGTCCAAATGAAAGGACCATAATTTAAAAGGCCGTGAGCACTGACTTGTAAAAAGGAGGATCATGCTTCAGCTGTTTGCATGACCTGGGCACACAGCAAGTTACCAGTGGCCGAGCAGGAATGAAGGTCAAGACTGGCAAACCCTGAAACAAAGGCTGGAATGGGAGGCCTTGGAGATGCTCAGCCTCTTGAGCTGCTTGTTACACATGCCTGCTGAGTTATAATTACGTAGCTTGAAAACAGGCCAGAAGGGGGAAGATTTGCCAATAATAAGAGAGACTGACTAATGCCAAAGCCTATTTTGAAAAAAATGTTTGTCCAAGACCCACAAGCTGAAGCTTTCTGTCCTTTCCATATAATGTCTATTAGTTGTAGCCTAGGAATGTTGGGGACTATGTCTCTCGTACCTGCTAGAACACCCAGCAAGTATTCTTCATGTATTTTGGCTCTAAGGCTTTTGCCAGTCATGGGGGAAAGTTTTCCGTCTGTGTAGCATAATGATGCAGAGCAAGAATTTGGGAAGCAACCCATGGCCTGTCTTTGGTGTCTGGTGTCTGTTTGCTCTGTGACCTTGGGCATGTTTTTTTAATCTCTCTTTAAACTCAGTGTCTTCATCTGCACCACGGTAATACAACTGATGACTTAGGGTGTTTGTAAGCATTACATGAGATTATATTCAGCATCCACAGTCATCACTACGCAACTGGTTGTTGTTCGTTGGTAGTGACAGAGAAAGACAATTTAAAAAGGTATGAGAAATAGGCTTGGTTAGAGAAGGACCCAACACTGCTACAGCCTCGTGGCCCTAGCGTTCTAAGAGTCCACACTCACATTTTCTGTTTTCAGAGACTCTTAAGCACTCTGTGCCAATTTATTAACTGTAATGCCCGAAGGCATGATGCGAATTAAGAGAATTTTAAAATTCTGAGTAACAAACCACAAAAATTCAGGGTCTTAAAAATTCAGATCACAAGCAGTTTTTTTTTTTCTTTTTAATTCTCCCTTTATGCATGAAATATGTCATTGCAAACTCTTATGGAATGTGAAAACATACCAGAAGTCAACTTAATTTCAAATCGTAGGACATTTGAACTTAAAAACAGTGAAGTTTTACATTTAAAACAAAAATGCAAGCTTGTGTTCCCTAGGTTTTTATTGCTCGTTCAGTATTTCAAGGAAAAATGTCATTTCTTCACAAAGAGGTAGAGTGGGCCAGTGGCTAAGTGAAGTATTGATAGATGTCATGACTGATTTGTAGTCCTCCAGCAAGTTATTTGACCTGGGAAAACCAGACCCTGTCAGAGATGGGAGAAATAAAAAAGTCATGCCAGCCAGGGTGTCACCAGCAGACCTTGGTGGGATAAAATGCCTTTCAAGATTAGTATCTTTGTGCATTATAACTGCTAACCAAGTCTTGTGATGTGCATCATCACCCCGGGGCATTTCAGGGTGGGGCAAGAGTTCTTAGCCTTCTGTTAACTGATTTTTTTTTAAACTATTGGAATTCCCAAATGCCTAGAGCTGGATGAATTAAGTCACAAGCACAGGAGTCTTCCTGTTTCCTTGTCATGAAAGTACAGGGTTCATTTCATTTAAACTCGGGGACTTGCTTACTTTTCTAATAAGCACAGCCATCTTGACATTTCTCGCCACTCCTGGTTTTTCCACCACCTGCTGCCGCCTCACCAGGGAGCTCGATGGGGCTGCTCCTTCTAACACTGCTTAAGTTCTGGATGAGCTTAGCTGCAGGAGAAGAAGGAACATGTGCTGTCCAGTCACACTTTCTACGTCGGTACATAATAATGTATGGTGTGGAAGAAAAGAATGGAATTAGAGAATGTCAACTGGAGACCAGTCCATCCTGTTTGTAAAGTGTCTAATTAAGCTCCAGCCACACCAATAATCAATCTAATCATTAAAGCCTTCTGCAGAGTCACTGGGAGGAGAGCTCAAATCCTACCTGGGTTTGAAATAAGAAACCAGTCCTGCACTCCTGCTTACTGGTTGGCTGACCTGGAGCTGTCACTCAACCTTTCTGGGTCTTTATTTCCTCAACTTTCAAATTCCAATAATTCTGTCTACTCTATCTACCTCAAAGATCATTGTGAGGACCCAGTGGGTTAGTGACTAATTTTACCGAGTAGATTTTTTTTCCTTCCTACCATATTCTGATTTATAGAAGACTGTAGATATTTTTCTTCCCCTTCTGTAAGCTCATCACAGGATTTTAAGCAGTTCTTCTAAGACAAGGAACTCTCAGAGAATCGGTTGGGCATTGGTGAGTCTCCATTTCCATTTCACAACTGGCAAGCAGATGGAAAGAATTCAAGGCAAGCAGCCTGATTAGTCATAAAGTCTAATTGTAAGGGAGGCTGGGAAGGGTAGTCTTTGGGTGGGTGGCCATGGGCAAAGCCGTAACTCAAGGTGTTTTGTTACTAAAAGGAAGAAGGGAAAAAAGATCCTGTGGGTGATAAGTAGTTTCTGTCACACTGTGTTTGTTTTCTCTGAAGTCTTTTAGGGGGATGGTCAGTGAGAAACTAATGAGTGAGCAAAGAAATGATAAATTTTGGATAGTTTCTCGTGGAAACAAAATGGAGGGACAATAATGGGATGGGTGTGGAACCCTCAGTGGGTTCAGGGAAGGCCGTTGAGAAAGGTGACATTTAAACTGGGTCCTGAAGGGTGGGAAGGAGACAGGCTATGAAGAATGAGTTGACACGTTCTAGTCAGAAAAGAGCCTATGCAGGTGGGAAGGGGGTAGCCACGTCATAAAACTGAGAGGATACCGCCGTAGCTAGAGCTTAAAGGCTGAGAGTTTTCTCTGTAGAAACAGAAGATGGTGTTTGAAGAAGAGGAAGTGGCTGCTGGACAGGCAAAACCATTCAATTTCATTATTTAATCTGTTAGTTTGTATTTCCAGGCATTTACCGAATGGCTGAATTGTTGGCACATACAGAGAAATGAAAGATAGTACTTTTTTTTTTTATTTATTCATTCGAGATACAGAGATACAGAGAGAGAGAGAATATGAGCAGGGGGAGAAGCAGAGGGAAGGGGAGAAGCAGCCCCCCCCGCTGAGCAGGGAGCCCGATGCGGGGCTCGATCCCAGTACCCTGGGATCATGACCTGAGCCGAAGGCAGACGCTTAACCATCTGAGCCACCCAGGTGCCCCGAAAGATAGTACTTTAATAGGATTGACTTGTCCAAATGCCACTTTGGACATTTATCTACAATGAGTAGAGAAAGCATTGTGACAAAAATGTTCTAGGAAGGGGCATAAACAGTAAAGGCTTCTTCGCTTTGTACTTATGACCAAAGATTGGTTTGGTTTTCATTCATTCATCCTTAGGAAACAAATTTCTAACAAGAGAGTACAGTTTTCCCCAGTTTTACATTTTAACAACAACAACAACAAAAACAATGTATTGAGCCCATGTACAAGGACCCTGAGCTAGTACTTTATATTCTTTATTCCATTTAAGGAAAAAGCCAAGTCCCTGTCATTAAGGACCTGACAGCCCATCTGGAAAGACAGAATTATATTCAAAGTTAGGGATTTTACTGAAATATTTAATAACTGGGCTAGACACCAAGCTGTGAGAAGGGATGTCAGTTGTAAACCCCCAAATGAGCCATGCAGGTGCCCCTCAGCAGCAGGTCGGCCCTGGTTGTACCATCCACGTGGGGGGAGCCCTCTACTGCAAGTATTAACAGGAAGTCATTAGGTCGGCCTTGGGAGGTTAGAGATTCAGCCACAGAGGAAATCTGGGGAGATCACATCCCCTTGGATGGTCAGAGTTTTATATTATGCATTTCCTGATGACCAGAACTTCATCTAAACTTTTTCTAAAATACTCCAAGTGTTGTACTCCTTGCATTTAAGACGTGATGTTTCATGTATGGAGGGTTATGATATCACATCTCAAAAGGTAATTTTTGCTACCGGAGTACGTCTCATTTTGGTATGTTATAACATTTTTGTTCGGCACACCTGACTCTGTTAGCATGGCCTCTTCTAGTCTGATGGGTGGTGTTCAGTCCCTCTGGTGGGTAACATTTGCATTTAGAAAATCTGAACAACCATTTGTTCCTAAGGGGATTACCTAACTGAGAAAAATAGGACCCCAGCATTCATTATTTTGGAGCAAACATTTCATCTTCTACATCAACACACTCCATCTACCAAAGCATAGGTATATCACCAAAAATTATCCTCTGAATCAGGCTTTCTCAGTCTCTGCACTGTTGACATTTGGGGCCAGATGATTCTGTCCTGAGCATGGCCTGATATTCAGCAGCATCCCCAGCTTCTACCCACCAGCTGCCCATAGCACCTGTCCCTCCTGCAGTGTGACAACCAGAAATGTCTCCAGATATTCCCCAAATGGCCTGAGGGTTGTGGATGAGAGTAGGGAGTGATGTAAATCATTGCTGGTTGAGAACCACTAGTGCAAGTAAAATTTGAGGGTCCCAGAGTCCTTTTCTGCAAATGGCTGTTATAACTGCTGGGCTTTTTTTTTTCCTTGTGAGGTCGATCTGAGAATTACTCCAAGTTTTTGTTAAAAAAAAAAAAAAAAAAATCTCCATTGAGTCCTCTTCCCAGATGAGTGAGGCAGGATGGTGTACTTTGGTTAGGCAGTGGGGTTTGGGGAGCCTAGTTGTGCCTGGGTGTGAATACCAGATCTGCCCCCATTTAGCTTTGTGACCTTGGACAATTTATGTAAACCTCTCTGAGCCAGTGGTCTGTCTTACAAAATGAGGCTCTAAGTAGTAACTCCCTGTAGGGCTATTGGGCAGACTCACTCTCAGGCACATAAGCATTTGATGGATAGAAGGATGGCTGGATAGAAGGTGGTCAATGTGGCTTTCTAAAAGCCCATGATCCTGCAAAATTCTTTGTGGGACTCCAAAAGGCAAAACTCATCCACTCACTTGATCATGAGTACTAACAGTACATTCATCAAGTATAACTTTTTTTTTTTAATGAAAAAAGCATAAATCAATAATACAGTGATTTGGTTTTGCTTCAGGTTACAGCAAGGGATCACCCGATGTGAGTCACTGTTTGATGTACAGTCATACAGTACAGCTGTGACTATCCCAAATTTAGTCATTTCCATGTGAACTTGCAGTTAAATGATTAGCCTATATTATAAGTGCTATTAAAAAAAAGCCTCTGATGATGCCTTTCCCATCCTGGTCTGGTGTTACACCTTTGGGTGACCTCTAATTTTGATTTGTTAAGATTCAAAAAGACAGTTTGATCCTTTCTGTCCGAGGCTTTCCCTCAGTCTTTTATTAGCCTGGGAGGTACCCCCCCGCCCCGAGCCTGTGGCAGGTGCACACTCCTCAGCATTGTTGGCAAGTTCCTTTTCTGGGTACCCCAGACAGGAGGGAGCTTGCTGCCATGCGTCTGTCTGTGGGCGTGCCCTTGACCCACCCCTCCCTCCTCCTCTCTGACCTCCACGATACAGGAACAGTGAATAGATTTCCTACCCAGAGGGTGTATCAGGAAACCACCGATGAAATCAACAGAGATATAGCAGTTTTTACAGAGGCTGAAACTCACAGAATTGGAAACCCGATGTGTCAACAGAAGAACCTGACTGGTTCTCGTCAGTGGAAAGATAGATGTGGGACCCAGACAGCTCTTTCTACTTCTGTTTCTGCTATTTAATGGCAGTCCCCCATCCTCACAAAGACATGATAACATTAGGGGATTGGACGGAGTGTCCTTCATAACAGTTACAACTAGCTTTATCACTTACTGAATGTTTATTCTAAACCAGATGCTGGGAATAAGTGCTTCATAAATGTAACCTCACTGAACCCTTCCAACAACCCTCTGAAGCAGGCGTTGCTCCCATTCTACAGATGAGAAAACTGAGACTCAGAGAAGTTAAGCAAGTTACCCCCTGACACACACACACAAAAAAACAAGTGATGGAACCAGAATGCAAACCCTTGGTACACTCCACCATCCTCACCCTAGCGGCGACGGCCACTGCGAATTAAGTCTGTGTCATTCCAGTTCACTTAGGCTATTACAGGCACATCTATGAAATCACATTTTCCATAAACTTTTAAGATTTCAGGTGGGGAAACAGCTTTGCCTTCTAGACTTGAAGACTCTCAGTCTCGTACCATTAACTTCTTTTGCAAACCCAGTTGCCATCTAATTATTTCAAATTCCTTAAATAACCTGGAGCCCTTCACCGTTTAAGTAGGGCTTTTGCTTGCAGGGAGGATGTTTGCTCTCGATGCAGGGACTTGCTGAATGGAGGCAAAAGCTCTAGTATTTCCCATTTGTAAGTGATAAGAGGGGGAGGTGGTGGCTTTCAGAGATCATGTTTCAAGTCCGGCCCTGGTTTTTATGTGTGTGGGAATGGACGCAAAGAAAAACACAGCTGAGCTGCATTGTGGTTCTTCCTGTAGAACCTGTTCGTGCCCAGGGTGAGTAAACCTGGGGTAGCAATGTCTCCCTGAGACAGTCTCCAGTGAAATTTGTGCCTGGATTCGAAGCAGCTTATTTCCCGGGAAGTATCATCAGGATCCCTGCTCTGGCCCATTTAAAAGAATGTGTCTCCCTTCTGGGAAGATCTGCCAGGGAGAACTTTGCCCTCTTTCTCCCTGATCGGAGGAAGGAGTAGAACTGGGGAGGTGTCACCCGCTAGAGTTGCTGATGTCAGTAGCGTGTCAGCCGTGGGAGGCTCTGTTTGTGAAATTGAGTTACACCTCGGTGTCTTATGAAACTCAGAACTCACCGGAGCTGCTGTCTGGGAGAGGGGAGGTGGAGCGAGCCTTGGGGTTTTCCTTCACATTTCTATCCTGTTTTTGGAATCTGGATGAAAAGAAATGAAAGCGTCCAGTCTACGGACATTTTAGGAAATGGGTATGTAGCTTTAAGCTTTCACTAATAACTCTTGCCACCTGGGTGATTGTTGTAGTTACACTGACTGCGTGATCGGACCACGAAGGGCTGTGTTCTTAGCATGTGCTGGTTTCTCTCACTGTGTTTGGGGTTGGGGGTCCAGGTTGAACGCTTTTGTCTCCTGGTTACATGTGCATAGGAACTTTTAAGTTTGTGCTGTTCCTTTACGTGAGGTTCACATGTTCGTGAAAAGTCTTGGCTCCTGTACTTCAGGAAATGGTTGTGTTGATGGTGCTTTGCAATTAGACAATTCAAATTCTCCCCTAAGATTCAAACTCCATCCAAAGTCTACTAATCATCAATAGTGGGACAAATTCCAAGTTGAGAGGAAAAGCTGAGGCTCAGGCTAGTACCAGGGGGTTGGGAAAGAAAATACAGCAGGGGGGCGCCTGGGTGGCTCAGTCATTGGGCGTCTGCCTTCAGCTCAGGTCATGATCCCGGGGTCCTGGGATCGAGTCCCACATCGGGCTCCCTGTTCAGCAGGAAGCCTGCTTCTCCCTCTCCCACTCCCCCTGCTTGTGTTCCTGCTCTCGCTATCTCTCTCTCTGTCAAATAAATAAATAAAATCTTTAAAAAAAAAAAAGAAAGAAAGAAAATACAGCAGGGCACTCGGCCTCGGGAATGGGCTGCTTTTTACAAATTATTTGATTTTCAAATGCACATTGCTAGCTCACTTCTCTTTCTTCTAACCAATTGGCAAATGACACCGAGTGCAACATTAGAAGGTCAGCATTGGGAATATAGAAGTGGGTTCTATTTACAAAAACTGGAGGCTCTAGCTCAGAAACCAAGAGGGCAACCCCACATTACTCCCCTCCCCACCTCTGCTCCAGTTCCTGGCACTCGGTTTCTGTCGCGTTTAGGGGAACTCTCGTAGGCGGGAAACTGGTATCACAGAGAATCACCCCTGCTTGGGGTCCCGTTTACTTTCACTTTGCATTCTTTTGAAATTTCATCCGTGGTTCTACTGAAACATCCCTTTGAATATCTTTCCATTTGAATATGAAGTCAACATCTTTGATCAGAAGGCATGTGCTTACTGGAATCTGTGAGGATTTCCTAACTATTTTTATTTAGTTGAGTCAGAGGAAAAAGAGTATGCATGTTCCCCACACTGGCCTGTTTTAGCGTTCAAGGTAGATTTACTCGTAAGGTGAAGATTACTGTCAGAGAAAGAAATAAAATGGTTTCAGGTTGTTGATTTGCAACAAGACTGCATCACATATCCGTGCTTCGCCTTAGTGTACCTTCTTGATTATTTGATGATGAAGCTGAGTTCCAGATTTAGGAAAAATCAGCATTAATTAAAGCTGTGTGTCTTTTCTGCATTCTTGATTTCATAGTTATTCCAATGGAAACAGCTGGAGAACCTATATTTCCGTGAGAAAAAATTCGCCGTTGAAGTTCACGATCCACGGAGGTGAGGACGACAGCCTTTTCTTTATATGGTCGTGGTGACAATCCCAGTAACCCTGCTGCCAGGGACACTCATGTGCACGTTTTTGTGCTGACATGTTTTCATTTCTCCTGGGTAGAGCTGGGAGGGGGATTGCTGGGTAACTCTACCATTTTGCATTCCCACCAACAACGTCTGTGGTTCCCTTTTCTCCACATCCTCCCTAACACTTGTTATTTATAGTTGTGTTTTTGTTGTTTTTTTAATAGTCACCCTAGTGGCATACAGTGATAGCCCATTTTGGCTTGGATTGGCATTTCCCTCATGACTAATGATGGCTAAGCATCTTTTCATGTGCTCTTTGGCCACTTGTATATCTTCTCTAGAGAAATACCTGTTCAGATCCTTTGCTCATTTTTTTAATTTGGTTTTCCTGGCCACTTCTAAAACAACAGTTGCCAAGTTACTGCCACGGATTGAAGTCAGGATTGTAGGCTCTCCGAGCTCTTCAGAGGAATTCATTATCAGTCCTCAGTGTTTGCCTTTCAGATACGTTTATGGATGCTTGGAGGTCAGAGGGATTGGGGAAACAGCTGTGACAAAAAGAGGACCAAGAGATAAGCCAAATTCCTACAAAGAACATTGGTACCCTTCTCCCTCCTTCCCCACAGCGTCTGCCTGCCCCCCCTTCCTTCTCCTTTCACCCTCTCCTCCTCTGACCCTCTCTCCTCTTCTTATCTGGTACATAAGCAGTACACTGGACCAGTTTCAGACTTGCATATCTGCAGACAATATTATCATGTTCATCCTCTAATAATGTCAGAGCTGCATAAGTCTACCTAGATCTGAAATGCTCTTTTACCTTGAGGGAGGTGTTGACCCTGCCCTCTCGGTTGCGTTATCTTTGAAATATTATCACCTTGATTCCTGACCTCTTGTGATGGTCACACATCCTGTGGTTTTTAAGTAAATGTTTTTAGTACAGCCCCTAATTTGAGTAGTTCTTACCCTTTGGAGTTTGTGCATATGCATTTTTGAACATGCTAGTTTAAAAAAAAAAAAAAAGAGATTATCCAGGTGCAACGGGTTTCTTCATAAAAGGAGAAAATCAGAAGCTTGGCTCCTCTCAACATCCGAGTGCGGCAGCAGGAAAACAAATAAGAAGATACTTCATGATCACATTCCTCACTGGGTACATTTTGTGGTGTGCTGGGCCAGAGGTGAATAAATCGAATGCTTTCCTTAATCTTTCAGGATTTCTGTGTCAAGAAGAACCTTTGGGCAAAGTGGCCTCTTTGTGCAAACGTGGTATGCAAACCCTTCTCTCATCAAGTCCATCTGGGTAATGGCAATTAGTCAGCATCAGTTTTACTTGGACCGGAAGCAAAGCAAAGTAAGTCACTAGAGCGTTTCTATAGGAACAGACTTCCCTCCTTCATTTGCTTTCTGCTCAGAAGATAAGCTTCCTCAGAAAAGATGCAAGCACAAGGGATTTTGTTCTTTGAGTTTTTGCTTTTTAAACTTTCTGACCAACTGTTTTAATTTTTCTTACATTTAAAAGAGGAGCAGTATATAGCCTGATTTAGAAGTTGTGAGACGTGCCAACTTTTCTTCGGCACATGTATACGTGAACACAGGTGACATTTTAAAGTCAATGATTGAACTGTACCATGAGGGAGATTCATGCATATTTAAACATTTTCATTGTAAAGCTTAAGTCTTGTATTTTTTTCTTCTGAAGTGTCACTTGGGCATGTAAAAATTCTAAATTGTCCTCTGTGTTGACATACTTATTCCATAGTAACTTAATCATTTTATTAATTTGAAATAAGTTCAGTTGAATGAATTCTGTTTCCATGTTGTATACCCCTTAGGCAAAAATTCCTTCAGCCAGGAGTTTAGACGATATCGCGATGGATTTGACCGAGACAGGAACACCGAGGGTCTCCAAAATGGTGACACTGGAGGCCAAAACTCAGTTCATCATGGCGAGCAATGGCAGTTTAATCTCTTCAGGTAACATTTTGGGAAAGTACAAATGATTTTTATTGTCTTAAACTACTTTTGGGGGTCATAAACCACTTTTAAATGCATTTTAGACCCATTATTTGGGGAGTAAATAAGCCTATCAAAACCTGCAGCATGCAGCATAAACCAATGTATTAAAAAGTAAAAGGAAAGTTAAATTATAAATAGTCAGCTTGCATAAACAACACTGGTTACAAAGATAGTGAACTCCTCGGGGTAACTTGAAAGGACATTTTCTCCCCATCTATTCTATCAGCTTCTTCTTCTCCCAATATTTAGTTTTTGATTCAGACAGTTGTCTAATGCTCTACTTAATATATAGTCAAACGTGACTACAAGCTTCACACCTCACCCCAACCCCACCTCCCAGTGTGATTGCTGCCCTGAAGCCGTGCCTCTGTACCTGTGTCTGTGGACGGAGGTGACACTTTAAAGTTAATGATTGAACTGTACCATGAGAGAGATTCATTCCAAACTCTGGAATCTCTTATCACCAAGTATATGTAACTGAACTCAAATGAATTTTCCCATCTAAATCCTATTGTCAACTCTTAATCTGAGGCACAGAACATTCCTTTGCTTGGCTTGCTTGCTTTCTACAAGGACATTCTAAACAACTATCTCCAGGAACATCTTACCTTCTCTCTTGCTCAGAAAAATGAAATTCTTCCTTGAGTGTGTCTGAAACATTAAGCATTTTATCATTGCTTCTAGAATGACTGAGCCAAAATACAGAAGGTATATATAATTACCAGGCTGTGTTGGATGCCCAGAAGCATGAGAAAATGTTCTCCAGTTTCCTTTTATTATGTTCAGAAACAAGGAGAAAAGAAATAAATTATTATTTAATAGCAGGTCAGGCTTAAAAATCCTTTGTCCTTTAAAAAAGGAAGGAAACATGCCTTGTATAAACCTTCCCTGCCCTCCCTTCCAATCCCTCCAGGTTCTCAAGACTCAGAAGTTAGTGAGGAGCAAAAGAGAGAGAAAATCCTGGAGCTCAAGAAGAAGGAAAAGCTCTTGCAGGAAAAACTCCTGAAAAAAGTCGAGGAGCTTAAGAAGATCTGTTTGCGGGAGGCTGTGAGTGTCTTCTGCTTTTGGGGGACTTGTCACATTGTGTTTGACAATCTGGCCAGTGTCAGTTATCCCCCTCTCGATTCTGTCCTGTTTCACAGGAGCTCACCGGCAAAATGCCAAAAGAATATCCGCTGAACGTAGGTGAGAAACCGCCTCAGGTCAGAAGGCGTGTAGGCACCGCGTTCAAATTGGATGACAACCTGCTGCCAAGTGAACAGGTATGAGCACCAGCTCTGAGCATTTCTGTTAACAGCCGGACAGAAAAGCCCTCAGCTGAATGTGGCTGACTTGTTTCTTTGGTTTTTGGGTCCCTGCCGTACCTTTCTATCTCGCCACTTGAAAGTGATAGAGTAGACCAAATCGAATTCTTTCTTTCATGCACAGTCCAATTACAGTTGAGTTATTTCTCACTACTTTACTCCTCCCAAGCATAGAGAGTGTTAAACAAACCCCAAATGTTTATAACTGAGAACCATGACCATAAGAATGAAGAACTCCAGCATCAGCATTAGACGCTTCCACGTAAAACAGAGAAGCCTTTGATGAATACGTTTGCCCTTTCTGATATGTCATTTCTCAGATCTCAGTTCCCTTATCCATAAAATGGGGCTAATCTTTGTTCTTCCCACTAACGGATATGAGGAGTAGTAAGTGACATAATACATGTACAGCATTCAGGTATAATAAAGTTCCAGTATAGAGTGTACTTTCTTATTTGCATGTCATCAGATCGTAGGCCCCTACTCCTGTTTCTTGCCCAAATTTAGCCATTTGGCTGTAGAAAATGATAGCAGTTTCCATCCATAATAGAGTGAGCTTTGCAAGTTTTTAAAAAGATGTATTTATTTCTTTTAGAGAGAGCATGAGCAGGGGGAGGAGCGGAGGGACAGGGAGAGAATCTCATACAGATTCCCTGATGAGCACGGAGCCCGACACAGGGCTCCATCCCATGACCCTGAGACCGTGACCTGAGCCGAAATCAAGAGTTGGACTTTCAACCGACTGAGTCACCCAGGCGCCCCTGAGCTCAGCAATTTATTGAGTATACCCAGTCCTGAGCTAAGCAATGAACACACACAATCTCATTTAATCTTTGCCATATTTTTACAAGGTAGATGTTCTCTCATTTGAAATGGAGATGCAGAATGAAAATAACCTGCAACATTAAAATATTAAGCAGTGTCTCCAGGGTCATGGAAGCAGGAACCACCAGAAAGAGAAATCAAACCCAAATGTATCTGTTTCTAAAGCTATGTATGTGAATATAACCTTCTGTGTCTGTGAATCTTGGGTTAAGAATCTCTCCTTGAAAAATATAATCTTCACCCAACCAACTACATGAATGAAAGGCCATTCCCTTCTTTAAAAGGAAAAAAGTCTGAGTAGTGAGGAGTGTAAGTAAATGGATGAGGGAGGTCTTGTCTTCTAGAAAAGTGTTTGAAGATACCTATGCAGTAAACTTAGGAAGGTTTTATTCTCAAAGAGCATCTGATCTGAGAATGTACAAGAACCAGTATCATTGTATAAATGCAGGATCCTGCTTTGCAAGAACTGGAGAGCAATTTCCTAATACAGCAAAAGCTGGTTGAAGCTGCAAAGAAACTTGCCAACGAGCCAGACCTTTGTAAAACCGTGAAGAAAAAACGAAAGCAAGATTACACAGATGCGGTGAAAAAGCTTCAGGAGATTGAAAACGCGATAAATGAATACCGAATCAGATGTGGAAAGAAACCCAGCCAGAAAGCAACGGTTATTTTACCAGGTTCGTAATCAGTAAGGTTTTTCCAGTCACATAGTCAAGGTTCGTGATGGTACATAGCATTTCCAAGTTAGTTCATTTGGTGAGAGATAAAAGAAAGAACAGGTTTAAAAGTTAAGTTTCTTAGGGTAAAAATGGTTTGGGATGTCAGTCTTGCCAGTGTATAAATGTGGTTTTCAGTGACATTCTCACTTTTGTAATACTATACTATTGCATTGCTTTCATTTTCAGGATGAAGGAGCATTCATAGCAATATTGGTTTGTAATCCCCTTTAACTGGCCTGACATCACTGCAGGAAATAGAGTTGATAGCACAGAGTGGTAAGAGTACTAGGCCTACCCAGTCGTTTCTCAAAGGTTTTTCATGCAGGGACATAACATTTTTTTTAAGGACCTATCTAACATTTGTGAAAAGAGCTCTTACCATCCTGTCATTGTGGAGGCTATTTAAAGCTGTGGACAAATGCTTGTGATATAACATGAAATGCAAAGGGTATTAAACCGTAACCACAACATGATCCTGACGTCGTATAAATATCTACATACAACAACTGGTTGGGAAATATTTCAAAATACTAGCAGTTGTGGAATTTCAAGTAACTAATTTTTCTTTTAATACTTTCTGTATTTTCAAAATTCTTGACATTATATACTTACGATTTTCATATTCAGGAAAAAAAATACACTGAAAATCTCGTTCAGGTAGATTTCAAGTCCAGTTGGCCTAACTTTATCGGCATGGTTTTCAGCCTTGATTGTTGGTTGAAATGTGATTATATTTCTTTGATTCCAAGACTATTTTTTTTCACATTTAAACATCTGTGAAATTTGAATAATTTTTGTACTAGATGGTGTACTACAGTTACAATTGGCAACACTTTTTCTTGTTTTACTGAAACATAAAATAATTATATATGTCAGACTGGATGAAATGTGGTGACTAGGTTTAGCGCATTCTCGGGTTTAGGGCGGTATGGTTTATAAAGCAGAGATACGGCTTTTGGAAAGTGAATGCACAGACATCAACACACAAGTGTTCGTCAGCCACAGCTGGAGAATTTAGGATGGCTTTGACTCTGAATGAGAAATCCAGTTGGCTTTGGAGGTGGTTACATTCTGGACCTACAGAGATGGGTGATTAGCAGTGTACTTAACTTTCATAACCATTTGTTATGGCCCATTCATCCCCAAACTGTGCAAGATTTGAGTGATCTCCTTTATAATGAGTGACATTTGGGCAGCAGATGGTGCCAATGGTTGAGCATATATTGGGTAGATTTTTTTTTTAAGTGTGCCTGACAGCTGACTACGCTGGCACCTTGCCTTCAAACGCCACTGTGTGTCCAATTAAGAGATAGTCTGCCTGGCTCTGATGGAGATTAACATTTGAGATCAGATGGGAGAGATTCCCTTCCTAATGGCATTGAAGCCTACACGAAGGTGCTGTATTTGCCTGTAACCTTGCCAGGACTTGCCCCTGTGTGTGGAATGATTTGCCAAGGCGGATCAACACATCTGAGATGACTCTTGTTGCTAAATACATTTTTTAACATCTGATGAGCAGCAGTAATACTTAGGAGCATTATGGGTATTCCCAACCACCAGAATGCTGTGTCTAGGTAATAAAAGCAAAACTACAGCTAATATTTATTGAGTGTTTGTCCTGTACAAGGAGCTGGGCTAAGGCTTTACATCCATTATTTTAATTACCATTCACCTTAGCAGTGCATACTACGTACTATTCTTATTCCCATTTTAGTTGAGCCAAGTGATGGTAAGAGGGATTAAGTCATTTGCCCAAGGTCTCACAGCCAGTAAGTGTCAAAACCAAGATGGGAACCCAGGTCTGTCTAATTCAGTGGTTCTCAGCCAGGAGCAGTCTTGCACCCCAGGGAATATTTGGCAATGTGTACAGACATTTTTGGTTGTCAAAACTGGACATGGTGGTGCTTCTATTAGACAGTGGGTGGAGGCTGGAGATCCTACAATGCAAAGGATAGCTCCCCCCAGCAAAGAATTATCCAGTCCAAAATGGCAGTAGTGCCACGTGAGAAACCTGGGTCTAATTGAAAAGCTCATGCACCACAAAGTGTTCACCTATTAAGAAAAGGCCCTTTTCTTCAGGGAGGGGTCAAAAAATAATTTATACTAACAGCAGATTTTCAAATGAGGGTTCAAGTGTATTTTACAGAACATTTAGCATTTATGACATGAATGGCATGATTTTTCTTTCCAGTTTGTTGGGTGTAAGCCCTCAATGTATAAGGTAAAGTTTTCATCCCATGTAGAAGCTAGATTGAAAACTAGTTGAAAACAAAAAACTGCCTTGAAATCGGTCCCATTTTTCTTAAAGATTTTATTTATTTGTTTATTTATTTATGTATTTATTTAGCAAGTGCATGAGTGGGGGAAGGGGCAGAGAGAGAGAGAAGGAGAGAGAATCTCAAGCAGACTCTGTGCTGAGAGTGGAGCCTGATGTGGGGCTTTATCTCACGACCCTGGGATCATGACGTGAGCCAAAATCAAGAGTCAGATGGTGACTGAGCCACCCAGGATCCCCTAAATCTGTTCCATTTTAAGAAATAGTCCAGTGTCATATTGGTACAATGCCTAAGATGTTTATATCTTTACTAGTAAATGATTCCATTCTTATAATCATTAATTATTCTTAATGCACTGTAATTAGTTATACTTACTAAATAAAAATAAGATGGACTCTATTGAGAATTGCTTTATTAAATTCACCATAGGGGGCGCCTGGGTGGCTCAGTCGTTAAGCGTCTGCCTTCGGCTCAGGTCATGATCCCAGGGTCCTGGGATCGAGCCCCACATCGGGCTCCCTGCTCCGCGGGAAGCCTGCTTCTCCCTCTCCCACTCCCCCTGCTTGTGTTCCCTCTCTCGCTGTGTCTCTCTCTGTCAAATAAATAAATAAAATCTTTTTAAAAAATAAATAAATAAATAAATTCACCATAGGTGTATAAATGCTCTGTGATTCTAAGGGCACTTATTTTTATTCACAGAAGACATAATCCCATCAGAGAGCAGCTCCTTGTCTGACACTACCACCTATGATGATTGTGAGTAGCTCTTCTTTTTCATTTTAAAATGTTATATATTCTGAAATATTAAGACAGTTTCTTTAAGTAAAGCCTATGTGTTATTCTTTTGGGAGAAGTAGAATGAACTAACTTACATTTATGCAGAATGGTTGGGGAAGGGAGATTATGATTAATTTCTACCGAGGCTAACTACGCATTAAATACAGTAACATACAAATCACTTGAACTTAGGAAATCAAAATACTATTACACAACTAAGCCAGTCTCTCAGTAAGGGTTTGTGAGCCTCTATAGAATTTTTTTATTAGCATTTTTATTTACTATTATTATTATTTTTTTTTTTTTTTTTACTTTTAAGTAGGCTCCACACCCAATGTGGGGCTTGAACTCATGACCCTGAGATCAAAAGTTGCATGCTCTACTGACTGAACCAGCCAGGTGCCCCCCTGTAGGATTTTTTTTTAATGTTTTCTCTTGAAGTAATTACAGGTTCACAGGGAGTTGCATAGATAATTCAGTCTTTCACTCAACTTTTCCCAATGGTGACATCGTATATATTTGGAGTCTAATCTCAAACTGGAAAATATAGTGTAGACTTTGATTATCCCTGTATTCTGGATAGCTAGGAGTTTATTTTCCTTAGGAAGAAATTGGGTTTCATGTCATTGTATTGGTTTCATAGAGGAACGCCATATCTGTTGGGATGGCCTGTGTTTGTTCAACACATTTTATGATGGAATGGATTTCATATCGAATGGTAGAGTACTTCCTTGGAATCCCTGGTGCTTAAGCAGAGGAGTGACTCTGTCTGATATGATTTAAAGAATTCTGGGATGCCACTAACCCATACAGCTTTATCTCCCCCATCCCCACCCCAAGTTTGATGGTGCATGAAACTCCACCATTCCAAAATTCTTCCTTTGAGCTGAAGTTGGGTCATGCTTGCCATTCCTCTTTGAAAATGCACATGTCAGCAGGAGACGTAACAGGTCTCTAATGACTCAGCATAAATCAGTTATATCACTTTCAATGACAGGATGAGCCTCTGGTCAACCAAAGAGGTGTAAGAACTTGAAACGTGAACAGAAGTGATCCACACCAACTTTACAGGCCAGCTTCCTTTTGACCCTATACACACTGGGGTTTTTCTTTAATATAACTCTAGAAAAGCTATAGTATCACCCGTTCTACCAGAATGATTTCTTTGCTCAGAGTGGTACCTACTAAACTGGCAAAAGTTGGATCAGGCCCACAAGAGAACAGGTGACCCTTGAACTATGTGGGGGTTACGTGTGGCCACACCCCCCATGGTTGAAAATGCAAGTATAACTTTTGACTACCCCAAAACTTAACTACTAACAGCCTACTGTTGGCAGAAGCCTTATTAATTTAAACAATAAACACATGTTTGTATGTTAAATGTATTATATACTGTATTCTTACAGTCAAGTAAGGTAGAGAAAAGAAAATATTAAGAAAATCATGAGGAAGAGAAAATGCATTTACTATACTATACTATATTTATCAGAAAAAAAAAAAATTCCGTGTATAAGTGCATCCATGCAGTTCAAACCTGTGTTGTTCAGGGGTCAACTGTATTCAGTAATTTCCATTTTCTAGTGTATACAGTATAAAAATAAATTTCCTGAAAGTAATACACTTCTAAAAACATCAGATCTTCTGATTTGGTTTTTGGAGGGCTGGCAAGGTATTTATTGCCTTATTTATTTACCTACTTACTTATTCATTCATTCATTTACTTATTATAGCTAATGACACCTTCACTCTTGCCGGGCAGCGACCAAGTTCAGTACCTCATTCTCCAAGAATTCTTCCCCCCAAGTCTCTCGGTATTGAGCGAATCCATTTCAGAAAGTCGTCCGTCAATGAACAGTTTGTGGAGACCAGGCAGTCCAGGTGAGAAGTCACAGCATTAGTAAGGCAGATGCCTCATAGCCATGACACCTTCCTTCCAAAATAGTTGACCCTTTTTGGATTTACCCTATTTATCCTTTCGGAAGGGGTTAGCTTGCAAAACAAAGCATAGAAACTAACCCCGTTATTTGTTGTTGACAGCAAGTGCAAGTGTTTCTAAGAGATCTTTTCAAAGCATTTGGCAGTTTCCTATATTTTAAAGTCTGCTGGATTTATGTTAGGTTCCAGGGGCATTATTTATAATCTGGATTTGGATATAATGTCCTAAGTTCAGTTTCAGAACCCATGCGCTCACGAAACTGACATTAAATACCACTCTATCAGTGCAAGTGACAGAAATGACTTCTGATCTTTCAAATAGAAATGAGACTTCAACTCATTTTTAATCTGTTAAATAGACAATATGACTTTTTTCTCAAATGTCTCAGGTAAATATTATCTGGGCAATAACACCAGATTTTAAAAAGATGACAGACCAGTGATTCTCAGAATTTGGCTGCATGGATCAATACTACTAAGAAAAAAAAAGAAAAATAGGACCCAAGATAGGATTACCAAATGTTTACTCTGCCTAATCAGAATGTTCAAATAAACAATGCCATGATTTCAGGAAAAAAAACGACATGTAACTATCAAAAAAATGCAGCCATTGTCATAATAATAATAAAATGAAGTTAACATTTATGGAACGCCTACCGTATATCAGGCACTGTTCGAAGTGTTTTAATATGTATTAATGAATTTAATCTGTACCGCAATCCTGGTGGTATGACAACTGTCATTACCATTTACAGATAAGTACGCTGAGGACCAGAAAGCTTGAATAACCTGTTGGGTTCATGTAAATGTTGGAATCGGGATTTGAACCTTTTAACCAATATGTCACACTGCATCTCAGCGAAGGTGTTGGAAATTAGTCTTAAAATAAAGGAAGATTATTTAGATTAAATAATTCTTCACTTATGAAAATAGCACCTTGTTATATTTCTCCTTTGTCGAAGACCATATCAGGCCCCTCTGTTAGATTAGCATTTAGAACTGTTGCCTTAAACAATGGAAATCCAAGTGTCTAGAACTGTGCTGGCCAGTTCAATTAAAAGTAAATAAAATTAAAAATTAACTTTCTCAGTCGTGCTAGCCACATTTCAAGTGCTAATGGGCGCACATGTGGGCTAATGGTTATAATATTGGCATAGATATAACACATTTCTGTCATTGGACAGCCCTGGACCAGTATATTTATTATATTAGGGAAAACAAAGCTATTGCAGTAAAAGGAAAAATTATAACCAGAAATCATTATCTTAAAAAATTACTATACCTACTTCCTTAATAGCTTAAGATGGGTTTGCTCTGTGATCCAGCAATTTCACTTAGAGGAATTTTTCCTATTGAATTAATTAAGTACAGGATGCTCATCACATTATTGTTTACACTAGTGACAAATTGAAAACAACCCAAATGCTCAACTAGTGAATTGTTTAAATAAATTATAAATCCTTACAGTGGAATGTTATACTGTCATTAAAATAACATTATGAATGAATTAACCAACACAAAACATTAGTTTTTTTTAATGTGGGTTTTGAAGGAGAATATAGGGTAAGATAATATTTTTTTGTTGTTAAAAACTGTAAATGCCTGTAAGTATGGTTAGTAAAAATATCTGATTGGCTATATCTGAGGCTTCTAATTATAGATATTTAAATTTTTCTTTTTTATCTGTATTTTCAGAATTTTCTGCAATGAACTTGACGTGCTTTTGTAATAAGTAAAAATGTAATCAAAGCCACATTTAGTTAAAAAACTAACTTCAAATTGTGTTCTCACTGTGCTGGGTAGCGAACAAAATGATTTAAAGATGTTGCCTTCTAGTCCACGGGCCTGCAGACAACAGCCCATTGGCCAGATCCATCCTGTGACTTATTTTATATTTTTATATGGCCCACGAGCTAAGAATGGTTTTTATTATTTTTAAACAGTTGGAGGGGAAATCAAAAGCAATAGTATTTTGGGACGTGAAAATTACATGATACTTGACTTCCAGTATCCACAGTCAATCTCTATTGGCTCACAGCCACCCCCATTCACTTACATGTTGTCTACACTGCTTTTGTCCTTCAAGGGCACAGTAGAGCAGTAAAGGACTGGGACATCTGGCCTGCAAAGCCAAAAATATTAACTATTAGACTCTTTACAGGAAAAGGCTTTGCTGCCCCTGCTCTAGTTGCTTTCGATCTCTTTTATTCAATATACTCTTTTTTAAAAACACTTTAATCATTTTCCTTCATCTGTATGACTCAGAGAGATCAAGGATACTAAAGCACAAAGGCACTCTGCCCCGTTTTCTCCAATGCTCCTTTCCTTCAGCTTCCAGTAAGTTTCAGATCGCCTGATGATGAGTTTGCCAGAGACATCGCGAGGCTCATCATCTCCCGACTTCTTCTTTTCCCCATCACAGGGAAATGCTGTCGACACATGGCAGCCCTTACAAAACCCTGGAGCGGCGGCCCCCGGGCGGACAGAGCATGCCCACCACCCCAGTTCTGACCCGCAACGCCTACAGCACCAGCCACTTGGAGTAAGAGCACTTCGTTCCAATGACTTTGCCACTGTTGGTTTTGCTTTCCTTTGCTGTGCATCTGAATCATTTTAAGGCACTTGATTCAGCAGGACTGTGTTACAGATCTACATTTTCTACTTAACGGGTCAATGACGGCAAAGAAAATATATTGAAAAATATGCTTTGAGCGGGTAGATAGGAGATTTGTGTGTGTGTGTGTGTGCCTTAATTTTCCCAACCAGACATCACCGTTTGCTATTCAGTGGTGAGGATGAATATAATGATTTGAGCAACGCTTTGACGTCTTTAGGGAAGGTTTTGCTAGCTCTTTTATATGCCTGATATTTTTTTTAATTTTTTTAAGATTTTATTTATTTATTTCTCAGAGAGAGAGAGAGAACACAAGCAGGGGGAGCAGCAGGCAGAGGGAGAAGCAGGCTCCCTGCTGAGCAAGGATCCCGATGCGGGGCTCGATCCCAGGACCCTGGGATCATGACCTGAGCCGAAGGCAGAGGCTTAACCGATTGAGCCACCCAGGCATCCCTATATGCCTGATATTATTCAGTCCACACAACAAGCCGAACTGTAGATCTCAGATCCTGTTTTCCCTCCTCATTTTACGGATGAGGATTGCAAGAGGTTAAATGTCTTACCCAAGCTGGCACAGCTGGGAGATGGCAGAGCCATGACTCCCCCAGATATGTCTGGCATCAGAGTCAGGCAGTGCTCCCTCCACCCTGTCTGCATCTCCTGCTATCCTGTTGGAAGAGAGGAACCTCCAAAGATGCGCTGGGCTTTCTTTTTAGGCTTTGATGCAACTTGTGCATCATCAGTTTATATCTTCCCTCCTCTCGAGTGAGGCTTGGGAGTGCATGGTTGTTAGAACCTGGTTCTTGTCTCATTTGGACCATGACACAGTGAACCTGTGTGGGAACCAAGGGATTGTGTGAAAAATGGATTCTCTTGTGCAGTCAGCTTTGGAAACCTTGAGTCTTATGGCAGTTCAAGGGTGATTAAATCCTTCAACACCATGTTCATTTTGTAAAATTTCGGTCCTTCTTTCATTCTTCCCCTGTTACAAATTGGCCTCTCTCCTCCTGCAGACCCGAATCTTCAGCCCAGCACTGTCGCCAGCGCAGTGGAAGCCTTGAATCTCAGTCCCACCTGCTGTCTGAGATGGACAACGATAAGCCATTTTTCTCCCTCTCCAAATCCCAAAGAAGCAGTAGTACGGAAATCCTGGATGACGGGTCTTCCTACACCAGCCAGTCAAGCACAGAGTATTACTGCGTGACGCCCGTCGCCGGCCCCTATTACACTACCCAGACTCTGGACACTCGTGCCAGGGGCCGGAGAAGGTCCAAGAAACAGAGTGTTTCGACTTCAAATTCAGGAAGCATGCCCAACCTAGCACAAAAGGATAGTTTGAGGAATGGCGTCTACACAAAGAGCCAGGAACAACCTTCTTCTAGTTACTATATTGCTGGGTACACACCCTATCCCGAGTGCGATCTTTATTACAGTGGCGGCTACGTCTATGAGAACGACACGGAGGGACAGTACAGCGTCAATCCTTCCTACCGGGCCTCGGCCCACTACGGCTACGAGCGCCAAAGGGACTATAGCAGGTCCTTTCATGAGGATGAGGTCGACCGGGTGCCCCACAACCCATATGCAACTCTCCGGCTGCCCAGGAAGGCTGCTGCCAAGTCAGAGCACATCACCAAAAACATCCACAAGGCCTTAGTTGCAGAGCACCTGCGTGGCTGGTACCAGCGGGCCTCTGGGCAGAAGGATCAGGGGCACAGCCCACAGACTAGCTTTGACTCAGACAGGGGATCGCAGAGGTGCCTGGGGTTTGCGGGGCTGCAAGTACCCTGCTCTCCCAGCAGCCGAACATCCTCCTACTCTTCCGGTAAGAATACTGCCTACTCACTTGATCCCCAGATCGAATTTACCTCCTGTCCCCGGCCCACCCTCCCCCCAAACCACTCCCCTCAGGGGTCACAGGACCAGTACCCAAGGTCATGACACTGGTAGCCATTCCGTGGGGCCACAGTAAGAATTGCCAACTGAAACATAGTTCTTTCTCTTCGGCTTTCCAAAGAACACAGTCCACAGGAGTCCAATGGAGCAAATTGTAGATTCCAATCCAACAAGCATTCATTGAGCACCTATTCTGTGCTGCCCTGTGTTAGGGGCTTTCAAATATTCTATCTTTTCCCCATGTCATTAAAGTGTTCAGGTCACTGATGTTTGATATATTTTAAAAAAATAGAGTAAATCCGTCAGGTGAGCAGAAAGCATTAGGATTATGCATCCTTCCCTGTTCACCAGCAGGAACTTGATCTTCTAAAGGCAGTTTGTTTTGAATGTTCGGGTAGCTGTGTGAGGCTCTTAGTAATTCTGATGGGAGCCAGTAATTTGTAAGCCCTGTTCCTGGCACTGTTCTACGTGCTTCACGTGCCTTGACTCAATTCAGTAATCATATATACTCTGCTTTAGGGTTGATGTAAGGGATTTTCAAAGATAATTTTGGTTAGAGATGTTCCCTCATGCATTGACTTGGGCCCCTCACTCCACTAAAATCCATGGAGTACTTACTGCTTACCGCTCGCTGAGTAGAGAAATGAGGGGAAAGAGGAATATCTGTCTCTGGTTACATTGATTCAACAAACAAGCAGGCATGTCCCAGATGCTGAGGAACCAGGGTTGACCCAGTTTTGGCCTTGAGGAGCTCACGGTCTAGTCAGTAGCCAGAGGAATGTATGCAAATTAAGCAATTTCGAGGCTCTAAAACGAATGAGTTCTTGAACTACGTGGAAACCTGAGGTCCTATGTTCTTGCCCCTCTTTCAGGCATGACCCCTTAGTAGGACACAGCACAGGGATTCCTGAATCACCTTGTAATAGTTGGTGAAAACTGTGCCTTTAAAAGTATCCTAAGCTTGTTGACCAGAGGCATTTCCATGGAGATTTCTATTTGGGTGTACGGTCTCTTCTGTTTGTGTAGGACTTTGGACTTCCACTAGGGCTTTCCCATTTATTACCACATCTACCATACAAAAAGGCTCCTGTCCTTACTCCTGGTTATTTATGACTCATCTCTAGAGAACGCCTTTCTTCCCCCTAACGTTCAGGGCACTGCATGAGAATCTTTCCAAAAAACAAACATGGAGAGGGTGTTAGAAAGAAAGAACAAACAAGGAGGGCTGAGATGCATAAGGATGGTCATCAGGGCCCAGGGCTGGGGTGATGCCTTTTTAAGCAGGGAGGCTGGAGAGGAGCAGGCATCCCTCCAAAACCACAGCATTACTGCTGGTTGGCTCGGTGCCTGGGGCAAAGGTAAGAATGGAGTGAGTGCTTCTTGATTCACACCCAGTAGGAGCCTGGCTGGTAGCCGTGGGATTTGGCCCCACAGACCAAAAGGCATTCCATCCATGTTAAAGAATTAAAGGGATGGAATTAGAGCTCATTCCTGTCTACATTTTATAGCTACAAAAATGTATTACAACAGGCATGCATCATGGAGAGTTTCCTGTTATTTGCCAAAGTAGTCAGGGGTTTTGTAGCTCCTTCTAGCCATCTAAAGACTCTCTTGGTGACTCCATTTTAGTAGTAATGACAGCCACCATCTCTTGGCAGCTTCCCCTGGGCCACGCCGCATGCTCGGTGCTTCGTGTGCACCATCCCATCTAATGTGTGCAAACAGTTGGGTACCGTGAGCACTGTTGTTAGGTCTATTATTACTGTCCTCATCTTGCAGCCGAGGCAGTTCTGGTTTAGAGAGTTGAAATGACCCTGGCCAAGCCCCAGAGCTAGTAAGTGCTTGACACCTTAACCACCAAGCTTTACGGCCCCTGACTCAGAGTTATGAAACATTCTTAGAAACTCGAAGTGAGAGAATTACACCTTTGAGTCAAAACCTCATGGCATCCAGGGCCACAGATGAGTTTTGAAAGGCGTCCGCCATACGCTGGTCACCAGGGCTTTGTGGGTGTGAGAAAGAAGACAAGGAAGGTGGCTGCCAAAAACAGGAAATGGAGGGGAGCTGGAAGGATCCTAGAGCGGTGCTGGCCTTGGACCACCAGCTGGGCGTTGTGGTCACCTTGTGCGTCCTGGGCATGGAGCAGGACTGGTTTTAGAGAGAGGACAACAAACGCCCTACGGTGAGACATTCACTGGGCTTTGCTCCCAAATGGTGCCCTTGTCTTGTTCCAGTTCAGTCCCTCAGTAGAACTAATTCCCTCCTGTACTAGTTACCCTCCCGCCCCTTCCCACACACACACTTTTTCTTTTAA
This sequence comes from Halichoerus grypus, assembly GCF_964656455.1. Taxonomy (NCBI): domain Eukaryota; kingdom Metazoa; phylum Chordata; class Mammalia; order Carnivora; family Phocidae; genus Halichoerus; species Halichoerus grypus. Next base: position 181,031,718 of record NC_135712.1, read on the forward strand.
GGCAAAAAGTATGTGTTGATCCTGCTAGTGGCTGGCGTTGCCTTGGGCCGAGGAGCAAGTCGTGACCCAACAGGGCAATTTACAGAGTGCTTTTCCTCCAAAGGCCTCCAAGAAACTCAAACTGGTCATCTTATCTTTACAAATAAAGCCTTATCTATCCAGCCACCTAGCCAGAATGGAGAGACTCTCTCCATATATGAGAATGTTTTTCCTACTTGTCTTTTAGGTTATTTTTTACACCATGCCTTTCAGTTAACTTTATTCCCATTAATAATATCAATAGTTATCATTTTGGGGGTGCTTTCTTTATACCAGGCACAGTGCTAGACATTCTCATATATAACTTATTCAATCCTGGTATCATCCCTATACAGGATATATTTGCATTATTATCCCCACTTTACAGGTGAAGAAACTGAGACATAAAGAGAATAAACTATTTGCCCGAGGTCACATGGCCAGTAAGTGACTAAATTAGATTAGGAACTCTATTGATTATAAACACTGGCTCTTAATCTCTGCACATAGATGATTATAATGTACATTTAAATGGCCTAAACAGTCTTTGCTTTGACTATTCCCACTAATTTTGTCTCTTTCCATTTTTACTTCTAGTATCTTCTACAAACGCTTCTGGAAACTGGAGGACCCAGATAGCTGTAGGGCTATCTGACTACGAGACCCCAGCACATTCTTCCTACACCAGCTGCTACGGCAACATCTATAATCCTTTGCCCTCCCCAGGCAGGTGAGAAAGCAATGCTCCAAAATTCTAGTAGCCTGTTCCTGGTCAGAACAATTGAGGAATTCTTTTTTTTTTTTTTTTTTTTTATGACTGCTCAAGGATCATCAGACTATAGCCTATGGGGCCCAAACCAGCTGCCACCTGTTTTTGTAAATTAAATTTTATGGGAAAACGGCCATGTTCATTCACGTACATTTTATCTATGGCTGTTTTTGCACCATGAGGGCAGAGTGGAGTAGCGACAGAGCCCTCGTGGCCAACAAAGCCAAAAATATCTGGCCTTTTTAAGAAAAGGTTTGTTGACTCCTAATCTAGATTGTTCGAATTTGACTCTGTTCCTCGTCTTCTGTAAGGTCTTAAATTCTGTGTCTGGCAGGTTTTTTTTTAATTGCAGTACTTTAAATGGTATTACTGATATATCCATTTAAGACTCTCCTGGAACCTTGGAGGAAAAATATCTCTGCTCCAGAAAAGGCTGTTCACATCAAAATTCCTCGTAGGCAGTTGGTGGGCTTGATTTCAGTGAACATTTGCTGCCTTTTTGTGTCTGATCCTGTGTTCCTTAAAAAGCTACAGACACAGCCAGTTGTCCTATTTGTAATCGTGGTTCTTTGTAAACATTAGGAGGAAACATACAAGAACAATTCGTTAAAATGTGATTTTAAAAAAAGATGGCTAACTCCGCATTACTTCTTTGTATATGCAAGAGGAGAGGAGTTTCTCACTTCTTTGTATATGCAAGAGGAGTTAAGTATGAAGAGGTCATTTCTCCCTATCACTTTTCACAGGATATAATTCACACCCATCGTGCCAAGAAATAGAGCATTTTCTGTTTGTTTTTATTTAATTTTGCTCTAGGTCAAATTGCTTCAGGCATAGGGAGACTTACACAGACAATAACTTATCAAAGTGTCTAGCCTGGTGAGTTTGAGAGGTTAAATTTCTTTTCTTTTTTTTACTTCAATTTTTTATTTCAATTCTAGTTGATTAACCTCCATCAACCCTCAGTTTGTTCTCTATAGTTAAGAGTCTCTTATGGTTTGCTTTTCTCTCTCTCTCTTTTTTCCCTTCCATTGTTCATCTGTTTTGTTTCTTAAATTCCACATATGAGTGAAATCATAATTTCTTAATAAAGTACTCAGTGTTACAAACGAATTGGAGGTATTCGACCCCAAAGCCTTATTTTTCTTCTCCTTGTTCAAGGAGAGTTTTTCTTGGCTTGAACTATTAGGCCGATTGTCTCAACTCAACAAAGGGTGTGCTCAAAATAGGATTTTAGTGAAAATATACCTCAGGGGACTTCAGATAGCTTGGGTTTCTGTAAATAATGCTTGCAAATGAGTTAGGAGCAAGAACTAAAATGGCTTTGGCCCAAAATTGGAGCTGCACTTTTTTAAGTCAGTTCTCATCGTTTTGTATAATTCATTTGCAAATAGTTTTCCCCACTTGTACACTTTTACTTTCCTTTTCATGGACTGCATGAGAAATAATATAAAAGCGCATGAGACAGTTTGAAAATCCTTAACACTACTTTCACTGAACTCAGGAAGTACTAAACATTTTTAGAGAAAGTCTGTTTTTACCAAGTGTGCCTGTCTATCTCAGAGAGCCAGCCCAAGATGGCTTGACGTGGAGTCTGATGTCAGAGGTGGGGTAATCTACAGGAAATTAGAAACTATTTAAAGATCCCTATTGTGTGTGCTCACACGCACATCGTATGAGCTCATTGTGGAAAATTAGGAAAATAATAAAGGGATAAATAAGTAGGAAATCATTTACCCATAATTCTACCATCTAGAGATGGTAGCTGTTAGCATTTTGACACATTCCCCCATTTTCCAGTGTCCATTTTTAACATGGTGGTAATGATACCCTTATGTGCAGTTTTATACCTTTCATTGTCTATGAACTTCTGCATCCCAGTGTTTTACTTAATATCACAATTTAAACATGTTCCCATATTTTTAAAAACTCATTAAACTTTATTTTATGTGATCCACATGATATTCCACTCAATAAATATACCATACTTTATTTAACAGTTCCCATATTTTGAATTTGAATGGTTTTTAGATTTTTCTCTCTTTTTTTTTATTGTAATGCGGCTGTTAATGTCTTTGTGCAGAATATTTGTCTGAATTCCAGATTATTGCCTTAGGATACATTCCAATAAGTAGAATTAATGGATTAAATTGAAAAGTGAATTTTTTTAAGCCCTTGCTTTCCAGAAAGATTTGCCAATTTACCCTCCCAGCAACAGAGGTACGGACGGGTGTGCTTATTTCCATCTATTTGTCTATTTAGGATTTTTTTTTTTTATTATACCTCCGAGTGATCAACTTAACTTGACCTACTAACAAAGCAAGTATCATAACAGCCATCCATTAAGTTTTAGAAATTTGCTGTAAAATTATGTTATTTTTGATGAAAACATAATTTTTATTTATTTATTTTTTTAATATTTTTTTTTAAAGATTTTATTTATTTATTTGAGAGAGAGGTTGAGAGGAGAGAGAGAGCACATGAGAGGGGGGAGGGTCAGAGGGAGAAGCAGACTCCCTGCTGAGCAGGGAGCCCGATGCGGGACTCGATCCCGGGACTCCAGGATCATGACCTGAGCCGAAGGCAATCGCTTAACCAACTGAGCCACCCAGGCGCCCCGAAAACATAATTTTTAAAATAAGAGAGAAATTAGGTTTCAAGATAAAGGCAAAAAGAAAACCTTTAGATCTGCCCTGAAGTTCAAGATTTGAGTAATTTTTTAAACAAATGAAGTACATAGTATTTCAAGATCCTTTCCCCCGGAGTGTCTGGCTCTTAACATTTACAGAAAGCTACACATTTTTACCAATAAAACTTTGTTTCCAAGTATGCTGTGGTAGAATTGTCAGTGGCGTAGACTTTCTAAAATCATAAATGTCAACGTCTCTTAGGCTCCCCTAGTATATAATGCACTCAGATCCTTGGCTCTGTGTGTGCTGCAAACTGTGCTTTCAAATAACTTCTTCCCCTTGCCTTCCTGTTTTCCATTTCCCGTCCTCTTCCTTATGTAACTCTACCTCTACTAGGCAACGCCGAGGGCTTCTGTCGCGGAGAATGGTTGGGTCTCCCGAAATGAGCTCAGCTTTCAGTTCTCTTTTGCTCAGTGTAGCCGCTGTAGTAAGTCCAGCCCTCAGGTCCTCTGCTGCATCTCGCCTCGTAGCAGGAGCTTTGCTCGTTCTGGCTGGTGTGTGAGGCTATGGAAATCTGACTTTGTGTTTATATTAGATGAAAACACTAAACACCTGGTTTCACATAGTATTTCTTTCCGCAGCTCTCCTTCCGGTGACTTTTTAACCATCTTGACTAAAGAAATGTAAAATAAAAAGAAACCTACTAACTGTCTAACCTATTCTAGATGCCTGTTGCAGGAATGAAGTTTTGCCTGTTGGAATGTTGTGTGTTATAGGATGCCTTCCTTTGGATATGCCATCCAAGTATGCCTATGATTTTTGAATGTGGTGTTGTGTCCAATTTATGTTCGACCCATAGGCCCTAGGGATGTAAGATGTGTCCCTGGGTGCCCCTGCCTGCCACTAAATATATTCCTTTGTCCCTGAGGAAAGCATCTAGTATATTCCCTTAATTTGAAGAATACTTAAAATGTGGCTCTCAAAAATACTTTTTAAAAAGTTAAAAATATGACTCTCACAGAGAGAGAAAATAGGCATGTGTCAAAGATTTGTTTAACTCATTAATGAGAGAACTAACAGAATGGTAAAGCTGCTTCCAAGAGAATTCAAAAGACTGAATTGAACACACTGAAAGATAAAAGGCTGGAATAAGATTACTAAATAAGATTAAAAAACCAGTTAATGGCCTACAGGGCAATAAAACTATAACCATAATCTTTTTATAGTAGATCAAAGTTATTTGTATTTCTTCCAGACAAAAAACCTACAAGTTAACATGTAACTTACCACAATCTGGATCCTAATCAATGGTAAATATAAGTGAGACAAAGGAATATCTCCCTAGAGAATTAAGTACACCTTGCATGGGCCTTTTCGACAATTTGCCAGTGGGACAATGAAAGAACACACCATCATCCTTTGCCTTGACAGTGCTAGAATTCTACTAATTCTTTGAGTAGAGTCATCTTTGTACTCTGGTAATAAAAATGACCACAAGTAATAACTCTCCTGGTTTCCTTTAATAGACAGTACCCAGAGATCAGTCAACTGGACGGCACAGATGGAAGCCGGTTGGAAGACAGCCTGGAGAGCAGGGAGCAGAAGCTCTTTTGGCATGAAGATTCAAAGCCTGGAACATTAGTCTGAACTGCAGTTGGACCTCTTGACCAAGCACTGCATTCTCACACTAGTGTGCCTTGCAAAATGTGTTCGTCTTCCCAGAAAGCTATCCGGCTTTAGAAAGCTAAAGGCATCCCAGGTCGGAGAGACCCTGAACCACTTGCCCTTCCGACTCCGGGCACTCACGTGACAGAGCAAGGTGGAGCCGTGGCCACGAAAGGACTCAGCGTTTATCATTAGCAAGCACTTTTTAAGGGAATAAAAGTTGTTGAAGGCAAACCGCAAAACTGTGAAAAGTGCGTTCAGGGTCCCCGACAGGAAAGAAGGACGGGAAATTTCAGAGCACAATCCAGAATGATGAGGAAAGGGAAACAGAAGCTCCTTAGTCATTAATCACCTTCAGAAAGTTTGGGTTTGTGAGCCGGTGAAGAATAACTTGGCTATCTCTACCCAGACATGAACAATTTAGACAGTATTGGAAAATTACTTGAAGAGAAGCTGGATTTTCATGAAGTTCTGAATGAGTGTAAATGTTTTTAGGATATTATAAAGAGTGATGGTTTTCATAAGCACCATAAAATGGGTTCTGGAAAGACTTAGCATCCTGTAATATAACTTTATGGTAGCAGATTGGGGAAAACAAAGCAGCCCACTGAATAATTGACAAACTCTGCTTGGAGAATGTTCTAAGGTACAATATTATTGGGCTCCTTTTTTTCTTTCTATACCAATGGCCTGATGGGTGATTATTCAGGCTGGTAACTCTCCGATTTGGCTGCCATTTGAAATGGCAGACCTGATATGGAAAGTTTTTCTAACCAAGAGTTTGAAAAAGTATTTTAAGGTCATACAGAAAGAACCCAAAACAAAACGAAATGAAAAAACAAAAGCCACAGCATTTTCAATGAATTGCGTGCCTTAAAATGGTGAACATTAGAAAAGTAAGCATATTGTCCAGATTCCACGGGGGGTTCTAAGTCACCAAATGACAAAAAACAAGATTAATCATTAAAAAACAAAACGAACAAAAACAAAAACAAAAAAACTCCAAGCTGCAGTAGATTTAATTATGAGGCTAAAACTACCTCATACTTTACTCGGAAGAACTAATTAGCTATGGTTTATTGTAGTGTTTTTAAAAAAAACAAAAACAAATATTTCCATATTCCAGATTGCTCTTTTTTGTCATCTTCACTCTGCTTCAATAGTCCATAAAAGGTGCTCCCTTCCCCCCTTTTATACAGGTTTCATGTTCATATTGTGAATAGAGAAGTTTCTGAACAACTTTTTTGGAACATTTTCTATCTATATTCCAAAGCATGTAATATATACATAAAAATGCTTTGTTAAACTGGTCCTTAGTCATTTGTATCATTAAATATGAAGTTTGGGAGAAAAATTTGGAACAAAAAAGAAGACATGCAAAAAATAATAAGTTATTCCTTTTTGCCTACTTGTATAGCGTTCTAGAAACAGAAATACCCTTTTGCATATTCTTTTACTGTTCTGACTTTTTAAGACCTATTATTTTTTTACATAGGTCAATAAACTGAGGTGTGCTACTGAAAATGTTTACGTATTCTTCCATTACATTCAGGGTTCAGACAAAGCAGTTTAAAGTGCTCTACTTCAAGTAATCATGTTGGACAAGATTGCAGATTTTTTGTTCTAGTATTAGCATATTTTATTGATGCCAAGATGCACATTTTTTCATATTTACATCTTTGAAATCAGGATGCATCTTTTGATGGATGGCATGCTCTCAATGAACTGGCAGTGTTTTTTTCTTTCTTAGTGCTACATAAAATAATGCTGTGTCTTACAATAAAGTTGTCTTAGAATTGATGAAATACGGTAGTTTATTGCCTCACTGAGGATGACAGATGTGAATTTTTAGGCTTCCTAATCTTGCAGATGTTGTTTATTTGTAACAAGTCATCCATCCTAGTTTTGCCGACTGGCAAACAGGTCTTCTAAATTCAAGAAAGTGTTTCATCTGACATCTATTTATCCTGCACAATGGGGAAAGGGAATAGGAAATGAAATGTAGGAAGACCTTAATATTTCTGTGCAAGTATCTCAGATGGAAATAACCTTCTTCTGTTTAAGAAAGGGAATGCTCAGAATTGCAAGTACACTTTGAAAGAATGCATGGAACTTGGCTCCCAAATGGTTAAAGAAGGTACAGAAATGGAAGCACAGTGGGCCTGCTGTTTGATTTTTTTCCCCTGTCCTTTTAGGAAAACCTCTCTCTACCACATGTTTGGTATGTTTATTAATAACCAAAGCATGGCAAAGGTAAATTATTCAACATAAACCATTGATCTGTTTCTTATTACAAGATGTCATATTTTCCTGATAAAAATTTTAAATTAAAAAAATTTTAAATTCAAACACAAAGCAAATAAATAACATAAGAACATAATTATGCCCTGGAAGCCTAATGTTACCAGATGTAAGAATTGTTCATTTATTTTCTATTAGTTCACATTTTCTTCTATGCATACAGTAATGTTTTAAAAATTCAGCATCATACTGCAAGGACAGTTTACAACTTGTTTTTTTCACCTACCATATCGTGGGCCTCTCTGTGTCAATATATATTGATCTACCTCATAAAGATGTATATTTTACAAGGTGGATTTTTTTCAATTGCCTCACCTTCCTTGCTGTTCATATTTTTTCCTATATTTGAGAAAATTCTTCAAAATTCTTTCTTGTACTCATATAAGCTTAATGTTACAAGTAATAAAGATTCCAGAATTGTTTCAAACTATTAGTTTGGCCTGTTCTTAGGAACAAAGGTTCAGACTAAGAGTTCCTTCAAATGTTAGCCCTTCAGAGCATTCAGGAGTGGAATAATGACTTTCTTCAGGACAGTAGAAAAGTTAGAATTCTTTTCTAGAGTAATTTTCAAAGGATCAGTGGTGAGAGACAAGTTTTTAAAATTTTCAACTATGTGGGCCTCTAGTTTTGTGAAGACGAAGATGAATTACTAAGGAAAACAATTTAAAAAAATGAATTCCTAGGGACGTGGAAAAAAACAAATAGATACAAAAATATACATTCCTGCTCATTATTAGATTCATCGGGCATAAAACTACTCTGTCGAGTCACAATCACAGATTCTAAACACGGACTCTTACTTTCTGTACTTACCGCAATTTACATTCCACTAACAGTTTCTCAACTCCCCGTGTTTCTCACTGAAGTATAGTTAACATACCGTGTGCTGTTGCAGGTGTATAATGTATTGATTCAACAATTCCATGCCTGACTCAATGCTCACGGCCGTAAGAGTATCTGGACCACCCTCTGAGTACCGCTAACTTGGAGCTCTTCACAGGAGGTTCCCATCCATGCATGTTAATAAGGCAAGTCATTCTTCGTCCCCTGTTACCTCATAAGCCATGGAGCTGCAGTTCATCTCCAAAGAGAAAAATCTGTTTAACACATACATGGAGCCCTGTAGGATGCAAAACTTAACTCATCTTTCTGCTCAAACCCTTTCTTTACCTCTCATGTTCCTCATGTTTCTCACTCCAGCCCAGTCCCCTCCTCTGGGTCCTCATCGGACTCTTCTGCCTCCTCTCCACCCCCCATCCTTGTGCCACCCTGGAACAGCAAAAAGAAAAGTGTGTCCTGCTGCAGAAATGAGTTGGCATTCATAGATTTCCGGTTCAGTGTGTGCCGTGAAGTGCCGTGCGTATGAGCTGCTCCAATCCCCACGACAGCCCAGTGACTTGATGTTCTCTCCATGTTACTGAATCTGAGAATTGGGAAGGGCAAGTCATTTGTCAAAAGTTGTGCAGCACTTGGGAGAAAAGCAGGAAATGGGTTTTGATTCATCCAACACCAAATCCTAAACTACTGCAGCCTTGTTCCAAGAACAATTTCTCCGCAGTCGGGTAGCAAACAAGATTATTAAGAATATATTATAGGGGGCACCTGGGTGGATCAGTAAGTTAAGCGACTGACTCTTGGTTTCAGCTCAGGTCATGATCTCAGTGTCCTGGGATCGAGCCCGACTTCGGGCTCCACGCTTACTGCCGAGTCTCCTTGGGACTCTCTCTCCCTCTGCCCCTCCCCCTGTGCTCTCTCTCAAATCAATAAATCTTTTATAAAAAATATATATACATATATATATAAATGAAAATTGAGTGAATATATGCTAAGCTCAGCTGTCCTTGTTTTTTGGTTTTTTGTTTTGTTTTGTTTTGTTTTTTTTCCATTACCAGTGGCAAAAAGGCAAAGGCAGGCCTCAGTCTGAATACAGGTGAAGATAACCCTTATCTGGGTTACTACCCAGCCTTGCAGCCTGGTAGGCTGCATTATGTATTGCTGCATGAGCTCATCAGTGGACCAAGTACATTTGTTAAATTCTTTTCAAGTCAATAAAATGTCTCACACCAGTGAATATACTTGTTACAATCAGAGATAACCATAATGAGCTAAATATTGATCAGTAGCACTGAAAATATCTATCAATCTTTCTCCATTTCTGATGGTTCAGGGCAGTAGGATAATATGAAGTTTATATGCTCTGCTACCATGACCCCGAGGAGTCCTCTCAGAATTGACCTCTATCAGATGTATGTGCCCGTGGGCTTTCGCTCTTGATTCTCCTTGGAAAGAGTGAATCTGGGATTAATCCCCTATTAGAATCTGAGCCCAGTGCCAAAAAATCCTTCTAATACTTCCCACCTTTTCTACTTTTGATGCCTCATGGAGTCTATCTCCCCTGCAAAAGAAAATAGGAACTATGCATCAAGATTTGTTTTAGCAGTACTTAGCTGATTCTTAACATCAACACACACACAAACACATTTTCTCCCTTTTCGTTTGCTTTTGAATATCAGCAGTCTTGACAAGAATGGTGTATTGGGACCAAGGGAATGGGGATGGGAGCTGACTTAACTTCTGAGTTTTAGATAATTATCTCTTCTTAAATGCTTGCTACTCTTAAGAAGTGTCCAAGGTTAAAAGTTCTGTGATTTTCAACTAGGGCTGTACCACCAGCTATGGGGCATTTGGAAACGTGAATGTGTTGCTGTATTTTAGAATCCCTCAATGATTTGGAAATACTACTGACATATAGGGACCAGGGACATTAAACAGATACAAGGCATGGGATTGACCCATACAATAAATAGTTGTTCTATCCAAACTGCCCAAAGTGACCCCACTGAGGAACCCTGGGCGTCTTACCTAGGAAAATGTGTTAAATCCACTTCTATGGGTGCTGCCCTCCAGTGTTTGAAGGAGAGATTTCTCAATTCTGAAGGGAAGAAAGGAGATGATGGTTTCCTGAGGGTGGGGGAGAGATTGTATATGAGTTAAAAAGGTATATATCCAACAAATAGTAGAACACCGACGATGGCCACTGTTCCAGGCAGTGAGGATAGAATGTTTTCCTGAAGCTGGCTGTCCAATCAATGAGGGAGAAACAGAAGTGACCAACGTGAATAACTTGGAAGGAACATTAGTCTTATGAAAGCCAAGCGTGGTGAGAAAAGAAAGGATGTAGATGATACCCTAGGTTGTTGGGACACAATGGGGTCTTTGGGGCGTTGATGCTTCATCCCAGGCTTGGGGATCGGTAAGAGAAGGTCCAGTTAAGCAAGAAGGAAAAGAAGCTCTCCCAGGGTTAAGAGAATGTCACTATGGGGGAGCCTGGATGGCTCAGTTGGATAAGTGTCTGACTCTTGATTTCAGCTTGGGTCATGATCTCATAGGTTGTGAGGTCAAGCCCTGCATAGGGCTCTGCACTGGGCATGGAGCCTGATTAAGATTCTCTCTCTCTCTCATCCTCTCCTTCTGCCCTCCCCTCTTAAAAAAAAAAAGAGAAAGAGATTGTTACCATGGCATCACCAAAGCCCTAAAGCGAGAAGCAACTTAGCCAGTTTCAGAAACTAAAAAAATAGGAAGACTTATTATTCCAGGATTGAAGAAGTATAGGTAATTAGAAAGAAAGCTGCCGGGGCGCCCGGGTGGCCCAGATGGTTAAGCGTCCAACTCTTGGTTTGGGCTCTGGCCCTGATCTCATGGTTGTGGGATCAAGCCCCATGTGGGGCTCCATGCTCAACGTACAGCAAGCTTGTCCCTCTCTCTCTGCCCCTCCCCCCACTCAAATAAATAAATAAGTAAAATCTTTAAAAAAGAAAGAAAGGTGCCATTTTTGAGTTCTCACTATAGTCCCAACAATGGGCTAAGTGCTATCATTTGATTTAATCCTTCCTACAACTGTGTGACAAAGATGGTCTTAGCCCGGAAAAGGATATGAAGAGAGAGGCTCAGAAAGATTACCATGGCCTCAGTTACCAGACCACAGAGTAAGTTGTAAAGCTAAAAATTCAAACCATCTTTGTCTGACCAAACCTCATGCTCTTTATTAACCATGACATTATAGAAAAGCAGTTGCTCACCAAGTACTTCTGTTAAATGGAAGCCAAAGAAAATGACAAGAGAAAGGAAGGAGCAGACAAAAGAGCTGCCCTGGGTCAATGGGAGGGTTGGAAATCTGATCAGCAAGGTGAAAATAGGGGGAAAGACTTCAGGGCGGTTGGCAGTGCATGGGTTTTCAAGATAGGCACGTCGGACAGTTCTGATCGGGGTGTGGCTTGAAGATGTTCCTAATGAAGGGCCAACTGGGGGAGAATTATCTTTGCAAAAAGGGTGGGGGAAAAGAGCAAAGGCATGTGGGGAATATACTTGAAATGTTGGTCAGTGGGTTGTGAATAGTGAATTAAATTAGCATTGCAGCCTCCCACCCCTGCTCCCATGCAAAACAAACACTTAACATTCCCTGGAAAAACATTCTTCGTGTTGTCCTCTCCTCAGTTTCAAAAGAAATTGGCTCCATAAGGAGATAAAAGATTGGGAAGCCAGAGTGAGAAAGATCTCATCAGGGAAACTGGCAACCCATGACTGGGAAGGACATTCTCCTCAGCCCTTCAATTACCAGAAGATAGTGGGTGTCTGGGTAGACATCACCATCTTTATAAAGCAGTGGTTAAGCGTGTGGGCTTTGAAGTCAGGCAGACCTGGAGACGGGTTGCCCGGCTTGAAATCAATGCTAGCCCCACCACTTGCTGAACCCTATGAACTAGGGTAAGTTTTCTAACTTCCCTGGGCCTCAGTTTCCCCACTAGTACCCATCACACAAGGGTATTTGTGGGCTGCACAAGATAATGCATGTAAGAGTGAGGCACAACATCTAGTCTCTAGCAGGTGCTTCATGAGATAAATTATTTCCTGGAAAAAAAGAAAAGATGGGAAATGATGGTTGAATATTAAACGAGATCTAGAAAGTTGAGGTTCTGAGGATTGGCACCGCCTGAAATGACACCACTCTTGAAATTACTCATCACTGTCAAGAGCTGATTGCATTTCAGGCACTGTCATGGGCATAGTACCATACTGGAATATTTTTTTCTTTTTGAATCCTTACATCAAATTTACAATTATTAATCCCCAACAAAAGCTCGGGGAGGTTAAGTGCTTTGCCCAAGTTACATATCTAGAAGGCACCCAGGCCTGGATTGCACCTCACAAATGCATAAAACAGAACCTATGTAAAGTAGGACTTTGTGCCACTCTGGAGTCTGCCATGGATGGAAGACACGCCAAGGTTTAATCCACGAAGTCAAGCCGATTAAGGTGTTTTCCAGACTTTTCAACCAGAGATCTCATGCAAGGCCCGGCCCAGGGTGACGTGCACTTGCAAGAGCCTGGGAGTTTACCTGCTTAAACTATGTGCCCAGCTGCCTGACTTGCTTCACCCCGGGCTTAGTTCTGCTGCTGGCTCAAGGACTACACCTGCCCTTTTATGCGCAGAAGAATGCAAACAAGCCAGCCAGCTGAGGGACCAGATTCAGCAAATGAAAATCAAAATGCTAAGTTCAATTTTAAAAAAATAGCTCTAACTGTCAAATTTTGTCATTTACTAAAAAAGAAAAAGGTAGATACAGGACATTTAGGGCATCCTGGAAAAAACTCACCAAGGGACACAACACGAAATCATTCAATTCAGAACATGTACCATAGATATGGGACACCTGGCAATCCCATTTGCCAGGCCACTGCCCACTGGCAGGTGGGACAATAATAGATGCTTGAGAAGCTCTTGTGGATGGTTTTCTAGAAAGGTAAGTGTCACACCCTCCGGGTCCATGAAGAGGTTCCCCCTGCTCAAGCCAGAGTCTTTCTTCAGACCAGGAGCCTTCTAGATCAGGCCCAGTTTTGTCTGAAAACATGCAAAGAATGTGTGGAAGTTCTTCCAGCAGAGCGTGCCTTAGAAAATTACTTTTCCTAAAACGTACTTTTTCTCTGGCCTAGAATTCTGGCTCCTGCAAATTTGGTCAATGAGGACACCTAGAGGCCGGCTTGGGTTATCACAGGCAGGAGGTTTCTGATGGGCCTCCCAGTGATACTGAATTAAAATCCTGTGTGTGTGTACAAACAAGTTTCAGTAGCCTTGCAGGGAAAAAAAAAAAAAAAAAATCAATTTTGAGTGTCCAACGCCTTGATTTATTAGCTGTGTCTTCTTGGGGAAATCGTTTAAATTTTTAAAAACTTCACTTTTCTATAAAATAGGAAATAGCAATTTTAACAATCTCGCAGTATTGTAAAAATTCAATAAAACTGTAACTTAAGGAAGTTAGCACAATGCCAGGGATACAGAAAAACCTCATAAATGTTTCTTGTCATTACTGTTTCCAATATGACATTACAAGGCAGTGTAATATTAGAGAGTTGTAATTAATAATATTTAACGTTATTAAATTTAAATGTTAATACAATTAAAAGAGTAAATATTATTAATATTTAAGATTCACTGAATGCCAGGGCCAGGATTTGGGTGAAGGGATTGAGCTTCTCGCTCAGGTGCGAAAATGTAAAGGGGCATCGGAAAACCCATTTGACAAGATAAATAATATTTGGGGGCACCTGGGTGGCTCAGTCATTAAGCGTCTGCCTTCGGCTCAGGTCATGATCCCAGGGTCCTGGGATCGAGCCCCGCATCGGGCTCCCTGCTCTGCGGGAAGCCTGCTTCTCCCTCTCTCACTCCCCCTGCTTGTGTTCCCTCTGTTACTGTGTCTCTCTCTGTCAAATAAATAAATAAAATCTTTTTAAAACAAAAAGATAAATAATATTTTAATGCGGTTTTTTTTTTTTTTTTAAATCAAAACTTAGACAAAGAAAATCCATGAAGAACAAAACGTTAACATCTTAAGTAAGGGCAGGAAGGGCAGGATCAGTATTACTGGTCATTCCTTTTTCCTCAGGCTCCATTATGGCTCAGCACTACAGCACTGTGCTAGTGCTTAAACCTAACAAGCAGAGGCCAGGTTCTATATACCCATTTTACAGATAAGGAAAGAGAAACCCAGAGGAGCTGCTCAGATGCACTGCCCACATAATCAACTATAGGGCCAGCAATCTCCCCCAGATCTGAATGATTCTAAAGCTCGTGTCCCGCCCCCTTTCTATCTTGTTCATACTTCCCATTCACGAAGTGATGCAGGCTCAAGGTTCTCTACCCCATGGTGTCATTTCACTTGTACTGTGTTTAGAGTTGCCAGATCTAGCGAACTAAAGTGTGTCCAGTTCAATTTGAAGTTGAGATAAACCACAAATAATTTTTAGTATGTGTATGTCCCATGCATATCCTTTATTTTATCTGGCAGCCCTCCTCCCCACCCCATCACCAAGGAGACCAGACATTTTAATAAATAGAGCTCACAATTTCAAAATGGAATAAACCTGCTGGATTAATCCTGCCATTTCTGTACTGAGCACAGATCAGGAATGGTAGATGGCTTCGATAGAGTTACAAGCTTCTCCCCCCCCAGTAAAATAGAAAACTGGCTTAGTATCTTCGCTTAAAGGCAAAGGGACCGTTTGAGCCTCATCTGGCCTTACAAAGTGCTTCTTTTGGTCTTTACGGAGATGTTCTAGGGTAAGAAATTACAAGCCTGAGTTGAAATAAAATAAAGAAAATGCTTTAGGCGTTTTGGGTTGCGTGTCCTGCAAATACTATTTGTTATTTTGAGATCTCTGGCTCCAGGCACCATAAATTATTTCCTTGGCAGAATAATATTCTGAACCCTAATGATTTGCTTCCATTCACAGTGCAATGAAGATGATTGAGAACGAATGAAATCTGTTCTTTAAAAGAACTGGTAATCATGTCTCCCACCTGGAGCTGAACCATTAGCAAATTTCAGCCCCTTAGAGCTCAGTAAATTGAATATATTGTCAGAAAGTATTTCCTCTAATAATGTTACTGCATACAGATGAAGGAGAAAAATATTTCAGGGGTAACCTGAACTTTAAGCACTATTTGAATTATTAGGTTTTTAATTATGTAAGAGTGAATCATTAAAACCTGTCAACGGATTCTTAGTAAATTGCATGACTTGAACAACCATTTCAGTCTCAAATTCATGCCCTACCACACAGTGAAAATTTCCTAGCTCCCTCCCAGATTAATACTGGTGTGTGTGTGTGTGTGTGTGTGTGTGTGTGTGCGCGCGCACACGCGTACATGCCTATCCTCCTCCCCCTTTAGTCCGTGAGCTCTTAGAAACCAAGGACCATGTCTTATTTGAATATGTGTTCCATTTAGAATCGAAAATTAACTCTTTATCTAGCAAGTGCTTGTGGAATTGCGCGGTGTATACACGCTGGATTCGTTTGCTAGGGCTGCATAAACAAAGAATCACAAACTGTGATTAAACAACAGAAATGTACTGTCTCGTGCTTCTGGAGTCTGAGATAGGGTGATGGCAGAGTCGGTTCCTGCCGAGGCTGTGAGAGGGACCCTTCTATAACCTCCCCTCGTGTTGCACCTGAAATATGGAAGTGATAAGAAGGCACACTCACTTCCCACTCTTTCTGTTTCCAAGGAGGGACTTCAGCTAGGCCCGTGTATGCTGTATCTATCTAAGAAGCTGAAAAAGAAAACATACCGGTGCTCCAGCCCTACAGTGGACCGACTAAATCAGAATATTTGAGGGAGAAGCCAACCACTGATTTTGTTTTCAGTGGTCAGGTGATGCTACTATGCACCGTGGGGGATGAGAACAAGTGCGCGACAGCTGGCCTCGCCCCTTTGTCTTCCCTCACCTGGGAATCCTCTTCCTCCGTTTTCAGTGTGCCTGCCTCTAGAGCTGGAGCATTCAGCCGGTTCCCCAGCCCTGGTGTAGCCACGGTTTCTCCGAGCAAGATCGCCGAGAGAGAGACCCGCCATGCAGAGCTGCCACGGAGTCCCAGGTAATGTTGGCTGACCTGAAGCCTGCGTCCCCAGGAGCCTCTTTAACATGCAGGCTCTGATTCAAGAGGTCTAAGGTCAGGAGTCTGACCTGCATTTTTTTTAAATGATTTTATTTATCTATTTGACACAGCGAGAGAGGGAACACAAGCAGGGGGAGTGGGAGAGGGAGAAGCAGGCTCCCCAAGGAGCAGGGAGCCCGATGCGGGGCTCGATCCCAGGACCCTGGGATCACGACCTCAGCCACCCAGGCACCCCCTGACCTGCATTTTGAATGCATTCCCATGCACGCCTTAGTTTCTTGTCCATGGCCCACACTTTAAGTAGCAAGATGGTGCCATCTTAAAACCATCCCTTCTGATCCAGCTTTTATCTATTATACATGCATATCTATTTTACTTTCCTATATGACACCGGTGTCCTTTTGCTGAACTTGAAAAGGGGGTAGCATTTATTGGAAAAACCATAAAACTCCAGTAAACTAATTGGTCTCCACCTTTATAATGATTCATAAATAGTTATGTAGTGCCAATATATTAAATCTTACAGGCACAACTGCCCAGGTGACAGTGATTCTTCCTCTGGGATCGGCCCGCCCCATTATCACCAGAGTTCCCAGCTCCTCTGCTACAACTTAAAGCTGATAGAGCACAAGGGCTCTACAGTCAGGCAGTGTGACTTCAAGGTCCTGCTCTGACACCTGCTAGCCCTGTGACCTTGAAAAAGTCACTGGGCTTCTTTAAGAATCTATTTTCTCTCCTCCCTTCCAAGGGTTGATGTGCAGATTAAGGATGATGGGTATAAAATGCATAGCGCATGACAGGCTCAGAGTAAACACGCATTGAATGCTAGCGGCGGTGGTTATTTTGCTATTTCATGACCTGACCCCCTAAGGTGTAGTTGATGGATCCAGGGGTGCATGCTTGACCTAAGCTAGGGCACTCACACACCCCCCTTAGGAATTTGAAATTGGGAAGTGAAAACGTCAGACTAGATGGTGTCAAAATTTGACACTTGAATCTTTCTACTAGAATAGCTGTCAGGGGACCAGCGGCATGAGCATCACCTGGGAGCTTGTTACTCGATACATAATCTCAGGCTCCAGCCCCGACGGACTGAATAAGGATGCATTTCTAATAAGGTGCGCATTACAGCTTGAGACACACTTAGAGGAAAGTCTATTATCCTCTTGGAAGGCATTTCTGTGACCTTTGCATCTTCATACCTGCATATACAAATGCAGATGTTTATAAAATATTCTCAACTAATGCCTTATCTTTTCTTAAGCCTGAGCTAGCTCTAGTTCATCCCTGCTACTTGCAACCCCCAAATCTCAATAGCATTGCAGACTATATTCTGCATGTTTGAGCTTTTGCACCATATCCTATAATGAAGACGAACCTAGAAGTGGAAGAGAGGTTAGGTTCTAAAGTCAGCCCATAAGGTACAAACTGTGTCTGGTCAAAATATGCCAGAAAATGGAGTAGAAATGTGCCACGTTAAAAAGCGTTACACCATCTTGCAGTAAATCCAACACAGCTGGCTTTGGAATACACTGAACTTCTTCAATTGAGCCACAGAGGAAGTAGTAACTTCTCTTTCATGATTACATTGCATGAAAGTACTTATTTTTATTTACTTTATTAACATATAATGTACTATTTGTTTCAGGGGTACAGGTCTGAAGTACCATCTTACACAGTCATCAGTCTTACACAATTCACAGTGCTCACCGTAGCACATACCCTCCCCAATGTCTATCTCCCAGCCACCCCATCCTTCCCACCCCACTCCAGCAACCCTCAATTTGTTTCCTGAGGTTAGGAGAGTACTTATTTTTAAACCCCAGACTGAGGCGTCTGGGTGGCTCAGCCAGTTAAGCATCTGACTCTTGATTTCGGTTCAGGTCATGACCTTGGGGTTGTGAGATCGAGCCCCACGTTGGACTCTGTGCTGGGCCTGGAGTCTGCTTAAGATTCTCTCTCTCTCCCTCTCCTTCTGCTCCCCCATCCCCCCAGCCCCCACTCACACGTGTGCACTCTCTCTCAAAAAAAATATATAAAAAGTAAACCCCAGACTCACAATCACCACAGGAAGATCACACTATGGAAACTGAGAAAATAGATGCAGATTTCCCAGCTCACATCCATTCTGGGGCATAAGCTCATAGAGTGATTGATATAGTAATCAGGATCCCTTACAAAATTTAAACTGGTTTTCCCTGTCTTTTTCTCTCTCCCCCTTTTCTGTCTCTCTCCGAGTGTAGAGTTGACTTTTCACACATTAAATGGGAGCATGTTATCACTCTCAGGATGTTGGATCACACATGTTTGTATACATCGCAGACCCTCCAATTCTGCGTGGGGCGGCCACTAGGAAGTATTAAAGGCTGTACAAGATGGTAAACAAGCCAGCAGTAATTACCCTGTGACCACCGCTGCAGCTCAGTCGTGCTCTTCTTCCAGAACACCCACAGTCACACAGCGTTTGCTTGCTTCCCAACATGATGTCCGCTACCCCTGTCCTTTCTCCCTATCGTATCCCACGCCGGCCACGTCATCATCTCTCTGACAGGTTTCACCGTAAACTCTGTGCGCCCTCAGTCCTAGCAAATACAAATTCTCTATATTGATCAAGATTTGGTGCCACACTTGTGAAATGTTTCGTTTTCTAGCCCCTTAAATGTATTAAAGGCTCTGCGTGATAAGAAAACAAGCCCACACCTCACTAATAGGCACCTTCTAACACCAGCTTTACAAGATACTGCTGTCTCTCATCCACTCCTCTGCTTAAAAATGGTCCTCAAGCTACAATGTGAATAAACCTTGAAAATGTTTTGCTATGTAAAATAAGCCAGACCCCAAAAGACAAACACTGTATGATTCCACTTATAGGAAATGTCTGGAATAGGCAACTTCATAGAGACAGGAAGTAGATGAGAGGTTACCAGGAGTTGCAGGGAGGGGTGAATCGGGATTTCTTGCTTAATGGTTACAGAGTTTCTATTTGGGTTGATGAAAAATTTCGGAAACACGTAGTGGTAAATGCGATTAATGCTGCTAAGTGTATGTACTTAGCGCAAATTTTAAGTAATATGTATTTTAAACAGTAAAAGAAATGGGGAAAAATGGTTCAAATCGGGATTTCTTGCTTAATGGTTACAGAGTTTCTATTTGGGTTGATGAAAAGTTTCAGAAACACGTAGTGGTGAATACAATTAAGGCCGCTGAATTGTATGTACTTAATGCAAATTTTAAGTAATATGTATTTTAAACAGTGAAAGAAATGGGGGAAAAAATGGTTCCTACTGTCCACAGCATGAGGTCTGCATACTTACGGTCCCATATTCTAGCTAGCCTTACTGCTTAATAAATCCAAGGACCACCATCCACTCCATTCAAAACTCTCCCCATTCTTTCCTCATTCTCGCCAATGCTAAACACACTCTGTGTTCATTCTCATTTCCTTCGGTTTTCACATGCTCTTTGTTTATTTATTAAATTAATTATTTATGAATTATTATTTTATTAAATTATTACCTGTAATGGGCCAGGAGACAGAAATACCAGAGTCTCAGACGTGGGCTCCATCCCCTGGAAGTTTACAGTTTAATCAGGGAGTCAGTCAAGTTCAGAGGTGATTGTAATATAGTGAAAAATGATATGATCAGGGACCCTTTGGGAACTGGGTGTGGGCAACCAACATAACTGGGGACAGGGTGGAGTCAAGGAAAGCGTCCTGGAGGAAGTGTCCTCTGACTCTGTGTGTGTGTGTGTGTGTGTGTGTGCGCGCGCGCGCGCATGCGCGTGCGCACACGAGCGCACAAAATTGCTGTTATCTTGTTAATTCGATTTAAAGGAAATGTATCACTTTTGTAATACTCAACATCAGGCAATGCTGGGAGTAGCCATCCTAGGACAGTCAACAGCGAGCAGTTTGGTATTATCATTGCAGGGCACCCACTGTGTAATGGGTTCTTGTCCAAGAATTGTATCTACAGAACCATCTTAACTATAATGGGTGCTTTATCATGCTGTAATCCAAGCATGGCAGACTAAAATAATCATGATTTTCTAAAAATCTGAAGGAAAGAATACCTTATGATTAGGGAATAGCATGCACAACTTGCTTGGCCCATGGTTTTTTTTCCCTTCTTTTTTGAGGTCTCAGGGTGAGGAGGAGTGTTCTAGAAATTAAAAAGTAAGTTAAACTTGGGATACAGGGAAAGGCCAATGTGTATGGTCCATCTGAGCCAGCCCTAAGATTGCATGTAAATAAATGAAAAAAATTGTGAGTCCTATTATTTGGAGGTCATGTGGCATAGTGAGAAGAAATAAATGAAAAAATTGTGACTCCTATTATTTGGAGGTCATGTGGCATAGTTGGAAGAATAAAGGCTTTGGGGTCACTTTCCCACAAGGGTCTTGTTAGTAGAAATAATGATAATAAGACCTAACAATAGTTACACTCTTGTCATATAATTAGGTTCCCATTCAATCCTCACAATATACCCACGAGGTGAGTACTACCATTACTCCTATTTTATAGATAGACGAGCTGATGCTTTATTAGGTTACATGCCCAATGTCATTCTCCTCATCTCTCAAATGGGAATGAGAAAGCTGATTTGTTTTGATAGAAGTGGATAGGAAATACACCCATACAGTATCTAACAGGGTAGATGATCTATACACACTGGTTCCTCTCCCCGGAATTAATGCCATTGAACCACTTTAGAAATGAGCTCTCTCTGTAACTGTCCCCTTTGGTTACTTAAGAAACCAATACCCTTTGGCTAGAATCCCATTTGGAAAAGACTCTTGGAATTCATGTCTTAAATAAGTTTAAAATTCTGGTTCCAGCTAACATAAGCACCTCCATAATCAAATCGTAATGTGTAGATTTGATGCATAAATAATTCTAGACTAACAATGAAGGTCCAATCTAGCCTTGAAAAGCTATTGACATGATAAATACTGTAGATCTGGCAAGGTCTCCATAGAACAAGAAGGTCTGGGCTGGAGATCTACCAAGAATCTCAAAGGATATAGACATCCTTAGCCTGGTGTCTTTGTTAGGGCAGTATCAAAAGTTACCATGCCAGAAGACTAGCTAGGTAATCAGATAAGCCCTGCAAGAGAAAGTAGTTCCAAACTCACGGTGCCTAGATTCTGATCAACTATGTATTTTTAACAAGTAGAAAAGTAGCCCAAATCCAGCTCTCTGCTCTTGGTCATCCATTAGCTACATCGGTAAGGCAACTGTTAGCTACCTTTGAAGATAATCTGTGAAAAGGGTACGTATATTGATTTAGAGCGATCTATGAATCAACACATCCATAACCATACCTTAACACAGGCTGTACTTAAATCAAAAATAAAGCCAATCTGGGAAGATCAAATTTGTGTGCACCCTAATCTTCTCGATTCATTCCCCGTGTAGAGGACAACAGTAATGCAGGTGATCCAAAGAACCTAAATAGAGGGACGCCTGGGTGGCTCAGTCAGTTAAGCATCTGACTTTGGCTCAAGTCATGTCAGGGTCCTTGGATGGAGCCACGCATGCAGCCCGAGCCACACATAGAGCCCCACTAAGGGCTCCACACTCAGCAAGGAGTCTGCTTGTCCCTCTTCCTTTCCCCAGGCCCCTCCCCACCACTCATGCACGCGCGCACACACACACACACACACACACACACACATACACACACTGTCTCTCAAATAAATGAATAAAATCTTTGAAACCCCCCCCAAAACAAAGAACCTAAATAGAGTATTTGGTTTTATAAATATGATTTTAAGTAGCAGATTTACTTCTACTTATGCTTGGCTTAAGAAACGAGTTAAATGATGTTAAATTGCTTGGGTATGGGGCGCCTGGGTGGCTCAGTCAGTTAAACGTCTGCCTTCAGCTCAGGTCATGATCCCAGGGTCCTGGGATCGAGCCCCAGATCGGGCTCGCTGTTCAGTGGGGAGTCTGCTTCTCCCTCTCCCTCTGCCACTCCCCCTGCTTGTGTTCTCTCTCTCTGTCAAATAAATAAAATCTTTAAAAAACATTGCTTGGGTACATACTGCAGTTTGTTTTAACCAAGTAGTTTCATAATGGTGCCAATAACTGTCCTCATAATTGCAAATTCTAAAATTCCTTTGTAGGGCCCTGGTTTCTCTAGTTATAGGACATATAACCTGGCATATTCACTTTTACTCCTGTGTTGTAGGAAAAGATAAATGTGCAAATCTGGGAGGGAAAATAACATGTGACGTGTTCTACTCTAAGACCTGCATGTTAGGGGCTATCTCATGCTGGGCTCTCTGTCCAAGTTCCTTCTGTGTATTTAGGAGGGTATGTGTTAGGGGCTACTCTCACACTTCTCTACATCCCCTTTCCTCTAGGACAGAATTTGCTAGCCTCTGCACTATTGACTTTTTTGGCAGATACTTCTCTTGCAGGGGCTGTCCTGTGCAACGTAGGACATTGAGCAGTGTTCCTCTCCTCCACCCTCTAGAGGCCAGTAACATCCCCTCCGCAGTTGTGACAACTGAAAATGTCTCTAAACATTGCCACATGTCCTTTGGAGAGACACAATCCCTCCTAGAGAACCACTGCTCTTAAGAGGAGGAGTTGCTAATCTGATTGTTGACGGTGTTACCTCCATTGGGCCACATTTCACTGGTGGGGTGATCATTGTTCAACAGCTCTTAACCTGACCTCTCTCTCGCTTTCTGAAGTTTCTTAAGTCACAGAGGCCAGTAATGTAATGGCTACATGACACTGGGTTCACGGACACTGAATCTAATCCAGCTTTAGAACTTACTAGGTATTTATCTTTATTTATTCCTTCCTTTCTCTAAGCCTTAGCTTCTGATCTGTAAAATGGACATAATAATAATACTTACCTGTGGCAGATGTAGTTCATCCCATACTCGATATTTGTGTTGCCCTTCTTCTATGCTAAAACCCACAGTTTTGTCTGGGCAGCAATGTGTCCAGGTTAGGATTGCCTGATGTAGCAAATAAAAATACAGGATGTTCAGTTGGATTTTAATCTTAGATAAATGACAGATTTTTCTTGTAAAACCGTGTCCCATTTACTAAAAATGTATTTAGTATATTTAGGGCCCCTCTTAGAGCTTGACCTGCCCTGTTCTTTTTTTCCTTCTCTTTGACACTCTTCTCCCCCTTTCCATCTCTTTCCTCCACCCCCACACATTAGATAGGTCCGAGTGTGCAGTTCCCACGATTCTTCGAGAGAGAATGAGGAGTCTCACTTAGTCCTTGAACATGAGCCAGGTCCAGGGCTTTGCTTTAGAGTGTGGGACTTTGGCAAGCACTGTACAATCCTGCACTTTATTTCTCTTTTTGCAGCTGATGCCTGTATATACTCCACGGATCAGAGCATTGAAAGGGAAAAGGAGGAAGAGGGAAAAGCCCTAACAGTAGTTGCAAGGAACAAAAATCTAACTTCTGGATAAATGGGGTTTTTTAGCTTTATTGAGATGTAATTGAAATGTAACATTTTATAAGTTGAAGGTATCCAGTATGATGATTTAATACACATATATATTGTGAAATGATTGCCACAATAAGGTTAGTTAACACATCCATCACTTCACATAATTATCTTTTTTTTTTTTTTTTTTTGGCTGGAGGGAGAACATTTAAGATCTACTCTCATGGGCGCTTGGGTGGCTCAGTCGATTCAGCATCAGCCTTCTGCTCAGGTCATGATCCTGGAGTCCTGGGATGGAGTCTTCCTGCTCAGCGGGGAGTCTGCTTCTCCCTCTGACCTTCCCCCTCTCGTGCTTTCTCTCTCACACGCATTCTCTCTCTCTCTCAAATAAATGAATAAAATCTTTAAAAAAAAAATCTAATCTCAGTGATTTTCAGGTATATAATACAGTACTGTTAGCTTTGGTCACCATGCTATATATACATTAGATTCCCAGAATTTATTCATCTTACCACTGGAATTTTGTACCCTTTGATCAACATCTCCCCATTTCTCCCACCCCCACCTCCTGCCCCTGGAAACCTACCATTCTACTCTGTTTCTGTGAGTTTGGCTCTTGTTTGTTTGTTTGTTTTAGAAATAAGTGAGATCATATAGCATTTATATTTCTCTGTCTGACTTTACAGCATAATGTCCTTAAGGTCCATCTATATTGTCACAAATGGCAGGATTTCCTTCTTCTTATGGTTGAATAACATTCCATTGTGTGTATATACCATGTTTTCTTTATTCATTCATCCATGGAGAGTCGCTTAGGTTGTTTCCCTGTTTGGGCTATTGTGACTAATGTTGCAGAGAGTGAAGATATCTCTTTGAGGTCTTGGTTTAAATTCTTTTGGATATATACTCATAAGTGGGATTGCTAAATCGTATGGTAGTTCTATTTTTAATTTTTTAAAAATTTTAAGTAATCTCTATACCCAAAATGGGGCTCAAACCCACAACTCCGAGATCAAGAGTTGCACACTCCACTGACTGAGCCAGCCAGGTGCCCCCTAGGTTTAATTTTTTGAGGAACCTCCATATTGTTCTCCGTAGTGGCTGTACCAATTTACCGTCCCATCAACAGTGCACAGGGGTTCCTTTCCCCCACATTCTTGCCACTATTTGTTATCTCTTGACTTTTTTGTAACAGTCATCCTAACAAGTGATTTTGATTTGCATTTTCCTGATAATTAGTGATGTTGAGCATCTTTTCATGTACCTGTTGGCCATTTGTATGTCTTCTTTGGAAAAATGCCTATTCAGGTCCTTCACCCATTTTTATTTGATTATTTGTGGGTTTTCTTTCTATTGAGTTGCATGTGTTCCTTATATATCTGAATAAAGGTTGCAAATATTTTCTCCCATTTTATAGTTTATTTTATTTTGTTACTTCTTTTGTTGTATAGAAGCTTTTCAGTTTGATGTAGTCCTACTTATTTGTTTTTACTTTTGTTACTTGTACTTTTGCTGTCCTATCCAAAAATTGTTACCAAGACCGTGTCAAGGAGCTTTTCCTTTGTCTTTTCTTCTAGGACCTTTACAGTTTCAGGTCTTACATTTAATTCTTCAATCCATTTCAAGTTAATTTTTTTGAATGGTGTAAAATAGGAGTCCACTTGAATTCTTTTGCATGGGTATATCTAGTTTTCCCTGCACCATTTACGAAGGAGACTATCTTTTCCTCATTGAACACTATCCCCCAAATATTTGTTGACCATATGTGGATGGGTTTTTTTCTGGACTCTCAATTCTGTCCCATTGGTTTATGTGTTTATTTTTATGCCGGTAACATACTGATTTGTCTATGTATTTATTTTTTTCAAGATTTTTTATTTAATTATTTAGAAAGAGAGTGCAAATGGGGAGAGAGGCAGAGGGAGAGAGAGAGGAAATCTCATGCAGACTCCACGCTGAGTGCAGAGACTGATGCGGGGCACAAGCTCACAATCATGAGACCATGACCTGAGCCAAAGTCAAGAGTCAGACATTTAACTGACTGAGCCACTCAGGCGCCCCACTCTGTGTTTATTTTTATGTCAGTAACAAATTGTTTTGATTACTGTTCTGTATTGTTTGAAATCAGAAAGTATGTTAACTCTAGCTTTGTTTTTTCTCAAGATTGCTTTGCCTATTCAAGGTCTTTCATGGTTCCATATGAATTTTCGGATTGTCTTTTTCTGTATCTGCAAAAAATGTCATTGGGATTTTGATAGGGATTGCATTAAAACTATCAAAGGCTTTGGATAGTATGAACATTTTAACAATATTCTTCTGATCCACAAACATGAGGTATCTTTCCATTTATTTATGTCAGTGTGTTATAGCTTTCAGTGAATAGATCTTTTACCTCCTTGGTTAAGTTTATTCCTAAGAATTTTATTGTTTTAGATGCTATTATAAATGAGATTTTTTTCTTTATTTTTTTTTCAGATATTTCCTTGTTTTGTATAGAAACACAACTGATTTCTGTATGTTAACTTTACAGCATGTGACACTTTTGGTGGAATCTTTATGATTTTCTATATAGAAGATCAGATCATCTGCAAACAGGTAATTTTACTTCTTCTTCGATTTGGATGTCTTTTATTTCTTTTTTTTGCCTAACTGTTCTGGCTAGGACTTTCTGTTCTTATCATTTTTTTTTTTTTCTGGCTAGGACTTTCAATAAATGTTAAATAGGAGTGGTGAGAGTAGACACCCTTGTCTTGTTACTGATTTTAGAGGAAAAAGCTTTGAGCTTTTCACCATTTAGTAAGCTGTGGGTTTGTTATATGGCCTTGATTATGTTGAGGCATGATCCCTCTATATGCAATTTGTTGAGAGCTTTTATCATTTTGTAAAATGTTCTGCATCAATTGAGAAGATCACAGGATTTTTTTTATCCTTCTTTCTATTAATGTGGTGTATCACATTTATTGATTTGTGTATGTTGAACTATTCTTGCATCCTAGGGGTAATCCCACTTAATCATGTAAATCCCATTTAATCCTTTTAATGTACTGTTAAATTCAGTTTGCTAAAATTTTGTTGAGAATTTTAGCATCTCTATTCATCAAGGATATTGGCCTATAGTTTTCTTTTGTAATTTTTTTTTATTTGAGTATAGTTGACACGTAGTGATACATGAGTTTCAGGTATGCAACATAGTGATTTAGTGGCCTATAGTTTTTTTTATAGTGACCTTATTCGGTTTTGTTATCAGGGTAATACAGGCTTCAAAGAATAAGCTTGGGAGTTCCTCCTCTTCATTTTTTTTGGGGGGGGGGAAAGAGTTTGAGAAGGATTATTACTCCTAAAATATTTTGTGGAATTCACCAGTGAAAACATCTAATCTTGGGCTTTTCTTTGTTAGGAGGTTTTTGATTACTGCTTCAACTCTCTAGTCATGATTGATCAGTTCAGATTTTCTATTTCTTCGTGATCCGATCTTGGCAGGTTGTTTGTTTGTAGGGATGTATCCATTTCTGGTAGGTTATCCAATTTTCTGGCATATAATTATTCATAGTAGTCTCTCATGATCCTTTGCATTTCTGTGGTATCAATTGTCATATTTCCTCTTTTATTTATAATTTCATTTATTTGAGTCCTCTATTTTTTTCTTGGTTAGTCTTACTAAAGATTTGTTAATATTGTTTACCTTTCCAAAAAACCAACTCTTTGTTTCATTGATTTTTTTTCTTTTGTCTTTCTAGTCTTTATTTCATTTACTTCTGCTCTAATCTTTATTATTTACATCCTTCTGCTAACTTTGGGCTTACTGTGTTCTTTTTCTAATTCGATGAGGTGTAAAGTTAGGTTGTTTGAGATCTTTCTCTTTTCTTAGTGTGGGCATTTATTGTTATCAATTTCCCTCTTAGGACTGCTTTTGCTGCATCCCATAAGTTTTAATATACTGTGTTTTTTCTCCCTCCCTCCTTCCCTGCTTCCCTCCCTCCCTCTCTCTCCCCCTCCCCCTTCCTTCCTTCCTTCCCTCCCTACCTCCCTTCTTTCCTTCCTTCCTTCCTTAAGCTCTACATGCAATGTGGGGCTTGAATCATAACTCTGAGACCAGGAGTCACAGGCTCCTCTGATTGAGCCAGCAGGCACTCAACTCCATGTTTTCATTTTCATTTGTCTCAAGATACAACATTCCTTTGACCTATTGGTTGTTCTGGAGTGTGTTGTGTAATTTACATGTATTTGTGAATTTTCAGCTTTCCCCTGTGTTACTGATTTCTGATTTCATACCACTGTGTTCAGAAAAGATATTTGATATGATTTTAATCTTCTCAAATTTGTTAGGACTTGCTTTGTGACCCAACATATGATCTGTCCTGTAGAATGTTCCATGGGTGCTTGAGAAAAGTGTGTATTCTGGTGTTGTTGGATGTTCTATGTATGTCTGTTAGGTCCATTTGATCTATAGTGTTATTGAGGTTTGCCGTTCCCTTATTAATTTACTATTTGGATGATCTTTCCAATATTGAAAGTGGGACATTCAAGTCCTACTATTATTGTGTTGCTGTCTATTTCTTCCTTCAGTTCCCTTAATATTTGCTTTAAATATTTAGATGCTCCAATGCTGGGTACATACATATTTTACAATTGTTATATCCTTTTGATGAATCAACACCTTTATCACTATATATTGACCTTCTTTGTCTCTTTTCATTCTTCTTTTTTTCTTAAGTAGACTCCACACTGGGTAACCTGAGATCAAGACCTGAGCGGAGATCAAGAGTCAGACACTTAACCAGCTGAGACACCCAGGTGCCCCTCTTATAATTCATTTTGACTACTGGCAGACTGTAGCTGTGAGGAGCCTGGAGCCAAGTGTAGGGCTCTTTCAGGATCTCTAGACATAGGTAGGAGTGTGTCCCGCTGGGTTCCTGTGCCAGCAGGCCTGCTCATGGACTATGGCTGGGACAGGCTGGAGCCCAGGTTCAGGGCCCTTTCAGAATCCATAGTCTCAGCAAGTTTGGCAGGCTTACCTCCAGGGGCTCCCAGACTGCAGCTGAGAAGAGAAGGTGTCCATTCATGGTCTATTTCAGAGTCTACAGCTGGGAGCAAGGTTTGTATGCCAATTATTTGACATACAGGTGAGCATTACTTCTTCTAGGTCCCTTGGCAGATGGTGCTGGTAGCAGAACAGTAGCCAAATAGGGTTGTGGCTAAGTTCTCAGGGGTATGAAGCTGTTTCTGGGTCTGTAGCTAAGACCATGGTCTGAGAGTCAGCCAGACATAAAGCTGCTTTCCTTAATCCTGGACTGGATGGTGTGTGTGTGTGTGTGTGTGTGTGTGTGTGTGTGTGTGTGTGTGTGTGTTTGGGCGTCCTCAAAATCTCCTACCTTGATCCCAAAGTTTCTATAAAGGCACTTTCATTCATGGATGGATGACAAAGTATTGCTGTTGCTGCAGGGATACAAATGAGGGACACTTTATTCAGTTATCTTGCTCAATACATGGTTTTAATTGGGGGCTGAATAGAGATTTCATCTCAGACACCAAACTGATTGATAGTGGCTGCCTGGTGTGGGGCTCTGTGAAGGTCTCCAAGGTTGCTCTGGGCTTTGAGACCGTGTCATGGTCGGTTATCAATGTCCGTCATGGACATGACATAGGGGAGTGGCGACACAAGTGTCATGTATTTGTCATCCTGATCTGTAATATAAGCCTCAGCCAGTGATAGTAGCTGTAATTTTCTGCTGGCTCATGCCCTGACTTGGCCTTGGCAGGCTATTCAGATGCCTTGGTAGCAGATGGGGCGTTGTGCTGTTTACCAAACTAACTTTTCACTCATTAAACTTGTAATTTAAGTAACTGATTAACAAGCATATTATATCCATATATTGGAGCTCTCAAGAGGCGTTCAAGCATTAAAAGTATATTTTGATGCCCAGAAAGATGAAAAATCTCTTAGGATAAATAAAGAAATAAACTTACTTTAGATCAAAAAATGCTAGTGAGTACCTTAGTTTTATTTTTTCATGAAACTTGAGAATATTGTTTCTCTTCATTCTTGAAACATTTATTTTGAAAAAAAGGGAAAATCATGTTAATAGAAATTATACATGCCATGACATCTAAAAAGCCTCAAAATTGTTTTAGTTAAAATGGCAGCAGAAGGATTTTTCCCCCAAAATTAATGCCAACATTGACATGAAACATTCAAATACCATGTCCTCATCGCCTCGCCTCTTTCCCAGAGCCTTGCACTTTTATTCCTCTAGTTGCTGGGTGGTTGTTATTGTAAAGGCACCATCTGACCCTCTATAATCCCCAGATTGCATTTCAGTGGATTGCAGTTGGGCAGAGGCAGATAAATATTTTTTTCAATTTTAGAAGCCTCCATCATACCTACAAGTATTTTCTAAAGGGATGCTAGTTTGTGTTACATGGAAACATTTGCTGAGCAAAGTCAGGGAATGTCTGGCAACCAAAGACAGTGAGCAATGGCTAAATCAATCATTCTGTGTTGTTTATCGGGGGAAAAATGAAGCCAATAGTGTGAAATTTGCTTGAGAGCATTTAGCATGTGACACTTTCATTAATTTAAAAATAGAAGTATGTGAAGTACGTAAGGAATGATGTTGGTTATAGGATCAATGAGACAACCTCACTGTGACTAAAAACAATGGTGGTGGTGGGGAGACCACAAATCCATGTCCAATTCTAATTCTCCCAAGAGTTTTATGGTTGTTTCTCCTTTGTGGATGGGTTAAATTTCTGAACTCCTGGAATAAAACCTGTGTTTTCAAATACAGAATTCTGAAGATAGTAAGAACTGTATTGCTAAAAAGATTTCATGGCCCAGTGAAATGGTTTACTGAGGAATGTAATATGAACCAGTGGAACCAGAAAAGCTCTGAAATAATCCTGCATATTGTCTGTGCCTTAAAAACCAGAAAAACAATGACTGACTCACCTCTAATTCCACACTTTTATCTACAGTGATAAGAGTTCACAAAGAGAATTGATTGTGACTTTCAATTACAACTTGAAGACCAGCTACAGTATGGTTGGCTATTTTGGACTATGATTGGTTATTTTTGGTTCAAGTGTTTTAAAAAGTTGTCACACCACTTCCAACAGCCTTGCTGTGCAAGCTGATACTCTTGTTGCTCCCCAGGATGCATACAATTGCAAGGTGATGATATCTGTGTCCTGATGGAGTGGGAAGCAAAATTCCCCTGTGTAAGCTCTGTTGCACACCAGAGACTCTGAAGGAAAGGTCTGGTCCAAAGGGCAAGGCAAAGAGGGGGACATATGAGTTGTGGCTTTGTGTGCCTATTGACCTCATAAACTTATCAAATTGTTTTTGGTGAGCACTTTTGTACTTTTGATAAGTACCATACGTATCTTCCTTTTCTCCCAACCACCTATGTGACTCATTCATTCACTCAACCAAAATACTTGATAACTTTTTGTGTGCACTGAACCATGAAAAGACATAAAGAACACTGATAGCCCTTGTTCTTACAAAGCTTTCTGATGCATGAGACAGCATATCTTTTGCTATAAAGAATACAAAGAGGGATGTCTGGGTGGCTCAGTCGGTTAAGCATCTGCCTTTGGCTCAGGTCATGATCTCAGGGTCCTGGGATCGAGTCCTGCATTGGGCTCCCTGCTCAACGAGGAACCTGATTCTCCCTCTCCTTCTGCCTGCAGCAACCTCTCTTTCTCTCTGACAAATAAATAAATAAAATCTTAAAAAGAATGCAAAGAATAACCACACTTTATTATTTTTGCTTTTTTAAATTGAATTATAATTATAATTCAGATGCAATAGTATATTGGTTTCATGTATACAACACAGTGATTCGATATCTTTATACATTATGAAACGATCACCTTGAGAGGTCTAGTTACCCTCTGTCGCTATACAAAATTATTACATTAACCAAGTAAACTTTATATCATTTTACTAATAGTTATCTTTTATATGTGAGAATGCCATCTCTCCTCCCTTTTACATGGTAAAGAAAGGGAAAAAATATGTTAATTGAAACATTACCATTTGGAGAACTAACTACTGACATATCCTGTCCAGCAACACACCTGGCCCTTATTCATAATCGGTGTAGTCAGCCTGCAGTAACAGATACTAACAATCATGAGAGGTAACAGTGTATCTCAAATGTGAAGGGTAGGGTGCGCGCGCGCGCGTGCACATACACACACACACACACACACACACACACACAGAACACCAAACCGATGAGACGACTCACATGAGAGGAAGACAAAATCATGAAATGGAAGAATTAATGCACAAGGAAATAGAGTTAATAACAGCATTAAATCCTTGACAAAGTACAGTGTGACATGTATTCTGAGCGAGGTAGCACAGGTGGCTGAGGATCAGAGGAAGCATCCTACACAGACAGAGGAAGAACAGATTCAGGTTCTTGGAAGCTGGTTTTTGTTTTTGTTTTTGTTTTAATTTTAGATTGAGGGCAGCTAGGAAAATGGGGCACAGAAGATATTCCAGGTCATATGTATAAACAAGGGAGGACAAGATAGAGAACTTGATAGGAAATACAAAGAGATCAGGATTCCTGATTTCGAAATAGTCTGCATTAATCGTAATTCACATTTGTATAGTTCTTTGCAAGTTTCTAAATGCCTTCATATTCTATGTCAATTCCACCTGCTACCTGTTAGTTGTACACATTTGATAACATTTCACAGATGAGGAAACTTCGCTTAGAGGGTCAGTGATTTGCCTGAGGGAAAGAGCTTCTAAGAGACAGTTTCCAGCTTTCTGCCACCCAACTAAGTGGTGTTTCTGCTACCCTACAGTTGTCTGGTTTGTTTTAGCTGACATAATACAAAGTGGCACATATTATTCTGGCCACATGAGTAGCGAACAGAAAGAATGAGGTGGAGAAAGCAACTCCTGGTATGCTCTAAAGAAAACATGATTTTATCACAGAACCTGGAGTTTTCATCTGAATTCTGGAAAGCCTAGTAGAATTTTTTTTTTTTAATGCAACAGAAGTCACTCAAAATTTTAAAAATTAGCAAAATCTTGCCAATTTGACCTTGATTTTGGAGGCAGCGTCAGTGTGGGAGAAAACACTAGGGCTCAATATCATAATTGTTTTACACTGCTGTTTTCCTTGTGTCTTGCACTAACGCTTTCTTTATTAACTAGTATTAACATGGTCAGTAATATGCTGTGACTTGTTCAGCAAAGAATCATTGATGTGATTATAAAGTTAGCACAACGTGTAGGGGATATTGTAGTTTAGCCAATCCAACAACTGTTCTTTCTTCTCC
Source organism: Halichoerus grypus (assembly GCF_964656455.1). Lineage (NCBI taxonomy): Eukaryota > Metazoa > Chordata > Mammalia > Carnivora > Phocidae > Halichoerus > Halichoerus grypus. The sequence continues at coordinate 181,064,786 of NC_135712.1, forward strand.
AGATAACAGCACCCCAGTAATTCTTGGGGCACCGATCTTTTCCTCACTGGATAGGAGTTTTTGTGGAATGCCCAGTCAAGGTACCCCCACCTCCCCAAGGCATCTAAGCTAAGATAATCATATGCCCATTCTCTGGAATTTTCATCTTACACTGAGAAATCTGCAGACTGAATGGATGGTAGGGATTTATTTGTCTCCATAAGACGTGTGAAAGACACTGCTGCTTAGTTCCTGCTGACTGGATTCCTACAACCCGGTCTGTTCTACCACCGGCATGCATTCAGAAACGATGCACTTGTCACCACTGACATTAGGACCTCTCTGGCTCACACTGCATCTTGTCCCTTCCGGGTTTCTGTAGCAGCTTCTTCACCATCTCCCTGCTTCTACTTTTGCCCCCACAAAATTTATTTCCCTTGTGTATTCAGAGGGCTTTTCTAAAGATACAAACCGTTTTATTCCCTTGCAATTCCCTTGCAGTGGTTTCCAATCGCATTTAGAATAAAATGTGAACTCCTTACCATCTAGACTTTATCTGACCCCTGCCTACCTCCCCAGACCCACTTCCTATCACTCTTAACCTGACTCATTAACCTCCAACCACCCTGGAAAAAGAGAGAGGAGGTGAAGAGTTATCTTAAGAGACTAAATTATTTAAGCAATCAAGTGACTTTCAATCAGTGGGAATTTTACCATTCATTCAACACCTCAGTTTTGAAACCCTCTTTATCTCTTCTAGGCAGTGGGGATAGCAAAGCAGATGAGACAGACACAGTCCCTGATTTTACATTGCTTGTGTTCTTTTTTTATTTTTTTTAAGACTTATTTATTTATTTTAGAGAGAGAGAGCACGAGAGCAGGGGAAGTGGGGGAGGGACGGGGGGGAGAGAGAGAATCTCAAGCATACTCTCTGCTGAGCATGGAGCCCAATGTGGGGTTCCGTCCCAGGACCCTGAGTTCATGACCTGAGCCAAAATCAAGAGTCAGATGCTTAACTAATGAGCCATCTAGGTGCCCCTACATTGCTTGTGTTCTAATGGAAAACAGTTAAATTAAGAATATTTAACAGAGGCCACCCTAGGCTAATGGTTGCTCTCTAAGAGACACTGCAGAGATGCTTTAATGAATGGCAGAACCATTTAAATAAGTACACACCCTATCAAAAAGACTGCACATAAGAAAATGCTCATTTGGGTTTATAAACTCTAGTGTGTTCATTTTAAAAATCATGTTTTAGAGCCATTTGTAGTCTAATTTCATACACAAGTATAGGTAATGGTGCTTTTATATTTGCAAGAAGAAATCATTCATGGGAAAATACTACTACGTTGAAAGAAAACCATACGTTCCATGTCATAAATGGTAACATGTCATAAATGGTAACATTGGAGGGGTGCCTGGGTGGCTCAGTCGTTAAGCGTCTGCCTTTGGCTCAGGTCATGATCCCAGGGTCCTGGGATTGAGTCCCACATCGGGCTATCTGCTCAGCGGGAGGCCTGCTTCTCCCTCTCCCACTCCCCTGCTTGTGTTCCTGCTCTCGCTCTCTCTCTCTCTGTCAAATAAATAAATAAATAAAATCTTAAAAAAAAAAAATAAATGGTAACATTGGAAAGACAATCTTAATTTCTCTTAGATGACAATAGACCCATCTTTAGAAAAAGAGAAACTGAGGAAAACATTTTAAGATCACACAGTGAATGTAGGGGCAAATATGATGAATTACATGATCTTACTGTTGGATCCTCCCCAATAAAGACAGCCACGGGATTTTGCAAAGTGGGATTTGCAGAATCTCACTTACATAATCAAAAAGATAGGAAACAATCTTAAAAAGTTACAACATTTCAAACACACACACACACGCATCCCCAAATGTTGAGTTGTTATCTGTTAACCAGTTATTTCAATTTTTTATTTCTGATGATCTGTAGTTCCAATTTTTCTATAATAAATTTGTATGATTTATATAATTAAAATCAAGTTAATTTAAAGAGAAAAAATAACTTATTTCTAATGACCATATTTTTTAGCCTTTTCTTTGGAAAGACACCCAAGGAGAGGCTTGTTTGTACCTTAGTAAGATTTGATAAAATTCTTGAGACACTGAACGTGGTTTCAGGTTAGGCTTCTAAAGTTTCTTGAAGCTCTGGCCTTTTCTCCAATGTCGTGAATGCTTCTTGAGTAACAGAATTGTGGTATCTAAATTTCTCTTGCATTTCAATCAACTGAAGTGCCCTTTGCCTCGTATCCTCGGGCATCTGGGGCCAACAGTGTTGTGGTTCTTTTTTCCGCAAGTAAATGGCCTGTAATATTTTTCTAGCTCCACCTTTTGTTTAAAATTCTATTTATATATTGAGGTTAAATGAGCATTACATGAAATGCCTAGGTGTACAAATCTTAGGTGTACAAATAGATGAGTCGTGACAAATAGATTCCCGGATGCAACCAGCACTCCAATCAAGATAGAGCTGTCACCCCAGAAATTGCCCCCAGTGCCAGCTTTCAAGTCAATCCCCACCCCCCATCAGCAACTGCCCTTATGATTGCTATCTCCAAGGTTTTGCTTTACTTGTTTTTGGTCTTTTACAAGTGGAATCTTACCGCATGTATTGTTTGGTGACTGCTTCTTTCACTCACCGAAGGTTCTTGCAATTCAGTCATGTTGCTGTGGATAGCAGCAGTTCCTTTTTATTGTTATGTGGTCTTCCCTACACCAGAATTTTTTATCCATTTTTCTGTTGGTGGCTTTAATACCCTCAACTTGTTTAAAAAGTGACTTTTTATTTTGTAAAATAGTTCAGAAAAAATGAATAGAATCTTTTTTTCTGTATTGGATGTTTGTTTGAGATACCAACTGAACTTCATTTTTTTAAGTTTTATTTAAATTCCAATTAGTTAATGTACAGTGTAATATTAGTTTCCTGTGTACAATATAGTGATTCAACACTTCCATACATCACCCGGTGCTCATCACAAGTGTCCTCCTTAATCCCCTTCACCTGTTTCCCCCATCCCCACCCCCCACCCCCCACATCCCCTCTGATAACTATCAGTTTGTTCTCCATACTTAAGAGTCTGTTTCTTGGTTTGCCTCTCTCTCTCTTTTGTTAACCTTTGTTCATTTGTTTTGTTTCTTAAATTCCACATATGAGTGAAATCATATGGCATTTGTCTTTCTCTGACTAATGTATTTCACTTAGCATAATACTCTCTAGTTCTATCCACATCATTGCAAATGGCAAGATTTCATTCTTTTTTTTTTTTTTTTTTTTAAAGATTTTATTTATTTATTTTGACAGAGAGAGAGAGAGACAGCAAGAGAGGGAACACAAGCGGGGGGAATGGAAGAGGGAGAAGCAGGCTTCCCGCTGAGCAGAGAGCCGGATGCGGGGCTCGATCCCAGGACCCTGGGATCATGACCTGAGCCGAAGGCAGACGCTTAACGACTGAGCCACCCAGGCGCCCCTCATTCTTTTTTATGGCTGAGTAATATACCACATCTTCTTTATCCATTCATCAGTCAATGGACACTTGGGCTGTTTCCATAATTTGGCTATTGTAGACAATGCTGCTATAAACATAGGAGTGCATGTATCCCCTTAAATTAGTATTTTTGTATTCTTTAGGTAAATACTAGTAGTGCAATTGCTGGGCCATAGGATAGCTCTATTTTTAACTTTTTGAGGAACCCCCATACTGTTTTCCAGAGCGGCTGCCCCAGTTTGCATTCCCACCAACAGTGTAAGACGGTTTCTCTTTCTCTGCATCCTTGCCAACACCTATTGTTTCTTGTGTTGTTGATTTTAGCCATTCTGAGGGGTGCGAGGCAATATCTCATTGTGGTTTTGATTTGCATTTCCCTGATGATCAGTGATGTTGAGCATCTTTTCATGGGTCTGTTGGCCATCTGTATGTCTTCTTTGGAAAATTATTCATGTCACCTGCCCATTTTTTAATTGGATTATTCATTTTTGGGGTGTTGAATTTTATAAGTTCTTTATTTTAGATACTCTTTATCAGATATGTCACTTGCAAATATCACTTGATAAATATTAGCAGGCACATCTTGATCATCTAATTACTTGCTTTAAATATTTTTCATTCAACAATTGTTCAGATATTTTTTTAAATTGTAATAAGCACGTAATATAAAACTTAGGATCTTAACCATTTTTTATCATATTCATTTTAACGTGTATAATTCAATAGTGTTAAGTATATTAATGCTCTTGTGCAATCATCTCCAGAATATTTCATCTTACAAAACTGAAACTCTATATCCACCAAACAACTCTCCACTTCCTGCTCCCCCCAGTCCCTAACAACAACCATCACCTTCTGACTGTGAATATGACTACTGTAGATGCCTCATATAAGTGGAATCATACAGTATCAGTATTTGGTTTTTTTGTGACTAGCTTTTTTCACTTAGCATAATGTCCTGAAGTTTTATCCATGTTGCAGCATGTGACAGAATTTCCTTCTTCCTTATGGATGAATAATATTCTATTAGTTATATATATATATACCACATTTTGTTTATCCATTGATCTGTAGATGGGTGTTTGGGTTGGCTCAATAGCCACCTCTTGGTTATTGTGAATATACTATCATAAACATAGATGTGCAGATACCTCTTTGAGATCCTGCTTTCTGTTCTTCTGGATATACTTCTAAACTTGGGATTGTGAGATCATATGGTAGTTCCATTTTTAGTGTTTTAAGGAACCGCCATACTGTTTTCCAGAGTGGCTGTGCCACTTTACATGCCCATCAACAGTGCTTCACATAGTTTTTGAATGAGTCAAATATCATCATTAGCGTTGAGGTCTTAGGTTACCTTTTGCTTTTACTCCTCTCTCTCTGCCCAGAGAGAGAGCCACTACCCTGAATTTGGTGATTCTCTTGCCTGTGCATATTTTGATATTACTCTATTGACTGTTGACACCCATTACTATGAATAAGATGTCTACTGTCACTTTTAGTTTCTGTTATTCTGTAAATAATGTCTTTTCTCTCTGGTAGTTTCTTTGAAGTTCTCTAGTTTTACTACAAGTTGTCTAAGTATGGCGAGGTGCAGATGTTTTAAAATTGCAGATGGTTTTAAATGTTTCAAAACCTATTTTGCTCAGTATTCAGAAAACACTTTCACTCAGAGGACCTAGATCTTGCTTCATTTCTGGAAAATAAGCAATAATTTCTCTTCAGTTGCTGCTTCGTCCTCATTCTCCCCACTCTCTTATTCTGGAATTTCTGTTAAAAAAATGTGGGAGCCCTAGAATCATGCCATATTCTGAACATCACAGTTCTATGTTCCCATTCAGAAATACACTCTGTGTCCAGCTGGAGTTTATCCTATGGTTTACTCCCATAGCTATAATACTTATTTCTAAGATTTTTATTTTTTTACATTTCTTGTTTGGTAATTTATAATTATTTTGAAAGGGAAGTTGTATTTCTTTCTGAACATCTTAAATAGGATTATTTTAAAAGTCTATCAAAATCTATAAATTCACTTAATCTGCAGTCAACACATGTTCAAAATACTGATTTTGCTGTTTTTTCCCCTATATAATTAAACTCCCTGACCCATTTCCTTTTTGTCTTTCCCTTAAAAAAAATTATCCCCATTTTTTTCTTTTACACTTTATTTTTTTATTTAAGTATGATTAATCTACAATGTCATATTAGTTTCATGTATAACCTATTCTTAAGTTTTCACTTAAACATAGTAAAACAGGGGGGTCCTGCTAGCCCCTCCATGATAATGCACAAACAGAATGGCCTACATTTTAATGATGAAAAATGACCCCTATAAGGATATTACCTATATATTAATATACACTTAAAATATGGTTTAATGGTTTCTTCTGATCATAAAAGTACATACGCACTTCCAAATTCAAATAATTTGGAAATGTTTAAAGAAGAAAACAAGGATCCTTGCTTCATATTGATATAGATCCTGCTGGCCTTTTTTTATGTTTATATATAAAATAAATATAGGTGGATTATATTTATATGTTTTTTAAATTTAACACATTATGTCATTTAATAACAGGCATTTTTTCACTCCATAAATTAAAGATAAGATTCCATAATAAAAGAGCTTTATATCAATTTTTAAAACAGGTTTTGAGGTATTAGCTGGTAAGAATAGGATATACTTTGATTAGTCCCCTATTGTTGGGCATTTAGGTTGTTTCCAGATCACTGTAATAAATAATTCTGTGAACACACTTCTATTTTTTAATTTTTTTAAAGGTTTTATTTATTTATTTGAGAGAGAGCACAAGCAGGGGGAGGGGCAGAAGGAGAAACAGACTCCCCGCCAAGCAGGAACCCTGGCGGGGTTCCACCCCAGGACCCCGAGATCACAACCTGAGCTAAAGGCAGAAGTTCAGCCAACTGAGCCACCCAGGTGTCCCTGTGAACACACTTATAAATATTGAAAGTTGTGAGGAGGATCTTTCAAAATAAAATATGCTACCTAAATGTATTTCACTACCCTTAGTTTTTGTCATTGTGGTAAAATGAACATAACATAAAATTTACTAGATTAGCCATTTTTAAGTATATAGTTCAGTGGCATTAAGTACATTCACAATGTTGTACAATCACCTTTGCTTTTAACTGAGTGTGAATGTGCAGCTTGATTGAAGAAATCTCCTTATAGCAAAATGTGTTGTAGGCAGCCATCAAGAAATCTTGGGCTTGCTCTCAGTTTTTAAATTTTTAAAATATCTCTGCCTTTGAGAATGTGGACTTTTATCAAAGTAGTTGGGGAATGTCATATTTGTGAGGTATCCAAAAACAAAATCTTGACATTGCCTGTTGCATTTACAAATGCCAGAGAAAAATATGAATGCGTTGTTTTAAAAAATGCTGATGATTTAAGGGTTAAAGTATTTTGTTCTATGTGTCTGATCAGACCTGCGTTTATTTTTTTACCTGTTTTAGCAGGATATTCATAGCCCAAGTGACAAGATTAAGGCAGTTATTCTGAAATTGACTTTTAAAGATTTTCTGGGGTTATTATCTATGTTTTAAAAAGTAAAAGCAGCATTTATTTGTTATTCTGAAAATGTAGAAAAGGCTGGATCAAAAAACAAAACAAAATATAAGCATTAGTAATGCCTCCACTTGGACTTGTACCATTTTAGAGTATTTCTTTCCAGCCTTTTTTTTTTTCTATGTAAATACATACATTCTGTTTTCTTTATTTGACTTGATCAGGTCAACATGTCACAAAATGCATTATGAGGAACATTACTATTTTTTAAGATTGTATTTATTTATTTATTTATTTATTTATTTAGAGAGCATGCACGAGCATGCGAATGGGGGGAGAGGAAGAGGAAAAGGATGACTCTCAAGCAAACTCTGCACTGAGCATGGAGCCCAATGCAGGGCTCGATCTCACAACTCTGAGATCATGACCTGAGCCAAAATCCAGAGCTGGAGACTCAACCAACTGAGTCACCCAGGTGCCCCTAGGAACACTACTCTTATAATATGCCCTATGGTAAAAAGTTTTTGTGGTCATCAGTTCGGAAAAGACTATTTTCTCAATTTAAAATTCACAGTTATCTTAAACGTTTACCAAAAATTAATGATAGGAGGCTCACACTGATGTGTGATTTGTTTAAAGATTGGATTATTTATTTCTTGTATTTTCCTCAAATCACTTGGGTGGCTTCATTTTCACTACAATTCTAGTATCATAATTAAAAAAAAAAAAGAAATTCACAATTCTCATTGGGATGTTCTAAACTTTGGGTTAAGAAATCTCTCTAGCTGGGACGCCTCAGTGACTCAGTCAGTTAAGCATCTGCCTTCAGCTCAAGGTCATGATCCCAGTGTCCTGAGATCGAGCCCCGCATCGGGCTCCCTGCTCAATGGGGAGCTTGCTTCTCCCTCCCCCTCTGCTTCTCCCCCTGCTTGTGCTCTCTCTCACTCTCTCTCTCTCTTAAAAAAGATTTTATTTATTTATTTGAGAAAGACAGAGAGAAGACGAGGGGAGGAGCTGAGGGAGAGGATCTCAAGCGGACCCTCTGCTGAGTGCAGAGCCCAACACCGACACCAGCTCAATTCAGGGCTCAATCTAATGACCCTGAGATCATGACCTGAGTGGAAGTCTAGTCGTTTAACCAACTGAGCCATCCAGGTGCCCCAAGTGGCTATAAAATCAATAGCAGCAGTAGTAGCTGTCAGCTGTCCTATTAATAGCAACAGTAATAAACATTGTAGCGACAGTAGTAGTAATAGTAGTAGCCGTAGTAAGTAATGGTGATACTTAGTGTAGTAGCGCTGTCCGTGGTAGTGTATTAACATCCTCATGCCCTTCAGAAGTCTAGAGAATTAATTCACCTTTGAAATTAAACCCAAATCAAATGAATTCAATTTCACAATTTTGAGATGGCTTATAAAACAATTAAGATAAAATAGTAAAATCCTCATGTAATTCAAGCTACTCTGGGGTCTCGTAAAAGCAAGAGAGGCTGGGTATTCTGGCTGTAGAGAAACACTTGCCTTGTAAATTTAGGAGTCCATCCTGCGGCAATGCAACTATGGGTCAGGGAAATTTGAGGAGAGAGCCAGGCATTTATTTCACTCTCCCAAAGTCTTCAGGCACTTTGCAGCCAGTGAGCAGAATGTTGGTGATCCAGATGAAATTGCATATGAGAATAGGGTGCCACAAACAGGACAGAACTGATTTATTTAGCGACATATGGAAACCATTTATAGTAGTCGTGTTCATTTACAGCTAGTGCTCGGGGCTGAAGGAGGATGTGGCTTCTCCGTAGTTTTCCCCATCCTGAATAAATGTGGGATGGAAAAATAAGTGGATCAAAGGAAGAAATGTTTCCTTTTACCATCAGGACTTTTCATAAATGTGTCAAGCTTTACATATTTCTTTTACATGTATTCTATGTGCTGTTTGGAAAGAATAGAGCTGAACAGCCATTTATTTCTGTCTTGAACAATATTTGTTAGGAATCAGGCACTTTCTAGGCAGAAAAATTCATACACTTTATTTGTGAAAATATAATAATTAATGTTAAATAAGTGTTTACCATGGATTGTGTGATTTAGGTTTTTCAAAAATCCTAAGGTAGCTGGGGCATTTGGGTGGCTCAGTCAGTTAAGTGTCTGCCTTTGGCTCAGGTCATGATCTGGGGGTCCTGGAATCGAGCCCCACATGGGGCTCCCTGCTCAGTGGGGAGTCTGCTTCTCCCTCTCCCTCTGCCACAACCCCCCCATCATGTGTGCATGTTCTCTCTCAAAATAAATAAAACCTTTAAAAAAAAAAATCCTAAAGTAGGTACAATTATCATCCCACTTTTGCAGATGAATGAACTGAAGCACAGAGTTGACATGCCTAGTGTAGGCGAGGAGGAAAGTATTTTCTTATTACCTTCATGGTTCTCCAGCTGAGACCCTGTAAATTGACAAAAGAGAGATCAACAGAAGAAAAGCATACAAATGTACTTAAGAGAAGTTTTATGTGACATCTTTGCTCCATGTAAAGGGAGGGCACCTCTCAGATGAGAGACTTAGGACCTGCTTGAGTGCCGGCAAGCAGAGGTCAGAGAGTTCTTCCTGCACCTGCCTTTTCTGAAACATCTTCAGCTTAAAATATTCCTTATTCCAAGGTGCTATATTTGGGGGTAGTGTGTTGTGAATTTCATCAAATGCAGTTCCTTAAGCTATCTGAGCCTGATCTGTAAAATGGGTGGCTTGCCATAGCCCTGTGATTCCCGTGCTTATTTACACATCCGAATCACCTGGAGAGCTTTCAAAAAATACAGATTCCTGAACCCAAACCAGAGAAGTCTGGTTGAGTAGCTTCTGGGTGGGCCCCAGGGTATCAGTGCACTCTGTAACCTTTGCCAGAGATTCTGATCTGTGACGCCCTACCTGGCTAGAAAACTCAGTAGTCCCAAGCAAGCTGCTTTCTTTGGGTATGGTGGTTGGATTCTGATGTGAGAAGCTGCTGAGATGGCAACTGCACAACATCGTTAAGAGAAAGCACAACTCAATCATCTGTGCATCAATTGAGGCTAATTACACCAGCAAAACCCTCTCTGTCAGCATATGAGTAAAATGCACAGCGGAAGCCACTGGGAGAGATGTACTCGCTTCCTGAACTATTCAGCAGGATGGAAGTTAGCTGAAAGAGCGCCCCTTACAGCAGTTCCTCAATCTGCTTTTGATCATCAGAAACATTTGGTCACCAGCAGAGAATTTAAATCTGAACGTTTACAAGCAACAATTCAGATCCTTTTCTTGGGAGAGCTGTATATTAACATGCAAATGGTGGCGTTCTATTTTCCTTATACACAGTCCCATCTAAAAGCCTCTTGCTTTCTGTAAAAGTAGTAAGAGTTTTTTCAAGCCCTTTGTTGATTGACATTAATACAATGGTTTCTCCCATGGAAGTGGTTTATAAAATGTGTTACATTTTGTAATTGCCTTTGTTTTTCTTTAAATGTTTCTGTGGTTATGCATGAAAGATGAGACTAGTAATATTTAACACTTATTGAGGGCTTGCTTTGTGCCATGCACAATCCTATTTAATTTGTGTATCTATATATAACCTCATGTAGTTCTCTCAATAATTGCATATGGTAACTATTAGTCTCTGATCCCTTTTATATGATGAGGTAATTGGGCTAAGTAAGTTGTCCAATAGCACATAGTCACTGAAGAGTTCAGCTGGAACATGAATCCAGCAGATTGATGCCAGATCTTTTTCTTTCATATTTAGATCAGTATGCCCCAAAGTATGAATTTTGGAAAGTTAATTGCACAGGATATTAATAAATGACTTTTTTGTGGGGATGGGGAGGCATGAATTAAATGAGGTTGGGGAATATTGGGTTAAACAAATTGGTTTCTCTTGTGTGTGACTTCTCAGAGTGTTTAAAAACTCGGGTACTGTGCACATCTCTAAGAGGCAAAAGCAGAATTTTACATTTCCCAAACCACCTTGAACACAAGACTCTTCTTGGTCAAGTCTCTTTAGACCACTGTCAAACGATGTCTATGAAATGATGGTTTGCAAATGAGTTGTCTGCAGGGCGCCTGGGTGGCTCAGTCGGTTGAGTGACTGCCTTTGGCTCAGGTCGTGATCCCAGGGTCCTGGGATCAAATACCACGTCGGGCTCCTTGCTCCGCGGGAAGCCTGCTTCTTCCTCTCCCGCTCCCCCTGCTTGTGTTCCCTCTCTTGCTGTGTCTCTCTCTGTCAAATAAATAAATAAAATCCTTAAAAAAAAAAAAAATGAGTTATCTGCAAAGTGGTCTGCCTTCCTGCCTCCTGAAGCCATGCACATCTGTCCCTTTTACAGGGACAGTAGGAAGACCTGACGGCAAGAGGCCAATGCCGTGTTGCCACTATGCACCTGTGTTCTTTACTTTAAACATGATCATTCGGGGCATCTGGGTGGCTCAGTCATTAAGCGTCTGCCTTCAGCTCAGGTCATGATCCCAGGGTCCTGGGATTGAGCCCCGCATTGGGCTCCCTGCTCAACCTTTCCCACTCCCCCTGCTTGTGTTCCCTCTCTCGCTGTGTCTCTCTCTATCAAATAAATAAATAAATAAAATCTTTTAAAAAAAATAAACATGATCATTCAAGTAAATTGGTAATAAATTTCTTGGGAGTCATTTAGCCATATCTATGAAAAGCTTCTCAACCTTGGGGTGTTCAAAATAAATAACTGGGATAGGAAGAAAACATTAGAACATCCATTTAAGACTTCTCACATTTGATTTTTCTGCATATGTTTTGTTATAAAGCTGTATATGTGTGTGTATATATAACAAAACATATGTCAAAATTAACATTTATAATTATAAATATATTTAAGAATATTTGATCATGTATATTCTAAATATAATATCTATAAATGATATATTACAATAGTTATATATGTAACTTGCAAATAATTTAATATATGTATGTATTGGGGATGATTTGCAAAAATATTGAGTAGATCACTTAGACATATGAAAAGCCTTCCATTTCTTCATATTCTTGGATCCAGCAATTTCACTTCTTAAAATATATTCACCTTATCCTAAGGAAATAATCTTACATGTGTATAATTATTTAGCTACAAGGGATGTTTATTAAAGAACTCCTTGTGCTTGTGAGAATTGAAAACAGTCCAAATATTCAACAATTGGGGATTGCTTACATAAATTATGGTATATCCATATGAGAGTCTTAACAGAGAACTATTAAAAATTATGTAGTTAGAAAAAAATGCTATGGAAAAATCCTGATTTTTGTAAGTCAAAAAAAAAAACAGATGACAAAAGATTGTTTAGTTCATATGCTGGATGAATGGACTGGAATGATGAACCAAAATATTAATAGTGGTAGCTCTTAGTGATGACATAAGAGAAAAATTTTATTTTCTTTATACTTCCCTGTGTTATCTTAAGCTTTGTACAATAAATGTTTTTTTTTTTTTTAAAGATTTTATTTATTTATTTGAGAGAGAAAGAATGAGAGAGAGAGCACATGAGAGGGGGGAGGGTCAGAGGGAGGAGCAGACTCCCTGCAGAGCAGGGAGCCCGATACGGGACTCGATCCCGGGACTCCAGGATCATGACCTGAGCCGAAGGCAGTCGCTTAACCAACTGAGCCACCCAGGCGCCCGCTTTGTACAATAAATGTACAAATAAGCATTGAAGTAAGCATTAAATGCTTAACTAAGCATTATATTCATAAAGTCCCAAAGTTGGCAATTATGAGAGGGTATACAGTTAACAAGGTCTTTCCTAGTCTTGTCTCCCAGACAAGCCGCTCCTCTCTCCAAAAGTATTGAGGGTAATGGTTTCTTGTATATCTTTCCAAGGATCTGTTATGTTGATAAAATTTGTATATATGCCTATATTCTTTTACCCCTTACATATAATACATATCGTTCTATACTGTTATATTGAATAATTCTGTGCACCTGTCATTTCACCCCTATCTACAGTGTATCTGTAGGATACATTCCCAAAAGAGGAATTGCTGGGTCAAAAAATAATGTGCATTTGTCATTTGGATAAATATTGCCCTCTGAGGATATATTAAAAAAAAAAAAAAAATCCTCTCATGGTTTCTTCCAGCACTTTAACAGTTTGGGGTTTTGTTGCAGTTCATTTGTGATCCACTTTAATTTATCCTGGCTTAATGGATACTTAGTAAGAAAAACAAATTATTTACAATATTAAACTCCTCGCTTATAGTGGAAATTCAAGTGCTGGTTGTCCTCATCTGTTAGATCACAGGATCTAGATGCAAATAAGGACATCTTGCAAAGGTTCAGCTTACGCTGGGAATGAGTAACATAGCCAGACCTCTGCTCTGCTGCATGCCGGTTTGCTTCCAGAGTCACACTGGAGTGAAGAGGGAAGCTCTGAGAGCTCGAGTTCCACCCACAAGTGAAATTTTCACTTCTGTAGAACTCTAGTCGCTGGTTGGATCTTCCTTCCGAAATCCTGTAAGTTGCTTTAGTCATCTAAATAAAAAGACGTGGTCTCCCCTGTAGTGCTGGGGTGTGTGTGTGTGGGCTGCATGAATTGGGGTATGACAGTAGATAGGAAGAGCACTGATTTTATTCCTGTAGAGATTCTCTAGACCTGTTACTCACTGGCAGACCTCAGCAGCTGCACTGAAATGTCAGATGGATTTGAACAGCTGACTCAAGTTGCCAAAATGAGAGCGGCACAGTAGTTTCATAAATTGACCCAATCCAGCCAAGCGCTGCTTAATATAGATACGGCGTGAGCTTAGCTGCAGTCCCCCCTGGCTGCTCGGCACACACCACCGGGATCCTCGGGGGAAAATCTCTTCAAGTAGTGTTAACCTGGAATGTTTGTTCACTGGGGGGATTCCCTGAGAGTTTTTTATTATTTTGAGAGTCTTGATTATTTCTCCTTTTCTAGTAACAGAGAAAAATATAGGAGAAAAAAATCATGTCAGAACACAGCAGGAATTCAGATGAAGAAGAACTCTTTGATGAGGAGATTGATGAAGATGAAATCTTGGCCAACTTGTCCCCCGAAGAGCTGAGAAAACTGCAGTCGGAAATGGAAGTGATGGCCCCTGACCCCAGGCTTCCCGTGGGAATGATTCAGAAGGATCAGACTGACAAGCCACCCACGGGAAACTTTGACCATAAGTCTCTTATGGATTATATGTATTGGCAAAAGGCATCCAGACGCATGCTGGAAGACGAACGTGTCCCTGTCACCTTTGTGCCATCCCAGGTAATCAGGGATTTGTGTATAGCAGAGAAACGGCTGCCTGGGCCCGAGCAACAGGTGTCCATGGGGCAACTATCATTTCTCAAGACTTCATGTTTGGTCTTGTTTGGTTGCCACTGCTAGATTAAATCATAACATTTAATCTGATGTCAGATTGGAACTTCCTGAAACACTTACATGGTATAACTGGGAAGGAAAAGTGGTAGTTTTTGTGTAAATGTCTCTTTTTTTTTTTTTTTTAAGATTTTATTTATTTGACAGAGAAAGAGAGACACAGCGGGAGAGGGAACACAAGCAGGGGGAGTGGGAGAGGGAGAATCAGGCTTCCCGTGGAGCAGGAGCCCGATGTGGGGCCGATCCCAGGACTCTGGGATCATGACCTGAGCCGAAGGCAGACGCTTAACAACTGAGCCACGCCGGCGCCCCTAAATGTCTCTTTAAAAAAAATGGCTGTGGGGTTCACTGTGTAAGAAAGCCTGATTCTACAGACATGAAACTTAATGAATTAACTCATAACCTATAAGCATTTGTCCTTAACTCCTTTTCTTTGGTGCACTCCTTTTTTTTTTAGCTCTGTACCCCTCCTTCTGCTTATACATTCATAGGCAGTATTTCACGTACAACTGAAAGGGTGTTACAGCCCTTCTGAAGTCCTACCACATAACCTGCAGTTCAACCAATTAAATGACCCCAAAAATTCCATATTAACACAGCTTATTGGATATCAGTAAGACATTTAGAAATTGATAGCTATTAGATGGTTGTTGAAAGACGTTCTTTCTGAAATATATTTCTTATATGAGCACTAGAGTTGTGGTTGAATCTATGAACCTATTACATATCAGCATACTTTTATTTAACGTTCCACTTAAAAATGACATAGCCAAAGGAAGACCAAGATCCCCCCAGGTAAAGACTCTTTAAGTTATGCCTGCTGGTACAGCTGTATCTTGTCACATTGCTCTCACGCTGGCTGTAATTAAGGAAACTTATAAACTGGTTTCATGGTCAGAAGAGTTTAAATGCGTACTAACGCGTACTAAACTTAAGAAATTGCTAGTTTGGTCAGGTTGGAGTTAAAGATACAATCTGCAGATATTTGGAATCAACATATTATACAATTGGGGTAAAAACCAATTCTATCTGAATGCAAATTTCAGAAAAAGAAAATTGGGTACTTTGAACACTTTTTCTTTCCTTGGTATAGTTTAAACAGCTTGATGATTGGCTCCCCCTGCTGGGACAGATGAGAAATGCAGTGGGGACGTCTTTAAGGTGGTTAGGATGACTGTTGTCAACTGTCACTTCCAACCTACAATATGTTGTAAGCAAGATCAAGTTCTTGCTTGGAAATGCTACACCAGTGTCCGAAATGACACCTATGAGGTAGACATGGGGTATAGGCAAGCACACTAATTGATGGGCAAGGATCTAATAAAGGTCATTGTTTAGAGACTGCTAATTTCCTTTCTAGACTAAGTAATTGTTTCTAAATGTCTGTATAATCCTGCCCTCTTTTGTAGCTGGCACTGTCCCCTAGATACTTTGTTTCAAAAGAAACTGGACTTGTGATCCTGTCCTTGGAGTAGTCAGGACTGTTGTCACAGAGTTGAGGAGACAAAAAATCCAAGTCTAGGTCTTTGGTATATTTCAGAGTATCATAGTGCTCTCATTTTTCCCACAATATATTATGTTTTCAGGGACAGTTGATATACACATTATACTAGATTAGCAGATATCCTGGGAATGTAAATTTTGTTTAGGGCAACAAGTAAATTGTGTAACCCAGGACTACTGAATACAAAAATGCCTATTCGGCTATATATAAAACAAAGACTTCAGTGTATTGATCGAGTAACTCCATAAGGTTTTCAAAGCAAATAATTTTTGGACCACTTCTAGAATTGAACACCATTTTAAAAAACAATACAGAATCCAAAAACAAAATTAGGTTTCATTTTACCATATGGAATGAGATGAAGACAACCAAAAAGTATGTGTTTGTATGTATCTGTAGTATGGCTATAAAAGTTCATCCTTATTTAGATTATATTTACTTACAAAACTAATATGTGTATCTTGTTTTTAAAAAAACATTCAAACACTTTAGAATTATATAATGTAAAAACTGAAAATCCCTCAAATACATCCCCTCCCCAGTTATCTTTTTTTTTTTTTAAGATTTTATTTTTAAAGTAATCTGTACACCCAAAGTGGGGCTTGAACTCACAACACTGAGATCAGGAGTCAGGTGGTCCAGCAGCTGAGCCAGCCAGGTGCCACACCCTTCCCTGTTACCTTAATGGTTCCCTCTCTTTCTAAGAGAGAACTGCTGATTGGGTAAACATTAAAACAGACTTGTTTTTCTTATACATTTATAAACTTTTATATGTTGTATATGCGTTTTTATATATGTATATGCACACAAATGGATACTATATACACCACTTCTTTGCTTACTTTTTTCACTTCCTAATAAATCTCTTATTTCCAGTAGCAACTGCTCTGCTTCCTGTTTCTCCATTGCCATGCATTCTAACCCACATAAACCTCTCTTTTAGGTGGACACTCAAGAGCAGCATGAAGAACTAGACAAAGGTAATAAAAATGTGTCCCAGTATTTAAAAGGAAAGCTCAACAATGAAATCGCTGCAAATAAGAGAGAATCAAAAGGCAGCGATGATGTCCCAGAAACCAATGATGCTGATGGTGAAGAAGATGAAGGAGATGACGAGGATGAAGATGACGAGGATGAGGATGGCGAGGATGAAGATGAGGAAGGAGAAGATGACAGCGAAGAGAGTGTGGAAAAGCCACAAAGAGGAGTGCAAGGCGAGGTAAAGGAGCAGATCAGAAATGGCGAGAGCAGCCGCCCACAAGTAAAGGCATTTGGAGAACAGAAAGACAGACCAGAGGCCCAAGAAAAAGGTGAGAAAAAAATATCAAAATTAGATCCCAAGAAGTTAGCTCTAGATACCAGTTTTCTAAAAGTGAGTGCAAGGCCTTCAGGAAACCAAACAGACCTGGATGGGAGCTTGAGGCGCGTTAGACAGAATGACCCCGACATGAAGGAGCTCAACCTGAACAACATTGAAAACATCCCCAAGGAGATGTTACTGGACTTTGTCAATGCAATGAAGAAAAACAAACACATCAAAACCTTCAGCTTAGCAAACGTGGGCGCGGATGAGAACGTCGCGTTCGCCTTGGCGAACATGCTGCGGGAAAATAGGAGCATTACCACTCTCAACATCGAGTCCAATTTCATCACAGGTAAAGGAATTGTGGCCATCATGAGGTGCCTCCAGTTCAATGAGACGCTCACCGAGCTTCGGTTTCACAATCAAAGACACATGCTGGGCCACCAAGCCGAAATGGAAATCTCCCGGCTCTTGAAGGCGAACACCACTCTCCTGAAGATGGGCTACCATTTTGAGCTCCCAGGTCCCAGAATGGTGGTAACCAATCTGCTCACCAGGAATCAGGACAAGCAACGGCAGAAAAGACAAGAGGAACAGAAGCAGCAGCAGTTCAAAGAGCAGAGGAAGTTGATAGCCATGTTGGAGAATGGGTTGGGGCTGCCACCTGGAATGTGGGAGAGGTTGGGGGGACCCATGCCCGATCCCAGGATGCGGGAGTTCCTCCAACCTCCTCCTCAGCCTCCCAACCCCCAAGCGGCCCCCTTCGGTCAACAGAATGAAATGATCAAGAAGCCGTCACAGCCTCCGAAGTACAGGACGGACCCTGACTCCTTCCGAGTGGTGAAGCTGAAGAGGATCCAGCGCAAGTCTCGGATGCCCGAGGCCAGAGAACCACCTGAGAAGACCAACCTCAAAGATGTCATCAGAACGCTCAAACCGGTGCCAAGAAATAGGCCACCCCCACTGGTAGAAATCACTCCCAGAGATCAGCTCTTGAATGACATTCGTCACAGCAACGTCGCCTATCTTAAGCCCGTAAGTAGAGAGAAGGAGAAATGGTGAACGAGCTCCCGTGTATCCCACCTCTCCCGCTGCTTGTTTTAACATATGGAGAGTCTCATTAGTGGTGACTAACTGGAGGAAGCCCATCAGCGTTACCAGGGAACCAAAATTACTAATTATCCCCAAGGATGTGCATATATGTAGACAACTTTATAACAGTGATATTCATAGCTAACATTTATTAAGCACTTACTATAGGCCAGATGCATTATATGAATTAACTCTTCATCTTAACAACCCAATGACATAGGTATTATTATTCTCCCCATTTTATAAAAGAGAAATTGAGGCTTAGAGAAGTTCAATACCATGTATAGGAGATAGAGCTAGAAAGAGGTAGAGTTGACATTGAAATTTGGCTCCAGGCCCAGGGTCAAGCGTTTATTCATCCCAGCCACAGAGCTGACCTTCAGAGATCTCGAGGAACCTGCTGCGGGAATAATAAAGGACAAAGCCTAAATTAGGCCCGTCACTTGTAAGTAACTGAGTGCTTCCAAAATGTTTAAAAATAGTTGGTTCTTTTTTAGTAGATGAAGAGAGACTGCCTGCAACTGCACTCATATACTCACTTTTTTAGGTGGACAAATGGTAAACTTCAGGTTAGCATCACCATGAATTAATGGAGTTTTGACTATTATTTCAGCTTTAATGTTTACAGTGATCCACGATTAACTGCTGCTGATACATGAAAATGTGTTATTCCTTGCAGGTAAAGTTGAAGAAATAATGTTTTTTGTCATTACTATGATAGCATTTATGGAATCTGAAAGGAGTATGTCCAAAAGTCACAGGTAGTTGATAATGAACTGTGTTATTTTAAAATCTAGTGTGTAATTTAGCCCAAATAGTCCATCTGTTATTTCATCATAGGGAGTCACAATTTCTTCAAGATGTGTTACACAGATGTATATCCCTTATTCTCATCTCCTGGTTATGCAGAACTGACAGCATTCCATTCTTCTCAATCAAAGAAGACTTTCCACTATGTCATAGAGGGATTCTGATTCTTCCTATGGTAGAAGCCAGGGTGAGAACACTAGAAGGTCCCGTGAGGTCAGGCAAGAGTTCTTTGCCTGCCCTTTGGGTACTACATCAAGACTTTCTGCACCTGCTCTTCTCCAGGCAGCCAGACCCCTGTAGGGGGGGTGGGTGGGGTGTTGATTTGAGAGAAACTAGCTCTGTCACTGTGTAACCAGTCATTGGTAAGGCATATCCAAGCTGCCTGGGAGGCTGTACCATCAGAAAATAACAGTCTGAAAAGACTGAAAAGGAGTTGTTGTTGTTTTTAATTTTTATTTATTTATTTTTGAGAGACAGAGAGAGTGCATGCAGGGGGAGGAGGGGCAGAGGGAGAGGGAGAGAATCTTAAGTAGGTTCGACGCCCAGCACAGAGCTGAATGCTGGGCTTGATCTCATGATTCTGAGATCATGACCTGAGCTGACATCAAGAGTCAGACACTTGGGATGCCCAGTGGCTCAGTCGGTTAAGCATCTGCCTTGGCTCAGGTCATGATCCCAGGGTCCTGGGATCGAGTCCCGCATCAGGCTCCTCGCTCAGCGGGAAGCCTGCTTCTCCCTCTCCTTCTGCCCCTCCCCCCATTAGTGTGCGCTCTCTCTCTCTTTCTCTCAAATGAATAAAATCTTAAAAAAAAAAAAAGTCGGGACACTTAACCAATTGAGCCACCCAGGTGCCCTAAGAGAAGTCTTTTTAAAATCTACATTAGAGGTGGCCTGTGGATTCAGAGTAGAAGAGAGAATGAAGTTCAGATGATTATCTGACCCAATTCCCTGCCTTCTGAGGGAGTGTTCTACTGAGCAAGTCTGCTTACCCTGGAGTCTGTTTCATTCTACCCATTCACTTATTCGTTAATGTAGCATATACTTACGTAGTGCACCTGCATGTCAGCTACCATCAGAGGGGCAGGGATATAGCGGTGAATAAGACAGGCACAGTCTTGACCTCACGGAACTTACGGTCTTGGTTTTGTAATTTCCACAGTCAGGACACTCTGCCTTTTAGTCAACTGAAAACACTTCAACTTTGAGTCGAGATTCTAGAACAAAAGACATTAAAATAAATTTATGAGGATAATGACAAAAATGTAACCCCTGGCTAATTGCTACATTTTTAATTTTCAATTAGTTCTAAACTGCTATCAATTTTATTTATTTTTTTTTTAAAGATTTTATTTATTTATTTGAGAGAGAGAGAATGAGAGACAGAGAGCACGAGAGGGAAGAGGGCAGAGGGAGAAGCAGACCCCCTGCTGAGCAGGGAGCCCGATGTGGGACTCGATCCCAGGACTCCAGGATCATGACCTGAGC
This sequence comes from Halichoerus grypus, assembly GCF_964656455.1. Lineage (NCBI taxonomy): Eukaryota > Metazoa > Chordata > Mammalia > Carnivora > Phocidae > Halichoerus > Halichoerus grypus. The sequence goes on from NC_135712.1 coordinate 181,085,359, forward strand.
CGAAGGCAGTCGCTTAACCAACTGAGCCACCCAGGCGCCCTAAACTGCTATCAATTTTAAACTGTGTTTTGTTTGTGCTTAATGTCCACTAAGAAAGGAACATGCTTCAAAGTAAACTCTGACATGATTTTTGAATGATGGTCTTGCATATCAGCCTCTGCTTTGAAATGTCTTTTATCTGTTCTAAGGGATTGGCAATTTCTCCTTCTTTTACCTGCCTGGCTTGGCCTGTGAGAGACCTCTCTTTGCATGTACTTAAGATAGAGAATGTCACACAACTTCATCCACGTAGTCCTGTAAGATGCTCCGCAAAAAATTAAAAAAAAAATGTGCAAATGCATCATCCCACTGACCAAAATTCACTCCACTAATGACCCTTTGTTCTCCACTGATCAAATTGTGTGCCTTGCTACATAATAAATTTCTGCTTTCATGCTGAATCATAGTGTGATCTTTTTAGAAGATAGTCTTTTTATTTTGAAATCATTTTAGACTTGCAGAAGTTCAAAAATAGTACAAAGAATTGTTACGTACCCATCACATTTTGTCAAGTTGGTTTTGTCACTCTTCAAAAAGCTACTCTAAATGGCAATACATCTGCGTGGGTAGTTAATGGAAGTGCTGATAGTGCGGAAGGCCGTGGTGTGTCCGTGCTTGAATCTGCAGTCAGCTGTTATAAAGCTTACGGATTGTAAGGTGCTTTCTGATTTGGGGGCTGTGGAAATCTCACAAAATGTGACTCTTAGACTGAGTGAAATATTGAAAACGCCATTGGTGGTAATATGGTAAAGTCCCAGCAGAAAGGGATATTTTTAGCCAGTCAAATGAGACATAACAGCACTCACTTTGGAAAAGTGAAACTAAAGGTTTTTAGGTTGTTCTCTCCCCCTCTTGTGCTGTGGACAGAGATGCCCTCCAAACCCCTGGGTTTTCAAGTATGAGGTTAAAATTAAAGCATAATTTTGAAATGCTGTGATTTTTTAAAATATTTTTTAATTTAAATTCAATTAACTAACATATAATGTATTATTGGTTTCAGAGGTACAAGCCTGTGATTCATCAGTCTTATATAACACCCAGTGCTTATTGCATCACGTGCCCTCCTTAATGTCTATCACCCAGTGACCCCATCCCCCTACGCCCTCTCCTCCAGCAACCCTCAGTTTGTTTCCCATGATTAAGAGTCACTTATGGTTTATCTCCCTCTCTGATTTCATCTTGCTTTTATTTTATCCTCTCTTCCTCTATGCTCCTCTGTTTTGTTTCTTAAATTCCACATATCAGTGAGATCATATGATAATTGTCTTTCTCTGACTGACTTATTTTGCTTAACCTAATACCCTCTAGCTCCATCCGCATCATTACAAATGGCAAGATTTCATTTTTGTTGTGATTTTTTAAAAACTGAGGCTCCTAACTAGAATCCTGAATGTCCAAAAACATACTTATAAATTATTTAGTCTTAGCTAGTCTTGTTTTCCTTTTTGTTTTCATTTTCCTCTCATGGACTTGCAAATAGTGTTTTTGCATAAGCAAAACATATCCCATCAAGCAGTCTGTTTATATTTTTTAATTGTATTTTTTCATTTCAATGCCTGTTCTTTCCCCATGCCATGCTTCTGGCCTGAGATTCTTGAAATGAAGTTGATAGCAAAGAATAAAGGAAAATCTGTACACTTGCTTGGCTTAAATGCTACCTCCTCCAAGAAGCTGCCCATTTAACCAGTTTAAGAGAGATGTATTCTGTGGGCCAGAACTGGAGAACTGGCAGACTATCAGCCACATCTGCAGGCCTGGTGTGTTTGGCTTGGATATTGTTTTACAAAATTTAAAATATCACATAATAACATTTAGCTATCTGGCACCATTTGAAACATCAGAGCTGGTCACAGTGGGCTTGCATTTGCATGGCACACATCAGCTGGATCTGGCATTTGACTTCTCCCTTGAGATAGGTAATGGACTCTCCAGTTTCTCTCAGTCTCCACCATGCCCTACTGCCTAATACCTGGCCTGTTTCCCTCATTTGCATTACTTACTTGGCTCCTGTAGAATTTTTTCATTTGTTTTGTTCTTGTTTTTAGGTGTGTTTTTAAACTCTCTGTCTTGTTTAACAAGGTGAATTCATTAGGTAATCACAAATTCATTTCCCAATAAGTTAATATCGGAGTCAATATGATACCAGCCCGAAACAAAGACGTGAGACTTGTACAGGATTATCCCTCCCTGGCAAATGTGTGATTTCCTTTCATCCTGAAAAATTTTGTGGGCCATTCACTGCCTACCATCCTAGATGGGTCTTTGTACTTCTCCCTGAGATAAGATCCCATCTGCAACAGTCATTTCATTCACTGAGGCCAAATGCATTTATATCACCTGCAAGCTTTAGTGCCGATCAAAAAAGGTAGTTTAACATTCACTCAATTTCACTTTGGGCTCACCTATGTATATCTGGATTGCTTCCACTCAGTTGCCTAAAAACACAGCTAAATGTCTCCTTTGGAAAGACTTTAGTTTAAGAATATCAAAAGCAGACAGTTATCCAAAAGACTCCATGACATATCGGATTATGAAATGGGACGTTATGTTATGATTATGAAATGGGACATTACAGACTCTTGAGTCTTCATCTCCATCTCTGGCCATGTCTTTGCCTCATTAACAAGATCTTCTTTCTCTTGAGGATTTCTGGATTCTATACTTTTGCAATTTCCTCCTCTTTCCCATTTTATCTTCGCCCTTTGTTTCAATTGTCACATAATCTAGGACACTCCCCGGATCTCTCTTTCTGCTTAGATCACTGGGGTTTTCTTAGCTCCTTCGTTCAGTCTTTCCCCAGACAACCTCTTGAGTTGAGGTCTACTTGTGTTTCTGGTTCCCTGTGTTCATTGTTCATTCCCTTCTCTCACACATTCAGGTCTAGAACCCCAGAGTTGTCTTCAACGACTTTTTTCCCCCCACCCTATTTTTTTGTTCCTTATTTTATTTGTTCCATTAGCTCCTTATAAAAGAAATCTCCATGGGAAAGAGCTATGTAACATTTCAAACTCCTCTTGAAAGAGCATATGTTGACCAGAATTACACAGCGTAGGAACTGCCTTTTCCTAATACCTAGTGGGAAAAGAGTTTATAGTATACAACGCTTCTGAAGTCTGTGATAGTGATTCTTAAATTTTAGCATGCATCAGAATCACCTGGAAGGCTGAGTACAGATTCCTGAGCCCATCTCTAGAGTTCCTGCTTCATTAGATTTTGGATGGTGTCTGAGAATTTGCATTTCTCTGCAGGTCCTTGGTGATGCTGATGCTGCTTACGTGGACACCACACTGACAACACCACAACTCTGTGACACCCAGGGCAAACCACATCTCCTGATACTTGCCCTGAAGGGTCTTCTTTTCTTGCCTCCATGCCCTCTGCTCAAATGACCTTTAATTCCATTTCTATCTGTTGAAAGCTATCCAAACAGGCTTGGCTCAAATAGGATTTCTTACAGCAAAAGAAGCCAAACAAATCATCAGTAGTGAATATGCTCCCTTTATAGTTCCATGACCCTTCATCTCTACCTCTCTTAAAGCATCTCCCACATTCTGCTTCAGGTTGAGCACCCTAATGGGTATAGTGTGGGTCTCCTAGTAGATTCGGAATTCCTCAGAGTAGGCCTTCCTCATCTCTTCCTGGACACCCACTGAGGCGTTGACTGAGAGCAGGAATTCAACTTGATACACCAAATGAAATAGCCCCTGCTGAGATGGATGTTCTCTTCCTGCCCCAGTCTCTGTGAGTGTATACACGTGTGTGCCCTGTTTGACGCTATCCACACATACTTCTCTTAAACTAATTTTAACCAGTCAGTGAAGGGGGAACAGGGCCCCTGACAGTACTGCAAGCTGATTCTCATGTGTTTGTAAGTTTTATATATTTAGAACATCGAGGATAGCTCTCTTTTCCTTTCTGGTTTCTGTCTTTTGTGTTCTGCTTAGAAATGGCTTCTTTTGAAGCTTACTAAAATATTTGCCCATCTTTTATTGATGCTTTTATAGTTTTTGGTTTTTTTTTTTAATTTTATTATGTTATGTTAGTCACCATACAATACATCATTAGTTTTTGATGTAGTGATCCACGATCCATTGTTTTCGTATTAACACCCAGTGCTCCATGCAGTACGTGCCCTCCTTAATACCCATCACCGGGCTAACCAATCCCCCCTCCCCCCTAGTTTTTGGTTTTTAAGAGAACATTCCATATTACAGATGAATTAAAGAGTTAAATTCTAGAAGTAAGTAGGGAGCAAGAAGCCCACTTTGTTATTTCTTTTCCAAATAGCTGACCAATGGTAGCTAACCATGATTCATTCTTGTTCACAGGGATCTGAATTTCCAGCTTGGTCATATTTTAAATATGTCAATATGTGTCTGGGTTTACTATGTTGGGTCAGTGCCACGTTTTGCTTTTTAAGATATTTTTATTAGTTTGGATCCCTCCCCTGCATATAAACACGTATCTGGAATAGCATTATATAAAAATGCTTTTTCCCCCCCCATTCAACAATACAAAGAACACACTGTTTTAATTATTTGCTGCAGCATTGTAGTTATTTTAACTGCCTGGCGTTGTATTTTTGGCTCACTGGTGTTCTTCACTGTTTTGTGTTCTCCATGGTTGAGCCCTATGAAGGTGCAGTCACAACCCTCCCATCTTAGTCATTATTACACAAACTCTGAGTGTCCTCTGTACTTCTTCAGTGTCCTCTGGAAGGTCCCTGCATGATGGATAAGTCACTCTCCTAAGATGTGACACCATTTGCAACTGTTTAAGAACTTGCCTTATCTTTAAGTTGTTCCTATGAAATAAACCTGAAAGTTAATTGGTAGTCAGGCTACTCTTTGGTAATTTTTTTTGCCCTTGGGGCTTCTCCAAATATTTTGTTTTTTTAAATTTAAGTGAGTTTCAAATTAGGAATGTGCTTCAAAAAGGAAAGACCAGTTTATAAAAGAACATATATTTTATACTCTTGTGGTGGTTTTTTGGTTTGTTTGTTTGTTTTTTTGTGGTTAAGGCTTGGGTCCTGAAATCTGGCAGATTTGGGTTCAAATCCTGCTCTGACACTAACTAATCTTCTCCTCTCCGAGCCTGTCCCCTCTTTATAAGACTATTGTAGGATAAAATGAGAAGATGTTTTTTTTTTTTTTTAAAGATTTTTTATTTATTTATTTGAGAGAGAGAGAATGAGAGACAGAGAGCATGAGAGGGAGGAGGGTCAGAGGGAGGAGCAGACTCCCTGCCGAGTAGGGAGCCCGATGCGGGACTCGATCCCGGGGCTCCAGGATCATGACCTGAGCCGAAGGCAGTCGCTTAACCAACTGAGCCACCCAGGCGCCCAGAGAAGATGTTTTTGAAGTGTGGCGTTGCTTACTAATTTGTTTTATATGACGTAATCCTTAAAGTGGCATTGTCCATTAGCCACATAACTGTTACTGTCATTTTACAGCTGAGAAAATTGATGCCCAGCCCTACACAGCTAGGAATACTAGTACCAGGATTTGAACTGGGCAGACTCCAGCATCTGCCCTTTTGTTTTTATGATATGCTTTACCATGTGCTTAAGCCCTTAGATCAGTCCCTGGCATCACTAAATGCCCCAGGAGTGGTGGATGTAGTTGTTACTGTTGCTTTATTATGCTTTGGGAGGCTCTCTGGCCCAAATTTCTCATCCATTCTGCAACTTCTGACGCATGTAAGTTTTGTCATTTTTGCTGCCAAACTCTTGAATTTCCAGGATTAATTTTTTTCCCTTTTCTTCAACTACCTCAATCCACAGGTGCAACTGCCAAAAGAACTGGCGTAAGTGGCAACAGAATACTCTAGAAGAACAAGGAATTGAGACAATGACTGGGGTCAGAGCTTGGAGACCGTCTCAGCAGCATATTTCTGGAGCCAGGTGGTGGAACTGGGAACAAGGCTGGCATCTGATAGGATTTGGTAAAGGCAGAGGCAAAATAAGGGCCTGACAAGGAAGGGGGAAGGAGATAAAAAGTTACTATTCTGGGACAACATTTTCTACTTCCAATCCATTTGAGTGACTTAGGTAAAATTTAGTCATGCTTCCAGCAGCAGAAGTTTAAAACGAAAAATTTTTTCCCCATAAACGTTTGTTTTACTCTTGCTTTCTTCTGGTAAATAACAATAAATACTATAGAAGTGTTAAATATTTCCTCCTCCTTCTCCTGCTGTAATTCATGGCACCAGTCGGGTTTCACTCTGTGGGAATGTGAGGGGTGAATTGAGCTCCATGCTCAACGCGGATGCTCTGAAATGGAGGAACTGTTCGTTAGCTCTTCTCTGGAGAAGCAGGTGGGATTTTCAGTTTCCAACCCTGTTTAGTTTGCTCTCTTGGACATTCCCCTGGCGCGTCGTACTTCGGAAGCGGTACATATCTGTGAGGAGCAGAGCAAGGAGGCGTAGGACATGGAGAACACAGTGTTTCCAGGAAAGGTAATGGGAAAAACAAACCCTGCAGATATATATACATACATATATATATATATATATGTATGTATATACTTCCCTGTTTCCATATATAGAGGGACAAAGGCAGAGAGCATGTTAGTTTTGTTTAAAAAATTTTTTTTGCATAAATAAGATAGTTAATGACAGGTTTTTAATTTTAGTTAACTAAATATATATATAAGTTTAGTTTGTGACTCTAATTTGATCTTGTGAATCTCCTCAGAAATCTTCTAGAGGAAACTTGTTATAGGTTTAAACTTAAATTTCTTAACGTATTATTCAAGACCCTCCATTATCTGTTCCCAATTTAGTAATTCAGTCTGCTTTGCCACAAATTCTTTATACTTCTCTTGATAAGACATCCTCATACACACCCTGTGCCTTGCTCTCGTTGACCCTTCCATAGAACACTTTCCAAAACACTTCCCTTCTGCTCTCCATTAACCAAAGTCCTAGCCCACCTGTACACTACACAGGTTAGGTCCTAACCCTCCATAAAAATCTTTCAGACAACTCCAACCCCAGTGGTCTTTCCTCTTTCCAAGTTCCTAGAGCCCTCAATTATCTGTTCTAGTCACTAGATGCGCAGAATCTGAAATTTTGTATGGACGTGGTATGAGCATTAGAAATCAGGAAATCATACATTGGTGCCTCACCTGAGTGAATAGTTGGCATCTGCTCTCTTTCTCCTTTTATATAATCATAGGTGGTATATAACAAGCAAAACAGGCTAGGGGAGAATAAACCTAATGGGGAAAAGTTTAAAAAATATATTATTTAGGAGGACAAGTCATGGGAAAGAAATACGGTGTTTCCATTTTTTAAGGATAAGTTAGTGTATAGTGTAAAGTATCCACATTTGAATAGCTATAGTTTCAATCAGGTAACTGATTTTACAACAGCCAGTGGCTGAGAGTTTTTTTTCTCCTATGTTACCGTTTCTATAAAACTTGCATGCCAAGCAGGTTGGTTAAGAAGGCCCTGCTATAAATAAAACTTCGTAAGTATCTAGCATATTCTACATCAAGAGGCTAACCGCTGATGGGACATAGTGCTCTAAACATGTTTAAAAACCTACTATATATCAGTAGTTGAAGTTCTTGAAAGCCCTTATGCGTTTACTTGTATAGCCACAGTATTAATGAAGTCAGGAATTTCAAAAAGTGCTAATAGTCCTAAAAGAGGGCTTTAATTTAATTTTTATTTATTTTTTAAATATTTTATTTATTTATTTGACAGAGAGAGACACAGCAAGAGAAGGAACACAAGCAGGGGGAGTGGGAGAGGGAGAAGCAGGCTTCCCACCGAGCAGGGAGCCTGATGCGGGGCTTGATCCCAGGACCCTGGGATCATGACCTGAGCCGAAGGCAGGCGCCTAACGACTGAGCCACCCAGGCACCTCAAGAGGGCTTTAATTTTAGACGTGCAAAGAGAAAAGATGATCCAAATTCATAGCTTACTGATTCACTACACAGATTTTTGTCAAGAGACAGGTGAAGCAGCTTACTTACACTTTTTCCATCTACCCACTCCTACCCTAAAAATCTTAGTTGAAGATTTTAACTTGTTTTTTCATTTTTTTTTTATGATTTTATTTTTAAGTAATCTCTACATCCAATGTGGGGCTCAAACTCACAACCCTGTGATCAAGGAGGAGTCACACACTCTACTGACCGAGCCAGCCAGGCGCCCCTTAACTTGTTTTTAAAATGCAATGATTTACAGCTCTTACATGCTACATTTTTATATTATTTTCCTTCCAGAATTGACCACCAACCATTAGTAATTATAATGAGTATATTTTTTATTTAAGTTGTCCCTTTTTCCAAATACATTGCACTCCGTCTACAGAATTCGTGTAGAAAATGGAAAGGTCTCAAATGTGTCAGGTTTAAAAAAGGATCCCGTTGGGATTCAATTTTATTCTGGCTGGAAATTAATAAAGTATTAAAGTATTATTAAACAGTACCATAGTCCCCCCCCCATCCAGTGGGGATATGTTCCAAGAACCCCAGTGGATGCCTGAAACCACATATAGTACTGAACCCCTTATATATACACTGTTTTCTTCCTGTACACACCTACAACAAAGTTTACTTTATAAATCAGGCACAGAGATTAACAACAAAAACTAATAATAAACTAGAACAATAATAATAATATGCTGCAATAAAAGTTATGTGAATGCAGTCTCTCAAAATTATCTTATTGAACGTACTCACCCTTCTTCTGTGATGATTTGAGATGAGAAAATGTCTCCTGGGGAGATGAAGTGAGAGGAGTGGAGTAGGCATTGTGACGTAGTATTTATCTACTGTTGACCTCCTGAGGATGTGTCAGAAGGACGATCATCTGCTTCTGGACAGAGGCTGACTGCAGGTCACTGAAACCATGGAAAGCTAAAGCACGGATGGAGGGGTGGGGGGTGGGGAGAGATTACTGTATCTGAGACACGCGCTGAGTGGTTTTTGCCGTACAGCACGTCCTCATCGTTTAGAGGGCTGGCACCAAGTATCCCAGATATTTCGCAACAGATGTGCATTAAACAAAGTCTCACCAATAAAAATCTTTGATAAATTTTATTCTCCATATTTGGGTAACGGTACAAACTCTACACCATGTCTATGAAGTCACAGTGCTGTCGCTGTACTAGAAAGGAAGGCTGCAGGTTGGCTGAGAAATTAAAATGCAAGACAAAGCAGGAGGAACATATGCTGTTGTTTCTTATTTTAGGACATATAGAGAGTCTCTTCAGTAAGTACTGCTCCAGTTGTCTTCATAATTCAGTGTTAGGGAAACCCAAATGTTTTCTGTTCATCTATGAAATCACTCAATTGGCAAGCAAAACATTTTGTATCATCTATTTCTAAATACAGGAGAAATAAAAGGAAGAAAGTAACAGGATATACACACTCATGCTATCTTGATTCTAATGCCTTATCTATAAAAACATACGGTTGTAACCATTGCTATCTAAAATTTTTATGAAGTGCGAAAGCCACTGATGACTCCCATTTTCATAAGTCTTTTTGCTTGGTCACCTACAGATGCCTTTCAGATTTCAAAAGACCAACCATTATTGTTCTCTTTGTGCCCCTAAGAAATCAAAACCAATGTACATTGATTTCCTTCTTTCTAAATGTTCCAGTTAAAAACTAAACAGTGAAAAAAATATATAGGAAACATTATCTTGGACACCTTTTTGTCAAAACAACAAAAAACGTGCAATACAAACAGAACTCAAGTTTTATTTTTTTGTTGTTGCTTTTTTTGACAAGACTGTCAAGAATAATATAGGTTATGTAGCTATAACCTTAAAGAAGGTGATATTTAGGTTGCAACAAAATACCTGCTAGTGAAAAAGCATTACTAGCATTTCAAAAATTTACAAAAATTTGACAAAATATTCTCCTAAACAGCTATCTTTATACTTGTAAACAAAATAAAAACAACTGGTTTATCCAGTTTCCACTGCATGTCAAACAGGCGGCAAAGTGATACAGATCATCTTTGATTTTAAAAGAAAAGTAATTAAAAGCTAAATTAGTTTAGACTGCACATATTATAGTCCCAGGGAATATTTTTGGAGGAGGACGCTGGGGTGGGGGGGTGGGGGCAGGATTAAAACAGGCTAATGTGTGACATCTACTTTAACAGTTGTGTGTTTTTTTCATTTACTTATATTGCCTTGATTGCCTTACAATTAGTTTTTTCCCTACAAGCTAACAGTACTGGTGCTGTACAATGCAAAATTCTTTTTCTTTTATTTCTCTACAGAAATAAGTGTGATCCACTTCCTATCAGTTTGCATAAACACACTTGAAACTTCAGGCATAATAGGAGGGCAGTTTCCTTGCGGGTTCTGAGGGCTTCTCTCTGGAACACCGGAGATGTTAACAGTTGGGCCTATACATGCATGCTGCCACAGATAGGTGGATGGTACAGGCGCCTCCTAGCTCGAGAACACAAACGGGAAGTAGGTCTGGATAAGGGCAAACTGCAACTTGATGTCCACCGCAGCCCTATCAGCACGTCAGCCGTATTTACTCCTTCACTTTGCTGATATAGTCAGCGATTTTGGAGACATTTTCTTCCTGCTGTTCTAGGGCATCTAGGACAATGCCCATCGGTGTCCTCTTCAAGCCTATTCCCTCCATTTTATTCTCCAGTTTGTTCTTGAGGTTCCGGAGTCTCAATGACGCGTGGATGAACATCACTGTGGGGAAGTGAAACCTGGTTAGCATGGAAGCAACTGTTCTTTGTCCGCCTCAACCTTAAGCTCCCTGTCTTCACACTTTGGGGAAACCGCCTCAGTTAACTGAAGACAAGTCCGATCTCTAATTGATCCAAGTCCTCAAAGGGATCCTTGGACTTGGTCTAAAGCTCTTCTTCGTAAAGTCACATATTAAGTTTTCTTTGTGTGTGAAGGTAAACGTATTCAGCAGGAAGGACCCTAATCTGGCAACCACACTCCCTCCCGTTGATTTGTTAACTTTCTGCTGCTGGCTTAAATGCCTTGAACTTCAGTGAACCAACAGGATTCCAATTTACATAAAAACCGACTTATACAAAGTTTTCCAGAAAGGAACTCACGCTCAGTTCACAGATTATCTTCCTGCAGGAAGCATGCAGGTGAAGTCCACCTAGGATGTGCCTCCCGAGGGGCAGTTTTCCAAAATGCTGGATATAGATGTATAGAACTAACGGTTTTATAGATCTCAGGTACCTCAAGGTTCCCCATATTTGCTTCATCACTTACAATTAGGCATGTTTGTTTACTAAGAAACATTCCCAGGCCCCTCTCCTGGACCTCCTGAACCAGAACCATAAAGGGATGGGCCTGAGAATCTGTATTTTAAACAGGTACAGCAGTGATTTTCAAACTCCTGTGCACATATAAATCACCTAAAGAGCCTGTTAAAAAGAAGCAAATTCCAGGTCTCCACCACCCAAAATTCAGACCAGTAAGACTGAGGTAAAGCTCCACAATGTAAAAAGCCAATATTCACTCTGGATGATTCTCATATATGTGATCTTGGACCCTCATTTTGGGAAGCACTGATGTGCATTATATCTGGAGACTTACAATCTAGACTGGCCTTTGGAAACACTTGAGGAGCTTTCTAAAAATACAGGTTTTCGGAGGACTGCTTTCAACTCACAGAATCAAGATCTCTAAGGGATCTGGCTGGGCAATCCATTTTTTTAAGTGTCCTGTATGATTCTGACGATCATCAAGGTCTAGGAGTCACGAATCCTGTCTAATTTCCTTATTTTATAGATGAGTGAACTACAACCCATATAGGATACCTGGTCCAGATCACATGGCTAGTTTTCAGCAGGTCTAGGAATAGAAATCTGGACCCTTGGGGCACCTGGGTGGCTCAGTCATTAAGCATCTGCCTTCAGCTCAGGTCATAATCCCAGGGTCCTGGGATCAAGCCCCGCATCAGGCTCCCTACTCAGCGGGAAGCCTGCTTCTCCCTCTCCCACTCCCCCTGCTTGTGTTCCCTCTCTCGCTGTCTCTCTCTCTGCCAAATAAATAAAATCTTAAAAAAAAAAAAAAAAAGAAATCTGGACCTTTGACTCTCTACCTAAGATCTATTTCATTACACTGGCCTGTCTCAGGCCCTGATGTGGAAAGGTACTGAAGTTAACAAGCTGTGTGTCAAAGCAGACTCTTTGAAATACTAAGCCTCTAGCACATAAGGAAAACTTCAGGAATATTTCAAAAAGTCTGAATTTGCTGATTCAAATATTTTGTCCAATAAGGGGCACCTGGCTGGCTCAGTTGGAAGAGTATGCGACTCTTGATCTTGGGGTCATGAGTTCGAGCCCCACATTGGGTATAGAGTTTACTTAAATATTTAAAAACAAAAACACATATTTTGTCCAATAAAGTGTGGGATTCATCCATAAATATTCTGGGCTTAATCTAACATAACCCCAAACAAGCAACTGATTTTATTTAATGAAATAAATGCACATGTGAAGTGCTATTAAAAGTTAAAGGGATCTTCCTGTCACTTAATATATAATTTTAATTAGATTTCTGCTGATGAGGCTGGAATTATATCTGTTCTCTATTTCAGGTTTCAAGTGTTTGGGATCTCAGTAAACAATGCATGTAAAATTTAGAAAATACCTAGTTCTCTCCACCAAAATCGGAGTACTTGGTAACTGTATTCTGGGCCAATTATTCTTATAGACTTAGGGCACTTTGATGCTAAACGTGATCTACTGAGTAGGCAGAGAGTAAATAGTTTACTTCCAAATGAAATACATTCATTGTGTGTCATGACAGTATGAATGGCACTTAAAGATTGAGAACAGACTCGAATATTCAACAAATCTGGAGGCCGTTGTAGGCTGTGCAAATTTCTTGCCATGGGACTTGGGATTTGTATTTCTTTTGTGCATTGTTGTATCCCCAGAAGAGTGTCTGGCACGGAGCAGACACTCTTATATATAATATATATATTTCACTCTTACATATAATTCCACTCAATATATATCTGTGGAATTAGGGAACCATCAGGCCTTGATCTGCTGTGGCAGAAAATTCTGACAATTTTGCAGACATGCTGACACACGTAAAGAACAGGTTAGGAAATTTCCAATGAATAATCACTCCTACATGGATTTTTTTTTTTTTTTATGGCATAAGAAAAGAAGACTGAGGTTCACTTACGCAACAAAGGAAAAGTGATGCCAAACACAAAGACCATGACTCCCCCGAACATGGATATGAGGAAGTAGCTAGCCAACATGACCACCATAACAAATGTCGTGGGATACTGCTTCTTCATCCGGCGGAGGATGTCTTTGTTGTGGGCTGCCCACACGAACCCTGTGAACACGAGCACCACTACAATGCCTCCAAGGATCATGTTGAAGGGGCTCAGGAACCTGGAATATGAAGAAAAGAGGGAGGCTAGGTCAGCACTGGTAGCAGCTGGGTGTGAAGATGAGGAAGGTGAGGAGGAGTCAAGTCACATGTTGAATACTTAGCATTTTATCTAAATTGTCTCATTTAATCCTCATAATGCAATGAGGTAGATACTAATTATTCATTTCTCAAATGAAGAAACTGAGGCATGGAGGTGAGAAAATGGTGGGGCCAAGATTGACATTGACCAGCAAACTGGTCAGTCCATCTTATTAGAGGCCCACAATTTTCAAAGACGTTTTCCCCCCAAAGTCCATACATGGTTTGTATTTTAAAACATATTACAAATATGTCTGAAGAATCATCTGGCATCTTGCTGTTTCTGTAGCTGGACAACTTCGATCTTGTTCATCACCTTGCCAAACGGTTCCTTTTTCAGACACACAGGTACCATCCAAACTTTTTTTGATACCTTTGTTTTCAACTGTTGTGGTTTGCTGAACCAGAACAGCTGAATTTGATACATGTTCAATGTCGTTTCCTTCAAGAATTAACTCATTCTCCTGGGCTTGAGATACTGAACAAGCAAAGCCTCATCCGAACCCTGCAGATGTATTTTTCACCCAAGAAATTTTGGATCTCAACAAGAGAACCATTCTTCCGGATAACAACATTGCTGGGGAAGTGAGCATAGCTGGACCTCCGCCTGTAACGGAAGCCCAGCGTAATGCCCTTGATCACGTTCTGTACGTGACTATGGGTAGTGCGAACAGGAGCCTGTCCCTTTCTCTTGCCCCACGTTTGTCAACCCTGAGCCTCTTCTTTCTCCTTCCAAGAAGACTGTGTACACTGATGAGACTGATGTCCTTTCACGATCACTGTGTGTCCCTGCAGAGTGATGTTGACATTTGCCGGAACATCAACATTCCGATTGCTGAGAACGGTCTTCATTCTCACAGTAAATGCGGCAAAGAGCTAAGAGACTTTTAAAATTTAAAAGAGACTGCCTCTTTCGGAGGGGCTGTTTCGCTTTCATTACATCCTGGGCTCTAGTGCACACCGGAGACAACGCTGACATATTTTCTGAGCCCTTCAGGTTTATCTAAATCCTCACAGAAGCTACCACAACAGATAGATGCAGAGGTCCCATGATGGCCTCCATGGGCCAGACCCAGTCTATTGTCACATTTGTGCTTGGATGGTACAGTGTTTAAAAAAACATTTATTTGAATCCCAACGTGTTGAAAAAATCCATACAACTTGGGATTTCTAGCTTCTCCTGTAAACAAGAAACTCTAACAACAGTAGGCCCACTTTTCCACACGTCAACGACTGGCTGGAGCATCTTCTCTTTCAGATAGAATAAATGCTCTCCAGTTAGCTCCCCTGTCCCCACCACCATCTACTGCATGGCCCTCACTGAGCCACCATTCATCGCTGCTTGTCTAACAGCTGCCCTGCACTGCTCTCTTACATAACCTGCCTGGCCCATGGAGGCATCGGAGTCTATGACTCCTGGCACAGAGACTCCATTGTAATTCTTTAAAAGGGCCGAGAGTGTCATTAGATGAGCTATCAACTGAGATTTCCAAGCACAGAGCCTCCGGCTTCATTGTTACATGAGCCAAAGGTTACACTACTGTTGATAAGAAAGAGGAAAACTAGACCCAGTATTTCATAAGTAAGAAGGATTGGGTGTTGTGGCCCCACTACCACCCCAACCCACTGTGTCTACAGAGCCCTTAATATGACATTTGTGGTCAGCTAGTACAATTGAGTTACTAACTTTTTACCCTCACAACAGGCTTAACGAGCATTTTACTTGGGAAGGACAATGAGGGTCAGCGTGTTTTCATCACGCTCTGAATATCAACGTGACTGATTTGGAAATGAGGGACGGGGTGGGGGGGGGGAACGGGAATGGGAGGTGATGCCAAGAGCTTACTTTCTCTGAAATAGAACAGATGAAGGATTCACACTTATAGTAGGGTTCATATTCGGGATAACTAAGATTTTTTTTTTAAAAATCCCTTTACATTTTAGCTCTAATTCTGCCTTCTGAAACACAAAAGCTAACTGAAATAGTTTCAAATAAGAGTAGAAGTATCACATACCTTAATGGGCAAAATCAGGGATATAATCAATGTGAAACTGCTTTGGAAAAGTTAAAAATTTCTATTAAGATGCATGGAATTAAACCACATGGCCATAAGTGGTAAGAGTAGTGTAGTAGGACATAATTTAGAGCTAAACCCTATAGTAGTAAGTTGCTTATTTCACTCAAAACTCTTGCAAATATTCATCCCCTCCCAGGCAATAAATCTCCCCCTCAGCATAGAGTCAAAGGAAACAAATAAAAATGCAAACACTGAGTTGTAACAATCGTCACATGAGTGGTATTTATGATGAAAAACTTTTAGAAGTAACGTACATGGCCACCAATTTACTAGAGGTGGTATATGCAGCTATTTTTAAATACTCAATAATATGGAAAGATATTAATAATATATCGAGTGGGTAAAAGTAATCATAATACATTCTGTTTGGTGGATTTATATATGTTATGTAGCTGAGAAGTAGAAATTTTTATAATTAGTACATTATTTTGTAATCAGAAATAAAATGAACATATAAGAAAGGCAAATATAAAAATATAAAAGCAACTTCTCCCTAGCCTAAGACCCAGGCTTGGCACAGGCCAGCTACAACCACCCACCTTTACTTCCATTGTCTCTCCGACAACATTAATGCAATTGCAATTCAGATGCCACAGCGAAGCTGTTCCTTCTCCCACCCAAACCTTGGTTCCCTGCCGATTCTCCAGATCCTCTTGTGGCCAGGTGCACCACCCCACTCCCCCACGCTTTCCCAGCATCCAGCAATTGAACTGTTCTGTCTGTCCTTCACCAGTTCTTTATCATCTGGGTCCACAGAGTCACTCTGTACTTTTTCTGTTTTAAAATTTTATCTGGGTTATGCTGTACCTTCTGCCCAGATCTGGGAAAGACAATTATAGGCCTGGGGAAAGGAAGAACTGGACAGGGCAAAAACAAAATCTTTCTTAGCAGGTGGTAAGGAAACTGAGTGGAGAGGCCCAGAAATTATCACCGATTAATAAATCTCATTCCTAGCACTCAAAAGATTCCGAAAAGAGTTATACTGAAAGACTGGAGCAGTTATACTAGGTAGGAGCATCGTGGGTAGTTTATTCCCATTTGTCTATTAGTTTCACCCAAATATTTTTGAGCTGTAAAGAAAAGCAAAGATCAACATTAACGCAAAAAACTAGAGTGGAGAGTTCAAGTTTAAGGAAACTGCTTTGCATAAACTGCAAATAAAAGATGGTTGGTTGGTAGCAAACTAGCAAAGTATCCTACTCAGTTCTTTCTAGAATGCCTACTAAAATAATTCGTGAGGTGAAACATACAACAAAAAGTATGCCAAGCTTTGTCTATTTTCCTCTGGACAAGCAAAGTACTTGGTGGCCATGTACATTACTTCTAGAAGTTTTTCCTCTGGACATTCATCTATGTTGAATGTCTAAATAAAGCCCAGGACAAAGAACAACAAAAAATCCAGGCCTGACTTAAGCAATTCCAAATTTGCTTTTCACCTGTTCCTGTTGCTCATGTTCAAGGGAAAAGACCGGAGCACAGAGCCCTATAGAACTGGTTTTAGCTTACAACACACCCAGCCACGATCTATAATTAGAAAGTAACCAAGTTTCCAAGCTGGAAAAAATGAACAAAGTTACTCGGAGCAGAAATGGTTTTCTTCCTTATTCTTAAGTGCCATTCCATTCTAACAAAGAGTAAAATTTGTACCACTCCAATGCCTTGGCACCTACTTGCACTTGGAGGAAAATAAAACACATACACCACCCTCTAGAGTTTAATTTCATTTTCCAGTGAGTGCAGGAACTTGTGAGCCAGTTCTCATCTGCGATGAGTGACGTTTTTTAGTCAACAGCTGGGCTCTTAGTCATGCCAGTCACAATAAAGCCCAGGAACCTTTAGGCAAAAACTCCCATAAATATGCTACCCCAGCTTTCATGGGGACAATTGCCACTGGGCTCGGATGGGTGGAGTTTCATTTACTGGTAGTCCCTGGATCAGAAAGGTGGGAGGAAGGGAGGCAGGAAGATAGAGGGAAGGGGGAAGGACAGAGAGGGGTGAGGGGACTGAGGGAGAGAGAGAATATAATTTTCTGATAGGACCTAGTTCAACAAGTCAAAAGCATGCAGTATTTTTCTAATGTGAGATAAAAACATATATCTACATACATATGCATTCTATTCCGTAAGTAACTGAGTAAATAAATAAATAAATGTAATGGTTAAAAATTCTACTGGAAATATTGACGGTTGTGAAAAGGTTTACAACCCTATCACAGAATCCTGTAGCAGAGTGTTCAAAGATAAATAGCTTCAGTCCCATTGCACAGATGAATAAACTGAGGCCCGGAGAAGTGAAGAAACACATTCGAAGGGGTCTAGGGGAGAGGAAAGGGTGCCAGCTGATGTAACCGTGACAGCAATTCATAATACAGCCCTTTGTGTATTGTTAAGCAGCTACAGGACTCCAGTTCCCCTTCCCCCGCACCCACCCATTCTCGGTATTCTTCCAGTTGGGGTCAGGAACAAAGAATCATTCTGGGAAATCCCTTAGCATTCTGGTTTCTCTCTGAAGCAAGGTGGCTATGAGCAGGTGTGGACACGGGGTCCTGAATGTGCCAACACAATTCAGCTAGTAGAGCTATAGTTTTAGCATAAGTTCCTGAAGTCGGGGGGGGGGACCAAAAAACTTGGCTGATCACAGAATTTTAGAGGTAGGGCAGATCTTGAAAAAATACATCTCATCCTACACATAAGCAAGCTAAGGGACAGGTTAGTAAGTATGCTCCAAACCCATAAACTGTAGAGTTGGCGATAAACGTTTACCAAAACGGAGATCCTCAGATCAAGTTGAGTGCACCGTTGGTAATTCCCGGCAACTGCAAGGCCCACAAGAGCCAAAAAGGCAGTGAAATACTTCCAGAGCAGTAGAAGCCGCTTTGCCCCGAGTTCCAATTTTCTAACCCAAAAAAGGTATTTTTGTAGTTGGGTTCCTGAGGAAGCCTGACTCACCAAGAAGGGAGGGAAACAATTTACTCACAGTGGATTTCTCTAAATTGGTGATGTTTTTCTGTGGTCCTTAAACAGCCAGAGGGGTCATTGCAAATATGAATTCACCCATCCATTTCCTTGCTTCTCCTTGCTCTTAGAATAAAAACACAGTTCGTTACACAGGCTCCAAGGCCGCACAGGGTCTGGCTCCTACCTACGTGTGCCGCCAGGCCACCGCATACCCTTGTGTAATTTGTACCTGGCACAAGGAGGCCTGGCTGGGGTGGTAAGTGAGGGGCTACAATCCAGGCCAGATTTGACTCACTAACCAATTTGGCTTAGGCTGCATCTGCTAGGAGTGAGGAGTGGTTTCAATAATCAGTCTGAGGGAGCCTGAAGGCTAGCAGCAGCCCTGCCTGTGGTCTTTTCCTACGCCACCTCCTGATTCTACACCCCGTCCTCTGGGGCTTCGATCTCCCTCTAGACCTTGCCCTGTCTCTGGCCCCCACAGGCCTGCGCACAAGCCATTCTCTGCCTGATTCACTCCTACTTCCTTCAAATCCAGCCTAATCAGCCCTTCTTCTGTGTCTGGTCACATCAGAACCCCATATAGTGGTGCTCCTCCTTCCTAGCCTCATCACAGTGGTGGTGTTACATTTACTTGAGTGAGGATTGGATGCATGTTTGTCTGCCACTGGATTAAGCTCTATGAGGGCAGGGACTGTAACATTTTCTCCCCAGCACCTAGCACAAGGCCTGCCTGGCACACAGTAGGTATTCAATATAGTTGTGTTGAAAGAAAGAAAAAAGGTAGGTAAGGATCTTGCATATTTTCATGTTATTTAAAGGAAGCTCAGCAACTTTCCATGGGTATGAATGAAGTGACAGGAGGTTTCTCCCGGACAAATCACTATTATTCACACTGCACACTAGACATTACTGGAGAAATAGTCCCTGTCTTTGTACCTTCATAGAGTTGTGATGAAAGGAACAGAGGAAAAAGAAAAGTAGGAAATATCATGCGTATGCCCGTGCAGATGTGAGGTAGAATGATTGTGACATGGTCAGAAAGGGCCCTTTGGCTTGCTGGCAGGAGGAACTTTGTAAGTCTTGCCGCTAGTACGTGCTGGGGCTCAGGAGGGAGAGTGGGAAGCACAGGAGACTCATACTCCTGCAGACATGTCTATATAGGCCCCCTTTGCTCTTTGATTCCTCAGATAACCCCAATGGCCTTCCGTGGTTATTTTGGTTTCCCAGCATGGCTTCCGTCCTGGCAAGTACTATTTCTGACCACAAAGTATAGATGTAAATGTATAAATCAGCTTTGAGTCAATATGATCAGGGTCACCTTGGCCTAATAATCACCAGGTAAAGGAGACTTTGGAGCAGTTAAGGTGGGATGGGAGCCTGCCTCTTTTGTCACGGAAAGGGCGTAGTAGCCTAACATTGAGATTTTTCTTAACCAATTGAATTAGGAAGACCCACAGTATTTATTGTATCCTTGTTGATACTATTTGTTGCATCCTGTGCACTTGGCACCATGAAACTAAACACTCAAATGATCCACTGTCTTGGCAGCAGCTGGCATGTTTAAAGTATTCACAGTAAGACATACCTAATGAACTTCCATGTTTTCTTTTGTGTTTATTAAGCTAATTGCTTATTTTATTCTTAATAAACAGTGAGTTGGGCCTGGTTTAGAAGCCATATATCTCAGACTTCCCACAGTGATGGAGCTTCAAATGATCTGATTAGCTTGCAACTGTTCCTTTTTAAACTTTATATTAGGGCAAATTTCTACCATATACGATGTTAGAGAGAATGGTATAATGGACCCTCATGTATACTCATCATTGCTTTCAACAATTAGGAACCTATGGTCACTCTCACAACAGATAGTCTTTTGGAACTGAGGTGGAAAGATCTTTTGTTTACAAACTGTTCCTTCTGAATCCTTTTGGTAGAGTAAATTCAATTGTTTTCCCATGGCAGGTTCTTACAGCGCTGAGAAGGCTGGGGATGGGGAAATGAGCCTGGTGACACATAATCTTCCTTCTTATAAGGAGGCTCCTGTCTGTTTACCTCCCACCAACACCCAATTTCTGCATTCCCTTCTGTTTCTCTGAGACAGGGAAAAACCACACTGATGGCGTACGGAAGCAGATTATAGAAGCAGGAACCAAAGCCTTGGTTTTCTACTTCAGACGGACTTTCTGCCTTCTGCGTGGTGTCTCCGTTAGTGATTGCTCCATGGAAGGGCAGGCTGGGAAATCCTGTTTATGGTAAATCCTTGCAGAAGGGAGAGGCAGCCTGCAGCTTTTGTCTGAGATCACAGGCATGAAAGTGTTCTCTGAAACAAGGAGCAAGCCTATTGCAACAAGACAGAGGAGGATGTTATGGGTATGTATTCTGAAGCTGAGTGATAAGGGATAGAATTCATCTGTCCAAAAGGAAAAGAATAAGAAATTTCCAACAGTGCTGCACAATTTGGTATTAAGGTCAAGTTCATCTTTTAGAATTGGATTTCTTATGCAGAGCTCTCGGCCCCTACTAAGTAGATTGAGAGCTTTTGCCTTCTAAGAATGGGGCCAGGAATCCAAAATATGCTCATTTGTACACATACCCAGAATCATTATAAATCCTAATGTGGGAAAAAGGAGACAGAAACTACCATCCCCGGGCTGATGGTGGCAGGGAATATATTTTTTTTTAAAGTGTCCGGGGAAAAGTCAAGAACAAGGTTGCATAAGTGGTGTCCGAGGATTTAATAAAAGGCAATCCTTATTAGACGAAGAATTTTGAGATTAAAATTTTATTGAGCACTGACAGACCTCTTAAAGTTCTGTACTCAGAAGAAGCACGTAACCCATGAAGGAAAGACATATGCCTGCATTACATGTGCCTCAAGTGCAGATAAAGAGGGATGGGAGGGCAGGAAGGGATTAATTCTGGGAGGACTGGGAAGGCAGGGCGGAGCTGTACTCCTGCTCGTATCCTCGGTGCCTACACAGTATCTGATACACAGCAGGTGCTCAGTAAATACTGATTCAACTGAATAAAAGACATCTGAGCTGCAGGGGAGGATGGGAAGGAAAGGTATAATTATCCTTTCCCCCATCCACATACTCAATGCCTGTTCCATTTTCAACACCTGAGTTTTGAAATTTGGGATAATAATGCACAAGGGAAAGAAGGTAAGTTGAAAAGAATGTGTTTATGTAGGTGCATATTTTTGTACACTTGCTATCCTTGTATAAAAATTAATTATGTCTGTAGTTTCATCCTGCTGCCCCTCTAGACTCTAAACACGATGCAAGTCGGAATCACAGTGTCTTACTCTCCACTGTATCTCCTAGCCCGGTGCCTGAGAAGTTGGCAAATGCTTCATAGTCTTTGTGTAGCGAAAGAAGCAAAAAAGAGAAGAGTAATATTGTAGCATTGGCGTGGAAGCTGATTAATCTCAAAAACAGAATTTTCTGCTAGGTTTTGGCATAAAAGAACTGCAATTAATTCCATCTGCAAATGTTTTCATACATTCCGATCCAGAGCGTCCCAGGGCTCTCTTATCCTTTTCTTCCTTTACCAACTAGAAACTTGGGTTTTTCATCCTTGCAGCATTAAAAGGTACAAACAATTTGACTATTTTTCAATACCAGACACTGGCAGCCATAGGCCTCAAATATATTATGGGACCACACTCATTTTAAAAAGATTAAAGTAACGCTCTTTTCAAACAGAAGTACAAGCCTTCCAGAAACGCCTTGCCATTTCAAGCAACTACAAGCATAAAGTGGCACCTGGAATTTCCACCCTCTGGAAACACCCCCACAGGCCACATGGTGAAGAAGTACTTTAAGAATATATGGGCTCGGGGCGCCTGGGTGGCTCAGTCGTTAAGTGTCTGCCTTCGGCTCAGGTCATGATCCCAGGGTCCTGGGATCGAGCCCCGCATCAGGTTCCCTGCTCGGCAGGAAGCCTGCTTCTCCCTCTCCCACTACCCCTGCTTGTGTTCCCTCTCTCACTGTGTCTCTCTCTGTCAAATAAATAAATAAAATCTTTAAAAAAAAAAAAAAAAGAATATATGGGCTCATTCAGCAGCTACACTGTGCTGTCTTAAAGGGGAGACCTGAACATACACATCTGAAAATAAATGAGCCTTTTAGCTGGAGATGTACTGGAGGCATTTATATATTTGAAAATTTTGTGTGTGGTTGGTGCTTTCTGATGCCACGCCAGGAAATAAGACTCCTGATGGCAGGTAGGAATTTGTGAGAATAAGAAAAGCAAATAATACAAATGTGTGAGAGTTGGCGATGGAGCTGAATTTGGTTAATTAGGAGCTTCAGAATATTTGCAATATGACTTAACAGAGAAAGTATTTTACTTCATAACAATAAAAGAGGCTACTAATGATTAGCAGTTTTTGGTCTTATTTAGCCACACCAACTCCAGCCCTCACCATTGTGAAACTGGGAGTTTGATGGGATCAGTACTTCTCAACTTCAACCTGGGGGTGTATATCAGAATCACCTGGGGAGGTAAGGTCCTGGACCCACCCAAGAAATATATATTTAGTATTTCTGAAGTTAACACCTGGGCATATGGGTACATTTATTTAAATTTTCTCAGTGGTTCTTTTGAACCAGACCAGACCAGTGCTTCTTAAATTTTAATGTGTCTATGAATCATCTGAGAGTCTTGTCAGAAAGCTGACTGATTCAGCAGGTCTGGGAGGGTGCCTGAAATTCTGCATTTCCAACAAGCTCCCAGGGTGAAAGATGCTGCTGTTCCATGGCCCATACTCTAGATTTCTCCAGCTCAAATCTTTTGGCATTCTGTTAAGCACAGAAATTCCTGTCCACAACCAGAATGTATCACATACTGAGCACTTAAACTGCAAGGGCAATTAGGTGTTGCCTTTGCTTTTCACTTTGAAAATAGAGGCAGAGACTTCTATTGCTGTTTATGATATAAAAAGAAAATCGAGGGGCGCCTGGCTGGCTCAGTCAGTGGAGCATGTGACTCTTTATCTCGGGGTTGTGAGTCTAAGCCCCACGCTGGGAATAGAGATTACTGGAAAAAAAAAAAGAATATCTAGTGCCAAGATGTATTGTGTGAAGAATGGAGGAGGTAAGTCATATCTTCTTCAATCTTAGGCATTTTCCTTTCTTGATTTAAAAAATGCAAAGCCACTTTCAGCAAAACACACACTTCCCAGCTTGTTATTCATGCTATTCCTTTTAAGTCACCCAATCTCTTCTGAAGTGACGCCTAAATCTCAAAAAGAAACTGAAGTCTTCAAGGGAAGCAACACAAGTGTTTATAAGAAACACAAGTTACAATTATGACAAAACCACTAAAGTATATCCATCATCTAATACTTCTAAGAGAAGTCACAAGCTGTGAGAATTCCAAATATACCTAGAACCTAGGATTTAATATAATAACAGCAGCTACTGTTTAAATATTATCACTTGCTGGGCCTTAATGCACTTTATATTAATTGTCATGTAATTCCAATTTTATGGTAGTGGAACTCCAGAGCACATGAACTTTTAAGCAAAAATGAAGAAAAGCAACAGCCAGAATGATGTCAAAAAAGAGAAAGTGAGTTTGTGGAATCAGTAGAGTCTTCCAGGCAGATTAATAAAAGAATGATAGTATAACAGATTTAATAAATCAAGGATAATGATCAAAGCCATGTAAGCTTCAAATCTGCTCCATTCTTAATGTTTGAAAAGTCAGAAGCCAGGAGCTAAAATCAAATTGTTTTGCTAAGTAACTGCCAAGAACTGTTTTTTGTAACTTGTTATAAACTAACTTGCATTTAGTGAAAGTGATCACCAAATTATCATGATTTTCTTAGCAACAGAGCTGTGGTTCTCCACCAGGGGTGATTTTGACCCCCAAGGGACATTTGGCAATGTCTGAAGGCAGTTTTTTTGAGGGCCTGGGTGCTACTGGCATTCAGAGGGTAGAGAGCAGGGATGTTGCTAAATATCCTACAATACACAGGACAGCCCTCTACAACAAAGAATTATATGATCCCAATTGTCCATAGTACTGGTGTTGAGAAAGCTGGCAGGAGAGTATTTCACCAAAATTCTACAAGGGCAATATGAATTAGTGAAGAGTTTGAATTATAACCTTTTCTAAACTGAATTTTTACGCTGTAGTAATCTTAACCAATATGTAGCAAGTGCAGTCAGCAATGACCCAGTTAGAATCACTTTAGGAGCATGCTGTTGCTATGTACTAGCTTGCTGCTATGTGCTTCAAAATAATTTGTTCCATTAGGTAGGTTAAAAGTTGCCCCCGTGATTACATTGAGGCCTTCTGTTCATTTATTTACTCAGATTCACCAACTGAGCATCTGCCAAATAGCAGGCCTCAGTTACAGCAAATAAAAGTAATGGTAACGACGACAAGAAAAAGAAAAAGCAATCACAAACAAAACCCACAGTCTCTGGCCTCAAGGAATTTATAGTCCAGAGTGGAGACAGGTAAACAGACAACTTAAAAGCCTGTGAGGGGACTACCAGGAAAAATACAGGCACGGGTGTGCGGTCCAATTAACACAAGGAAGTGAGGGACAAAGGGAAAATGTTTCCTCAAAGAGATGGTACCAAAGCTGAGTCTTGAGGGAGAGGCAGGAGTAGGTGAGTTAGCAACTGGAGCTTGGGTGGATGGCGCTGTTGGGATAAAGATGCTGTCTATGTTTCTCACACCAACAATGATTAGAAAAAAAACAAAACAAAACAATAATAAGTAACATTTGTGGAGCAAAAACTAAGAGCTGGACACTAGTCTAAGAGCCTTGCCTGTAGTAACTCGGATAATCCTCACAGAAGCCCTATGAGGCAGGTTCTATAATTAGTCTCATTTATAGATGAGGAGGCTGAGGCGCAGGTGCAGTTGAAGTCCAAGGTTACACAGCCAATGACTGGCAGCTGGGATTTAAAATTTACTTAATGTGGCTCTGGTGCCTGAACTCTGAACCACTACTTCATACTCTTTAAAGAGCCAGAAGATATGACAACTATCTTCAACAAGGACTGTTAGCTAAGAGACTTACTCAGAATTAATCTAAGAGGCAGAGTAGACCTATTGAGTAGAAGTCACATGCCTGGTAAACCAGGCTTTTAGGACGAAGACCAAACTTCTAACCATGGATTGATTACGAGGCCCTGCCTGATGAGGCCCTCAGATACAGATTTACCTCTATCCCAATCCCTCTTACTCTCCATCTTGGGAAAGGCAGCCCTTTCTGTTGTTTTTGGAGCTAGATGATATCCACTTGGTCTTCCCTCTTCTTTCCTGCGAGTTGGAAGAGCAGGCTTTCTGCATCCTGACTCAGGCCAGTTTTCAACACAGGAGAATTCACAGTTGAGACTAGAGCCCTCCAACAATGCCCTGGAGGCCCCTCCTCACTACTAGGGGACAGAACCATTGAAGAACACCCTTTGAACATGGTCCCTTCCCCAGTAAACACCCAGGCCACATTTTCACACACACTCTATCAAGATACGGGAAACTATCAGATGCTATAGAAGACAGCCCCCAACTCTGCTCTGACCCACCCATCTACTGACATCACTGAGAGGAGAGTTCTCTTTAGAATGAGAAATGTTCCAGAGTCAACTAAGCTCTCTGACCTTGAAGATATTTGGTTTCTTCCAGCTTTAAGAGACGAAACTTCATGACTCATAAGAAGATGGCACATTATGGCACATTAGGGGCACCTGGGTGGCTCAGTCGGTTAAGCATCTACCTTCGGCTCCAGTTGTGATCCTGGGCTCCTGGGATTGAGCCCCTCCTGGCATTGAGCTCCCTGCTCAGCCAGGAGCCTGGTTCTCCCTCTCCCTCTGCCCAGCCACCCCTCCCCCCCCCCCCCGCACTGGCTCGTGTTCTCTCTCTCTCTCTCTCAAATAAATAAATAAAATCTTAAAAAAAAAAAAAAGATGGCACATTGTTTAGAGCACAAGACTGCGTCTGTGACTTTGAGCAAGTCATTTATACTCTCTGAGCCTCAGGAATAATAATAATCAAAATAATATCTCATCTCACTGGGTTGAATGAGATAATGCACGTAAATTACTTAGCAAATACTTGGCACACAGAGCACTCAATACTCAATAAATGTTTGCTTTTATTATTATTATTAGATTATAAGAAAAAAAGTCGTTTGTGGAAAAATCACTGACTGTGTGTTTGTGGATGCAGAGAAAACAGTTAAAGGTCATATACCAAATTTTTACTGGGGTATGAAGGAGAGGGAAATCTTGTATTTTACACACATGCAATTTTCAAAATAATTTACTGCTGACCTGTGTCTTTTGTAAATTTTTAAAAATAAGAATAATAAAAAGTAAAGATGGCTATTTTTTACTTTTACCATCAAAAAGTTCACTGCCAACCAACATTTCTTATTTAAAAAGGAAAATGGGAAGGGCCAACACTCCAAAACTGCCTGAGTGAGTAGGCTAAGGCACCATAATGAGGGAGCTATATTTAGTAAGGGGGCTGGACCCTGACCTTCACAGTGAAAAATGGATTCCAACAAAGCAGCAAGGCTGCCCAAGCCTGTGTCTGGTCTGGGCAGTACCCCTCTTTGAAAAGCAATAGTTTTCTCTGAACATTTGACTGGTCTCTGTCAAACCTTGTCCAATATCTAAGTTTTGAGGGTTACCACAAAAAAAAAAAAAAAAAAACCTCATATCTAGATCACCAGATAGTATGTCTGGCTTGTTTCTTTACTAAGAGGGAGAAAAGAAAAAGAAAGCAAACCAACAGATGCAATCCTATATACTATTTATTACGTTTTAAAGAAATGTTTTAGTGTTCTGGGAAATGAGCCTCACGCATAAAGTTAGGGGAAGGTTCAGGAGGCAGCTGCCCCAGGCCTTAGGCCTGTCCTACCCTAACTAATTTTAACTTGGCTGCCACTCTAATTCAGAGTCGGCTCAGAGCCTGTGCCCTCCACACACCAAGTCATTCTCAGAGTTTGTGATTCCTTAAGCAACACAGAATGAGGATCTGTGCAACTGTCTACTGAATCCTGCAAATGAGCATTCTCTTCTGCATGGGGGCAACGACCCTGAACCACATCTGGAAATTGTGAACTTTCTCCTCTGTGCTGTGTTCCTGGTCCTATAGCTTCTCAACAATTGTCACATGCCCTTGGGCTAGAAGTCATGTCTGATTGATCTTGGTGTTGTTTTGAGCTTGGCACAAAGAAGTGACTCAATAATAAATAAGCCAAAGATCAGCAAACCACCCTAAGAAACCACCCTATTTGGCCTTTCCCACACCCTCCAAGTTTGGATTTCTCCTCTTTCTCCCAGGCCAGCTTGTACTTTCCCTCTCTAATGGCAAGCAAGTTCCTTTATAAAATCTGAGGTTGGCTTTTTCTTTAAAGATGCATAGAATCAGCAAGATCTAGAATATCACCATCCTGCACAAGTGAGAGAAGCATTTCTTAAAGGCTAAACTACAAGAAAAGGTGGTTTCTAGTAAATCAGGTGTGTGTGTGCGGGAAGCGGGTGGAATCCTATGTAACACAGAACACTTTTTATTTTAACATCTGTTATTGAGAAGGCCTTTAATAGGATGAGACCACGGGTTAGGAAGTGAAGGAGAGAAAGTAGCCACGCCGGACGACTCCTGGATGAAAACGCAAGAGAACCCGGTTCCTAGAGTCAGGGCAGCCTTCACCCCACACCGGGAGATGCGCCACCAGGAAACACCCACCCTCTGGCTCCCAAGCTCATCTTCCTCCTACAGTGCAGCGGGCACTAGGCGGAAAACCCACAAAGCGCGTTGCTTCTTGGGTGCCCTTTTTACACTAAAACCCCCAGAATGCAGAGTTCGGATCCACACCCAGTCGCCCAAGTCTCCCAGGGCTGCGCCCCTTTCCGCCAGCCCCAGGATAGGGTTACACCACTTTCCTCTTTCTTTCTTTCTTTTTTTTTTTTTTTTAAGATTTTATTTATTTATTTGACAGAGAGAGACACAGCGAGAGAGGGAACACAAGCAGGGCGAGTGGGAGAGGGAGAAGCAGGCTTCCCGGCGAGCAGGAAGCCCAATGCGGGGCTCGATTCCAGGACCCTGGGACCATGACCTGAGCCGAAGGCAGACGCTTAACGACTGAGCCACCCAGGCGCCCCTCCTCTTTCTTATTTTTAAAAGACTGGGGCGCTGCAAATACCTACAAGAGCCTAATCAGGGCACAGAGGAAAAATAAAAGTCAGTTTTTCTTGTCCGAAGCTGGCAAAATTTCTTCACCCCTAGAAATCCCCTCACGTCTCCGCCCGAGGCACGGGAAGGAAAAGGGGACCCCAAGACTGCTGCGGCCTCGCCCTGACAAGTTTCCACAGGCTTGACCGCTTGCACTTGCCAGGGCGGAGGCTGGGCTTGGAGAGCGTTTCCACATCCCGGGATCCTGTATGTACACCCGGAGCCCCACGGTGCCGCCCTCGATCAGTGCCCCGGAGGGGGACCCCACTTACCCCACAACGGAAATCATCATGGCAGCCACCACCAGGTAGTTGGTCTGATAATAGAGCAGGTTGCTCACCACGCGGTTGTTCCATTTGGAAATGTCCCTGAAGTCCGGCCGGGCGAAGCGGTCAGAGCCAGGGAAGAAATCGTCCCAGGCGCGGAGCGGGGCGAAATTCACGTCCATGTCTAGTCTCTCAGCTTCTTGTTCTTCCCCTCTGGAATCTGGCGGCGGCGGCGGCGCCAACCGATCGGCTAAGCTGGGTTAGAGATGACAGCGGCTCACGCTCAGCCGGCTCTGCGGTTGGTGAGCAGCGGAGCGAAGGAAATTGGGAGCGGGCGGGCGTTTTTCTCTTCTTTACTTCTTGATTGGCTCTAAGAGGTTGGTTACAGAAAAAGTGGGGCCTCGCGACAGAGCAAGGGGCAGAGTGCAAAATAGAGATGAAATAGAAATAAACGAGCGGAAATCCCTAGTGTGAAGCGAGATGGCATTGCCTTCCCTGACAGTCCGAATACACACAGCCTCCTTTAAAATACCCCTTTTTGAGTGTTCAACATAAGAATGTGTTCTGGATTTTAGGGAAATTTTTTGCAGCTGTTCAGATGCTAATCTAAGTGAAATGGAATGGAAGGCAACTATAGTGTTACTGGAAGATGAGCTGGTTTTGAAAACTGAGTAGTTACTAACCTCTGCACATCTGAATGCAATTCTCATGTTTTCTGTTCCACCATGAGTCACTATGAGTGAAATCAGATTGGCAAAATGGGAAAGAAGAACGTGTAGAATGGAAGGGCTGGCTTGTTATTTCACTTCTCTTCTTTTGTTCTCCATCTCTGTCTTCTCCAGACAAAATTATTGAACTACTGTGCTATTCTGATGCGGTGGGCACTCTAGGCACATCAGCCTTGAGCTGGGATGTTGTTCACCTTAGAAAGCAAACAATGGTCTGCAGTGACCAATAGTGTAGAGTAATTGCTTCGAGTTAGATATTACTGCTATTGTTACTAATAATAGCACAGGCCATGATTCATCTGTATGGTATTAATAATAGTGCTCTAACCTGATTTGTTTTCTGTGGTTTATAATGAACATCCACTGACTTTTCTCTATCTTGTTGCAATTTTATTGTTGTGGTTGTCTCTGAGTAGGCTTGATAGGGGACAAAAAGGTAGAAGATTTCAGTATGATGCCAACAGATATTTTGAGTCCTTTCAAGGCTCTGTGAAAGCACTCTGGGGGATTAAAAAAAAAAAGGTGAGAAGAATGCAGCCTTGCCCTGCCTTCAGGGATCTTGCAATGCAGTGGAAACACTAACTTAAATGTATTACAGTAAGAGGAGTGCTAGGTAGAGATGTGCCAGACCTTAGTGCTCAGTTACAGGAAGTTACAGGGTGTGGAAGAATTCCCTGGGGCTTAAGAATTTCAAGGAGCAACACTGCGGGCAAGCTGAGAAAATGATCTTGGTCATGACCAGCATACCAGCACCATTAGGCCCCCACACCTGTTGGAGAGATCAGTGAACATTAGGAGCTGTGACCAAGAACCTTCCAACTGCTCAGGACTGCATGACCATAAACTGTCAGATGTCTGTTAGTAATAATATGATTCCTCATTGATCATAGGCAATTGATATCCAGTAAACATTTGTTCTGTGAATTTTTATTTATTTGTTTAGAGGCACCTGGCTGGCTCAGTTGGTAGGATGTGACTCTTAATCTCAGGGTCTTTAGTTCCACATTGGGAATAGAGCCTACTTAAAAAAAAAAAAAAAAAAAAAAAAAGAATTTATTTGTTTAAACCTCCAGAGAGGTTTAAAAATAAAGAAATGAAAAAAAACCCGGATATAACTGTATTTAGCATGATTTCCTTCTCCCTCTCTCATGAAGTATTAACCATGCTTCTCTCTGGCTGCATACGAGAGAATTTGTTTTCCCACTACACATTTCTATCTTTGTCAAAATAATTTTAAATAAAAATGGACACATCTGGAATCCTTACTTGATTTCAGGTACTCTTCGAAATGCTATTAGTAGCAGCACTTTGTCATTATTCATTCAGGGGTTGGCCTTCCTGCAGCTCCTATATCCACACTTGTGCTTCTAGATAGACCCATTCTGAATATTTATCTGTATACAAACCATAGTGGATAGTCTAATAGTTTATGATATATTACCTTTGAAATGAAATAAATCTGTTTCATGTCTGTTACTTTCATTGCTGGCAAGGGCAGGTGGCTATTTCTAATTGGCCTGTCTGAGCCAGTGGGAGTGCCTTGGTGTCATCTACCAAAACACCACCACAGGAGTCTAGGTGTTAGGCACACAGATGAAGGCCTAGATGCCTTTGCAGTCCTCTTCATTGTCCATCAGCACCCTGTTCCCAGGCCTCAGCTTCCTCCCTATGAAATGGGTAGGTTTGGACTAGATGATCTCTAAAGCACCTGTTGGTTTTTATCATCTGAGGGGGCTGTGGAGCTTGCTGCCACTAATCGGAAGGTCTCCTCTCTGATCAGAGAGTAGCATTGCTGGAGCCCCGCCCGCATGAGTCTGTTTTGAAAAGCGTGGGCTTAATCTCAGTGGTTTCTATCTGCAGAGTAGTCTCGGCAAAATTAAAAAAAAAAAAAGAGGTTTCTGGGTTGATACTGAGACATGTGACCCACGAAAGTGGCTGGTGTCTCCTGCTACAGACTGTGGACTGTGAACTCTGTCTTCTCCCATTTACTGCCTGGCACTGACTTTCAGCTCAATGAGTGCTATTGAACTGAACCTGATTGAGGGATAATAAAGGACAAAGAGGAGACAACATATAATTTATTAACAGCAGCTACATTTACCGAGTACCCATTAGGTTTTACGTACTCCATGTCAGTGGTTCTCAAGCTTTATTTTGCACAGAATCATCCAGGGTTTTGCAGAAGGTTGGGGATGGGGCCTGAAAACTTGCATTTATAACAATTCCCCAAGTGATGCTAATAGGACTGATCAGGGGATTATATTTTGAGAACCACTGTATTTCATTCAATTCTCAGTCTTACAAGGCAAATATTTTACAAATGAAGACCCAGCAGTATCCCGACTCTTACAGTTTGTAAGTGGAGAGTTAAGAATTTAAACTGTTCTTCCTAATTCTAAATCTAATTTTTTTCCGGCTTCAAGAAAGGATATATGTATATATATGCGCATATATACATATATTTTTTTGAATACGGTGTTTTGTATCCAGTCATCCAGACACCCCCCCCACATACACACTTACATCTGTCTATCTATCCATCATTTATGTCTGACTGTGGAAGAAAATAGTCCAAATTTAATCATTTATCTTCAGGTGATGCGATTATAGGTGTTCTAAATTATTCCTTAATTTTTGTGCTTTTTTTCTTTATACTTTTATTTAAATACATATTTTTCCCCAGAAAAAAATGTTTTTTTTCTTTCCAGTTCCATTTCTGCTGAACTTCTTATCTGACAGAATCATGTGACATTAAAAGATTACCATTGATATTCACAAAGGAGGAAAATAATAATCTCTCCATCCCACCACTATAAACTGATTTAGATTTTATTCTTAAAGTGCGTACTCTTATGCAAAAATGTTTCCTGAAAATTTAAGGTGAAAATTACTCCGATGCTTTGCCTCAGAGAGACGCTCTGCAGCATGAGGGTGGCTCTCCCAAGGAGTTTTTTCATAGAATATACCATTTTTTATAATTATTAATTAGCACGTAAATTGTATAAACGTATAATGTATTATGTGTATATTTTCACGCAACTTATACACTGGATAAGATTTATGTAATTAAGTGTAGTTAATCAAGATTATAATTACATGCAAAAGCTTTAAAGCCCAAGGGAGCCTCCGCGCCGTCAACCCCACCCCTTCCCTTGGCCCCGCCCCTTGGCCCCTTTCCGCTCCTCCCCGTCCTTTTCCAACTCTCCCTTGCGGCCCCGCCCCTTCGCTTCGTTCCGCCCCTCCGCCCCGCCCGCCGTGGGGGCACCTGGGAAGAGGCGGAGAACAATATGGCGGATGGCGAGGAGCCGTAAGTACTCGGGCTCTGCGGGCGTGCGGGGCCGGGCTGGGTTGTGAGAGAGCGCGGCGGTGGGCGGTCGCCGCCGCCACCCGGGGTCCCCCCACCCCCCGCCCCGTCCCCTCGCCCCCCATCCCCTCGCGGCGCCCGGTGTGTAGCGTGATGCTGACCCTTCTTTTATTCTCTCTTTCTTTTAGGGAGAAGAAAAGAAGGAGAATAGAGGAGCTGCTGGCTGAGAAGTTAGTGCTGCCGGGAGGCCGGGGCCCTCTCCGGGGACCCCCGCCTCCCCCCACCCCAGGCCTAGGGGACCAGCCGCAGCGGGCCCGGGGGGCTGGGAGGGGGGCACCCGGAGCGCAGGCCGCGCGGCCTCATCCCCTGACCCCCATCCCGGAGCCCCAGGGGCCCGGCGGGCCGCTCCTCGTCTGTATCTCGGGCGGGCGCCGGGCCCGGGGTCCACCGCAGCAGGCCCGGCACCGGCCAGCCGGGGTGGTACTTGACCCAAAGGTCTTGCGTAAGGACCCTTGAGCCCCACCCCCCCCACCCCAAATTGTCATAGCCGTGACCTTGTGAAAAGGGAATCTTTATTAAACACGTGAAACGGACACTAGGCCCTTTTTGGCCTTTCGTAAACACTGAGACAATAGTATTATTGCAAACTTTTTATGAGAACTTTATGTGTAAGGTTTTGTACTAAGCACTTCATTTTTGCAAAATAGTTGGCTCTTAAGGGTTAATGTTGACTCCAAAGAGTTTATTTTCTCCATTTATTCCACACCCTATTTTTTATCAGATGTTTAGTTTTGTGCTGGTGAGACAGATTTAATCTGTTTTCTAAGCTGGCCCACGCCACATAATTTTTCTTCTCCCTACATGGGAGGAGTAAAAGGTACTCTTGCAGTGGGTGTGGTGAGTTAGTAATTTCTGTGCCAGTTCCCAGTAGCGTGTTTTAGTCCTTATATGTCTCCCTCCGAAAGTTTAATTTCAATTGCAAAAGGATTGGAATGACAAGCTTAATTTCACATTCCTTCCCACCTTTCATTTCCTTTCCACCTTTGCTTAAAATGACAGCAAAGGCTTGAATGCTTACTATATGGCAGGTATGGTACTAAGGCCTCTGTGTGGATTATCTCTTTATCCTTGTTCTGACCTTAAGAAGTAGCTCCAAACAACTTACAAATGAGATTTATAGCCATTAATAATCAGCTCAAGGTCACAGTGTTGTTGTGGAACCAGACCCAGCTTGACATCAAATGCTATGGTCTTTATTGTTAGGCAATACTTGTAAATATTGGATATTACTAATACGTTTGGAGGTAGAAACTGTGGGGTACAGGAAATTTGAAAATTAAAAATAATGACAACCAAACATAAATCTTTCAGAGAGTAAAAAATACATTTCCATGAGAAAATACATTTTGTATTTTGTTAGAGGAGTCCCTCTATTCAGTTGTATGTTCTAAAAAGTTTTTAGATGGTAATGCCTATCTGTAGTGCAGTTGTAACCCCAAACTTCTTTTGTGTTGAGTGGAAACAACACCTCATAGTGTTAAAAGATTCTTTTTTGAAAATTGGGATCTCTTTCAGGGAAAAATATGTGAATGTTCTTCTCATCAAAAATAATCATTAAATCACATCTTTCAAACTTGGAAAGGACACATGAATTATATTAGATTTGAAGCTTCACTATTATGAAAGTGGAGTTTCTTTTTTTTTTTCTGATCCAAGTGTGTTGTTATAACAAACTGGGGAAGTTTACAGTGATCTTTTATAAATTCCAAATGTGGAGAAGCCCATTTCTCACCAATTGATCAATAATATCCCAGGTTTGATCTTGGGGTGCTTTAGGATCCCAGAAACATGTAGACTGATTTATCTCATCATACGTGTAGTTCTTAACATTAAATAAACTAGATAATAGCCAAGAGAAAAGTTCAAAGCATAAGCATAACCACATTGATATTTCCCTTTTTATTTGAGCAGGTCTGGTGTGGTTACTTTTCATTTGGGGAAACCATAATAGTTGTAGGTGTGGCTTTTTCCTACTGATCTTTGCAGCTGAATTTACTGTGTTCTGTGCAGAATGGCTGTTGATGGTGGGTGTGGGGACACTGGAGACTGGGAAGGTCGCTGGAACCATGTAAAGAAGTTCCTCGAGCGATCTGGACCCTTCACACACCCTGATTTCGAACCCAGCACTGAAGTGAGAAATGTTTATTTTTAAATAACTCCTCTAATAGTTTTATGTTTCAAAAATAATAAAATGCTTTCTTTTTAGTTTGCTCTTTAATAAAACTATTAACAATTGTATAAGTTACCTTAAAATACTAAATTGAATATTTGCAACTGATTATAATTGAATGACAAATACTTGAGTCATTATTATCACATTTCTCATGTAATATGTTGAAAATTCTCAAGAGTAAAATAACTTCATAATCTCATTTAAGATTCTAAGTTATACTTCACTGAAAATTACAGTTTTAAAATGACTTTTGAGACACAGTCCCCTTTTTAACCCTACTATGAGAAATTAAATTTGATAGAAATATAGATGTGCTTGCTTAAATTTTGAAATTTAGTTGAAATGAGCATCTTTACCTAGAATTGAAAATAATTAATTGCATGTTAAAAATCATATGACTGCTATATAATAGAGGGATAGAATTTTGGACTGGTAGTGTTTGACATAAGGCAAATGTTCAACTAAATACAACTTATTTTTTACTGCAAGGTAGAAAATATATTCTTTATAGTTAATTCTTCTGTCTTTTGTGTTTATAAAGAGATGTTGTTTTGAAATAGCAGTATTATGCTACTCCTAAAATTAAGGTACAGATTCTTGGGTTTCATTCACTGTATCAGTATAACTTCTCTCCTTTAATCTTGGACAGAATTGAAAGTATTTTGTGTTTCTTTGGATACTCCACCATATTTTCTTGTGCTTCTGAATTTTTTTTTTTTTGCTGGATAATTTACGATACTGTTCTTAAATCATTGTTTTAAATTGTATTTCTGCTGATGTACAATTTTCTAAGAGTTTTACTGTTTTTTTTCTTCCTGTCATCTCTTGTTTTGTAAGTTTCACTCACTGTGTTCAAAAGCAGCAATTATTGTTCTTACCTTTTTACCTTAAGACCTTTAAACACCTTGTGCAGTGCTTGAGCCTCTGTTCTTAAGGTTTTTATACTTTTCTCTTTTTAGCAAGTCAGTTAAATAAATTTGATACTTTCCATCCCCTGTCAAAGTTTAAAAAAAAGATAAGTCTTAATTAACTAGGTATAGTAGTTTTTCTTGTTGGAAATAACCTTTTAATTTCATAAAATTAAAGTCAATTTAAAAACATTAAAATTGAAACTCTCTGAAATCATTAGATTACAGAATTTCTGGTTCTACCTTGTTCATAAATTTAAAATAATTTATTAAGTACAAAGTCTGCTCTTTATCCTCAATTGCATTTTTCATGGAAACATCAGAAACTGTTTTATGGCTTATTGCTTTATTGATGGTACTTATGGTTATTATCAACCAGATTTTAATACGCCTTTTCATTCTTTACAGTCTCTCCAGTTTTTGTTAGATACATGTAAAGTTCTGGTCATTGGAGCTGGCGGCTTAGGATGTGAGCTCCTAAAAAATCTGGTAATATATATATATGCATATATATATATAAAAATGTATTTTTTTCTCTTTGTGATAATTAAAGCTTTTTTTCTGTTCTAGTACTAGGAAATTTCTTTATTATGATTGTTAACCTTTTTTTCCTGTGAGCCTTTGTTAGATAAATTTAGCAGGTCAAATTCGAGATAGTAATTAAAATAATGATATAACTGTGGAACTTTTTACGCTCTAAAGTCCTCAACTATAAAGTCATTGATAGAAAATTCTTGTTTTCTTCTCTGATCTTTATCAAACAAATCTTTGTGCTTCCTCTTGCATAGCAGTCATTAATTTCAGTGATGTAAATAACAAAACTGGTAATTCATATTTTAACATGTAATTTTAAAGAATTATTTCTTCTGTTCCTCAAAATAACCCGATTAGGTGGCTAGGATATTGTGTCATTCTATATAGAGGGAGAAACTGAGGTTTAGAGATGTTAAATGACTTGCCTCAGTTTTTCTGAATAGTGATATCCCTAGAACCTAATCCAGGTCATTAATTCTTAGTCAAGTGTGCTTTTCACTGAACTATTAGGTCATTACATGACTTAAACATAAAATTTGGGATAGCTAAGCTTTTTTTTTTGGTCAGTTTGTTTTCACTGAATATCATCTTAAGAGGGGGTACTCTTTAGATAAGCTATTTCTGTGTACTGGTTTGAAATCCATGATATGTGACTTACTAGTTTTACTGACTTCTCATAACCACAAATAGCTTTTTATAAGGCTTTATTGGTTTATTTAATAAAAATGGATAGGGGAGGAATTGATTTAAAGGTGT
This sequence comes from Halichoerus grypus, assembly GCF_964656455.1. Taxonomy (NCBI): domain Eukaryota; kingdom Metazoa; phylum Chordata; class Mammalia; order Carnivora; family Phocidae; genus Halichoerus; species Halichoerus grypus. Next base: position 181,122,827 of record NC_135712.1, read on the forward strand.
TGTATGTCAGTCGTCTCAGTGGTGTGTAGAAAATGGGAAATGCTAGAGGAAATCCTTAGACAGTGAATCAGGTCACATAGCCAGATGAGGGATCTAAAAAGTTGGCCTTGTGGCTATAGTTTAAATGTCAACAGCTACATTCATTTTGCTAAGAAAATATTAATGTCACTCTTAGTGTAACTGCAGAAACTTAATACGCTTCTTGGTACTTAACTGCTGTGCTCAGTTCTGAAGGGATTGTAGGTCATCATAGTCTATGTCCTTAATGAATTTCAAATTTCACTGGAGAGACAAGTCTTACACAAAATAAATAGCATTATGTATGATATACTATGGGATGGGGTGCCAGAATGACAGAATTTTCTCAAACATAAAAACCCTTGCAGTACCAAAGAGTTCTAGAAGGGAAGGATTTATGGAGGATGGGTAGTGGTTTTGGTAGGCATTCTATGTAAAAATCCTCTAATGCTTAACTTTTTCTATTATGAAGCTGTTACTTGCAAATGTGACATATAGTGATTTTAAATGTAAATTAATTGGAGATTAGATCTGAGGAATAGTTGTCAAACAACTTTAGGAATGGCCTTGTTATTTATTGCATTGTAATGTCTTAAAAGAAGAAAACTAAAGCTTGTCAATTACCACTTGTTACTTTGCTTATTTCAGACATAAATATATGAGAGATGTACATGGTTTTTTAAATTGACTGTAGGTCCCCCCCAAAGGCTCATTCTGAAAAAAGAATATGACATTAATATTATTGATTGAGAAAATAGTTATAGAACCTCCTCCACCCGTATGCCAGGCACCATTTTGAAAGCTAAAGATACAGCATTGAAAAATACAGGTGTTTGTGTTTGTGGGGCTTATGGAAGGAAAAAGACAAGTAAAATACATAGTATGTCAGATGGTAATAAATACTATGGGGAAAGGAAGAATGGAAGATAGGTAGCCTGGTGGGAAGGGAAGTGGTTTACAAAAAGATGCTATTTGAGCAGAGAGGTGAGCAAGAATATTCTAGGCAGAGGGAACATCTGGTGCAAAATCTGTGAAGTGGGAGCATGGCTTTTATGTTCTAGGAGGCAAGGAGGTTATTAGAGCTAAAGCAGAAATGGGCAAGGGTGAGCAGTTTCCCACAGGATATCGAGAGGTAATGGGAGATGGAAGGGCTCAGAGTGAATATTACAAATGGCTTTAGAGGCTACTGTAAAAACTGCCTTTTACTCTGAGTCAGGAAGTCTTTGGAGAGATTTAAGCAGATGAGTTGATTTGATCTGACTTTTAACCTGGTTCACTGTGCCTGATGTACGGAGAAAAGACTCAAGGAAGAACAGAGCAGGAAGCTGAGAGGCTGGTTGGAAGGTTGTTGCAGTCATCTAGGCAAGAGATGGCAATGACTTGGAGCAAGATGGTAGCATTGGAGGTGGTGAGAGGCAGTCAGATGATGGATATGTTTTGAGGTTGGAGTCAACAGGATTCATTAGTGGATTAGTTGTGGAACATGAGAGAAAGAGAGGAGCCAAGGATGACATGACAAGGTTTTTCCCCTGAGCAACTGGAAAGATGGAGTTAGCATTCCCTGAAATGGGAGACATTGGGAAAAGAATAGATTTAGTGGTGTTGGTGAGCAAGGATGATTGAGTTTGGTTTTGGAAACTGTTAAGTTTGAGATGTCTGTAAGATGATGCTTTATCTTTTAAGATTGTTGGAGATCACCAGCACTAACCAGAACTAAGCACAAGGGCACTCCAAATTCTGGCCAGTAAAGTAGGAGGAAAACTCCTGAGTGAGGTGAACTGGAAACCAGTTTTTAATGTTCAGATTTCTCATGAGTGTAGTGACCAAGTGAAGAATGTATTTTAAAGATACTTCAGGTGGGTAAGATCAGAGAGACTGAAAATTGTCATTAGAAGTAGTAACATGGGAGTCACTGGTGACCTTGACAAGAGCAGTTTTCTGCAGAGTGGTGGGAGTGAAAGCTTGTTTAGTGTAAGTGTGAGACAGGAATATGAGAAAGCAAGTATAGACAACTCTGGAGGATCTCTTGCTATAAGAGGGGCCGAAAAGTAGGGAAATTATTGACACCTGATTTAATTTGACTACTTAACTGGCCAAGACCAGAAAAGCATGATTAATTATTGAGACTTGTTTTTTTTAATCTTTTGCTTCTGCTGGTAAATTTGAGCAGTGGTTGTACTGCAACAGTTTGTTGCTTTTCCCTAGCTTTTTTGATTGCTTGTTCTTGACTCAATACTTTTAAGATACTCCTTTTACATATGCTGTGTACATATGTGTGTTGATAATATACAACTTCTAATAGTTATTTCTGAATCGTGACATACTTAATGTTCTGTAAACTAAGATAAAACTTGTAGGAATTGCTTTTTAACAGTATTCTGAAAAAGAATAGCAAATTCAGTTAATTAGTAAGACTAGTAAAATTAAAACATCTGGCAGCAGCAGCAAAACAACAAACTTTACAAATGTGTTTATGGGATTATAAAACAACTGTAGAAATTTTGAGTTTTTCTCTTTTGGTTATAGACTGAGTACTCAGTTACACATTTTTGACCTTTACAAGAACCCTGAATTTTACATACTTTGTAAGACTCTTTAACCATTGAATACAATTATGTAGAATTTATTATTGAGCATTTATAAATTTAGGACTACCTTAAAAACAAATCTTAAAATTTCAAATGTGCGGAAACTTCTGCTTAATTGGATTTTTTTTATTCCCACAGGCATTGTCTGGTTTTAGACAGATTCATGTTATAGACATGGACACTATAGATGTTTCCAATCTAAATAGGCAGTTTTTATTTAGGTAAGTTTTAAGATCTTAGTTTAAAATTCTGATAATCACTTGAATTTGAGTACATTGTAGTTTAATAATTTTTTTAAAACTATGAGAGGGTAACTAATTTTATTTTAAAAATAACTGCCACTCCCTTTTTAGGTAAAAGTTTGCAAGAAAATTGTGAGCATTCTGGTGAAACTAGTTTTATAAACAAATATATGATTTTGTTGTTGTTGTTGTTGTTTAAAGAGATTTCCAAATGGGTTATGTGATTTGGGGGATAATTGTGCTCTGAAGACATGGAGCAGGGCTCTTTTCCTTCTGTTGATTTCATAAGACAACAGTAGCTGGAATATTAGGCCCTAGTGAGATATATTGGTGGGGACTTATGAGCCAAGAATTGTATGGTGACACTGGGGCAATGAAGTTGTGAGAGAGTTTGGACTTCCTTAGAGAAAAAAAAAAAGAAAGTCGACAGTTAGGGAGAGAAAACCCAGGAGCAGTTGAAATGGAATAAAGGGATAATTATCATAGACAAACATGAAATACAGAAAGCATCTAGGAATGGATTGTTAGAAATGACTTACAAACTGCAGGTGGGCATATATGCAGGCATGAGGAGAGGTTCATTAGTGAATTTTAGTATGTAGCATTTAGAGATTTGACAAGCTCAGATATAAGTGCCGTTGGTCAAAGAATTATACATATGGAGAGATAAGGACTTTTTATTTTTCTCTCTAGTGATTAGATTATTAGCAGGAAGTGCTCAGATAGATGGAGGTATGCAGTATAAGGTTAGGTTAGCAGAGAAGGTAAATTTAAATTTTTGGATAGGCATGAAACCTCTCTTTGTGGAAGATATTAAAGAGGCTGAAGGATGGGTTAAACAAAGTCAGATTAAGGAAGTATTGTAATTGCAATGTGAACTCTACGTTTAATGTTTAGGCTTAATTTTTTTGTTGATTTATTTATTTTTTAACCCTTGAAATTACCCTTCTCTACAGAAAACTTTGTGGATCCTGACACATTTTTAGTATATGAATGCTCTAACAAAGATAACACTGAGTTGATTGGTTATTGATAATAGACCATACCCTTTAGTTTGTAGCTAAAATAATGATTGAAAATCCGTAACGATTTATGAGTGCTTAGGTTGTAGTAAACACTTCCTAAACTCTTTATCTATATTACCTCCTTTGATCTCAGAGCAGCCCTCAGGGCAGGTACTTGTTTTCAAGAATAAGCAATTAGGCCAAGGTGTCCTGCAAAGATGATACCTGTGAAAGGTCTTTTTGTTCAAAGTGCAGTTTTTAGGTGGAACAATCTGACCCCCTAATTCTGGAAAGGTAAATTAGCAGTCTCCACAGAAACCATCTAGGAGTTTTTTTATTTGGGATCTACTGTGGAAGCACATATAATCCACAACATAAAAGAACCTTGAAAGTCTCCTTTATCCTTTTTACCAAAAGAGCTCTGTCCAGAGTGGTTGAATGCAGTACTGAAATCAGGTTCCTTGATTTATAACTAGAGCCTAGTTATAGGACAAAGTCAGAATAAAACTCTTATCAGAAGCTTTGAATCAAGAGAAGCACACTGCTTCACTGGAGAGAAGAAAATCGACCTGTTAAATTATTTTTCTTTAAAAGAAGTAATTTTTATTAGGAACATTGATTTTTTAAAATTTTCATTTATTTAAAAAATATTCTGTGCTTATATATGAAGGAATATAAAGAGATAAGAATATGGTTACTGTCTTCCAGGTGTTTATAGTCTAGTGGGTATGATAGACCTCTGTAGCTAATGAAAAATGTTGTGAAAAAATAGTAATAAAGCACTTACTATGTATGTGTGAGGGAGTGATTTACTTTTGTGAGGAGAATGAGGAAGTACTATGAAAGAAAATACCATTTGTACTGAGATTAAAAGAGAGACTTCCCTGTGTCCTTTTCTAGCTATAGCTATGGTTCTTATCTAGAAATGACCTTTTGAGGTTCTTCTGTTTTTAGTTTAAGAATGTTCGGGTCATTTGCAATTTTAGATAGTGCCTTTGGCATTATTTCTTCTTCAAAAACGTGCTTATGGCTTCGTTTGGGACATAAAATTCACTGTTTAATCAGCATACCCGGGAAGAAGAGGATAAATGAAGGTTCTTGTATCTCCAGAATGAATCCTGTGTATATTTCAGCCAAGACCTCCATAGTAACACCTTGAGGTTCTGGGGTTCAGGGCAGATTTGGAAGGCTCTGGGTGTGGGATAATATTTTACATTGGGAAATGCCACAATGAGAAGTGGCCATGAACCATGCCATTGTTATGCTTTCCAGGGGGGGTGGGGTGGGGGGAAGCACTGTTTTATATTTTCATTTAAGAAATAATTAGACTTGTCAGTACTTGTAAATACTTCATTTGGAACATCAGCAAGCGTTGACATTTGATGTTGAATGACTAGTGACTCATCAAAAATATTTAAATAAAAGTGTTCCTTCTAAATATCCTCTAAATAAGCTCACCGTGAATATTTTTTATGTCTGAAAATAAATTATATAGATCATCTAGATTTATATCATGAATGATAATTTAAATGTAATTTTTCCTGTAGGCCTAAAGATGTTGGAAGACCTAAGGCTGAAGTTGCTGCAGAATTTCTAAATGACAGAGTTCCTAATTGCAATGTAGTTCCGTATCCTTTTTGACAAAAAGTTACTTAACTTTCTAAAGCTTTGTGTTTTCTTTATTATAAAGGAGGTGTTTAACATAGAAAATACAGATAAGCCAAAAAAAAAAAAAAAAATTAGCAGTAAGCTTATTACTGGTACCTATTGGTGACATTTTGCTTTATAGTCCTTCCAGTCTTTTCTTTAAGGTTATATAAATACTTTTTGCCCTAATTTTTAAATTAAGCATTTACAGCCAGTGCAGTTGTTTATTTTGCATTATTGCCCTTAATTTCAGCTTGAATTGCATATCTCTTATGTTAGACTATTAAGTTCCTTGTCTGGCTATAGTTAATCTTTGTGTCTCCCTACAGTAGCAGACTGAATAGACAGTATATATTAACCAAATGGAATGTGTATCAGAGTAAATTTATTTTTCCAAGAAGTATGTTTTTAAAAAGAAGTGTTCTTTAGATCTGGAGAACTTCCAGTGTTTTATAGAAATTCAGGAGGTGAGCTTTGCTATTTGGGAAATGCCAGAGGATACAAAATAAACATACAAAAATCAATTGTATTTTTTGTATACTAGCAGTAAAAATCTGGAGAATGAAATTTAAAATACAATGAATGCCATTTACAACCGCTCAAAAAAGGGGGAAATATTTAGGTATAAATCTAATAAAGTAAGTATATGACTTGTATGTTAACACTGCAAAATGCTGATGAAGGAAATCAAAGAAGGTCTAAATAAATGGAAAGATACTCTGTATTCAAGAATTGGGCAATTTGACATAGTAAGGATGTCATATCTCCCCAGATTTGTATACAAGTTTAATACAATTTCTATCAAAATCCCTGCAAAATTTTTTGTTGATACAGACAAGATTATTCTAAAATTTATATGGAAAGGTGAAGGAATACCTAAAACAATTCTGAGGGGCGCCTGGGTGGCTCAGTCGGTTAAGCATGTGCCTTTGACTCAGGTCATGATTTTAGGGTTCTGGGATGGAGCCCCTCATCGGGCTCCTTGCTCAGCGGGGAGTCTGCTTCTCCCTCTGCCCCCCGCCCCCGCTTGTACGCACTCTTTCTCAAATAAATAAAATCTTTAAAAAAATTAAAATAAAACAATTCTGATAAAGAATAAAGTGGGAGGAATCACTGTATAATTTCAAGACTTACTACACCTACAATAATCAGGACTGTGTGATGTTAGCAGAGATAGAGACACACATCAGTAAAACAGAGAAACCAGAAATAGCCACAGGCAAATATGGCCAGTTGATGTTTGACAAAAGTGCGAAAACAGTTCATTGGAGGAAAGGATAATAATCTCTTCAACAAATTGTGGTGGAGCCATTGGATAGCCATAGGCAAAAATATGAATCCCAACTCAAACCTCAAAATTATAAAAATGAACTCAAAATGCATCATATATATTAAGCATAAAATCTAAAACTTTGGATGACAGTGTAGGAGAAAATCTTTGTGATGTAGGGCTTGGTGAAGAGTTCTTAGATCACATCAAAAAAGAAAACACATCCACAAAAAAGATCACATCCATAAAAGAAAAAAATTGATAAATCGAACTATATCAAAATTAAAAACTTTGCTTTGTGAAGGGCCCTGTTAAGAGAATGAGATACAATGATGAGAATGGGATATAATTATGAAGTAGGTATCTGACAGAAGACTCATCCAGAATAAATAAAGAATTCACAAAATTCAGCAGTGAAAAAACAAGGCAATTAGGAAATGGACAGAAAATGTGAAAGGACATTTCACTAAAGGAGATAGCAAAAAGCACATGAGAAGATGTTCATCATCACTATAAGAGAAATTCAAATTATGACAACAGTGAAATATTACTACATACTTCAAATAGCTAAAGTAATAAATAGTAATATAAAATCCTGGCAAAGCTACGGAAAAACTGGATCACTCATACATTGCTAGTGGGAAATGTAAAATGGTATAGTCATCTGGAAAATAGGCTGTTTTTTAAAAACCTGAACATATACTTTGCATGCAACTCAGCAGTTTCATTCCTGGGCATTACCCCAGAGAAACAAATACTTAGGTCTGCATAAAACTTGTTCTTGAATGTTCACAGCATCTTTATTTGCATTAGCCAAAAACTGGAAACAACCCAAACATCTGTCACTAGGTGAATTATTAAACTGTGGTACAGCCATACTGTGGAGTATTGCTAAGCAATAAAAAGTAATTAACAAAACATGGCAACAAGTTGGGTGATACCGAAGACATGCTGAATGAAAAATGCCAGTCTCAAAAGGTCATATGTTGTATGTTTCTATTTATGTAACATTCTTCAAATGACAAAATTAGAGACAGAACAAATTAATGATTGCCAGGGATTAGGCATCAGGGGATGGAGAGGTGGGACTCTAAAGGGGTAGCAGGAGGAAGAGCTTTGCTGTGATGGAATAGTTGTGTAACTTTATGGTGGTAGCTACACAAATCTACACAAGTGTTTAAATCACAGAACTGTACATACTCGTTTTATCAATGTATTTGTGGTTTTGAGATTATAGTCCTGTAAGATGTAACCATTGGGAGAAACTGGATGAAAAACACATGGGAACAAACAGGGTTCTAGAGGGGAGGGGGGTGGGGGGGTGGGTTAGTATGGTGATGGGTATTAAAGAGGGCACGTACTGCATGGAGCACTGGGTGTTATATGCAAACAATGAATCATGGAACACTACATCAAAAACTAATGATGTAAAGTATGGTGATTAACATAACATAATAAAAAAAAAAAGAAGAAAAAAACCCAACCAAAAAAAAAAAACCAAAGCATTTAAAATATATTTTTTTGTAGTAGGGTTGTCATACACATGAAAAATTTTTGATAAGTTGAATAAAAATGTCACACTGCATGCCTTTAAAAAAAAAGAAAACACATGGGACCTCTTTATACTAGCTTTGCAACCTGTGGATCTATATTATTTCAAAATAAATGTTTAAAAAGGTAAATACAGGCCTCCATAGGGAGAAAGAAAAAGAAGAATATGCATGCATACTCTAAAAGTTAGATCTGTGAACTTCGGGTATTTTATAGAAATCTAGGATGTGGGATTTCTTGGTGTGGCTCCTGGGTCCTCTTATTGCTATTCCTCTGCTTGCTCTGGTTCTCTCTCTCTCTTTTTTTAAAATACTTGTTTCAGGGGTACATGTCTGTGATTCATCAGTCTTATGTAATACTCAGTGCTCATTACAACACATACCCTCCCCAATGTCCATCCTCAGTTACCCCATCCCTCCACCCTCCACCCCTCCCAGCAAACCTCAGTTTCCTATGATTAAGAGTCACTTATGGTTTATCTCGCTCTCTGGTTTCATCTTGTTTCATTTTTTCTTCTCTTCCCCTATGATCCTGTGTCTTGTTTCTTAAATTCCACATATCAGTGAGATCATATGATAATTGTCTTTCTCTGATTGACTTATTTTGCTTAGCATAATACCTTCTAGTTCTATCCACGTCTTTGCAAATGGCAAGATTTCATATTTTTGATGGCTGTGTAATATTCCATTAAATATATATGCCACATGGGGCGCCTGGGTGGCTCAGTCGTTAAGCGTCTGCCTTCAGCTCAGGTTATGATCCCAGGGTCCTGGGATCGAGCCCCGTGTCGGGCTCCCTGCTCAGCATGAAGCCTGCTTCTCCCTCTCCCACTCCCCCTGCTTGTGTTCCCTCTCTCGCTGTCAAATAAATAAAATCTAAAAAAAAAAAAAAAAAAAAAATATATATATATATATATATATATATGCCACATCTTCTTTATGCATTCATCTGTCGATGGACATCTGGGCTCTTTCCATAGTTTGGCTATTGTGGACATTACTGCTGTAAACATTGGGGTGCAGGAGCCCCTTCGGATCACTACATTTGTATCTTTGGGGTAAATACCCAGTAGTGCAATTGCTGGGTCGTAGGGTAGCTCTATTTTCAACTTTTTGGGGGACCTCCATCCTGTTTTCCAGAGTGGCTGCATCTGGTTCTCTTTTGACCTCCCTGTTCTAGCTGCAGCTAATGCCTCCTGTTTGCCTAGCTTTTAAAAAGAAAAGAACCCTGAAAGGGTGAGGGCGAGAATTGAATCTATTTTTTATAGCTTTATTTGTAGGCCAGAATAAAAAAATCTAGGACAAGGGTATTTTTATATTGTCCCTCTTTTCTCCATTTTGGTTTTATAAACTATATAATGGATTATTTATTGTAATTTTGGAGAAGTATATATATTATTAAACAGAAAATTGCTCCATTAGAAAAATTAAAATTTTTTGTATACATGTGCTGTTAAAATATTAAGTGCTATAATTGATTAACACCCACAGCCATTTTTGATGAGGTTCTTTTTGCAGTCTTCAGGCAGGGAAAGACTACTGATTGGGTTTGGTAGAGTAAAAAGAGACTTGGAAAGCTGAGAGAGGAACAAATAATTCATACCTCCCCTTACCCCCAAAATAACAAATCATATTTGTACCTGAAAAAGCTATTGGAAACATCTGTTTTTTTTTAAATTAGCTTTGCAGCAGTAACTCTTATTTTTAATTGAAAATATTTGATATATAACATTGTATACATTTAAGGTGTACAAGGTGTTTATTTGTGTTCTGAGCTGCAGTCATATGCCTAAATGGGAGTTGTAATGTGCTTGTTTCCTTCACTAAAATGCATTATTGCCTCTGCTTGGTGCTAATGGTTGAGGACACACACTCTGCTTTCTCAGGATGTACGGTTTTATATAAAAACTGAAGCAAGAGTAGAGAGTATAACAGACATAAATGTAATATGGGGGTTCAGGGATGAGAGAAACTACTCGAAGTAGTTAGGAGAGGAGTGTTTAGAAAAGAGGTTTTGTCACAAATTAGAGTTGTGTTCCATTTTGTCACATTCCCTGAATTCCACTGCTTTGAACATTGATGATTTATTTCTTGTGTACATTTATAATTTGTTCCTTATGGCATGTTAAATTCACTTTATAAATTAAAAACTTAGCAGCTTAAGTTCCTTTACTTATATTCAGACATTTCAACAAGATTCAGGATTTTAATGACACTTTCTATCGACGTAAGTTGTCCACTTAAAATTCTCACTAAATTCTTATTATATTTTAGTTGTTGGCTATTTGAAGGCTATTTCTTCATTTGTTTTCATCTCTTGATGTTTGCTTTTTAGTGAGGTTGAACAGAGAATGCCACTGTTTTAATTCTTAGCCAATATCATTAGCTGCATTTTTATATGCTGTCTTGAGTAAGGATTACTCAAGGATTAGGAGCTGTGTGTGTTTGTGTTATAATAAAACGTGGAGGGGGGGCTTGTTTCTTAGAAAGTGAATTATTTTGTACAGGGCATTTTTAAAAGCTAAACTTGCTTTTTCTTCCATAGAATTTCATATAATAGTATGTGGACTGGACTCTATCATAGCCAGAAGATGGATAAATGGCATGCTGGTAAAGACTTTAGTGTTGTTACAGTTCTTTGAAATTCTTGCTGCTGCTCTTAACATACCAAAAATTAGAATGCCATACCATATTTTTGACAAATCAGAGTTCATTTAATTTTCAACTAAGTAGATGTACATCATGATATATTGCCAGTCATTAATTTTCAAGTGAGAATATAAATTGCTAATATAATGATCCCATGGTTTGATAATCTAGTACTCAATAGTGCAATTGATTTGTGAAATTACTTGACAGCATGTTCCTTTTTTTGAATTCTTACTCCCCTCTCTTGCCTTTAAATAATTTTCCTAGATATCTCTTCTGAATTATGAAGATGGTGTATTAGATCCAAGCTCCATTGTCCCTTTGATAGATGGGGGGACAGAAGGTTTTAAAGGAAATGCCCGGGTGATTCTCCCTGGAATGACTGCTTGTATTGAATGTACACTAGAACTGTATCCTCCACAGGTAATCAAAGAAGTACCTGCATTTGTTTCATAGTCTCTTGGGATAGAGTTAGGATTAATTATTAAGTGTAGTCAATATTGAGGATTTTTAATTAGGGGTAACCATATTTTAAAAATCATACTAAGAAGAAAGATAAAATATGAAATTCTCTATTTGTGGAAAGATAGGAACTGAATATCATGGTATTAATTTTTTCATTTGGAGAGAGGGCTCAAGGGATCAATTACTCTTATATGTTGGGGTAAAGCTATAATCTATTTTCTTTGGTTTTTGCCTGTGATTGATTCAGGGAGGTAAAGATACCAGGGATGAGAATGATCCTTCCAAAAATGAGGCTCTTTAAGCTATATACCCACTTTAAGGAATAGTTAGAATTTTGATTTATAAATATAGTATTTTTAGTATTTACTTGGAATTGATTTAACTCTGTGAATTTGCTTTTGCTTTGAGTTATTTTATACCTTCAGATTTAAATATGTAAACATAATAAAATGCTCATATTTGAGAACTTACTTGGAATTGATTGAACTCTGAATTTGCTTTTGCTTTGGTTTATTTTATACCTTCAGATTTAAATATCATGTAAACATAATAAAATGCTCATATTTGAGAACTTAGCACTTATTATCTAACAAAGCTTAAATTTATATACCCTGTAAATGTAGCGCAAACCTACATTCCTGTATGAATGTAAGTCAAGTGACTCAGATGCTGTCTTTTAGTTTTAGAAGCATTATTAGTGTTATAAAATGTTTTGTTTTTATAAGTGGAAAGCTAAGAAGAATTATAACCTACCATCTACTTTTACGAAGTAGTCCTAACTAGAAGTTACATTTTAAAATAATTTATTGTTTAAAATCCACTAAAAAGCACAAACTGTGGTTTTAGGTTAATTTTCCCATGTGCACCATTGCATCTATGCCCAGGCTACCAGAACACTGTATTGAGTATGTAAGGATACTGCAGTGGCCTAAGGAGCAGCCTTTTGGAGGTAATAAACTGAATTTCATAATCTGGAATTATGTAAGAGTAATTTACATAATTAAATTACTCATGGTGACTATGCATTTATTTATGTAAATAAATATATATTTATTTATATTATTCATTTGTATAATTATATTAAACTCCTCACTGTTTATAATTACATTAATACTCCTCACTGTGACTATGTATTTATTTATGTAAATATTTATTACATAAATATTTATTTATGTATATTATTCATTTGTGTAATTACATTAAAAGACAAGTTGATTTAAGTTTGCATGTTTCTGTCTTACTCTCCTTGTTTTTTGTTTTTTGTTTTTCCTAACAGAAGGAGTTCCATTAGATGGAGATGATCCTGATCATATTCAGTGGATTTTCCAAAAGTCCCTCGAGAGAGCATCACAATATAATATTAGGGGTGTTACCTATAGACTCACTCAAGGTAAGGTAGTGAATTGTCATGAATTATAACCTTGGGATAATCCCATTTTCAGGGGTTGGGATGCTCTGAAGGAAATAACGGGTAAGTGATTTCAGATAGTACCGGCCATTTGAGATTCAGTCAAGGTACCATGGAAATGATAGTTTGCAGGTGTCCTAAATTTGGCTGGAGGGAACAGAGTTTGACAGAATCCATACTACTTTGCTAGGAGGAATTTCTTTTTTTTTAAGATTTTATTTATTTGAGAGAGAGAACGCGCTCTTGCAAGGTGGGGGAGGAGCAGAGGGGGAAGGAGTCTTAAGCAGACTCCACGCTGAGCGCAGAGCCCATTGCAGGGCTCAATTTCACAACCCTGAGATCATAACTTGAGCCAAAACCAAGAGTCGGACGCTTAACTCCCTGAGCCACCCAGGCACCCCAGCTAGGAGGAACTTAATAAAATCACTGAGTCTTACTAGAATTGAAGAGGCCCTAAATCATCTAAGTCAAGCCATTCATTTTACCTTTCACTGAAGAGGAAGGTGTCACCTCCTGGGGCAATCTATTTCACATTGGTAAGACTGTTAAGATAATTATTTTGTATATTGAGCAGAAGTCTCCATCTTTAGTTTGGTCTGAGTATTGTCCCAGGGTACATCATATATAAATCAAATTCCCTTTTAAGTAATAGCCTTTAACATATATGGAACAGTAATCGCATTCCCTCCAAATCACTGTCATCAATCTTTCTAGTTCCTATAACCCCTTTTACATGTTGGCTGACATTAAGTTCCCATCCTGTTTGTTTTTTTTTTTTCTTTTTGTAACCATATTCCAGTTATCCATACTTCTCTTATCTAGGCTAGAATGCAGCATGCGGAGATTAAAATAGACTTCTGATAATTGATGCAGTCTTAGAGGAGAGCAAGGTTTTTTGTTGTTTCTTTGTCGTTTATGTTGGTGCTATACTTCTGATTCTTTAAGATCACTGTCCACTAAAATCTGGAAGTTCTCTCTACATGCAGTTCCTAAGCCCCATCTTCCCATTATAGGTTTGGCAGTTTTTTGAGGTGGTAGTTTTGTCTTTCTATACTCAAGTATGGGTCTTTACAAGTTCATTCTTAAACCTTTTGTATATACCCTGTTATGCCTGGCAACTTACCTATTCTTTCCAGCATGTTTTCATCTGTTATTTTGATAATCATGCTTTATCTCCTTTCCATATAACTAGATAAAAATTTTAACAAGACTGAACTGCCTGAGAACAGACATTTGAATCATACTTCTGGTCAGGCCCTTTTAGGTTTCTCTCATTCTCCTGATCAGGCCTTCTTGAGTACTTCCTATTTCTTTGTCTTGTTCACATAAGAGACCTTTCTAACTGCTCTCCTGAAGCCTGGATGTACTATCTTCCACATTTCCCTGAGTGGCCAAGTTACTAGTCACAGAAATGGAGTCCAACATGACTTGTCTCAGTGAACAATCATAATGCTCAGTCTAGTGATCAGTGTTTCCTAATCTAGGTACTCATAGTTCATCTTTCTAAAATTTTGTCCCAAGTTCATCACTGAGTTCATCAGAAAAAAAGCTTTGTCTTCTTTTTGAAAATGTGCCGTTTCTTTTCTGTGATTATTTCCTCATACTTTCTGATTTCTGGTGATGTCATTTAATAATTCTGTTCTTACACGCTCCTTGTTGCTCCCTATATTCCCCCTATTCCAACCTGCTTTGTTTTTGAACACACCAAACTCAGTCCCACGTTGGAACTTTAATACTCCTGATTCTTATGCCAGGAATGTCCTTCCTTGGATCCCGTTAAGGCTGGCTGCTTATTGCTCAGGTATCAAGTTAACCAGTTTACTTGATCATTCAACTGAAAATGACTTCTGAGCCATTTCACTATCGAGGTTTTTATAATTTCTCAGAAATAACGGTAACCTCGTTTTTCTGTGCAAAGAATATTTCATACTTACACTCTCATACGTCCTTTCCTTGGAGCGTTTACCCTTACTGTTTACAGAAATGCTCTTTCCCCAGGCCATTGCATGGCTGGGTCTTAACGGTTTTAGGTTTCAGCTCAAATTACCACCTCCCTGAGAGGGTCTTCCCTGATCATCCACTCCGTCCATCGTTGCCAACTCTACCGTGTACCTTGTTTTACTTTCTTTTCATAGAACTCTTCAGTATTTGAAATTTTGTTACTCACTTGCATGTTATCTCCCTCAGCAGAAGGAAAGCTCTGTCAGAGCAAATAGGTTACTTTCACTGCTACTCTGCACAACACCTAGAACAGTTTGGCATATAGGGTACATGTGGTAACTGTTTGAATTAAATGATTTCAGTTTGTCCTGATCAGGAACTATAAACTCATTTCAATATGTAGTCTCATTCATCTTTCTGTACTTTTTTAGCAAGGTTTGGTGTGTACTTTTGAGCCTGATGATTGAGAGCCTTGACAAGGAGTACAGAAGCAAAATTGGAAGTGAAGTCCAGCTTTTTTAAGGGGTAGGGGATGAGAGGACTCTTTACCATTTTGGCTCTTATTGGGCACTATGTCTTATACTCCTCACTGTGACTACCTGTTCATCTTGCTCTATGTGGTTCACTGGAAAGCTTCCGGTTTGACCATCATGAAGTTGGCTCCTCCCTATTTCCCTTTCTCTGAAATTATATGTGATCATATAGTCAGAATTAACATTTTGAAAACAGCTTTCCAAACTTTTGCACTGTCTTCATGTCTTAGATTATTTGGCTTTTTTCTGAAGTTTTTGAAATCTGCCTACACCTGAAGCCTTGGGGACACGTCTTTAAGTGCTCCCCACACCCCAAGATAATACGGCTACTTTTTCCTGAAGTTTTTGTTTTCTAAAATGAGCAATTCAAATACAGTTAGGGAATTATTTATATTTTACTTTAAAAAAATGCTGTAAGGTAGGGCTTAATTCATTCCTAATCTGTGAATACTGATATATGGAAAACATGCAGTAGAAATAGAGGTACAGTTAATATTTTGTGCAGTCCATGTTACATAGTGAAACGAGAAGATGAGGGGCAGTTTTTTGTTTGTTGTAAATTTTGGGGAATCAAATGGCTGAAACTAGTATATGAAGAAAAATTAGTTAACTCTTATTCCTTATACTTTAGTCACACCTCACTGAGTGTAGTTCATATGCCATTCCTATCACTTACTAGATATATAACTGTGGATATTAATTTGTCTCAATTTCATTCTTCTTATCTTTAAAATCAGAGTAAGGAGACTTAATAAGGGTGTTATGAAAATTCTGTCCTATCTTATTTATTCTTCATACTGTGCCTGGAACATTTTAATTGTTAGCTATTATTATATTGTCTCATCTTTATTTGAAGCTTAGTGAAGAGTTTCCTTTGCTACTGTAACTTGTTTAAGATTCTGAACATAAAATGATGGGAATGTGAAAGAAGATCATTTCATTGTTAAACTTATTTTCTGACTTGAAAGCCTGAAAAATCAAGTTGTGGAAAATGATATTTAATAATCAGATTTTCTAATTTAAGATACCTATTCTTTAAAAGAAATGACCATATTTTAATCAATATTTTTTTTTTCAGGAGTAGTGAAACGAATCATTCCTGCAGTAGCTTCTACAAATGCAGTCATTGCAGGTAAGGAAAAATGGCCACTACTTAACTTTGTTTTCTTTCCTTAATTTTTGATTCACTATCTAAACTGACATTTCTGCAGCTACTTGGTTTCAGAAAACTGGTGTTCTAGGAATTTGATATCTTCTTAGGTGAGCGGTGTAATTTTTAAGTTGTCCAAAAAGAACAAGCTGTTAGATCTGTATATATTTTGTCTTACATTCTGTCATAAAGTGCACTGCATTAAGGGGACATTTTAGTACCTTTCCTTTTAATCAGTGTAACAGGTTGCTCATTAATCTGAAGAAGAGGAAGGAAAGCATGTAATGCTACTCTATTGCTTGGATTATACAAAACAAATATAAAATTTACTACTTTTTCATTTTTGAGAGTATATTCTTTATTTGTTTTTAATCAGTTGCCTTATAAGTTTATCTATAACTAATTTTTAAAAAAACTTGAAATTTTAAATGTCTAATTTGCATCGAGCTGAAGCACCTTTATTTTCTCCCCTCTTCAGCTGTGTGTGCCACTGAGGTTTTTAAAATAGCCACAAGGTAATGGATTTCATTTTTTAATATGTATATAAATTGATGTTTTGATTTGGCTCAATTATATAAAGAACCATTTTTCTTTACAGTGCATATATTCCTCTTAATAATTACTTGGTATTCAATGATGTAGATGGACTGTACACATACACATTTGAAGCAGAGAGAAAGGTTAGTAGTATTACACTAATGAAAACTTTTTGATCATGCATACTTAGATTTTTACATATTCATTACAGGTTAGAAATATAAATGAAATTGCCCACAGCCTAAGTATTTTCTAACTTCTAGAACCTACTCACTGTGTATCTTTTACACTATAACCTGAAATAAATACTATGTAGCATAATAATTTAGGAGATTTTAAAGCATAAAAATTTGTTCATAGGAAATATGCATGATTATAAAACAATTTGATTCTCATTTCATCATTATAGACTATTATTGGTTCATATGCCACTATGATTTGTTGTGTTTTATATATGTAGGAAAACTGCCCAGCTTGTAGCCAGCTTCCTCAGAATATTCAGTTTTCTCCATCCGCTAAACTGCAGGAGGTTTTGGATTATTTAACTAATAGTGCTTCTCTGTAAGTGTTGTGGACTTTTGTTCTGTTGTAGAAACATTTTTGTGGGGGTGCCTGGGTGGCTCAGTCGTTAAGCGTCTGCCTTCAGCTCAGGTCATGATCCCAGGGTCCTGGGATCGAGCCCCGCATTGGGCTCCCTGCTCAGCAGGAGGCCTGCTTCTCCCTCTCCCACTCCCCCTGCTTGTATTCCTGCTCTTGCTATCTCTCTCTGTCAAATAAATAAATAAAATCTTAAAAAAAAAAAAACTTTTGTGATTTTAAAACTTTAAAAAAACAAGAATTGTTTTTAAAAAGTGATCTTTTTTTGTTTGTTTCCTCTCTCATTATTATTTAGGCAGATGAAATCTCCAGCCATCACAGCCACATTAGAGGGAAAAAATAGAACACTTTACTTACAGGTAATCAGTGTTTGATTGTTTTTTGTTTTTTAGTTTGTTTTCCACAAAATTATATTACAAGTTTAATTTCATTTAATATGCTTTACATTAAAATAATTTTATTTTCTAGTCAGTAACCTCTATTGAAGAACGAACAAGGCCAAATCTCTCCAAGACTTTGAAAGGTATTTTAAATGAATATATTTACTAGTCAATTTCTTCTTTTTTTTCTCTTGGTAAAAGTAATAAATGCTTATTCTAGGTTTGTTTTAATGCCTTTAAATTGTAATTATATTTTTAGAAGCAATAATAGAATTGTTCTTTTAGCAGAATATTAAAAAATCTCTAAGAAATCCAATATAATATTACCTTGATTAAAGAGAACTAGATTTTGATGTTTATCTAGACATAAAACTTTATATGTATGTGTGTGTTGTTGTGCTTTTTGTTGAGACTTTTTTGCTTGGGTTAATTATACTTTTTCTGTTTTAGAATTGGGACTCGTTGATGGGCAAGAACTGGCAGTTGCTGATGTCACCACACCACAGACTGTACTATTCAAACTTCATTTTACTTCTTAAGGAAAATAAACCTGCACATAATAGAAAACTCATGGAAATATATTACATGGATGCTAAGAAATTTAATGTCATTTTTAGCATTAGTGTTGCTGGAATTTGACTTTTTTTATATAACGAACCACTCTTTTTTAAATTTATAACTTCCCCTTGAAGACAGAATTTTGGGGTTGGTATTTGTAAGCATTTTCATTAATAATATGGGAAATGATGCCTGGAGAGAGAGATAATGAGCAAATGTATTGCTTCTTTCAGAGGAGGAGGGACAAGCACTCTCTTGTGTCTGACTTTTGTTACTGTGGTCAAAGAATGCATTCCTCAGTTTTCATTTGAGCACCCACATATAGAAAAGATACCCCTTAAAGAAAAAAAGAAAATTAAGTTTTAAATAACATTGAATATTACACCCTGACATCTACAGCATATTGAACATAACCTATTTCTTGCTTGATTTAATATTCATTTAATTGTGGTTGTCCAAATGAATATTAATTATTGAAAAGGTTACCTTGTCCATAATAATTTGTAAATGGTGTTATAGCTGAATACCTGTGCATGGAAATGGGAACTATTTTCATGTTTACTTGTGCCATAGAGGCCAATATGCACAATATTAAAGCCAAGATATGGATGTTTAGAAGAATTTAATGTTAAGGCAGTTATCACTGATGCTTTCACACTATTTATTAATAAAATCATATATTGTCAACTTTTCTCACTGAAATTTTTTAAAGTATATTAAGGATAGTAATAAGTAGTTCCATAGTAATATAGGAATGATTTTTAAATGTGTAGCAGGATTACTAATACAAAATTTTTATGGTACCTGAATTAATACTTTTACCACAATAAATATCTCCTGATTTAATTTGCTTAAACATAATAATGTAATGAAGTGGAATCTTATTAAAGTCTCTTGAAATGCCTTTTTCCCACTAAAAAAATAAGTCTTAAAAAGAAAATTTTAGTGTAAGTTTTGAAAAATTAGTTTTAGTATCTCAGTGTGGGAACATGCATTATGTATTTCAGTTTTTTACTTAGATGGCAATTTTCTACTCAAAAGCCTTGTGATTACATGTCACTGGGTTAAATTTTTATTTATTATTCTTTCTAGCTCCAAACTGACAAATAATTTGTTTCATTATAAAGTCATAGGAGATACATAGATATGCTTTATTTAAAGTTACAGATTCAGTTTAAATTTTTTAATATGAAGCAACTAACATTTAGCACCTCCTTTATACAGGTGCTCTAATAATTCTCAAAGTAGCCTTGTGAGAAGGTGATAATATCTCCATCTGAGAGCTAAAAGGTTTTAGAAAGTTTAATCAGGGGCGCCGGGGTGGTTCAGTCGGTTGAGGGACCAAATTCTCGATTTCGGCTCAGTTCATGAACTCGGGGTCCTGGGATTGAGCCCCGTGTCTGGTTCCGTGCTCAGTGGGGAGTCAGCTTGAGGATTCTCTCTCTCTTCTCCTTCTGCCCCTCCCCCTGCTATCTCTCTCTAAAACAAATAAATCTTAAAAAAAAAAAAAAGTTTTTATCATTTACCCAAAACTGTACAATTAGAAATCTTGGAACAGGGATTCCAATCCCAATCTGCCCCAACCTCCTCCGCAGTCTACTTATTTAAGTTGTAAACAGCTTAATACTTCATGGGTAATCTACTACTTGTGTAGATTACTAAATATTAAGAGTATCAACATGCAAATTTTTACTGGTTAGATGAAATTATTGGAAGGTTATAACTTCTCAAGGGTAGAATTTAAATCTGATTTTGTTTTAAAGAAAAATTATTTTATGGCATAGTTGCTTACACTTAAAGTACTCAAATATAGGGGACAGGCAGGGAATGCAAATAATCACAGCAGGGAAGTATAATAAGGTTTAATAAGAGTAGTGGGGTTTGTGGCAAATTGGAGTGAAAATTATTTGTCCAAAGGGGCAACGACCTTAGCTAACTGTTACATGTTGGTATCCATATATTTCAAAATCATCTGGAAATCTGTATTTTTGTATGGAATCCGATTTTAAATGTTGACAGAATTTTGCGTTTAAGTTATGGAGTCCAAATCCCATAGCTACTGACCAGATTAGGAAGGCCAGCAATTTTTTTCAAATAGCGAAATGTTTGAAGAGTGAATGCAGAAAAAGTTGTATTTTAAATAATGTGCACAACACACATTAATAGAGTAATAGTTTTAGTGTTTCTCAGGTTTGTTTTGACGGGTCAAGAGTGGCCCTGCATTGTGAAGAGGTTGTGCCTTCCGTACCCACGTTCGAACCTTTAACAGCTTGCGGAAGACGCCTTTTTACCTACGTCATCAGGTGGACTGGATCAGGCCTTTTATACAATGTCCAGTATCCTTAGGCAAACCCAAACCCAGGGTTCCACCGTAAGGCCACGTTAACACAGGACTGATTAAATATTTGAGACAAATTGCTACTAGGCGAGAGCCAAACTTCCTCTGCAATTCTTGCTGGCTAGGCGCTAGCTTTTAGTACGTGAGCTATCTTCTAGGAAGGAACTCACGTGAAAACTAGCTTTCCTACCCAGACGACTCTACCTCTGCTAGTAGCCGCAGAGCTTCTCTGGTGGCCAGGAATTTGCGCGCTATGCCTGGAATCAGCATCCACAGCAATAGTTCCGCGTTCTTCGTAACTAATGGCACTCTTCGGGTCCCGGATGTGACGTCAACGTTCCTCCGGTTCTTCCGTCTATTGACGGAACTCTGGGCTCCCGGATTTGGTGGTTGTGTACGTGGAAGAAGCCAGCTCATGCGCACTCCGCGCCTTTGGTCTCAGCTGTGCGGGCAGGGCTGAGGGTAACATCCCGGGCTCGGGGGAGACTGTCGGGGTCATGGCCAGCCGCTGACAGGGCCCGCCGAGTGAGGAAGGGGGCGAGGCCGTTCCGGTGCACCCTTCCCCGGGCCTGAGGCCGGTCGGCCTGGCCCTCGGTCTTCCCACTTGGTGCTGTCGCCGCGGCCGCCGGCTCAGGAGGGGAGATGAGTTGGTTCAACGCCTCCCAGCTCTCCAGCTTCGCGAAGCAGGCCCTGTCCCAGGCCCAGAAGTCCATCGACAGGGTCCTGGATATCCAGGAAGAAGAGCCGAGCGCCTGGGCCGAGACCATTCCGTACGGAGAGCCGGGTAAGGGAGAGAGGAGCGGGGCTCCCGGGGGTCCCTGTGCTCGCGGAGGCAAACAGGTGAAGAGGTGTAGACAGGGATCCTTCTCCGCTGACAGAGTTCTGAGTAAGTTGTGTCTCCCCAGCCCGTCCACGTTTCTCTAAGTGGGTTTTCGCGGTTTTCCTAAGGGAAATCCCAGCCCCGGGGTCCTCCGGGCCCGTAGCCCCGGGTGCGGGTCTTGCCGGCCTCGGAAAACCGGGTCGCGATTTGTCGGGTTTGTGCCCCGCCCTCCCTAGTCGTAGCTCGGAGCGCGAGCATGCAGAAACTGGAATTGCTGCGCGCTCCGGCCACTTTTTGGGAGACAGCGTCTGAAGTCCGTTGACGGGAACAGGAGGAACAGTCCCTAACACTTAATGAGCACTCCGTGCTTGGGAGCGCGGAATGTGCTTTTTTGTGGCTTTCTCATCTTCCAGACAGCTCCTCCAGTTAGGTTCGTTATAGTCCGTGTGGCTGAGAAAGGCTGTAACTAACTTCCTCTAGGCTACACAGCAGGTGAGGGGCAGAATATGGTGGAGGTATCACCCGTGGAAGCCGGCCCAGGAGTTTTGGGTTTTATCACATTGTATTTCCAAAGAGCTGCGTCTCCCTTTGTCAGATTTCTTAAGCTGAATCTTTCAGGGATCTTCAGTTGCTTTGGCTTTAAGTCTAAGGAACAGTTCAGCATTTTTGGTGTGAGGGGTAAAAATTTGCATTGGGGTGGGGGTGGGGCCTCTGAACCTCTGTGAAAAAAGAGTAAGTGTTGACTAATTTTTTCCGATTTGTTTTTAATTTTACATCTTTGAAAAGTCAGGACCTAAGTTGGAGGTACCTCATTTTCAGATATTTTGGGCCTATGTCTGTATGTCATGATCTTACTACCTTATACAAGATGCTATATGACCTTGTTGGGAGTAGCTCAACTTCTTTTTTCACAGATACCCCACATTTTGAATCACTAAACTTTAGAAGAGACAGAATATAAACTTAAGATAAAAGGATACTCATTTTATGAAATCTGGGGCTTGAATCTTCTATGATGTAGGAAAGATGTTAGGGTTCAAAGCCCACAGCCAAGAAAGAATTCTTGGTGGTTTTATTCAAGCATGGGGACAGGACCCATGGAGCTGCACTGGGGTCATGAGGAGTGCCCATTTTATACGTTTTTTATACTTTCAAGTGGGGCTAGCTATTGTTAGGAAAAAGTCATTTATTACTGTTTAGTAAAAACTCAGTCATGAGACTCTTCGATGTATATCGGTGGATCATATCCTTGGAAGGATGATTGCCAACATGTATCTTGGGGATAGAGATAAGGGAGATTTCCAAAGGAATTTTTATATGTTAAAGTAGACTTACAGGATCCTGGGGGGTCGGGCTAAGATTTCCTTTTGTCCTTAGCAAAGTATTAACATTGAGGCAACTGAGTTCCTAAAGGAATGTCACTCTGCCTGTTTCAAGGACTTGTCAATGGGCTGCAAGTCGTAAGGAAATTTAATAATTTTTCTTTTGCCTTTGTTTCCCATATCAGTCTATATGATTCATTTTTCAAAATAGGTTATCCAGAATAGACTCAGATTTAGTGAAATGCTGTGAATATTTATTGATCACCTATGTTTTACATTGCCTTACTCAAAGGTGACCAGTGGATATCAGATGACCCCCCCGGAATTTATATAAAACATTCTTCAAGAGGCAAATTTAACTTCTGTCATTCTTTAAGATGACCTACTAACTTAAACTAATTAGCACACTTAAGCTTGCTTGCTCATTTGCATCTTCAGGTTTTCTCCTTTTTTTCATTGTTTTCATATACTGAACCAATGGGTATAAAACTGTGTCCCCAAATTGAAGTTTCCTACATACTTCTGAAGTCATATTATAGGATAGACTTTAATTTAGGACATAATAGTGTTTAGGAGCTTTTCGGTGTTCTCTCCCCACCGACCTCTAATTGTGCAGAATTTGTGATAATTCTGCTCAGCCACTTTTGAATTTAGAAAAAGAAGATTTTTTTAGAAGAAATGCTTTAAATATTTTAGTAAATATGTCATTTTTTGTTTATCATTGGGATTTTTAGTAGCATGTATTTCTGTGGCTGAATTATCTTTTTTTTACCCAGAAGATAGTTACTTTCTTCTTAGTGTTTTTAAAAAGGCCTAGTGTGAACTACCATCTATTTATAAAAAAAAAAAAACAATACTTCTTAAAAAAATGCACATCTTTGAAAGTCGTATGATTTTTTTTTAGGTTTTATTTTATTTATTATTTTTTTAAAATAGGCTCCACGCTGGGCATGGAGCCCAATGTGGGGCTGGAACTCAGGCCCGTGAGATCAAGAACTGAGCTGAGATCAAGAGTTGGAAGCTTAACCGACTGAGCCACCAAGGCACCCCTTTTAGATTTTATTTATAAGTAATCTCTACACCCAGTGTGGGGCTTGAATCCCCAACCCTGAGACTGAGGTACATGCTCCACTGACTGAGCCAGCCTGCTGCCCCTGAAATTCATAAGACCTTCTAAATTCCTCCTAAATTTGGAATTTAGGAAGGGAACAAAACTTTCTCATAGAGTGGGTTTGGAGAGTGACACTTGGAGAATGAGCTTGTCATTAAGTAGATAAAAAATGAATTTGTTTTCTGGAAGGTACTGTTCCCATCAGTTTACTTTGATCTTTGGAAAAGAACATTTGTCATCAGTATGTTGGGTTTAGTTTTTGAATGTTACCCTCTGTCCAACTCATAACCATGTTTTATTACTGATATTAGAAGAATAAAATTAATATGAAACTAACTGAATTGAAGGTAGAGTCAATTTGCTATGATTACTCATGCATGACCTGTAAGTGAGGGTACTGCCTGTTCTTGTGAGATGCATCACATGTGTCTTAGACTTAGCATGAGTTATATAACATATACTGGTCCTCTCTTAATTTGTTGTTTAATGGAATAACATACTTGCTTCTGGTAGGCCAGGCCCATTTTGGTCTCTGGTCTTTACTCCTAGTTCCTTTAGGGCAGATCCATACCAGTTTTCCTCTTTAAGGCCCAAAGTTCAACAATGAACTGATTAATTATACAGTAAGCAGGATCTTAACAGGTCCAAATTATAGGTTATATTCCATAAGTTTCCTTTTTTAAAACTTTATATTGACTTATATATAATGATTGTAATATTAACGTAAAATACATATAACTTATTCTCTTCTCTTTTAATAATATATATATTATTAATTATTATTATTATTATTTTTTTGGTCAAAGGAATAAGTACCCCTGTCAGTGGAGGATGGGATTCTTCAACCTGGGGGTTAAAGTCAAACCCTGAACCTCAGAGTCAGCCAGTAGCCTCTCCTAAAGCAATTACAAAGCCAGTTCGGAGGACTGTGGTAGATGAATCTGAAAATTTCTTCAGTGCCTTTCTCTCTCCAACGGATGTCCAGACCATTCAGAAGAGTCCAGTGGTATCAAAACCACCAGCTAAATCACAACGACCAGAAGAAGAAGTGAAAAGCGCTTTACAGGACTCCTTGCACACTGGACTGTCAAGAACACCTGAAACAACTGAGTCAAAAGTAAAAGACTCTACTCCATGTGTACCAGGGGAAACTCTCGCTGTAGATACTCTGTCACCTAAAACTGAGGGCAAGCATGAAGAAACTGTTAATAAAGAACCTGATACGAAGGTGTCAGCTGTACGTTTGAAAGTGTCTGAAAGTGTAATTAATGTGAAGACAACTAGAGAAAACATATCTAATATACCTACGGCAGACACAAAGGACATGGCTTTGGAACCTAAGGAACA
The DNA here is from genome assembly GCF_964656455.1 of Halichoerus grypus. Taxonomy (NCBI): domain Eukaryota; kingdom Metazoa; phylum Chordata; class Mammalia; order Carnivora; family Phocidae; genus Halichoerus; species Halichoerus grypus. The sequence goes on from NC_135712.1 coordinate 181,148,302, forward strand.
AAAACATGAAGACCGACAGAGTAATACACCTTCTCCTCCTGTTAGTACCTTCTCGTCCGGTACTTCCACCACCAGTGACATTGAAGTTTTAGATCATGAAAGTGTAATAAGTGAGAGCTCAGCAAGCTCGAGACAAGAGACTACAGACTCCAAATCAAGTCTTCACTTGATGCAGACGTCTTTCCAGCTTCTCTCAGCATCTGCTTGTCCTGAATATAGTCGTTTAGAGGATTTCCAAAAACTCACCGAGAGTTGCTGCTCTTCTGATGCTTTTGAAAGAATAGACTCATTTAGTGTACAGTCATTGGATAGCCGTAGTGTAAGTGAGATCAATTCAGATGATGAACTGTCAGGCAAGGGATATGCTTTAGTACCTATTATAGTTAATCCTTCAACTCCAAAAACTAAAATAAATGAATCTGTTGAAGGAAAGTCTGAAGAAGAAGTGAATGAAACATTAATTGTACCCACGGAGGAAACGGAACTGGAAGAAAGTGGACGAAGTGCAACACCTGTTAATTGTGAACAGCCTGATATTTTGGTTTCTGTTACACCAATAAATGAAGGACATGCTGCCTTAGACAAGGTGGCTGAGCAGTGCGAAGCTGCTGAAAGTAAGCCAGAAGCACATTCTGAGAAGGAAGATGTTTGCAAGGTAACTCTAGAAACCAGAAGGGGATTTGGGAATATGCTTTCCAGAGATTAAATCCTTGTTTATTTTCTTTTCATTGTTTATTTTTAACATTCAGTATTGTTTAATGATTAGTACTGATTAAAAAAGACAGGCATTTTGACATTTAAGTGTGGCATTAAGGATTTTAGAATTGATTTATTGATGCTAAATTATTTGAAATTTCTCTGAGACAACTATGATAACATAAATGGATATTTCAGTATAACTAAACATAAAAAAGTTTCCATTTTGCGCCATTACTGTTGAGTCCTTTCACCTTACAATTCTTGTATGCTGTGCTCATTAATTTGTCATTTTGCAAAGGATTGTCTTAAGGTAACATATATCTTCAAATCCTTTGTAGGTAAAGGTGCTGAAATGAATTTAAATACATGGTTTTTCTTACATCAAAAAATTTTCGCCTGTTCACATTATTTGTAGTAGATCTTAAATGAAAAATGTAGTCTTTAATTATTGATGTGTTTCTGTTGTTGTTAATTACTTGTTTGTTTTCTCTTTTATGTTATTTTGATGTTTCCCTGATAGCTATCTTACATGAATAAGAATGGGAAATGTCAAAGGAACAATGGTATTGCTTAGGAATGACAAATTGCTTCTACCTAATACATATAAAAGGAAAGTGGTGTAAATTCTTTAACATTAAGTCACAGTTTTGGTTTTTCCTATGATTTTTAGATATAGAAATTGAGTTGGATTTGGCATCTTTAATAGACTCCTCTGAGATATAGGATGTCTTGAAGAAATGTCCTGTAAGTGCCATGTATTGAATTATTTAATGTAAAAAAAAGTGCCAGATTCTGTTACCTAGGTTTAATATTATTCACAAACGAAATGCCATGCGCTAGCTCTAATAGCAGTTTGAATTCCTGAAACCAACACTATTTAGTATCAGTAAGATATTTTTGAGCTACTTTCAGAAGGTAAGTGATTTCTAAATTAACCTAGACCTCAATCAGGTAAGACTGTTTTTTTTTTAGTGCGTAAAAGCATCATTCCTCCTCTCATAGACAAGTTTATCATTACTTCAGCAAGACCTAAGGAGTAAGATATTCTAACCATTCCTTTTTGTTTAGCTTTATACTGATATCTTCTGGAGATTTTAAAGTTACATGCCTATAGATTTTCTAAAATTGCTTTTATTTTTTAAATGCAAAGTATCATACTAAAAAAGTTACACATTACATATTTGAATTAAAGAATAAAATCGAATAACAGACACTTGTGTATCTGCTACCCAGCTAAGATACAGAATACTACTAGAGGCTTTAAAGCCCTTCTTTGATCTTTATTTTCTCTAGCTCCCTTCCTCTTTCGGTGGATGTGCACACCTTTCCTAGATTTTTGCTGTAACAAACTTGTAAATATTCTTGTATATGTATGCAAGAGTTTTCTCCTCTAAAGTATATCTAAAAGAATTTTCTACATTAAAGGGTGTGTAGATCTTCAACTAGATGTTGTCTAATTGTTTTCCAAAGTGGTTTACTAATTTATACTCCTACCGGCTATGTGGTTGTACTAATTTATACTCTCCTACCAGCTATGTATGAGTTTTTGTTGTTCTGAATCTACTGTGTTCTCGGTATTGTTTTAAATTCCTTTCATGACATAATGCTGTTTTATTTATTAGAGTGATTAGTTTACCTTTACAACTCATCAACTGCATGTAGAAATGGTTTTTTAAGGTTAAATGCATGACTTTTGTGTATTCTCCTTATTCAGAGACTTGAATTTCTGAATGAGAAACTGGATAAAAGGGAGGCTCAGTTATTATCTCTTAGTAAAGAAAAAGCACTTCTAGAAGAAGCCTATGATAATCTGAAAGAGTAAGTATTTTACAAATGTGAATAATTTTGTATGTTTTGTAGAGGCCCAAATACTTGGTTATTATTTAAGAATGTTTTTTAAACTAAAATGTTTGAAATTTAACTTGTGTATAATTATTGAAAATGGAATAGTGGGACATCTGGGTGGCTCAGTCAGTTAAGTGTCTGCCTTGGCTCAGATCATGATTCCAGGGTCCTGGGATCAAGTCCCACATCAGGCTTCTTGCTTACCCAGGAGGCTGTTTCTCCCCCTGCCTGCCGCTATTCTTGCTTGTTCTCTCTCCTTCTCTCTGACAAGTAAATAAATAAAATCTTAAAAAAAGAAAGGAAGAAAACAAGAAAGAAAGAAAGACGGAATAGTTTTTCAATTCTCACTGTAGAGATTTCTTTTCTCCTCAAATTATCTTTACCATAGTACCTTCGGTATTGAAGAGAGGTATTTTGCAAAAAAAAACCCAAAAAACCATTTTCCCTTTTAGTATAAGAGATTTAAAACGTGTATTTAAAGAAAACTATGATATTAAAAAAGACACTGAATATTTGTTTGCTTTAAGGAGGTGATTAGTAAAATATAACAGATTGAAAAATGAAAAATTTTGTTTACCATTATCTTACTTTTACACATCAAATATTGGTGACATTTTCATTTTCTTTCTTTTTTTTTTTTTAAGATTTTATTTATTTATTTGATAGAGAGAGAGACAGCGAGAGAGGGAACACAAGCAGGGGGAGTGGGAGAGGGAGAAGCAGGCTTCCCGCAGAGCAGGGAGCCCGATGCGGGGCTCGATCCCAGGACCCTGGGATCATGACCTGAGCCGAAGGCAGACGCTTAACGACTGAGCCACCCGGGCGCCCTGACATTTTCATTTTCTAACGGGTTTTCGTTTAGGTGCTTTAAAATAAATTAAGCAGGTAATTTTTCTTTTAAAAGTTAACAGGCCTAAAACTAAACTGTTTTAGTAAGGTATATGTTGAAGACAATGTTATTTTCCTTTTGCAAACTGCACTCATCTTGTTACCTTAGGAATATGTAAACAAGTATCTCTGTCTCTTGTTTTTTAATTTAGTGAAATGTTTAGAGTGAAAGAAGAAAGCAGCAGCATTTCTTCTTTGAAAGATGAATTTACTCAAAGAATTGCAGAAGCAGAAAAGAAAGTTCAGCTAGCCTGCAAAGAGAGAGATGCTGCTAAAAAGGTAATGAAAGTTAAAAATAATATTAATTAAATTCTATACAGACATGGGTTTTTGAGGGATGCATTCATAATATTTTGGTATGGAAAAAAAGAAGTAAGATTAAAGGATACCATATAGTATATTAACACTTAAATTGTAGATTTTTTAGTATCTTTAGACTTCACAGATTTTTGATACTAGAAGAATCTAAGCCAGTATTTGTATAATTTATCTATAAGTCCTTGCAAGATACATAGCTAGGATCATTAGAATAATTTTCATAAATGATAATTTCATTAAAATAAGTAACAATTAAATCTAAAAGGCACTGTGTAAATTAAAAAAATATATCCTTACTCTCATTTGTTACTGTCTAACCATTTCAAACATATATGTTCTTCTTCAAGTCAAAGTAATTTTAAAATAAAAAAATTGTAAGGGTTAGTGACTCTTGTGAGACATAATATTGATTTATTCTAATACAGGATTTCTCCTCAGCACTATTCACATTTTGGGCTGGATAATTTTATGTTGTATGAGACTTTTCTGTGCATTGTAGGGTGTTTACCAGCATCCAGGCCTGTACCTACAAGACACCAGTGTCACCCTCACCTCCTCCTCTCCCAGTGCACATCCATCACCCCCTTCCATGAGTTAAGATAATTGAAAATGTTGGCAGACTTTGCCAGATGTCCTCTTGAGAGCATAGTCACTCTTGGTTGGGAACCATTGTTCTAATTCTTAAAATTTGTAGCAGTTGGCTATTTCAGAAGTTGGTAACCAGCTAAGGTTAGTAATTATTTCTTCTATCCCAACTATTAGTAATAACTTTTCTCATCATTTGCCCTTCTCAGTTAAGTTGCTTTCCTTCTTCTTGACCAGTGTTAATATTTATATTTTTTTCTTTGTATACTCTTACAGAAGAGAAATAAGTCATAGACTTCCTTCTGCTTAGGTTGCTTTAATTAGCTAGCTCATTTCAGATACTGACAATAACCTGAGACTACGTAACCAACTTATCTCTTCTTGTCCCTATAGTATTCCATCTAGACCAGTCTAATTGAGAAATTAGATTTTAAGTAATGCTTGTTTCCTGTAATGTACTTTGAATTGTAGATCTAAAATAGACCCAAACCATTGACTATAGGTGGGAAAAGCTTGGGCCCTAAGTTTTAACAGATTTTTTGTGTACTGATATATATGAACCCCCTACTTAGGATCTGTAGGAAATTCAAGGTGAATTGAATTACCTTAAGTAAAGAGTTTGCTTATCTAATGATGGAAAACAGATAATGTCAACACCTATGTAGTACTAGGCAGAATAAAATAAGTTACAGATAAAGATGAATAAGCGTTTGGAATGGTATCACAGAGGATGAATTCTGACCAGGGGAATTGAGGAAAGTTTCATGGAAGGCAGGATAGTCTTATTGGGCCTTGATGGATGAATCAAATTTTGACAGCTGGAAAATGCATAGCTGTGTTGTGGATGGTACAGAACATGGGCTTTGTGGACTCATAAACCTGGTTTCAAGTTAAACTCTACCACTTAATAGCTCTCTGACCTTCAAACTTTATTCAGTCTTGCTGTGTCTTAGTTTTCTTATTTGTGTAGTTGAATAAAGGACCTCCCTCATAGGATTGTTGTGAGGATAAAATGATAATAGATACAAAGCATGGTTTAATACCTAATGGTAGTTGTTTTTAGCTGTTGTTTGGTTTCAGGTTGTTGCTTAAAACCTAATTTTAAATCATAGAACACTTTTCACATCTCCATTTGTGGTTTTAAGAGATAAACTGTCTTGACATGTTTGGGCTGAATCTCTGCTTTATTAAAGTAAATTGAACCTTATATAATTATGTTTTCCCTCATTTTACAATGCACTAGTAAGTGCAAGTTTTAGATGAGGAAAAGAAATACAGTGAAAAATGGAGACATACGTTGTTCTAAATATAATGTTTAACCTGAAAATATGTGTATAGAGATACTCCAGAAAGGTATTGAAAGTTAACTTATTCTCATTTGCATTTCCATATTAAAACCTGTTTATATCTGAATTCAGGTTTTCTATGTTGTTTCAAAGCTGTTTACATAGTTAACTGAGGTAATAAACTCAATTTAACAGAATAAAACTTACAGAACTTTATCGAGAATTTCATTATTGATGACTTCTTTGAATATGGAAAAAATCGAAAAATATGCCCAGAGTGAAAGTAATTCTTTATGGTATTCACATTCCTTTTTTTTTTTTAATTAGGAAATTAAAAGTATAAAGGAAGAACTTGCTACTAGATTAAATAGTAGTGAGACTTCAGACCTTTTGAAAGAGAAAGAAGAGCAGATCCGAGGGTTAATGGAAGAAGGTGCGTAAAGTATTTAGTTAACTATGAAAAATACCATAACAGGAGAAATGCTTGCCACATGATTAGCTGCTACTTCCCAATAAAAAATAATTGGAAGCAAGAAAGATTTGTGCTTAAACCTCAGAAATGATAGGTGACAATTTATGGAAGAATGGGGAGCAATATGTATAGAGGCAGAGATGCATGTATGTAGCCTTTTGTTTCTAGGGAGGTAAAAAAAAAAAAAAAAACTTGCTGAAAAATAAATGTTTGTGCTTTCATAAAAAAGCTTTTTAACAGGTTTTAGAGCCTGTCATGTAACCCAAGATATTTGAAGGTTATAATCCTGGAATTTATATAGTATCTGAATCTCTAGCTTGGGTACTATGTGGTATCATCATATTGTTTGGTCGACTGATAGTGAACTTTTCATTATATTCTTGTTTTAATTTTTCAGTTATTTAGCCCTCTATGAAAAAGACTTAAAATTAGCAAGGTTATAGAAATTAAATATCCTTCATGAGATAAATTATAAATAGACACTGGATTAATTTCTTTATGTATTATCATAGGAGAGAAGGTAGTTTTGGAAAAGGTGATTAAATGAATTTTTCTTTTCCTCTTAATTAAGGTTTTTCTAGTTCTAAGAATAACACTACTTGCAGAAATTTTTTAAGTTTTAGGAGGTGGAGGAAGAAAAAAAGAGATCATAATCCGGTTTTATAAGGAACTATCAATTTCTTTTAGTTCTTTTTTAATGTTTTTAATACATTGTTAAGCATAATTAAGGTCATGTATTTAATCTGTAATCTTTTACATTTTCGTAATTCTTTTACATTTCCCTATGCTATTAAATGCTTTGCTAGCATTATTAATGGCTGTATTAAAGTCCATTATATGGCTATATATACCGTAATTTATTTTACTGTTTTACTAATGTTGTACACTTATTTCTAAAATGTTAATATTACAAATAGTGGTGGGATGAGCATTTCAGATCATTGAACTAAAGAGAATTTCCAGAGTAAGTGTTTGAAAGAATTGGAAATAATCACTGTATTCGAAAAAGTTAGTTTTACCCAATCTTTCTTTTTCATTTATTCAGCTAATATTTAACAGTTAAGTGTGTCAGATATTATGTTTGATACAGTAATACATACGACACACTCCCTGTCTTTTAGGAACTTACAGTTTAATGAGAGGGAAATATAAGTACACAGATAATTATAAAGCAGTCTAAGCACTGCAATAGAAGAATGAAGGGAGAATTGATAAAACACATAATCATTATCTCAAGACATGTTGAGGTCATGAACTGCCTGTGTTACAACACTAGAAACTGAGGAGAAGACTGTGTGCATGGTTTCATAATTAAAAAAAAATATTTAAAATATTTATATCAAGTGTCACTATTTTGGTATTTATTAATTTAGGTAGGAGGTGGGTTGATGTTCTCTTTTGCTTAATGAACTTCTTTATACTGAAAATAGAATGATTTCATATGGGATTATTTACTTACTGCTCTGTATCCCCCAGAAGTATTTTTTTTAAAGATTTTATTGATTTATTAGAGGGCGCACAAGTGGGGGCGGGGAGAAGAAGGAGAGAGACACAGACTCCCCTGCTGAGTGGGAAGCCCCATGTGGGGCGTGATGCGGGGCTCCATTCCAGGACCCTGAGATCATGACCAGAGCCAAAGGCAGATGGTTAACTGACTGAGCCACCCACGTGCCTCTCCCCCAGAAATATTTTTAAATTCACAGCTGAAAATCTGAAAGACTAACAGCTGAAACTACAATGAATAGCTGATTACTTTATTACCTTGCTTCATCAATTATTAACATCTAGGCACACCTGCTTCATATCTTTTTGCACACACATGCACTTCCCTTTTGCCAAACCATTTGAATGTAGGTGACAGAAATAACATTCCACTCCTAAATTCTTTTTTTCCAGCTTTATTGAGGTATAATTGAGTAGTAAAAATTGTATATATTTTTTGATACACATATACATTGTGAAATGATTACCACAGTCAAGCTAATTAATATATCAATCACCTCATGTAGTTAACATCTTTTTATGTGATGAGAACACCTAAGATCAATTCTCTTAGCAAATTTCAAGTGTATAATAATAGTATTATTAACTGTAGTCACCATTCTGTACATTAGATCTGCAGAACTTATTCACCTGCATAACTGAAACTTAGTACCCTTTGACCAGTATCTCCACATTTCCCCCATCCCTGGTAACGAGCATTCTACTCTCTGCTTTTGTGAGTTAAACTTTTTTCTATTCCACATAAAGTAAGATCATGCAGTATCTGGGTCTGGCTTATTTCAGCCTCCAGTTTCATCCACATTATCACAAATGGCAGGGTTTTCTTCTTTTTCAAGGCTAAATAATATTACTTTATATACACACATGCCGCTTTTTTATTTTTTAGAATATTTAATGAATTGGGAAAATACTTATAATTTTAGATACCAAAACAAGTTACACATTTGTATATACTTTTATTCAAGTATAATTATATACAATGTTATATTAGTTTCAGGTGTACAACATAGTGATTCAACAATTCTGTACATTACTCAGTGCTCACCATAAATACAATCACCATCTGTCACTATGTAACATTACTACGATATTATTGACTATATTCACTATACTGTAATTTTTATTTCTCTGACTTATTTTATAACTAAAAGTTTGTACCTCTTAATCCCTTTCACCTATTTCAGTCCTCCACCCCGACTTCCCCTTTGGCAACCACCATGTTTTTTTCTCTTTTTGAGTTTTTCCTGTTTGTTTGTTTAGGTTTTTTTTGTTTTGTTTTAGATTCTGCATATAAGTGAAATCATATGGTATGATCCTTTTAATGTATTGTTAAATTCAGTTTGCTAATATTTTGTTGAGGATTTTTACATCTATGTTCATCAGGGATATTGGCTTATATTTTAGTTTTGTGTTGTGTGGCTTTGGTTTTGGTATCAGGATAATGCTGGCCTCATAGAATAAATTTGAAGAATAGATATTAATTCTTCTTTAAATGGTACAACTTACCTGTGAAGACCTCCTGGTCTTTTGAGAGGAGTCTTTTGATTACCAATTCAATTTTGTTACTAGCAATTGGCCTGTTCAAATTTGCTTGTTCTTTCTGATTCAATTTTGGGAGATTTTATATTTCTAGGAATTTTTTTTTTCTAGATTGTCCAGTTTGTTGGCATATGTAATCTTCACAGTATTCTCTTATAATTCTTTGTATTTCTGTGCACAACACATTGTCTTTCTTTATCCATTGATGGACACTTAGGTTGTTTCCATAACTTGGTATTGTGAATAATGCTGCAGAGTGCACATATCTCTGAGATACTGATTTTATTTCCTTTGGATATATATCTAGAAGTGGGATTGTTGCATCATATAGTAGTTCTATTTTTAATTTTTTGAGTAATTTCCAAGTTGTTTTCCAAAGTGTCTGTACCAATTTATATTCTTGCCAATAGTATACCAAGGTTCCTTTTTCTCCACATCCTTGCCAAGTCTTATGATTTGTCTTGTTGATAATAGGTATCCTAATAGGTGTGAGGTGTAGTTTTAATTTGCATTTCCCTAATGATTAGTGATGTTGAGCACCTTTTCATATACCTGGTGGCCATTCACATGTCTTCTTTTGAGAAAAGTCTGTTCATGTTTTTTGCCCATTTCTTAATTGGCTTATTTGTTTTTTGCTGTTGAGTTGTATGGGTTCTTTGTATATTTTGGATATTAATCCCCTATCAGAAGTATGGCTTGCAAATATTTTTCTCCATTCTGCAGACTTATCTCTTCAGTCTGTTGATTGTTTGCTTTGCTGTGCAGTATTTTTTTAGTTTGATGCAATCCCAGTTGTCTATTTTTGCTTTTGTAGCTTATGCTTTTGGGATCATACCCAAAAAAATCATTGCCATGACCAGTGTCAGAAGGTTTTTTCCCTGTGTTTTCTCCTAGTAATTTTACAGTTTCAGGTATGTTAAGTCTTAAGTCTATTTTGAGTTGACTTTTGTATTTGGTGTGTGATAGGGTCCAGTTTCATTCTGCATATGATTATCCAGTTTTCCCATCACTATTTATTGATGAGACTGTTCTTTCCCCATTATGTGTTCTTGGCATCTTTGTTGAAGATTAGTTGGCTGTAAATTTATTTCTAAATTTTGTGTGGATTTTCTAAGCTCTCTATTTTGTTCCACTGGTCTGTATGTTTTTATGCCGGTACCATACTGTTTGGATTACTACAGCTTTATAACATGTTTTAAAATTAGAAAATGTGATACTTCCAGTTTTGTTCTTGCTAAGGATTGCTTTGGCTGTTTGAGGTCTTCTGTGGTTCCACATGAATTTTAGGATTTCTTAAAATTTTTGTGAAATATGTCATTGGAATTTTGATAGATATTGCAGTAAATCCGTAGTCCACTCCTAAATTCCTAAGTCTCCATCTCCCAATAGCAAGTACACTTTGCTTCACAAGCACAACATCATAATCATACCTAAGAAAATCAGTATTAATTCAGAAGTGTACTCCAGCATATATTTCATTATTTATCTCCATGGTCTCTAAAAATGACTTTTATACCTGGTCATTTGTCCTGCCCCAATATCTAGTCAAAGTTTGTATATTGCATTTGACCATTATGTCCTTTTAGTCTTCTACCGATCTAGGATAGCTCTCTCTTAATGACACTGAAGACTTTGTAGAGTCCAGGCCAATTGTCCTACATATTCCCCATGTTCAGGAGTTTATCCGTTTCTTCATGATTAGATTCAGATAAAATTTCTAGTAAGAAATATCATTGCTGGGGCGCCTGGGTGGCTCAGTCCTTAAGCGTCTGCCTTCGGCTCAGGTCATGGTCCCAGGGTCCTGGGATCGAGTCCCGCATCAGGCTCCCTGCTCAGCCAGGAGCCTGCTTCTCCCTCTCCCGCTCCCCCCGCTTGTGTTCCCTCTCTCGCTGTGTCTCTCTCTGTCAAATAAATAAAATCTTAAAAAAAAAGAAATATCATTGCTGATACTGTGTACCCACCTCTCCCTTATATCAGTAGATGCATAATATACCACAATTGGTGATGTCAAAACAATGTTTGGTTAAGGTGGTGACAGCCAGATTTCTCCATTGTAAAAGCACATTTTTCTCTTCATAAGCCATAAGTAATATGTGGGAATGATTTTTTAAGGTGTAAATATCCTATTATCTACTATCCTTCCACCTAGTAATTTTAGCATCATTGATGGTTTTTGTCCAAATCAGTTTAACATTCGTGGTTACAGTTTTGTGATTTTAAAAATATTCTATCATTTTATGTCACTGGTTAGATAAAACATTCAATCCAGATTCTTAAGGAATCATTGTTTGAATTTATTTATTTATTTATTTATTTATTTATTTATTTATTTATTTTTGCCATTGCCAGGAGAAAAACTTTCAAAACAGCAGCTGCATAATTCTAACATTATTAAGAAATTAAGAGCTAAAGACAAAGAAAATGAAAATATTATTGCAAAGCTGAACAAAAAAGTTAAAGACCTAGAAGAAGATTTGCAACATTTAAAACAGGTGAATGTTAACCATTCTCTAGATATATATATATTGTTATTACTTCCTATATGAACAATTGGCTGTGGTTTATAAGACATTTAGAATAATTTATCAGGGTATATCATGTGGGAAGAATTTATCAAGCAATTTAATAAATGAGTGTTAAGATTTTTCTTCATTATTGTAACATTTAAGATTCCTGGAATACAATTATTTACCATGGTGTTATTTATTGAAAAATAGTTTTGTCTGTTTTTATAATATAGGTCCTTGATGGCAAAGAAGAAGTTGAAAAACAGCATAGAGAAAGCATTAAAAAACTAAACTCTGTGGTGGAACGCCAAGAGAAGGATCTTGGCCGACTTCAGGTAGACATGGATGAACTTGAAGAAAAGAACCGAAGTATTCAGGCTGCTCTGGATAGTGCATACAAGTAAGAAAATGAACAAATATGCAACCCATTTAAAATTATCAGAACGGGATATTGAAAAAATACTTTTTCTGTTATCTAATCACTAACGATATTTATAAACTTAGCTATATATGAACTTGTAACTGGTCAAAGCAAGTTCACAAGAGTTGTTACCGTAGTCAATGTTTATTATGTGGTGAACTCTCCCTCATTGTGTAACTCTTATGGAAATCTACATGCAAACTTTACTAACTTGGCCATGTAATTAACTATTTTAAATAGAAATTATCAATCTAATTTTTTAAGAGAACTTACTGATCTCCACAAAGCCAATGCTGCAAAGGATAGTGAAGCACAGGAAGCTGCTCTAAGTCGTGAAATGAAAGCTAAAGAAGAGCTTTCTGCAGCACTAGAGAAGGCCCAAGAAGAAGCCCGTCAGCAGCAAGAAACATTAGCAATTCAAGTAAGCAATAGATAATGAGTTACATTAGTCTTTAAAAACTTTATGCTTTTGCAAATTGAAGATTACATTAGTTATTTGAATCAAACTTTATATATTGGTACATGTGTTAAATTTCCTTTCTAATCTTATTGGACACTTTTCCAAGAGTACTTGATTGTGCCAATCTTAATCGTGTGTTTTTTGAACTTTGTTAAAGTGATGCTTACATTGTACTGTATTGCTTATTTTTTGTGACTTTCAGACTTATTTAATAATACTATGAAAGGCAAAGACCGTGTTATTGCACATATGCAGATAAATACTAAACATTGCTTATAATTTTAGGAGAATCCATATAAGTCCTGAGCTTATTCATAACATCTGTGGGAGTCCATGTAGTTCAGATAGAGGAGGAAAACTGAAATTTGCCAGGCTTTTTCTTATAAAATCATCAGTTGATTGATATTTGGGGTTATTTTCACTTTTTGATTATTATGATTAATGCTGCTATACACATTCATTTACAAGTTTTTGTGTGAATGTTTAAGTTCTTCTAGATATGTATGTACTCTCAGGTCAGTACGGTAACCCTATATGTAATTTTTTGAGGACCTGCCAAACTTTCCCATAGCAATTGCACCATTTTACATTCCCTTCAGCAATATATGATGGTCTGCGTCTTGCCAGTATTTTTTTGTTATTGTCTTTTTTTTTTTTCATTATAGCCCTTTTAGTGGGTGTGAAGTGGTATCTGATTGTGGTGTCCTTGTTTACATTTCCTTAATGACTAATGATGTTGAGCATCTTTTTATGTGCTTACTGGCCATATGTATTTTTTTTTTAAGATTTATTTATTTGAGGCGGTGTGTTGGGAGAGGGGGAGAATCTCCAGCAGACTCCCCACTGAGCAAAGAGCCCAGTGTGGGGCTCGAGCCCAATGTGGGGCTTGACCCCATGACTCTGAGATCATGACCTGAGCAGAAATCAAGAGTTGGACACTTAACTGACTGAGCCACCCAGGCGCCCCTGGCCGTATATATCTTATTGCAGTTTCCTTGGAGAAATTTATTCGAATACTCAAATCCTTTGTCCATTTTTAAATTGGGCTTTTTAAAAACTGTTCAGTTGTGAGAGTTCTTTATGTATTCTGCACATTAGGTCCTCATCAGATGGAGGATTTGCAAATATTTTTTCCCATTTTTTAGGTTGTCTTTCATTTTCTTTTTTTTTTTTTTTTTTAAGATTTTATTCATTTATTTGACAGAGAGATAGCAAGAGAGAGAGAACACAAGCAGGGGGAGTGGGAGAGGGAGAAGCAGGCTTCCCGCAGAGCAGGGAGCCCGATGCGGGGCTCGATCCCAGGACCCTGGGATCATGACCTGAGCCGAAGGCAGACGCTTAACGACTGAGCCACCCAGGTGCCCCTTGTCTTTCATTTTCTTGACAATGGCCTTTGATGTACAAGTTTTTTAATTCTGATGAAGTCCAACTTATTTATTTTTTCTTTTGCTGCCTATGCTTTGGGTGTCATGTTTAAGACCCCATTGCTTAATCCAAGGTCTTGCAGGTTTTCACCTGTTTTCCTTCTAAGAATTTTATAGTCTTAACTCTCACATTTAGGTTTTTTGCACATGGATATCCAGCTGTCCCAGTACCATTTGTTGAAAAGACTATTCTTTCCTCATTTACCCCAGTGCAGATTTGATTTAATTTTACACAAATATGTAAAACATTGACATGGTTCCAAAGTGAGAGCTATATAACAATATATTAAGACAACATTTGCTTCCAACTTAGCTCATCCCCATCCCCTTTCTTTGCCTGTAAGTAACCATTTTATTAGTGTTTGGTTTATTTTTTCAGTGTTTCTATTTGTAAATGCAAGAAAATATATAAATCTATACACTTACTTATATACCTCCGCACATATATATACAGATACATTTATACCCATTTTTTTTTTTAAAGATTTTATTTATTTATTTGACAGAGAGAGAGATAGCAAGAGAGGGAACACAAGCAGGGGGAGTAGGAGAGGGAGAAGCAGGCTTCCCGCCAAGCAGGGAGCCCGATGCGGGGCTCAATCCCAGGATCCTGGGATCATGACCTGAGCCGAAGGCAGACGCTTAATGACTGAGCCACCCAGGCACCCCATTTATACCCATTTTTATTTGTATCTCCTTCATCATTCTTACTTAAATATAATTTAGTATTTATACCATCTTACAGTTCACCTTCTTTAAATATTCTGGTGATCATTCATTCCATAATAGAACTTAGAGCTTTTTACAGAATTTCTTTTTACAGTTTGTAATACTTCACTGTTACTATTTATACCATTGTTATATTGTTATTATACCATTGTTAATTCAGTCATTTCTTACTGATGGATATTTGGGTTGTTTCCAGTATTTTGTTATTATAAAACACACCATGTCCATGTACCCCTTGTGTTTCTGACCACTGGGTTGGATAAAATCTTAATATTTTAAATTTAAAAGTACGCTAGAATAATAATAAAAATTGGGGGAGTGGGAGACAGAGAGCATATGGGGCTACCGTTTATAAATCATCACCTTTTAGGGGCACCTGGGTGGCTCAGTGGGTTAAGCGTCCAACTCTTGGCTTCGCCTTAGGTCATGATCTCGTGGTTGTGGGATCAAGCCCCACATAGGGCTTTGCGCTCTGTGCCAAGTCTCTTTGGGATTTTCTCTCCCTCTCCTTCTGCCCCTCCCCACTTGTGCCCGCTGTCTCTTTTTCTCTCTCTCTCAAATAAATAAAATCTTTAAAAGAGAAAAATCATCACCTTTTATAAATAATGTCAATTTTGGGTATTAACTTCTTGTCCTCATCTCTGTGTATGTATTTTTAAATAATTGGTATCATATATGTTATAGTTTTCTCATTTAAGATTAAATTATAAATTTTTACATATTCTTTACATCCATCATAATTATTTTTAAAGATTTATTTATTTATTTTATGAGAGAGGGAGAGCATGCACACACAAGTGAGGGAGGGGCGGAGGGAGAGGGACAGAAGCAGACGCCCTGCTGAGTGCAGAGCCCAACACGGGGCTGATCTCCCAACCCTGAGATCACAACCCAGAGCTGAAATCAAGAGTCAGACGTTCAACTGACTGAGCCACCCAGGTGCCCCACATTCATCATAATTTTTAATGAGCATATTCGTGTTGTATAAAGATTTGCAAAAATAGATTACTATTGATGGATATTTAGAATATTTGTTTTGTCTTTTTTTGCTAACAGTATTGGGAGTATCTTTGTATGTTTAGATCTGCTTCTACTGAGTAAATTCTCAATACTAGGATGACCAGGTGAAAGAGGGTGAAAAGTTTTATGATTATTTAAACATGTTGCCATAATGTTTTACAAAAAGACTATAGCATTTACATTTGCAGCTGTGTGTGAGTATAGCAGCTAGCTTTTATACCTATCACATTCTGCCTTACGTTGCAAACATTTATAGATGCAGTGGCTGTGCCTGTTTATATGCCCTTTTTTTGGGGGGGCCCTAACAATGCTCTTCTAAGTATATATTTATCAAGTATACATACAGTTTAGAATTGCTTGATGAATGGGATATGTTATAATCATATGTAAAAGCTCATTGGATAGTGTAACTAATATACACAAACAGTAAGTCAGCATAATACAGTATGTAGTTAGGAAGTTGTAAGTAATGTTTTGATGTTGTTTGTGATAGTGTATTGGTTCCCCTCATACAGGTTGGAGACCTTAGGCTGGCACTGCAACGTGCAGAACAAGCAGCTGCCAGAAAAGAGGATTATTTACGCCATGAGATCGGTGAACTCCAACAGGTACTGTCACAGTTTTCCTAAACACAAATCAAAGATGTGTTTTCCTAGAAATAAAAAAGTCATTTAGTGGAGATAATGTTCATGGAATTGAGAGGATTACTACCATACTTTATCATTTGCTATATTTTTGCGGCTTATATGAATAAAACCAGAGTGGACACCTTAAAAATGAACATAAGAAGCCTTAATTTTGTTTAATAGAAAATAATTTTATCATGATAGATTTATTTTGTGTCAGTATTGTTTTTTTCATTCGTTACAGCTAGTTTATTAGTATCAGTCTTTGATTACTGTGGGGCAGATAATCAGTGCCAGTTTTTATACCACTACTCAATTAATTTTCAGTCAGTGAACATGCATGGGAAAATGGAGAGAAAATGCAACTCAGATTGATCTTTCTGTTTTTGTAAATACTTAGAAATATTTGGATGATGAGGCAACTGCTGGGAGGTTTAAATTACAGTCTTTTTTACCTTAAGGTAATCAAAAGCTATCTTTATATTAGAAAAGCTTTGTAAAGAAGTAGTTATTTAGATACTGATGCATTCTAACTCTAACTTAAGGATTGAATAATTAGAAAATAATGTAATGAAAAACAAATAAT
Organism: Halichoerus grypus; assembly: GCF_964656455.1. NCBI lineage: Eukaryota > Metazoa > Chordata > Mammalia > Carnivora > Phocidae > Halichoerus > Halichoerus grypus. The sequence goes on from NC_135712.1 coordinate 181,165,210, forward strand.
TTTATCTTGGTGAAATAATATTTTCCAGAAATCTTTCATAAAGTTTGTTTGCTAGTATTTTTAGAGTTTTCATTGCCATTAATGGTAGTGACTTAAGAATTTCATGATTCAGAGACTCCAGGAAGCAGAGAATCGAAACCAAGAGTTGAGTCAGAGTGTTTCATCAACAACAAGACCATTGCTTCGACAGATAGAAAATTTGCAAGCAACTCTAGGGTCCCAGACATCATCGTGGGAGAAGTTAGAGAAGAATCTTTCTGATAGACTTGGTAACTGCTTTAGTTCTTAAGCTCAATGCAAAAGCCCTTTCCTCTTATTTATAGAATTAGAATAATGGTATGAAATTGAAATTCACTTGATTTGATAGTTATACTTTATGTCTAACTTGTAGAGTTTTACCTCTTCTCCTTTTTTACTTTTATTTTCTAATACCCTAATTGACTCAAACCATTTGTTTTCCCTTACAGTGTGTCCGATACTGTCCCATATACTTCCATGTCATCCTTCCATATTTACAGACCACTGCACTCATTTTTTTCCTTGTCTTTTGCTACATCTGACCCCTTTCTAGCTTGTCTGCAATAATATAGGAGATAGAGATCAGATATGATTCTAGTCCTTGGTAGAATTCCAGGAGCCAGAGATAGGTCTAAGAAGGATCCTGATCAAACTCTACCAGACAGATTCTGTGGAGTCTTAAGATTCTTCTGTATAGAAATGCTTCAGGTTGTCTTTATGTGCTGTTATTAAGAAGATAATTATTCCAAGATGTTTATGCAAGCACATATAAGTAGCGCACACACACACATATATACACATATATATATATATATATATATATGCTGTATAAGTAGCATATGTATATATGTCTATATATATACACACACAACACACACATATATACACACACACATATATTAGATATCCCAGAAGCTGGCTAATTCATGAAAAATTCATGTGTCCTTTCTATGCCTAAAACTAACTGTAACTTGAGAGACACCATGGTACAGTGATAAAAGCAGGCCTGAATGGGTGTCCCTATAAATCATGAGGGGTAGACTAGATTAGTGGTTTTCAAACAGTATTCAGTGGATCCCTTAGATATCTTAGGACTAGCTGTCATGGTGAGAGGGCAGCTCTATAATTAAGGTGCTTGATATATCCCAGGCTGCTTTAAAGAAAATAGTGTGTCCTTTTTGATCTTGTTTTATTTTTTGAGTTCCATGTGAGATTATGTCTGGAAAAAGATTCATCTGCTTAAAAAATCACTGAACTAGATGAACCTTTATATATTATTTAATTTATAGGTATAAATTTTAGGTCTGTCATTTGTTATTAAGACCCATTTGCTATGAAAATGAGACATCTGAAAATGACAGCTTCTGAAATGCATATTTTTTTAGCAGTAAATGAAAACTAGAAGCTGTTATTCTTGTGGTTTTTAAACTGGACTTTATATCCTCTCAGTGATATGTGGTATTGTGCTCGAATATAAGCAGAGCCATGGGACACACATACCAAATAATGCTTTTAATAGGAGTGTAAATACATTATGGAACAATATAAAGTAAAAAAATAGAGATAGTATTAGGTCTACTTTGGTGGGGAAAAAATAAATCTCAGAGTTGTATCCACTAATCTTTTTTTAACTGAAATTTTTTATTGAGATAATTGTAGATTTACATTGCAGTTATAAGAAATAATACAGGTGGTCCCTTGCATACTTTATCCAATATCCCCAAATGTTAACACTGCAAAATTATAATATATCATGACCCAGGGTATTGACACTGATACAATGTACTAGTTTTTTTCAGATTTCCCCAGTTTTACAGGTCCTTACGTGTGTGTGTGTGTGTGTCTGTATTAAGTTCTGCACAATTTTATCATTTGTGTAGGTTCATGTACCCACTCAAGATGTTTAACGGTTCCAACACCACAAAGATCCTTTATGTTGTCCTTTTGGAACCTCACTTTGTCACCCTTGTGGCCCTCCTTTTGTGTCCTAAATCTTGGCAACCACTAATCTGTCCTCCATCTAAAATTATGGAATTTCAAATGTTATATAAATAGAATCATATACTGTGTGACAATTTGGGATTCGCTTTTTCTCTCGCAGCATAATTCCCTGGAGGTTCATCTAAGTTATTGTGTGTATCAGTGATTTAGTCTTTTCATTAAGCTGAGTGTGTTTCCATGGTATGTGCATACCACATTTTCTTTAACCATCTACCTGATGAATGATATATGGGCTCATTCTAGATTTTTTCCATACAGATAAAACTGCTGTGAACATTCTTGTACAGGTTTTAGTGTAAACATGTTTTCATTTCTCTGGCTAAATGTCTAAGTGTGCAGTTGCTTGGTTGTGTGGGTAGTTGTATGTTGAGTTTTTTTTAGGAAAACGCCAAACGGTTTTCTGAAGTGGCTATAGGTATGACAGTAATCTAGTTTCTCTACATCCTTGCCAGCATTTTGTGTTGTGTCTATTTTTTCTTTTAGTCAATCAGACAGACATGTAGTGATATCTTACTGTGATTTTCATTTGTATTTCCCTAATGACTAATGTTGCACATCATTTCATGTGCTTATTTTCTGTTTGTATATCCTCTTCAGTGAAATACCTTTTCATGTCTTTTTTTTTAAAGATTTTATTTATTTATTTGAGAGAGAGAGAGAGCACCAGCAGGGAGGAGGGGCAGAGGGAGGGGAGAAGCAGGCTCACTGCTGAGTCGGGAGGCCAACTCGGGCTTGATCCCTGAGCCGAAGGCAGATGCTTAACTGACTGAGCCACCCGGGTGCCCCACCTTTTCATGTCTTTTGCTCATTTTCTAATTGGATTCTCTTTATTTTCACTGATAAGTTTTGAGATTTCTTTATATATTCTAGACACCGGATAATGTGGTTTGCATTTTTTCCCTCCAGGTCTGTAGCTTGTCTTTTTATCCTGTTCACAAAAGCAAAAGTTTAAAATTTTGAAGAAGTCCAGTTTATCAGTTTTTCTTTTTATGGCTTTGCTTTGGTGTCAAACCTAAGTACTCTTTGCCTGTCCCTAGATCCTGAAGATTTCTATGTTTTGTTTTTTTTTCTAAAAATTTTATAGTTTTGTTTTGCACTTAAGTTTATGATCCATTTTGAGTTAATTTTCATATATGGTATAAATTTAGTTTGATTTTTTTTTTTTTTTGCCTGTGGATATCAATTGCTCCAGCACCATTTGTCGATCCGTTATCCTTTTAATATGTGTCTCCACATTCAAATTAAAATATTTTAGGAAGAAAATAATAAAGCAGATATAAGTTAAGATTTGTTCTTTTGTCTATGTAGGCAATCCTGCCTTAGGCAATAAGCAGTTCCAGAGTTCAGTGTGGCTACTTGAATCATTAACCATTTGAAGTCAGAATATACTTGATATCTTGGCCTTTTGGGTATATGTGATTTTTCTTTTTTATCCTGCGATCAGGTGAATCCCAGACTTTGTTGGCAGCAGCAGTTGAAAGAGAACGTGCAGCGACAGAAGAACTCCTTGCCAACAAAATTCACATGTCCTCCATGGAGTCACAGAATTCACTCTTAAGACAGGAAAACAGTAGATTTCAGGCCCAGTTAGAATCAGAGAAAAATAAGCTAAGAAAACTTGAGGATGAAAATAATAGGTGAGCATGTTTTTTGAGTGTTATTCTTGGTAGTTTTGTGACATCTTAAAGCATTTTAAAAAGAGATGTTACGTGTTTAAAGTCAGAGTCATTAGTAATAGGATATTATAGCGGGATGGTTTTGGGATTCATTGAACTTTAACATAGGCTCGTGAAATTGTGTGGCGTGTTCTATATGTATTTGCATTTTCTAGGGAAAGGATTCATTACTTTAGTCAGGTTTTTTAAAGGAATCTGTAACTACAAAATAGTTTGGAGACTACTTATTGGAGTTATTTTTATATTTTTATATTTTGCAAGGGTCTTAGCAGTGTTCCAGTCTTTCTAAATAAATGTCTGGGTTCTTTGGAACTACAAGCAATAAAATCCATCTATCTGAAATTTTATTAAGGCTGTGATTAGTGTGGTTTTACTCCCTGAGTTCTTCCTTAGAAATTTTAGTGTAAAAAAAAATGGCCAAGTAAAAATGATTTATGAAGTAAAATACCTGAACCTCTACAGATATTTTCATAGGACTCCCTAACAAGCTTTTGCAGAATTTGAATCTATTCCAGAATGGTGGTATTCAAATTCTTTTTAGAAAGTCTCTTTTTAAATTAAATCCTAGCTCAGAGCAGCAATGTAATAAAAAGCACAAAAGTAGTAGCTTGGCTTCTGAGTGTAAAACCCCTGTGATCTGGAAAATACATTTGGAAAATCAAGCTGGTAGTAGAAATATCTATTAAAGAGTTAATAAAGTAATGAGTTTTCAGTAGTGTGTACTGTCATCTTTGTAGGTACCAGGTTGAATTAGAAAACCTAAAAGATGAATATGTAAGAACGCTTGAAGAGACAAGGAAAGAAAAGGTATTTACCAGTGTTCGCTTGCCTCTTCTGTCTTCCACTAGAGAATGGTTGGGGATGGTAGCCAACTAATGAGATGCCATGGTGAAGTGGGTGATGTGACTACTTTCGGAAGTTGGTCCTTAGTAGTAAAACAAAGAGGAATATATACTTTATGTTCCTGACTTTGGAATGGACTTAGAAGGATAATTTAGTACAGAAATTATCTAACTGTACCTCTCTCCATTAGACACTACTGAATAGTCAGTTAGAAATGGAGAAAATGAAAGTTGAACAGGAAAGGAAGAAAGCCATTTTCACCCAAGAAGCAATAAAAGAAAAGGTATTGAATTTTGGATTTTGTTTTGTTTTTGGTGTAACCAGTTAGTAGCTGTTCTGATTAATCATTGTTATGTAATTTTAGCTATACCTTATAAATATCATTTCTTATGTCTAGAATCAATAGAGGGACAGATTCTAGTATCGTAATCAATATCCTGTCAGAGTGGTTCCAAAGTAATTTAAGTTTATCCAAAGAGATCTGTGATTTCTAGGATTTGAATGATAGAATCTGTTGCCCATTTTTAAATGAATTTTGTGGTCTTTCACTGAAACTAATGCACTTCATTTGGCCTGTAGGCACCTTGGGAATAAAACTGGTTTATTCACTTTATTTCTGGTTAAGGAAGGTAATTTTTCTAAAGTGAGTTTCCTGTATTTGAAGGATTGGAGTATACTTGGTAGTTAGCATGTTATATTAAAACTGCCTGTATGTACATGGAAATTACCTTTTGAATTTATTTGGAATTTTAAAAATATATATTAAAAATAAAATGGATAAGCTGGAAACTTGATGGTATAGAAAACTCATTAGTAATCTTATTCTAAAGAATTAGGTTTAATTGGTGATATGTTGTATAATATATAATAATATGAAGAAGTTAGTTCATATACTTGTTAGAACAAAAACATTCTCATTCCATTAAAAATAAATTATGTTGTAATATAAATGGGTCCTGAGATGATTTGACCAAGTCTGTCTACAATTTTAAATTACTATTGTGCCTTTAATAAGACTTCAGAAATCCTGTCTCTAACATTTTATGAGGAAATGAGAATGAGTCTTTGTTGTCATTTGTCCTAGAAAAGTTTCTTGCTTTTTTTATTTACCACTTTAGTCTTTAATGTGACCTGAATGTTTTTTTCACTCCTTAAGGAACGGAAGCCATTTTCTGTTTCTAGCACTCCCACCATGTCACGTTCGAGTTCAATAAGTGGAGTTGATATGGCAGGGCTACAAACATCTTTTCTGTCTCAGGTGATACTTTATTTCTTACATGTGCCTAGTTGTTAAACTCAATGATGATAAAGGAAATATGCAGGTAGCATTTTGGCTGTCAGCAATGACCTTGCCATTCCATAGGCAATTCATCTGTATATTCATGAAAGAGTGCTAATTGCACTGAGGAAATAGAGATGATTTTCTACCCTTGAGAAAGTCACGGACATTTTGAAGCAAGAATTAGCAGAACCATTTTGTTTGAACCTTATCATGGAACTCAGTTTATAATAACTGAATAACTGTATATGGTTTGTTTAATATAGGATGAGCCTCATGATCACTCATTTGGACCAATGTCTGTATCAGCAAATGGAAACAATCTTTATGATGCTGTGAGAATGGGAGCAGGATCCAGCATTATTGAAAATCTACAGTCTCAGCTAAAGCTAAGGGAAGGAGAGATTACTCATTTACAGGTATTGGAAAAATTAAATGTGCTACAGAAGTAAATGAAATTTTGGGGCCCAAAAGTAGCACCCTACAGCTCCACCTCACTTCTGAGCAAATTGAGAAATAAAGTAAAATAGTGGCATGTGAAGTTTAAAATATATCACATATATTAATGATAAAGACTAGTTGGAGAAAATAGCCAAAGAAGAGAGCCAAATGAGCCTGCTAACTGACTGCCAGAATTAGGGTGACTTACCTACCCCATCACAGCAAATGCGGTGCCGGAGTGGGCCTTCCTATGTGTTGTAGCCTGCCAGCTAAGACTTTTAAGCATCTAAGAGCAGAGAACTCCTGGCAGGCACCTTTTCCCAAACATTAAAAAAAGGGAAGTTGCTGATCTGAACAGTCATTTTATTCTTCTCAGATTTACCACTTAGATAAGTCACTCCCCCTTGTGAGGAAGGAGTGAAAGAGATTAGAGAGATTAGAACTAGAACATCCTGCATGTGAGAGGAAGCATCATGAATAGGGAGGCAGCACTCTCCCATCTTACCTTGCCTTTTAAAAACTTAATGTGGTAAGATGTTAAACATTTTACCTATTTTCATTGTTGCACTTGATACACTCAGAGGTAAATCTTTCCTTTTAATCTTACTATATAATTTTAGTTAGTTGAAATATTACTCTATTAAAGAACAAGCGTTTGAATTGGAAAATAAGATCAGAATAATCTTTGTATGTGTTATGTTCATGTGGCCCAGTGTGCTGTACTTGAGGGCCCAGATTAACTTCTTGGGTAGTGATGATAGATTCTGTCGGTATGACCTGCACAGCTGGGGCTGCATTAAACTATATTTTTATTTCTCTGAATTTCTGTAGTAATTTAGAATGACTGAAATACATGCTGTTTCTCTAGAGAAAAATATAGGGCTGCATATTTCAAACAGATGATTGGATTTTCTTTAGTTCTTTTTCTTTCATAGTAAGCCCTGTAAGCAGTAACCTCTGAGGAGAGCAGAAACTCTTGTTTTTGCCACTATTTCCTTAAGAAAGAGTTAGCTCATGGCTGTATGTTGACATACTATTTCTCCAAAAATAATATTGAATATATTTATATTAGTAGAAGTATTAAACAAGATATACTTTGATTTAAATTACTTTCCGGTAATGTTTCTCAGCTAGAAATTGGCAACCTAGAAAAAACACGCGCAATAATGGCTGAAGAGCTAGTTAAATTAACAAATCAAAATGATGAACTCGAAGAGAAAGTAAAGGAGATACCCAAACTTCGAACTCAGCTAAGAGTAAGTATTCTTCCTTTAAGGATGAGTCCAAGGGGGCACCTGGGTGGCTTAGTTGGTTAGGCGGCTGACTCTTAATTTCAGCTCAGGTCATGATCTCAGGGTCATGGGATCGAGCCCCTTGTCGGGCTCCACGTCAGGCTTCACACTCAGCAGGGAGTCTGTTTCAGGATTCTCTCCCTCTGCCTCTCCCCCTGTTGCTCGCACACATGCGCTCTCTCTCTTTCTTTCTCTCTAAAATGAATAAATCCTTAAAAAAAAGAGGATGAGTCCAAGGTATTTTTATCCAGTTACATTAAATTCCATATTGTTAGTTTACATAAAATGCATAAGTTTTAATGATTTCTTTGAAAACAGTATTAATATTTCAATAAAGAAGTTTCCCAAGAATCTTCTTCTTGTCACATTACACAAAGTATTTTTCATAACATGTCATTCCCAAAATAGGAAAATAACTGGATTTTATTTGACCAAGGCTCATTTATAATACTGTTCTTTTACATGATCTTGTTAGTATTTTGTTCATTGATGTTATATGTATCATCACAATTTGCGTATTTGGTATTAGGAGTCATTGTTAAGCCGTATATGAGAATATATTTTCTTTCAACTTTTTTTATGGGGTAAATGCCAGGTAATACTTAAACCACAATGAACCAGAGAGAGTAAAATTTGATCACATGTGTTTAAATTAATGGGAAAAGAGACAGATTAAGCTTTATATAGGGAGAATTGTAGATTAGTGGAGAGATACAATAAAATTGATAACCATCTGGCTTGGGTTTTTTGTTGTTGTTTTTTTTAATTCCTTTACTTGGCTATTTGTTCCAGCAGATTGGAATATCATTTTAATTTTTATAAGAGATTACTAGGTACTTTTATTTAGATTGTAATGTGTTTACTGTTGACTCATTTATTTTATTTTTTTTTTTATTTTTTTTTTTAAAGATTTTATTTATTTACTTGACAGAGAGACAGCGAGAGCAGGAACACAAGCAGGGGGAGTGGGAGAGGGAGAAGCGGGCTTCCTGCCGAGCAGGGAGCCCGATGTGGGACTCGATCCCAGGACCCTGGGATCATGACCTGAGCCGAAGGCAGACGCTTAACGACTGAGCCACCCAGGCGCCCTACTGTTGACTCATTTATAATATAAATTAATATTAAAGATGTTTTGTGGAGTTATTTTAAATATTATGAACGTATGTTTTGTAGGATTTGGATCAAAGATACAACACTATTCTGCAGATGTATGGAGAAAAAGCAGAAGAGGCAGAAGAACTTCGATTAGATCTTGAAGATGTAAAAAATATGTATAAGACTCAAATAGATGAACTTTTAAGACAAAGGCTCAGTTAACTTCTGAAAATTACATTCCTATCAAACTGAATGTAAACATTTAATATCTAAATGTAGACTTCCAATAAATTCTTTTATAGAAATAGAAAGTGGAATTTACTGTAGAGTTCAAAAACTAAAAAAAAATTGTTTTATAGTATATAGTAATATTTGCAGTTAAATTATTTTGTGCAATATTTGAACTTTATTTTTGAAACTATTCTTTAAAGATTTATTTTTTAAAGCATCAGTGGTTTTTTTGTTTTTGTTTTGTTTTTTTTTGTCTTGAATATCAGCACAGAGATTACTTTTCCTCATATCAATATGGTTAGGGAAGGAGAGTAGTGTTCATATGTTGTATTGTAAATATATAATTAATTGTATCTGTAATTTATATGTGTTTGTATATATTAAGGACATTTAAAGAGTGATATTAACATATTGAAACTTTGAAATCTTTCACATTTCAACATATCTAATTGCTACTTCATGAACATGGACATTAAGTGTTCTAGTAAAAAAAATTATTAAACCTGCAGTTACTAAATTTTGAACTAATTTTTTTCTTTTAAAGTAGAAGTCACACTGACAACTGTCTGAAGTTTAAAGGGTGAATGATTTAAACTTTAAAATTTTTGTGGTCTGAGAATTTCTGTCACCCGGACTCTACAATAAAGTCTGTACAAATTTTGGTACCTCTCTAGTGAAAGCTGTAGCTATTCAGTTAGTTATACAGGCATGATTGGATAGTGGAAAATTTTACTTAAAATGATTTTGTGATGATATCAGTGACATTTCAGTGATTTTGAAGAGGTATTGTTTTACTATCCTATAAAATGAATCAAAAGTGATTAAAATAATACCATCATTTTCACTTAAAAACTAATTGTTCACATTTTGTGAAGCCTTATTTTTTGGCACATTAAAAATCAATGTTTGATATTACAGAATATTCATAACAATGTAGAGAAATTACCGGAGTTAATTTAAATTTGGCATTCTGTAATTCTGTATAACTTATCATTTTATTTTTTCTCAGAACTTTACACAAAAAATAATGTGGAATAGCTTTAAAAAAATAGCTATGCTTTCTTCCAAGTGTTATTTTGTTTAAAAGTTAACCAGGCCTTGTTTTAGATTTGTGAAATATTTTGATACATTTTATTACTGAAAGTCATTTAGCTGACTTTACTTGCAAATAAAAACTCTCATTTAATTTTTAGTTGAATTTTAAACACTAGAACTTTGGAGTATAACTACAAGCAAGCCATGTTGAAGAATTTGGAATGCTTTTCAGGGCAATTCAAGTGACCTCATTTTTGTTCTTTTTTATTCCTGACAGTATTTCTGTCATTGGATCTCTGATTTGTAGCACTAATAAATACTCTTTCAGTGTGAACCAAATTCATAAAATTAATTTTCTATATTTTAGTGGTAAAAAGCAGTGTAATAGCTTTTTGTCAGCTTGGACTTTTTGGGGGGGAATTTTTTTTTTTTTTTTTAATATTCAGGGGCTGACAAGGAATGACAAGACTGATAGCAATAAGAAATGTATAAAATTAGAAAATATAGGAAACTTAAGTTGCAAAATTGTCATTGAAACTAGAAGTTCAGGAATTATGAAATTATTCTTTTAAAATATCCATTAGCGAGAAAATAAAACCTTCAGTTGTGGAGAAAAGATTCCTATACCTTTCAATTTCATAATATTAAACATTCTCTTTTCTTAATTCTTATTAACATTAATAAAATCAGTTCAACTTAAAATTTTAAAGTGTCTTTAATTTATTTAACTTAAAAATGATAAGCAATTATTTAGGGCTCTGGCTGTATATTATTACCATATGTTCTTTATGCAAAAATTAATAATGGATATTCACATACATTTTATTATACACTTGGATCTCTCAATACATTTATAAGTTGAGAAGGTGTAGTGAATAAGTTTCTTGAAAAACACTAAGTGGCAGAATACCTATTGAAATTTTGGTTGCTATATTTTACTGTTGGTCATTAAAACTTCTCTATCCATATTTTATAAAATAATGTTAATATTTTAATGGTTAAGAGAATAGTTTGTAATCAGATGTTTCTCTTGAAAAGAAAATAGATACTAAAAATCATAACAATTTCAGAAATATGTAAAAGAGGTATGAACCCTGGGCGCCTGGGTGGCTCAGTTGGTTAAGCAACTGCCTTCGGCTCAGGTCATGATCCTGGAGTCCCGGGATCGAGTCCCGCATCGGGCTCCCTGCTCGGCAGGGAGTCTGCTTCTCCCTCTGACCCTCCCCCCTCTCATGTGCTGTCTCTCTCATTCTCTCTCTCTCAAATAAATAAAATCTTTAAAAAGAAAAAAAAAGAGGTATGAACCTTGTTGATACGTAGACAACTGAGCACAGACTGTAGGTGTTTTTCCAACTCTTGGGAAGCCAGATTGAGACTACCAATTTCTTTCTTTTTCATTGACTCTGTTGAGAAGTTTCAGTTATGTACTGTTTAACAAATGGGAATGTAGTGAATGTATCTATATTGTGATTTAAGACATTCTAAATATGGATAATTTCTGACCTAGGGAAACATGAGTTTCTGTAGTTAAGCAAGTGAAAATTTTTTTCTCATGATTCCTCAATTGGCATTTGATAAATAAATTGAAAATTTTATTCAGATGCTTATTAAAAGTATATGATTTGTAGTATTTAGAAAAAAGCCACAAGAGAAAAGAGAAAATGACTATACTTTATCTTGTTTTACTACTATTTGTCTGGTATGTGTACATTTTCTTCTAGTGTATCATAATTTTTTATTTCCCTTTAAAATTCTAATTTTCCCTATTCCATTCAGTTTGACACTATAATTTTAATTTCATATTTTGTAAAGGGCTAAAGTATGATTTCAACTACAGATTGATAAAATATTTTAATTCTAAATGAAAGGTAATGTAAATAAGCATGGATCTGATTTGAATAAAGATTTTAAAATAGTATTAATGTATTTCACTGTTACCATAATTTAGACTGGCCAGTACCAATGAATGAAGGTAGTATTGTTTTATGAAGATAATAGGACTTGTATAACTTTGGAATTCATATTTTAAAATGAGGATAAGCCCAAATTTTCTGAGTTATATTATGAAGAGTGTTATTAGTATTAGACATAGTTTTTCCAATGAAGATATGTTTTTGGAAAACAATTCTGAGAATTTACTTATTGCAACTAAATTACTGTAAGGACGATTTGTGTCTTAAAAATCTTAAACACTGTCAGGATACTCTTCTAAAAGTCTTAAAACAGTTCTGTATTCAAATAATAATAATGGATAAAGTAAGTTGTCCTCTATTCATAAGTTATTCTGAGTTCATATTTTAATACTGAACTCTGCAACTTTGATCCTTAAAAGTACTTGTAAACTTTTGCCTTTACACATAGCCATTTTACCTTTAGCAAATCACGATCCTTTAATAAGATAAAATGGAAATTGTTTCTTTCTTCTTAATACTAAATGCTTCTCAAAACAAAAAACCCAAAATACTTTAGTAGTCCACAGCTGTGGTACAGAGAATTTGCTGTTAGTGCTGTCCAGAATTTATTCTCCATTTTGCCCTGCTCCTAAGTAAGGTAAATGTAATTTTAGAATCTTCAAATAATACTAAGCAAGGGGTAATAAGAGCTATTGCTGTTTACTTAATATTAAACTCTCCTATTGCTTTTATAGGTAGTGGTGGACAGATAGAGGTGTTCCTTTCAGTTTTATACAATGCCATGTCCATTTGTCTCTTGAAATTATAATCTTAATTTTTAAAAATACATTCTGTTCAAAAATCTGTGATCATATTGATTATAGGAAACACAGTGCTTGCTTTGTTACTGTGGAACTAATTCACTTAAATAGGATCATAATCCCTTATCCACTGTTCTGAAGTCAAGAAAGCTCTGAAAGCTGATAGATGGTGTTTTTATGTTTGCTGTCAAATCTGCTTTGGTGGTAAAGCCTAACCTTTACTGACATGGGGCTATTTAGAGACTTCATCTCACTCGGTGTGAATATTCGTACATTTTACTGCAGAGATATTGTGTGAGATTATGGGGTGTTGACCCAGGGCACATCGAGAGTGTTAAGTAGTAAACTTAGTGTGCATACCCTATTGTATACAAAAAAATTCAGGAACACATACCGTCCCAAGGATTTTGGAAAAGGGATTGTATACTTGTACTCTATGTTCAAATCAGCTTTTTAAAGTCACTATTATCATCTCCATTTTTAAAATGAAGAATGGTTTAGTTGCTTAAGGTCATGTAGTAAGTAAGTGGCAAAGATGAGATTCTAATTTGTGCAGTTCGGCTCCAGAGAACATGCTCTGAACCATTAACTGCAATGCTGCCTCTCTTACTCCTTTTCTGTGAAACCATAAATGTATAGATCAACTGTAGCATAAGGTCAACTTCTGTCAAAATTTATTTGCTTAAAACTTCAGAACTGTTGAATTACATTTTAAGCAGTTGGATATATCAGATAACCAATAAGATATATTCTGATAGTTCAGCATTTTGCTGACACTGTGAGCTCTCCAAATGTCAATATATGTGCAACGAGCTTAAAACACATTTAGAAAGATTGTAATGCACTGTAAAAATGATTATATAAAATTTCAAACTTGTACAAAAGAGAGAACAGACAATGAATCCCCATATACTCATTAACATAAACTTCTTAACTGTTCAACAGTTCAGGGCCCATTTTGTTTCATTTATAGTTAACTTGTGCTTCATCTCAATCCACACTATTCAGAAGAAAACTGCAGACATAAGACTTGATTATCATGTTTAAGTATGGAACGTTCTTGTAAAAAGTACCTCATCAACTATTTGGTTACTTGCATCATGATTCATATAGGAAAGATGGGATAAATACACTTGAATCATTTTCTTCATTTACCAGTTTTCATGTTTTTTGTTTTTATTTTTTTACCAGTTTTCACATAAGAATTGGTTCCCTTTTGCCATCAGAGATGAACAATGAGGTTTTGGCTTGTGCATTTGGTTGATTGGTTGTGTCTTTTTGAATATAAGATTTAAGTATATGTGTGCTTCAATCAACATTACAGTTACATTTTTTGATGCTTTAAATTATCTTATCTTTGGCCAGAGGAAGCCTTTTCAGATTGGTTCCTGAGTCCTTTTGATATGGCCCTCATAATCTTTGATTGCTTCCCTGCCTCCTCATGTAAGATTTTTCAGCTTCTTCTTGTACATTACCTGCCCCATATCTAAGATGATCCATTTTTCTATGGAACCCATGTTCCTTTTAATGGGAAATGTTTGCAGATCATAGTCTGGGCAAACAGGTGCATCTTGCTACAAGGTTGGTTGTTTCTAGGCCTTTTCAATGGATGATGGAGGAGAGATCTGTTTTTAACAATATGTTAATTTACATTATTCCCTCCAAATTCATAACTACGGGATTTTTATATAACCTCATGAGGCTTACATCTATACCACATGCCAAAAAATTCAGCTTCAAAGATACCATCTTAATTACTCCTACTTGGTGTATCCCAACCAATATTCCCACTAACAGTTTGGTTCCTGAAAACAGTTTGTGATTTTTTAAATTCTTTTAGTCCTGAGGGTACATCCACCAGGATGTGCTAATTATGTTTCAAAGTCACTTGGGATGGTTCCTTCGTTGTGGTATATGCTACAACTGGATGGCATTTAAATTTAGTTTCATTTTACTTTCAATTTTTAAGGATTACTTTTTAAAAAATTTTGTCTTTTTTTTTTTTTTTTAAAGATTTTATTTATTTATTTGACAGAGAGATAGAGAGAGAACACAAGTAGGCAGAGAAGCAGGCAGAGGGAGAGGGAGAAGCAGGCTCCCCGCAGAGCAGGGAGCCCGATGCGGGACTCGATCCCAGGACCCTGGGATCATGACCTGAGCCGAAGGCAGCCGCTTAACCGACTGAGCCACCCAGGCGCCCCTAAAAATTTTGTCTTATAATGTAAAATATTTACATGATTCTAAAGCCACTTCTATATAACATACATCCAGAGAAGTTATCTTTTGTCCCTATACTCATATTCCCTCCTTCCCCCTATAGGTAATCATTTTAAATGTTATTCTATTTGTAAAATAACATATATATATATATATACCCTTTCCTAGATGAATAATAGCATATTACACATCCTTTGCCCACTCAATAACAAACCCTGAAGTGTATACAGATATTTCTCAGTTCTTTTTTTTTTTTTACATATGCATAGTTCTACATTGTGTGGATATACCACAGTTTATTCAATCAGTCTCCTAGTAATGGACATTTGAGTTTATTTTAATGTCAGTTTGGAGAAACTTTAAATTTTAAGATTGGTATTTTGGGTGGAAATTCTATGTTGCAAATGGCTGCTGCAGTATGTTAGAACCGGATCTGATGTTCTTAAAGCTCTGTCATGTTTCCTCTTAGCCTGAACGACCACAACTTAATATTTAGCCATTTAAAATAGTACCACATGTATGTCACACCAATTTAATTGGTTCGTTGTCCTTGCAATGAGACTAACCTCTTTTTAGAAACTTTTCTCATGTATTAGGTTTAAAATACATAAATACAAATATATTCAGTGACAAAAATCTATTTTAAATGAGTGCAATTTATTTTGAATCAACTAACAGGAAAGCTACATTTCCTGTACATGACAAAAATAGGATGGTGACAAGTAAGCTGAGAAAGCACTTTTAAAATTACTGCCCTTATTGGTATGGGGTGGGCAAAGTATGACATAATAGAGCAGTAGTTCCCTTAGACACAGTCTATTACATGAAGAGCAAATGAGTTAATACTGTAAAGTGCTTTAGAATTATGCCTGCAGGCGCCTGGGTGGCTCAGTCCTTAAGTGTCTGCCTTCCACTCAGGTCATGACCCCAGGGTCCTGGTCGGGCTCCCTGCTCAGCAGGAAGCCTGCTTCTCCCTCTCCCACTCCCCCTGCTTGTGTTCCCTCTCTCACTGTCTCTCTCTCTGTCAAAACATAAAAATAAAATCTTTAGAATTATGCCTGGGACATGTCAAATACTACATGTGTCTTTGCAGTATTATTTGAAAAAAAAAATCCAGATAACATTCCTTATCTAGCAGATTACTAATGGAACTTGTAACACTTCTCTTAACAGCATCTTAAACAAAATATTTAAAAAGCATTTAAGCCTTCGGAAACAAACTTGTTTCTTTATTATCATATTAATAGTGGTGACTCTATGTGTCTGCGCGTAAGTTTATTTTGATGGTATCAACCTTCCTTTAATCAGTTCAAGTTGAATCCGTAATGATCAACTCTACTATGCTCTTTAGTAGATAGCATACTAGAACCAAGGGTGTCAAGACCGAAGACAGTGTAGGAGACGGGCGTTCAAATAACTATGATAAAATAATATAATTACAAAGGAATTCAAATAATTATAAAATAATACAACGATAAAACTTAACGCAAAGCAGCATTTGAACTTGTCGAGTTTCCGGGAAGTACGGAGAGGGGCAAGGACCCTGCTGTATAATGTACGAGGACCCCTGAGAATCCCCACCACCAGTAAGTGCTGCCCACTTGGTCCGCGCCCTACATTGGGAAGTTAGGGCGGCAACTTCTGTCCTGATTAAGAAAACAGTAACCAGCCGCGTCAGTGCGACGCAATCAGAACGAAGATGAGAAGTAGAGTCAGGTGTCCTAGTGTCCTCTAAGCGCCTTATCTCCTTCCCCCCCGGGGGCCAGGCCAGCCTGGTGACCCCGCTTCCCTCTCCAGCTCGGCTCAGGCGGCCGGCTCACAGGCTCCCGCACTGCCCGCCCGCGGGGGAGCGCGACCAGGAACAGACCGAGCCCCCGCCCCTCTCTGCCGCCCCGCGTCCGGCCGTGCGCGCCGAGCCCCGGCTCCCGCCCCTGCCCCCGGCCGCCCCTCGGCGGGGCTCGGGCCCGCCTCCCGGCGCAGGCCGCCTCGCAGTCCCGGCGGCTCCCTGGCGCCCCCTGGCCCTGCTCCCGCGCCCGAGGTTTCCGGTGAGCCGCAGCAGCCGGTTATGACGACTCCGTGCTCCCGAGCAGCGGCTGTCTCCTCCTCCTCCGCAGCCCTGGCTCCCCCGGCTCCAGGTGGGACTCGCTCGGCGACCCGCGGAGTCCTCACCCGCCGCCCTCCCGCTGCGGCCCGGCTGCGCGCGCCTCTCCCGCCGGGGCTCCCCGCGCGCCTTCCCCGCGGGCTGCAGCCTCTCTGCGGACTCCGCCCGCGCCTTCCACCGCCTGCGGGAGGGGGAGGCGGGCGCTCGGCCCCTTCACGGAGCGTGCAGCGGCGCGCGCGGGGCTCCCGGGAGCCCGCCGACCGCTGCGAAGGATGCCCTTCTCCCCCTCCCGCGCCGCGTGGGTCGGTGTGCCAGACCTGGGCGAAGCCGCTCCCCCGGGTCCTTCCCAGGCTCCGGGGACTGGGTGGAGGTGGGGGGGGTGTAGTGCAGGGTGGCGGGCGACGTGCGGGGACCTGGCGACCCCGAGGCAGCCCCGCCGGCGCCTGGGGTGAAGAACCCGAGCGCGGCGGGGTGGCTGCGGAAGCGCTGTGGCCGCCGCCCCCGCCCGCCCCGCTTACCGGGCTGACGTTCCGGCACACAGCTGGTGGACCTCCCCTCGGCATCTCAGGCAGCCAAGCCCTTTCTGACCCCCTGCCTCTACCGACCGTGAGACCCGTGGCCCCAGTGCGGGCGAGCCGTTTAGGAGTCCTTGTGAGTCTCAGACGCATTCAACTTTTCATTTGTCCGCTGTCTTCTTGAAACTTCCCGAGCTCTGTCACGGAGCACCGCCCCATCTCACCCACTGTGGTCCCTGTCCGCCTCAGGCTCTCTCGTCTCTCATCATCTTTCAGGCTCTTCCTTTTTTTTTTCCCTCCTCCACCTTTTAGGCCCGAGGAAATCCGGTGAAGGAATACAGAAGAGGAAGGCGCCGGTTGCTTTGTACTGAAGGAAAAGTAGCGCGGCGCTTCAGCTTCCATCTGCTGGAGAAGTGCACTCGCCCATCCTTGGGGGGCCTTGCAAGAGGACTGCGCACCAGAACGGCTTTCTGCCAGGCCCCGGGGCTGCGCTTTCCATGCTCGAGCAGCCATCCCTTCTAGCTTATGCAAGTAGGTACGTGCCCTTTGAGCCGAGACTTCAGATTTTTCCCATGACTTAAGTGTGACTCCTTCTCCGTGGATCAGTGGGTTTAGTTTTAGCCAGAGCTCAGTCAAGGACAGTGGACTTGAAGAACTGAAGGTCAGGACTTAGTTATAACATTACTTTATTACTGGAAAGAATGAATCAGAAAAATAGGCCATCCTGCCTGTTGAATGGTCAGGGTGGAGTAAGTAGTAAATAGGAAAGCTCAAGTAGCAGTATGATTCAGTGAGTAGGATTAATAGGATGAGAACCAGGAACATTGTTTCCTCTAGGAATGTTTTACCCGCAGAGTGTCCCTTTGGCCTGTACCAGTTGATGCCTGTATAAAGTGGACCATATCCTTCTGTGTACCATTAGAATCTAGTTTAAGTGACAGTGTTGAGAGTGGTACCTGTAACTTTGCTTTTCGCAGTCTAGTGTTCACTAAGGAAAGGAAAGCACACTATGAGTCAGGCCTTTTGCTTACACAATGTCTCGCTAAGTGCCAGGCCTTGTGCTTAGAGGTTAGCTCATTAATTTTTTTTCTCTCTTCATATTTCCTTTAATCCAAAATATCACCTGAATGATAAAGTCTACTTTGGCATCCTTTTAAGGTAATATGTTTCATTTCTGACAGATTTCTGATATCTGAAGCATCACAACAGCTTCTGCATGGTTCTGATAATTAAAGAGGTAAATAATTCCATTAGAAGTACACTGTTACTATTAATATGTATTTTTAACTTTTCTAAAATCCCTATCAACTCACTGTTGGATGAAAGTCCTAACTAAAAGTATTAATTCAGATCACCTTTCCAACAGGTAACAATATACTCTTCAGAGCCACGAAAGAGAGAAGCGACTATATTTACCACTCCAGAGGGGAAAAAGATCCCTTTTCAGTGTCCACACTCTTTATTATGAAGCCTTGGCCTTGGGACTTTAGGCTGGACTCACATAGCAGTTTGTTTCTAAAGGCCCCATCTTCATTAGGCATAGTCAGTGAAGGCTGATTCTGAAAGCTGGTTTTTCCAGCATGCTCCAGTGACTGTAGATCTCGCTAGGGAGTAGCTCATGTGTAATATGGTCCTATCATTCGGTGGGAAGAGCATCTTTTTTTTTTTTCATAGAGCAAAATATTTCACTAAAGTTAAGCAAGAATGGCACCATTATTGTCTGGGTTACATAGAATTCTAGCCCATGAGGTTTAATCCTTATGGGGTGAGTTAGACATGCAGTAAGGTCCATGATGGTTATTGTCTCTTTTCACATTGCTAAGGCAAGATGGGGATAGATTAATGGCACAGTCTCCGAGTTTTCGGAGTTGTAGTTACTATTATCATAGATTGTTATTACACCCACTAGAAGGTGAGCTTCACAAGGGTAAAGAGTTTTAGACTGCATGTTCATTGCTGCATCCTAGGTACTTGGCACATAGAACGAACCCATATAGGATTGTGATTATTAGGGTTTTTTTGTTTGTTTGTTTGTTTGTTTTTTAGTAGGCTCATGGAGCCCAACTCGGGGCTTGAACTCATGACCCTGAGATCAAGACCTGAGCTGAAATCAAGATTCAGACGCTTAACTGACTGAGCCCCCCCAGGTGCCCCATGATTATTAGTTTTTATTCAGCAGATACATATATGCTCAGAGCTATTGCACTTTCTTTTCTTCTCTCTCCCTGGCATGATTTCCCTGCTCCTCATCATTCAGGTCTCAGCTCAAATAATATTTAGCAACCTCTTCCTTATCCCACCATTCCACGTGGCTTTAAACGTTTACTTAATAAATGCTTGTATAGCATTTAGTGTGCCAGATACGTCTAAATATTTTACCAATGTTTAAGTCACAATAGCCCTATGACAAAGGTTTATTATTATTTCCATTTTACAGATAGAAAAGCTGAAACACAGTGAGGTTAAATAGCTCAAGATCATACTGCTAGGAAACTATAGCTGGATTTCAAACCCAGGTGGTCTAGCTTCTGAGTTCATGTTCTGAACCACTATGTTATATTGCCTATCATATTACCTACTGTATTTCTGGCATCAGTAATATGTGACTGGGGTCACATCAAGGCCCTCGCCCCATTTTTATAAATAAAGTTTTATTAGAACACAACCACCCCCATTCTTTAGGATAGGCTGTGGCTCTTTTCATGGCAAAAGTACTGTTACGTAGTTCCCGCTGAGATTGTATGGCCTCCAAAACCAAAAATATTCACTACCTGGCTCTTGACTGAGAAAGTTTGAGAAAGGTTATAAGCTCCGTCAGAACAAGGGCCTGGTTTTGTTCACCCCCTGTGTACCTAGCTCCTAATGCAGGGCCTGGAGCAGAGCAGGTGCACAATAAATATTCGTTGAACAAAGGAGCGTTATTCAGTGATGTAACAAGGTTCCGTGTCATTATACTGAGCCCTCGATTCCTTTGACTTTTAAAGGATATGTCTTAACAAAAACCTTTTCAATATGATCTCTAGGTTTGGAGGTTGCTATGTTAA
Source organism: Halichoerus grypus (assembly GCF_964656455.1). NCBI lineage: Eukaryota > Metazoa > Chordata > Mammalia > Carnivora > Phocidae > Halichoerus > Halichoerus grypus. The sequence continues at coordinate 181,185,711 of NC_135712.1, forward strand.
AGCTGCTTGTCCTTGGAGTATTGCTTCATGGTGTTTCACTGAGTGGCCAAGATGAGGCTTCTCCCAAGGCTGATGGCATTCCAGGCGAACCTCTGTTTAACTATGCCAGTATCCGCTTGCCCAAGGAGCACATTCCCTTCTTTTTGCACAATAACAGGCATATTGCCACGGTCTGTAAGAAAGACTCACATTGTCCTTATAAGGTAGGTATTCGTTTTTCTTCTCTTATTTATTTATTTTTAAAGATTTTATTTATTTATTTGACAAGAGAGACACAGCGAGAGAGGGAACACAAGCAGGGGGAGTGGGAGAGGGAGAAGCAGGCTTCCCGCTGAGCAGGGTGTGGGGCTCGACCCTGGGATCATGACCTGAGCTTAACGACTGAGCCACCCAGGTGCCCCTCTCTTATTTATTTTTAAAAGGATGTTGGTTCTGCTTTATCACCTGATCTTGAAGGTAGCATTCTGTAAGGTAGCTGTCAGACTTCGTTTGCATTTCGTCTAGTGCTTCTAAATGCCTAAACTTAGCTTAAGATTATATCCCATTCACAAGAGTGAGATTTAAAATAATCGCAACTAAAATTTAAAATCTCAATCACTCATAAAATAAATAGTCAGCCAATACTATTTGTATATTCTGTAAACAAAGGGAATTAGATTTTATGCGGACAAGAATGTATAATTAAAAGTCACTAGAGAATTTCACACCTCTTTTTTTCTTTAATTGCCCTTCAGAGGGTCACTTAGCATTTAATTTCAGTAATAACACCTCCGCCCCTGTCTCCACATAATTATGACTGTTACTATGGCCATCCTTCTGTTTTAGAGTTGTTGGAAAGGCCTCCAATTGGAGCCCATTAAGATGTCTCAGGAGGTCTCAGAGATCAAAGCTGGGCCTTGTGAGAAACTTCCTTTCCCATGGTGCTGGCTCAGGAAGCATATGGAGAAACAGACCTGGGAATCAGACCAGTGTTGCTCCTGGGCCTTGCAGAAGAGCGGCCTCGGCCAACAGCCGCTGCTGTGTCCAGTCTTGTGGCGTTTCTTACTGCTCTTGATTAATGAGTAAAGACGCTAATCCATTTAATTTTGCTGTGATTCTTTTGGTCATAGAAATTTCACTTTATGTGACTCTTTAGGGATTGATTTTAGAATCACTTTGCTCACTGAGAAAGGCAGCTTCATTAAGCTCCTTCAGGAAATTCCAGTTCAAGTGTTCTTTGGTAGTGTAGGGAAAGCCTGTGCTTTTGGTTGGGGCCCAGACGTGGTGGTGGGGGAGTGATGATTAAGGATCATTGTGGTTGAGAACTTGGAGACTGTTACTCTTAGGATTTATTCTAATTCCTTTTATTATATGAATATGTATTATAAGATGTGAAAGAGAAAGTTCTATGAAGATTTGTTTTCTTCATGGGAAAATCTGAAGAGTCCTCTCTAAATGTCAGAAGGAGGGAGACCAGTGTAAACGTACACGTTTTATGTTCTAGAAACACTTAGAGAATCTAAAATACTGCTGGGGTTATGAGAAATCCTGCAAACCAGAGTTCAGATTTGGTTACCCTGTCTGCACCTACGTCGACATGGGATGGTAAGCTTCTAGATGGAATCCTCCTCTCTTTTAAATCATCTTTCTTTGTACTGTATGCTGATGGTCCACCACCCACCCGGATTCTTTTGGTTTTAGATAGTAATTCCTTTAGATATTAATTTGCTTACACAGTCATGGATTCAAGTTGACTTACCTCCCCACCCTCCTGCCACCATGTACAGGAATATCAGTTCTTTCCTCTGCCAGAGAGAGAAAGCAGTATGGATCACCAGAAAGTTTTTCCCTCCAACAAACACTAAAAAGATAACTCGATGGTTTCCTCTTGATTCCGGAGGGGAGTGTGAAGTATAATTAGTATTTCTAATACAAGACATGCAAGGTTAGTGGAGTAAAGAAAATATGGTAATTAGTAGCTCGTTTTCTCTCATTTTCTTCAGTTCCAGATGACCCTAACTTCATACATTTCTGTTGTATATTCTTAGTATAAGAAAGAAAGTCTGTGAATAACTTATTTTGGTATCTCCTTGTAGCAAGGGAGTTGCAGGAAGATTATGATGGTTAAAAAACTTAATGACAGACTTCTGGCAATTTAACCTTTAGAAAGGAAACTCAAGGCTCAGAAAAGGAAAAAGAGAAAAATCATGGAATCTTTTTTTTTTTTTGAAAGATTTTATTTATTTGACAGAGAGAGACACAGGGAGAGAGGGAACATAGCAGGGGGAGTGGGAGAGGGAGAAGCAGGCTTCCCGCTGAGCAGAGAGCCCGATGCGGGGCTCGATCAGAGGACTCTGGGATCATGACCTGAGCCGAAGGCAGACGCTTAACGACTGAGCCACCCAGGTGCCCCCCCCGCCCTTTTTTTTAATGGAATCTTTTTGACTGCAAATAGGACAGATACCCTTGAATCCGCCCAGGACATATTCTGGAAACAAGCTGACTTTGGATATGCAGGAGAGCGTCTGGAGGAACTGCATGTGCTCTGCCAGCCTAAGGAAACGGTGAGTGTTTCTTTTCAGATACTCCTAGTGTTTAGATTGTCCTGTAAAAACAAGATAGATGGCTCCGGGAGAGGGATCCTTACTCACGTGTTTATTGGCTGTGACTTTTATTTAACTTCCTAAAACAAGTCATTCTGTTTCGTTTGGAAGCCCTGTCGTCATTTTCACACATATATCAGATGGTCCTATTTTGAGGCAGTTAAAATATTACTAGGTTTAGAATTTCCCCGCCCCCAGCATTATGCTAAAGAAGATAAGTTGATAAACTGCATCTTTCCGAATTCCCTCACAAGGAGTTCGGGACAGAGGATACACCCCCCCCGCCCCCCGCCAGACCACTCTATGTTTGTTTAGGACTTTACGGTTTGCAAAAAGCTTTTCTCTATGTTAGCTAGCCCTGCAGCAGATAGACAGGGTAGGTATTAACTGATGCCACTTGACCACAGAGGAAAGCAGGGTCCTCAGAAGGGTGAAGTGACTTCTCCAGGAGCACACAGCTCCTAGGTAGACTCGTCCATCTAGAATTGGGATACAGATGTTTTTCTGTGTGCTTTCAACCATAGTGCATTGCGCTCAGTGGGTAAGCCAAGCACGTTGCCAAGAGCCAGTTTTGGGTAGTCAGGAGAAAAGCAGGCTCCCTCCATACTGTAGGGTTCAAAACCTGATTCTTAGAGCACTCAACCTTTCCATGTTTCAGTTTCTTTTCCTTTCAAGCTATGCCTATGTCATAGCTTGTGGTTGGGAAGAAATGAGCTTATAAAAATGCTCATTCTGCTTATAAAAATGCTCAGTGCGGGGCGCCTGGGTGGCTCAGTTGTTAAGCGCGTCTGCCTTCGGCTCAGATCATGATCCCAGGGTACTGGGATCTAGCCCCACGTCGGGCTCCCTGCTCAGCGGGAGGCCTGCTTCTCCCTCTCCCATTCTCCCCCTGCTTGTGTTCCCTCTCTCTTTGTGTCAAATAAATAAATAAAATCTTAAAAAAAAAAAAAGTGCTCAGTGCGGGACTGGGCTCCCAGCAAAGGGCTCAGTGTTAGTTTTTAAAGGTCCATGGGGGTGTAAGCACTTACTATTAAGGTCTCGTATCTGTCAGTGTTCTTGAACATCTCAGGGGTCTTTATTATCTCCAGGCAATCTAGAAAATTAAAAACAATTTTTTTTCTAAATTCACTTTCATTAAGAAACTGAATATATGCTCTATAGCGCTTTTTTAAAAGTATTTTTACTTATTTTATTTTTGCGAGAGAGAGAGAGAGAGAGAGAGAGAGAGAGAATGAGGGGGAGGGCAGAGAGAGAAGCAGGCTCCCCACTGAGCAGGGAGCCTGATGCCACCCTGGATCCCAGGACCCTGTGATCATGACCTGAGCTGAAGGCAGATACTTAACCGACTGAGCCACCAGGCGCCCACTCTATAGTGCTTTTGGAGATATCATGTAATAGAACTTGAAGCAATTGTGGGGAGATGGATGAACCCCAAAGGAGGGAGGCCGGGCTTTAGCCACACTGCTGCTGGGTACCCTTAACATACACTTTTTTGTGTGTGTCGCGTAGTCTGGCTGGAGTCCACCTGTTGATGTGGAAGGGGCAAGGGGAGAGCCACAACCCCACCCCACACACCTCGTCCAAGGCAGTATGTAGAATCTTCCCTGGCCAAGATCTACCTTAATAGATTTTGTGCAATCAGAGCCTGATCCCTTACCAACTACGGATTCCAAAACCCCATATGGGTTAAGGTGAAGGCCTTGTGTTCATTGGGAATTATGGGAAAACAATAAAATGGCATTTAAATCTATAAATAAAATCCAGAGTGGATAAAAGTTTTTGAAACCATCCCTATTTCTGAACAAACCAGACTAGAAAAAAGAGAAGCGGGCTCTGGTAGTTGACTCTTAAGCTCTTTTATTTCAGTGATTTAAAAAGCATTGCCTTCTTACTGCTGTTGAGACAGGGACTCCCAGAAGCTTTATGGTTTGTAGAAAGCATGTCTTATTAAAATTAGCAAAGTGCCCTTCCAGCCTTCGTTTTAATGTCTCTTAACGTGTGCATTCATTCTTCTTTGTTTCATTTGGCTTGGCTTTGAAAAATGCTTTTTCGCATAGCTACGGGGTTAGTGATGGCTCTGAGTGCTTTTTTTTTTTTTTTTTAAAGAGGACTGAACTGAACCACACATAAAGCCGTAAAGTTTGAGATGATATAAATAGAACATTTGGGAGTTCTTCATAGTAACCTGAAAGTATTCATGTGCACTGGCAAAATTAGGCTTCACCAGAGTCTGCTGGGGAGGGGAAAAATCCATCCACAGAAGCAGCCTTTCAGAAGCTATCCTCCTGATGAATCACTGAACTCTACCTCTGAAACTAATAATACACTGTATGTTAATTAATTTAATTTAAATAAAAATGTTTTAAAAAAGAAGCTGTTCTCCTCATATTGTGTGGTTTCAACCTGAAGGTGCACATGCTGTGAACTTGTCTGGCAAGTCTGCGAATGTCCTCAAAACGTTAGTACCTGGAGTTAATTTTTTCTTTTTTCTCAAACTCAATTCAGCATGACTCAAGCCTGGTGTGTTCCCGTTATCTTCAGTACTGCAGAGCATCCAATCTCTATCTTGATTTAAGAAACATCAAGAGAAACCATGACAGGTACGGAAGTGGTTGATGTTAAAACCTAATGGAGATTCTGAAATATTTCCAGGTCCAGGGATAGGCCTTGGGTTTGCTTCATAATAATATGGCGATGAGGTTGGGAAACGGGTGGAGCATGGAAGACGTGGTCAGGCCACAGGTTGATCATTGAAAAGCTGGATTGTGGGTCCATCGGGTTTCTGTCCCACTCTGCTACTTTTGTGTATATTTGAAACATTCTCTTATAATAGAGTGAAATTCTACCAACACACTGATTTTGGAAAGTGGTAAACCACCTTAGTTACATCCCATGTGCTTATGTAGTGATAAAATTTTTCAAACTCAGCTTAATTTTTGGTCATCCACCAGATTTAAGGAAGATTTTCTCCAGAGTGGTGAAATCGGAGGACACTGCACACTGGACACTCGGACATTGATGTCTCAAGGTCAGCGCAAAAGCCCTCTGCAGTCTTGGTAAGATTATTTTTTTAAAAATATGTTTCTAAAATATTTGCTTTTGTTTCTGGCACATTGGAAGGGACTTTCGAATGGAAAATGTTACTTCATTTGTGGAGAATTTGGCATGAGCTTCGAGGGAGTGATGGCTACAGAGTGAATCTATCAGTTGTATTTGAATTAAATATATGTTTATAAAATATGAGGAAGTATGATATAGGATTTACTGATTGCTAATGAAAGAAAAAAATCTGTTCAAAAATGAATTTTTATTAACTCCTTGTAACTGTACATGTATTTGAGAAACACATGTTTAAAAGGGATACACATTTAGGGGTGCCTGGGTGGCTCAGTCGGTTAAGCGTCTGCCTTCGGCTCAGGTCATGACCTCAGGGTCCTGGGATCCAGCCTCGCGTTGGGCTCCAACCAGCACCCCAGGCTCCTCTTCAAAGTTGTAAACCCTGCCCTGACTTTCAACACCTCTGATCAGCTTTTTGAACTTTATATAAATTGGAGAACACATTTTGATTTAAAACATTTTTTTTTTTTTAAGATTTTATTTATTTGACAGAGAGAGACAGCGAGAGCAGGAACACAAGCAGGGGGAGTGAGAGAGGGAGAAGCAGGCTCCCCGCCGAGCAGGGAGCCCGATGCAGGGCTTGATCCCAGGAACCTGGGATCATGACCTGAGCTGAAGGCAGACGCCCAACCATCCGAGCCACCCAGGCGCCCCTAAAACATTTGTAATAATAAATTAGCTCTGTGGTCTGATTTGTTATCTCTAGAAATTAAGAAATTAGGGTACTTTAAAAAACTTTTTATTTTAAAATAATTTTAGGCTTACAGAAGTTTAAAAATAATACAAAGAGTTCCCCTTGTACCTTTCCCCCAGCTTCCTCTAATGATGACAGCTTACGTAACCATAGCACAATGGTCAAAACCAGGAAATTGACATTGGTACAATATTATTGACTAAACACATTTGAATTTCCCCAGTGTTTTTTTTTTTTTTTTTTTTTAAAGATTTTATTTATTTGACAGAGAGAGACGCAGCGAGAGCAGGAACACAAGCAGGGGGAGTGGGAGAGGGAGAAGCAGGCTTCCCGCTGAGCAGGGAGCCCGATGTGGGACTCGATCCCGGGACCCCGGGATCATGACCTGAGCCGAAGGCAGACGCTTAACGACTGAGCCACCCAGGCGCCCTCCCCAGTGTTTATATGCACTCTTTTCTATTTTTTTTTATCTTGGATACATAGTTCTATGAAATTTATATCACATGTCCACATGCATGAACTACTACCACAATCAGGATACAGAACTGTTCTGTCATCCCAAAGAAACTCTCATGCTGCCCCTTTATTCGAAGCTGAGCACTCAATTCCAACCTGTGTGTCAGGTTTTCCACACACCACCAGGCAATTCTCCAACAGCTAGATGTCTTACAGTTCAACTCAATTCTGACACCGTCTACCCGGAAACAGCATCAGATCCCACAGGTTAAGTGCTCAGTCCCAGAATTTAGACCCCAGTTGCAAGCCTAGGTGATCACCTGGGCTTCTGACCCATCTGCTGTAGATTGGGTTAGATTCATTTGCTAGAGCGGCTCAAATAACTTTGAGATGCATTTTACTTATGAGTCTACCAGTTATATTATTATATCATAGAATATTGTATTATAGAAGGATACAGCTCAGGAACAGCCAGATGGAAGAGATGCCTAGCACAAGGTTCAGGAAAGGGGTGCAGAGCTTCCATGCCCTCTCCTGGCACCCGACTGTCCCTGTATTTCCATGTCTTCTCCAACTCAGAAGGCCTCTGAGCCCTCTCCTCTTCGGTTTTTATGAAGGCTTCATTACATAGGCACAATTGATTAAATTATTGGACATTGGCAATTGATTCAAACTCCAGCCCCTTTTTATTCCCCTAAGGTGTGGGATGGGACTGAAAACGCCAACCCTCTAATCACGTGATTAGTTCTCCTGGCAACCAGCCCCCAGTCTTAGGGAGGTCAAAAGTACCTCGTTAGCATAACAAAAGACACCTTTCTGACTCTTATCACTTGGAAATTCCAAGGCTTTCAGGAACTCTGTGTGGGGAAATGGGAAAGAAGACTGAATATGTATATATCTTATTATAAATGACAATATCACAGCTCACATAGGATACTCTTACTTAATGTTAATTGTTGAGGTCAAACATTCATGTTATGCATATCCTTCGGGATAATATTCTACCATACATTTGTACGGCATTTTACAGTCTACACTGTAACATCTTCCCTAACTTATATTAAAAAATCAAAATTCAGCTGAGTAACTTTGAAGACCTAGCTGGCTCTATTCAACAATTCACCAATTGGGCAGCATCCCATCTAGCAAACAGAGAGGAGCTCCAAGGAGCTGTACAAAATGGAAGGCTTTTCTTGGCAGAAGGGGGCAGGGACAAGGAAAGGAGATCACCTCATCTTCCAATGGGGGATAGGGAGGGTCTGTGTGGTAGATGACCTCGTTGGTGCTGACCAGAAAATTATAGACTGGCTGGTTAAGACTACATTCCTAGAGAAGGTTGAAACTGTAATTAGGGTAGGCATTAAGCCTTGGTTTGGTGATGTGCCTCCCTTCTGGGCCTGTTGTTTCTTTTTAACACTTAATAGAGTTCTGCAGTAGGAGTTCTTCCATTCTAGTGGACCTTTTGATTCCTAGTACATTTTGATAACTGATTCCACATGGTGGAAGTTCTCTAAGGTGTATTTATATTAGTTATTTATTGCCATGTAACAAATTACTCCAAAATATAACCTAGGGTAGATTTTTTTCATTATCTGTTTGATAACAAATTACTCCAAAATTTAACAGCTTAAGACAACACACTTCATTAGCTCACGAAGTTTCTGATGGTCAGGATTTGGAGGAGCATAGCTGAGTGTTTCTGGCTCAGGAGCAGCTATTGACAGGGGCTGTAGCCATCTCTAGACTCAACCCGGCCTGGAGATTCTGCTTCTAGGCTCACTCAGTTTGTCTCTGGCTGTTGGCTAGAGGTATCATCTTTTTGCCACATGGGCTTCTCCATTAGTGCTCCTTATAGCATGGCTTCCCTGAGAGAGAGAGAGAGAGAAGAGAGAGAGCATGAGAGAAAGTGCACAAGCATGCATGCAAGAGACCAAGCATGTACCCTAGGATGGAGGCTTCAGTCTTCGTATACCCTAATCTCAGACGTCACACACCATCATTTCTGCCATATTCTGTTCATTAGAAGTAAATCACTAAGTCCAGTCCACCCTTAAGGGGAGGGAATTAATCTCTACCTCTTGAAGGGAGAAGTATCAAAGAATTTGTGGACATTATTTTGAAACCACCACAATAATTCAGCATTGTATATGTTTTAAAAGGATTTGTTTGATATTTGTTTTACATCAGTTGTGGTCTCAAAGGTGAAGGGTTACAAAGAGTCTTTAGGTTAACTCTAAATATCTCTTGGCACATGCTTGTGATTGTCTTCTTTTATATGGAAGAAAACTGCCATGTGGTCTCCAAAGACATTTTCTGAGAAAAAGACTTCACTTTCTTCTGGGAAGCTTAGCTGTGTGCTGTCTTTCCAGGGCACTCAATAATTTTTGGAATGTCATCTGTCTCAGCATCCAAGAAGTCTATCACAAGACCCCAGGAAGCCTTCTTGAATCTTCCCACTTTACTGGTAGATTATTTAGCCAAGTCTATGTGTAAATTTCTTCTTTGTCTAGAAAATTCCCAGTTTATCTTGTACATGAGGCTGAAATTTGAAGTCATTTTTGTTCCTTGTCTCAGCATTAAAATTTGGTATCAAGTTATAGAAATGTTAGTGTGTTTGAGAAGTTCCACATGTCTTCATAAGATCATATTCCAGAAAGAAAATCCCTGTAATAAGCAGATCCTAAGTTACAGTGTTGCTGTCAAAAGTTCAGGAGGACCCCCTTGAAACTATCTTCCAATTCATTATTGCAGGTTTGCTGAGCTGCAAAGCTATACTCAGTTCAACTTCAGACCTCTAGAAGATGCTAAATGTGACGTTGTTATTGAAAAACCAACCTACTTCATGAAACTGGATGCAGGTGGGAAGTTAAATTTGTCCGATACTTAGTTATTGGTGAATGAGGCTTTGTTCCATTTTTGATATGTGTATGTAGTGATTTCCTGTGACTTTCTGGCAGGCTGTGTGACATGAAGTGGTGGGTTTGAGTTTTGCTTTCTTCTCTGAAGATGTGAGCTAGTTTGAACTTCCCACGATATGAAACCTTTGGTATTTTAGAGGGAACCTGCACATTTGTATCAAATGACTCACTCAGAATCAAAAGATGAGAGAAAAAGCTATATATGGGCACTTTCTGTAACTAAATTGACCCCACCCGGTTTCTCTAATCACTTGATTTTTGTGTTGTGCTTCACTAGAAAAAATTTAAAAGTAAAAACCGTGTGTGTACTGTGGGTGGAAAAGGAATGCCCACTGAGTTCTTCTGGCAAACATCCTGACATCGGTTCTGTGACTGAAGTGAACTTAAAATTCCTCTGGAAGTCAGCAGGGCCCTATATTCTTGGCGGGGGGGGGGGGACGAAAGAAAAGTTAAATTTAGAATTATTTTCCCATTTACACTTAGAGCTTGTGACTCTCAGCTCGCAAGCACAGCTTAAACTTGGTGAGCCAGTTGCCCTGGAGAGCAGCGCCGTGGGCCGTGCGGGTTCCATGTCTCCTCTTGAGAGCTGAAGCTTACTTGGCCACGTCCACGTGCACCCCCCGCCGGGCCTCCCGGGGCGGGGGGAATATAGAGAGCCCTCTGTCATGAATAGTTCAGAATCACTGTCATGTATTGATTATATTTTTAATGTGCTCTGCTTCCTGAAGCTGCAATTCTTATGTAACAACACATGAGGTCCAGAAACCAGACAAGTGGAGGTTTTTGAAATATGAGCGAGTAAGAATGCTGCATGCATATTTTTCAAATATGCAAATTGAAAAGGGGCCAAGCATCTATTCAGGTAGATGTCTGTGAGCTCTTAAATGGATGCTGGTATGCAGGCAGTAAAGTGTGTAAAGTGGGAATAATAGGCCAGTGTAGACCCGGGCGGTTTCTTTCCTATATTCGAAACTCTCCTTTTTTCTTCTTTCGCCCTCATCCCATTTCCCTTTCCACATCGACTCTTCACCGAGAGAGAATGAGCGTTTTATAGAACACGACTCACTTGGGGGCACATTTCTGGAGCATGGGACCTGCGTTTTCTCCCTCCTTGCACCACCGAGCGCGGGTCTGGGCTGCCTTCCCCAGTCCATGTTATGAACTTGCTGGATGACCCACGAGGGAGTTCATGTGTGCTCTGCGCTCACCTGGAAAGAAGGATGTGTTGTCACAGAACTGTTTTTTCTCATTAATTTGAAAATATGCTCTTTGCCAAATGGTTCTGAAGGATGAACGGAGTTGTCTCCAAATATTCCTCTCTAAAAACGATTTTCTCTTTTTTCTTTCTGTTCCATTGAGACGTAATTGACCTGCAGCCCTGTATAACTTGAGGGTATACGGCATAATGACCTGGCTGACATAAACTGAAGATTTTTTACTCTTATTTTCGGGCACACAACGTTATTATTCACTGTGGGAGCGAAGTCATGATATATTGTGATTTGTGCTTTTGATAGTCACTTTTTTGTTCAGTCAACATTTTCTGTCCTTTTAAAGCGCATGTGTCACATGTCACTTCTTGGAATTTCATGCCGTTTAGATTTGCATATTGCCAGGTTGGATACTGGGTCCTGGGTACCTATGTTGAAAGAGTGCATGTTCGGTTTCTTTGGAATGATGGACTTACCACCTTAGAAATAGCTGCACCCATGTCCCCCTTCCCCCTATTTGACCCAGCAGGACCCAGGTAGTCTTCATTACAATTTCACTGTGTGCCATGTGTGGGGCTGGGTGCTTTGAGGTACTAGATCTTTGGGTGTCTCCTAACAAAGCTGCCACCTAAGTATAAGGATTTCCTATTTCTCATAGAGAAGCTAAAGTTTAGGAACGTTACCAGCTCATCTGAGAATGTTGCTCATGAATGGCTGAGCTGTATTCAGCCTGGTTTTTCTGATTCCAAAGTTCATCCTCTTTCAATGAGAACATGAGACACTGAGCCCTTTTAAATGATAGTTGGTTAATATTTTCCCAAGAAGCAATGCTATAAATCATGATGAAAAAGGAAAAAAAAAAGACAGAAATAAAAAATACCAAAATATTAATACTGCCATCATTGTTGATACTTCTGTGATAAATAGATATTGCTTAATTGATTTTTAAAAGTAAGTGATCATAAAAAATAAACTTAGTCTTCATGGCCTTATAGTTCTACCCCATTTTGAGCTAAATAGACTTCTAATATTTTTTTCTTGGAATTTACTGATCATTTGTTATTTAGTGTATATGGGATAATGCATTCCTGATTTCTAAATAGGCAATTTTAAAGTGAATTTTTGAACCCAACCATCTGTTAATTGAGGACTACCTGAGTACAGATCCTTTTGTGTTTGGAGAAAACTCTTATTTTTTTTTCTCCCAATTATTTTCAGCTAAAAGTCTATCACACTATAAATAGGTGGGGTAGAATAAAAATTGCTGAATCCTTTGCTCTCTGGGGTTAATTAACATAGATTTCTTTTTTCCAATACTAGGTGTTAACATGTATCACCACTTCTGTGACTTTATCAATCTTTATATTACTCAGCACGTTAATAATTCATTCAGCACAGATGTATACATCGTGATGTGGGACACAGTAAGTAAGAATGTCCTCTGCTTCATCTTTGTCTTTGCCTGGCTCCATGAATGTGTGGCTCTGATGTGGGGAAATGCAATCTTCTAAGACACACACAATGAAATATACACACTTGTACACACCTGTGCAGATGAGTGTGAACGTGTCTCTGCACGCACATGTCCGCATACGTATGGGCAGAAATCTTTGCATGCACATATACCTTTGTTCTTTAAATTTTCGAATGAAGCAGTGGAAGATTTCTTTCCCCCTTCGGGCAGGTGGAGCTCCAGAAACGTGTGCTTGGTGTTGCTCTGAGACACACATGTGAACACTGTCATTTGTTTAACCTCTCTGACCCCCGACCTGACCCACATGGGACGAGCTTGCCTCTCTTTTGCCGTGTGGCCTCCTGTAATTGCCATCGGCCTTTGCTTGATTGTAGCTTCCCTTTGCTACTTGCTCGGTGACAATTTGTGCCGTGCATGTCAGCTCACTACCGAGGGCGAGTCTTAGGCATAAACATAAAGACATGTGTTGAGGGGCACTTGGGCGGCTCAGTCGTTAAACGTCTGCCTTCGGCTCAGGTCATGGTCCCAGGGTCCTGGGATCGAGCCCCCCATCGGGCTCCCTGCTCGGCAGGAGGCCTGCTTCTCCCTCTCCCACTCTCCCTGCTTCTGTTCCCTTTCTCACTGTCTCTCTCTCTCTCAAATGGATAAATAAAAATCTTTAAAAAAAAAAAAAAAGACATGTGTTGAATTATACCTGCTCTTTGCTTAGTTGTTTTCAGCAGTCGTTTTTCCCTTTTCTTTCTTTGCCTGCCGTTTCCCTGCTTCTTCCCATATCCTGCTCCACCTGCCAAGGTATCCCCCGAAGTTGCCCCCGTCCACTCAACTGTGAAATGGGATGATCCTAGTATCTAGCTCAGTGTATTTTGAGGATGAGCCGTAGAGTGTGCGGTCAGTCGGTGCCTGGCACGTAGCACGTGCGCTCTGCACGTTGACTAGGACAATGACGACGGTAAGGAGAACCAGGGGTTTATGCTACACAGCAGGCTGCCTGAACTGGGAAGTTGGGACAGCCACTAAGAGATCATCTACAGTTCACCTAGGCATTCCAGCTCACAGGATGCGCATAGCACCCCCTCTTGGCATGAACGTTCCTGCAGGGGGACCACAGCTTGCTGGCAGGGCGGCGCCAGACATTTCCTCCAGGGGGAGTCCTTCTAGAAGCCTGAACAGCACAGCTCAGGGGCGAGGGGCTGGGATCCACCTGGGGCAGGTTCCGACACCTCACGTCCCACAGGGGCCAGTATCTCCTGCACCAGCTGCTCTGGCAGATCCCCCAGGATCCCCACAAGAGACGGCCAGTTTCCAAGAGTCGCTGTAGCTTTTCCCAGTCCAGATGCAACGTACCGGTCAAGCCTCTTTTTTAAATCACACGCAGTGTTACCTAAAAACACAGTTGATGCGTGCCGTCTTCATTTCCGGAGAGCAGAGCCGGCCAGTTCGCCGAAGGTCACGTTCTCGTGCAGAAGGGGAAATGGTTTCATGAACGCCTTTTTTTCACTGATACGAGGCTCACAGTAAAGCTGCATAGAAAGGTTTTTATCACACTGCTCCATAGACCTGAAGGCCGATGAGAACTGGTTTATAATTCTTGATGTGTTAACGCTCTCTTCTGACTTTCTTCTTTGCAAGGATTTCCATTACCCTCTCGGGTGCCGGTTTGGCGACCAGCACAGTTTCCGTTCTCGAACATGTTTCTGTGAGCAAAGGGCACAACAGTCCCTTTCTCCTCTTCTCTCTGTGCAAGTGCTTCTAGCTCTCAGAAGCCCTGAATGATTAACTCAGGGTAGTTGTACTTTAAAAAAAAAAAAAAATTACACCCTGTGTTATCTCATTTAATGCTTACAACCCTCTGTGAAGTAGGGTTTTTATTAGCTTGTTTTACAGATGAGGAAGCTGAGGTTCTGAGCCTCAGGCGGGTGTTGTAAGAGAAGGCAGCCAGTGAGGGGTGGAGTCAGGGCTCCAGGTCAGGCAGTCGGACCCCAGTCCTGTGCCCTGAAACCACAGTGCTCTGTCTCCTCCCTCTAGTTCTCTGCAGATCCTATTAAGTTGATGGAAAGTTTTCTAGACACTTTCCCAGAAGTCGCAGAAGCTTCCTTATATCTTGTTGCATGTTTTTCCATGTCTTCCTTAAGTGGACTAAGTTAAACTGAGCCAACTTTACAACCCTCCCCTTCTCTGCACCTGCTGGGAGGGCATAGATAGGGTTCACGGCCACCATGAAGTCCCAGGTTACTCTGTTAACTGGACACATGATGTGAGGGCATTCTGGCCACAATAGGCAGGCACGGACAGGATGGATTTAGCCGAGTGGGTTGGCCACCCTATGACCTCCCTCCTTTGGTACTCTCTGTGCATGCACTTTTAACCTGCATACTTGGTCACAGAGGTCTTTTTTTTTTTAAGATTTTATTTATTTATTTGTCAGAGAGAGAGAGAGAGAGCACAAGCAGGGGGAGTGGCACGCAGAGGGAGAAGCAGGCTCCTCCCTGAGGAGGGAGCCTGATGCGGGACTCGAGCCCAGGACCCTGAAGGCAGAGGCTTCACCGACTGAGCCACCCAGGCGCCCCGGGTCAGAGAGGTCTTCACTGGTTGCTCAGTCAGGTTCTTGGGACAAGTGATTCTGCCGGTTGCTCTAGAATCGAGGTCCACCGGACACTGTAGGTTGGATGAGGACAGCATTAAGGTGTTGTGTGGCCGCGCAGTTTTCTCTTTCGCTGGCAAGGCCTTGGAGGAAGCCACACTGCAGCCCCCAGGGAATTGGCGAGTGGTGGAGCCTCCAAGCTGGGGCTGAGCAGCTGGGAGAAGAGCCGCCGGTGGCTGTGGCCGATGTTCACGTCTTAGTGACATAACTGTCTCCCCAAGGAACACGAGCGGGCCTTCCCTGTCACCCTCTCCAGTCTCAGCAGTTTGGCCGCTTCTCTGGCACATGGCTTCCTAGGTGAGATGGGCAAGGCCACCAGCCTCCAGAGGTGCACGGAGGGACCCTCTGCAGATGCGGTTCTGGCCACAGCAGGGCTGCTTCTACGAAGAAGAATGAATGAGAGGGGACTTACTGCAGGCTTTCCACATTTTCTTGTGCTAGTCGTAGTATAGCTTCATTATGATTATTTTTAATTATGCAAGTAACACCTGTTTATAATGAGTTCAGACAACACAGAAGTATGTAAAGTTAAGAAAAGTCGCCTGTCGGGGCGCCTGGGTGGCTCAGTCGGTGAAGCGTCTGCCTTCAGTTCAGGTCATGATCCCGGGGTCCTGGGATCCAGTCCTGCGTCGGGCTCCCTGCTCAGTGGGGAGCCTGCTTCTCCCTCTCCCTCTGTCCCTTGCCCCCCGCTCATGCTTTCTCTCTCTCTCAAATAAATAAATAAAATCTTTTTTTTTTTTTTTAAACAAAAGTCTTCTGTCCCTGGAGGGGAGGGAGTTGGAAGGTGGGCAAAATGGATGAAGGGGATCAGAGGTACAAACTTCCAATTATAAAATAAATAAGTCATGGGTTGTGAAAAAAAAAAAAAGAGAAAAAGACAAAGTCTCCTCTCCTTCTTCCTCATCTCCAACTCCATTTCCCTCAAAGGTGACTAACTGTAGTTCACATGTATGAATCCCTGGCAAGACTTTATTTTAGCAAAGATAAATATATCCTTATCCAAAATTTATATAAGGATTTGTATAAGGATATTATAAAATTTGTGTAAGGGTGTGTTTCTATTATATCCTTACAGAAAATATGTTCTCTCATATTTGCTAACTTAATATTATATCAGGGACATCTTTCCAAGTGGGTACATGTAGGGTTATTTTTTTTTTTTAGTGGTTACATGGTATTCAATTTGGTGAATGTTATGGATGTTCACATATTCAATGCATGCCTCAGTGCATGTATAATCTCTTGGCCCCAATCACATTTTGTTTGTTTCCATTTTGTGCTATTTATGGAAATGCAGTGAATATCCTTTCCATAGACATGTCTTTATACTCTTGTCCCAGCATTTCTGTAGGACACATTTCTAGAAGTAGAATTTCTAAGTCATGGGTCAGGAGCATGTTTAAGTTAGAGACATACCCAGGAGGAAGTTTTATGTCATCTTTAAGAATATCCAAATATTCTTCAACATGAGACTAGAAAGAAGTTCCTCCTTCCCCTGTGGCAGATAATTTGAAGTTGAGGGACGTGGATAAGAAGCTTCTGGAGGGGGGCGCCTGGGTGGCTCAGTTGTTAAGCATCTGCCTTCGGCTCAGGTCATGATCCCAAGGTCCTGGGATTGAGTCCCACATCGGGCTCTCCTCAATGGGAAGCCTGCTTTCCCTCTCCCACTCCCCCTGCTTGTGTTCCTGCTCTTGCTATCTCTCTGTCAAATAAATAAATAAAATCTTTAAAAAAAAAAAGAAGCTTCTGGAGGTGGTTGTTGCTGAATAATACATGATTTCCCTGGAAAGGGATCAGTCAGGATTGCTGTATTTTATTATTAAATTTTCCTTTCAAGGGTATCTTATTTTATTTGAAGTATTTTATCTCAAGAAACTGTCTAGAATCACTTCTTTTAATTGCCCTTTATTTATTATTGAGCCAGAATAGGGACATTTCATTTTTGATGGTGTTGAGAAGGGCCTTTATTAATTAGAATGGCACAGGAGAAACATCGAAGGGGAAATTTTTTTTCTTATCACTACATCTGACAGTTCTCACTAACTTTGAAATAACTCTAATATGTGCAACATAAAAATTTCAAAATCTGAAAAAAGAATGCTATAATGATAAAAAGACATGAACATAATGTAAAACCTGCTGTAGACCTTGAATGTCATCCTACAATACATAGCTCTTATTTCTTTTGGCTGAATTTTTCAATCTAAGTTATTCCATTTTTAAATAAATTGATCTCCTTCCTTTAGCTGATGGAGCACGTAATTAATTTCTACTTTTCAAAAATGAAATGCATCCAGTAAATGTACTAGAAAGAACTACTTCCCACTGTGAGGCAAACTGCCGTACGTAGATTAAGAGCTTGGAGTCTGGAAGCAAACAGACTGGATTTAATCTCAGCCCTGCAAACACACCAGCACTACTGTTTATGCAAATTACTTAAATTTGTATCTCGGTTTCCTCATCTGTAAAATGGGGATAATGATATCACCTAGCTCATTAAGTTTGTGGGGTGTTCATTTCAAATGCTAGCGATATAGGAAATATGCAAGATGCTATAATAATAATAATTATTATTAATGTTAATGGGATGTTATCACATGTTACTTTTTAGTCAATGGGGAGATCATTTCATAGGATAATGTTCATCATATTGTAGTGTTAGGACTTTCAAGGCATTTTCTTTTCAAAATTTCTTTTCAAAAGTGTATTCCATTTACCCTGATAATTTTTGCTTGCTGAGAATATCCAAGTGTGTACAAATGATGGCGTCTGTATATGTTGTATGTGTGTGATTTTTTTTTAAGATTTTATTTATTCATTTGAGAGACGGAGCATAAGTGGGGGAGGGGCTGAGCAGGGAGCCCAATGCAGGCCTCTGGGATCATGACCTGAACTGAAGGCAGGCGTTCAGCCAACTGAGCCACCCAGGCGCCCCTGTATGTGTGAGATTTAGATAGAAGATTCACAGAGAAAAAAACCCACACCAGCTATCATTCAGAGATATGAATCTAAAAAGGGATAGGGTAGAAAAACAATGTGTTTAACAGACTAAGATTATAATTGTGGGTGATTATTTCTGATGACATTATATCATACTAGGTCCTTGCTCAGGCCTAAGCTGAAAATCCATTTTTCTTCCATGAATTTTATGAGCTTGTTTAGAATCATTAGTTCTTAACATTGACAAGCTGATTCAAATATTTTGTTGCACTTTTGAAAAGCCACGTTGTAGACTTTTGTTGCCCTAACCTCTTTTGTTTCCACTTTCAGAGCTCCTATGGATATGGTGACCTGTTCTCTGACACCTGGAAAGCCTTTACTGATTATGATGTTATACATTTGAAAACTTATGATTCCAAAAGGGTACTGGAAACTTTCCTGAAATGTCTGTAAATAACAGTCATTGCAGATGACTCACTCATCAAATAAATATTTAATATGAGTTTCTATTAGCTATTGCCATTGATTTCTGACTTTGTAGTTTCTTTTTTTTATAACTTTGAATCATTCTTAATTATTAACCATGTAGTGTTAAGAAAATTTTTCCTTTAGATTCTCCAAAATTATGAATTTCCCTTGAGTGAAATAGTTTGCTATTCAAAATATTTCAGTGCAAAAAGATTAATTAAAATTTATTTTCTGTGATTATAAGTACTATTTTGATGTGGTACAAATTGTTTTCTCTTACCTTGTATAATACCTTCATTCTTAGGTATGTTTTAAAGAAGCTGTTTTTTCCTTACTCCCCCGGATGCGATACGGGCTGTTCTATAATACCCCTTTGGTAAGCATATCTGTTATTCATATTCATATTTATACATTTATTCTTCATAGGTTTTTTTTTAAGATTTATTTATTTATTTGAGAGAGAGAGAGGCACACCTGTGCGGGGGGAGGGGAGGAGCAAAGGGAGAGGGAAAGAGAATTCTCAAGCAGACTCCCGTTGAACGTGGAGCTGGACTCAGGGCTTGATCCCCGGACTGTGAGATCATGACCTGACCTGAAATCAAGAGTTGGCCGCTTAACCAACTGAGCTCTCCAGGCATCGCTATTCTTGATAGGTTTTAAGATAACATTTATGTGTAACTTGAGAACATCTTCAAGAGTAATACACAATTATTCACTGTAACATGAACTATTGTTTCCATGTTAGATATCTGGCTGCCAAAACACGGGATTATTCAGGGCATTTTCCCAGCATGTGCTTCACAGACTGAACATCACACAGGAGGGACCCAAGGTAAGGAGTACCCTGTGAGTTCTGACGTGGGCCTGACTTTTCACCCGAAAGAAAAATCAATGCCACCTTTGCAGAAAAAGAATCAGAAGGCAGTGTTTTCTCAGTTAATACTTGCTCACCTGAAGTGATCCAAAATCAGATGTCACCAACCTGTGACAGATGAGCTAAGGGACAGTGGAAGTATGTGCTTTTTTTCTCCTTTTCCTTTTCCCTGTCTTTCCCCATGTCACCTGGTTCTCCCCCCAAATCCCCACCTAATCCACAAACCCCTGCCAAAAATTCCATGCAGCTAACCAAACAGAAGTGTAATAAACAGGTGTTGTCTTCTGTGGCTAAAGTGGATGCATTTTTGTTTCCTGCGAGAACTCTGAAGGAATCAGGCTAAAACCATAATCGTCCCCTAAATGTATCCTGATTGAGTTTCATCTCTTTGTGAAAATCACATTTTAGGTTCTAGCATTCACTCATATGTGCAGGCATATAGAGCATGATTTTGCCTTTTCCTTTTGATTACAGGACGGAAAAATCCGAGTCACCATCCTTGCACGGAGTACAGAGTACCGGAAAATACTAAACCAAAATGAGGTTAGTGTTTGGTAGGCATTTTTAATATCATCGTATTGAATTTAACTTCCTGTGACTGATGCGCTTAATTTTTTTCACATTGCATTAAATGCTTTGATTTGAAATTATTAGCTTTTAGAAAAGTTTGGTGGCTATGCCTGGTTCATTTATTGGACTTCTCGTGGGAGTCAGCAAACCACCCGTTGCCCAAACCAGCTTTGCCTCATGGGAAACATGCATCTGCCCCAACTCAGAGGGGAAACAGAGGCAGAAATTCTGATTCCTGCCTTTACTGCCATAGATTGCCAAACATTCTGCCTCTGGACAAACGAGCAGCAGAAATGCAAGAGTATCTCTTGAGAGGTGGTTGATGGAGCATTGTGATACGGTGGCATCCACCACCTAAGTTGGAAGAGTCTCCGTTCTTTTCATGACTGTGTGTCTTAGAAACTATTCACCTCTTAGGTTCTCTGATTCATTTCGATAGCATCAACTCGTACATTGTACTTAAATAAGATCACCCTGTAAGGGACCTGCCTACAACAGCATGGCTGGAAGATGTTCTCACAGTAGTATGATCGATTGCACAGAAATGTGTTGGGCACGTGCTGTGTCCTGGGCCATATTCTAGGCCCTGGAGCTACCGGAGAGGACAAGACAGGTAAGGTCCCTGTCCTCATGGAGCTTATGCTCTCAAGGTGGGACAGACAAGAAATTAGTAAACAAGTCCCTAAGTAAGGTGATTTCAGGTAGTGGGCAGTGCTACAAAGGAAGTAAAACAAGGTGATGTGTTGGGGGAGGAGATGCAGGAGGAAGGGGGACGCAGTCAGGTGAGGTGTTTAAAGAGGTGCTGTTGGCAGACACCTTATCAGTAAGAAACCAGCCGGGGAGAGAGCCTCCCAGGCAGAAGCAAATGGCCTGTGGTGTTCAGAGCTTTAGGTGCTCCAGGAATGAAGGGGTCACCAGCGTAACTGGCACAGTGGGAGAGGTGAGGATGACCCCACAAGAGGTCAGAGAAGTCAGGCAGGGTGTGAGGAGGTCCCCTATCTTATCAGCCTCATGGGCCTGGGTGAGGAGATGGGCAGGTTTTATTCCAGTGGGAGGGACGCCTCTGTGAAGTTTGCAGCAGGGTGTGGTAGGCAGAATCATGGGCCACCACCAAAAGATGTCCACGTCCTAATCCCTGGAACCCATGACTAGGTTAGGTTATGTGGCAAAGGGATGCTAAGCTTGCAGGTGAAATTAAGGTTGCTCATCAGCTGGCCTGAAAATGGAGAGATCAACCTGGATGATCCAGGAGGGCCCGATGGAATCACCAAAGGGCCTTAAGCTGTCTCCACCAGAGAGCTTTTGCCTCTGCCTGGAAAGCTCTTTGCTTAGCTGGATTCTTCTCACTGACCGGATTTCTGTTGAGCACCTCCTGGAAAGTGGAAGAGGAAGACAGAATCCAGGAAGGAGACATGAGGATAGAAGCAGGGCCAGAGAGATGCCACGTTCCTGGGTTTGAAGATGGAGGAAGGGCCCCGAGCCAAGGAATGCGATGGCTTCTAGAAGCTTGACACGGATTCTCCCCTCGAGCCCCCAGAAGGAGCACAGCCCTGTGGACAGCTGTCTGTCTCACTGTTGGACTACTGTCCTGCAGAACAGTGGGAGGGTCAGTTGTGTTCTTGTGAGGTGTGGACTCTGTGGTAATTGGTCGTAGCAGCTCGTCGAAAACGAATACACAGGCAGAGACATGAACTGGCTTATTTATTTATTTGTAAACCACTCTGGCTGCAAGAGTAGGAGCAGAGGGATTCATGCAGAGCCGTCACTGTGGCCCCGGTAAGAGTTTGGATGAAGGTGATGACAGCAGAGATGATAAAGGAAATGGATTCAAGATCAGTCTCGGAGAGCGAGTCTAGGAGACTTCCTGTCGGTATATGCAGGTACACGTGAGGTCAGCCCAGGAAAGGCACTGAGAATCAGAGGTGAACTCCCGGGCTTTTAGCTTGAGCAGGCCAGTGGAATTGAGATGGGAGAAGCTCAGTAGGAGGGGACTGGAGGCAGGTTTGGATGGGTAAAATGTTTTACACAGATTAATTTGGATGCCTAACGGGCGGATCAAAATTATGTAATTAGTGTCTTGAGATCCATATGGATTATGGAGGACATGAACATATGGTGTAATGAGACAGTGATTGGAAGCCGTGGGTGGAAGAAATGAGCAGTGTGTGTGTGTGTGTGTGTGTGTGTGTGTGTGTGTTAAAGACCTGGGAATAAAAATGTATCAAGTGATGCAGGGCTGGGGTAGATGGATGGGAAGCCTCACAAGAACACAGAGGCTTAGAGGTTACAAAACATGCTTAAGGTCACCCAGCCAGGGAGCAGAATAATGGGGGGTAAGCCGCGGTCGTCAGGGTCTGAGCCTTCTTCTTAACCAGAGAACTCTGCTGCTCCAACACAAATAAATGTGAGGAGGCTGACCCACCTTGGCTCCCAGTCCGCCGGGAAGGCTGGCCAAGGAGCAGCCTCAAACCCTGGCAAGCGGTCCAGCACAAAGGGGTAGCGCCAGGGGGTGCCGCGATATAGCCAGTGACGTGTTCACATCTGGTCCCACTGATCGTGCAAACGATGTGGCCCATGGGTGAGATTTGGCAGTTCGGATCTGAACTCTAAGCCAAAGAGCACCCACCGGCTGCTTTTCTCCCGGTGATCGGCATCACTTGAAAAGGCAGCTACCAAGCAGCGAAGAAAGCACCTTTGACTCTACCTTGATTCATGAATAGGTAGATAGATAGATAGATGCCTGTTTTTGTTTTTACTGGAGGCTCAGGTGGCACTTGACAGTTCATAAAATGGCTTCAGAGGTAGGGGCTAGAGGAGAGACAAAAAATAAACTGGGGTGGGAAAGAAAAACAACCAGGAGGAGTTAAGAGCTGACTGGTTCCTTCTCAGTCTGATGTAGGGGAGGGAGGTGGTGCCTCTGAACAATAGAATGGATCCCTTCCTTCAGCCCTTGGTAGGGGACAGAGAAAAAGCAAAAGACTGTTGGCCCTCCGGAGTCTCAAGGAAAAGGGCTGCCTGCGTGGCTCAGTTGGTTAAGTGGCTGCTTTCGGCTCAGGTCCTGATCTCAGGGTCCTGGGATCGAGTCCCGAGTCGGGCTCCTTGCTCAGCGGGGAGTCTGCTTCTCCCTCTCCGTCTGCCCCTGCCCCTGCTTGTGTGCTCTCTCTCTCAAATGAATAAATACAATTTTTAAGGAAAAAAAAAAAACCCAGATGCTCTCATTAAATGACAGTTCCTGCAATCCTGCCCAACCTCGGGACTGGATAATCATGTCAGAGGACTGTGGCCACCTCCACGGTGTGACTAGAAATTGTAAAAAAAAAAAAGCCTGTTTGCTTGAGCACCCTCTGAAACGAGATTCTTTTTATGTGGACCCATCTCATTACAAGACCAGGGCTCATGCACGGGGATTAATTCGCTCCTGGAAAACGGAATTCTAACCTATCCTCACTCCTTCAACTCCCTGACATAAGCAGTATATTCAGGGGAGTTCAGGGGCTGTCTAGAGAGAGAAACTTCCATTCTATAACTGTGTATGTGTGTAACGGGGGAGGGAAGTGGATGTAAGTCCTTGCCTGTTGCTTTTACCAGGGCACTGCCTAAAAACACAGATTCTGGGGTCAGAGGACCTAGATTTAATTTTAGCTCTGCCCTTTGCTAACTGCAAGATCCTGGGAAAGTTCCTTAAACATCTCTAAGCCTCCATTGTATCATTTTAAAACAGGCATATGGGGTGGGGGGGAGGTGCCTGGGTGATTCAGTCGGTTAAGTGACTTAGTTTCAGCTCAGGTCATGATTTCAGGGTCATGAGATCGAGCCCTGAGTAGGGCTCCCCGCTCTCAGCTCAGAGTCCGCTTGAGATTCTCTCCCCCACCCTCCCCCCTCTACCCCTCCGTTCGCTCACACATGTGGCTTTCTCCCTCTCTCAAATAAATAAATAAACTGTTAAAAAAAGGCATATGGGGGTGCCTGAGGCTGGCTCAGTCAGAGGAGCATGTTACTCTTGATCTTGGGGTTGTGGGTTCAAGCCCCATATTGGGTGTAGAGATTACTTAAAATCTTTAAAAAAAAATAGGCGTAATAATATTTACTTGGTATGAGACTTGTATGAGGATTAAGTGACGAGCACCTAAAGCACTGAGCATTGCCAGCACAGTTGAAGTGATACTTTTGTTACCATTTTTGTTGTATAGTGCACGCCACAGGCCACAGGATACAAGGGCAAAAATTTCTGAATAGCAGTGACCCACAGTGTTGGGTTAAGACGGCTAATTGTGAGGGACACAGAGAACCATGGCTGTATTTCTGATACTAGGTTAATTGTGCTTTGTTACTTTCTGTTTGCTAGAAGAATAATTGTTTTTCTGTGTAGAAATATTGAGAACATTTTTTTCTGCCAAAAATTTAATGTTTTCAGAGGATAAGGCCAAAAGCACAAGTAGTTTGTCTGAAATGAGATAAGGCACAGGGAGAAAACTCTTAACATAAAGCCCGGAACAAGGTAGGTGCCCAGCAAACCTATGTTGAAAAATTGAGGGATTAACTAGCAAGTAGTAACAATAGCAGTTAACAGGTAGTGGGCTCTGTGCCGAGCACTTCACTCCCATGAATTTGCTGCTTTCAGCCTTTATGACAGCCCAGGTGGTGGGATTTTAGGGAGGTAATGTGACCGAGGGGTGGAATCCACATTTGAACTCAGTTAAAGGTTAAAACAGTAGATCTGGATGATAGGTAATACCTGAAAAATATTATGTATGAAAATAAGAAATTTTAGGACTCAAAGGAAAATAAAACAGAAGAGAAGGAAGGAAAAGACATTCTAAATGTTTTTTTTTTTCCCCCTAGCTGGTAAACGCATTGAAAACGGTATCTACACTTGAGGTTCAGATTGTCGATTACAAATATAAGTAAGTAATATCCCGCTCTTGGACAGACGCTGTCATCTTTTGCTTGGATGAGTTAATGGAAAATCAAAAGGGTTTTTCGAATGGTAGCCGTTGACACTGATAGACCAGGAAGGGACAGGCAGACCCCTCCGTGAGTGAAGTGAGCAGGTGAGGACCCTGGGCGGACAGGGGCAGTTGCTCTTCGGCTGTGTGCGGTCTGATGTTTCGACACCATCTCATTGTTCAAGCGAAGTGGTGAATCCAGAGTTCTTTTTTCGAGTCCACATTTTCATTTGAAATTTCTGAATTTTTAGAAGTGGGCAAAAAAAAAAAAAAAATAGGGGCGCCTGGATGGCGTAGTCAGTTAAGCGTCCGACTCTTCATTTCAGCTCCCGTCGTGATCTCAGGGTCCTGAGATAGAGTCTCCCATCAGGCTCCATACTCCACAGAGAGTCTGCCTGGGATTCTCTCTCCCCCCTCTTCCTCTGTCCCTCCCCCACACTCACGCTGTCTCTCTCTCTCTCTCTCAAAAATAAATAAATCTTAAAAAAAAAAAAGTTGGCAACTAATTCTGAATTTTAAAAAAAAATGTTAAAATGTTCCTGGCCTAATTTGTCCTGTTAGCTGCTGGGTCTCAACTCCTGGCCTAAAATTAGTTCTATGGGAATAATTTGAGGGTCACAGAGTAATACGAGGTTTCTAAAAATATTACAAAGTATTTGCATTTCTTTTAAAACTCCAGCACAAGCAAAAGGCTTAGAAGGACAGAATATGCTTAACATTTACTGTCTAGGTAAGCCCTGTGGATGTAAAAACAACAGCGCCTGGTCCTGGTTGAAAAAACCAAGCAGTGTAGAGAAAAGCTCAGAAGGAAAGGTGAAGGCTTTTCTCTCCTCCCTTGCCCACCTGCAGTCATTGTCTTGTTTTCCAAATTTAACCCTATGAACAGTTTCTACGTTAAAAAAGAAAAAGTACCCATATTCCAGCATATGGGTCTCTGTTATTGATAGGTTAGAACTTAACAGTAAGAAGGGCGTCTGGCTGGCTCAGTCCGCAGACCACGTGACTCCAGATCTCAGGGTTGTGCGTTCGAGCCCCACGCTGGGTGTGGAGCCTACTTAAAAAATAAACAAACAAAAAACAACAACTTAGCAGTAAACAGGGGAGTTCCGCACCTTAGTCTTCATACATCCATTCATTTATATCATCAATCTTTATCGTGTACCTGCCAGCCGGTCACAGGCTTTGAAGTAGGAGTCCAGTTATGGAGGATGGCATGGCTTTGGTCTTGAGGACCACAGACCCGGAATACAAATAAATAGCAGTCGTAAGAACAGCTACCATTTGTTGTGACTTACTCTTATGCTTTATGTCATCTCACTCTTCCTACAGTCTTAGGAGGTTGGCAGAACTATTCCTGTCTTACAAATTACACTGTGCAGTGGTGCCTTCACCACAGGAAGACACAGAGGAAGAAAAGGGCCCGAGGTCAGGCTGACAGAACTGGGGAGGGCACCTCGGACGCTCAGGCGTTGACTGGCTTGTAGGATACGTAGGTTTTTTCAGATGAAGGAAGAGTAACAATAAATTCAGACCTTGCCAGTCCGAGGGAAGCATTACAAAACAGTAGATGGAGCTTTGCCTCCTTATCCTCAGACTCCAGGGTTCTGTCCATCTGGGCACGTCCTCATCCTTCCCCTGGCATCAGTTGGCATTCCTGGAGAAACCAAGGCATGTGTACCTCTTGTGAGACACACACAGGGTGCCCCCGTCTTCCTTTCCCTGTGTGGCGTGTGGGGTTTCTGTTGTACTTCAAGAGGAAGCTCTTTAAAGAGGAGGAGCTGGGGGGCACCTGGGTGGCTCAGTCGGTTAGGTGTTCGACTCCTGATTTCAGCTCAGGTCATGATCTCAGGGTGGTGAGATCGAGCCCCGTGTCGGGCTCTGTGCTCAGCATGGAGTCTGCTTGTCCCTCTTCCTCTGCACCCCCCCCCCAATGCTCACTCATTCTCTCTCTCTCTCAAATAAATAAATAGAATCTTAAAAAATAAAGAGGAGAAGCTGAGAATTCTTATTCTCTTCTTAAATCCCAAGTAATCTTGGTCATTTTTTTTTTCCTTTGGGTAAGCGGGACTGGGTGATCTAATTCCATTACGTGTATTCAGAGGATTATACTTAGTCCAGTGTTTCTTGCCAGCCTCATTTCAGTGGACATTTTTGGCGTTGACTTTGTGTTCAGAGTTTGCATGTTTTTTAGGGTCTTGAATTCGGAGCACACTTTTATGATCTTAATGCGCATAAAATTGTGGATTAGTTTGTTGCAAAGTCAGGACAATGCCTTGGTGGTATCTGAGCTGATTTTAGGTGTACCCAGATGGCATTGAATAAACTCCAGTCACACAAGGAGTATTTATTTTATAAAAAAAATTCTTTTATTATCTTAAGGAAGTAGTTTTCAGTTTGATGCTGTATATCATAACATCTCTTTAGTAGCCTGCTGATTTCCCTGATTCATAAAGAAAGAGCGGGCCTCGGGCTCAGAGCTTTGCCTTGCTCTGGGATCTACCTAGATTTGAATCTTTTTCCTTTGATTATATCTGTTTTTACAGTTTTGTTTGACCTGTGTTACCGGTTTTTCATTTAAGACAGTGCTAAAAGTTTCCTTCTAAAATAAACGCATTTAGGGGCACCTGGCTGGGTAGAGCTTGCAACTGTTGATCTCAGGGTCGTGAGTTCAAACCCCACATTGTGTAGAGATTGGAAACGAAGTCTTAAAAAGAAAATGAAATCTTAAAAAAAATGAAATTTGAAAAAAAAGGAAATCTTAAAAAAATGCATTTATTTGCAAATATTTGCACTTTTTTAAAAAAGTGAGCTTACTTAGAAAACAATGTTAAATTATTAAATTATTAAGTTATTAATTCCTGGAGTAGGCTTGAAATTGACAAAAAGCCATAGTGGAATGTGATTTAAATTGGGAAAGACACTTGTATGAATATTGTTACCGTGAGTCCTGAGCTAAGTCATCTTAACAGTTTCTGTCTTCTCCCCATCTGTCTTTTGTTGTTCTATATGCTCGCAGGGAACTTGGGTTTTTGGATCAGCTGAGGATCACTCATAACACGGACATATTTATTGGAATGCATGGAGCTGGTCTTACCCATTTACTTTTCCTTCCAGACTGGGCTGCTGTATTTGAACTGTAAGTGCTTTGAGACAGCTTTACATTGAGGCCACGAATAATGCTTTTTATGCATGCCGAGACTGTCATTCAGAGCTTCAAAAGGCCTAATATTTACTCCTTACAGGAAAGTCACATCATATAGGCTTCTAGAAAGAAAACAAACCTCAAGTTAAAAATGTGAAGTCTGCAGCCACCATTCACTTAGCAAGCAAATTCCGCTTTCTCCCTCCATCTCATGATGATGTGGGAGATGTGCGTCTGTGACTTCCGTCCTCGACGCTCGTTCCTATGTGCCTCTCAGGCTGTGATCATCTCCCTGCCCTCTGTATCATTGTTATGGTAAAAGGCAACCTGTATGTTGCATACCTCTGTTCACGGCAGCACTGTTCCCAATAGCCAATGTGGAAGCCATCCAAATGTCCATCAGCAGATGAACGGATAAACAGAATGTGAAATGTGGGTCTATCTGCATACCTCTGCATTAGTCAGCCTTAAAAAAGAGGGGGATCCTGTCACAGGCTACAACATGGATGAACCCTGAGGATATTATGTTAAGTAGAATAAGCTACTCATGAAAGGACATACACTGTGTGATTTCACTTATGTGAGGTATGCAGAGTAGTCTGGTTCACAGAGATGGAGCATAGAATGGGGGTTGCCAGGGGTCCGTGGGGGGTGTGGGGGGGAAATGAAGAGTTCTTGTTGCATGGAACAGAGTTTCAGTTTTGCAAGATTGGGGACTTTCTGGAGATTGGTTGCACAACGCGAATACTCTTAACACTACTGAACTGTACACTTAAAAGTGGACAAGATGGTAAATTTTATGTGTTTTCTACCACAATAAAAACAAGAGAGTTCAAGAACCTGTATGTCTCATGAAGAGCACGGCTCCGAAACACAGGCCAGGCACTCTGCCTTGTGCTCACTGATTCCATCCACAGGGAAACTGAGGCTTCAAGGTGAAAATGATCTTTCCAGGGCACTCCTCTAACCAGGGTGGGTGGTTATGGAGACATGGCCCTCTCGCTCTTGGTAATTCTGCCCTGGACACCATGCCTCATCTTTCATTCTGGACACGCCAACAGTGGTTACTGTTAACCTCATTTCTCTCTTTGTGTCTAAGCACCTAGATTTCACTCAGGTTTTAAATGGGAGACTATTTAGAAAAAAAGTTGTGAACTTCCCACATTCTGCAAAAATATTTGAAATACATATACATTAGAGAAATAGCCAGATAATTATGGATTCTATCTCAGTGCTTCATTTCCTCCAGAGGGAGGGAGGTAAAGAAGGAAGGGAGGGAGGGAAGGAAAGAGGTGTAATTGATAACCCTTGGGCCTTGGAGCTCAGCAGACTGGGCTCAGTTTTTGCTTCCCTAGCTGTGTGCCCTTGGATGTGGTACCTCCCCTAAGTCTGCTTCCATGTGTGTAGACTGGGTATTAGGAGATAATATCAAGTTCACAGGCAGTCGGCCCTATTGATAAACTTCAGTTCCTTCCAAACCTTGATCCTGTTTGGTTTTTTTAAAGTTGAGGTAGCTTAGTTATGAGGATATTTAAAAAATAATCTCCATCGATCTTGTATACTAGTTACACAACCTTTTGCAGGAATATATTTGGGAGGTGCGTTATTTCCCAGAGAAATGTTGATTGGCAAAATGCCTGGACACAGGTCTCATGTGTGGGTGCCCTTGCATCCTCAGGTACAACTGTGAAGATGAGCGCTGTTACTTAGACCTGGCCAGGCTGAGAGGCATCCACTACGTCACCTGGCGAAGGCAGAACAAAGTCTTTCCTCAGGATAAGGTAAAGTTCAGTGATGAAACTCACCTTGTTTTGTGTTTTTTTTTTTCTTTTCACCTCATTTTGCTTTTTCATTGGTTTAAAGTATCTAATTAATATGAAAAACTATCATTAAACTTCAAAGATAAACTGTTCTTCTCTGGAACATTGAGTTGTATTTTATATTTGCAAGTTGGGGGAAAAGGGAAATAAATCACTCTGTATCTGAATGTTGAGAAGACAACTTTGGGAACTTTGGGCCTAGGAAGATGTATTAAATTATATATAGGAGGGATCAGCAAACTATAGACAAGTAGGCCAAATCTGGCCCCCCACTGTTTTTATAAGTAGAGTTTTATTGGGACAGTTGCCTTGGCCAAAGTAAAATGATTTTATTCCTGTTCAGAAAACCATATCCTCAGTGACTTACAGATTTATGTTTTGGTTTGGTTTTGTAGGGCCACCACCCAACTCTGGGGGAACATCCGAAATTTACCAACTATTCTTTCGATGTAGAAGAATTCATGTACCTTGTCCTTCAGGCTGCAGACCATGTATTACAACACCCAAAGTGGCCATTTAAGAAAAAACGTGATGAGCTATAAATGTGCTGAATCTGTTTGCAAAATCTGTTTGTTTAAACATTCCACCACCCAGACTCACAGTTAAGTCAGTAAAACACCTTGTTATTTCCTAGCCCCAAATTACCTTTTCTATACCAAAACCTGCCTTCAGGATAGTACTTAAGTGTTTTAGAGTCTTTAACTGTTTCCTGGGATTTTTGTGTCATAGCTATTTATCAAGATACTGTTTTTGCACTGAAAACTTTACTCTTTATAGTTCAAAAATAAGGCTGTACTAGGCTCACTAGTACATTTGAGCTTCTTAGGTTTACCAAAGTTTTCACCTTTCTTGGCTTTAGAATTTGTAAATGTTTTTGTAGAATAACACGGGATTATAGTTCTAGAGGCTTCTAACTTGTTTGTGTTATATTTGAGTAAATTCACAGAAACTTTTTTATTTGCCAAAATCTGTTCATAACACTGTTTGTGGTAGGAAAGGAAAACATAGAACACACACACACACACACACACACACACACACAGTGGTGTGATTCTCAGTACCAAGCTATAGGTAGCCTACTCCATGTTAGAGATCAGTGTTTATAAACAGGTCTGTTTTACCCTCTCAGAGTCCAGACAAACTCCCACAGAATTCTCTGCTGTATCTGCTAAGTGAACTCCAGGTTATATGCACCAGTAATTTGTATAAACCATGCTGCTACATTAATTTATATTAACAGATTGCATATGCAAATCATGTTTTCCCCAAACATAAACTACATATGATAAAAACAAATTAGAACATCCCTTAGGACGTCTTTGGATACCTTCTAGCTGGTTTCTACTAATTCCTTCTTAGCCCTGGAGAGCATTTATGTTGACTTTATGTATCAAAGGGTCGCTTCCAGTGTGCACGGACCTGTGACGGCATACCCCTGTGTGTGTGCATCTACCTCTTCTAGCATGGATGTATTCCCCTTTGAGTTCGCGGGCTTCACAGTAGCTACGTGAAGAGCGTTTTTCCCTATCAAAAATGAAGACCAAAAATAAATAAATAAAAAATAAAGACACATGCGAATTATCCATTTCAAAATGAAAAAGAAGCCATGAGAAAGTACCATTGATTAAAAAGAATATCTGAAATGCAGACCCACTCTTTGGGATTCATTTCTCACTGTTGATGAACTTTCAATTCAGGGGTCAGAAACCATGGATTTCATTTACTGCAAAATGTGAAGTTTACATTTTGTTAACACTTGAGAAATCTAATTTAGAGATGAACGACTTCTATTTTTTCAAGTAGAGGATTAGCAGAGCTGAGAATTTTTTAAAAAAACATTTTAGCATTGTAAAAAAAAAAAAGAGTATGTAACAGAAAGTAACCTGAGAAACCTAAAATATTTGTTTTTTGGACCTTTATGGAACAAGGTGGCTGACCCCTGCTTTCAAGGATTATGAACAGTCTTCTAGAGTTTAGGGATATTTATTAAAATCTCTGTAAAGAAAGTAATGCAGCATAGCTTTGATTCGCGTGTTAAATTGTGTAAAAAGAATTAGAACCTATGAATTTTGCAATGAGTGGTGTGGCTGCTCTTTGTGTAGAATAGTGAGTCACCACTGGGAAAAGATTTCACTTGAAAAGCAACGTAGAAGCAGCATTGCACTTGATCAGAGAGGTATGAACATCCGAAAAAAGTGTCAGCGTCTATAGTCGTATAAGAAGTATGTAGAAATGCGATTCTATAGCCTAGCAAGAATTCCAGAAACTGAGGACAGTTGCATAATACAACTATTGTATTTGAATATTTTGCATTTATAGAAAGAATGCTTTTTATATAAATGAGTACATTTGACACTTTATGGAATTAACTTTTATCAGACGTTTTATATGGGAGCAAAAGATCTTTAAATGGTTATAAAATTTAAATGTAAAGAGGGCTTTTTTTTTATTAAGTCTTGAAAAGAGATGCATTTCATTGTTTGTACATTTTGGGTATGACTTTGGAATAAATCTTTTTATATTTTATTTAAATACCAGAACAATTTTCAAGGTTTTCTGTGTCTGACGGTTATACACTTACTCTTTGGCAGTCTAGTAGCTTTAGATTAGAAAAATTAAGTAGCTCACTGATGAAGAATTCATTTTCTGGAAAAATTATGCATTATGTTTATTTAGCAGTTTATTATATGACACTTTCACACATGGTATAGTGTGTAACTTTTACAAAAAATGACATAAGAAGTATTGTTCTCATTTTTCACATGAAAAAAAAATCAGATGCTGTTTAAGGGACTTCCCTAAAGATCACAGTTCTAGTTCCATATCCATAGTCTTGAAGCATCATGTTACTCGCTTGCTTGTTCAATAAATATTGAGTAACTGCTGTGTACCAGCTATTTTACTCAATAAATATTGAGTAACTACTGTGTACCAGCTATTTTAGGTTCTGGGAATACAGCGGTGAAAAGAACAGAAAAACGTCCTTGCCCTCATGGAGTTTGGGTTCTGGTGGAGGAGACAGACACGAAACAATGTAAATAAGGAAAATACACTGTGTGCCAGATGCTGATACATGCTAGAGAGAAAGCTAAAACAGGAGCAAGGGATGCAGGTGGATTCCTGGGGTGAGGTGGAGTCGGGTACACCTAAGCAGAGGTTGAGGGAAGTTTTCAATGAGGTAACATTTGAGTCAAGATTTGGAGTAGGTAACCCAGGAAGCAGTGGCAGATAACTGGGCAAAGAGCATTCCAAGAAGACAAAACAGTACATGCAAAGGCCCTGAGGCAGGAGCATGCCTGGCACATTTGAGGAAAAGCAAGGAAGCCAGTGCAGCTGGAGCGATCGAGGGACAGAGGAGTAAGGGATGACAGGTTCTGGGACTGGGGTGCGGATGGCAAGACTCTTTGTCTTTTGTTTCTCATAAAATGGGAGTTGTTGAATTGCGGAAAGAAGTAATAATCTGACTTACTTTGAACAGGATAACTCTAACTGTTGTGTTGGGAACAGATTGCAGAGGGATCCCTTAGGTTGTGTTCTCTGGGAAGCAGACTCTGGGATGGAGATGTGTATGTTGTGTACTTCCTATTGTAGAAGGGCTGTGTGGACCCTATGTGATCTCTGTCTCATCTTCTTGTTTGTTGGTCCCTCCTCAAGCTTTTAAAAATGTAAAAACCATTCTTTAGATGTTTAAACAGAGAGTGGAGAGGTTAAGCAACTTACTCAAAGCTACACAGCTAGGAAGTAACAGATAGATTGGATATAGGCCTTTCTTTGTGAAGGAATTTAAACAAGAAAGTTTACAGGTAATGTAGAGGGGGAGGGATGGGGAGGGAGGGAGGAAGAAGGGAAGAAGGAAGGAAGAGGAAGAGAAAAATTAGTTGGGGAAATAGAGAATAGAGAAAACATGCCTGGAGTTAGGCCCTTTCTTGCGGTTACAAAATAGTTTTCTTTGAAACACTGTCAATGGAGAGAATTTGAAAAATACGTGCTTTTTCAAAACTAGGCGCATTTAAAGCAAATCAGCTCAGGTATGATGGCCTTAGGTTTAAAATAACCTATTCCCAACCAA
Source organism: Halichoerus grypus (assembly GCF_964656455.1). Taxonomy (NCBI): domain Eukaryota; kingdom Metazoa; phylum Chordata; class Mammalia; order Carnivora; family Phocidae; genus Halichoerus; species Halichoerus grypus. The sequence continues at coordinate 181,219,633 of NC_135712.1, forward strand.
GGACTATTGCCAAACACTTTAATGCCTTTCTTCTCTTTTAGCTTATTGGGGCATGTCAAAAGATGTCATAAGCTTTCTTGTCATAAAAGAAGTGGCTTAGAGCAGTGCGTAAGTTACCTGGGCCCTTGCTTTGGACGGTAATGCACACTTTCACCACGAGGTGGCAGTCAAGCCCTTCCAAATGGCCTCTCTGTGGCCTGAGGCCCCGTGTCTTCATCTCTTTGTAGGTTTGGGACACCTGAACTCCAGGAGTTCAGACCTAGCTTCCTGATTTGAGGGAAAGTGGGAAAATTTTCACGGACAGTTTCACATTTAAGTGTAGAATTTCTTAATTGCAGCCAATACCTGAATCCCATGTGATAACTCCTGATCCTATGCAAAAAGCATTTGGCCCCTGGAAGAAGATGTCTAGTGACAGAAGCTGTTAGCAGAATGCATTCTCAGTGATGTGCACAGGAACTTACTTGGGACTTGAGCTCTATTTTACGATCTAGGATGGCACCTTAGCTCTTCAATTCTTTTCAGGGGCTAATTTCTTTCCTGTCTAGGCTTTATGGGTTAGCACATAAGCAATTGCAGTTATGGTTTCGTTTGAGCAGAACCAGACCGTAAGCAGAGGCGTTCTTTGAAGGCTACACGTGGAAGCTAGTGGGACGTTAATGAAGCAGTGCTCTCAGCATAAACAAGAGAGTGTCGACCATCGAGTCTTGATGTGGGTGTGACAGAACGGCGATTCTCAAACTGTTGAGTATCCTTCATTCTTCGTAACTTTGAGTTGCAGAATTTAGGGGTGCTTTGCCAAGAGGGACCTTGGAGGTCCTTCATGGCATTTGTTCATTCCACCATGGTCTGTTGACTGCCCGCCAGTAACAGGTACCCATTAGCAGACCAAGAAAGGTGAGTTCCTGGAAGAGGCAAGTTGTATAGACCAAAGGGCTGAGACACAGATGTCAGGAGACCCTGACTTCTCAGCCTTGCAACCCATAAGCCGCGTGATCATGTTGCCTAGCCGCATGGAGCTTCAATTTTCTTACTTACAAATGGGCGGTAATACCTATTAGGCCAAGTGGGTTTAAGGATGAAATTTTAAAAATGCAGGCACACTGGTTTTGTCCCTGGCACCATAGGATATGTCCATTAAATGCGATTGTTATGCTATGACATGCAGAACTATGATTATGTAGAACTCTAGTATCTGGGGAGCATTTGCATTCTGACCTCCAAGCCTCTCCCCAGACCTAGTAAATCAGAGTCTCTGGGGCTACAGTTGACTGACTCTATGTAGTCAAATGTCCCCAGGTGGTTCCGATGCACAGGAGTTGGGGGCTGCTGGCTTAGGAGACAGTGACAAAGCTGCTGGCACTATGCAGTTCATGAGATCTAAGTCAGCCCTCGTCCAAGTCTCTTGCAGTGGGTATCGCTAAGATGTTGCATAAAAAATGGTTTTCTTGGGAAATGTTGCCACAAGCCACATTAACTGGAATTATTTATTGCAGGGCTACTCCAAACCTTTGATACGTTAATGTGCATTGTGAATCTTTAAACAGGAAGATATAATATTCACTGTTTCAAATTTATTTGACCACTGGATCTTTTTCTCAAGGAGCGTGAGAATCAGCATTGCAAGAATCCCTCTCCAGGTACCTGTAAGCATTTGCTATGGCCACAGCCCCCTTCTGGAGAAAGGGTACCTGGCGGTGCTTTTGGAATGAAGTTGCTTTGGTCAGTTGCACCTTGTATGTGAGTTAAATCAGTGGTGCTACCTGGTCACAGTTGATTGGACCAGGCAGGGATCAATCGTTGAGCCAAAGTCTATCCAGTCAGAAGACTGCAAGACAAAGGGTAAATAAATAACCCAGCCATTCCGAGGGGACACTTGGATGCGAGATGCAAAGAGAATGCCCCAGCATCCCTGCTGCCAAGACACCAGATCTGAGCTACCGGTGCCTCTCTTGAATCAAGTTCAATTATGAGCCACTTTCCAGTCACCCACGAGGCCGCTTGTCCATTCAGGTCATGAATTGGATGGTCAATTCCTGAAGGTCTGAAAGAACCTATCGGATGCAGCCACTCCCGCCCTCCAGGTATGGTTCTCCCTACACTACACCCCGGAGATGGAAGCTAACAGAAGTTGAAGGACTTAGACCCAGGTCTTCCTACTCCAAGTTTAACGCAGTCCAGCTACCCTGACATAGTGTTGCCTCTCACCTTGAGGTCATTCAATCTGCATGACTAATGTTGGTAAGGAACAATCCAGAAATAATCTGGGAAGTAAATTGTGAGGACACAATGCTGTTGAAGTGCCTGCTGCTTTGGGTGGAAATCTAAGCTGGGCCGAGTGTTCAATCAATGTTCCGGAGGAATCAGGCCAGTGTGAGAGGAGGCAATGGGGTGAGGAATCAGCAAGTAGGATACGAAGCTAAAAGGGGCTGCTGCAGGTGCCAGAGGCAAACCAGCAGGTAACGTGGTACGGGCCTGGAAATAAAGCAAGGACCAGAGTCAGACGAGGGAAGTACCAGACACATCGTGAACAGATGCAGGAGAGACAGGGAGAGGCCGGGATGAACATCCGAAAGCCGGCTCGAAAGGAGGCAGGAGGAGGCACAAAGAGGAAAAACTAAGGTAACAAGCACACATCACACACACAACCCTTCCACCTTGGGGCAGGTAGAAAATGGGGAGAACAGCAAGAAAGCACTGCCTCACGGGAGGAGCCATTCTATGCTGATGGAAAATGTAAATCCTCTAGAGAGATGTCTTTGTCTACGTATCATTTTTCAAAAGTGCAGGGGATACTCAGCCACTTCAGGGAGAGAATTTACACAAGTTGCTTTTAGAAGTGTTTATGGTTCACCCTGTGAAAATGGGACCAGGAGTTTTTCCTCCTCTGGTCTACGAGGATGTCACCCCATCTGCTTTTCTGGAAAATTAAAAGCACGATGTGGTGATGGAGTGTCTCAGAGCACCGTCACCAAACCAAAGGCCAGAGCGGAGATGGACCCTTGGTTCCGCCTGTCGGGTATCACTATGCAAATAAATTGCCCTTTGGAAATCGCTTTGTAATACTATCGTTTTACTTTTTACTAGATTGTATGTTCTTGGATAGTTTTGCTTTTGCAATTCAAATAGCAGTCTATTGAAAAGAAGAGTTTTATGGTGGCGGCTACTGGATGCAAGCAATAAATCCGGAGGACAAGGGAGTAAAAGTAATACTCAGAAAAAGGTGCCCATTCTTCCATAGCTTTGCTTTCAAACTAGTGAAAAAGACCAACAGCTGGGAATGATGTGTTCTACTTTTGCCTTTTTTCTTCTTCTCCTTCCTGTTCTCCTCCCCCTCTTCCTCCTCCTCCTCCTTTCACTATTAGCATTTAAAAGTCCCTTTCTAGGTGGAAGTACATAGCACCCATGGCCCGCCAGGAATCCTGCACAAAGGTCTTGACTAGTTGGTTACTAGCGAACAGCATCCTGTTCCAAGGGCTCGCCCGTGGGGGTAAGACATTCTAGCAGGTTTTGGACTTACTCAGGGTTGGGCTGTGGCCATGGCCTTGTCTTGGAAGAGGACCCATAGCAGCCTGTGGATAACATCTACTTCACCCACTGAGACTTCCTGAGATCCGTGGAAGGTCTTCTGTAGGGTAAGGACATTTGGCAAGTGCAGGTACATGAAGTTGCCCGAGAAATTGGAGGGGCTTTGCAGAGCCGTGACGAGAGGCAGTGTGGTTGAATAGTGGAAGTTACGGGCGTGCCCCGTGTGCCACTGACCGCCTGGGTGACCTACCTAGGCAAGCCACCCACACTCATGGAGCCTCCGTTTTGTCATCTGTCAATGGGGGCTACTGAGGGAACCAACCTCAAGGTTACTGTGATGTCATTCTACATGCTGGGCAAGCAAGGGTGAGGGAATAGGGGAGACTGCTCTTAATCAGAGAGCGACACAGGTGAGGGTGTTTAAGTTATGCTGAGGTTAGTGTCCTGAAGGGCAAGAACGTGCCATAACCAAGGGAAATGCTCCAGATGAAGGGGGAAGGTGACCCCCAGGGAGATGTAGGATAGCACAGTGTCTGGCACATGGTGCGGCCTCCACAAATAGGGAGAAGAGAGGGAGATGAGGAGAAGGAAGAGGAGGCAGGTGAAGAGGAGGAAGAAGACACAGACGCACGGGAAGCCAAGGTCTTGCACCGTGAGCCCCAGAGCAACACTTGGGTTGTGCCGCTCACATCTGAAATGCCCCAGGACAGCCGGGCCCTGAGGTCTGCAACCCTGGAATGCTCCATCCAGGGAGGTGATCTCAGGGAGAAGGCCAGGGGGAGACCAGATGGCAAAAGACGTCCCCGGCGTCGCAGACGTGCCAGGGCTTCGGGACTAGAACTTGGCTTCCCGCTGAGTGGGTTTGTGGGCGTCACCTGACAGCCTCCCACTCAGAAAGGCGCGTGTGCTCGCCTGCCCCCTCCTGGCCTCAGCGCGCCCAGCTGGGAAGTGAGGAGTTTGGACTCCGTAACTGCGCTTCCTCCGTGAAGTCTGCGATTAAATGGCAAGCGGTATGTGGAACTTTGCAAATATATGCGCATATGTAAACCCACAGTTCAGTTACGTAAGGCAGCCCCATGGTGGCTCTGATGGGAGGGCCTCATCCTAAAGTCTTTTTACAGACTGCGAGTGTTCTTAGTCCTAACGCGGGCAGGGGGTTCATTCACTTGCTAATGAATGTATTTAGGAATGGGGTGAGTCTTAAGGAAATCCTGGTATAGTCAGAGTTTTCCATTATTAGTAGGCAAATGACTACCAGGAGGGGGGGATACCAAAGCTGGGGGTTTTTGTTTGTTTTTTGCTTTGTTTTTTTTTTTTTTTCAGGGGGCTGCAGTTTGGATAAAATAAATAGTGGAGGAGGAGGGACGTGCTTGAAGCAGGTGTTATTATTGACGCTCATTGCTCGGGGCACGTGGTAGAGGAACCCGCGGACCGGAAGCTAGAGATGTGTCTCAATGAAGGTCCAAGCCCGCCTTTTAAATACAGGGAAGTGAGTTCTTTACGCGAGTGGGAAGGCGCCTGACGCATCAGTGCTGCCGTGCATGGTGACCTTTTGTCAGCACGCAGCATTTTGTTGAATAGCCCCTGGCAGGTTTGCTGGGTAGATTTGCGCTACCCTAGAGGTGCAAGAGTGGACGAGGGTAGCCTAGGAGCAGAGTGAACTTGGGAATAAGGATACGACCCATGCTAAGGACAATGCCTCGGTGCCTTTTATCTGGGAGCCACCTTTTTTTTTTTTTTTTAAGTTTTTTACTGGAGTGTAGTTGACATACAATGTTACATTAATTTCAGGGGTACAACAGAGTGATGCCACTTCTCTCTACGTTCCACTAGGCTTGCTGGCTTGCTACAACATCACCAACTCTATTCCCTGTGCTGTGCTCTTTATCCTCGTGACTTACTCATTCCATAACTGGAAGCCTGGACTTCCCTCCCCGCTTCATCCATTTTGCCCATCCCCGCCTCTCTTCCCCCCTGGCAACCCTGAGTTCTCTGTATTTATGGATCTGTTTCTGCTTTTTGTTTGTTTATTCATTTGTTCTGTCTTCCAGATTCCACATCTGAGTGAAATCATATTCTTTTTGCCTTCCTTGTCTCTGAGTCAGAGGAGTTGAGTTTCTGAGTTGAAGGCAGTAGCCACAAATAGCTTCCGAGTCACAGGGAAAAAAAAACCACCCTTCCCAAGCAAGAAAGCAGAATACTTGGAAGGTGGTGTTTTGTTCCAATCATGTCAAAATGTGGACTCGTGTGTATTTTTAGTTGTGAAGAGTATGACATGTACCACAGTCTTGGCTGACCTTTATGGGATCCCTGACCTTCACCCCATTCCTACCCCCACCCCCTTTTTCAGCAAGTGCCTGTACCTGACCTCACCCTTCTAGTTTTACACACCAGGGAAAGAGCAGCAGTGTTATTCATCACCCTGAAAAATGCTGCACGGAGCCCAAGGGTTGTGTGAGATGGTGATGTCAATGGGAACAATTCATTATTCCATCAAGCGCTTGGCATGTCAGTCAATGAAAAAATATGTGTTTTAGAACTGACAGCTCAAAATAGTCTTTTCAGCAATTGGCATGCCAAGATCTTGATAGTATAATGAATTATTCTTTAAACCTATCATTTCATCTCATCAATTTGGCCATATAGACTTCTTGGGGGGCGGGGGAGGGGCAGGACTAAATTATAGAAGTTATCTAAAATAGCAAGCAAAATAACTTTGCAATCTGGGAAGCAAAGCCCGGAGCTTTGAGGAGTAGAATTAAAAAGAATGTTCCTCAGGGAAGATATTGCAGTAAGCGTACGATTACAATTCACAAAAATGTAAGAAAAGCCCCCTGATTTTATGTGACTCTCGGGCAGGAAAAACACTTGATTCTCATTGGCCACCTGTGGAATGACACTGCAGTTTCATCCTCATTTTCCGTAACAATGCACTGGGAAAATAGGAGATACTATACTATCCTGTTTGTATTGTGGTGCAAGCTTGCTGAGCACTATAGTTCCTGATTAGTTAGGACCACAGGTGTTGAGAGCAGTCTTGGATTGGCCTTTGAGCCTAGTTGGAAGATCAATTTTTCCCAGTTAACCTCCATATGTAGATTACTTTTCCCACACTCTTGAGGTATGGTTTTTCTTATTCTCATGTGGCTAATTAATTCTGTTCATTCTGAAGTCCGTCCTCTTCAAAGATCTGTACCCATCTCTTCTCTGAGTGTTTGAAAGCAGGGTGAGAAATCGCACAGCTCGCTGACTTTATGGAGAGTGTTTAGCATGTTGGCATGCATTTGGGGTGACTTCTGAACATGGCACAAAGCATGTTTAGGTTTCAGCTGGTCAAATTGCTTTCATCCTAAAATGTCAGCTTTATTTCTAGGAACAGCAGCTGCCACATACTTTTTTTTTTTTTTCCCTCTTGAATATCTCCACTGAATCGCTTGATGTAAATGCTTATTTTCCGTTCTGTTAAATAATGCCCTGTTGCTCCAGCAATGGTCATTTTAAATACCGTCACAAAATAACAGCAACACCAATTTGTTCCCAGGATTGGGTCTTAATTGTCTACCCATTGTTTGAAAATCGAGAACAGCCTCATTAATCCACTGCAGAATATTACGCATTTCATTAAAATATTTGCCTGGAAAAGAGAGTTACTTCAAATCCCCTTCATGTGTCCTTCACGGCCAGCAATATGATCTAGTCTGCATTTTAACTATCAACCTGAAGAAAAATCTGGGCATCCATGACCTTTTAATTTGTGCTTCAAAGAAAACATTTCTTAATGTTATGTGATAAATCAATCATTACTTGCTTAATAATCTTAATGCATGTCTTTGAAGTTAGCAATTCGCAAGAGAGGCTGGGATTTTTAAAAATTGACAACTCTGGTCATTTGATGTAAACTGTATTTTATTGATCAGCTGTAAAACAGTACTTGATATTAGCTGAATGTAAAGGCATGAGATCATGGGGAACAATGAAAAATGAAGACTTATTAAATATATGTGCATATTTATATATAGTCTCTGAAGTCCACAGAAAATATGACTTTTTAGTACTTTACTATTTGAAATTTGTGAGAGAATACTAAATTCCCTTTAACTTTATCTCATCTTGTCCATGAACATACTAAATACACAATACTTTATATATCTTATAGTTCTTTTAACCTTGAAATGAAAGTCTCCGCAACTGTATTTTCTATGTATTCTGTGGATCCATTATCTAAAATGCAAATCTTCCTGTTTGTTCAGTCCTCTGTTGTCTCTTTGCCCTGATTTCTTTTGTTGTCTGACGAATTTTTCTTTTCTTTTTTTTTTTTTTAAGATTTTATTTATTTATTTGACAGAGAGAGAGAGAGCGAGAGCAGGAACACAGGCAGGGGGAGTGGGAGAGGGAGAAGCAGGCTTCCCGTGGAGCAGGGAGCCTGATGCGGGGCTGGATCCCAGGACCCTGGGACCATGACCTGAGCTGAAGGCAGATGCTTAACCGACTGAGCCACCCAGGCGCCCCACGAATTTTTCAATTTAGACATTTTCCAACTTAGAAACAATATCCTGGTTACTTATTATTAATGCTCTGTTTATCATACCAAAAAAAAAAAAAACAAACGAAAAACCCAATCTTGGATTTTCATGTTATTTTATAGATGAGCTTCAGATAACAGTTGCAGATTCACTGCTACTGTAATGACTAACTGCTGAATTATAGGTTTCCTGATTTGTTGCATATTTAGAAAAAGCAACAAAATGCCATTAATCTGATAGTAATAGGAACGGAAGTTAATATGGGCCTGAAGCTAAGCTGCTCATTGTAAACATCTAGCCTGAATAATTTACAGTCACAAAGGCTCACTTCTGGTTCCTAAAAGAGTCCTCTGTTGCTGCCTGCACAAGTCAGCTTGACCCCATAACTCTTCAGAGAATTCTACCCAGATATTACCGAGGTCCTAGCCTGGTCGCTAACACCATGGTGACAATCCTCTCTCTTCGTTTTCAAGGGCCCCTCTTCTCTTGGTAATGGAGACTCCCTGAAGCTTAGTGGGGGGCTAAGCTTCAGGGAGTCTCCCACCTCAGCTCAAGGGCTCCTTGGGCTCCTAACCTCAGCTCAAGGCTCCAGCTCTGACCTTGGGTAAGGCACTGAGCCCCCTGGGCCACCCTTTAGGAAGACCTACCTTGAGGGATTGCTGTAAGGGTCAGAGAATAATGCCTGGAACACTATAGGAATTCCAGAAACCTCTGGCACTCCAGAAAAGGGAGAGAAAAGGTGCTATAGTATCTCACTGGTTTGGGGTCTGCAGCTCAGAGCTCCCAGCCTCAAGTCGGGACATTGCTACCAATTGCAGACGGACTCTGACCTTCTCTCTGCTCCTTTGCTCGTTACCTTCTCCATCATTTCTACTCAATAATTAATACTGAAAGGCTTTTCTTTATTGAAACAATGCTCCCAAAAGGATTTTTTTACATCTTCCCCAGGTTTTTCCATTTTCCTTTTATCTCAACACTTGAAACACATTTAGATAGGATAGGTTTTGTCTGTTATTTCCATTTCTTCTAAAATCTCTTATGTAGGTATGGCATTCCCTGGAGAAATACACGAAAATACAGAGAGGAGAAAAGAAAGCACTCGAAGGAAACCATAGTATTTATCAAGCCAGGCGTGGGTTGTGCACATACCCCCAACACAGACACACAGATTTTACACACACACGCATATGTACATAGATAAAACTTTTTTCCTGCTAGGCTTTATATATATTCACACTATGCATATTCCTGGGTAACCTGCTCTTTGCTAAGAGGACTTAACGGTACCTCCTCATTACCATAAAAATATTTATATCCACATTTGCAATGTTTGCAGGTAATTCCATAAGCCAATCTCACATTGTTGGATAGTTAAACTTTTTGTACCTACTTATTATTGTTAAAGAAAACATGCCATGCCTTGAAGATCTTTACACATCCATCTTTGTGCATCTGTCCAATTAATTCCTTAGGACAGATTCCTAACTATGGCACTGCTGGATCCCAGGGTATGCACATTTGCAGAGATTTGATTCCATACTGATAAATTTCTATCCAGAAATGTGGTACATTTCATGCAACCCTGGGGCAGATATGCGAGAATCCAGCTGTCCCACGTACTCACAGCCCTGGACATTGTAAGTTGGCAGGAGAGTTTTAAGGTAGAGTTCAGGATACCTTGTACACGGAAACACCGAGAGAAGAGGACATATTGGATCAAGCTGTGTTTCGTATATTGAAACAATTCTAAGCAGTCTGGTTAGTGAGACAGTTTGCAGGACTGCAGTCTGGCAAGGATCGTGACAGAATACAAAAGATCACCAGGTCTGCAGAGCTGGACCATACACAGGGAGCTGTTTTGATTGAAAAGACCCAATAAAGGAGTAGCAGTGAACATTATTTAGACAGCCCAAGTGGCTGTCACTTTTCCAACTAGGTTAAGTAAAAAAGGCTACACAGGTTAATTGAAAGATAACACTATGCAGTTGGACACAGTGCCTGGGTAATTGTTTCTTCCATTAAGACAAGTATGCAATGCATACCACGGTGGTCTAGGAAAAAAATAAACTTGTGTGACAAAGATGAGACATTTGTTTCTAAAGCTGGAGTGCTCGCCCCAGATCCCCACATTAGGTAATTTATAAGCCTGGATGCATAATGGAACATTTTATAATTATCCATAAACACTGATAGACTGTGATGATCGGGAGGCTTGGGCTATTTATAATTGTCTGAAAAAGATGACGTTAAAAAAAAACCCACTTTTTTATTTGATAAGTTTCAAACATACACAAAGGTAGAATGAATAGTATAATGAACATCTATGTACTCATCATCCACTTATAAAAATCATCAATTCCTGGAGACTCCTGTATCATCCACACCCCACCACCTCCTGCTTTAGATTATTTTGAAGCAAATCTCTGACATCATATCATTTGACTCAGGAATATTTGAGTGTATGAAAAAATGATTTTGAGTGATTGGTCCTAATCAATTTAAATTTTTGATTCAGCATTATTTGAATATCTTTGTAAAATATCAATTAATTGTATGACCTTAGCAAAATTGCTTGACTTCTCTGAGCCTCAGTTTCCTGATCTGTAAAAGAGATACTAACAGTACTTAGGTATTGCAGTGGTATTGTGAGGATGAGAGGAAATAATTCAATTTTAGTACATGTGCTGCCAAAGCGAGCACAGGAGATAGTTTGAGATAACATCAAGGTAATGCACAAAAATATTAACTAATAATCATTGCCATTATCATCACTGAAATTCAGATTTTATAGGAAAATGATATATGGGAGCATTGAAAAGCTAAGTGATTAAATACAGGGGCTTAAGAGGCTGCTGGGGAAGAAGAAGATGGGATGTGGCAGGTGTGTCAGAAAAAAGTGAGTAGAGCAGGAGATATTTGAAGAAGGAGCATCAGCAGAAATAGCCAGGAGCCCAGGCACGTGGGTGGGTGAAGCTGTGTGTTTCGGTGGTGGTGGTGTTCCATTTCTCGGCAACAGGACAGGAACTTGGAGAAGCAGAATATCAGTGCAAGATGGACAAAGAGGAGACAGAGAACTTGAGTTTCAAAAATGTTAAAGTCTATTAAGGGTCAAATCCTATCATAGTAGTAATACTACTACAATGCAGAAATTGAGCTAAATATGGAAACGATTTTTGAGTGTTGCTTGATGGGTCCCTAATTTCCAGAAATGATCGGTACTGCAAATTCATATGTGACCAGTGCATGTAAGTCATCCCTTGGAATTTAATTTTTTGGGGATTTGATTGGTTTCCAGCTATGGTAATCTTATCCAATGAGGACAGTTAGCTGATTCACCAAATGATTTTGAAGTTTTGGATATAAAGTGGCTGTCTCCAGCATTCCATTCATTGGTCACTTTCTTGTCGTCTTCTTCTTCTTCTTCTTCTTCTTCTTCTTCTTTCTTCTTTCTTCTTCTTCCTTCTTCTTCTTCTTCTTCCTCCTCCTCTTCCTCCTTTTCCTCCTCTCCTCCTCCTCTTCTTCTTCTTCTTCTTCTTCTTTCTCTTCTTCTTCTTCTTCTTCTTCTTAGTAATATCAATATCTGTCTGATTTTTAAACTAAAAATGGCATACAGGATAATTTCACAGTACTGAATATCTCCAGATACTTGAGTATTTTATGAAGTCAGTAAACTATTTTAATTGTTATGCATCAGAAATGGCTCCAGGCACCTACTTAGACAACCGTTGCTTTTTTTTTTCCCAAGACTTACCTATCCTCTGACCTATCCCCAGAAGATCAAGTAGCCACAGTGACACTTTGAATGAACGCCAGTAAAGGAGTTCCTGGCTGATAAGGTGTTAATTGTGGCTATTCCTCTCAGTATCTATTTGCAATTAACAGAGACTTCAGATGCCATGACTGAAAGGAGTGGATAATATGAATGTTTTACTGGCAACACCAGAGAGAGAAATCTATGGAGGCAGAAGGGCATTTGTGCCTTCAAATCCAATCAAACAAGAACAAAATTTGTAAATCACGTTAAAGATTTTGGGTTTTATTCTCAACAGCATGTCTCCCAGCTATAATGGGAAGTGACATAATCATATCTAGACTTTAGAAAGGTCACTCTGGATTGTGTGGAAGCAGGACAGGAGTCAGGGGAAGTTGGAGAAGAGTGTGGAAGTCCATGAGCGAGGAGAGCCGGCGGTGAGGATGGAGCGATATGGGGGGATATTAGGAGTTAGAACCTATAGGTCCTGATTATCAATTTAATGCAGAGTGTGAGGGGGAAGAAGTCAAGGATGTTGCTCAGGATGCAGATATGGAAGAAAAGGTAGATGGCTATATCACAGCACAGAGAAGACAGCGAGAGAGGCAGGCTTGAGAGGAAAGGTGGTGAGTTTCATTTTGTGCTGGGTTTGAGGTGATGGGGAGGTATTCACATGGACGTAGCTGGTGGATGCAGGAGTCTGGGAACCTAGGAAAATAGTTGCCACTGGCATAGAAATGACGGCAGAAGCCATGGGAATGGATAAGTTCCGACAGTAGTCAGTCAACAGAGACTGCAGGTGAAGAGTGTGCTGAGCCCTGCTTACTTCAGCCCTCTTGGGTTTGCGGTTTCACCTGATAGACATTGTTTCTTTTTATTTTTCCTAAAGATTTTATTTATTTATTTGAGAGAGAGAGAGAGAGAGAGAGAGAGAGAAAGGAGGAGGGACAGAAGAAGAGGGAGAGAGCATCTTAAGCAGACTCCGCACTTAGCATGAAGCCCCACACGGGGCTGACGTAGGGCTGGATCTCACGATCCTGAGAATCACAACATGAGCCAAAACCAAGAGTTGGTCGCTTAACCAACTGCATTATCCACGTGCCCCTAGAATTAGTTTCTTTGAGGAGAATAGCTCCTGCTATCAGCGAAGGTGTCAGAGTCATTGGGCCATCTTTAAACGTTTAAGTTGGAAGAGATTCTCAAGATCTTATGCAGATTGAAGATGGCCACAGATTTTTGGACACTCTTCCCTTTTAGAGAATCTATTCCTCCCCTCGACTCCCGTCATGTTTTAAGTCTGGGTGGTCTCTGTGACCACTTTGAACAGTTGACTATGATGGAAGTAACCCTGTGCCGTGTCTGGGCCTGCACACACTGCAAGATTGGCAGCTTCTAGTTCCTATCTTTCCGAATACTTGCTTTTGGCCACCACGTAAGACGTCTCACTATCTTGCTGGAGAGACCGCTGGCAGAGGCTCTGAGACTTCGTGGAGGAGAGGAACCTGGCCGAGCCCAGCCTTCCAGCTGGCCCCCACCAAGGCGCACATGGGCGAAGCTGTTCTGGACGCTCGGAACCAGCTACCAGCTGAGTACCACAGAGTGAACCCTGTGATCCCAGTCAGTGCCATGTGGAGCAGACGTGCTCTGTTAGGCTTTGCCTGAATTCCTGTGCCACTAAATTGTGAGATACAATGAAATGTTTGTTTCACTGAGTTTTGGGGGGTTGTCTATTCAGCACTAAAGACACAATTGTCTCTAGAACTTTGTAAAACATGGTGTCATCAGTTGAGTGTTCTGTTAACCCAGAGACCTATACGTTGGACCAAAACCTGTATTTTCATCTGTAAACCAAGGATGATAAAATCTGCTATTCCTTCTTCTTAGAGTTATTTTAGGGCTCCAGAGAGGTAATATATATATGCATTTCACAAATTATAAAGCACTCAACAAATACAGATGAATTTAAATAGAATCGTAAAGTACTCTACGGATACAGTTTAAATATAATTTTATTGGGAAAAAAATGGTTTAGGGGTGCCTGGCTGGCTCAGTCAGAGGAGCGTATGACTCTTTGATCTTGGGGTTATGAATTCGAGCTCCACGTTGGGTGTAGAGATTACTTAAATAAATAAATAAAGAAAAGAAAAAAATTAAAAGAGTTTTAAGCTGATACTACAAAGTTTTAGAACAGTGTTAAATATAAAATGTTAATTAACATACTTACAATTTTAAGTTACATTAGATTAATCAGAATTGCTTTGACTCTTCATAAATTGATTTGGAAGCTTTTTATCAGTCCCCCCTGCTTGTTTAGTATTTTGATTCTTTGTAAAAAGATGGAAGTTCATTTTTACCTCTTCTTTCACCATGTGTTGCTCTAAAAAGGGCCTTATTTACTTAAAGAAATTGAACAGATTCATTTTGGTTGAGAAGGAGTAGAATTGGATGAAAATTGATACACAGCAGGTAGTGACTTCCGTGGACGGCGCGGTGCCGGCTCCAGACGACTAGCTTCTACACATTTGTCACATTGCCTCTTTAGTAAATTGAATTACCAAATTAGCATCAGTTGCTCAGCAATCTGGTGATCTGGTACCAGTTTTCTTCAGGGTAATTGAATTAATTTGTGTAATTTAAATGAACACCAATCTTGCAATTTTTCCATCACGATGCTTTTGAAAAAGTGGATGGATACAGAGTTCAAATCGAATTGTGGTCCTTAATAGAAACATAGGGAGAGATGCTTTCCAGTGTTTACATTTATTTGTTGGACACACACCTATAGTGTTCAATGCAAAGAAAAAGCAAGATAAAGTCAGATGTGAGGTGGGGGTCAGTTAGGCTTTCTCATTCTTGGCCCTATTGACCATTTGAGGCCAGATAATTCTTTGTTGTACAGGGCTGTGCTGTACATTGTAGGATAATTTAGCAGCATCTCTGGCCTCTACCCACTAGATGCCAGTAGCAACTCTCAGCCCTCAACTCAGCTATGACAACGAAAAATGCCTATGGCCATTACCAAACGTGTTTTCAGGGGCCCAAATCGACCCCTGCTGGGAATCATTATTTTAGACAGTTGAGTGTGTTTCTCATACTAGGGAGCAAGCAAATTTTGCCCCAGATTCCTCCCCACTTTTCATTCCCACCTCCCCAACCAACGGCTTAATGCATCACATACATTTCTGTTTAATCAGCCCATCCCTGGTAGTGTTTTCTAGGGCAGTGAGCTCGTGTTTATCCCCTTTGATATTTGACAGCGGACTGCTCTTCATGATACTCATTCGGAAGCTGACATCCACATTTGGAGGGGATTTTTTTTTTAAGGAAGTCATCCTTTAAAAGGTCATAAAACACTTGGCATTAGGTTCTTAGAGTGTGTGATGAATATTTTAATAGTTAAAAATGTAGCCAGGCAGCAAGGAAATGATTTAATGTTGTAAATAAATCTCTTTGTGGGATTTAATGTGCAAAAATGGACAGGAATGGCTTTAAAAAAGCATTCCCCAAATGATGGGATCTATACAATGGTGCACTCTGTATGTTGGATCCGTATCTGGAGGCAGTGTTCACTATACCTTTTTTAGGTATTGGAGGAAGACACTAAGATCATTTTCTCTCTTAGGACCTCTATGTCTTTTTCTCAAAACTGGAAGCCCATAAAGTCAACTTTCTGGGAAATAGTACTAATACCAGACCCCGGGAGAGAATAGCATTCATCAGCTTCCACTAGATAATACGAATACCTTGTAACATGGATGTGGTGCTTATGATGTGTCAAGCACTGGTCTAAGAGTTTTACATGTGTTAATTCATGATTTGATAAACTATGGCTTGTGGGCCAAATCTGGCTGCTGCCTGTTTTTGTACCGCCTGTGAGCTATGCATGTTTTTTACAGTTTTTTAAAAAAAGATTTGATTTATTCATTTGAGAGAGAAAGAGAGAGAGCAAGAGCGGGTTGAGGGGCAGAGAGAGAAGCAGACTCCTGCTGAGCAGGAAGCCTGATGCAGGGCTCCATCCTGGGACTCCAGGAACATGACCTGAGCCACAGATAGACGCTTAACTGACTGAGCCACCCAGGTGCCCCTTATTTACGGTTTTTAAGAGTTGAAAAACCAAATCAGGAGAAGAAGAATTCTTGACAACTGAAAATTATATGAGATTCAGCAAAAGACACATCTGATGAAGGACTATTATCCAACATATACAAAGAATTCTTAAAACTTAATGATAAGAAAACAAACAACCTGATTAAAAAAGGGGCCAAAGACCTTAACAGAAAGCTCACTGAAGATATACGGATGGTAAACAAAGCTATGAAAAGATGCTCCACATCAGAGGCCATCAGAGAAATGCAAATTAAGACAACAGTGAGACCCACCGCACAGAGAGTGGAGCAGCTCTAACAGAATGTGTGGACTGCAAAGCCTGAAGTTTTAATATCTGGCTTTCAGAAAAAGTTAGCTGACCCTGAGCTAGCTATTATTACTGTCCCCATTTTACAGAGGTGAGACAGAAGTACAGAGAAGTAAGTGGTTTGTCAGTCACATATCGAATATGTGGCGGAGTCAGGATTTGAGCTCACACAGTCTGACTCTAGAGTTTCTCGACTGCTCTGTGGTACCACAGTACTGTGACAATAGAACTCGCCAGAACAGAACTCCTAGTTTAAAAAACAGATCAACAGAAGCAGCTCCCCACAATTGAGCTCTTTTTATTACACTATACAGCCCATTCATCCTTTATTTTTGTACATAGGTCCCTGAGCAGCAATTACTGAATGAAATGAAGAGCATTTTGCACTCCTTAGGCTATGTATATATTCCCTTCAAGATTTCCAAGGATGAACATTGGTAATTCTCCCTTTATTCAGCAGGATTCTTGCCATCCAAGGAAACATCCCTGAGGTGCAGGGTCCCGAAGGCTGGGAATACTGGAAAATGACTGTTTTCCCGCTAAACGGGGACAAGTGAGGAAGAAGGAAATGTCAAGGACGGAAGGACGGTTTCTGGGTCTGCTGTAATTGAAGTTTTAATGTCTATGTAGAAGAGCTAGGAACTTAAAACAAAACAAAACAAAACAAAACAAAAAACCCAGAATCTCATCCAACAGTCCGGCCCAGAATTGGCCGTGCTTCATTCAATTTATCCATTTCAGAAGATGAAAGGCTGTGTCGTCTGCCAGGATTTAGCGTCCAGTCCCAGGGAATCATTGTGTTTCTAATCTGATGTTTGGGCCATGACGCCATCCCCTCTGCCTGCCGGTCAAGATCAGTTCCCTTTTTTGTGATGTTGTTAAAAGGCCCTGGCCATGGGCTGGTTTCAAACAGCATTTGGCTCTGTAGGGACCCCAGCTAACAGGTCTTTCGTTTTATTTTATTCCTTTTAGAATTTAGAGGGGTGTTCATTCCTAGTAGCAGAGGGCTATAATAATTTTCATTTTATTAAAAACAGCCACACCAAAAAAATTAAGAGCATGGAATGTTCTAGATCTTGACTGGAGTGATGGTTCTATGAGTAGATGCATTTGTCAAAGCTTATCCAAATGGTATGCTTGAGATCTGAGCATTTTTACCTCAATTTAAAGGACATTAGAGGGGGAAAAGTATGGAAACCAGATTTTTTTTTTTTAAAGAGTAAGAACAGTTAATTATAGCACCCTTCTAAGGCTGGTTAAAACCAGAATTACTCTCTAGTAATCACTTCTAATTCTTTAGATTTCTTGAATCCCAGATCAAGGTATCTCCTTGCGGGAGGCTTAAATTCATTCTCTCTAATTTGTGTTCTGCATTCCTTTGAAAGCAGTCATTCTAAGGCCACATAAGGATAACTGATATTTATCCCTGTAAATAGTCAGTGTCAGAAAGGTAATCTTTATCTCTGAGTCTCTTTATTATGCCACATTGGATTTACAATTAAATAAAGGTAGAAAATCTACCTGGGATAGAGGGCAGTGAATGTATGTAGTGCTTATTTCCTACAGCTTGTGAGGAAAGTGAAGTGTGGAGATAAGAAATATGACTTTAAAATAAAAAATCTTTGGTTGCAATCGTTCATCATGACTCTGATACAGATTTCCAGTCTTAGATATAAATATTTCAGGATCAAGATGCTTTCATCTTTCTCTGCCTTGCAAGAAGGGAAGATTGGAAACAATCTTCCTTAAAGTAAGCAGCTTTAATCATTGTTTCTAAATCAACTGAACTGTGTTGGAAAAAAAGAAGATGTAAGAATCCTATAATCCCTGGTTTAGTGGTAATGAAATTGTCCAGGCTGAGGAGGGAACAGATGGATTTTGATTAATTTCTACTAAGACCAGCAAGTATCAACCTCAATATTCTTTATAAACTTGTCAGGGTAAATGCTTTATGGTCATAAGAGGATGAAGGAAAAAAAAGATGTAAAATAAACATGATTTATAACTGGGTTATGAATAGTTAAGGGGGATATACTTAAAAACACTGTCCTCATCAACATGTCAAAATTCAGATTCACTGAATCAGAGCAGTCTTTTTCAGAGACCTTTTCAGATTTAATTTCACAAAAAAATGAAAGGGTTTGTTTTCGTTGTTGTTTTTAAGAGAGGACCCATTGCCCTAGGTTTCCAGTAAAGCGGGCCATCCCCTATCATGGGCTTAACAGTAAGAAGGATCCAAACAAGACTCACAGAGCTGAGAAGCCGTTGCTCAGATTCGACATTTATGATTCCGGGATGATAATTGGAAACAAAGATGAACTTTACAAGACATAATTTGGAATGAACTTAGACAATTCAGTTGCCACAGTTCATTAGTTTTATGGTTGATATTCAAGGATGCTGAGGGGCAGATTCTCAGCTTCCCCTGTCCTTTTAGGGACCTCCCCCCTGCCCCAGTCTGTCAAAGAATTGACTGGCAAGGGGGATCTAGGGGCTTAGAGATTTAAATTTGGCATTACCTTGAAATTACAACTGAAGATTAAAAAAAGGCAAAGAAAGAATCTGAAGTGCCCTCCGTCCCACATTGTGTAGGGCGTGAGGTGTGAAACTCCAAAAGAAAATCAGTAACTGTTTGTTTTCGATTTAAAAATACTTCTGCTGCCTAGCCTGTCTTTTTCCCAGCACAGTTTCCCACTGTCCACTTCCTTCCGCCTGGTCTCTGAGACGCTCACAGACTGAGAGCTGGCTGAGCAAGTAGAATCCCGAATATAAACTTCAAGATCATCAATACTTAACAGATTGCCAATTAAAGGCAGTATTCATTATCAAAACATTCTTGGTTCTCATTTGAAAACAAGACAAAAACCACCAACTTGCTTTTCCAGTACTGGGAGCAAAACTGTGACCTGAGAACACATACAATGTTCTCTCCTTTCCAGCTATGGAGTGATGTATTCATGGAGGGGAAAGTGAGGATTATTAATGAAGTATGTGATTGTTGTGCCATCAGCCCCTGGAATGTGGTGAGTCGTAAATGAATTGGGCATTAATTCAACACAAGATACTCCATTTTTCTTTCTTTATTATCTTGTCATCGTAGCTGTGACTTGGAAACAGGATCTATTTAAGGACAAGGATGCCAGGTCTGCTGTAATGGAAACAGGCTGTTTGGGAAATCTGACCCGAGGATCATGATCTTAACTTGATAGTAGCCCACCTTCCTGGGAGCTTCTATTTTTTGTCTGTGAGGTATGCCAGGTAGAAGAGATAGCATCTGTCAGAGTCCTGGCAGAAAACGAGCAGGGCTGACTTCCCCATTACGCATAACAGGCGCAGTGCCTAGGGCCCATGACGTTTCTAGGAGCCCATGAAAGTGGTCTACTTTCTTTTAAATTCAGAAGAGAAAAAGTAGATATCATCCAACCTGGCTTACATTCATCTTTTTACCAATACAGTCACAAAATATAATTTTTAGTAGTTTTTTATGGAGGAAGGCATTCATGAAAATAGAAATGCCAAGGGCCCACCAAAGGCATCATGTGGACCTATAGACTGATGACAACTTCAAAGGGCTTCACTGAGGAGAATGAAGCAAAGGGGCTCTTTGCAAAGGTGTTGTTTGGGTTCGATAAACCAACAAGGGGTGGTGACACACTCACCAGTGTGAGTATATATATATATATATATATAGAGAGAGAGAGAGCATCCACTTTATTGGCAACGGTGGGGATTACCACCACCTTTGGGCTTGAAGTCACAAGGGCAGGAGACCAATGGCCAAACCCAACTAGAAGCCAGAGGGAAAGGAGTTCAGAGGTTCAATCCATGTGGGTCAGCCTTGTAGGGCGAGGAGCAAGGAACAAGGCAGACAGGAGCAGAAAATGCACTGGGGACGGGACATGGGGTTGTCAACAAAGGATAACCAGTACTAGGACTCATATTCCAACCATTGCATGCTTCTAGACTTTTTAGGTGAGTGTAACCCCTGCCTTTGTGTAGGTTTAATAGGATCTATGCATGGATTATAGAAGGAGGAACTTATTTTCTTTCTTATTTTTTCAAAGATTTATTTATTTATTTGAAAGAAAGAGAGTGCGAGTGGGGAACAAGGGAGGGGAAGGGTAGGAGGGGCAGAAGGAGAGAGAAATTAAGCAGACTCTGCTTGATCTCAAGACCCTGAGATCATGACCTGAGCTAAAAACAAGAGTTGGAGGCTTAACCGACTGAGCCACCCAGGCGCCTCAGGAACTTACTTTCTGCTTCAAAAGAAAACACACAGATTCGAAAGGACAGTACCCCATTGTGTGGCAAGTGACCCAACCTTTCATGCTCCTTTGCTTCAGTTTGGAAGCATCTGTCTTAGGTTTTAGGTTTTCTAAATCCCTTCACAATCAAGGGCTCAACCTCTCGTTCTAGCCCAACGAGGAGCCAGGTGAGAGAAGTGGTCAAGGAAAGCCTTTTGAATCAGACTGTCTGGCCAGCTGGGATATATATCGAATAGCTATACGACCTCCCTGTGCCTCAGTTTCTTTATCTGTAAAAGTAGGATAATATAGTACGTGTTTCATAGGATGGGGGGAGGATTAAATGAAATAACAGTAGCAAATACGTGTATAGTGCTTATTGTGAGATGAGCACTATTCTCAGTGCTTTATGTATATTAATTTCCCACACACAGAAAAGCAAAGATTACAACATGAAGAGAGACAAGTCTGTGATGGCATTATTTGGGTATCTGCATGCAGCTGTGCTCGAAAGTAAACTGCCACTCAAGTTTTCATATATGTGAATCAATAAATATTTCCTAATTTTTTGGAGGGTTTCTAAGCCAGTCAAATTGAATTTCTGTCACTTGCAACCAGGACAGTTCCAATAAAGTGGATGCTCTCTCTCTCTCTCTCTATATATATATATATGTATGTATACACACCTGTGTATATTGTATATATTGATATACACATAAATATATCCTTATTAGCTAAACAAATCAAGGGGAGGATGGTAGAATGCATAGATAATGTCTCTAAACTCTGAGGAATGCTACTCTAGAGAGCCTTCCATTAAGAGAACTGATGAAAATGACCTTGAATTTGGTCAGTAGGTATAGTGCCAGGTGATGGTGTGTATCTGATTTAAAACTATCCTCACAACCACCATGTGAGGGCAATCAGTACTGGCATTAGCCCATTTTATCGAGGGGGATATGAAGCCCTAGAAAGCTAGATTAACTTTCCTAAAGTCAATTAACTGATGAGTTTGTTGAGCTAGAATTCAAACCCAAAGCCCACGCTCTTTTTCCTATAATAGGCCTCTTCCCCCTCAAAGTGCAGGGATGAAGGGGCCATGGATTTGAGCTGGTGAGGCTTTTGCCAGCTTCTTTTGCTGCATCAAAGAAGCCTGCATAACCACAAGAACAAGGTAAAGGATGATGGGGTCAGAATTGTGGCGATGAACACAGTTGATAATAGTAAATGAACGCTCTGCATCAGCTTTGAAAAGGCAACCATCTCTCCCGCAGAGGAACTGAATGGACAGAGGCTTTCCTCTAGCTGTTTCTACACATTGTGTGTGCGTTAATGGCAAAGCTCTCCGTGTTTACTTCTGCAGCAACTGTCTTATTGTGTTATGTGCTTTGGCAACAACAGAAGAGTCTAAAGTGGCATCCACTGGCCCACATCCAGAGCAAATTTCTTCCTAATGATTCCTATCTGTTAACAGTATTTCTGCCCTTAGTGCAACCAAAGGCAGGTCCTACTGGTAAGTGGAGGTGGGCAGAGGGTCGGGGAGTATTTCCTGGGCTCAGAGCTTCAGCCCCTCAGTTCTCCAAGAGGGTGCCTGCGGTAGGGGTGGGGAGCTGGTGAGCCTGGAGGCTCACTCTAGCAGGCCGCAGGACTCAGCCTTTATCATGTCCTTCAAAACAGGAATGAAGAATGGAGGAACATCCTTAGATCTTTCCAAGCCCAAGGTTCCCATCTCTTGGAACTAATATCAAATGATTGTCAAATTTTCTCTGTCCTTCCTGATGCACAACTCCTTTCTCCTTCCTCTTGCTTCCAGAGCTTGAATACAGCACTCACTGTGTTTTTCTCCAATACCTTTTCCTTTTTTTTTCTTCTTTAAATTCATTTCCCTCTCTGTAATGTGAAGTCATTATATTCTAGGGCACTGGAAAAAAGAAAATACTCATAATTCCATACCTGAAAAGAACATTCTAAACATTTGTACTCTCTTTCTTGTTTTATTTTATTTTGTTATTTTTTAAGATTTTAAGTAATCTCTATATGGGGCTCGAAGTTACAACTCTGAGATCAAGAGTTGCATGCTCTACCAAATGAGCCAGCCTGGCGCCTCTCTTCCTTTACTTTAAAAGATATTTTATTTTCTATTTTATTTGCTAGTTAAAAGCATGTGACACCAAAAGGGCGACAATCTCTTTATATTTTAGGTGGCTAGCACATAGGGGCTTTTGGGAAATGTTTGCTGAATCTACTTGGTTGAAGTGAGCACAGAACCAGTGTTGATTTTCTCTTGCTTAAAAAAAGTTTTTTTTTTAATTACTTATATCAAAGTTGCCTAGAAACTTCATCAGTCAACTTAGACCAAGGAGGAAAGATGCTTCTCTTAGTAGCTAAACCTCCTGGGCCTCAGACTCCTGGTTCCTTTCTTCTGACTCCTATCTGTCTCTGCCTGTTTTTTTGTTTTTTTTTTTTAAGGCCTTTTTTGAGATATAACTGACATCCCATAAAATTAACCTATTTAGAGTGCACAGTTCAGTGGTTTTAGTCTATTGACAGAGCTGGGAAATCAGCACCATTACCTTATATTAGAACACTTTCATCCCCCCAAAAGAAACCCTATACCCATTTAGCAGTCAATCCCTGCTTCTCCTTCCTCAGCCCCTGGCTATTAGTCTACTTTCTCTCTCTATGGATTTGCCTATTCTGGCTATTTCAGATAAATGTAATCATGCAGTATGAAGTCTTCTGAGACTGGATTATTTCATTTAATAATGAAATGAAACATGATGTTCTCAAGGTTCCTCCATGTTATAGCAAGTATCCAAACTTCATTCCTTTTCATTGCTCTGCCTGTGTTTTGCTGTCTATTGCTTCTTCACATTCTTCGAGAGCTGTTAATGGTATATTTATTTAGATGGCTCTTGCTCTTTGACATTTGCCTCCTTTACCCAAGCAGTGTTACATCTAACATATCCCTTCACTCAGGGCCCCAAGGATCAAGTAACAACCATGTTAGAATTTGTCAGACTCTAAGAAACCCTGTATTTACCCAATGGGATGTCCAACTCTTAGGAAGCAAGTATGCTTGAAGGCAATAATCTCCTACAAAGAGAAAGACATGCATGTACAGAACAGTTCCAAAGGCCAGACAATCAGGAAAAGTAACATAAAATTTCTAGATGAATCTGTCAAATACTTTATTAAGAAAAAGTACCAACCTGGGGTGCCTGGGTGGCTCAGTCATTAAGCGCCTGCCTTCGGCTCAGGTCATGATCCCAGGGTCCTGGAATCGAGCCCCACATCGGGCTCCCTGCTCAGCGGGAAGTCTGCTTCTCCCTTTCCCACTCCCCCTGCTTGTGTTTCCTCTCTCGCTGTGTCTCTCTCTGTCAAATAAATAAATAAAATCTTAAAAAAAAAAAAAAGAAAAAGTACCAACCTGAAAAAGAATTTTAATTAACTGGAGGATGGATTGGCATAAACTGGGTTCTAGGAAATAGAAAAGTTATATGATGTTCTAAATTGTGCTCATTTTTTTGGTATTGTTAGAACCAAGAGAAATCGGTCCAAGATTTATCTGGAGCTTTGAAGTCTAGCCCTCAAATCAGTGAGGGTCAATTTCCTCAATGTATCCTGCCAAGAAGATCACTTATTATTAATGGATCGTGAAATGGATCAGTGGGATGTTAGGGTAATTCTTTGTTATGGTTCTGTCTCTGAGTACAATTGAGTTGTTTTCCTACCTGTATTTCAGAGGTCTAGGATATTTCTGTATCTAATCAACTCATCGCCTTTTTCCTCTGCATATTATTAAGGCATTCATTAGCTTTCAGTAGCACTGCAGAAGTTGGCTTTGGTTTAAAATTGTGCCCATGGTAGAGGGAATGTTTCTACAAACCGCTTAAAACATTATTAAGCTGTATTCTTTTCCCCCTCAGAATTTATTTAATCTCATTAAACCTAAAAAATGGCTAAGCAGTGGGTAGCATTTTCATTTTTTTCTTGGTGAATCAAAACATGAAAAAGAATGCAAACATTAAGAGGTAATGAACATTGGATGCACTCTCTGTTCTAACTTTTCAGACTTAAAGCAATATAAAATACTTAGATGTCATTATCTAAAATACTTATGATGGGGTTGTTTTTCCTCGATAAGAAATTAATTGGTAATAAATCTGTGTTAGAGCGTAACTGGAAGTAAAAACAGACTGTACCAACTTAATTTGGCTTCAGGGATAAGATGGAAGCAGATGTTGGAATTAACATTTTAAAATATTATTCCTCTAAGTCAGCATTTGGAGAGGAGATTGGTTGTGGAATTTTGCATGGGAAGCGATAGGTTCACTCATCCAAGGTCTCATAGCCTTGGACTATGTTTTGGGACCTCTGGAATATACACAAAATAGCACTTAGAGACAGAACTCATAACCAAGAATTATCCTAACATCCTAGAGCCCATCACTATTTGCACATCAACCATGAGCGTGGGACATACTCGTCCTCTCTGAATTATTTCCATTTTGGCAGCATATATGCTACCAATGTGAGCACTATTAGCCAAAAGCCCAGGTGACTCAGGTGAGATGGGTTTTAGTCCTCTGTTGCTAAATAATTGTGTTGCCAGGGCAAGCTATTTAACTTCTGGGAACACCAGTTTTCTTGTCAGTAAAAAGGGACAATTACTAGCTTCCCTGCATATTTGACAAGGTGGGAAGCACTGTGGGAAAGTAAAAAACACTAGAGAAATAGAAGTAATAATTTAAATCAGCAAACTGTGACTTAAAACAATGAAATAGCAAATGTTATAGACACAACTCCCAAATACCAGTTTTTTTCTAAGAACTTTCGTTAGGAATTCATGCTAAGAAAACAATGAAAGGAATATATGAAAATGTTCATCAGAGCATTACCAATAATGATGAAATATTGGGAGTAAGCTAAACGTCCAACAATAGGGGACTGGCTAATTAAATGATGTTATGGCTATTTCAAGGAATTCCATACCTCTATGAAAATCCACAACATGTTGTGAAGTAAAAAATTGCAGGTTATAAAACAGTATAACCTATGGTTACATGGCCTCATTCTTTGGTTTTGTGGAAATAAATTACGTATATAGGAAAAATTGTGTGTAGATAAAACATTAACAATGATTATTTCTTTTTTTTTTTTTTTTTTTTTTTTTTTTTTTTTTTAAAGATTTTTATTTATTTATTTGAGAGAGAGAGAATGAGAGAGAGCACATGAGAGGGGTTAGGGTCAGAGAGAGAAGCAGACTCCCCGCCGAGCAGGGAGCCCGATGCGGGACTCGATCCAGGGACTCCAGGATCATGACCTGAGCCGAAGGCAGTCGCTTAACCAACTGAGCCACCCAGGCGCCCTAACAATGATTATTTCTGACTGGGTAGAATATGGATGATTTTGGGGGGTGGTTTTGTGTGTTCTTAAAGTTTTCTGTATAAACAACATACAACTTTTTTATTAGAAAGATATGTATGTATAATCTCTATCTCTTTCTCTCTTCCCATATTATTGATTCTCCATCTGGGCATTTTCTCTCCACCCTCCCCTCTCCACCCTTCACCCCAGTGAACATCTGGCAATGTCTGAAGTTATTTTTGGCTGTCACAACTTGGAGGTATTACGCATCAGGTAGGTAGAGGCCAGGGATCCTGCTAAACATCCCGCAATGCCCAAGGCAGCCCCCACAACAGAGAATTATCTGGCCAAAATGTCAATAGCACCAAGGTTGAGGAGCCCTGTGCCTATCCGTCCTAGGTCAGACTTCTGTTGTTGGTCTCACACAACTCAGGAGAGCTGTCCATGGTGGTCTCTGTAGGTAAGGCTCACTCTCCTCTCACTTTCTTCTTTCCATTGGATCTTCTCTTCCATCCAGCCTATGGAATCTTGCCTTGTCTGAAAGCTAGAAGGGAAGCTATTTTTTCCCAACCTATTGTTCAGGATATGCTGTGACTTTTTGATATTCAAAAACTTGGCTTCTGGGTCTCAGAAACCCTTTCAAAACTATTATCTCCAGCATGGGTTTCAGCGGCCTATTTTGAAACTCATAAGCCATGACTTTGTGTCTTTGTTCTCAGAGTTTTGCTTTGGTACATTTTCCCCTAGGGTTGTAAGCATACTGTCTAGCTGCTTGAATTTGTTGTGGGTGAGAATAGGAAGTAGGGTCATGGACTAAAAAGAAGTACAAGGGAATATTTTAAAAATCATCTCAGCACATGTATTTACTCCTTAAAATTTATGTCAGTGTGTGCTAATAACCTTACAAAATAAAGTGCTGACATGATGAATCATACTTTACTTTTTATTTGTGGCTCTTAAAAATCTTATTAAAATGTTAGAATGTTCTGAATTCACCAGGGGCAAAATCAACTCAGTGTGGAACCTTGTTTATCACAACTGGGTGGAAGTGTTGCTTTGAGGATCACCCTATTCAACCTGACACCCATTCCTTGATATTTTCTGTCTCATTCTCTTCAGCCTGGCCCTATATGCCTGTGCCAGTTTGCAAGATTTATTTAGAAATTCATATGTAAAAGGGAGATTCTCTTGAAATTTTCAGGCTGGGTGCAATGTGAAGATATGCAGCATAAGCATGGCAGGAAAATTACCAAGTCCTACAAAACAAACTATTTGAGGTTTCTTTCATCTTGTGGCACCTAGAAGCATGATCACTGTTATCTCCACAAATTCTACCTCAACCTCCCTTTTGCTGAGAGAGTACATAATGTGTGGAACCTTGCTGAGAGTGAGCACTAATAGGCAAGGGCTATCACAGCTATTCCCTACCTGTGATCCTTCCCTTGGCAGCCTGCTCCCTCCCAAGGCTTTAGTGAATATCTCTAGGAGTCTAAGTAGATAGATGCTTTCCAAATCTGTGCCTTCATCCCAGATTTTTCTATGCTACTCAAGGTTCTGAGGAATCTTGTAGTAGAAGGAACACACATTTTTGACTTAGAGACTTTCTAGCTTGAAAAATCACATTAAGAAAAATCAGATAGGTTCTCTGAACCTCAGTTTATCATCTGTAAAGTGGAGAGAATTAAAGATTCTCTAAAGGAGTTATTACAATAAGGAAATGAGATAATGTGGGTAAAAGCACCAAATGTGTTAGTCATTTCTTACCTGGAAGCCCCAATGAGATCACAAAATTTTCAGACACTGGAACTCCCAGTAAACTGGGTCAGGGACTCCCTGAACCTTTTCTTTCAGAGGTAATATGGTCTCAGAGTCAATGTTTCTCTCTGCTCTGATCTCTAGTTCTGTAGATTGGCTTCTTCATAACTTCAATTGCATATTACCTATAAGGATCTGTCATATAATTTAGTTCATCTGCTACAAATATATGGCTCAGTCTCTTGGGCTACCCCCTTTTTTTTGTGGGGGATCCCATTTTCAAATTCCAGCGAAGAAAATTGTGATTGGTTCATGCCACTTTTCTAGCCAGACCACGTGAGTCAGAAATATTGGATGATAGTTCTAGGCTTAGAAGCCCAAACTAATCTAGTTAGCTGTTGTCATATGGGTTGGTCAATCAGGGCATTGCTTTGGGCAGACTCCTGGAATGGACATTAGTTATTGTCTCCTTCTTTTGGAGAAATTTGTAACTGTGTGAGTATAGTGGGATGGCTATTCATGTCCTGTATCCTGCCTGGGTATGGGGATGGGCTTTTAAAACAAGCTGGCCTGGATTTCTTTAATTTGAAGCCAGAGGAGAATTCTTGTTGAATTTAGGGTCATATTGCTGGATATGGCTCGGAGCTGTTGAAGGATATCTTTCTTGCCTTTTGGAAGAAACCTTCTCTTAGTAAGAGAGAATGAGGCCAATCCATACAGAAGAACAAAGTCAAGAGATGGGGAAGAAATACACATTCATGCTCTTTCTTGAATACCAGTCTCTAGCTACATTTCTAGAGCATCTCAGTTATGGAAACAGCTGCCTCTTTTTGCCTCTGTCCGTCTGTGTTGAGTTTCTGTCACTTACAATCAAGGATTCTGGCTAGGACACTTTCTCAGAAGGGGTTGTTTGGCAGGCAGGCAAATGTCTAGTACTGCAACTTGCTTGAAATCCATGGGATTTGAGGCCCACTGATAGATTTGGCTTCCCTGATGGGTAAGTCCCTGATCGAGAGTATTCCAAATGTCAGATGTCCAACTGAAGCCTCTTAAATCCTACTTTAACATTTATGACCTTTGACTAAATAATGTTGTTTCAAGGTAGAGGCAAAATATTCAAGTCCAAAAATAAAAGTCGAATGGCATGTGAGTTTTGCTGCCTGCACTAAAATAGAGCAGATGGAAAGAAAGTTGGAATAAAACCCAGTGCTTATTTTTCTGTTTTCTCCAAAACTTTCCTCTAGAAGTCTAGGAGAGTCAATAGGACAAGTAAGGACTGGAAATGTTAATATTTCCACCATAAGTTTGCCATAATCTCAACCTGCATGATATAAGCGCAGCATTCTTGGAATCCAAGTTCCAAAGATACTCGATGACCTTCCTCTCTTTGCCATCATCCTCATCCAGATTGAGTCTTTTCAGAGGAAGCTGAGTTGGTGAACAGGGGAGGAAGAGATTCTCAGTACATGTTGTCAATCAGTGTGATGTGGGGTGGTTGCTCCTAAGAGTGCAGAGTTAGAAAGGGAAGAATGTTGGGGCGCCTGGGTGGCTCAGTTGGTTGGGCGTCTGCCTTCAGCTCTGGTCATGATCCCAGGATCCTGGGATTGGACCTGCATCGTTGGGCTCCCTGCTCAGCGGGGAGCCTGCTTCTCCCTCTCTGGCTCCCCAGATTGTGTTTTTTATTTCTCTCTCTGTCAAATGGATAGATGAAATCTTAAAAAAAAAAAGAAAGAAAAAGAAAAGAAAAAAGAAAGGAAAGAACATTAATAATGGAGCCAGGCTAGACACATGGTGGGCTACAAATGTAACTCCAAACCCTGTTTTTCCTCAGAATAGTGTTCTCATCAGCCTATCACTGGTCAAGCATTTCTGCATTTTTGCCAATACATTCTCTCCTATGTTTAAAAATTTCAGCCTCTTTCCTGATTTTGCTGGACCTCGCCTCAATTTTGCTATATGCCTGAATTATTATTACTATTATCATTGTATTTTTCTTAATTGGTGTCACCTTTTATTTTAATCTCATTCTAAATAACAATATCCATGAAATCTCAAGTTTGGTGTTTTCATTTAGCTTCTCCCCCTCCAGTATGCATTACAATAAATTAAAACTATTAAAATAATCCTTCTGTGTATCACCCAAAATAATTTTGTAAGAAAACTGTGAGATGCAAACCACATTTTGGAAAAAAAAAACAACCCTAAGTTAATATTCTGTTTCTTGCGTTACTGCACATATATGTTACACATATGGGAGAGATCACAGTTAGAAGCTTTCTTTCTGGACATCATTACTAGACCGCAGAAGGTCGTGTTAGAGTCTAAAAGGTGAGAACCAGTAAATTTTGATGGCGCAGAGGGGTTAGAGAACCAATAATTTCTTGCTTACTTTTTTTCTCCCCTGCAAGACTGGCAGCTCTGGGAGGAGGAACTCAGTGGCTGTCTTGTTCATCAGTGTATCCTATTAAGTAGCAGAGAGCCTGGCATAGAGTGGGGACTCAGTATGTGTTGGAGGGAGAAAGTATAGACCGAATAAGGATTCCATCTAGGTCATTGTGGCATGCTTTTGTTAAGTTCTTTGGGGTCAGGGATTACGAGTGTCTTTTATAACTGAATCTCAAGTGCCTAGTACCACGTCTAGCACACACAAGCAAAATGAAAACATTTTTTTTTTTTTGTTTACATGAACATTTGTTTAGTCTAAGCCTGGTAAGCTTTGATACAAATTGAATTACACTTCACATTTTAAGCTTTAAAATTTTGCCAGTTTTGATTAATTTAGGAGAATTTCTGTTAGTTTAAAACATTTTTAGATTGTGGCAAAATACACATAACACAAAGTTTACCACCTTAAGCATTCTTAAGGGTAGCGTTGAGTGGTGTTAAGTATATTCATGTTGTGTTGCAATCATCACCACTATCCATCTCCAGAACTCTTTTCATCTAGCTGAAACTCTGTACCCTAACTCTGTACCCTAAACACTAACTGCCCATTCTCCCCTCTCCCTATCGTCTGCAACTACCATTCTACTTTCTGTCTGGACAAATTGACTACTCTAGGTACCGCATATAAGAGGAATTATACGGTAGATGTCTTTTTTGACTGACTTGTTCCACTTGGCATAATGTCCTCCATGTTCATCCTTGTAGGAGCATGTAGCAGGATATCCTTCCTTTTAAAGGCTAGATAATATTGTATCGTACGTGCATACCACATTTTGTTTATCCATTCAAGGACACTTGAGTTGCTTCTAGCTTTTGGCTATGTGTATACTACTGCAATGAACATGGATGTACAAATTTGACAAACAAAAATTTTAAATGAATTCATAAAAGAATCAGTGAAAAAAATAAATTAATGAGTGACAATGGCGGTCTTCTGGGTAGCTGAGGGCGATATGACCACATTGGGAGATGGTGGGTGGAAGGGATGGGGAAAAAAAATAGTACCAAACGAGTATTATTTCTTTATTTCTTTGATGGTTCTACTCGAGGCTGGTCCTGCTCGGAGCTAGCTCATAGTACTCCATGCAACAGCTCTTGTGTGATCTCTAAAAATGCCCTCCCACTGTGGTTTCATAAATCCTTCTTATGCTAATTTGCCCTGAAGTGCTGTTCTTTTCCAGGGCATAAATTATTGAGGCAGTTGTGGTCAGTGAAGGGAAGGATAGTGAAACCCACCTGAGCCTTCCAAAGCAAACAGCCAGACACCTTGTCTGGGTTCCAGAAGTTTAAAGCAAGCCTGACCAAACCATCCCAGGCAGGAAGTCATTTCACAGCTAAAACGGCTGCCCACTTCCTAAGTGAGGCCTGGGGAAGGGGGGTGAGTCTGGGATGCAATGAGAGATACCTCACATCTTTTCACCATTGCAAGTTTCCCGGGCTTTTTCCCTGACCAAGACTGTAGGGAAGCTGCTAGAATAGAAAGTGATTCACAAAGACTGGCTGAAGCCATTTTTAGATGTTCACTCTCAGGGAGGAGAGCCTATTAGTATCTGTGTGAAGAGGCTAAAGCTGGCGTTCCACATCGTGCCCAGCATTTGGTTTGGCAGGGGGGCGTATTTGAGTGAGGGGAGGGACCCCCTTTGTGTTGGGGAGTGTCAGTGTGTGAGGTAGGGATGTCTGAAAAGGCAGGCTGAGCTCAGGAAGCTTGACTCACATTTCCTCAGAGGGTGCT
This sequence comes from Halichoerus grypus, assembly GCF_964656455.1. Taxonomy (NCBI): domain Eukaryota; kingdom Metazoa; phylum Chordata; class Mammalia; order Carnivora; family Phocidae; genus Halichoerus; species Halichoerus grypus. The sequence continues at coordinate 181,251,395 of NC_135712.1, forward strand.
TGAAAAACAGGCTGAAAACAAAAAAAAAATCTATCCGTCATTTCATTTATCAAAGTTCTTGCAGTTCCCAGTTTGAAGTAAGGGAAAGCAAAGCAAATATCTGCCTAGAAAAGTGAACTTGAAAGCTATAGGGCTGGGGTAAATAGAAAAAAAAAAAGTCAGAAAACAGTGCTTTGAAAATTTCAAAGACAAATGCAAAGGAATGCACAAATGCTTTTTGCTTTCTGCTCGCCCGCCCCCGCAAAAGCCTTGCAGTTAAAAGAGACTGGCTCAAGGCCTAAGTCTGCCATCACATAGCGGTTTCAACTGTGGGCATATTACTTAACCTTTTTGGAGTCCCGGTTTTCCCATCTGTGGAATGGATGTTCTATATAAGAGAACTTACGTCCTAGGGTTGTGAGGATAATAATCCATGTGAAGCACTTAGCATAGCGAACCACACACAATCCCCCGTTTAATGGTAATTAGTATTCTTATGAGTCTCCTAAGTAAAAATTACATTCAAAGTTCATGAGCACTGCACAATTTTAAAACTGAAGCTTCACTTGATAATAAGAAGATTTTATGAACGGGCCTCATAGAGTTAGAATTTTCCTTCTCAGGCACAGTTGGTTATCAGTAGATTGAATTAATCCCCAGGATGTGCCCAACAGACGCTACAAATACGGAAAATAAACACAATGTCTAAGTCCGGTGGTATCACCGTCTACAAACACAGAGGCACGTCAGAGGGTGTATTGTGAGTGTGCGCGTGCGTGCAAAACCCTGTTGGGACAACCTTCACAGGGTCTTTTGTAAGAAGATAAATAATTGGACCCCATTTTTATGAAGCAGATATTTATTGATTTTGCACTACCTCAGAGGATGCAAAATAGGTGATAAAGAGAGAGAGGAAGGGTGTTATAGAATGAATGGCAGGGATTTTTTTTTTTTTTTTTAACAAGAGGGATTGTTATCTTTGCCTAGAACAGTTTTTACCAGCTCTTTGCTTGGATGGCTTTCTGTCACTGAGGTCTTAGCTCATATGTCCCTACCTCATGGGGACTTTCCCTGGTCAGCCAATCGAAATTAAACCCATCCCCCATTCTTTTAATCCTCTAGCCTTCTTTCCTTTCTTTTAAGCCCTTACTCTGTTCTGAAATTACCTTGTTCATATATTTGTTGGTTTGCTCACTGTCCAATGCTTCCTGTAACAAGACACACAAGTCATATGAAAGCAGAGACCACATCTGCCTTGTTTGTCATGGTATCCTGGAGCCGGGTGTGTAGCAGGCATTCAATAAATATGTGATGAAGAAATAATTGAATAATTGGGGCTTATGTGGCTTTATTTTATTTAATTTATTTAGAGAGAGCAAGCGAGCGAGTGAGATGGGGGAGGGGCAGAGGGAGAGGAAGATGGAGAATTCCAAGCCAGCGCTGCACTCAGCGCAGAGCTCATGAGGGGCTTGATCTCACGACCCTGAGATCATGATCTGAGCCAAAATCAAGAGTCGGTTGCCTAAGAGACTGAGCCACCCAGGCGCCCTTCATTTGGCTTTTCTTTTTAAAAAACATAATTTGCCCTTTCTTTTGGTGATTTGGTTAGTAAATCTCAATTCGTCAGATCATTTTGGCTTCTTGCCATTGCATAAAAGACATTGGAAAATCGTAGATGGTACTTAACTGTGCCATCTTATCTCAGAATCATACTTTTATTAGTTTGTTAGGGCTGCTTTAGCAAAGTATCACAAATTAGGGGGCCTAAACAACAGAAATTTATCATCAATCAGCTCTGGAGGCTAGACGTCTGAGATCAAGAAGTTGGTGAGTTTGGTTCCTTCTGAGGGCTGAGAGAAAGAGAGTCTATTCTATGCCTCTCTCCTCTTCTGGTGGTTTGTCAGCAATCTTTGGCACTCCAAATAAGGCCACATTCCAAGGTACTAGGGATTAAGACATCAGCATATGAATTTGGAGGACACAAACCCCTAACAATATTGAACACCCAGGATGGTAGAATACAGTATTAGGTAGAGCCACAAAATTGTTAAATTTGTTTTTCCCCCATCAGGATAGGTAAACTTCAGTCCAGGGAAACTTAGACTTAGAAAAACAGCAGTGCTTAAGTGAACACTCAGACCCATGGCAGGACCATGCTTAACACAAACTCCCCAGTCAATAAATATTTGGTGAATGAATGAATGTGGAGTACTTCTAAATGACTTGCTCCCTAAGTCTTTGTTCCAAAGGTCGGGTGACAACTAGCTTGACCACTACCTTTAAAATCACCCCACCCCAGCACTAATCTCCTTTTCCACACTTAATTTCTCTCTGTAATACACCTTTTATTCAACTGTATTTTACTTATCACATTATTGCCTGTTTTCCTTCACTAGACAGTAAGCTCCATAGGAGCAGGAGTTTTTCCTGTTTTTTTTTAATTTGTTTGTTTTTTTACTTTTGTAGGTATCAGCACCTGTTTATAGTGCCAGACACAGAGTAGGCCCTCTATTTCACTGAGTGAATGAATGGTCTCTGGAGAGAGGTCTGGAATCTCCTGGCATGTTTTCCTTGCATCTGTCCTCTTCTCCCTAGAATCTCAGCACAAAGAGACATCTCAAAGTTCAAGCCCCTGTCTCTGATGCTTGAATTCCCTCCAAGACTGGGGACTACTTGGTAACACAACTGTCTTTGGCTCAGAGCCCCAGTTTTGATGATAAAAGAGCAAAGAATTGAAAGTGTTAAATGATACACAAAATAATACGGTATGTGGTAAGTGTGTGCATAGAATAAAGGTATGGGGAAGAGAGACAGGAAGGCTTCCATATATTAGCTCAAGCAGTAGGCTCAGAAAAGGGCAAATATACTCTGGAGCACAGCTGGGGCAGGATGACGCATTATTTTATATCAATGCAGAGTTAAAGGATCAGAAGATTGTAAGACAAACCCTGAACAGTGAACAGCATAGTGGTATAGGGTAATGCTTCTCAAACTTCATGCATATACTAACCACCTGGGGATCTTGTTAAAATGAAGTTTCTGATTCCAGGGTCGGGTCTCGAAGTCTGCATTGCTAACAAAGTCTCCGGGGGTGCCTCTTCTAGATTACACTGTGAATATTAAAGAAACTGGATTCTGCAACCAGACTTGCTGGGTTCAAATTACATAAAGTTACCCCTGATTAGCTGCGATCTTCAGTAAACTAGTCTCTTCGTGCCTCAGTTTTCTTATCTATAAAATGGAGATCAAATGAGGTATTCTCTGTAAAATAAATACTATTTAAAAGTCACGGATTATTAGTGTCACTTCACTTGGAGAGGGGAAGAGGGCTTAGCATGGAGTGCCAGTCAAAGAAGTCTTAGCCGTACTTTCATAATTTTTAAAATAAGAAAGTATTCCAGTATTGACGTGTGTGCGGATTTCCCTCCTCTCCCATGCAAGCAAGTTACATAAGAAGCCGGATTAGTTATGCCTGTGTTACGCTCAGGGCGTCTGAGGAAGCCTGTTTGCAAACTGTTTTGGGTCCTCGGATGGAGACACCCTGCGTGGGGATGGTTTTTGATTGGGAGCCGAACCCTAAATTCCACTCCCTTCTGCAGGGCTCACGCGGCTCTCAGGTATTCAGAAAGAATACCTTTCCCTAGCACCTGCCTGCGGAGTGGTGGCCACAGCGAGGCGCTCGGGAGAGGCTCTGGGAGCCGAGCGGGGGCGAGGCGGGGAGGGCGAACGAGCCCGGGTGCGGGGAGCGAAGAGGGCCGGCCCACGTGGACCACCGGGCGGGGCGGTAGGGCAGGGGCGGCCGGCGGCAGGGCCAATCAGCGCGGCCCGCGGTGGGCCCGGCCCCTCCCGGCCCGCGCGCCTGCCGGCTCGGCTCCGCACTGCTAGCTGCGCGCGGCCCGGACGGGGCGCACCGACCCCGCGTGCGGCTGCAGCCAGACCCCAGGAGTGAAGTCGCACCCGCGCTTCTGCAGCCGCTGCTTTTCTGCGGCAGTTTCGGACTTGTCTTCGGAGAGACCTGGGAACTTTCACAGTGAGCCTGCGGAGGTGATGGGCCACAGCCGGGGCGCCCGCGGGGAGGTGGCACGGTGAGCATCCTCCGGCTGCGGTGCCGAGATCCGTGCCTCGTCCTGGACGCGCCAGCCCGACTTGGATGCGGCTCTAGTCAAGTAAGAAGGGTTGGAAGGGCAAAAGAGGGGTTGGGAAGACCGGGTTGGGGTGGCGCTGGACCCAGTGCTCAGTCTCTGTCTCGTGGGCGGCACTTGCCTCTCAGGCTGATACCGACTTGACTCGGCTCGGGGCAGCACCCCTCATCCCGACGCTCATGAGTTGCGGGGGTGACCTCCTGTGCGGTAGTTGGTTGGCACCCCGAAGTTGGAAGCGGCGCTCCTAAGTGGGGTTGCGTGGCTGGGGCCGGGCAGCGGCCGCTGCCAACTTCGGGGTTCATGTCTGCCTCTCACAGATCCCCGGGGTGCTCCTTGGGGGCGAGAGAGGCCACTTGATGGATTTAGGTATGAGGAGGGGGAGCGCGAGCTCGGGGTGAGCGGTAGTTTTGGAGAAGCCGGCCTTGGGGCTTCATCCCTTGGGTCTGAGCCTGGATCCTTATAGGAGCCAGCTTAGCCTACACCTGCAGCCCCGGTTGCGGGGCTCTTGCTGGAAGGACACTGCGTGCACCCGGGGCGCATCTTTCAGCTGAAGCGCTAAGCTTGCCGCCCAAGTAGAAAACTAGGGCGGGTCTGGAAGTTCTGTCTCTTCCCGCTTTAGGTACCTCGGATTTTTCCACCAGGCCGGAGTGGCTACGTTGCTTCCCCTCTTTTTCAGACCTTCTCTTGCCTCATTTGCCATGTCAATCCGCTCCTGGAAGGAAAGGCATCTTTTAATCCTAAACTCATGGCTTGGGAAGGATGGGAGGTGGAAAGCCTGGTATCCCGCACCTAGGGAGGCAGCCGAAGCCAGCGCGGTGCCACTGGTGCGCTTTTCTCCTGAATCAGTAGCATTTAACGTCTGGGGGTTCCACGGACGCCTTAGCCAAGCTATGATTCAACTCCCAGGAAGATGTACATGCACAGGTTCATGGACTCGCTGAGAACTCCCCATGTGCCCACATCCCTCCACCCAACCAGGGTTTAAGGACCCCCCTTGATGAAGCATCTGCATCCCTGTACTCTTTTCTCCTTTAACTTTTCTATGGCCGTCCCTCCAAAGCTAGCAAGGTTGATGTGATGTGACAGGCGATCCCTGTGTGTGGGGATGGGCGTGTTCAAAGCCTTGGTAGGCTTCTTTCTCTAACGTCCTTGGTATAGAGATTATCCACACCAGCCCGAAAATTCCACCTGCACACCCAGACACCCACACCTGCCCAATCACAATATAATCAGTGTTTTCCACTTGGTCATTCTTGAACAGATGTACAACTTAAAAAAATTCTTCAAGAGCTCGCTGTGGGTTTACAGTGACAAGCATTCCTGCTAAGTTTGTAGTCATAAATCAGCGCACAAGCCTAACACTTCCTTTGGATTGGAAATACAGATCTTAATAAGGCGGCAGGAGAACAGTTTTCAGAATCATCATGACTAATGATGACTTATGTCCTCTCAAACTGACCGCGTGAGTTGGCATTGCTCATTTGTGCGAACAGCTTTCTTCATATGTGTGGACATTTCTTGATCAATAATCTCATAAAGCTGTATTTCAAGGTTTCCTCTCTCAGTTCTGCTCATTGTTCGCTTTGCGTGACTTTTCTGTCTTCCCTCTGTGCCATTTTAACTACCTTTGACACTTTAAAATTTATTACAAGGTTTTAAGTCACGATTTGACTTGGCCAATTTTCCCTGTTACAGATAAGGAAGTTGCTGTTCCCAGAAAAGCAATAGCTGCTAGTTCACTTATTTTTCAATGACTTAGTTTTTTTTAACTTGTCTCCCAAACACACAAAAACCTTACAAATATCTCTACTTAATTACTGAATATTTTTCATTGGAGGCAACATTTCCGTATTTCTAGTACTAGAATGTTCTAGGTCACTTGAATTTCAATATTCATTTTTTGCTTTTTTTAGAGATGTGTATTGTTTGATGACCTAGTTCCATTTAGTCTAAAAAAAAAAGTCTTTGTCCCCCTAACTCCTTTTCAGTGGCACATAGCCTTTCTCTAATAGCTGTTTTTAACTGCACAGCTTATTTATTGTTACACTTACTATAATACTTTGTTATGTAAATGACGTGTTGATGCATATGATAAAACTGCATTCCCTGGGGATTAACCCCTGGGGATGACATCATTACCAGCCAATCCTCTATCTGATTTGAACATGCATTGACAAAAGTCACATTATCTTATTGAGCAAGGGTTTCTATATTGCCTGTGATGAATAGGAGAAAGAGGAAAGTCATTTTGGCTCTTTCTAACTCTCAATTAGCTGCCCAGTTGGAGAGTTTTGGGGATTTCTATACTAAGAAGCTTAGCTTAATAAAATTCTCAGATTGCAGTTTATAGATCTCCTTAGAATTTGCAGAAGTACGTTTCCCCCTTATGCCTCCTCTTCTTTGGAAGTTTTTTATGCTACATTTTGGCTCTATTTCTTTACTAATATGGAGAGACATCATAGTAAATGGACTAGTCTTTTGAGTTTTTTTTTTTCTCAAGATAGATGGAACATCTGGATGATGGATTCATTTGTATACACGTGTGCATTTCATCAGGTGTTGGATAAATAAATCTGCTAGGATTGGCAAAATGACTTCAAGTCCTAGAACCAGTCGTAGATGACTTGAAGATCATACAGTGGACTTTCTCCTGATTTGTTAGAGAGATACAGGATTGAGGGTGAGGGACAGGCAAGAGGAAAAACATGTCCACAAAAGGATTGGCGAAGGGATCTTGGCCCCATTAATCACTTCATAGCTATTTGTCTTGAAAACATTATTAGAAAAAGCTCCCGGCCTTCCTAGCAGTCCTTACTTATAGACATAGGCTTCAGTTACACTTTGGAATAATAGCGAACTCAGTTCGTGATCTCCGGCAACCCCCCTCTCACAAGAAAAAATTAACTGTGGCTCCCCATCTATTTGATATCTGCTGGAACAATAAAAGTTAACTCTTTGTGGTTTACAGTTGCTAGTCAAGCTAAATCCATTTTCTTCCATAAAGTCAGTGAAAAGGGCTCTTGTGTGTGTTTTTCAAACGTAAGTTTAATTGCATAATCTGGTTTAAAGAAAGACTCAAAGGCTCACAGAATTTTAAATCTGGAGAGTACCTCAGGAGTTCAGTATTCTAAAAGATCAGGGGTAGAAGGTGTTATGACTTAAGTCCATTACGGTGTAAAAAGAACTGGGATCCTAACTTCTAGCCCAGTGCCCTTTACTGACTTTTCCGATAAAGGCCTGCAGGATGGTGGAAGGACCCCTCATTTCATCCGTCTCTGCAGAGCAGAACCATGTCCACCTGTCTCGGTATCAGGGATCAGTTTGTTAGAATGTTAGGCTGATTGAACCCAACTCAGGGATTTGACAACCGTGTGCACCAGCTAGCCTGGGCCACTTCCTAGTAGACGTCCTAGTAGCTGCATTTACAAAAGAGACACTTAAAGGGGCGGTGGCAGTGGGAAAGAATGGGGTCGGGTGACTCAGTTTGGCCCTATTGGAGTACGTGGAAAGACACAAATGTTAAAATTAAGATAAGGCATGATGTAAGGTTTGAGAGCTCAGAATATTAATTTATTGTGTGATCTGTCTCCTCTGTCATACTTTGTGCTTTTCAGCTGCTGTAAAACCAAACTGGTAATTTGGAATAAAACTCTATTTTCTGGCATGGTTGTGAGTAATGATAATGGTGCCCTGCATTTGCTGAACACTTCAGTGTGTGTCAGGTGTAGAATGTTGATGTTAATGAAACATCCTGGTTAATAAGTGGCTTTCTCTCTATGAATGAACTACTGATGTCGAAAGAGTCATGAATCTAAAACCATGTTGAATCTCTTTTGTCACTCTTTTTAATTCAAAAGATGTCAGGATCTTACAGTAGCAAGTCATTAGCATGAGCATAGATAATTTTAATTCAAAAGCACGGTAGTGTCAGATATTAGGGAGTTCTTGTTAATAAAATGGCAAATAAAAATAAGACACTATATTTAGAAAGGTAGATAGTAAAGATATTGCTAATTTGTCTCCTTTCATAAGATTGTTTGTATTATTGCAGAAGAATAAAATACCTCTTCTAGAAAAATGCCCTTGTATTTCTTATAAAGAGAAAACACTAGGCTTTTTTTTTTAAGTAAAAATATGGCATTGCAGAAAAAATAACCTATGTGGGTTTTTTGTTTTTTGCTGTAAGTTTATTTCAAACTAGAAAGCAATTGAACATTTCCGCAGCATTTCGCTTGTCTTAACTAAAGGTGGAACTGTCTAAAGCCGGTGTTATTATTCGTTTTTAAATGATGATTGCATCTGCTTGAATTCTCTGTTTCCTATCTATGCCACATGTCCCAAAGTTTTCTCTGAAAATTCACAGTTTTATTTATTTTATGCAATTTTATTTGATCTTCTGCTTAATGAATCCTGAAAATATTAATGAGACTTTGGTCTGCCATAAGCACTTCCTTGTGCATCACTGGGGCTAAAACTCAAACTTTAGGCACAGGGTTTAAAAAAATCAAAGAAGGTTTCCAGCAAGGAAGAAACTTACGGACCATCTAGTGCAGTGGTTCTCAACTAGGGGTAGTTTTGCTCTGTAGGGGACCTTTGCCAACATTTGGAGACATTTTTGGTTGTCACAGCGTGGGATGGAATTAGATTGTGGTGTGCCGAGGCGAGAGGTGCTGCTAAACTTCCAATCAGGCATAAGGCAGCCCCCACACAAAGAACTCTGCGGCCCAAAATGTCAGTGGTGCTCAAGTGGAGAAACGCTGGTCCAGGGTGACTTTTTGGGGCCCAGACCAGTGAAATGGCTTGTTCAGCGTCCCCAGCTCCCTATTTCTGGCAGGGAACTGAGGTCTCTAATGCATAAGTAGGATTCTTTTCCTCACTCTAGGCTTCTGTTTTGAAGATGTCTTTTGTTTTTGATTTCTTTAATTTATAAAGATAATACATGTGTGGGGTAGAAGATTCAAATACAGTAAAAGAGTATAAAAAAGAAAGTGAAAAACGAACCCAGTTCTGCCATCGAGATAATACCTTTTCATATTTTAATACATATATTTCCAATTCCCTCCTTCTGCCTTTATCCACAGAGAGACATTGAGACCAAATCATTTTAGATAAATGGGGTCATATATCGTATAATCTGTACTGCTTTGTTTACTGGGCAAAGGGCCATAGGAAGGCCTTCGGTGCACCCATGGCTGGGAAGGAGTCTGACATCCCTGTGGTCAGCCAACATCCATGCGGTCAGGTGAAATCCCCTTGATGATGAAGACTTTCTATGGAGTGGTAGCCATTTACCTGTGTTCATAGGAGACTCAGATACACTCTGGAGCCATTCCAGGAAGGATGACAATTCGGTGAAGAGAGCTCTAGGTCATTCTTTTTCGTGGCTGTATGTTTTTCTATTTAAAAATGCATCTTCCTACTTGTCATAAAAACACCCGAAGTTAAAAAGCAATTTTGAGTTTCTTTATAATGCATTCCTCTTTGCCAAAGACAGCAAGTTTCATAATGTCAGTGCTGGAATACGTCCTTCAGTTCGATTTTTTATTATTGGTGTTCAGTTTAAGATTTTAAGTAGTTTGAGAGCCAGCAATATTTTATACAGTGGGGCGTTTAATTAAGGCCATCCCAAAATATATTATTGGGGTGAATTCTCTGCATATATCAGTGGGGGCAACAATTCACTGGGGCCAGCAATCTCCGTTACTATTTAAATCATTTGGCAGCTCTACCAGAAGCAGCCAGATTGTAATGTAAACATCTGTTACCTTTTCTCTGCTTTCAGAACTGATTATGTAACCCGGCTTCACATCCGAGACACAGCTTTCTTCATCTATATTTTTGGATTAATTCGTTCTCAACACACACACACACACACACACACACACACACACACACACACGCACATGCACACATACATCCACGGACACAAATCGAAAGAGCCGTAACATTGGTTACCATGGGTCCAGTCCTCCCAGGATAAAACTCGCATCTTCTCCGCACTCTGTCCTGCTCTTTGCAGACCGTTGGATCTGCTCAGGAGCATGGAGCTCCATTAAGCAAGCTGGGGGATGGCTAGGAGTCTGTCCCCTGGCACCCGTCTGGTTCTCCTTGTGTGCTGAATTTCCACTCACCTCAGCTGGGGGGATTTGGGGAATGGACTGATTAACATTGAAACGTCCCCCAATAAGGCCACGTAGTACCAGTGGGGGTTGGGGTAGGCGGGAGTGGGCAAGGAGGCATTTAAATGGAATTGGACGTTAGATAGCAAATGTACCTTTCACTAAAGTTTTCTGCAGGTATTTACCATTTTCACATTAGGGAATGCTTGTTAAATATTTGCTTTGTTAGCCTTTCAAAAAATCATAGTAGCTACAATAGCTATCATTTGTTGAATAAGGATGTTGCTGGGTACGGTGCTAAGTGTTTTATTTTTTAAAGAGTTATTTATTTAATTGAGAAAGAGAGAGAAAGAGAGAGTGCGTGGTGGGGAGGGGCAGAGGGGGGAGAGAGAGAGAGAGAGAGAGAGAATCCTCAAGCAGACTCTGAGCATTGAGGCTGAGCACTGCTGAGCTCTGAGCCTGACTTGGGGTCCTATCTCTTGACCCTGAGATCAGGACCTGAGCCAAAACCAGACATCCCTATGCTGTTTTTTTTTTTTTTAAGATTTTATTTATTTATTCGACAGAGAGAGAGACAGCGAGAGAGGGAACACAAGCAGGGGGAGTGGGAGAGGGAGAAGCAGGCTTCCCGCCGAGCAGGGAGCCCGATGCGGGGCTCGGTCCCAGGACCCTGGGCTCATGACCTGAGCCGAAGGCAGACGCTTAATGACTGAGCCACCCAGGCGCCCCTATGCTAAGTGTTTTTTTTTTTTAAATTGCACTAAAATAGAAATAACATAAGTTTACCTACTTAACACTTTTTATTTTTTTAAGTTTTTATTAAGATTTTATTTTTAAGTCATCGCTATGCCCAGTGTGGGGCTTGAACTGACAAACTCAGGATCAAGGGTCACGTACTCTACCGACTGAGCCAGCTGGGCACCCCGCTACTTAACCATTTTTAAGTGTGTCATCCGGAGGCATTAGTTGTTCACATTGTTGTGTAGCCCTCACCACCATCTATCCCCAGAACTCTGTTCGTCCTGTAAAACCCAAACTCTGTGCCCATTAAACAGAGCTCCCCTACTCCCCCCACCTCAGCTCCTAACAGTTAATTCTTTTTCTATCTCTAAGAATTTAACTGTTCCACGTACCTCACTGAAGGAGAATCATACAGTATTTGTCCTTTTGTGGACTGGCTTATTTCACTTCGCATAGTATCTTCAAGGTTCATCCATGTTGCTGTGTGTGTCAGAATTTCATTCCCTTTTAAGGCTGGGAAATTGTCCGTTGCACTTGTAAATCCCATTTTGTTTATCCATTCATCTCTGGAGGTGGGTTGCTGTTACCTTTTGGCTACTGCGAATAAGGCTCCCAGGCACGTAGGGGCACAGATATCTTCTTGAGTCTCTGCTTGCAATTCTTTTGGGCATGTGCTCAGAAATGGAATTGCTGGATCATGTGGTAATTCCATTCTTAATTTTTTGAGGAACCATCATACAGTTTTGCATAGAGGCTGTATCATTTTACTGCACTATCTCATTTAATCCTCCCCCAAGCCCTGTCAGGTGGAGAGAGCCCTCATCAGAAAGGAGCCACTCCTGGGTGGGAGGATGGGTTAGCCTGGTGATGGGTATTGAGGAGGGCACGTTCTGCATGGAGCACTGGGTGTTATGCACAAACAATGAATCATGGAACACTACATCTAAAACTAATGATGTAATGTATGGGGATTAACATAACAATAAAAAAATTAAAAAAAAAAAAAGAAAGGAGCCACTCCTTTCTGTACACCAGGAAGGTGAAGGACATTGGCTGGAACCACACAGGTAGCTTGTGCAGGAGCCACAGTTTGGACCCCGGCAGTGTGGGGAGAACCAGACTCTTACCTGATCATTCATTCTTCCAGCTCAAGGAAGATTGACCGAACGTCTCATGTGCACGGCCCAGGTGTGGTGGGGGAGAAGAGATAAGTAACAAATACGTTTATTGTGAGGAAAAGCTCTGACAGTCCTCACCCTGCCACACGAAGGAATTTGATTGAGACGTGGAGCTCCCGTGGGCCATACTCGTTGTGAGATCGGTATTTGATCAAAATAATAAGAGGCTGGTAAATATACACTGTGGTTATTTTGGCTGCTAATATTAGCGCTGCCTCAAATCCTCTGACGATTAATAACCGTGCAGCTCATGGTGTTTAGAATGCCATGCCAATGTTTGCTTCTCGTTGGAGGTGGGGGGTAGTGGTGGGTGTAGACAGTACAAGGAAATAATTGAGATCAAGATAAGCCTTAGGTAGGATCTGAGTGATGATTGCGTTTTTATTTTACAGAGACAGTAAGCAGAGGACATGGGCATCTTTCCCACCAAAAGCCCAGCTTAATGGAATTACTGCAAAAGAAGACACGTTTAGTCACTTTATGGAATTAACAATTGATCAGTTTTGTGGTTCCCGAGTCCTTTATAAGCACCCCATGTTTATTCATTATTGTGATTACGCGGTGGAAGCTGCTGTGCTTGATGTGATGAGCAAAAGCAAGCCGCTAAGGCATTTAAATACACTTGAAATTAACGTTTGCACAAATAGGTGTCTGATGGGGTATTCTAATTTGATTCTAAAGGCCTAGAAATAAGCCTGTAGCTAAGGGTGTCCTCCTGGGAATCCTAAATCAGATGTGTGTAGCTCATTTGCAAGGTTTCTGTGTTATTTAAAAGGAAAACGGCGATGTTTGGAACACACCAGCCCCACGTCCTTCGTGGGTCAGTAGGGGGAGCAGAGTACCAGTAAGCTTGGCTGCTGATACTAGTCTAGCATATTGGGTTACCCTTTAGGATAGAGCAGCAAGCTCTAGTGTTCCTGATAGTGGGGGGGAAAGTCAGCTTGTCCTGATATATACTCGAACAAAGTACACTAATCATCCTACGGAAGTATTAATCAGAGAAGGAAAATGCTCCTCAAGTCTGAAAGTTAAGGTCACCCTGAGAAAAAGGACTGGCAGAATTCCTAGAAAACTCTGTTTCTTCAAGACATTTGATTCCAAATTTACTCTCTCCACATTTATAAAAGACTCATGATCCCAAGTGTAAACTCAGTTTCTGGTTTGATGTGCAAATATTTCTGAACCATAGCATAAATAGACATGAACTTACAAGCAGTTGACTACATTCATAAACAAGTTTCAAAGTCCTCATTGACTCAGAAGTCAGTAATGAGGAGAGATGAACGTAGGGTTTATGCTGATTGTAATTTTTTTTGTCCTCTGAACATTCTGGATTTAAAAAATCTATTTCATGTTATCAAGTCTTATTTGGTATGCCAGTATCCCAATTCCAGTTTTATTACAGTTCTTTTTATTGAAGTGTAGTTGGCAGACAACGTTACATTAGTTTAGGTGTACAACATAGTGATTCGACAGGTCTATACATCATCCTGTGCTCACCACAGCTGTAGCCACCCTCTGTCACCATACAACACTCTTACAATAGCATTGACCCTGTTCCCTATGCTGTCTCCCCCTGACTTACTCATTCCATAACTGGAAGCCTGTATCTTCCACTCTCCTTCACCCATTTTGCCCATCCCCCTAAACCCCCTTCCCTCTGGCAACTGTCAGTTTGTTCTCTGTATTTATGGATCTGTTTCTGCTTTATGTTAGTTTGTTTCTTTGTTTGTTTGTTTTTCAGATTCCACATATAAGTGAAATCATATGGTATTTGTCTTTGTCTAACTTACTTCACTTAGCATAATGCCCTCTAGATCCATCCATGTTGTCACAAATGGCAAGATCTCATTCTTTTTTTTTAATGGCTGAGTAATATTCCATTGTGTGTGTGTGTGTGTGTGTATATACATATATATTCCATTGTGTGTGTATATATATATCTTCTTTATTCATCTATTGATGGACACTTGGATTGCTTCCATATCTTAGCTATTGAAAATAATGCTTCAATAAACATAAAACATAGGGGTGCATATATATATATATATTTTTTTTTTTTTTTTTTAAAGATTTTATTTATTTATTTGACAGAGAGAGAGACAGCGAGAGCAGGAACACAGGCAGGGGGAGTGGGAGAGGGAGAAGCAGGCTTCCCGCTGAGCAGGGAGCCCGATGTGGGACTTGATCCCAGGACCCTGGGATCACGACCTGAGCTGAAGGCAGACGCTTAACTGCTGAGCCACCCAGGCGCCCTAGGGGTGCATATATATTTTTGAATTAGTGTTTTTGTTTTCTTTGGGTAAATACTCTGTTGTGGAATTACTGGATTGTATGATATTTGTATTTTTAATTTTTTGAGGAATCTCTAAACTGTTTTCCATAATAGCTGTACCAGTTTGCATTACCACCAACATTGTGCAGGTGTTCCTTTTTCTCCTACAATTCTTCATATTTTCACTGGGACTAGTGCATAAGAACCACCTGGAGGGTATTGTTAAAACACAGATTCCCAGGGCTCACCCTCAGAGCTACTGGTCTAGGATGGAACCTGAGAATTTGCAGTTTTGATGAGCTCCCCCAGAGCACTGAGGGGTCAAACCTATGCTTTACACTTCTTTTTACAGTTCATCTTTCAGAGTTAAAAAATTGTAATATGGACATTTTCATACAACAAGGTTGTTTTGATGAGGTTGTGAGTTTCTTGTTTTGTAATACGCTGGTTAAGTTTGTCGAAACAGTACAATTCTGAAGATCAATTTAAATCACTGAACCCAAAATACAAATTAGATGTTGTTTGGATCAGTGTTATATATGAGAAACTGATTTTGATAACACCTGTTAAGTTTCTTTCAGAGTGTAAGGTATATTTTCCGTAGTTGAGAACTTTTAGAATAAGAATCGTGTGTTGTTTAAATGGATATTGAGGCAGTTTGGCTGTTCATAGCACGTAACCAGCATATCTCCTGCTTCCGTCATCTGGCTGATGTCTACATGGATCAGGAAAAAAATGTGGCTTCTATTTTCATATACTTTGAGTCTGATTTAAATTGTAATCCTATCGGCAGGTGACACACAGGAATTTCGTGTTGGTTCCTGTATAGTTAAGACTCAGCAGATGTTAAAAGCTGATGTGGATTTAAGATTTCATCCGTTCTGGGAATAATTGAAGATTTAGTTAGGACCAGAAGATGGAGTTGCAGATAGAGTTATAGGGCTTCAGGGTGTATGGGAAGTTTGTGCCCGGATGCCTGGCTTGTTACGTTCTCTTACCACTTGGAGGAATAAATTATCATCTGTGTTTGCTTAAATGAAAAGCTTTCCGTGGATTTTACTTCGTCTTGCACTATTAACAAGAACTTGAAGTTTGCAAACCAGAGTCTCTTCTGAATGAAAAACAAATGCTGAGGAACTTGATTTTTTAAATCTTGATTCATTTAAAAAAAAATGGTGGTTTTGTGAGAATTTTTCGAGACAGTCTGACTTACAGAAATGTGTAGGTGTTGGCGGGAAGGTTACCATTGGCAGCCACCAAGAAGAGTGGATGGGCTGGGTCAGAGCCACTTAACCTTCTCTGTCTCCAGAGCTGTGTTTTAATTACATGGCTGGTTTGCGAAACCGTGATGCTCTCTCGAAGGCTGTGCCGTGTTGCGTATGACTAGGTTTGTACTAACATTTCCTTGGGACCCATCAGTCACTGTTGTCCCTTCGGCAGGTTTCACTTTGGTTATCTTTGCCCAACTGTCAAGACGCTATAGCTCATGGCCGCCTGCCAGGGTGCCCTTTGTCTCCCTCCAGTTCTCAACTCCAGACAGTTAGGGATGAGGCTTCAAGGTTGAGTGGCAGACTAGGGCACGACAGAAGCTAGTTTACATGGAAGACAAAACAGCAGAACATATCCACTTATATATATATAAAAAAAAGCATGGCATTTTTCTGCTGGCTGGGAATGGCAGGTCAGTGTTATTACAGCAACTCTGGACAGTGATGCCCCCAGTGATAATACGGGATCACAGCAACCAGCGACCCTGTGGAGGACCCACTGGTAACATGCAAGTGGTAAAAAAAAATAAAGGTAAAACTGCAGTAAGATTAAAAGCCAAAGCTCCCCTTTAATGACCCCTCCAGCCCATTTCTAAACCTCTCTCCCCAAATACTATTAAGAGTTGGGCTGATATCATTCTGCACGTATTGCAAATACATTATGTCTCAAAGAAATCCTAACATGAGGAGGGAGAATGGACTGATGATGTGCTGGTAGACTCTCTCTAACCGTTTGAAGTTCATTTGTCAGGGCTCACCGATCAACAGAAGTCGGAAGCAGATCTGGCATTTTACGTTTATTTCAAAGTGTAACGTGGAAACATCAAAACATGTTCAACTTTTCAGTTTGTGTTATTTAAATTATGCATGTTTACTAAATATGCAGTATTGTGTGAATTTTCTCACTTAAGTAATTTACTATACATCAGGTTCAATAATTTGCATTGTTTGTTTACCGTTATCTTGGAGTCCTATCATGTTGGTACATATGTAGCGTTTGTCCACTTCTTTAACTGCCTAACTTACATTAGGAATGTACTACATTTTATTTAGTTGTTCCCTACAGGTGGATATTCAGATTTTTCCATTTTTTTCTGTTACAGAGAGTATTATGAGAACATTTTTTTTTTTTTTTGAAGTATAGTTGACATACAATGTTATATTAGTTTCAGGTGTACAACATAGTGATCCAACAGTTATATACATTACAAAATGCTCACCATGGTTAAGTGTAGTTAGCATCTGTCAGTACAAAGTTATTACAATCTTATTGACTGTATTCCCTATACTGAACTCTTCATCCCTGGGGCTTATTTATTTTGTAATTGGAAGTTTGTACCTCTTAATCTACTTCACCTATTGTGCTCATACTGTTTTCCATAGTAGCTGCACCAATTTACATTCCTGCCAACAGTCCACGAGGGGTTCCCCTCCTCTTTTTTTAAGGATTTTATTTATTTATTTATTTATTTTAGAGAGAAAGGGAGAGAGACACACACACACACACAGAGCATGTGTATGAGATCAGGGGAAGGAGGAGGGAGAGGGAGAAGAGACTTCATGCGGGGTGTGGAGCACAACTCGGCTTGATCTCGGGACCCTGAGATCATGACCTGAGCTGCAATCAAGAGTCTGATGCCTGACTGAGCCACCCAGGGGCCCCGAGGGTTCCCTTTCCTATGAGAATATTTTTGAACAAATTTATACCTCACACTGAGATTCAATGTTTACTATTTAAAGCCCTCTCATAATTACATGTAGCTTTGTAGCCAAATGCTGGTTGTTTTTTTTTTTTTTTTTGAAGTACACCCAGAAGAGACGCGTTAGAGGATGTGTTTTATAGTGTTATAGTGTTAGGTTGCTTAAGAATGCATCTGGAAAATGTGGGGACAATAGAAAGTCTCTTTCATTATTATGTTCTCTCGGAATTAAGATATATGAACCTCAGAACACGTCAGGCTTTGGACATTATATGTAAACAATCTTACAAGTTCCAGTAGAACTTTCTGCCATGAGGGGAGAAAATTCTAAAGTCTGTGTCGTCCATTAACAGAAGCCGCTGAGCCACATGGGACTGTCGAGCATTTGAAGTGTGGCTGTTGTGACAAAGGAACTGACTTTTAAATTTTATTTATTTTAAATTAATTTAGCTTTACATTTAAAGAGCCACTTGCGTGTAGTGGCTGCCACTTTGGACAGTGCAGGTGGAAGGTAAACTCCGTCAGAGGGGGTACAGCTACTCTTTTACTGTTTTACTCCTGAAATGTTTTCGTAAGTGACTCATCAAGAGATGGACATGTAGTCCGTTGTGTTCAACAAGAGGCCCAAGCCTCTTTCACTGAAAATAGAGAGATAAATAATAGACTGAAAACAGGACGGAGTCGTTAAGATTTATCAGGCGTTTTCCTTCCCTCGTTCAGGCTCCTGTCTGCTCTGCCCCGGCAGGGCTGCCTAATGGGAGCCGCGTCATTCTACTGGGGCAGTTCTTTGTAAAGTGAATTGATGGCTATGTAAATACAGCCATTAACCTCAAGCACCTCAGACAGCTCCTTGGGCGCTGTAGTTCTCTTGCCCTTGAAAATGCTGGTTGATGGATGCTAAGATATTAAAAAAAAAATTTTTTTTTTCTCTCTAACTGTTGGAAACACTGGACCTTTTAAGGATTGGCCAAAGGAGCCAGCGAAATTGAGGGCCTACTAGGTGTAAATACTCTGGCAGGGGTTTGGAATTCTGTTACTGCAGAGAGATATTTTATAGGTTTACTCTAGATAGATAAGAAATAGGGCTCTGCCATCAAAAGGAATGAGCTCTTGCCATTTGCAACGATGTGGATGGAACTGGAGGGTGTTATGCTGAGCAAAATAAGTCAATCAGAGAAAGACATGTATCATATGACCTCACTGATATGAGGAATTCTTAATCTCAGGAAACAAACTGAGGGTTGCTGGAGTGGGGGGTGGGGTGGGAGGGATGGGGTGGCTGGGTGATAGACATTGGGGAGGGTATGTGCTATGGTGAGTGCTGTGAATTGTGCAAGACTGTTGAATCACAGATCTGTACCTCTGAAACAAATAATGCAATATATGTTAAGAAAAAAAAAAAGAAGAAGATAGCAGGAGGGGAAGAATGAAGGGGGGGAAATTGGAGGGGGAGACGAACCATGAGTTGAAAAACAAACTGAGGGTTCCAGAGGGGAGGGGTGTGGGAGGATGGGTTAGCCTGGTGATGGGTATTAAAGAGGGCACATTCTGTATGGAACACTGGGTGTTATGCACAAACAATGAATCATGGAACACCTACATCAAAAACTAATGATGTAATGTATGGTGATTAACATAACAATAAAAAATTTTTAAAAAAAGAAATAGGGCTCTGTGTTTTCGTAGGCACTTCTTTGAATAAAACACACACACTGAGATATAATTTGAAGGCATGGGTCAAAGGAAGTTTGTGGAAAATTTGCTCTGAAAGCAAATGGAGTTTTATAATTTTGAAATTTTGTATATATTTTAAAATTAATAGCATGTCTTGCTATTAAAAATGCATTCCCTTTCTTTTCTTGGAAGATAGTTGTAGGAGATTGAGTGGCGGTGGAGACAGACAGAAGATAGGTAAGATTCCCATGTTGAAAATGCATTTGGTTGGGATGTCTGGCTAGCTCAGTCGGTAGGACATGCAACTCTTGATCTCAGAGTCATGAGTTCGAGCCCCCCATTGGGCGTGGAGCCTACTTAAAAAAATAAAAAAGAAAGAAAATGCATTTGGTTGTAGGAAAAGTAGCAGTTGTGTAGAAGTAGGGCCAAAGGGTGACAGTTACTGGTGTCTTGATTTTCTGATGTCATCTGAGATCTCTTCCCCTTGCTTATTCTCCCTATAACCACCTTGACCATCTCTCATTTCCTAGAATGCCTAAACTCGCTCCTTCCTCAGTGACTTTGTACTTGATGTTCCTTTCCTTGGAACGTGCATCCTGTTTGTTTTCCTATCTTTTTTGGCTGGCTCCTTCTCATTCTTTAAATCTCCACTGTTACCTCAAGTACATAAATCCCTTACCTACTCAGAGCAGCAGCTATCTGGCCTCTTATAAAGCATTGGTGGGTGTTTCCAAAGCTGACTAGGTGGAAATACTTTGAAAACTGCAGCTTATTGTATAAATGCACACTGTCATTATTCCTGAAGTTCTGCCAAAAGCCATGTTGCCTCTGCCAAGCCGTAGTGATCTTTCATAAGGTTGGCCATTGGTGTGAAAATGCAGAGGTGTTGAATTCAGAGTTTGGGCTTCTACCTTTCCATCTGATCCTTGGTGAATGCCATCGCTTCCCTGAGCTTTCCGTCCTTCCACACTGACACAGAGGGAAGGAAAACTGTGATCTTGCTCTTGGGTTTGGATGGGACAGAAACACACATGGTTTAATAATTAAATTTCACAGAAGACAAAACCTGAAAATTCAAACCATACAACACCTTAGTCTCATTATAAGTGCAGTTGAAAATACGATGAGGAAGTATGCAACACTGACCAATCTGAGTCTTCTGAAAGGTTCCCTGAGGTGATGAAAGGCACCATATTGGTACCTTTCTTTCATTGACTTAATCATTAATTGTTCCTCTTTACAGAGTGTATATATACAATACAAGGTTGCGGAAGAGATGCTTGTTGCCTACGTAATATCCATTTTCCCCCTTCCTTCCTAACACTGATTTCTAGTGAGGCATATGCTGACAGAATCCTGACTCTTTCACAGCCTCTCTGGCACTAGGGTGGCTGCGTGAGATTCATGTAGAAATGTCAGGTGGTATTTCTGTGGAGTCTTCCTAAAATCGAGAGTGGAGCCCTTTGTGGATCCCTAAAGTCCTGGAATGTGATGTGATAGTTGGTTCTCCAGCAGCCATCTTGGTCTGTAAGGTGACCTTGAGGATGATAGGCAGATGGGAAGAAGACAGAATAGAAGGAAACAGTGGGAGGTCTTGATGATTGTGTAGTGCTCAAGTACCTCCCTTGGCCTGTGTACCACTGGACTTAACTTTCGTAAAAGAGCAAGTCATTTTGTGTTGAAGCCTTTATTTTCTACATCATTGTTCTAGGCAGCGATGTGAAATGATACAGGCAGAAGTTTAGCACTCAACCCTTTCTGAGTTCATAACATGGTAGAAGGATTTATAGTTCGTAAAATCCAGAACGCTCTTTCAAGTTATGTGTAGACATAGCTTTAGTTCTGGAGAGCCTGGGTGATGGGAAAAGGGATGCGACGCTATAGATTTGGAACTGTAGGGACTCATACAACACAGATAGATACCGAGGGCCATTTCTGGGGAGGGTCAAACAGAGATACTCTGTGGTTTGGGAGCAAGACGTGAAGAGAAAATTGCCAAGGCTATTAAAAGCCATCAGAGGACTCTCCAAATTGCCAATATTGAAGTTAGTTACAACTCATTCTCAAATAAATTGAAGTCTTACCCATTTGATGTGTTTTGACAGGAAATGTATATTTACTGCCTGAAATGACTCCAATTGCTGAGCTCTGAACCACAGTATATCATAAATGATTAACATTAGACAGAGCCTGAAGGAACCTCACACCTTTTCTTGAACAGCATTCTATAAGAAACAATTTTTCACAACTATAAGGTATTTACCCTATTTCTGAAAGTACGCATTCATACTGGTGGGTTTTGAACTTGTCTGTCAAAAATAGTTACTGCTTTTGCAGACAGAGAAATAGTCACTTAAAATCTAAGGCAATGAGCAGATAAAGTCAGCATATCTTGATCAATACCATATTTATTGACTGGGGATTAGAACTCCCTCTCGGTTTCTTTCTTCTTCCATATATTTCTCAAACGCCCATTTTGCATAAGATGGTGGGTGTGGCGCAATTCTTGATTCTGATATAGTTTTCATATTCAGGGAGCTTTCAGTCTGGTAAGGAGAGGTAGCTACAAAGAAGATAGGAGGAAGGATATTCCATGTGAAGGAGATAGTCTATAGAAAGTTCAGAGATAGGAGAATTTATCTTCCATCATGTTTCTTATCAGCCAATTAGCACCCTAATTATTTTCTGTTGGTACATTTCCAACAACAGCCTTAAATGTTGATACTTTAAAAATACATTAGTGCCTTGAAAACAGAAGAGGACTCTCAAGTTGTTGGTTTTTAAGCAAGAACTAAGCTGAGGGCTCAGTAAACATTCCAGGAAAGAAACGGACAATTTTACAATGTCTTCAGAGAAAGCCATCATGTTCCCTTGTGATGTGGTTTGTGACTGCATTGTCCTTTGTGGAAGCACCTTCTGATCGTGCTTTGGTTGCCATTGGGTCAGATATCAGAGCTTGCACACGTGCTGTGGGCTTTATTTTTTTAAAGATTTATTTATTTGAGAGAGAGAGAGCAGGGAGAGGGGCAGAGGGAGAGGAGAGAGAATCCTTGAGCAGACTCCCCGCTGAGCTCGGAGCCCGAAGCATGGGGCTCAACCCCAGGACCCCGAGATCATGACCTGAGTCAAAATCAAGAGTCAGATGCTTAATTGACTGAGCCACCCAGGTGCCCCTGTCCTGTGGGCTTTATAAAGTCAGAATTTGGAGCCAAGGAGTTAATCATGGTGGTTATTGGAAAACACCTCATGAGAAGGGATTAGAAGAGTATGTGACTTCATAGGACAGTGTCAGTGGCAAGGATGGAAGTTATCCGCTGGAGCTGAGATCAGCAAACCTTTTCTCAAAAGGCCACGTAGTAAATATTTTAGGCTTTGCGGTCACATGGTCTTTGTTACAACTACTCAGCTCTGCCATTGTCATGGGAAAAGGGCCAGAAACAGTATGTAAATGAGTGAGGATGGCTGTGATCCCATACCATTCCATTTACGGACTTGGAAATCTGAATTTTATATCATCTTCACATGTCAAGCAATGTCCTTTTAACCCCCCTCCCCCCCACTATTTAAAAATGTAAAAAACACGCTTAGTTTATAGGTTGTATAGAAGCAGGCTGATTCAGTGCTTGGGTGTAGTTTGTCCACCCTTGGACTAGAATAAAGGCCCATTTGACTCTCCTTCATAGCTGCTCTAGAATCTAGTGATTTCTAAATTTCAGTCATTCGCACATTGCCTTCATGATTTCTTCCCCAAATTCTTCCATATTTTTATTGAAATAGACTTATATTCAGTCTCATCTTTAGCAGTAATATCTGTGAAATAATGAGTTTGATGTTCTGATTAATGAAAGGCTAAATGCATCACTTCTTAAAATAAGCTTTGAAACTATTAATTACTAAAACAGAAAAAATTTAACTTTGTACATGCAGTCATACCTCCCATACTGACTCAGCGGCTTCTGTTAATTCTTAAACATTGAGGTGTAACTTATAATAAAGTACCCAAATCTTAACCATGAGAGCCTTGTGAGTATGCACATACATGCAGCCCACCCACGAAACCACTACTCAGAATGCAGAATTTCTAGTACCCGATGGGTCCCTTATGCCCACTTCTGTCGTAATCATCCCCCCTAGGTGACCAGGAGGCTCCTTCTGCTAGTAGAGCTTTGGGTTTCCCTCTTCTATGGCTTCATATAAGTAGAAGCACATAGTGTGTATTCTTTAGTGAGTTTGTTAAGCAATATGATGTCTGCTTCGCAGGTAACCCTTCTTCATTGCTCCGTAGTATTTCATTGTACGAACAGGCCACTCTACTTCCCCATTCTAGTGTTAAACATTTGGGGTTTTTCTAGGTTTTGCCTGCTATGAACATTCTCATACGTGGTTTGGGTGGACATATATGCTCGTTTCTGTTGTATACCTTTGTTTTTTTCAGACTCTGTGTATTTGAGCCAGGGCTGTTTCTTGCCAGAATTGTTAAATAATTCAAATAAATCATAATTAACACTTAAATAGCGCTTGTCCTGTGCCAAGCACTCTTTCAAATCCTTTGAATGTATTAATCCATTTAATTGGGGTGAGTAGGATTATCGTCTTCATTCTATAGACAGGGAAACTGGAGAAGACAGTGATGAAGCCCCTTGCCAGGGTCACTCAACTACTAACTTTGAGCTTGAATTTCTCTCCATCTCTCTCTGTCTTTCTGCCTTTCTCATTTCTGAGAATGTCTTTCCAACCTTGATCAGATTAGTAACATTGATTTCTCCAAATGGTTACCCTTCTGCAGGACCTCATGCCCAAGAGAGAGGTAGCAAGGACCAGCGCTCTAAATTGAATGGTAGCAGCTAGTGATTTGAGCTGGAATTTGAACCCAGCTGGTCTGGCTTCAAAGGCTCTGCTCATAACCATTCTGCTAAATAAAACAAGCATTGTCTTCCGCAGCCTTTCCCTGTCCCATCCGGCACATCTTACCCCCTCTTCCTGTTCTGCCCCCTGATGGTTAGCTTTATTTTGCAACCCCGCCCACCGGGGTGGCCTTCAGGAAAATGGGGCTCTGGAGTCACTCACCTGGATTTCAATCTTGGCTGCAACTCTGACTGTCTGTGCAACCTTGAGCAGATAATGTTAACCCTTTCAGGTGTCCTCATCTATATAAAAAGGAGAAAATACCAGGTGTGCATTGGATGGGAAACGCACGCACAGTGCACAGCACGGTGTTTGACACGCAGGAAGTTTTCACTAGATATAAGCAGCCACTGTATTTGTTATTATTTATTTTGGCTGGTGTTTTTCAAAAGGAGTGTCTTTAGGACCATTTCAGTGAAAGACTGAGCAGCTCAAAATCCTCCCACGTTAATTCCTCTAGGACAGACAGTTCCTTAGTAACCCCAAGCGTTGATCTCTAACAAGATAACGTGGCTGGGGAAATATTTTGGGGCAGGATTCCTTCCCCCGGTGCTTTCAAGTATGCCTTTCCCTGCATTAGGAACCTGGGTAAATGCCTTGAACCCCCAAAGTGAGATCCACAAGTAGTTTAACATGCACTCAGAGGAAAATATCAGAGAACCCAGCATCTTTTCTTTCCATTTTGTTAATCTCCAGTGGTTTTCTGAAGCCCAGGGAGAGCGTTTCCAATTTTCCAGCTATAGCAGAAGAAAAACTGAGTTTGTTCTCTTGGGGTTTAAGAGAATAGGCATGAATGCGAGAGCAAGTGAGTGGGAGCCAACAGCAACTTAGTCCTCCTGGTTTTCAGATATATGCATTATTATTATTTCAACGCAGGGCTTGAACTCACAACCCTGAGATCAAGACCTGAGCTGAGATCACGAGCCGGATGCTTAACTGACTGAGCCACCCAGGCGCTCCCAGCTACACCCATTATTAATTCTTTGTGAATGCAGTGGCACACGCAGATGAGTAAGAGTGATTAACGGCATGCTGCTAGCTTGCTCATCTGGTCCCCGACGCTTGGAAAATGCAGCGGGATGGGGGTGGGGGAAACCAGGGGTGTCTACTGTATAGAAAAAAATAAAAGCCCAATATAGTGTTGCTCATCCCATTTTGCATTAATGCTACTGTTTTGCATTTAATTAGTGGCCAGTAGTTAAGTCAGGCATCTAACATTTTGGTTGTGTCCTTGAGCTACGGCAGTCTTTTAATCAAGCAGTCCCCTGCCCCCCCTCCTTTTGATGTACTATGTGCAGGCAAATAAAAGGACCCAGCTTCGATAGGACTGGTAGGGGTGGAAGGGAGATTTTGGTTTGCAGGTCTTTCCTGATGTTTCATGATTAAAGGGGCGCTAGCAGGTGTAGGAAAGGAAATTGCTCATATACCCTTTAGGGGCGGGCTTCCCTTTAATGTCTTGGGAGGTGGGAAACAGACAAGAGGAAAATAATAGAATGGAAATAATGGAATAAAGGTGCGGGAAATATTCTGTGAGCTAGACTCAAAGAATGAAGGAGAAGGATCAGTGATTCGCTGGAATGTGGCGGATGAAACATTGATCCAAGGGGGCTTAGGGGAGGGGTGGTGCCTTGGAGGTGAGGTGTGGAGAATTGAAATGATTTCACACCACTTGGGCTGATGATCTGGGCACTAGAGCCCTCTGCGTGGGTAAGAAACATATTACTAATAAGGGTTTAGAGCCAAGACAGCCCTGCCTGCTGACACATACATCACCACGTACACATACCCTTACCAGGAGGCTTTGTGGCATTTTATTTTTCTGTTTAACCTTTTCTGACATGCTGATATAAATTAACCAATCTCCCTTCCCTATCCCTTCCCTGTTACCCCAAGATTACAAGTGAACTTGTGTTTTTGGGTCTTCCCTGTTTATTGGTTCTCTGGCTTATTTATAAGCCACACGGTGGCTGGTGGTGTTTAGCACATATACTTTCAAAATATTTGTTGATTAGCTGTGGGGATTCTGTTATGCTGGAGAGATGCTCTATATTAGGGGATCCTCTTCTGAGAGTCTAGCTTCCAGTTCCATTGGGGTGTGTGTGTGTGCATGTGTGCGTGTGTGCGTGTGTGTGTGTGTGTGTGTGTGTGTGGCTTTAGGCTAACAATTTAACATCTCTCACAGCTTCTGTTTCTCCATGGGTAAAAGAGTCAATCATACTCACTAGCTAGGAGGGACTATGATACAAGTGAGCGAGTATGGGGACAATGCCCAACACATAATGTCTCTCTCAGTGTCCCTTTTCTCTTGACCCTCTCAAACCACATCACAGGGAGTGTAAATCTTTTAGAAAAGAACATTTGGCTCTCATTGGAAAGCACCTTTTAATTGTTGATGTTTTGTCCTTGTTTTCTGATATGATAGAGACATGGGGGAGAGGAGTGAGAAATTGCCAAGCGCTGTCTTCTATAGGAAGAAAATGGATTATGGAGGATTAATCTTTACAGTTCGTTTTATCGATCGGCTTGGCATAATTGCTCTCCTCTCGAACATCAGCAGTATCTTTGCTTTCAGAAGCAAGCTGCTCAGAATGTGGCTGGGCCTTAACATGTTTTGGGGCTACAGTTATTGAAATGTAAATTCCACAGAAGGGAAAGATACAGAGTGTGACCCTCCTTTTGGGGAAGTGACATTAAAATGAGCAACTATGGGGCGCCTGGGTGGCTCAGATGGTTAAGCGTCTGCCTTCGGCTCGGGTCATGATCCCAGGGTCCTGGGATCGAGCCCCGCATCGGGCTCCCTGCTCAAGTGGGGAGCCTGCTTCTCCCTCTCCCTCTGCCATTCTCTCCACTTGTGCTCTCTGGCTCTCTCTCTTTGTCAAATAAATAAATAAAATCTTTAAAAAAAAAAAAAGAGCAACTATTCCAGGCAAAATCTATCATCAGATCTTTTTTTTACATGCTTAGTAATTTAATAGGCGATAGGAGCTGATATTTATCAAACACTTAAGTACGGACACTTAAGTCACCCTTCTAATGACGTTTTGTTATGACAAGCCTATGAGATTGGGACAGTGGAATCTGGCTGCACGTGGGATTTGGTGCTGAATTAAGTGTGTAAAAGAAAAATCATATGTAGTCAGAATTCTTCCCTGAAAAATCCCATATAATATTTTGGGATACAACCCTATTGAAGAGTTCTTAACCCCTAAAGTTTGAGAATTGCTGAGCTAGTCCATAGGAAGGAACAAAGGGAATGCTGAAGTCTGAGCATTCAAATGTGTTGAATAAATGAATGTTGAATGAATTCTGCTTATAACTACCAAACTTCTAAAGATGGGTGTTGGGTTGGGAATTCTTAAGTATTTCTCTGGCTTAAAGGGTCGGCTTGCTTCTCTTTTCATCTTAAGCCTCTTTAACCTAAATCTACCCTACGAGACTTGTTGTTGTGACGTTTCAACACTGCTGTGGAGACTAACCTGACCCTCGTTACATGCTAAAGTGAGTTTGTATATTAAATGTGCCCTATAATGACTCTGTTGTGCAATTAGTGCCTCATTTCTATGGAGGAGAACCTGGGCTGTGCTGACTTGCCAAGGTCACTGTCAGACACTGGGGCGGCCCTGTGTGATCCCCGCCTCCTAGTGTTCACACTTTCGTGGGCAGGACCTGACTTGCTTCTAACCAATGGAATACAGTAAAGGTGAGAGGATGTCATAGCTATGATTGTAGCATTATGTAAACTCTGCTTATAGGCGGGTATGTTGGGAAAGCCCATGTGGCAAGGAAACGCAGATGACCTCTAGGAGCTGAGCGCCAAAAAGCCTTGAAGCTTTCGGGCCTGCAAATGCAAAGAGAAAGGACGGAATGTTGCCACCAACCATTCAAGGGGGGGAAGTGGGGTCTTCTTCAGTCGAACCTCCAGGTGAGATGCCGGCCCTGGCTGACACCTCGACTGCAGCTTCATGAGACCGTAGGCATAGCACACAGCTAAGCTGTGCCCAGATTCCTGGTCTGCAGAAACTGTGAGGTCATAAATGTGTGCGTGTGAAGTCATCAAGTATAAATTAATCTGCTATGCAGCAATAGATATAGAGTCCTACAAATAATGAATGTCAGGATTTGAACCCAGCCCTATCTAATGGCAGACATGAGGATCAGAGCTGATCTGGAAGGACCTAGAAGGCCATCTAGTCCAGCAGCCTTTTTTTGGTGGATGCCTGGAGCTTCCACAGTCTTCCTGGCAAGTGGTCAGCCAGCACCTTCGGGAATCCCAACAGACTGGGGGGATTCATTGTCTTTTGAGGCATTTGCAGTCCATGTAGACAGCTTCCTATTTCATTGATTGATGGATTCACTTACTTATTAAATAGAGGTATTTCCTGAGGGTCTCCTCAGTGCCCAGCCCTGTGCTAGATGATGGGCTGTGGTCTTGCTTTATAGAACGGACATTGTCCAGACACCTGGGTGGCTCAGTCAATTAAGTGTCTGCCTTCGGCTCAGGTCCTGATCCCAGGGTCCTGGGATCGAGTCCTGTGTTGGGCTCCCTGCTCAGTCCGGAGTCTGCTTGTCCCTCTTCCTCTGCCCTGCTCATGCTCTATCTCTCTCAGTCTCTCTTTCTCTCAAATAAATAAAATCTTAAAAAAAAAAAAAAAAGAACTGCATTTGTCATAATTATTAAACCCTTATTTCTACACAGTAATGGTTTCTTAAAAATTTACTATAATTTCTCTAAGTCCTAGTTCTGCTCACTGGGCTCCGAAGAGTATTTCTAAACCCTTTTCCACAAGACAGCACTTCAGATATTAAATACTGTTGTCATTTTGTCCCCCTGAGTCTTCTTTTCAGGCTTGCTATCCTCCCAGCTTTTTCCACCATGTGGCGTGTAGCTTTGTCTGGAGCCGTGCTGCCCAATACGGTAGCCATGAGCCATAAGCGGCTACATAAATTTAAATTGATTAGAATTAAATACAACTAAAATTTCAGCTCCTCAGTCATACTAGCCACATCTCAAGAGCTCAGTAGCCATATGTGGGGGTGACGATTGCGTTGGAGATGGAGAACATTTATTTCATCATGGCGGAAGTGCCATGGGACAGGGCTGAATCTGAAACTGAACCAAATAACACAAAAACCTTTCATTCTGGTCTAACTAATTCACAGTATAACCGACTTATCCCTTCTCTAGTTTGAAGTAATAAACTCTTACTAATGAAACCTAAGATCCAAAATAACATTTTTAGCAGCCATATTGTATTCCTCATTTAAAATTCAAAGTCCTTTGAGACATTTATGAGCAATTTTTCTCCATGTGCTATGTGAGAGCAGTGTTTCTTCCGTCCTCTACTGTCTACTTATGTTCTTAGACCCACGCTTCATAATTTGCATTTACCTCCAGAGAATGTAATTGTGTTAATTTTCAATGGATTGGTCACCTTACTGGAATTTTTTCAATTTTGCTTTTGATGGATCAAAATTGTTGTTTTTCTTCCTAGGTTCAGTTCATCCCCAAATTTGAGTGGAATGCTGGTAATATCGGCATCCAAATTATTGATAGGAAGATGAACAGCATGGGGGCTCTGGATAGAGCCCAGTGGCATACTACTAGAGAATATACTCTAAGTCGAGATAGATGTAATTAATCAGCAGAGAGGAAAATTTTTGATGGGTTATTCAGCCCACTTATTTTCATTATGTCTGGCCTCTATTTCTTTATATTTTTGCATTGGAGTTTTATGAAAAACTCAGAATATCTTGGTGAACTCTGGATTTTATGACCATAATAGTTTCTTGGTCATCAGCTTCATTGGGTATGAAAAAAGGGAATGAGCATTGTCTGGTAAGATTTTTCTTAGTGAAGCCACACGGATTTCAAGGAATCATTGCTGCTCCTTGCCACCCATGTTACTAATGGCATTCTAAGTATTTTTTGTGAGGTTGGCACATGCTTACTGATTTGTGATTGGCAGAACCTCTGTTTTCATTCCTTTCCATTTGCTGATACATCTCCTATTCTCCCAGATTTTTCAGAGTTTGCCAGCAATGTTTTGCCACCTCATACCTCATGCCATCGGTAGTATGGGTTTTAATTCATCAGGGCCAGGAGCCTTGGGCTCATTTAGAGAGAGCAGACACTCTGACAATCACAACACCTATTGTGGACCTCAATTCCCTCTACCCTGTATCCCCTCTACCCTTTATGGAAAGCATCTCATCCTTCTTGACAGAACACAGACACAGACTGGAGGTTGAGTAATTCCACCTGCTGTCACCCGTTAGCATCACACTACCCTCACCAAGCAGGAGACCTATGTCTTGTTGTTCTTGCTCTGAGCATAATGAAAATAGCCCTTTTGTAGTTCTGTGCATTTTCTGCAGGGCTCAGCTCATTCTGGCCTTTTGCCTTCTTGACACTTGTATCAGAAGCTGGAAGATTTTTCATTTGAAGATTGAGGCATTCTCCAAAGCAGATGACTTTATAGGAGCCAGCTAGATAGAAAGCTACTATCTTGAGAATGCCAGTTGGTGCATATCTTTGCCTCCATCTTCTGTTTGGACAATAAGCATTAATTTCTTTGACTATTTCGGGTGTTACTGGAGGACCAAATTTTCTAAACCTTCTTTCCCTTGCCTTTTTTCCTGTCTCTTGGCCAAAAATCACTTTATTGAGACCCTTTCATGATGGATGTGACATACTGTGGACACTGATTTTCAGATGGCAGTGAGTTCTGTGCAAGATGCAGGGCCTTCTCTCCAGGAAGACTTCCAACCTTCACAACACTGTCACCACGAAAGTCAGCTGTGCAATTAACACGGATTTAACAAAGCCCTTAGAGCTTGTGTTGAGAGAAGGGCTCTGGAGTCAGACCCTTGCTGGTTCAAATCCCGGCTTCCCTACTTATCAGCTTTATGACCTTGGCCAAATTATTAACCTTGCTGTGTTTGCATTTCCTCTAAGACGGTCCGTGTCTCAGAAGGCTGTGGCCAGACTCAGATGCGTTAATGTATGTAACAAGTTTTCAGCATCATATTTGGCCACAAGTTAGTGCTAAGTAAAAGCTTTCTAATAGCAGTGATTATTATTTGTGCACGGAGACTCTCAAGGCTAAGAGGCCCCAAATAATTGAAATTAGAGGGCAGTCAGCTGGCAAGATTTTCAATTCTAATGTCCAGGGAGGGATATATGAAATCGATACCTGATTTTCTGTTGTGCCAGTCAATGTATCATCACCCAGGACGTGAGAAAGGAACGCGGATGCAGAGCTAGCTTTGGCATTTTGAGGAAGGACGCTTCACCCTTTGACGAGCCTTGATCAGCCTCCCGCTTCCTTATCTGGCCTGCTTGTGTACACAGAACGTTATTCACCTGGACCTACTCCCACCTGCTCCTTATCTTCTCTTCCTCAGATGGGAAATGACTTTATGGTTTGCTTTTGTTTTCTCCTTTCCAAAATGCCTTGGCCTCCAGGCAGTTGGGGATTTTTACTTCGGGTTCAAGCCTGGTTAACACTGTGAACTTCAAATTCAGTGATCTGTGGATAAAAATGTGGAGAGAGAAAAAAAAAAAAGGAAAAAGAACAGAAATCCTTTGGTTTGGTTGGAAATTGCCCTGCAGAGAGGACTCTGTATATTGTACAGAACTCATCACCATCTGAAAACGAATTTCCACTGTGTGCTCACTCTCTGACCAGTGAGAACTCCTGCTTATAATAGATGCCCCCTTCCACCCACCTTACGGGAGACTGTTCTCACTAGAGCCCTGGCTGGCTTCTTTGCACCTCAGGGCCTTTGGATGTGCTGTTCTCTCTGTTTAAAAGCACTTCCTCTACATGTCCCACAGCTGGTTCCTTCTCATCTTTTAGGCTCCGACTCAAAACAACAATTTCCTCCTGCCCTCTCTGAATTCTCCTCTCTGCCCTCTTCCCCTTCCTCGTCACTTTCTGTTGTCTGTTGTCATTCTTTTTATCAATGTTAAATACTCATTTTTCAGTTGCCTGAAACCAGAATACAAGGAAGAGACCCCGCCTGTCCCCTCATTGCTTGTCCCCGGACCTGGAGGCAGCGCCTGTTGCGTAGTTGGGGCTCAGATCTATTTGGTGAGTGAACGAAGTTTAAAATTCAGTGCAGGAAAGCTGCTCTAGGAGAGAAAAGGCTGCGTTCCTCCTTTGCCCCTGGTGGCAGGTACCTCTGCAATCTCATGACATATATCCCTCAGCCCTCGGCAGCTGCAAAGGACTATTCCTTGCAAGTTCAGCGGTGAATCTCTGGGGAGCTGAGGGCTATAGCACAAGGTACGAGCGCATATGAGCTGCTCGAGCTGCTCATGTTCTGTCCCTAGCTTCTGCTGAGTGTCTTTCTGCCTTCCTCACAGGTCTTGTCTGTCACAGCAAGGGCGACCCAGCAAACCTGGGAGGTAATGTCTCTGATGGAAATCTAGTGGATAAATGCTTCTACCTGCTGTCTTTCGGTGGACGGTTCTGGGAGCCATTCTTATGCTTCTTGAGAGGCCCTAAGGAATCCGGCTGCCACTGTTTGAGGCAGCGACCTCATTTATGCACCTGTATGTCGTTGTCTTGGGCTCTGCTCGGTGGCGAACCCATCCTGAGACCCCATTCGTACTGGTACCTTCACTTCGTTGTTGCCTGCCCTTTGTCACCTGCACAGACACTTGCAGTATTACATCGGGAAAGCTTTTATGAACCTCTTTGTTAATGCTTGCCTGCATGTGTATTTTATCTCTTTCAGGATGGCGGGGGTCTCTTTGCCCTTGGACTTCTGACACCTGTTACCCTAAAGATCTCTGACACTTCATCTCCCTTTTACAGCTGTTCACTGAGCAATCTGCTGGCCTCCAGCTCTGCCAGTTTCTTCCTTGAAGATGCAATCATGGAATCCAGTTCGCTCTTGCTTTCCCAGGCCATGCGTATTTATAGCTCTGGCTTTTAGATTGCGGGCTAACTTTCAAATGTGCTTGCTTTGAAATAGACTTTCTGAAGGACCTCTGTGGGGATAATGAGGCCATTTCTACACTTGCAAGTTGGAATACATTACAAATAGTGGTTGCAAGAAGTACTTGAAACGATGGTGCTTTCTATACAGGGCAAATTGTGGTTTTTTTTTTAACCTTGCAAAAATCATTCTGCAGCTCTTTCCTGGTGCTTCTGTGACTGGTTTATGCCTTACACAGATGTCAGTGCATCATCTGTGAGTTTTCTTTCCAACTTCCTGTGTCAGTACTGACAGAATTGATGGGTGCAAGGTCCGGCTTTCGTAGGGCGGGAGGGGGAAAGAGGGAGAAGGTAGCTGTGATACTGCAATTGGTTTTGCCAACCCCTGGGATCTAGATCCTTTAACCTCTTTGGTGCCATAGGTCCTTTTGGAGGTTTGCTGAGGCCAGTGGGTCTTGTCTCAGAATATGTTTTAAAGCGCATAAAACAAAATCCATAGGATTACAAAGGAAGCCAACTGACTTGTCATGTAGTGATCACAACATTAAGGCAGTTTGTGATATAGAACACGCACTTTTGTATTAGTGCATTAAACAGCATGCTCTATGGGCAGATCCGTGAGCTGTATAATTATGGAGTGGCCACGGACACAGATTTCGAGGTATACACCACAAACTGTAATGTGACTTGAAAATACCTGTGGTTTCTATGTGTGACCACGTTGTAGGAACTGCTACATAACCCCTGTCATTTGTTGCTGACTTTTATCATTGAGGGATGTGATGGGCTTCAAATAGAGCTTAGTGAAAAGAAAGATATCATTTTTTTTTTCTTCATCCCAGTTCACGGACCCCTGAATTCTACCCAAGGACCCCAGATTCAGAAGCCCCATTCTCAGGATCAGTGGTTGCTTTAAGTCCTGGGCTAAAGCTTCGGTTTGCTCCAGTGTCTGCCTCACAGGAGATGCTTGGCAAATGTTGGTCGAAGGAAAGCTTTGCCAGCGAGGTACCTGCCGTTATTCTAGGTCAGAGCCATGTTAATGACGAGAGTTAGGACCCTGGGATGTTACCTCTCAGGATTCCTGTGTCTGCCTTTTTTTTTTTTTTTTTCTTCTTTCTTTTGGTTCCTTTCATCTGTTATAGAAATGGCCATTGATTGGGAGAACCAATGATGTCTGAAATTACTTATTAGATTGAAAATACTTTGGAAAGTGATTTTACTAACTTGGTTTGTCAGGTTTTCTCAGGCAGGATCTGTTTGCTGATTACTGCTTTGCATATCGCCGTGGCATGAACAAGGCTGAGTTGGGTTTTGACATCAAGTGTTTTCAGGTCCAGGAAGGTTTCAGACCTGTAGACAAACATATATATGCACACAAGGTGAAAATATTAGAAGAGACAGCCCGAAGACAAGATTATAACTAGAGTGCGTATCCACAAAGTGAACGATACCGGGATTGGCTGAAAAAAGTGGTGGTAGGGGTGGGGAAAGAGAGGGGTGAGTGCTCATTTCTAGATGTTGGAAAGACAGTGTTGCCCAATGGTAGGGAGAGCAGACTCTGGAACCTGGGTCCCTATCCCCGCTCTGCCGCTTGGTAGCTGATCTTGGGCAAGTCGCATTACTTCCCTGCATCCAAATTCCTCCTCTGTAAATGGGATAATGACAGTACTTACCTCAACTCATCTGGGGAGGATTAATTGAGTTCGTGCAAAGAAAACCCTCAGGGCAGAGCAGGGCATTTACAGGGGTTCTGGAAGTCATTACAACAGCTCATATTAGAATGGGTGTCTTACTCTGTACATGCCTCATTTAACTTTACTGTAGCCCAGGTAGCTATTTTATAATCCATTTTCAAGATGAAGAACTTGAGGTTCAGAGAGGTCCCATGATTTGCCTGTTGAACAGATGTGAACAGTGGGAACAAGAACCTACATTTTGGGTTGGCGAGATCAACCCAGATTCCAGTGTCTTCCACTGTATTTAGTGTATCGGCTGAAGTGAGCTTCTGCAGTTTTTTTTTCTCTCTCTCTTTCTTTCTTTTCTTTTTTGTCTCTCTTTTTTTAAAAATTTTATTTTATTATGTTATGTTAATCACCATACATTACATCATTAGTTTTTGATGTAGTGTTCCATGATTCATTGTTTGCGTATAACACCCAGTGCTCCACGCAGAACATGCCCTCTTTAATACCCATCACCAGGCTAACCCATCCCCCCACCCCCCTCCCCTCTAGAAGCCCCAGTTTGTTTCTCAGAGTCCATCGTCTCTCATGGTTCATCTCCCCCTCCGATTCCCCCCCCTTCATTTTTCCCTTCCTACTATCTTCTTCTTCTTTTTCTTTTTTTAACATAAAATGTATTATTTGTTTCAGAGCTACAGATCTGTGATTCAACAGTCTTGCACAATTCACAGCGCTTACCATAGCACATACCCTCCCCAATGTCTATCACTCAGCCACCCCATCCCTCCCACCCCACCCCCCACTCCAGCAACCCTCAGTTTGTTTCCTGAGATTAAGAATTCCTCATATCAGGGGCGCCTGGGTGGCTCAGTCGTTGAGTGTCTGCCTTTGGCTCGGGTCATGATCTCGGGGTCCTGGGATCGAGCCCCACATCGGGCTCCCTGCTCAGTGGGAAGCCTGCTTCTCCCTCTCCCACTCCCCCTGCTTGTGTTCCCTATCTCGCTGTGTCTCTCTCTGTCAAATAAATAAATCTTAAAAAAAAAAAAAAAGAATTCCTCATATCAGTGAGATCATGTGATACATGTCTTTCTCTGATTGACTTATTTCGCTTAGCATAATACCCTCTAGTTCCACCCACGTCGTTGCAAATGGCAAGATTTCGTTCCTTTTGATGGCTGCATAATATTCCAGTGTGTGTGTGTGTGTGTGTGTGTGTGTGTGTGTGTGTGTGTGTGTACACACACACCACATCTTCTTTATCCATTCATCTGTTGATGGACATCTTGGCTCTTTCCATAGTTTGGCTATTATGGACATTGCTGCTATAAATCTATCTTTCTTTCTTTCTTTCTTTCTTTCTTTCTTTCTTTCTTTCTTTCTTGAGAAATGAACTTTTGTTTGAGCCATGAGTTGTTGGGTCTTTTTGTTAAAACAGCTTGAGTTCTCCTGAACACCTGTGTTGGATATCATGTTTACTGCATCCCACATAGGAAGATTTTCTCAGCTTATTTCTTGATTTTGGTGGAGCAGCCCCTCCATTTGCATTTCTTAGAAGGTATGCTTGAGCAGTAAATATTTTGGAAGCTGAATTCCTTTGCATTTGACCTATTTTTTATCTTTCTGGAAACTTTAAGGATCTTCTGTTTGTCTCCAGTGTTCTGGTGTGTGTCTGTTTTCAACCATTGTGCTGTCGACTCAACCCTTTCAATTTGGAAACTTATGTCCTTCATTTCTGGAAATAAAAATGTTTTCTTTGATGATTCTCTCCCTTGCATTTTCTCTGTCTCTCTTCTTAGCAGAACTCTTAATATCCGGGTCCTGGAATTCCTTGCCTGACACTCTAAGTTTCTTATGTTTCTCTCCTAGCTCCCATCTGTTTGTCTTTTTGTTTTACTTTTTGGCAAATTTCCTTATCTTCCTTCTACTGATTTTCTTGTTTGTCTCCTGAATATTTCTTCTCTCTCTCTCTTTTTAAAAAATATTTATTTATTTAAGTAATCTTTACACCCAAAGTGGGGCTTGAACTCACAACCCTGAGATCAAGAGTCTCGTCCTCTTCCAACTGAGCCAGCCAGGTGTCCCCTCTTTTCTTCTTTAAATAACACCCTGAATTTGTTTCTTGGTTACAGACCCTCTTATCCCTCTGAGGATATTTTATTTTATCTTATTTTATTTTTTTAAAGATTATTTATTTGAGAGAGAGAGAGTGAGAGAGAGAGCATGAGGAGGAGGAGCAGAGGGAGAGGGAGAGAGAATCCCAGGCAGACTCCACGCCAAGGGCAGAGCCTGACTTGGGGCTCGATCTAGGGCTCTGAGATCATGACCTGAGCTGAAACCAAGAGCCAGACACCCAACCGACTGCACCCCCCAAGCACCCCCTTGTGAGGATATTATGGATAGATTTTTGTCAGTTTTTTTCTTCCTGTGTGGGTTATTCCTTCCGAGATGCCATTTTGGTTCATTTTAGAGTTCATTTTAGCGTTTTCTTTTTTTTTCATAGAGTTTATTTTTTTTATTGTTATGTTAATCCCCATACATTACATCATTTATTTTAGATGTAGTGTTCCATGATTCATTGTTGGTGACAACACCCAGTGCTCCATGCAGAACGTGCCCTCCTCAATACCCATCACCAGGCTAACCCATCCTCCCACCGCCCTCCCCTCTAGAACCCTCAGTTTGTTTTTCAGAGTCCATCGTCTCTCATGTTCGTCTACCCCTGCGATATCCCCCCCTTCATTCTTCCCCTCCTGCTATCTTCTTTTTTTTTTTTCTTAACATATATTGCATTATTTGTTTCAGAGGTACAGATCTGAGATTCAACAGTCTTGCACAATTCACAGCGTTTACCAGAGCACATACCCTCCCCAGTGTCCATCACCCAGTCACCCCATCCCTCCCACCCCACCCCCCACTCCAGCAACCCTCAGTTTGTTTCCTGAGATTAAGAATTCCTCATATCAGTGAGGTCATATGATACATGTCTTTCTCTGATTGACTTATTTCGCTCAGCATAATACCCTCCAGTTCCATCCATGTCATTGCAAATGGCAAGATCTCATTCCTTTCGATGGCTGCATAATATTCCATTGTGTATATATATACCACATCTTCTTTATCCATTCATCTATCGATGGACATCTTGGCGCTTTCCACAGTTTGGCTATTGTGGACATTGCTGCTATAAACATCGGGGTGCACGTACCCTTTCGGATCCCTACTTTTGTATCTTTGGGGTAAATACCCAGTAGTGCAATTGCTGGTTCGTATGGTAGCTCTATTTTCAACTTTTTGAGGAACCTCCATACTGTTTTCCAGAGTGGCTGCACCAGCTTGCATTCCCACCAACAGTGTAGGAGGGTTCCCCTTTCTCCGCATCCCCGCCAACATCTGTCATTTCCTGACTTGTTAATTTTAGCCATTCTGATTGGTGTGAGGTGGTATCTCATTGAGGTTTTGATTTGGATTTCCCTGATGCCGAGCGATATTGAGCACTTTTTCATGTGTCTGTTGGCCATTTGGATGTCTTCTTTGGAAAAATGTCTGTTCATGTCTTCTGCCCATTTCTTGATTGGATCATTTGTTCTTCGGGTGTTGAGTTTGAGGAGTTCTTTATAGATTTTGGATACTAGCCCTTTATCTGATATGTCATTTGCAAATATCTTCTCCCATTCTGTCGGTTGTCTTTTGGTTTTGTTGACTGTTTCCTTTGCTTTGCAAAAGCTTTTGATCTTGATGAGGTCCCAATAGTTCATTTTTACCCTTGCTTCCCCTGCCTTTGGCGATGTTTCTAGGAAGAAGTTGCTGTGGCTGAGGTCGAAGAGGTTGCTGCCTGTGTTCTCCTTTAGGATGTTGATGGACTCCTATCTCACATTGAGGTCTTTCAACCATTTGGAGTCTATTTTTGTGTGTGGTGTAAGGAAATGGTCCAGTTTCATTCTTCTGCATGTGGCTGTCCAATTTTCCCAACACCATTTGTTGAAGAGACTGTCTTTTTTCCATTGGACATTCTTTCCTGCTTTGTGATTTTTTTTTTTTTTTTAAGATTTTATTTATTTGACAGAGAGAGACACAGTGAGAGAGGGAATACAAGCCGGGGGATTGGGAGAGGGAGAAGCAGACTCCCCGCTGAGCAGGGAGCCCGATGCGGGGCTCGATCCCAGGACCCTGGGATCATGACCTGAGCCGAAGGCAGACGCTTAACGACTGAGGCACCCAGGCACCCCGTTCTTTCCTGCTTTGTGGAAGATTAGTTGACCATAGAGTTGAGGGTCCATTTCTGGGCTCTCTATTCTGTTCCATTGATCTATGTGTCTGTTTTTGTGCCAGTACCATACTGTCTTGATGATGACAGCTTTGTAATAGAGCTGGAAGTCTGGAATTGTGATGCCGCCAGCTTTGCTTTTCTT
This sequence comes from Halichoerus grypus, assembly GCF_964656455.1. Taxonomy (NCBI): domain Eukaryota; kingdom Metazoa; phylum Chordata; class Mammalia; order Carnivora; family Phocidae; genus Halichoerus; species Halichoerus grypus. Next base: position 181,290,412 of record NC_135712.1, read on the forward strand.
TTTCAACATTCCTCTGGCTATTCGGGGTCTTTTCTGGTTCCATACAAATTTTAGGATGATTTGTTCCATTTCTTTGAAAAAAGTGGATGGTATTTTGGTGGGGATTGCATGGAATGTGTAGATTGCTCTAGGTAGCATTGACATCTTCACAATATTTGTTCTTCCAATCCATGAGCCTGGAATGTTTTTCCATTTCTTTGTGTCTTCCTCAATTTCTTTCATGAGTATTTTATAGTTTTCTAAGTACAGATCCTTTGCCTCTTTGGTTAGATTTATGCCTAGGTATCTTATGGTTTTGGGTGCAATTGTAAATGGGATCGACTCCTTAATTTCTCTTCCTTCTGTCTTGTTGTTGGTGTATGGGAATGACACTGATTTCTGTGCATTGATTTTATATCCTGCCACTTGACTGAATTGCTGTATGAGTTCTAGCAGTTTTGGGGTGGAGTCTTTGGGGTTTTCCACATAAAGTATCATATCATCTGCAAACAGTGAGAGTTTGACTTCTTCTTTGCTGATTCAGATACCTTTTATTTCTTTTTGTTGTCTGATTGCTGTGGCTAGGACTTCTAATACTATGTTGGATAGCAGTGGTGAGAGTGGACATCCCTGCCGCGTTCCTGACCTTAGGGGGAAAGCTCTCAGTTTTTCCCCATTGAGAATGATATTCGCTGTGGGTTTTTCATAGATGGCTTTTATGATATTGAGGTATGTACCCTCTATCCCTCTACTCTCAAGAGTTTGATCAAGAAAGGATGCTGTACTTTGTCAAATGCTTTTTCTGCATCTATTGAGAGGATCATATGATTCTTGTTCTTTCTTTTGTTAATGTATTGTATCACGTTGATTGATTTGCGGATGTTGAACCAACCTTGCAGCCCAGGGATAAATCCCACTTGATCGTGGTGAATAATCCTTTTAATGTACTGTTGGATCCTATTGGCTAGTATTTTGGTGAGAATTTTTGCATCCATGTTTATCAGGGATATTGGTCTGTAGTTTTCCTTTTTGATGGGGTCTTTGTCTGGTTTTGGGATCAAGGTAATGCTGGCCTCATAAAATGTGTTTGGAAGTTTTCCTTCCATTTCTATTTTTTGGAACAGTTTCAGAAGAATAGGTATTAATTCTTCTTTAAATGCTGGTAGAATTCCCCTGGGAAGCCATCTGGTCCTGGGCTTTTGTTTGTTGGGAGATTTTTGATGACTGCTTCAATTTCCTTAGTGGTTATAGGTCTGTTCAGGTTTTCTATTTCTTCCTGGTTCAGTTTTGGTAGTTGATACATCTCTAGAAATGCATCCATTTCTTCCAGGTTATCTAATTTGCTGGCATAGAGTTGCTCATAATAAGTTCTTATAAGTGTTTGTATTTCTTTGGTATTGGTTGTGATCTCTCCTCTTTCATTCATGATTTTGTTGATTTGGGTCATTTCTCTTTTCTTTTTGATAAGTCTGGCCAGGGGTTTATCCATCTTGCTAATTCTTTCAAAGAGCCAGCTCCTAGTTTCATTGATCTGTTCTACTGTTCTTTTAGTTTTTATTTCATTGATTTCTGCTCTGATCTTTATTATTTCTCTTCTCCTGCTGGGTATAGGCTTTATTTGCTGTTCTTTCTCCAGCTCCTTTCGGTGTAGGGTTAGGTTATGTACTTGAGACCTTTCTTGTTTCTCGAGAAAGGCTTGTATTGCTATATACTTTCCTCGTAGGACTGCGTTTGCTGCATCCCAAAGATTTTGAATAGTTGTGTTTTCATTTTCATTGGTTTCCATGAATTTTTTTTAATTCTTCAATTTCCTGGTTGACCCATTCATTCTTTAGTAGGATGCTCTTTAGCCTCCATGTATTTGAGTTCTTTCTGACTTTCCTCTTGTGATTGAGTCTAGTTTCAAAGCATTGTGGTCTGAAAATAGGCAGGGAATGATCCCAATCTTTTGGTTCCGGTTGAGACCTGATTTATGACCTAGGATGTGATCTATTCTGGAGAATGTTCCATGGGCACTAGAGAAGAATGTGTATTCCATTGCTTTGGGATGGAATGTTCTGAATATGTCTGTGAAGTCCATTTGGTCCAGTGTGTCATTTAAAGTCTTTACTTCCTTGTTGATCTTTTGCTTAGATGATCTGTCCATTTCAGTGAGGGGGGTGTTAAAGTCCCCCACTATTATTGTATTGTTGTCGATGTGTTTCTTTGCTTTTGTTATTAATTGCCTTATATAATTGGCTGCTCCCATGTTAGCGGCATAGATATTTACAATTGTTAGATCTTCCTGTTGGATAGAGCCTTTAAGTAGGATATAGTGTCCTTCCTCATCTCTTATTACCGTCTTTGGTTTAAAATCTAATTTGTCTGATAGAAGGATTGCCACCCCAGCTTTCTTTTGGTGTCCATTAGCATGGTAAATGGTTTTCCACCCCCTCACTTTCAATCTGGGGGTGTCTTTGGGTCTAAAATGAGTCTCTTGCAGACAGCATATTGATGGGTCTTGTTTTTTAATCCAATCTGATAGCCTGTGTCTTTTGATTGGGGCATTTAGCCCATTTACATTCAGGGTAACTATTGAAAGATAGGAATTTAGTGCCATTGTATTGCCTGTAAGGTGACTGTTACTGTATATTGTCTGTGTTCCTTTCTGGTCTATGTTGTTTTTAGGCTCTCTCTTTGCTTAGAGGAGCCCTTTCAAGATTTCTTGTAGGGCTGGTTTCGTGTTTGCAAATTCCTTTAGTTTTTGTTTGTCCTGGAACCTTTTTATCTCTCCTTCAATTTTCAATGACAGCCTAGCTGGATATAGTATTCTTGGCTGCATCTTTTTCTCATTTAGTGCTCTGAATATGTCTTGCCAGTCCTTTCTGGCCTGCCAGGTCTCTGTGGATAGGTCTGTTGCCAATCTAATGTTTCTACCATTGTAGGTTACATATCTCTTCTCCCGAGCTGCTTTCAGGATTTTCTCTTTGTCTCTGAGACTCATAAGTTATACTATTAGATGTCGGGGTGTTGACCTATTTTTATTGATTTTGACACGAGTTCTCTGTGCCTCCTGGATTTTGATGCCTGTTTCCTTCCCCAAATTAGGGAAGTTCTCTGCTATAATTTGCTCCAGTATACCTTCTGCCCCTCTCTCTCTTTCTTCTTCTTCTGGGATCCCAATTATTCTAATGTTGTTTCGTCTTATGGTATCGCTTATCTCTTGAATTCTGCCCTCGTGATCCAGTAGTTGTTTATCTCTCTTTTTCTCAGCTTCTTTATTTTCCATCATTTGGTCTTCTATATCACGGATTCCCTCTTCTGCCTCATTTATCCTAGCAGTTAGCGCCCCCATATTTGATTGCACCGCATTGATAGCCTTTTTGATTTCGACTTGGTTAGATTTTAGTTCTTTTACTTCTCCAGAAAGGGTTTCTCTAATAACTTCCATGCTTTTTTCAAGCCCAGCTAGTATCTTTAAAGTCATGATTCTGAATTCTAGATTTGACATCGTACTAATGTCCGTATTGAGTAGGTCCCTGTCAGTCGGTACTACGTCTTGTTCTTTTTGTTGAGGTGATTTTTTCCATCTTGTCATTTTGTCCAGAGTAGAATAGATTAATGAGAGAACAAAATGCTAACAGGGTAACAACGTTCCCAGAAGATATACTCTAAACAAATCAGAAAAGACCGAAGCCATGGGAAAAGAAAGGGAAAGAGAGAAAAAAGAAAAAGAAAAAAAAAAAAAGGAAAAGAAAAAGATAAAGATAGAAACAAACAAAAACAGAACAAAACAAAAAAAAACAGAATGTGATCAAATATGATCAGGCTGGTATATAGATCAGTGCCACACACTAGATTTTGGGTGTATTTGGTCTGTTAGAAGAAAGTGCCTCCCAAAATTTTAAAGAAAGAAAAACTTATATATGTACAAAAATAAGGGTTGATATGATGAAGGGATGGAATATGACTGTAAAGATGGAAATTATAAAAAATTTTATAAAAGGAATCGAGAAGAAGTTGTTTGAAAAAAGAAAGGAGAGGATTTAAAAAAAAAAGAGAGAAAAAAAGGGAGAGAATGTGATCAGGCCGCGGAGTAGAAAAAAACCATACAATAGAGATTTAGGGTATATTTTGATCTGTTAGAAGAAAGTATCTCAAAATTTTAAAGGGAGAACAACTTATATATATATGCCAAAAATACAGGTAACTACTATGAAGGGATAGAATATGACTCTAAAAATGAAAAATAAAAATGTTTTTTTAAAAAAGGGATTGATAAGATGTTGGTTGAAAAAGGGAAAAAGAAAAATTCAAAAAAAAAAAAGGTTAAAAAAAAATTAACTTTGAAAGACTAAAGAATCATGGTAAAAAAGCCATGAATTCTATGTGCATTATTCCCCTAGCGCTGGAGTTCTGCCGTTCTCATTGATTGGTAAACTTGGTCTTGGCTGGCTGTTCTTGCTGATCTTCTGGGGGAGGGGCCTGTTGCCGTGGTTTCCAAAAGTCTTTGCTGGAGGCGGAATTGCCCCGCCCTTGCCCGGTCCGGGCTAAGTAATCTGCTCGGGTTTGCTCTCAGGAGCTTTTGTTCCCTGCAAGCTTTCCGTACAGCTTTGGAGGCGGAGAGTGAAAATGGCAGCCTCCCAATCTCCGCCTCGGAGGAGCCGAGAACTCGGGGCCCCGCTCCTCAGTGAGCCCCCGAGAAAAGCAGTCAATCACTCCCGTCTCCCTGGTCTCCGGCTGCACTCCGTGCTCACCCGGCCTGTGACCGCGGGTTTCTATCTCTGGCACCCGACCCCGTGTGGAGTCTCCCCAGCAGATCCCTGCGGTGCGCTCCCGCGCCACTCCTCCCGGGGGAAGAAGGTGAGTCTCCCCAGATCTGCCGCTTGTTGGGTCCCTGCTGGAGGAGCAGTGGCCCGACTGTGTCGCGTATCACGGTTTATGGCAACCCCGAGCTGAGAGCCCACGCCTGGGCTCCGTCTCTGCAGCCGGCTTCCCCGCTCTGATACCTGGGAGCTCTGCCGCACTCAGGCACCCCCGGTCTTTCTGTGACCCCGAGGGTCCTGAGACCACACTGTCCCGCGAGGGTTCTACCTCCCGCTTAGCCACCGGAGTGACGTCCCTCAGCGGAGCAGACTTCTAAAAGTTCCGATTTTATGCTCCATGCTTCTATCACTTGCCAGAAGCGGCCAACGGAGGCCCCTCCCCTGCCGTCTATCCTCCCGAATATCGCCTTGGATTCACTTCTCCACACGTCCTACCTTCCAGTAAGTGGTTGCTTTTCTGTTCAGAGAGTTGTTGCTCTTCTTCGATCTCCTGTTGAGTTCGTAGGTGTTCAGATTAGTTTGATCCCTATCCAGCTGAATTCCTGAGAGGAGATGAAATCCAGGTCTCCTACTCCTCCGCCATCTTGCTCTGCCCTTCTCATCTCATTTTAGAGTTTTCAAATTAAGGGGACCCTTCATGGATCCAGTGCTGTCCAATAGAACTTTCTGCAGGGGTGGAGATGTTCTATAAATGTGCTCTATAATATACCATTCACTACGTGGAGCTGTTGAACACTGGAAATGTGCCTAGTGCCACTGATGAACTCAATTTAAAGTTTTATTTCATGGAAGTTAACTCACATTTAATGGCCCACATGGCTAGGAGCTCCCAGCTGGACAGGGCAGACAGAGTTGTTCTTGTTTGGGGAGGCTTGGGTATGAACCCCAGAGGTACCACCAATTAGCTTTGTAACCTTGGGAAGGTAATTTCTGGGGTCTCAGTTTACCCGTCTAGGAAATGCGGGTAATTCTATTTGGAGTCAACTAAAAACTCACTCTAGCTAGGCCAAAGGTGAAAATTATTCTTTTAAAAAATCTTTTAGGAGTTCTTATGGAATACAAGGGAAAGGTTGAAGGCAGGCCAAGGAAAGGCTAAAAATAGAACAACCTTCTGGGACCTGGATCATGTCCTCTGTCTCATTTCTGCTCTTTGAATGGCTGTGTCAATCTTGTCTCTGTGCAGACCGGCTTTTCTTGTGCCCCTATGTGTACTGAGGGAGAGATGGGCACCCCACAACTCCCAAATCTGTGTCTCTCTCCTTCAAGAGTTTATTCCTAAATGACTAAGAGACTAGCTGTCTCTCAGTCTCAATTCTCAGTTCCAGGAGGAAGAAACTTCACTTGGCGTGGCTTGAATTTTCGCCACGGGTGGCTGAACCATGGAACAAACCGTACTGCCCTGTGGTTCTTAAGAGGTTTGGTGGGGGGCTGGGATGTTCTCAGGGAAAGCCAGAGTTCTGAGTTGGGTTCACACCTAAGAAAGTGTATATAGTTAAAAATTTTGCCACAGGGTGAATACGGTGATTGAAAACCCGAATTTGTTGGGGATAGGGGATTGGACATCCTACTTCAGGTTAGGTTTTCAGATTTATTTATTGATTCAACAAATATGTGTTGAATGTTTGGTACATGTCAGGTCTGGTACCAAGGGCTGGAGATGAGATGCAATGCTGAGAGGACACCTATTCTTGTCTTCATGGAGCTTCGGGTCTTACGGGGGAGACCCACATGAGTATAACAATGCAGTTCTGAATAATCAAGAAGAAAAGGCTAAAATTTAGAGATTTTACTTAGTAATATAGGTAAGTGCCTCTCCGAGGAGGTTATGGCTGTCCTGAGAAATGAAGATTGAGCAGGAATTAACCAGGTGGAGAAGGACAGATCAGTGTGTTTGGCTCTGAACCAAAGAAATGACATGGGCAAAAGCCCTGAGGCAGGAAGGCTATGAAAGACTGGATCGTATTGGAACTTCATTGTTTCTGCTCTCTCATGCCCTCGTGTTTACAAAGGTGCTTTGGAATTGATTACAATTGATGGGGTTTCAGGTATCTGTTATCTTAATTAAATTTTAAACATCCTGTCTGTCACAAAGATAAATCTACATTTTGTGTATTTTTATGTTATGCAGCAGATTATGATAATCTTAGTTTTTATATGCATTTCTTCCTTCTGGGGATGAATAGGGCATTTATTACCTTGAGAGCATATATTTATGACTAGAAAGAGTGGTTATTCTTCCTGGCTTCCTGTGTTTTTCTGCTTTAGAAGTCTCTTCAAGTGTGTGGTGCATCTCTTGTGTGTTGGAATTATGGGATCATGACCCCACGATTTCCTTATATTTCCTTATATGGGCATACTTGCTGTCAGAATGTTTCCCTGATGCCCAAAAGAAACACGATTAGTGAATACTTGTGTGAAAATGTGGACTGGGCTAGAAATGTCTTAAAACTCAGTTTCTGGTTGTAATGCATTATAAATGTAAGCTGGGTTTTTTGTTTTGTTTTGTGTTTTTCGGTCTTGAATAAGAGGAATGGCCTCACAGGCCATTATCTGAGTCAGATATCAAATCATAGGAGGAGTTTAAGACAATTGCTGTGAACGCCAAAAGGTCTTTCCAAATGAAGAAAAAAATAATCCGGAGTGTATTGTATCTGTGGATAACACTTGTGGTTACACCGATAAGCCTGGATCTTGTTTTTCACTTTCAAAATTTTATTTAACCCCCTATCTAAACTTCTGTCATTTCAAAGTGCAATTAATATTTACAATTATTAATGAGGTGGTTCTTTCTTTTGTACTAAGTCTCTCAGATCCGATGTGGTTTTTACACTTAGAGCCTATCTCAACTCAGATGGCAGTTTTTCACTGGAAATATTTGATATATTTTATAATGTTTACACAGGAAAAAGTAGATATGTGGCTGGAATTTATGCGATGTCATCCTTCTTCAACTGTGGCCAGTTGTTAGGAAGACTCTGTCCTTCTCAACAACTCCGTCCCCAGACTGTGAGACGTTCTGAGTGGGATTTTCTGTGTTGCACAAACCCTGGTCTTCAGTCTTGACTGAGCACGTACTATCTCCAGCCCCCTCTCTGGGTTTTCCAGGCTTTTTTTTTTTTTTTTTCTATTTTAAACTCCCCTTTCTTCCCAGAGGGTGGAATCTCTCAGCCCAGTTCGGAATCCTGAGTCCACCTCTTACTTGTTTTGTGCTCTTGGGTGAGTAAGCGGAATGACTTACTTTCTCCCTTGTTAAATAAAGATTGACAACAAAATAAAACGGAATTGCCTTATCAGATTATTTCGAGGATTAAATGAGATGAGAAGTGAACTGAGGGGTCCAGTGTTGGATGCTGAATACCCATCTGTTAAAGTATTACCACGCTATCAGATTCTTTGATTCTCTTCTTTTGACTTAAAATCTAAAACCATCAGGTGTGGCTTTCCACTGTTTCCTAGGGCCCATGAACGTTTTTCTGGACTCTGGGATCACACATATCATCAGGATCTTAATTTCAGACGACATGTCTGGTTTGAATCACCGTGAGCCAGGACTGAGCTCTGTTAAAGCTGTAAAACATGTGTCCTTGGACTCTCTTCCCATCCGATCCCTTTGTCCTTTGTCTTCTCCCTGGTCCCCTCTCCGCTTGCTTCCCTATGTTGTATGCAACAGACTTTGTTCCTCACAGAAACCAAACCCTCCCGGTCCTTGGACCCATTCCCTCCCACCCTGTTACCTACCAGGAAACCCATCCGTGAATCCCAACGTGATTCACTGCCTGTTAATTCCTGTGTTGTATAGTCTCGGTGACATTTTTCATTTTATGATTTGGAGATAATGCTTTTACCCTTAGGTGGCCATGTCAAGGTGGGAATTTTGACTTTTGGTAGGGCAAGTTGAATGGGTAGACAAAAGGGAAGTGGATGAAGAGATAGGAAAAATTGAACTTTGAATTCGTTAAAGAATATTAGATAATGTTGTCTTGTTCATATATTCATGTATTTGTGTCTGTCCCCATCAAAACAGACTTGAGAAAGCCTTTAAAAGTATTTAGTGAAATGAAAGATAGAGGGAACGTAGAACCAACTAAGTATAAATTTAGTATATAAAATGCATGGTGAAAAGTTCTATTCACTTGCTGAAGGTAGATGATAAATTTGGCTCTGAGCTTCCTAGTAGCTAAAGTGAAGAGTGAAATATAATTGATGTTAAGATGTGCAAAGCCTGTAACAAAAAAAGTTGGTGCCAAGACCTGAGGCTTGGACCTTGCAAGTTGGTTCATTAGTTTGCCTCCACACTGAGTGTCAGAGATAACCCAGTAATGTATGTAAGAGGAGATCTTAAAGCAGTCTGACCTCGTTGGTGCTCTACTTTAGCGATAGCTGGCTAAATTCATTCTGTCTCTCTCTCTTTGTTAATTGCACTGTACTTGTCACACAATGTTACATTAGCTTCAAGTCCAAATTCATCCTCTTACACTACTTACACTACTAGGTTGAGACCTTAGTGTGCACCAAGCAAGCAGTTGATAAAATGTTTTGCTAGTTTTTCTTCTCTTGAGGGCATAGATAAGGCAGTTAGTAATTTTGTTGAACTCACTGGTAATATAGACGCCAGCCCTAGAGAGGATTAATGAAGGGAAAAGGGGAGTTTTACCTACTCTCTCGATTAGGCACTCGCTCATTCATTCACCAACATTTATTAGGAACCTGTTGTATGCAAGCATTGTTTTAGGCTTTGGAACATGAGTTTTTCTTTGGCTCTTTTGTCCCCATCCTGCTTTAAACCATCACCGTGTCTTGCTTGGACCACTGCAGTAGTCTCAGCATCTGCTCCTCAGAGTGCATTCTCCATCTAGCAGCTGGAGGGCCCTTTTTTTTTAAAAGATGGTATTTATTTATTTGACAGAGAGAGAGAGCACAAGCAGGGGCAGCGGCAGGCAGAGGGAGAGGGAGAAGCAGGCTTCCTGCAGAGCAGGGAGCCCGATGTGGGGCTCCATCCAAGGACCCTGGGATCACGACCTGAGCCGAAGGCAGATGCTTAACAGACTGAGCCAGGTGCCCTGGAGGGCACTTTTGAAACCTAACCCATCTTCAACTTCTGTCCTGTTTAAAACTCTCACAGCACATGTGGAATCAAATCCCACCTCCCCTCTATGATTTGGAAGCTCTCTCGTCCTCTGCCCCTGGGATCTCTCTGACATCATCTCGTACCCCTCACTTCCCTAGCTCCACTCTGACTGCCTCTCTGCTCCTGACTATACCAGGCTTAGTTTGGCTTGTGGTTCCTGCAGGCCCGTGCTGTTTCTCTCCCTGGGATCTTTTTCCCCCGGAAGTCCACATTTTGTCATTCACCATATGTCAGAATCACCTTCTCAGACAGGCCCTCCCTGAGCACTCAGTCCAGGTAGCTTCTCGTCCTCCAAGGCCAACCAGTCTCTGTTACACTCTTCACTTTCGTTTTCTTGGTTACACTTATCTCAACCCACAGTTCTCTTATTCATGCTCGTTTACCTGTCTGCCCGTCTCCCCGTGCCGGAACACAAACTCCAGGACTCCTGGGACCTTATCCATCCTCTGCGCACAGCACCCAACATAGGGTCTGGTGCAGGAGAGTTGATAAAAAAATACTTGTTGAAGGAATCCCGCAGAGGTGACCCACGAACCTGAAGACAACAGAGAAGATGGTGTCCAGCTCTTCTGTAGGACTTCCACATAGGGTCAGTCCTTTTACCTGCCTCCGCTCCTTTCCCCCTTTCCCTGAGTTCTGTGGTTTCCTTTAGTGGCCTTTTCCCCTCCTTCACCATCTCAGATCAGAGCAAAGCCAAACAAAACCACACATGCATACAGACCTTCCTCCGTCAACAACAAAAAACAAAACCCCAAATTTAAAAACCCCCAAACACCTCTTTACTCTGTTCTCCAAATGTTCCTTTATTCCTTCTGCTGTCTGTATTGTTACCTCTTCTAGAAAGCCTTCCTGGATTACAGAAGTCCTCCCCGATTTTACTTTTCTTGACATTGTTAGTCTTTATATTTATGATTATATTCTGAAAGACAATACCAAATATCAATGACCTACGCTCTTGGTTGCCCTATGTATGTTTGTCTTTTCCAATTAGATGATCACTTCTGGATGGACAGGAATTAGTCCTATTCTTTATTCCCCCCCAGTACATACTGGTGTAAAGCAGTACCTACTAGGCTTTTAGTATATACAGGCTGGGTATTTTGAGCATCTTTATTTATTTATTTTTTAAAGATTTTATTTATTTATTTGACAGAGACAGACACAGCAAGAGAGGGAACACAAGCAGGGGGAGTGGGAGAGGGAGAAGCAGGCTTCCCGTGGAGCAGGGAGCCCGATGTGGGGCTCGATCCCAGGACCCCGGGATCATGACCTGAGCCGAAGGCAGATGCTAAACGACTGAGCCACCCAGGAGCCCCGAGCATCTTTAAATAGCCTGGGGACCTTTGATAGATTGTAACATTGACTTGTGTTGTAGGAGTAACAGGGAGAAGCAACAAATACTAAATCCCAATATGGTCTGGTGTTTATTCTATTGTAGTATTCCATATAAATAATTACCATTTCATTTAGAAGTAGTTGATATATTTTAACTGTTTTTGTGATGTCATTTAGTGTGACATGGTTATCTAAATTATTTGATATCTTATGTTTATTTAAGGATAGCTTATATCCTGTTTATAAATATGACTTTATTAAAAAATTAAAACACTTCTCTAACAAAAACCTACATCAGTTAATGTTAGCACTGTCAAAAGACTTCCTTTTTTGGCCACAGGAGGGCACTGTTGCCAAACAAAAGATGATTTTCAGGTTGAAATTTAATAAAGGTTTAGATTAAGCTCTTAAGAAGCATTTATCCCACTAATAGATTAAAATGGCCAATATTGTCTGCAGTGGGTGTTACCTTGCTATGCAATCCTGTCACAGCTGAATTTGCTGTGTATATATGTCCATGAGCTGTATGTTACCGATAGCTGAATCAAACTGTGTTTTTCCTAAAATGCTCTGTGAATCATTACAGCTAAGGCACCTTGCTGGTCTTCTAATTGAACTATATTAGTTTACAGGTGAGGAATTTAGGGCTATAGAAATGAAGTGACCATTCATTTGGGAGTGAAACAAAAGACTTACATTTATTCATTTATTTAACCAAGCATATTTAACACCCCTGATGTGCAGGGCATTATGTTAGAGATGACGGTAGAGGAGAAATAAGATATCATTCTTCCCATCAAGAGGTTTAGATTCTGGATGTAAGTGAACAGATCCCGCCCCCGCCCCCCCATCCCCCAGCTAAGATCGTAATGATTAAAGTAGTAGAAGCGCTGTTACTGATATTTACATACAACTTACTTTATTAATCTTCTTTATGTAGAAGTTCGATCACATCACATAAAAACTTTTTAGGTAAAAATTCAAGTGCGTGGCAACTTGTGGGTAGCCTTCAAAATATTCTTATGTTGGTTATTTATTGTGTTAAAATCCTTGGACACTCTGTTTTGATTATTTGAAAAATGAGAAATGAGAGGAAAATTTCCAATTAAAAACTGGGCTAATTAAAAGAAATAAACCCTCTCTGCAGGAAGGATAATTGGGCCTTGAGAGATTTATGGCTAAATTGTCATTACCGTTCACATTTGTTCAGCCCCAGACCTGGGTGATTTCACTTGGACAACAAGCTGTGGAGTCATGCTGGGTGTCCCTGAATTTGGTAAGTGCATCTTATTTCATGTAACTTGCCAGTTTGTTTTCTTTGTTTTATGTATACAGGCTCTCAATGAACCATTATCACTTAGTGACTATTGCTTGTGTACTTTTCATGGTCACTGGAAGGCTGGAGTTTTTCTTCATTAACAAAATGCACCGTTTGCCCATAATTCCACTAGAAAGGATTGTGTCACAGCACTTAAATAAAGATGCTGTGTGGTTTTAAGGAATTTCTCAGTTCTTAAAATGACAGTGTGTGAACCTTATAAAAACACAGCATGTCTATTTAATTTATTTAAATCATCTCCAACTGGAAGAGCCTTTTTAAAGAACTCCCTACCACCTAATGTAGATGAGATGGTACTGGTAACACTTGAAATTAAAATGCCATTTATAAAATTCTTTAATATTTAATAGACACAGTTATTGTCTATAATGGCTCATTTACAACTTGCTTTCATATGTTGTAAAATGGCTCAGTAGTAAATTCTTCATAGATGTTTTTAAGCAAGCAATAAAAAAGCAATTTATGACATGCATATATCACATTTTTGGCAGCAAAACGTGCCCACTTTCACATATGATGGTGAACATACTCTAAATTACAGAGTAATTCCATGCATCATGGGATAATTATAAATGATAACCCAGCGAGACATCAACCAGGCATTAGTGTTTGAAATATATTCACATAAGCGTCGATAACCTATTAAATACATTTACCTTCATCAGCCCACTCTTAAATGGAAGAAGCTCATTAATACTGGTTTCAGAATAAATTTGTCAAGAGAGGGGTTACATGTGGTTTTACATATTTTTGTGGAAAAGCTGTTTGAAAATTTCCAGGAGACAATTCAATGTGGTTTTTTTATTTAAGCACCTGGAAATGGAAACATCTTTCCTCATTTCTGCCTGAAGAAATGGTGAATTATTTTATGTAGGCAACTTCTATTTCCAAATTTCCATTGTTTATCAGACAAGACATCACCGAGGGGGATCATCTTTTAATCTGGTTTCCACTCATAACCCCCCTCCCTTTTTTTTTTAACTCCCCCAAACCCAGGTTGCTAATTCAGGATACATTTCTCACCTATGTCATCTTCTGTCTTGATTGAGTAGAAATTAATGTGGTAAAGTGATTTACCACAATGTCCAAACTTTTAAGTGTGTCACATCTTCTATCAGTAGCTGGAAGAATTTTTCCACCTTGCACCCTGGTACCGGGGGGGCTGAGAACTGGAGTCACCAGGCCATCCCAGTAGATCCCACTGTGGGAGGTCAGTTGGACTGATGGTGAGTCTGGAAATAACTAATTATTCAAATGTACCCACTCTGGAGGTGGTGCAGGGTAGAACCTGGAACTCTCCCCTGCTAGTGGGCGGGCAGGAAAGGACAGTGCTGTTAAGTAGCGCAGGGACTCTTTGCTTTGTGATTAAGGGAGAATCTGCCGTGTTGTATGTTTGTAGAAATGCTTTCCTCCTGGAGTTTGTCAGGAAATGAGTCTGAGTGGATGCATGGACAAAGATCCACTTTTGTTGTGTTTCGATGCTGAATTCTTTCATCGAAATCAACAAAAGTAATTTAGCCTTTGTGTGTGATGTTCTGGTTCTGGTGGGTTTTCTCTGAAATGTTTTAGAGGAGTTCTGATATGAAGTGTGGTTGTTTCCCATCTGTTTGAAAAATGGCAGCTTAAGCACTCAAGGACTTTAGTAGAATTCTTTCATGTTTGGTCTTAATTTGGAAAATGACATAAGTCTTTAATAAATCTGCAGCAAATCAGAACCCTGCAGCAATTCTGAATCACTGTTTTTCACCAGGTTTGCAGAGATGAAGCAAAACTTATTTAGGGGTTAATAAAATACCTCCTTGGCTCCAGGCTCTGCTCTGCTTGCAAATTCACTCCAAGTGCCTATACGAATTTTTCCTCAAACAGAATTCTCATCTTTAGGATGCTGATCAATGTCTTGAATTCCCAAAGATAGATTTATTTTCAGTCTATTTACTAAAGCATGAAGAGGGACTAATACTTTTTGGAAATAATTTTACAGGAACTGAAACAGTAGGTGCCTTGGTGTCAGATGGCTTGAGTTTGAATCGTGGTGTAGCTGCTTGCTAGCTGAGTGACCTTGGGCACGTCCCTTATTCTCTCTATGCCCTACTCTCCTCATCTGTATATCAGGATATAAGTAAATCCTACTGTTCAGTGAACTAATATTTTAAAGTGCTTAAGAGAGGGCCTGGTACTACGTGAGTGGTTTTTAAATTAATACAAAATAAGCTTGGGGGACACCTGAGTGGCTCAGTTGGTTAAGCGTCTGCCTTTGGCTCAGGTCATGATCCTAGGGTCCTGGGATCGAGTCCTGCATTGGGCTCCCTGCTCAGTGGGGAGTCTGCTTCTCCCTCTCCCTTTACTCTTCCCCTCTGCTCATGCTCTCTCTCAATAAATAAATAAAATCTTAAAAAAAAAAACCCAAACACAACAAACAAACAAACAAACAACAAATAAGCTTGGGTGAATGCTCACAGAATTCAATTAACCGGAACATTCCAACTATCAACTCTCCTCATTGTTTAGGACTGGTAACACATTCTAAATAATTTGTGTATATCTTTTGAATTGAAGGCTGCTCATTAGTTATTTAATGTCTTATTTGACACAATTTCTGACTTCATGAAAAGTTGAAAGAATGGTATAAAGAACTCCCATAAGCCCTTTACCCAGATGCACCAGTTACTCACATTATGCTCATTTGGTTTTTAATTCAGTCATTCACTCTTTTCTTCCTCCCTTCTTTTCCCCTTCCCTCCTTTCTCTCCATTTTTTCCCCCTCAGAATCATTTGAAAATAAGGTGGAAGCCTTTGTTTCCTTATTCTTAAATATTTTAGGGTGGGGGCACCTGGGTGGCTCAGTCGTTAAGCATCTGCCTTTGGCTCGGGTCGTGATCCCAGGGTCCTGGGATCGAGCCCCGCATCGGGCTCCCTGCTCAGCGGAAAGCCTGCTTCTCCCTCTCCCACTCCCCCTGCTTGTGTTCCCTCTCTCGCTGTCTCTCTCTCTGTCAAATAAATAAATGAAATCTTAAGAAAAAAATATTTTAGGGTGTATTTGTTAGTAATAAGGACATTCTCTTTCTTATCTACAGTATGATCAAAGTCAAGAAACTTAATGTTGATACAACACTGTAATTTATTCTGCAGACTATATTTAGAAATTATTAGTTGTCCCAATAATGTCCTTTAGAGCTGTGTGTGTGTATGTGTATGTGTGTATGTTTGTGTGAATGTATATATGTGTGTATGCAGTTTATTCTGAGGAAAACTGTGTGTGTTGTGTTTTTTTCTGGTCCCAAGATCCAGTGTATGATCACAATTGCATTTTGTTGCCATGTGTCTCTCCTTTATTTGAAACCATTCCTTAGAGGTTTTTTTTTTTTTTTTTTTTGGTCTTTCATGACCTTGACACTTTCAAAAGCAATTACGTTTTAGAATGTCCCTCAAATGTGAGTTAGTCTGATTTTTCGTCCTGATTAGATCTAGCTTTAAGGTCGTTGTGTCTTCTAATTCTAAAAGGAACTGTGATATTTCATCCCTGTAAATTTTTAGACTGAAAAGACGAGGAGCTTGATGCTTTACTGATTGACATGTGTGCAGTGAGGTGGGTGTAGCAAAACCAACAAAGATATTCCGAGGGTGCTTATCTACAACAAGTAAATGACTATATTCCAAAAGAATAATCCCCTTAGGGAATTCAGCCTACTAATGGTGAGGACAAATAGATCAAGAGAAAAGAGAGGTAAGACCTCACTATTTCCTTGATAAAAAAATCAAGTGTAGGCAGAATTCTTTCCTATGTGCAATGGAAATAAATTAAACATCACAAGAATGGTCTCCTCTGGCTGGGAACCTCAAAGTTTCTTGGTACCAGGAAACATAACCAGGCATTCTGCTCTTTTGTTGGAAAAGAGTGACTGTCCCTATACAGTGCCAACACATCAGGGGAAAGATGAAAAATGTAGCCTGGCCTCTAAATGCTGAGTCTTTGAAGTTCATTCTGAGAATGACTGGACATGTGAAAACATTTGTATTTTTTTGAGAGAGAGAACATGAGTGGGGGTGGTGGTGGTGGGAGGGGCAGAAGGAGAGGGAGAGAGAGAATCTTAAGCAGGATCCATGCCCAGCGTGGAGCCCCATGTGGGGCTTGATCTCACGACCCCAAGATCGTGATTTGAGCCAAAATCAAGAGTCAGACGCTTAACTGACTGAACCACCCAGGTACCCCAGAAAACATTTTTTCTTAAGTCTAGATATGGATGGTGTCTTTCATCATGAAAAATTAAAAACAAATGAGTATGGAAGCACATGGATAGAAATCACTGTGCTATGGCTAGGAAACAAAAGAGAAATGAAATGACTGGAAGCAAATGCTTTTGGTGCCAGGCACAGAATTACTGATGGTTTTGAATGCACTCAAGTTCAGAAGTGACAAGAAAGAGTTAATCCTTTTAAGTCAGTGCCTAGGGTATGCCCTGGGAAAATCTGACCAAGTGAGTTACTGCTCAGCCTAAAATTAAACTCCTGGCTCCTTGTCTGGCATACAAACTATTAGATCACATTTCTTTTCACTGATGGATCCATTTTTTAATGAATTGAAAAAAGAATCCCCAGTGGTTCCTTTTGTGTGAAGAAAACAAGATAAATATTAGCTAGGAAAGGTCATTTTGGTTTCCAATATGTGGGAAGTTCATTATGATGGATTCTGATAAATTATACTGTGTATTTCTTTCTGATAACAGAAGGTCACACTGTGCCCTTGGGTGGACATCAGGACAAACATACTTAACAAAGTTGGAGGAAGTGGGAGATGAACATTTTCCAGTGTTTTATTTTTTCCCCTGAGTACCTTGTATTTGTACAGTTATTCAAACCACTCCCTCTTGAGCTACTCACTCAAAGCTTACTCTTTTTCCTTTGGCCCCAAAGGGGTGGGTCTGCAAGTCCATCACCTACAGTATTCTCTGGGCAAACTTGTGTAGTTATCTTCAGGGGAAGATATCTAAAGAAGAAAAAAATCTCAGTTGTGCTTTGTGGCAGATTTGTAATGGGTTCAACGGGATTCTAAAGTAACTAGACTGTGTCACAGGATCATTTTTATCTCATATTTGCAACTTTAATATTTACCGATGTGCATCATTATTTTTCCCCGCTCTCCACCACTGGGAGGGATGTTTTTAACATAGCAGTGTTAAAAACGGTGTCGTTTCATGGTCTATTTTTTTTCTCTTGAGATGTCTTTGGTTTGGAAACATCTGAATCCTTCTTGCAAAAATGTTTTCGCTGAGTAGAAAAGTCCTTTTAGGTCTGTGCATTAAAGGAGTGTGTTGAGGGGCACCTGGGTGGCTCAGTCGTTAAGCGGCTGCCTTCAGCTCAGGTCATGGTCCCAGGGTCCTGGGATCGAGCCCCGCATCGGGCTCCCTGCTCGGCGGGAAGCCTGCTTCTCCCTCTCCCACTCCCCCTGCTTGTGTTCCCTCTCTCACTATGTATCTATCTGTCAAATAAATAAATAAAATCTTTAAAAAAAAAAAAAATAAAGGAGTGTGTTGAATGTCAATTATGGTATTAACAAGCATTCTTTGTATGTTGGTGTGATGTTTTCTATTGGATAGACGTTTTCTCTCTTCCTCCCAAAAACATTTTTCAGAAAAGATCCTCACAGATTGTTTAGCAACATCTGCAGGTTTATGTCTCACAAATATAGGAATTCAGATCTTCATGCTGGCTTTTCCACTGCTGTGTGAACTTGGGCAAGTTGCAGAATTCTTGGGAATGGACCATCTCCATTTCCGTTTTCATCCCATTGTTAATGACATGGGGAGAATGAAATTTTGCATCATGAAGGTTGGGGATCCTCTATCAAGTTTGGAATGTCTTTGCTGCTGAGATAAGTTCTACTTTAAAATTGTATTCTGTTAACTAATCTGTGATGAGTTAATGAGTACTGGATTCTGTGGCTTTTCTCCCTCTTATATTAGGACTCCTTACAAATGTGGATGCATCTGGTTGCCTACCACTGTCCTGAAACTGCAGGTTTCATGGTAAAAAAAAACCATTATTCTGCTACTGGAAATCTGTTTGATTTCAACATTAACATGCTAATGACTTCCTGTCCTTGTTGTTTCTTAAATAGGTTTTTCCAAGCTAAGATAATTTTTTGGAACTGCAGAAATTGTTGGCCCTCGCTACAAATGGGAATTTGGAGTTGCTTTGAAATCCATCCTGAAATAATTGTGCTTGACTGGAACCAAATCTTATGAAGTCACCAAGGTAAAATGATTTTAAGAGACACCTAGAGATGGTTTCTTCATGAAGCATTGAGAATTTAGCAAAATGGAGAATCCTAGAGTTGATGATCCTTTATAAAAGGTGTCTTTTTACATTGAAATTTTGAGTATTTTGGGAATCTTAGTTTTTCAAGTTTTAGTTCTCATTTTGGAAATCATTTCCATTTGTAAAGCAGCGTTTTGACTATTTGGTAGGGTGAAAGGTGAGATTTAAAGATAAACCAATTTTGTTTTACGTTTGAACAAAATGTTCAAGGGGGAAGCAATTGACGTTGAAGTATTATGGTAGATGTGGTAGGTCAGAAGTCCTTTGGGGGTCTGGATTATTGGCCACAATAAAGAATGATTGCTGAATAGCTGTCCACTCGTCCCCTGGCATTTCTCCAGACAGTGATAGCTATTGTAAAGTAAATACCTGCCCTAGGCAGTGGAAGCTTCACCCAGGAACCTGGTACATAGAATTGTCTATGTACGAAGATGGATCAGGGATCAACTCCTCAGGTTGGAATGGCTGTCCTTGAGACTTCAGATTTGGGGTTTGTTGTTGGGATCCAACCAGGAAAACAGACCATTCTGATAATGTGGGACATAAGGAATTGAATTCAGGGAATGTATGTAAAGGGAGAGTCAGAGAAGTCAAGCAGAAGACATGGAGGCAGCCCAGAGATAAGGAATGAGAGGAAGCTACCACCGTCCCCAGGGCTGGTCGGACAGATGAAGGAAGTAGCGTTTGCCAGCACCTAGGGGAAGGGACCCTCAGTGAGAGCTAGAACCAGAGTGGGTCTTCTGGCAGGAACTGGCACCATGCAGGAGAGATGGCCACTCCATAGATCCTGCCCAAGACGGAGAAGGTGGGAAGGAATACCCCTATCCTTTTTCTTCCACCCTCCAGGCTCTAGCTACTGTCTCCTATTGGTTAAATCTAGCTGATTCAGGGGCCTGGAAAATGCAGCCAATGAGAGTGACCTAGGGGAAGGGAAAAGAATGGATCCGAGGGCAAAACAGGCCCAGGAGGGGATGGGCTTCCTATATGAAACCTCTTCCTATGACATTTTAATGGGCATGGCATGGCCTTTTATACCTCAGGATGGGTCTTCTCTTGAGGATGAGTCCACGGCCTCAGAAAGTAAATTATGCATATTGCATACGCCATCTTCTATTTGAAGATGGATAGTAGTAGACACTATGATGCAGAAGGATTTATTCCCTCACTGTCCAGAGCCCCCTTTTGGAATGAAGGCTTATTCCCCCCTTTAGGAATGAGGACACACCCAACTGAAGAAGATGGCCTACAACTTCTTTGAATTATTCTCAATTCAAAGAGTCCCTTGCCTAAAATTACCCATCTTTTTAAGGGCAGCTCATATCCAGTGATGGGTCAACATGGAAGTATAAAGCCTTGGCCCCTCACCCCAGCTTGGGACCACTGAGAAGGGGCATTTCAGCTTTGGAACTCTCCACTGGGTTATCTGAGGCCTTTTCCTCCTTCTGTCCTGCCTTCTTCCCTCCCTTGCCTTCCCCTTCCGTAGGTGATATCCCTGGATTACCCCTTGATTAACCTCCTGCTCACCAATTCCCAACCTTGGGACTCAGATCATCTCAAATATACTCTCCAATTTGTTAAAACCCTTCCAGACAAGTTTAGGTGATATAGGGACTGATAAACAGATGGAAACTGAATTTCAGTGGTACATTAGGTAGGAGAGATTATAGATCACCTGAAAGACCTAGTCTGAATTTGGAGACTAAATTGGGTGGGACTTTATGGTTAGAGGCAGGGGAGCCAACCCACTAAGCAGAAGAAAAGTATTTAATGATACTCAGTGGAGGGTAAAGAATTAAGAAGCCAATAGGGATCTGGGCATCTGGAAATTGGATTAAGAACAAGAAGGTGGGTTTCAGAACCAGACTGAGTCTGATAGGTTTATTAACAAGGAGAGAGAGCAACGTGTACTCGAGGTTCTCAGCAACGTTGCTCACATCTCAGAGAATGGATGGTGTATACCCGGACTGGGCAGGGAAGATGCTGGTCTGCAGGTCAATTTGGCAGCACTGGGGAGTGACAGCTGAAGGAAAGGACAGTGAGGGAGAGCACATTCCCTTTGGGTAATGTTTTCATCAGAGTCCATTTTCAGTGATATAAATCTTGAGATTAACTTGTGTGATTAATCACTTAAATCAGTTAGATTGAATACCTAGTTGGACCTTTGTAAACCACGTATATGGATAAATTTTTGTGATTAGGATTATTTGCCCATTTTTGGTAGACAGAGTTCTAAGATGGCTCCTAAGATTTGTACCCTTCTGTGTGTACGACCTGGGTTATTTCCTTCCCTTGACTGTGGGCAGGTTTGTGAATATGATGGGGTTCACTCCTGTGGTTAAGTTATGGTTATATGACAAAGATGAAGGGATTTTGTCATTGTAATTACGGTCTCAAATAAATTGATGTTGAATTAATCAGAAGGTAGATTATCCTGGATAGGACTGACTTGACTTGGTGAGCCATAGCAAAGGACTACACTTTTCCTGATAGAGGAGATTTGGACTGAAGCAGCCTGAAGAGGGTCCACATATTTGGCCAAGTTCAGGATGCCACATCTCAGAGCTGAGAGCAGGTCCTGGCTGATAGCAAGAACACAGGGACCTCAATTATATGGGCCTATGGAAATGGATTTTGTCAACAGCATGTAGGTGGTTAGAAGTCATTATTTCCCCAGTTGAACCTCCAGATGAGGACACACCCAGATGACATTTTTATTTCAGTCCTGTGAGTCCCTGAGCAGAGGACCTGGCTAGAATGTGCCAGACTCTGACTTAAGGAAACTATGAGAAACTATGGAAACCATGTCCGTATTGTTTTAACTTCTTAGTTTGGCAGTTTATTTGTTACGTCAAAATAGAAATTAGTACCCCATTTATCTGATTCCTTAAAATTCTCCCTTTTGGGGCCACTGATTGCTGCAAACTGGAAGCCAAGGTGCCTTATCCAGCCTGCAGATGTGTTTTACTTGGTCTATTTTGCACTCTGTTTTTTTTTTTTTTAATTTTTTTTTTTTAAAGATTTTATTTATTTGAGAGAGAGAGACAAAGAGAGCAGAGGCAGGGGCAGAGGGAAAGGGAGAAGCAGACTCCCCACTGAGCAGGGAGCCTGATGTGGGGCTCGATCCCAGGACCCTGGGATCATGACCGGAGCCGAAGGCAGACGCTTAACCGACTGAGCCACCCAGGCGCCCCTGCACTCTGTTTTAGTAAAAGGCGAAAGATTTATGCGATCTGAAGAGAAACCAGAGTATTGCACTCTGTTTTAAAAATAAAACAAACTGAATTAATTGCCAACATATAAATTTGGGTAAGAAACTTTATAACAATGAGATCAATAACTAATATTGGAGTTAACAACTGGAATTTTAAAACATTACAGGTGGGGGGTGCCTGGGTGGCTCAGTCGTTAAGCGTCTGCCTTCAGCTCAGGTCATGATCCCAGGGTCCTGGGATCGAGCCCCGCATCAGGCTCCCCGCTCAGCGGAGAGCCTGCTTCTCCCTCTCCCACTCCCCCTGCTTGTGTTCCCTCTCTCGCTGTGTCTCTCTCTGTCAAATAAATTAAAAAAATCTTAAAAAAAAAAATAAAACATTACAGGTGGGACAGAGCACTTCATCCACAAATTTAGTGAATACAGAATTTTGAAACTACATGCTTTCCCTAATTATCTTTTTTTTTTTTTTAAAGATTTTATTTATTTGACAGAGAGAGACACAGGGAGAGAGGGAACACAAGCAGGGGGAGTGGGAGAGGGAGAAGCAGGCTTCCCACGGAGCAGGGAGCCTGATGTGGGGCTCGATCCCAGGACCCTGGGATCATGACCTGAGCCAAAGGCAGACGCTTAACGACTGAGCCACCCAGGTGCCCCTAATGCTTTCCCTAATTAGTAGTAAATAAATAATCAGTTCCCTGAAATGACAATATAATTAATGGCAGTTGATCCTTGAACAACACGAGGGTTGGGGCACTTGACTCCCCATAAACGTAACCACTCAGAGCGTACTGTTGACTGGAACTCTTACCAATAACATAAATAGTCAGTTAACATACATTTTATATATTATATGTATTACCTACTGTATTCTTACAATAAAGTAAGCTAGAGAAAAGAAAATGCTATTTAAAAAAATCATAAGAGGGATGTCTGGGTGGTGCAGTCGGTTAAGTGTTCAACTCTTGGTTTCAGCTCAGGTCATGATGGCAGGGTTGTGGGATCGAGCCCTGCGTCCGGCTCCCTGCTCAACACAGGGTCTGCTTGGGACTCTCTCTCCCTCTGCCCCACCCCCTCAAATAAATAAATCTTTAAAAAAATCATAAGAAAGAAAATACATTTATAATACTGCAATGTATGGAGAAACTCCATGTGTCAGTGAACTCGCACAGTTCAAACATGTGTCATTCAAGGGGCAGCTGTACTCATACCAAAGCTCACGTAGACCCATGTATGTTCTTTGCCACTTTTTGAACTGCTCCCAGGGTGTCTATCTCCCATGTGTACAAGATGAAATGGGGGAGATGGAAGGTGGTGCTTTGAGAAATTAAAGCACGTGCAGGGCCTTTAAAGCAGAGAGACCTGATGTTCCCATGTCAGCTGGAATGCTCAGGATTTCCAAGGCCAAGGGCAAAGAGAAGCCAAGACTTTGTGTCTCCTTTAACGTTTAGTTGTTCAAAGACGATCTTAGAACCTTGTCTTGCCCTGGCTGCTTCAACAGCACAATGAGTCTCACATCAATGAACTGTATGATACCTTTCAACAAGATCTATTTGACTAAATCGTAAGAGGCCAAAAGAGAAGGGTGGGGGTAGAACCTGTTCTCTGGAGTATGATTTGGGTGCTAGGTCCCCAAGGCTGTGCTTTCCCTCAAGCACAGACTCAGGGTTCTGGTTGAGATGCTGCTCGTCTCTGGTTGAGACCCTTCCTTCCAGAACTTTAGGAGATTTGCCTCTAGTGATGCAAACAGGAATCCACATATATATACGACGGGGGTTCCTTTGACCCAGTGTAGTGAATTATATCATAGACACCACGATGCATGTGCCAGGCAGAACCTAATACCACTGGAGTTTCAAATGCCAAGCTCTCTGTCCCACTTTGCTTGAAAAAGTTAATTAAAAAAAATAGCAAACGGAAGTTAATCTAGTTCTATCTAATTTCCCTATAATGTCTAATTAGTGGAGATGTCAACTATTCTTCAATTAAAAAAAAATTGAGGGGAGAATGCACTTTTAAAAAAGATTTTATTTATTTATTAGAGAGAGAAAGAGAGGCAGAGGGAGAGAGAGAGTGTCTCAAACAGACTCTTCCCTGAGCACGGAGCCCGACTCAGGGCTCAATCTCATGATCCTGAGTTCATGACCTGAGCTGAAATCAAGAGTTGGACGCCTAACTGACTGGGCCACCCAGGCACCCCGAAAATGCTTTTTTGATATTTTCTTTTTATTTAATTTCTTTCAGGTTTTTTTGAGAATAGTAGACTACACGTACACATTTGTGAACTGAATTGTCTTTGAGCATCTGTTTTGATACTGTCCATCTGTATGAAGTTAAGTTTATTTATCTTAGCTGTATTGATATATAATTGACATACATTGTATATGTTTCAGGTATTCAATGTGCTGATTTGATACATATATAAATTGCAAAATGATGACTACCATAGTATTAGCTACCATCTCCATCCTGTCACATAATTACCATTTTTTTTGTGGTGAGAACATTTGAGATCTACTCTTCGCAACATTCAAGTAAATGATAAAGTGTTATTAGCTATAATCACCATGCTATACATTAGATTCCCAAACTTGTTAATCTTGTCACCTTTTTTTAAAGATTTTATTTATTTACTTGAGAGAGAGAGAGATCACGAGGAGGGGGGAGGGAGAAGCAGACTCCCTGCTGAGCAGGGAGCCTCATATGGGGCTCAATCCCAGGACCCTGGGATCATGACCTGAGCCGAAGGCAGACACTCAACCAACTGAGCCACACAGGTGCCCCAATCTTGTCACTTTTGATCAATATCTCCCCATTTTTCTCACCTCCCAACCTTTGCTAACTACCACTCTATTCTGTTTCTCTGAGTTTGTCTTTTCCAGATTCCACATATAAGTGGAATCAAACAGTCTTTGTCTTTCTCCATCTTATTTCCCTAAGCATAATGCCCTCAGAGTCCACCCGAATTGTTGCAAATGACAGGATTTCCTTTTTTCTCATGGTTGAATAATATTCCATCGTATATACATACCACATCTTCTTTATGTATTCATCTGTTGACATCCATATGAAGTTAAGTTTACTTTACATTCACCTATACTTGCCCATATTCCTACCAAACTTTGAGACTGATAATCATTTATTAATGTACAGCCAGATAAACCAGGAGAAAACTCTCAGGCTGAGTGTGACAATTTCTGTGTTTTCTTTGAGGTGT
Source organism: Halichoerus grypus (assembly GCF_964656455.1). Taxonomy (NCBI): domain Eukaryota; kingdom Metazoa; phylum Chordata; class Mammalia; order Carnivora; family Phocidae; genus Halichoerus; species Halichoerus grypus. The sequence goes on from NC_135712.1 coordinate 181,315,738, forward strand.
AGAAACCATGTATATTTTATTTGAGTCCAGCTCTAAGTGTGTAGCTTTCTAATTTCATGATATAAAATAGTATGTTACCCCCATGTTCTATGAGGATAAGTCACGTGACACAATGGGGCTTCATAAATAGACTTCTCATTGAAGCATGTCGCTAACTTGGAAAACTGATAATTATAAAAAGCGTTCATTGAAAATTGAGTTAATGCACAGTGGGAATCAGGTTTGATTTGCCTTCAGTGTCCTTGGGGGGAAAGAAGTCCAGCGCTGAGCATCTCTTGCGTGCTGTTTTCTTCTAGTTTCCCCCAGTCCATGCTTGAGTGTCTGCCGCAGAGCCTCACCTCACTGAGTCCTCACTGACTTGTGTCCTGCTTTCTCTCCAGGATGAGAGTCTATGCTAAGTCAGTGTTGCTGTCACATTGGGTCTTTCTGGCCTATGTGTTAATGGTGTGCTGTAAGCTGATGTCCGCCTCGAGCCAGCACCTCCGGGGACACGCAGGTAAGCCCTTTAAGCTCATTATGCACCATGGAGATCAATTAATAAAACCCTTTCAAACGTCAGAGTCCACATTTTAGACACAGGTAATTGACAAGAGTGTTTGATGGTGTGTAAATAATCAGAGGAAGCCTGAGATACATCAGAGCAAAGCAGTTCAATGGTTTGGTGCTACGAGTGTTTTCTAGACATTTTTTTTTTTTAAAGATTTTATTTATTTTTTTGACAGAGACACAGAGAGAGAGGGAACACAAGCAGGGGGAGGGGGAGAGGGAGAAGCAGGCTCTCCGCTGAGCGGGGAGCCCGATGCGGGGCTCGATCCCAGGACCCTGGGATCATGACCTGAGCCGAAGGCAGACGCTTAACGACTGAGCCACCCAGGCGCCCCTAGACATTTTTTTTTTTAAGATGTTTTCCAGGGTTTTTTTCTCCTTTTCCTTTCCTGAGTGCATTTCCATTCTTAGAGTGATTTTTCTCAAAGAATCCTGGAAAACTAGCAGCACTTTCTTTGCATATGTATTACTCCTGTAACTTCCTTTGAAGGCGGGACATCTTTATTGGTAAACTTAAACACTTCCAGGGCTAGAGTGAAGCTGTCAGATAATCTAAGACATTTTAACACGTGTGGAGAAAAGATGGTGAATGATTTAAAAACATAAAGAAGAAAGAAAAGGAAAAAAAGCAGTGGTAGCTGTAACATGGGGCCTAAAATAAAATGTGTCTAAAGTTTTAGAGAATCCTTCTCATAATTTCTCATGAGACCCTTGTCTATATTTGGCTTCTTTCTAAAAAAAAAAGATGAAAATAGTCACTTAAGTATCTACGTGTGCAGGTGCATGTGTACGTGTGTTTCTGCCCACCCCTCCCCCCTTTCCTTGTTACACCTACATTTAAAGTGATACACAGACTTGGAAACTCCCCAGTGTAATGTGTTTTCCTGATAAGTTCATATTTGTTTGTGGACTCATTGCCAAATAATTAATTTACTGTCATTGCTTCAGTAATTTCAAGTGTGGCAATGCCAGGCTTGCTTCGACTGCTTAGTGAAAAAGTGAATCTCGAACCATCAACCAGGTCTATGTCACAGTCGTAAATTCTGTCTCCCACAGGACTGATGTGTGGACTTTATCAGATATCCTTACCCTCAGACATGTAGCAGGCTGTGCTTTCCACTCAGTTATTCTGATATTTTAAGGTGAAGACATAATATGAGGCTTACAATGACTTTAAAAAATCTCTCACGACTCATTTTTCCCGCCTCAAGTGAGAGTTCAGAGAAAATGAGAAAAATAATTGAAATTTTAATGAATCAGCATAAAATCAATACCATTTGGCTGCTGTGAAGTGCCTACAGCTAGTTGGTCATTGCACTGTGTATCTTTTGATGAGCTTGTTCTCAAGGATAGAGAGTTTGAAGTCATTAGTCTTATCTGTTTAATTCATATCTCTTTTCTTGGGTGGAGGTTGAGAGTCCGGGTAGCAAGCAGGCAGAGCATTTCAGTGGGGCAGGTTATCAAGAGCAGATTTCCAGACTTCCAGGAACTTGGCTCGAGAGATTGTGTTGAAAAGTGATTAAAAGTAGAAGGAAAGAGAGGACATGACTGAACCTTCAATTTTTATCCATGTGGCAATCCTCATTTCTTTGAATTTAGAAAAGGCACAAGCATAGGAATAAATCTAAGTTTAGATTAGAATTATATACACAAGAAATACAGACAATATCTTCTACATAAGCAGACTCAACAGCAATCAGGACACCGAGAAGTCAGAGCAAAGCCTTGGCAACTCCTGCTCAAGGAATGAAATTTTCAGCCCTAGAATTCTAGCTGATTTTATTTGGATTCTCAGCACATGTCCTCTGGCTTTGGGGGGATTCCTTCTGCTTTCATCTTCGGGATTTGCGTTCTTTTCACCCCTTGTCTGAACAACCGCGGAAGGAGTCAGGACTGGTTCCTCCCTGCAGGGGGCTCTGTTCTCTCATTTTCTTATCGTGCGTGTGCACGAGTGCATGTGTATGATATTTGTGATACAGAAAGAGATTTATTATCTTTTTAGTATTGGCTCACACAGCTGTGTAGGCTGAGAAGTCTCATGATCTGCGGTCTGTGAGCTGGCAACCCGGGAAAGTCAGTGGTGTGGTTTAAGGGTCTGGGAACCAGAGAGCCCACGTGTACTCTAGTCCAGGTCTGAAGAGCTGAGCACCAGGAACAGTGAGGGCACGAGAAGATGGATGTCCCAGCCCAACAGTCAGGCAAAGAACAAAGTCAGCTTTCTCCCACCTTTTTGTGCCGTTCAAATACTCAGGGGATTGGATGACGCTCAGCCACATTGGGAGAGCCATCTATTCCACTCGTCCACCAATTTAAATGCTAATCATTTCCAGAAACACCTTTATAGACACACTCAGAAATAATGTTTAATCAGACACCTGGGCATCCCATGGCCCAGTCAAGCTGACATATAAAATTAATCATCACAGCTCTCCTTCCAGAAAAAAAGAATGTGTATACCAGTATGTGTGTATGCACTTACATATCACTATGCCCTCTGTTTTGATTTTTTTTCCCATTTAACAATAGAGTTTATAGATATTTTCATTTGAGCGCTTACAGATCTATCACTCTCTGTAACACTGCATAGTCATCTATGGTATGGAGGTGCCATAAATGATTTGATCACTCCCAATTTTTGTGGACATTTGACTTGTTACCATATTTCTACAAATATGTATGTTCTGACTTCAGGTGAATTCCTAGTAGCGAGATCTTGAATTAAAGTGCACGCACGTGTGTCAGTGAGTGTAGGGTAATTGCTGTAACCAATAGACCAAATAGACATAATGGCTCAACAAATGGAGGTCTGTTTCTTTCTTTTTTTAAGATTTTATTTATTTGAGAGAGAGAGACAGAGAGAGTGAGAGAGAGAGAGAGAACAAGAGCGGGGTGAGGGGCAGGAGGAGAAGCAGACTCCCTGCTGAGCAGGGAGCCCTACGTGGGGCTCGATCCCAGGACTCCAGGATCATGACCTGAGCCGAAGGCAGATGCTTAACCGACTGAGCCACCCAGGTGCCCCGGAGGTCTGCTTCTTGCTCATGTGTCCTGGAGGTGGGGGGTAAATATATCCGCTGGACGACCCTCCGGTACTGCAGTCTTTTTGGAACCCGTGGTGGATGGAAGTACTATCATTTTCAACCTGTGGCTTCCAAGGCTGTCCTAGAGCGGCCTCCATTCCAGCCAGCTGGAAGGGAAATGAGCACTGAGGCTTCAGCTGGGAGGAGTTAATGAGCGGGCCGAAGCGCGGGCAGCCTCTCGTGCACTGGCCTGCCATTGGCTAGAGCCCAGCCCATAAGCACGTCTTACTGACGGGCAACTGGGAAACACTCTAGCTAGGGGCACAGGGAGCCTGGGAGAACTGGAAACTTGGTGAGTATATTGCAACTTAAGATGCAGCGCATTCACGTTTTAATCGTGCCAAAGTGCTCTTCAGAACTCTTGGACTTACTTATACTTCCACCAACTGTAATAGTGGTGGAAGTTTTACACTTTCCCTTTACACTTACTAACTCTGGGTGCTATCAAGTTTTAATTTTTTGCCAATCTAGCAATGAAGATGTGTCATTTGTATGGGCTTGTATCTCCTTCTGACTGACGAGTCTCTTAATGTGCTGGTGGACTATTTATTTTTATTTGAGCTATTGCATTCTTTATCCACTTTTCTGTTGGCTCTTATGTTTGTTTATTTGATGATTGGCAAAGCTTTTTGTAGATTGAGTACACCGGAGCACTTTGACCATCCCTTTCCTCCTTCCTTCCCTCCTTTCCTGCGTTCCTCCCATTCTAGCGAGGCTCTGTATTCCATTGTGGGGTGGGGTGTGTGTGTGCGTGTGTGTGTGTGTGTCTGTGCTCTTTGCATGGCCATGTGGTTGATGGAAAACTCAGGGTCAGAATCAATGGGGGGTGGGGAAGTCTGTCTGTACCTAGATGCTGAGAAACTGGTCAGGTTTTACTCCACTGTGGAGGTGCCCAAGGCAGCTCCAGTGCAGGAGCAAGCTGCTGAGGGTTAACTGCAGAAGCCTGTGCATCAGTGTCCAGAAGCGCTCTTGTCACTCTCCCAAGGGCTTTGTGGTTCGTGCTGGCCAATTAACGGAACTGTGGTCCCGGGAAACCCTAGTTAGACGTTTATTGGATGCTTTTAATGGCTCGGATTAGGAGAGTGGCTTGTTGATGGTTGCGTATCAACAAGGAGAGATTTCACAAGGGCTCTCTAAGATAAAGGGGAGGAAGGTGGGACTCACCCCCAATTTTGAAAGATGAGGTACTAGGTGTGGCTTGAAGTTTTCCTTTTAGTTCAAGCATTGAAAAGCCAAACCTAATAAAACCCCACCTAATTTTCATAGCATAGGTCGGGGGAGTCTTTCTTTAAGGCAAATGGCTTTCGTAAACTTCCACAAGAGTCCAGAAGTGGTATTTTTAAGGAATTAGAAAACACAAAAGACCACCTGTGTTGTTTTCAAAACTCTACTTGAGGTAATAAGTGAGTGTGAGACCACGTGGACTTTTGAAGCCTCAATCTATAGAAAAGGAGAAAGGATCAGTGGATAGGTCAGTTTCTTTTAAAAAGGAAGCCAGAGTAAACTCTGTTCTTTTTTTCAAGAGCTAGCTATTTGTCCTTTTGTTCTTTTTTGCTGTAAGTAGCACCGTTTCCCCGCAAGAGGGCAGCAAACGCAATGCGGTGGAAAGATGCTGGCAGTTTCAGAAACTTGAGAATCCTGTGGAATTAATCCTGTGGGGATCTTTGCAAAAGTTTCATGTGATGTAGACATGATGAGTTTGGGACAGTAAGCACCCCACGCCCTTGAGATTTAGTCATAGGAATAATTGGACACTCCAAAAAATTAATAATTTCCCCTTTGTAGACAGAACCAGAGCTCCTCTCCGGATGTAACAGAGAGGTAGGAACTTGGGTGCTGCTGGTTTGCAAATTCATTTCAGTGGTTCTATTTCCCCAAGGGAGCTTTAAGTATGACCTGGTTGGGGGTGTGTAAATTGCAGCAAATGCTGTGCTGTTTAGCTACTATTTAATATAATCTGTTTCGGTGTAAAACCTCCTATGTAGTATATACTCTGTCCAGGTGTATGTAGGACCTGAAAAAAAATGGAACACACCTGGGAATGAAGCAGTAAAGGGGACCAAGTGTTTGGACTCTGGAGTCAAATATGATCCCGATTCTGCACATCTGGCTGTGTGACGTTGTCCAGGCCACTTAGCCTCTCTGAACCTGCATCATCATCTGTGAAAATGGAATGATCTCCCTGTTTACCTTATGAGATTATTGGAATGACTGAATAAGACAAAGTAGGCAGATGGATTAGCATAGTAAACATTCCATAAATAGTAGCTATTTATATGTCTAGAGGCATCCAGAATGAGAGGGAGTCTGGAAACGTTCATCTTTGAGAACAGTGGAGGGCTGTGGGCAGGTACAGGGAGATAGATCAATGCCTGGAGAGGTCGAAGCTTTATCGTGTACAAGACAAAAAGGCTTGTTTTTCATTGTTCTAAAAGGCGGACTGTAATGAAGAGCATTGCTTTATGAAGACTGGTATCAGTTTCAGCTCAACCCCAAGAAAGGAGAAAAGGAATGTCTAACAAATAAGGCTTCAGCAAGCTGGGGACAGAGTGACCTGGAGGTGTTGGAAGCTGGGCGGATGATAAGAATTGTGACAGGTCTGAGATTTCACCCTACTTGCCAGCTAATGAGTTAGCCAGTCACAGTTTGCAGGGTGCCCGGGTCAGATACAGGGGATTTTATTTATGGCACAACGAGCTGTAGGAGCTTCATGTGTGCTTGGTTCTCCTTTTGTTCTTGGGCTGGCTATCAAGCCAGGTAGGGTCTCAGTCTCTTGTTCTGTAGTGGGGACAATAAAAGATAGAAAGAGTCCTGTTAGGTTTGTAAGTAGGTGTCCATCACAGGCATACCCTGTTGGATTGTACTTTGTTTTATTGCGCTTCTCAGGATTGGGATTTTTTTTTTTTTTAATGGAAGTCTCGTGGCAACCTTGTGTCAAGCGAGTGTACCGGCTCCATTTTTTGCAATAGCATTGGCTCACCTTGTGTCCCTGTGTCACATTTTGGTAAATCTCGAAATATTTCAAACTTTCCCATGGCTGTATTTGTTATGGGATCTGTGATTGATCAGTGATGAGGACTCACTGAAAGCTTAGCTGATGGTTAGCATTTTTTGTAATAAAATATTTTCAAATTAAAGTATGTACATTGTTTTTTCAACATAACATTAGTTCACGCTTAATAGACAACAGTATATTGTACACATGATTTTTACATGCACTGGAAAACAAAATCCACTTGTCTTGATTGTGATGTTGACTTTATTGCCGTGCTCTGGAAACGCACCTGCCGTATCTCTGAGCTGTGCCTATATTCATGTCTGGAAAGTGCTAAGAATTGTGTTGGCGTAGTTAGTGCTCAAAACATGTTAGCTGTCTTTATTGAAACTTGCCTTCTCCTTTGGAATATATTCTATTTTATAGATATCTGTACTGTTGAAATTTATGAAACCTAGGTTTCCTGTTTTCTGTATTATAAATGATGATGAACATTTGAATTGTGATTGTGTGCTTTGGTGTGTCAGGGAGCAAGGATATCCTGTCCCCTCAAGGTCTTTCTACTTGGACTAAGAATTAAACTGACATGAGACAGATAAACGGGGAAAAAAAATCAAATTTAATAGGCTATGTATGGGGAAGCCATACAGACATGGAAATTCCAAAGACAATAGGGCAAAATGAGGTATGTATGTGATTGTGAACAAAGGAGAAGGGGGTAGCGGTCTGGGTCTTCAAAGAAAAGGAATGCAATCCTCAGGAAGAACAAAACAGTAGATGTTCAGTAAACAGATGTTTCCTGGGCCCCTCAGGAGCACTGGGTCATGGAGGACTTTCATGGAACAGGCTTTGCTCTTCTCCCTGTCCACCTTACCCAGTTCATATCATAATGTAGTTACCTCTGATGATAGCTGTCTCCTGAAGCAGGTCTTCTATCAAAACTCATTTTAGACAGTTGTCAGGGAAGGTAAAGAGCTTCCCTGAATCTGCTGAGTCTTGATTGCTTTTAACTCAAAATAACCTTTATGGGACAGTAGTCCGTCTTGGCCCCTACAGGTGCCTTGTGTTCTTTTTAACTTAGGATAAACTGAAGAGTAGTTGTTGCATCCAAGTTTGGGCTCATGTTTCTGGCCCCTATAATGGCTGAAATTTTATAGGAACCCTGCGGATACTTTTGATTGGATTGACTATTTTAGCCCTAATTTTCTGTGAGAAACCTTTCCAAGGTACCAGTTGAGTGGGGAAGGTAATTACTACTACAGGAGTTTTTTGGCAAGACTTGAGTGCAATTTATTATTGGTGAAAACTGCAAATAATAAAGCTGTGCATGTAAGCTACTGTTTCTTACTTTGCAGGCTAAAATGAATAATACCTACGAACAGATGGTTTTGAAAAATGATTTGCCTGTACTGCCTGAATTCTGACACTAGGGGGCAGGCAAGGCTTAGAAGACCGCAATAGCAAAAAGCAAGCCTGGTCTAGTGCAGTGTGGTCCAGTAGAGATAGGAGAGCCACGCAGGTAATTTTCAATGTTCTATAACCACGTAAAAAAGTAAAAAAAAATATAAATAAATAAAAAATAAAAAAATTGGTGAAATTAGTTTTGTATTAATACATTTTATGTAACCTACTGTATCCAAAATATTATTGCTACCTATGAGCCTGGCCACGTTTCAAGTGATCAAGGGCCACACGTGGCTGGAGGCTACTGTAATAAACAGTGCATGCTCACAAATTGGGTCTTAAGAGTACTTTCTGAAAGATGAGAAGTAGAAGTTATTTGCGTTTTCATGGGTCAATCATAGGGCACAGTGTTTCATCTCCTTTTATTTCGGTTAATCTATTTTTATGTTTTATTTAGTTCGTTTTTTCCCCCCTGAATGACTACTTCTAGATTTATGGAGAATGCCAGGTAGGTGGGGTTTGTAACCTTAAGTCATAAAGACTGGGGAAGATTGTTCCGTTTCCTAATCACTGCCTGTGTGATCATTCTTTGTAAGAGTGTACTTTAAGGAAGAGAGAAGTGTCAAAATAATTTGAAATAGAATGTGTGTGTGTGTGTGTGAGTGTGAGTGAGAGTGAGTGATGGCTCCAGCCAGTAAGTCTTGAAGTTACTCCCTGGACAGCTTATTTTGACCAATAATGGGCATTTACCCACCTGAGTGCAATCCAATGATACAGTTTTAATATGGTTCCTTCCATAATTGTCCCTGTCTGTCCTCCTCCTTCTCCACCCCCAGTGAATGGTTACTTTGTCAACTGTATAGATACATCTCTATGTAGGCAACTCCATAGGATTATCCTCTATTTTATGAACAAGATAAGATTGTGGAATGGTCAAAAAGCCTCTGTTTTGGTGGTGATTGAAAAGGGCATCTCTATGACGATGCCTACTTAAAATTCTCTCTGGGGAGCTTTTACATGATAAAATACAGCACCTTCATCACAGCTATGTCACATCTGAATCTTGCAAGGTGGATCCCAGGCAACTGTATTATTTAATAGCTTCCTGTAGCCAAAGATGAGAACCACTGATTCAGAAGAAAAAAAAAAAAAAGAGAGAAATTTGACTCCAGCTCTTATCAAACTATAGTTTGATCCAGGGCTGTTGAGTCTCTCTTTTAGTGTTAGTGGGCCACAGTTAGGCTGGGAGAGATCTGCTTTCCCCCTATAAAGGTGCCCTCCATCTCCACTTTTTGGAAGGACTGTGAAAATACTCTGGCATAGCCATTCCTGGATGCTAAAAGCCTCTAGCATGAGAGATTCCATTGACCTCCCTTGTACCCTACATTATTTTTCTCCAGTGCCATCTTCATGGGCTTTTCATAATCCTGGCATTTAATAAGAAGGGAAAGGAACAGATTACACAAGGTGTTAATATTTGGCTTCTTATCTCCTGTCTCCAAGTTCAAGTCCCAATGCCATTGGCAAGGTCAGCTTTGCAAAATATCTGACAAATGAGCCGGCTTCACATCCTTTTTCGAGGGAAGGAAGTGTCGTTTCACTGACCAGAGAGTAAAGAATTTCTGTTCCTTAAATGAGCTTGTGAGCCATCCTACTTGGCAGAACATGCTTTTCCTGCTGCCCCTTTCTGAGTCTTTGAGGCAGAGTAGGTAAAGATCCACCTTTGAAGAGTTAGTTAGGAAAAGATTCTCCTAACCCTTGAGAAGAAAGTTCCTCTTTGTTCTTTCAAGCCTTGCACTTAAACTCATCTAAACAAAGCCTACAATTTGGGGTTTAAAAAGCTACAGGTCAGTATCTCATCTGGATGTCAGTGGTATCTAAGGAAATCAGAATCTTTTGTCCCAGATAAAGAAAATGAAATCACTGGTAAAAAGAATCAGGAGGGTTGGCGATGGGGCAGGAAGAGAAAGGTTTTGTGTTTTTCTAGGTGTGGCTTGGATGCTTGAAATATTGTGGCCGATATGGTGGTCTCAGAATAGCACACTGGAGATAATGTTATTGAAGAGATGTTCAAAAGCCACTAGAAACAATTAATTGATTACGAGAAGACTATGTGTGTCTATAGAGTTAAAAAAATAATTTCACTCCTAATGCCATGTGTCAGCAGTGCTTATGTTTTGGAGTATGTCTGAAAGCAGATGAAAACTGTAAACAATTTATTTTTTTAAAGATTTTACTTATTTGTCAGAGAGAGCGTGCATGTGCACAAGCAGGGTAAAGCAGCAAGCAGAGGGAGAAGCAGACTCCCCCCTGAGCAAGGAGCCCGATGTGGGACTTGATCCCAGGACCCTGAGACTATGACCTGAGCCAAACTGACTGAGCCACCCAGGTGTCCTGAGAACTGTAATCAATTTAAACAGAGCGAGGAGAGCCTGAAGGCAGCAGCATCTCCAGCTGGGTTGTGTGGTCCTGTTTCTTCCCTGTTTGGTGTGAGTTATGGGGTCCCAAAGTCAGAAGGCAAAATAATAGAGAACTTTGTTTCAGGAAAAAGATACTGTGAACATGAAGTGAAAAAAATGAATATCCACAGTGTTGCCAGAAGCAGGTAGCTTTTCTGTGGTTCATCACTGATTTTGCATAGGTAGCTGCTAAAGGACTAGAAATAAATACCTGAAATGTGGGGGTGGGAGACTTGAACAACCTGAACTTGGTGGTGGGTGAAGGAGAACAAAGTTAAGGTGTGTGTCATCTTCCTCCAAATCAAACACAGTCACTGACTTGGTAGTTTGGAAAGCATTTGCAAGGGATGGTGGAAGGCACTTCTTTCAAGAGGAGCTTTGAAAGCCTGGGTGGATTTGAGCCAGGGAAATGAACATGGTTCTGTTTTCAGTGCCCCTTCATCAAATGTCCTGTGGTCTAATCCTAGAGACTTCCAAGTAAGTGTGGACCAGCAGGGGATAGTGAATTCCAACTGATGTATATTACACCTGCTTGAGCTGTTGCTGGCCAATCCTATCCTGTAGGAAATAATGCCCATATGTAAAGAGAGAGAGCAGCAATCAACATTTGTGATTTTTTCTAGTTAGTGTACTTCTAGGGCACCACCTAGAAATTGGAAACATCCACAGAATGGCTAGATCAGCAATTTAGTTGCTAGTGTGTGTGTGTGTGTCCCCTGAAGAAAAACTCAGGTGTTTGATCTCTCCAGGTGGGAACAAGAAGGTTATTAACCTGACTTTTCTACCCTGTGTTGTGCTGATGTTAAATTGGTTTTCCAGTGAGCCTCACTTGCAACTCTTAGGTGTGTGACACATCAGAACCTGGATTATTTCTCTTAAGTCACTGAAACCTTAATTTGAACCCTATTAATTTTAGAATTTGTGCTGATCCTGAAATGATAGGGCTGACATTTACCCATGTGTTGTCTATGAAAAGAGATTTGCTAAGCAAATAAATAGTGTAAATATATTTGCCTGGGATAAAGATATATATATATATCTTTGCCTGGGAGCTATTTAAGTTACCTTAAAAACTTGTCAAGTGCTTTGGAAACATTTATTTAACATGAAATCAAAATGCTTGTGCCTTTGCTCTGTAAAGTTCTAGCTATGGGAGTTACTGAATAACAAAGTTATTCATTCTCTGTGCGCCTCAGTTTCTTTCTCCTGGTAATGGGTGTAACAACATCTCCTATTTCAAAGTGTTATTGTGAGGTTTAAATGGAATAGTTCATATAAAGAGTTTTGGTATTACATTTAGAAAGTAAGGCATTTCTTTTAATTTTACTTATTTTTAACAGCTTTATTGAGGTGTGCCTGACATACAGGGAATGGAACTTATTTAAAAAGAGTACAATTTGATAAGTTTTAACATACTTATGTACACCATGAAATCGTCTCCATGATTAAAATAATGAATATACCTTTCACCCCTGAAAGTTTGCGTGTGCCTCTTAGTACCCAGTACCTTTTGCCCCTCTCCCCACCATCCCCAGGTAACCACTGATCTTTTTGTCATTATAGATGAGTTTGCTTTTTCTACAATTGTGTTTAAGTGGAATCATACAGTATGTATTCTTTTTTGTTTGATTTCTTTGTGCATAATTTTTTTATGGTTCATCCATGGTGTTGTGTGTATCATAGCTCATTTTTTATTATATTTTTTAATTGTTCTATTTTTCTTTATTTGAGAGAGAGCGAACGAGCATCAGTGAGGGGAGGGGCAGAGGGAGAGGGTGAGGAAGAATCCTCAAGCAGACTCCCTGCTGACCGTGAAGCCTTATGTAGGCCTGATCCCAGGACCCTGAGATCATGACCTGAGCCAAAATCGAGTTGGACGCTTAACCAACTGAGCCATCCTGGTGCTCAGTAATTTTAAAAATTGCTGAGTAATTCAATTGTCCGCCATACACTGTTTATCCATTCACCTGTTGATGGACACTCAGGGTGTTTGCAGTTGGGACCGTCTCAAATAGAGGCATTACGAACATTTTATACAAATGGACAAAATGGACATATGCTTTCGTTTCTTTTAAGGAAATACGAGGGAGCAGAATGGCTGGTTCATGTGGTAGACGTATATTTGATGTTTTAAGCAATTGTCAGACTGTTTTCCACAGTGGTTGTACTGACCCCCACTCCCACCAGCAGTGAAGGAGAGCCCCAGTTCCCTCATGTTCTTGCCAGCACTCGGTAGGATCTGTATTTTAATGTTAGCCTTTTCAGTAAGTGTGTAGTGATACCATATTGTGGCTTTAATTTGCCTTTCCCTAATGACAGATGACATTGCACATCATTTTCTGTGTGTGGTAAAGTGTGCATTCAAATAATTTGCCCATTTTTTACAAGTTGGGTTTTTTTTGAATATTGAATTTTGAGAGTTCTTTATATATTCTTGATATAGTTTCTTCACCAAATAAATGAATTGCAGATATTTTCTCCTAGTCTGTTCATTCTCTTCATGGTATCTTTTGAAAGGCAGAAGTTTTCTGTTTTGATAAAGCCCAGTTTCCCAATGTGTTCTTTTATGTATCTTGCTTTTGATTTCTTAGGAATAGTTGCCTTTAACCCAAGGTCACAGAGGTGGTTTTCTAGAAAATGTTTTAGCTTTAGGCTTTACATTTAGGCCTGTGATTCATTTTGAGTTAATTTTTGTATGTGATGTGCTTAATGCATTTTTAGTAGGTAAAATAAAAATATTGCTAATTATAAATTCTCCTCTTGTTACCTAGGTGAAGTTGCTGAGAGTGCTTGAAAATAATAAAATCATAGATTTTTAAATGACTTAGGCATGTTAATAAGCCAGACCGATATTACCACACTAATTAGTCTGAATTAGTAAGTTAAAATAACGGTGTGCAATAATTTAAACAATACAGCTTTTCAGAATATTTTAAATAGATCATATCTGTGCAGCTCTGAACACTGAGGGTGCCAATTTTGAAGCCGGGCGACCAGCCTTTCTCCCAGGTTTAGACGATTAACTAGTTGTGTAGACCATGAAAAATTATTATGACAAATTGTTGAATCTCTTGGCCTCTGTTTCTACAGCTGTAAAACACAGAAGTTAGATGAATTTTTAAATTGACAATGTGTAGGTCTGCTGACTAGAAGAGGGGCAGGTTGTTAAGAATCCTTATATCCATCTTGGTAGCAATAATTGACTAGATTGAATAGATGTCCCTCATCTGTATATATCTCATTTTTCAAGGGTGTGTTGATAGCATTTTGATGGAGAGAGAGCTTAAGGACTCAAAAGGGCTATGACTTCCTAGTAATGCCGTGTCGTGTATGCATTTTTTAAAGATTTTATTTATTTGAGAGAGCTACAGAGAGAGCACAAGCGGGGGTGGCAGGGTCAGAGGGAGAGGGAGAAGCAGATTCCCCGCTGAGCAGGGAGCCCGATACAACACGGGCTCGATCCCAGGACCCTGTGGGGCTCGATCCCAGGACCCTGCGATCATAACCTGAGCCAAAGGCAGACTCTCAACTGACTGAGCCACCCAGGTGCCCTGCACGTATGCATTTTTGTAGTCAGAGTACAATAATGCAATGACTATCTGCTTGGAAAACCGTGAACTTTATTCTTACTAGTAAAATGTATTCTTAGTCATGGTAACTTGAAACCCCCAGCTAAAGGATCTTTTGCTAAGGTTCTTTCAAGCTTTGAGGTGAATGAGGGCATGGTGTCACACACGGGTCAGCAGTCGTGGTTAGTGGGTTTCAGTGTTGCAGAGATGCCGGTTTAGATGATTCCAGTCCGAGGTGACGGAACGCCTGGATTCTGCTCCCTGGCCCCTGACAGTGTTCCTTATTCTGCTTGATCCATGTTGCTGATGGTTCAGAAGGTGGCGAGGGAGCTAGATAGAGTGATGCATGTCACACTTAGAATATATTTGTAGCTCGGGCTTTCCTGAAGGATAGAGTTAGAATCTATCATCTGAGTATTCTGTAATATGTACTAGTTTGGAAACCCTCAGAAACCTGTTAATCAACAGGTAATTAGGGTAAAAATAAACATCCCTGTAAGGACTGGCGTGTGGCCCATATGCTGCTCTATACCTATTTTTACTAACAACTACATGTATGTATACAAACCTATCATAGACAACATTTAAAATTGCTTGGATTCTGCACTCAGCACATTTTATTTTATTTTAATTTATTTATTTTAAAAAAAGATTTTATTTATTTGAGGGAGAGAGAGAGCACGAGCGAGAGAGCACAAGCAGGGGGAGCGGCAGACAGAGGGAGAAGCAGGCTCCCCGCCGAGCAGGGAGCCCCATATGGGGCTCGATCCCAGGACCTGGGATCATGACCTGAGCCGAAGGCAGATGCTCAACTGACTGAGCCACCCAGGCGCCCCGAACTTAACCCATTTTATTTTATTTTATTTTATTTTATTTTTTTAAAGATTTTATTTATTTGACAGAGAGAGAGACAGTGAGAGAGGGAACACAAGCAGGGGGAGTGGGAGAGGGAGAAGCAGGTTTCCCGCGGAGCAGGGAGCCCGATGCGGGGCTCGATCCCAGGACCCTGGGATCATGACCTGAGCCGAAGGCAGACGCCCAACAACTGAGCCACCCAGGCACCCCAACTTAACCCATTTTAATATAACTATTTTCCTTTGCAATCCTATGAATTTTATCTTACGCATTTACAGTATTTGTTTTGAGAGGAAGTTTGTAGGGTTCACCCCGGCATAACACAGATGATGAATGGCCGTGTCTACAGCCACCTCTTCACCTCCCTGCCCGAGGTAACAAGTCTGCTGTCTTGGTAAGGGGTGCCGCAGCCCCAGGCATCTGGTGGTCTCATCAGAGAACCATTTCCCTCCAGGGAGGTGATTCGATGGTTGAGTGGGAAGCCGCCCTGCCAGGACCTCAGGGCTCCACAAAGGTGAGCTTGCGTTCAGGCCAGCTGGGAAAGGCCACCGAGGATAAGCCTGTCAGCCGCTGCATCATGTGGCATTCTTGGCCCGTGGAGCTTGTGTGTGACTGATTTGGGGGACATCAGTGGAGTTTTGTTGCCCCTCTCGGGTATCTAGTAAGTCGAATCTCCATCACTTGCATTTGTGTTGTCGATCTGCAGTTCCGGCAGGTGGGAGCGGGACGGGGCACAGACGGCTTGGAGTTCTGGTGAATCCTCACGTCTCTTTCTGCGCAAGTGTGGAAAGAGAGGTCAGGGCATGCTTGAAAACTTGCGGAGGGTGTAGAGCTGGGTCAAGGGGCAGTAGTTCGAGCAGCGTGTCCTCTCTCCTGGCATCCTGTGGGTAAGCCAACACCTTCAGTGATTTCATGGCCTGGGTGTGCACATCGTTTGCGGCCTTTATCATCGGGGATGAAAAGGATTTGTGTCTGTCTCCCTTCCAAGGCAAAGAGTTCCAAAAGGATAAGCACAGGTGTCTTATTTTTGTTTCACAAGGTACCTGGCACAATATGTTTTTTGTTTTTTTTTTTTAACTGAGTGAATATTGACTATAATAGGCTATTTTCTCATGTAAAATGAAATTTCCCAGGGCTTGTCATCTCAGCTCTTCAGGATATAAGTGGGAAAGATTTTTCCCAAGTTAGTTCCTGAGAGTGAATAATGAACAGACCCAAACTGGAATCGCTCCCGAACATTCTGTAGCAAACACCTGCCACAGGTGAGTTCATTCTCTTAGCGGTGGACACTTGGTTTGCTCCAGCTCTCTACTATCCCAAAACAGGGACAAAACAAACAGCAGCCGCAAATGCATTGGCGATCCATGTCGGTGTCCCCGTGTGGACCTGTTCAGGAATTTCCCTGGGATCCGTGGTTGCCTGGGAGGATTTGCTGGGGTGGGGGTGCGTACGTGACGTGACAAGACACTAACAGATGACAGGCCACAGTGGTCATTCTCCTTTATAGTCACAGAAGCTGTGGATGAGATGTCTTCTTAGAAAGGGAGGAATTTGAAGGCAAAGATTTTGGAAAAATAAATTTGGGGCTTCCCTTGGTCAGGTTCGGGGTCCCAGCCCAGTGATTAGCATATGTGATTAGCATATTGGGTTAAGGACGACCTCTGTGGACTAGAACTATCTTTTAGAAAACTCCTTATAACTCTAGGATTTCAACATTCTACATGCATATTAGACATTCAATTTTAATTATATAGTAATCTAAGAAAATCTGATGCTAGGAATGTCTGAAAAGTGGGCGTTTGCCACTTGGAACTGATATACTAGATTGTCCTTTTGTCAGAGTTACAAGTGTCCACCCTGATTGGCGAGCTCTCATTGCCGACCCTGTGTGGTAGGCTACCATCTCGGGGCTGCTTTCCCTGCTTGGATGCAGTGCAGTTCAAGGTTGGTGCATGGTTGGGAAGTTCTCTGCCTAAATTAGTTCCATTATTTCCCGAGTCTCAGCCCATTAACCAATTTGGTCCAAAGGCCAGGAAGAGAAATGGCATTCTCGAAACATTATTAGCATTTTGCGGTGAATGCTAACTACTGTACATTTACAGCCGATTAAGTTTCACGCTCTCTATTTTATTATGGATTATGACAGGGATTTTGAGACGGAGTTCTGTTAAATAATAAATAGAACCAGCAAGGTCATTTTCTACCTGACCAAAGGAAAACTTTGCAGCAAGAAGCCATGAATTAAGAAACAGGTTTGGTTCAGTGTCTCAGAAGGAGGGAGGGATTCAGGTTTTTCCGAATCAAACAAATATCAAACAGATAATTGGCAATGACGTGAATATCACCTATTATTTATTGCCAATGAGTTGACGTATCGTATCCCACCAAAAATTTGATGAAGTTGTGGTTTGAAGCTGAGGTCTCAAAGTGGTGGCCCACAGGTAACTTAGGCCCACATATGTGCTTTGTTTGGCCAGATTATGTTTAAAAGTATTTTTAAATTGGTTGCATTGTTTGAAAATCACAGGATTTGACGTAAAAATTCAGCTTTGGGGCAACACTAAGTTTTTATTTCTGCTTTGTAACAGTTTGCTGTAGCTGACTGCTGGCTGCCCCCAGCCTTTGGGGCATTTTCGTTCCCTACGCCGCCTGCTTCCCTCATTTATGTTGACTCCCTTGACCCTGCAGTATAAGCAATTGAGTTTGAGAGACTTGACTCACATGTTCAAGAATAAAGATAAAATTAACTAGAAGATTTTCTTTCAAGTTTCAAGCATTGCTGTCATTTATAGCACACTGGTTGAGTCTGGGCTCCAGGATCAAAATTACCTGGAAACGAAAGCTGGTTTCTTCCAGATTAGCTGTGTGACCTTAAGCAGATGACTTAACCTCTCTGAACACTAGTTTCCTCAGTTGAGAAAGCAATTGTGTGTACCTTGTAAAGTTGCAGTGAGGATTCCATTTGCATCTGTGTGGATGTGTGTCCATTAAACACGGACACACTCAAACATACCCATACTACTTACAATAGTGCCTCCTTCATGCTAACCCATTAAATATTTTTATATACGATTTGGTTGAAAAAGAAAATGTAATTGGTAAATAAAAGAGAAAGGCACGAAGTAATATTTTTGCTTCACACAGGTGTTCCTTAAAATGGCGGGTACACTAGGTTGATAGTATTATTAACTTCACTATAACATAATTACAAAAAGGATACTATGAAAGCTGATGGGCAGGATCCTGTTCTTGATACCCTTCTAAGCACTGAGACTTGAGGGGATGGTACATATATGAAGGATGACAAGCATTTCCACGAAGCAGTATCTCAAATGAGTGAGCCTTGTTCCTCATACGGGAATCTGATGGCTTTATGCGAGAGAAGTTAGAGATAATGCCCCACTGATGGATAGGGTGAGCAGGACCCGACCGTCCACAGTGGGGAGGGAAAGCAGGATCACTCTCGTTGGAGGCAGCGTCTTGTGGTGGTGTGTGGTGTTTGATAAGCTGATGGAGAATCAGGAATCCGATTTAAATTACTGAGTGATGGAGTGAGAGGGAGATAAATTGGTCTGCTCTAGTCCTCACATCCTCTCTTGACTAGAGTGAGAGCTTAATATATTGTATTTCTTCAGATAATACAGCTTTTTCCTATCTCTCTCCCTTTAAAAACAATAATGTTGGGGGGCGCCTGGGTGGCTCAGTTGGTTAAGCGACTGCCTTCGGCTCAGGTCATGATCCTGGAGTCCCGGGATCGAGTCCCGCATCGGGCTCCCTGCTTGGCAGGGAGTCTGCTTCTCCCTCTGACCCTCCCCCCTCTCATGCTCTCTGTCTCTCATTCTCTCTCTCTCTCAAATAAATGGATAAAATCTTTAAAAAAACAAACAAACAAACAAAAAAAAAACAATAATGTTGGCTTCCAGAGCTGTTTGGTGCTAAAACCAAATGCTATTTCTGTGTAGTTTTTGTCTCTGGAGCTGTGACACTGAAGGAAAATTAAGAACATTTTACTATATTATGTGTGTGTGTGTGTGTGTGTATATATTTGTAAATAAGTCTTTATGCATTTGTATTTCACTGTACTTCTACATAACTTATTTTTAGGTAACAATAAACTAGTAGAGCAATCATAGTATGTAAAACCCATTTTTAATTTCAATGATTTGAAATCATTTTGGTGGCAATTAAGAACATTATCCGGGAGTGAAAGGTTGACATCCATGGTTTCTCGTTAGCTAATATCTAATATTATTTCCTGTTTATCCTCTTTTCAAATTAGTTCCATACCTTAGGGTACAGGCATTGTTTTTCCATCCTTGCGACACTCCATGGATGCTTGATGTGCTGACAAAGTGACAGGCCGTGATGCTCCTTTATTAAGAGGGACTTTGTCTTTTAGATGTACTGTATTATTTAGATGTACTGTATTATTTAGTGGTTGTGCCACCAGCATATCTTTGAGTTTTCAGAAGTGGCTGTGTGGCAACATTTTGACAGTTTGTGTGAATTGGAAGAAATCACCGAATGCCCCTGTGACAGGGATGCTCATTGCCACACTTTGAACATGGAGCAGGTGCACAGAAGATGATAATAAGAATGCTCTGGGAATTTAAGTTTAATTCAAGAAGAATGCTATTTACATGATGATGAGTTTAGTTGATAGAAATGATTATTACGATATTAGTAACAGGCACTGAGCCACATCATCTGCCTTATGCATGTCCTGTTTGATTTCCTCCCCGATCCTGGAGGTCTGTGTTGTTATCCCTACACATTTGCACTGAGGCTCAGACCCATTCAGTGACCTGAGGTCTAATTGGTATTTATTTATCCGTATGAATGCTGAAAACCATATTTTGGGTTGAGTGCCTTTTCCAGAACTGATGAGTCCTAGAAGTAAAAATGGCCCCATAATACCTGTTTTCCAGCTCAGGATTCCTGCCTGAGTACTACTCATAGGAGTCAATTTAAAAATCATGTGACGGTTACTGCTACATATGGAACCTATGAAGTCTGTTAACCCAAGAGGCTGCTTAGTGGGTTGAAAATCTAGGTCAAGAAAAGTTTCCATAGGACTCTGGAAGAATGTTCTAAGTGGGAATAGTCAGACAAGTTAGGTGTGTTTGGGAACGTACTGATCTTCAGAGAGGGACATTGTGTAAGGGAACATAGCGGCCAATTCCTTTGTGCAGCATTATTCATGGACTCTCAGAATGATCTTCTATTTTTTGACTAAATAAGATACAAATAATACAGCAATGTTATTTTGAAACTTTCAGAAAGATAAAGTTGCCTTAGACCTTCCAGTCCTCTTTGCGCATGTGCCCCTATCCAATTTTGTCCTCAGAAACAAAGCTCTGCGAATCCTGGCTCCTAAGAATTCCACGATCTGTGTTATAATTTTTATTCTGCTGTGAGTGTGAGACCAAGGGTTAGGATTGTAGGTTAATGAGAGTGATGTCGTGTGTATTCTGATAGTTAGAAGTTAAATGTAGAGATTTTGTGTTGAAAAGTTACGACTGATTCTTGCAGAACTTTGTAGGACGTTTTGTGTTCTTTCGAGGCTGTGTTCCAGGCGTTTGAGGTTGTTGGAAAGTGGACTTCTGTGGAGGTAAAATTGTTCACTTTTCTTTAAAAGGTGGTTAGGAGAGGAAACACACAAACCAAAACCCCAGCAAAAAAAAAAAGCAAAAACCAGAGAGAACATATTAGAAGATACTCGGTAGGGCGCCTGCGTGGCTCACTGGGTTGAGCGTCGGGACTCTTGATTTTGGCTCAGGTCATGATCTCAGGGAAGTGAGATTGAGCCTTGCATTGGGCTCCATGCTCAGTGTGGAGTCTGCTGGAGATTCTTGCTCTCCCTCTGCCCCCCGCCCCCACATCGTGTCCCCCCCCCCCCCGCCAATTGCTTCCACGTGCATATGTGCTTTCTTTCTGTCTCTCAAAAAAAAAAGGATACTTGGTGATTTTTTTTTTTTTTTTAAGCTCAAATGAGAAGCAAAGATCATTCAATCACTAAGGCTTTAATCATGTATCTTTTCCTTGCTCCAAATAAGCTGGGTGAGAGTCTAAGAATTGCAGGACTTGGTGTCTGCCCACAAGGAGCTCAGAGGAGCAATGGGCGAATGTGTAACATTTTGACGATTAGTGAAGATGTATATGATTCTAGTATATTCTCCACACAGCACGTTATGTCACTTCCCTGCTTGTAATGCTCTAGTGTCTTCCCATGACCTTAGAATAAAGCCCGTAGTCCTTCCCATGACCTCCAAAGCTCTGTCAGACCCGGGCCCTGATTATATCCCTCACATCATCTCTTGCAGTTGTCCTCCTTACTCCCTTTGTCCCAGCCATGCTGGCCTCCTTCCTGTTCCTCAAAGAACGCTCTCATCTCAGGCTTGTGTTCCCTCTGCCTTGAACCCACTTTCGTGTTCACCCTCCTATTTCATTGAGGACTTGGCTTAAACGCTACCTCTTCAGGTAACCCCTGTCCTGCCATATTACTCTCCTACCCTTTATCCTGCTTTATAATTCTTTATGGAAATCATAATTATCTGACAACCTAGTATATTTTTATTTATTTATTTATTTATTTATTTATTTATTTATTTATTTATTTTCTCTCAATGAAGGAGTGCTCACAATGACATCCCCTGAATAGCACCTGGTACGTAGTAGGTGCTCAGTAAATAGTTGTTAAATCAGTGAATGAGATCTAAAATATGAAGCTGTCACTGTACCCTATTTATTTCCATATTCCCTGAGCCCAGAAATACACTTAGCAATAGTAGTAGAAGTAAAAGCTAACATTTATTGAGGCTTGCTACACTCCAGGCACTGTTGCATGTCATACTACTAGATCTGTTTGTACAGCTAGGGAAACTGAGGCACAGGAATTGAGCAACTAGCCCAAAGTCATGCAAGTAGTAAGTAGAGGATCCAGAATGACTCAGCCCTGGGCATTTTTCCATCCTTTAACCGCCTTGCTGTACTGTCTTTGCCAACAGTAGGCATTCAATAAATATTTATTGCATTGAAATGAATAATTAATAAAGGGCCATATCATGGAAAACAGATGGCAAGAGACTAGAGGAAAATATAGAGGAGTGCTGATTGCATTGTATAAATTAGAAGTAGGGTAGGAATTAGCAAAGCGAGTGACCTAGGAAAGGTAGAGGTCATGGCCTGATCTCACCTCACAGGAGAGATGGGACTTACCCAGATTTTAAGAACAAATTTCTTCTAGTAGGCAGAGAGGAGGAAAGGTGGGCATTCCAGGGAAAATTAATAATAAATGATAAATCATGCATTTAAAATATTACTTAAAATAAACTTGAAGTTAATAGAAGGAAGATGAATGTTACAGAGTCACACTTTCTTGTATTAAAAACACAATTGGGGTTGCCTGTGTGGCTCATCAGTTAAGTATCTGCCTTCAGCTCAGGTCATGATCCCAGGGTCCTGGGATCAAGCTCCTGCATCAGGCTCCACGCTCAGTGGGGAGTCGGCTTTGAGGATTCTCTTCCTCTTCCCCCTCTATGTGCATGTGCTTTCTCACTCTCTCTCTCTCCCTTTCTATTTGAGAGAGAGCGGGAGAGAGAGTGAGCACAATATTGGGGGAAGGGCAGAGGGAGAGGGAGAAGCAGACTCCTGGCTGAGCAGGGAACCTGACAGAGTGGGAGTGGGGTTGGGGGGTGGCTGGATCCTAGGACTCTGAGTCATGACCTGAGCTGAAGGCAGACACTTAACCGACTGAGCCCCATAAATAAATAAATCTTCAAAAAAAAAAAAAAAAAACCCACACAACTGATTCATATCTATTAACACTTGAAGATTTAGTTTTACAACACTAGCAGGGGAAAAATGTTTTTTCCCCCCTTAGTTCTGTAGTAGGTAATAATAATTAAGGCTAATAGATATGTAAACATTGTGACACTCCAACTTTATGTCCATTTGACATTATAAATTAAAGTATAATTTACTTAGAAATCACATAGCTTTGTACATTATTACCATGTTCTTGCAAAAGATTCAAGTGAATCACAACTGAACTTTCACATTTCTGGTTTAAGAACCCTCAGTTTTCCTTTGAAGGGAGAAGAGTTTATTAAGAAGGAATTATTTCAGAACACTGTAGGGGAAACACGTAGGGTTTTTAGATCCAAAAGGATTATCTAGTCTGATCATGAATATGAGATGAGGGAGGTTTTTTTCCCCCCACCCAGAGCTCACATGATCTGAGGGCTCAGTCTTGCTAGTTACCTTTCTTTTTGGTAGATGATGATGATACATTGAGGAAGATGTGATAATGTTTGGAAACTTGGTTAGTGAATTTCAATGACTAAGGATTCAGGCTTAGTGAATCTGAAAAGAAATTGATCCTGAGTGCCTACTGACTTTTAGGCTGAGCTGAAGCTTAGCCAATTCAATTCAATTCAAACCTTGTGATTGGAGTTTTGGGAGGCCCCCTATTCAGGTCTGACCTGGTTGAGAGAGAGCTGCAGAGTCAGGCAAGTGGAGATGAGCACATTGCCTTGGGCACTGGAAGATTTGTTGGAGAATGTGCTTTTGGGTCTGCAACCAAACTCACAAGTGCAGTTAGTGAGATGCCTGGTTCTTCCTAATACTATCTGGCTTGAAACAGTCCCCTCCCTGTAAAGGAGCCCTTCTTGGTCTCCCTGTTTCTGTCTTGGCCTTACTCAGTCTTGAGACTTAGGAGGCAGTGTTGATTCATCATTTCTTCTCCTGTTTCTCACTCATCGTGTGCTAAGACCTCAAGTAGGGATTCTCAAAGAGTGGTCTGTGGCCACTTGCATCAGAATCACCAGGAAGCTATTAGAACACACATTCCTGGGCTCCCACTCAGATGTACTGAGATAGAATCTCTTGGTCTGAGCCTAGGAATCTGAATTTTTAAGAAGGTCATTCTGAGGCGTGCTGAAATTTACTCACCCCAGTCCCATAAGTTTGACCTTAATCTTACTCTTGAAACTATCTCTATTTCTGCTGCCACCATCCCAGGGTCCAGTCCCATTTATCTCTCCCCCAGGTTGCTTTCCCCTCTAGGCTTGCTACTACACCGTATCAGTAAGTTTTAAAATTAGATAACCCAATTTCTTGCCTTCCCTTAAGTGTTTAGTGTGAGTGCACTGTACTTATTTGAAGGTATAGGAGTCTTTAGTGATCAGATGGAATTTGAAGAGGAGGGTGTAGATCCTGGTGGTTTTACAGTGAAAGAGGCAATTTTTCAGTGCTATGGGAAATGGCAACCAGCAAGCCAGACACCCTCTAGAAAGACTGACGAGTGGGGAGGGGATGCAATAGAGGAACCTGTTGAGGGACGGCCAAGAAGCTGGTCAATAGTGGATCGTTTGGGAGAGAAGATGTTGAGTGAGACAATGTGAATGAAAGTTGGGTTTTTTTTTTTAAATTTTTTTTTTAAGATTTTATTTATTTGTGAGAGAGAGAATGAGAGACAGCATGAGAGGGAGGAGGATCAGAGGGAGAAGCAGACTCCCTGCTGAGCAGGGAGCCTGATATGGGACTCGATCCTAGGACTCCAGGATCATGACCTGAGCCGAAGGCAGTTGCTTAACCAACTGAGCCACCCAGGCGCCTGAAAGTTGGGGTTTTGAGGAAGGACTGGTGATTAGTTGATGCTTGTAACAGAGGACTCCAAGACTTAATGACTTAATACATTTTATTATGTCATGACTGCAGATCAGCAATCAGGCACACTTGGTTAGGGCACGGTTCTCCACATGGATCGGGTTGCTTGGTGGTATTCGGATGACATCTGGGCTAGCGCGAAAGATTTAAGGTAGCTTCACTCATGTTTCCCCCACTTGGGTGGGCTGGGAGCCTGAACTCAGCTGTGTCTCTTTGCATGTAGTTTCAGTGTCTCTCCATGTACTTCTTAATACCATCTCAGGGCTCGAGACTAAGCTTTCCAAAAGCCAGGGAGTAGAAGTTGTCAGTCTCTTGAGGCCTGGGCCCAGAAATTGGCACAGGGTAATTCCTGAATATTCTAGTATTGGTCACATGGCACATTCATTTTCCAAGGGAAGGGACACAGACTCCATCTCTCTCTCTCAGAGAAATGTCAAAGCATTTGTGGCTATCTGTAACATGTCACAACGAGTTACCATCACATTTTAGATCAATCGATTGACCAAAAAGAATTTAAGAAATCTGAGAAGAAGGAAATATGGATTTTTAAGTGAAACTCCTACTAGAATGGCTAAATAAAGATAAATAATGGAAAAACTATATTGCATTATACTCATCAGTAGTTTTTATTGCTCCTTTTCCCTGGAAGGATCGCCAATGCTAGAGGTAAGAAATCCGTTTAAGGGACAACTTCTGGAGGAGTGTTCTTACTTTTTCTCCTTGGCAAACTTCCAGGGAATCAAGTTGGTTTTTGTTAGGTGAGCTAATGAAATAGAAAGGAGACGGTCTGCCACACCGCACACGCTATGAACTGGGCATGTTCTCACCCTAAGACAGTCTTGCCTGAGGAAGTGGTACAGGAGCTAGGACCTCTGTTTTGGGATAGGGAGTGGTGTAGTGCAGGCTTCACTGCCTCTGCAGGTGGCAGTAGAAATTACTGCCCGAGGCGTTGGCACTGGATGTGGAAGATGTTAAAAGGGACCATTGAGGGGATGAGGAAGTAACAGTTAAATAGGCCTGCCCATTTTTTTTTTTTAAGATTTTATTTATTTGAGAGAGAGCGAGAGCGAGTGCCAATGGTGGGGAAGGGTGGTGGAGGAGCTGAGGGAGAAGGACAAGCAGACTCAACGCTGAGTGCAGAGCTCCATGTGGGGCATGACACAGGGCTCGATCTCACGACCCTGAGACCAGGACCTGAGCTGAAATCGAGAGTTGGAGGCTCAACCAACTGAGCCACCTAGATGTGTCCCCCTGCCCCCTTTTTTGTTTTTAAAGATTTATTTATTTATTTTGGAGAGAGAACATGAGAACCCAAGCAGGGGGCGGGGCAGAGGGAGAGAATCTTCAAGCAGACTCCATGCTGAGCCGGCGCCCACGACCCATGAGATGATGACTCGACCTGACACCAAGGGTTGGACACTCAACTGACTGGGCCACCCAGGTGCCCCAGACCTCCCCACTCTTCCCTTTAAGGGTTCATGGAACCATTGCCACCAAGGTGAGTTGACCAACTATGGTCCGTGGAAAGGCCAAACAGCAGGATGAAAACACCAAGACATGTTCTACCTTATTGATTGAAGATGCCTGTTTCCTGGGGAAGAACCACATAGGTCACAGGAAACTACAGTTATATTTCATGCCTAAAGGACTAAAATGTATGAGTGGAGACCATGATTTTTATTTGCTGATAGATGACCAAGAGCAGAGAGAGGATACTGTGTGATTCATTTTCTCTCATGTCACATCTGGCTTTGGAGTCCTGTGTAGGGTAGGGTCTCAGAAAATGCTGGCCAGATTAATTTTTTTTTTTTAAGATTTTATTTATTTATTTGACAGAGAGACACAGCGAGAGAGAGAACACAAGCAGGGGGAGTGCGAGAGGGAGAAGCAGGCTTCCCACGTAGCAGGGAGCCCGATGCGGGGCTCCATCCCAGGACCCTGGGATCATGACCTGAGCCGAAGGTAGACGCTTAATGACTGAGCCACCCAGGCGCCCCTGGGCAGATTAATTTTGCGTGTGTTGCACTTACATATGGGGAAGGTAGATATCCCGGGGTGTTGCAGGCGGTGTTGTGTGGCAGTTAATGGCCTAGACACTGGAGCCAGACTTTCTTCAAATTTTGGTTTTGCCGCTGAATAGCTGTGGAAACTCAGATTTGTTACTTAATGTAGTGTGTCTCAGTTTCCTGAACTATAAAATGGGGCTAATAATAACGTCCACCTTTTCGTGTAGATGTGGAGATGAAATGTCATCGCATGTAAAGTGGACATAGTGCTATAAAAGAGATAGCTATTAGCAGCAGCAGTATTTAAGTTTTCTAGAGAAGTCGCTAGCATTAGTTCTGGACACAAAGTAGGGACTTGGAAATATTTGGTGAGTGAATTTTTTTTTTTTTTAAGATTTTATTTATTTATTTGACAGAGAGAGACAGTGAGAGAGGGAACATAGCAGGGGGAGTGGGAGAGGGAGAAGCAGGCTTCCCGCCAAGCAGAGAGCCCAATGCGGGGCTCGATCCCAGGACCCTGGGATCATGACCTGAGCCGAAGGCAGACGCTTAACGACTGAGCCACCCAGGCGCCCCTGGTGAGTGAATTCTGTGTGTGTTTCACTTAACCTCTGGAGGACGAGTTCAAAGCAGGAACTGCATACAGTGGTGGTAAATGTTTCTAAAACATGTTACGTATCTGGGAAATTAACGTGGATTTTATGACCCAGTGATTTCATACTTTATTGTGCTCAAATCTCCTAATGGGGAATTGGTGGCCTTTTGAGAAGCTCAGTTCCTCTCACACCATCCACTAGATCAATTGGAGGTGACAGTGTATGAATTGTGTAGAGAGATAGTGATAGTGATTGTGATTTAGCTCAGGGGCTGGTGGCCGTGAGCTGTCAGGGAAGAAAGGCAAGAACAATGCCTCAACTTTTGCATCAACATGGATGGAACTGGAGGAGATTATGCTAAGTGAAATAAGTCAAGCAGAGAAAGTCCATTATCATATGGTTTCACTTATTTGTGGAACATAAGGAATAGCATGGAGGACATTAGCAGAAGGAAGGGAAAAATGAAGGAGGGGAAATGAGAGGGGGAGATGAACCATGAGAGACTATGGACTCTGAGAAACAAACTGAGGGTTCTAGAGGGGAGGGGGGTGGGGAGGATGGGTTAGCCTGGTGATGGGTATTAAGGAGGGCACGTACTGCATGGAGCACTGGGTGTTATAGGAAAACAATGAATCATGGATCACTACATCAAAAACTAATGATGTACTGTATGGTGACTAACCTAATAAAATAAAAAAAACAAAAACAAAAACGAACAATGCCAGGCGATTGTGGGACTGCAGAGACTTAATGCAAATTAAAAGGTGTGTGTGTGTGTGCGTGTGTGTGTGTGTATTCTTTAAGAGCACCTTCTATTTGGGCTTATAAAGGAAGCCTTTAGAGTTTTGTACTTAATTCAGTGTTATTGTCTTGACAGCAGGGGTGGGGAATGTGAGACAGGGCAAGTCCAGGATTAGAAAGCAAATTCACTTGGTCCAGTATTTTAGGAACTAATAGTACCTAAAGCAAGAGTGGCTGATAGTTGGTCAGTCTAACCGTGGTCGGGGCAGTAAGCCCAGGGAAGGCTTTGGTAGGCATGTTGGCTCCCAGAGGCAAACCACAAAAGGCTTCTTCTCGTGCAGGAAGAGCGTTTGCTGCTAAACTGTGGAACTCTAATTTTTCCATGTGGGGAAGGGCTAGGGCTCTTTTTGTTTCCCCTTCTCCATCACCATATAGGTTGTGTCAGTGTCATCAACCAGTTTCTTAGTAATGAATGAAACAGAGTATAACAGTTTTATTTTGAAAAGCCACGTGTGTTATATCTCTTGAGCATTTCTTGGAGAGACTACTTACCTAGGCTCACAAATTGCCTATCTCAAACCAGTAAAGTGGTGAGAATGATTTCTGGCCACAGAGTTCACTGATGCAGCCCATGTTTGCCACGGGGTCCTTCTGTCTCGCAATCTCTATCTTTTCTTGAGACTTTAACTTGAGGGAACAAAGCATCTCTTTGGAGAAAAGACAGTGTTCTACCTGGAAACAAAAGAAGGTGAATGGGAGAGTCTAACAAAGCTGTTTCTCCCTCAAGCTTTCTGCCAGTAGTATATTCAGTCTGTGTGCACAACTTTTTTTTTTTCCTTTAAAAAAAAGATTTATTTATCCATCTGAGGTGGGGAGGGGCAGAGGGAGAGGGAGAAAGAGTTTTTTTTTTTTTTTTTACTTATATCGCAGTGTTTTTTAAAATTTTTTTATTGTTATGTTAATCACCATACATTACATCATTAGTTTTTGATGTAGTGTTCCATGATTCATTGTTTGTGCATAACACCCAGTGCTCCATGCAGAACGTGCCCTCTTTTTTTTTTTTTTTTTTTAAGATTTTATTTATTTGCGAGAGAGAGAATGAGAGACAGCATGAGAGGGAGGAAGGTCAGAGGGAGAAGCAGACTCCCTGCTGAGCAGGGAGCCCGATGTGGGACTCGATCCCGGGACTCCAGGATCATGACCTGAGCTGAAGGCAGTCGCTTAACCAGCTGAGCCACCCAGGCGCCCAGAACGTGCCCTCTTTAATACCCATCACCAGGCTAACCCATCCTCCCACCCACCTCCCCTCTAGAACCCCCAGTTTGTTTTTCAGAGTCCATCGTCTCTCATGGTTCGTCTCCCCCTCCAATTTCCCACCCTTCATTCTTCCCCTCCTGCTATCATCTTTTTTTTTTCTTCTTAACATATATTGCATTATTTGCTTCAGAGGTACAGATCTGTGATTCAACAGTCTTGCATAATTCACAGCGCTCACCATAGCACATACCCTCCCCAATGTCTATCACCCAGCCACCCCATCCCTCCCACCCCACCCCCAACTCCAGCAACCCTCAGTTTGTTTCTTGAGATTAAGAATTCCTCATCAGTGAGGTCATATGATACATGTCTTTCTCTGATTGACTTATTTCGCTCAGCATAACACCCTCCAGTTCCATCCATGTCGTTGCAAATGGCAAGATCTCATTCCTTTTGATGGCTGCATAATATTCTATTGTATATATATACACCACATCTTCTTTATCCATTCATCTGTCGATGGACATCTTGGCTCTTTCCACAGTTTGGCTATTGTGGACATTGCTGCTATAAACATCGGGGTGCACATACCCCTTCGGATCCCTACATTTGTATCTTTGGGGTAAATACCCAGTAGTTCAATTGCTGGGTCGTATGGTAGCTCTATTTTCAACTTTTTGAGGAATCTCCATACTGTTTTCCAGAGTGGTTGCACCAGCTTGCATTCCCACCAACAGTGTAGGAGGGTTCCCCTTTCTCCACATCCCCACCAACATTTGTTGTTTCCTGACTTGTTAATTTTAGCCATTCTGACTGGTGTGAGGTGGTATCTCATTGAGGTTTTGATTTGGATTTCCCTGATGCCAAGCAATGTTGAGTACTTTTTCATGTGTCTGTTGGCCATTTGGATGTCTTCTTTGGAAAAATGTCTGTTCATGTCTTCTGCCCATTTGATTGGATCATTTGTTCTTTGGGTGTTGAGTTTGAGGAGTTCTTTATAGATTTTGGATACTAGCCCTTTATCTGATATGTCATTTGCAAATATCTTCTCCCATTCTGTCGGTTGTCTTTTGGTTTTGTTGACTGTTTCTTTTGCTGTGCAAAAGCTTTTTATCTTGATGAAGTCCCAATAGTTCATTTTTGCCCCTGCTTCCCTTGCCTTTGGTGATGTTTCTAGGAAGAAGTTGCTGTGGCTGAGGTCGAAGAGGTTGCTGCCTGTGTTCTCCTTTAGGATTTTGATGGACTCCTGCCTCACATTTAGGTCTTTCAACCATTTGGAGTCTATTTGTGTGTGTGGTGTAAGGAAATGGTCCAGTTTCATTCTTCTGCATGTGGCTGTCCAATTTTCCCAACACCATTTGTTGAAGAGACTATCTTTTTTCCATTGGACATTCTTTCCTGCTTTGTCAAAGATTAGTTGACCATAGAGTTGAGGGTCCATTTCTGGGCTCTCTATTCTGTTCCATTGATCTATGTGTCTGTTTTTGTGCCAGTACCATACTGTCTTGATGATGACAGCTTTGTAATAGAGCTGGAAGTCTGGAATTGTGATGCCGCCATCTTTGCTTTTCTTTTTCAACATTCGTCTGGCTATTCGGGGTCTTTTCTGGTTCCATACAAATTTTAGGATTATTTGTTCCATTTCTTTGAAAAAAGTGGATGGTATTTTGGTGGGGATTGCATGGAATGTGTAGATTGCTCTAGGTAGCATTGACATCTTCACAATATTTGTTCTTCCAATCCATGAGCCTGGAATGTTTTTCCATTTCTTTGTGTCTTCCTCAATTTCTTTCATGAGTATTTTATAGTTTTCTAAGTACAGATCCTTTGCCTCTTTGGTTAGATTTATGCCTAGGTATCTTATGGTTTTGGGTGCAATTGTAAATGGGATCGACTCCTTAATTTCTCTTCCTTCTGTCTTGTTGTTGGTGTATGGGAATGACACTGATTTCTGTGCATTGATTTTATATCCTGCCACTTGACTGAATTGCTGTATGAGTTCTAGCAGTTTTGGGGTGGAGTCTTTGGGGTTTTCCACATAAAGTATCATATCATCTGCAAACAGTGAGAGTTTGACTTCTTCTTTGCTGATTCAGATACCTTTTATTTCTTTTTGTTGTCTGATTGCTGTGGCTAGGACTTCTAATACTATGTTGGATAGCAGTGGTGAGAGTGGACATCCCTGCCGCGTTCCTGACCTTAGGGGGAAAGCTCTCAGTTTTTCCCCATTGAGAATGATATTCGCTGTGGGTTTTTCATAGATGGCTTTTATGATATTGAGGTATGTACCCTCTATGCCTATACTCTGAAGAGTTTTGATCAAGAAAGGATGCTGTACTTTGTCAAATGCTTTTTCTGCATCTATTGAGAGGATCATATGATTCTTGTTCTTTCTTTTGTTAATATGTTGTATCACGTTGATTGATTTGCGGATGTTGAACCAACCTTGCAGCCCAGGGATAAATCCCACTTGGTCATGGTGAATAATCCTTTTAATTACTGTTGGATCCTATTGGCTAGTATTTTGGTGAGAATTTTTGCATCCATGTTCATCAAGGATATTGGTCTGTACTTCTCCTTTCTGATGGGGTCTTTGTCTGGTTTTGGGATCAAGGTAATGGTGGCCTCATAAAATGAGTTTGGAAGTTTTCCTTCCATTTCTATTTTTTGGAACAGTTTTAGAAGAATAGGTATTAATTCTTCTTTAAATGTTTGGTAGAATTCCCCTGGGAAGCCATCTGGCCCTGGGCTTTTGTGTTTTGGGAGATTTTTGATGACTGCTTCAATGTCCTTAGTGGTTATAGGTCTGTTCAGGTTTTCTATTTCTTCCTGGTTCAGTTTTGGTAGTTGATACATCTCTAGGAATGCATCCATTTCTTCCAGGTTATCTAATTTGCTGGCATAGAGTTGCTCATAATATGTTCTTAAAATTGTTTGTATTTCTTTGGTGTTGGTTGTGATCTCTCCTCTTTCATTCATGATTTTGTTGATTTGGGTCATTTCTCTTTTCTTTTTGATAAGTCTGGCCAGGGGTTTATCCATCTTGTTAATTCTTTCAAAGAACCAGCTCCTAGTTTCGTTGATCTGTTCTACTGTTCTTTTGGTTTCTATTTCATTGATTTCTGCTCTGATCTTTATTACTTCTCATCTCCTGCTGAATTTAGGCTTTATTTGCTGTTCTTTCTCCAGCTCCTTTAGGTGTAGGGTTAGGTTGTGTACTTGAGACCTTTCTTGTTCCTCGAGAAAGGCTTGTATTGCCCTATACTTTCCTCTTGGGACTGCCTTTGCTGCATCCCAAAGATTTTGAACAGTTGTGATTTTTTTTTTTTTTAAAGATTTTATTTATTTATTTGAGAGAGAGAGAATGAGAGAGAGCACATGAGAGGAGGGAGGGTCAGAGGGAGAAGCAGACTCCCTGCCAAGCAGGGAGCCCGATGCGGGACTCGATCCAGGGACTCCAGGATCATGACCTGAGCCGAAGGCAGTCGCTTAACCAACTGAGCCACCCAGGCGCCCCAACAGTTGTGTTTTCATTTTCATTGGTTTCCATGAATTTTTTTAATTCTTCTTTAATTTCCTGGTTGACCCATTCATTCTTTAGTAGGATGCTCTTTAGCCTCCATGTATTTGAGTTGTTTCCGACTTTCCTCTTGTGATTGAGTTTTAGTTTCAAAGCATTGTGGTCTGAAAATAGGCAGGGAATGATCCCAATCTTTTGGTACCGGTTGAGACCTGATTTATGACCTAGGATGTGATCTATTCTGGAGAATGTTCCATGGGCACTAGAGAAGAATGTGTATTCCGTTGCTTTGGGATGGAATGTTCTGAATATGTCTGTGAAGTCCATTTGGTCCAGTGTGTCATTTAAAGTCTTTATTTCCTTGTTGATCTTTTGCTTAGATGATCTGTCCATTTCAGTGAGGGGGGTGTTAAAGTCCCCCACTATTATTGTATTGTTGTCAGTGTGTTTCTTTGCTTTTGTTATTAATTGCCTTATATAATTGGCTGCTCCCATGTTAGGGGCATAGATATTTACAATTGTTAGATCTTCTTGTTGGATAGACCCTTTAAGTAGGATATAGTGTCCTTCCTCATCTCTTATTACAGTCTTTGGTTTAAAATCTAATTTGTCTGATATAAGGATTGCCACCCCAGCTTTCTTTTGGTGTCCATTAGCATGGTAAATGGTTTTTCACCCCCTCACTTTCAATCTGGGGGTGTCTTTGGGTCTAAAATGAGTCTCTTGCAGATAGCATATCGATGGGTCTTGATAGCCTGTGTCTTTTGATTGGGGCATTTAGCCCATTTACATTCAGGGTAACTATTGAAAGATAGGAGTTTAGTGCCATTGTATTGCCTGTAAGGTGACTGTTACTGTATATTGTCTGTGTTCCTTTCTGGTCTATGTTGCTTTTAGGCTCTCTCTTTGCTTAGAGGAGCCCTTTCAAGATTTCTTGTAGGGCTGGTTTCGTGTTTGCAAATTCCTTTAGTTTTTGTTTGTCCTGGAAGCTTTTTATCTCTCCTTCTATTTTCAATGACAGCCTAGCTGGTTATAGTATTCTTGGCTGCATATTTTTCTCATTTAGTGCTCTGAATATATCCTGCCAGTCCTTTCTGGCCTGCCAGGTATCTGTGGATAGGTCTGTTGTCAATCTAATGTTTCTACCATTGTAGGTTACATATCTCTTCTCCTGAGCTGCTTTGAGGATTTTCTCTTTGTCTCTGAGACTCATAAGTTATACTATTAGATGTTGGGGTGTTGACCTATTTTTATTGATTTTGAGGGGGGTTCTCTGTGCTTCCTGGATTTTGATGCCTGTTTCCTTCCCCAAATTAGGGAAGTTCTCTGCTATAATTTGCTCCAGTATACCTTCTGCCCCTCTCTCTCTTTCTTCTTCTGGGATCCCAATTATTCTAATGTTGTTTCATCTTATGGTATCGCTTATCTCTCGAATTCTGCCCTCGTGATCCAGTAGTTGTTTATCTCTCTTTTTCTCAGCTTCTTTATTTTCCATCATTTGGTCTTCTATATCGCTAATTCTTTCTTCTGCCTCATTTATCCTAGCAGTTAGAGCCCCCATTTTTGATATCACCTCAGTATTAGCCTTTTTGATTTCGACTTGGTTAGATTTTAGTTCTTTTACTTCTCCAGAAAGGGTTTCTCTAATAACTTCCATGCTTTTTTCAAGCCCAGCTAGTATCTTTAAAGTGATGATTCTGAACTCTAGATCTGACATCGTACTAATGTCCGTATTGAGTAGGTCCCTGGCAGTTGGTACTACCTCTTGTTGTTTTTGTTGAGGTGATTTTTTCCATCTTTTCATTTTGTCCAGAGGAGAATAGATTAATGAGAGAACAAAAAGCTAGCAGGGTAACAACATCCCCAGAAAATATACTCTAAACAAATCAGAAAAGACCTGAAGCACTGGGAAAAGAAAGGGAAAGAGAGAAAAAAGAAAAAGAAAAAAAAAAAAAAGAAAAAGAAAAAGATAAAGATAAAAACAAAGAAAAACAGAACAAATCAAAGAAAAAAACAGAATATGATCAAATATGATCAGGCTGGTATATAGATCAGTGCGACACACTAGATTTTGGGTGTATTTTGGTCTGTTAGAAGAAAGTGCCTCCCAAAATTTTAAAGAAAGGAAAACTTATATATGTACAAAAATAAGGGTTGATATGATGAAGGGATGGAATATGACTGTAAAGATGGAAATTATAAAAAATTTTATAAAAGGAATTGATAAGTTGTTTGAAAAAAGAAAGAAGAGGATTTAAAAAAAAAAAAAGGGGAGAGAATGTGATCAGGCAGGGCAGTAGAAAAAACCATACACTAGAGATTTAGGGTATATTTTGATCTGTTAGAAGAAACTATCTCAAAATTTTAAAGAGAGAACAATTTACATATATATGCCAAAAATACAGATAAGTACTATGAAGGGATAGAATATGACTCTAAAAATGAAAAATAAAAATGTTTTTTAAAAAAGGGATTGATAAGATGTTCGTTGAGAAAGGGAAAAAGAAAAATTCAAAAAAAGAAAAAAAAAAGACATTTAAAAAAAAATTAACTTTGAAAGCCTACAGAATCATCTTAAAAAAGCCATGGATTCTATGTGCAGTATTCCCCTAGCTCTGGAGTTCTGCCGTTCTCATTGATCGGTAAACTTGGGCTTGTCTGGCTGTTATCGCTGATCTTCTGGGGGAGGGGCCTGTTGCCGTGGTTCCAAAATGTCTGCTGGAGTCGGAATTGCCCCGTCCTTGCCTGGTCTGGGCTAAGTAATCTGCTCGGGTTTGCTCTCAGGAGCTTTTGTTCCCTGCAAGCTTTCCCTACAGCTTTGGAGGTGGAGAGTGAAAATGAGGGCCTCCCAATCTCCGTCTCGGAGGAGCTGAGAACTCGGGGCCCCGCTCCTCAGTGAGCCCCCGAGAAAAGCCGTCAGTCACTCCCGTCTCCCCGGTCTCCGACCGCACTGCGTGCTCACCCGGCCTGTGACCAAGCGTTTCTATCTCTGGCATCCGACCCCGTGTGGAGTCTCTAAACCCAGCAGATCCCTGTGGTGCGCTCCTGTGCCTCTCCTCCCGGGGGAAGAAGGGGAGTCTCCCTGGATCTGCCGCTTGTTGGGTCCCTGCTGGAGGAGCAGTGGCCCGACTGTGCCGTGGATCACGGTTTATGGCAACCCCGAGCTGAGAGCCCGCGCCTGGGCTCCATCTCTGCAGCCAGCTTCCCTGTTCCGATACCTGGCAGCTCTGCCGCACTCAGGCACCCCCGGTCTTTCTGTGACCCCGAGGGTCCCGAGACCACGCTGTCCTGCGAGGGTTCCACCCCCCGCTTAGCCACTGGAGTGACATCCCACAGCGGAGCCGACTTCTAAAAGTTCCGATTTTGTGCTCCGGGGCTCTATCACTTGCCGGTATTGGCCGATGGAGGCCCCTCCCCCGCCGTCTATCCTCCTGAATATCGCCTCAGATTCACTTCTCTGCACGTCCTACCTTCCAGAAAGTGGTCGCTTTTCTGTTCAGAGAGTTGTTGCTATTCTTTTCTTTGATCTCCTGTTGAGTTTGTAGGTGTTCAGAATGGTTTGATCCCTATCCAGCTGAATTCCTGAGACCAGACGAAATCCAGGTCTCCTAGTCCTCCACCATCTTTCTGTGTGCACAACTTTTTTTCATGGTGGACCCATCAGGGGTCATGCCCATTGTCCTTACATCTCAGCCCAGTGCCTCTGTGACTTTAGCTGATGGTCTCTCTGACCTCTGCCACTTCTAGCCAGTTGACAGAGTTGGTGTCCTTTAATTTTCCCCCTTTACTGTAACTCTCCAAAGACCAGGCACTCCTTTGCAACAAACTTCTAAAGTGAGGATCAGCTGATCTCAAAATTAATGCTTCTAATGGATTAACGTGAGGTTGGAAAGCAGAGTGGCAGGCCATAAGTCAGGGAAAGAAGGAATTCAAATGATTTTTTAAGAGGCAGGGAGCATTTCTCAATATGAAAAGGTTGTGAATTGCATCTGAGTGTTAATGAAGCTTGAGTTGGTGCTGACTTTTTCAGGACCTCTGTGAAATATTTGCATGTATATCATGTAGTAAAACTTTCACTTCTGTCTTGACTATTAATATTTGTGCCCGAAGCCCTTTTTATTGTGAATTATTTGTTTGTTTTGGATGTTGTTTTCCTGTGTTCTCATGTGGTGTTCACATTATTCCCCATAATGATATTTTTTTTCTTTCTCAAAGCCCATGTTTTATTTATTTTTGTTTTTAAAATTCCAGTAAAACTAACCAGTAAAATTAACTTGACCAGGCCTTGGTGTATCTGTGATCCTGCTGTATCCGTATCCCTATTTCATTCAGATTTCTGCTTAAATATCACCTTTCTTGGCCACCCTCTGTTAAAAGTCTTCTTCTGCTGTCACTTTTTATCCCCTTACTATTTTTTTTTTAAACATTTTATTTATTTGACAGAGCACAAGCAGAGGGAGAGAGAGGGAGAAGCAGGCTCCCTGCTGAGCAAGGAGCCCGATGTGGGACTTGATCCCAGGACCCTGGGATCATGACCTGGGCCGAAGGCAGCCGCTTAACTGATTGAGCCACCCAGGCGTCCCTCCTTATTATTTTTCTACATAG
Organism: Halichoerus grypus; assembly: GCF_964656455.1. Classification (NCBI taxonomy): domain Eukaryota; kingdom Metazoa; phylum Chordata; class Mammalia; order Carnivora; family Phocidae; genus Halichoerus; species Halichoerus grypus. Next base: position 181,353,040 of record NC_135712.1, read on the forward strand.
AACTGACTTGCTATCTACATTTTAATCCATTAATTTGTTGATCATATGTGTCCTTTTGCTGGAGGATGGTCTCCTAGAGGGCAGGGTCTCCTGTCTGTTTTATTCACTACCGTAGCTCCATCACCTGGAGCAGGGATGTACAAGATACAACCCACAGGCCAAATCTGGCCCATAGCTGGTTTTTGTATTGCAGGAGAAGCAAGAATGATTTTTACATTTTAAAGGGTTAAAAAAGGGGTAAAAAAAACCCTGAAGTAAAAATATGTGGCCCACAAAGCCTCAAATATTTCCTATATGGTTCTTTAGAGAAAACCTCTGCCAACCCCTGACCTAGAGCAGGACCTCGCTATGGAGCGGGCCCTGGATGGATATTTGTGCTAGGAGTGAATGTTATGTGGGTCCCTCAGTGTTGGACTCCCAATCTACCTAGAATGATGGCTTAACAAACCTCTGGTGTTCAGTAAAGTTCCTTGAATAAGGTCATGAACATATGAAAATGGATTCTTGTCACTGAAAACAATAATGGTGGTGAAGTAGTAGCTGAGAGGTAAGGCATTTAACCCCTGGACAGCCATGGAGTCATTACTTTGCAATAAACTACTGCTGACCAATGTTCTGGTGCTGTTTTCAGTATTTAAAAGAAAAATGATGGGGTGCCTGGGTGGCTCAGTTGGTTAAGCGTCTGCCTTTGGTTCAGGTAGTGATCCCAGGGTCTTGGGATTGTGCCCCGCAGTGGGCTCCCTGATCAGTGGAGAGTCTGCTTCTCCCTCTCCCTGTCCCACTCCCCCTGCTTGTGCTCTCTCTCTCTCTGTCAAATATATAAATAAAATCTTTAAAAAAAATAAAAGAAAAATGTTAGTAACAATGGGCATGAATGAAGCTTTTGATTTTTGGCCCAACTCTACATGATATAAAAGCATACTCTTCAGTGTTTCCCAAGTGATGTTCCAGGATCACTTATGTCTGAATATCTTCAGGGGGTATTAGTTTAAAAAATTTGGATTGTTTGACCCCACCTCAGACTCATTAAATCAGAATCACTAGAGGGAAGCCTAAGGAGTTTCTATTTCCAACAAGCTGTATATGTGATTCTGATGTTCATTAAGGTATAAAATCATTGTTCTGAATCCAGCTATTGGCTAGAATGGTAGGAAGGGGAAGGTTGATATTGACCCAATCATTTTAGAGCAAGAATGCATCTGTCTCTTTTCCGGTTACTGTGGCACAAAGAACCATGAGCAGCAAAGTCTCCCATGACACCCTGTACAAGGTGGTGCGGGAAGTCCTGCATGGGAACCAGCACAAGCCCTGGAAGTTTTTGGAAATGGTGGAGCTGCAGATCAGCCTGAAGAACTATGACCCTCAGAAGGACAAACGCTTCTCGGGCACCGTCAGGCTTAAGTCCACTCCCCACCCCAAGTTCTCTGTGTGTGTTCTGGGGGATCAGCAGCACTGTGATGAGGCCAAGGCAGTGGATATTCCCGACATGGACATTGAGGCGCTGAAGAAACTCAACAAGAGTAAGAAATTAGTCAAGAAGCTGGTCAAGAAGTATGATGCCTTTTTGGCTTCAGAATCTCTGATCAAGCAGATCCCACGAATCCTGGGCCCAGGCCTGAATAAGACTGGCAAGTTCCCTTCCTTGCTGACCCACAATGAGAACATGGTGGCCAAAGTGGATGAAGTGAAGTCCACCATCAAATTCCAGATGAAGAAGGTGCGGTGTCTGGCAGTGGCTGTTGGCCATGTGAAGATGACAGATGACGAGCTTGTGTACAACATCCACTTAGCAGTCAAATTCCTGGTGTCCTTGCTCAAGAAGAATTGGCAGAATGTCTGGACTTTATACATCAAGAGCACCATGGGCAAGCCCCAGCGCCTGTACTAAGGCACAGTTCAATAAATCCTAGTGCTACTCTTAAAAAAAAAAAAAAAAAAGAAAATGCATCTGTCATGGCTACACTCTATGGCCCTGTTTCCCAGCCTTCCATGTCAAAGGATTCACACTTGGGGATCTTGCTAAAATGTGCATTGACTCAGGTCTGGAGTGGGGCCTCAGATTCTGCTTTTCAAACCCACTGCTGGGTGATGCTGTTGGTCCCTGTTCTTGGATCATTTGGCATAACGCCAGGATTACAGCAGGAGTTGGCAAGTTTTTTCTCTAAAGGGTCAGAGAGCGAAAGTATGAGGCTTTGTGGGTCAAACAGCCTGTGACAACTGCTCAAATCTGCTGTTGGAGCATGAAAGCAGCTATAGATTATATACAAATGTCTGTCTTGATACAACTTTGTTTACAAAAACAGATGGCCAGTTGGTTTTAGCCTGAGGGCCATAATTTTCCAGTCCTGGGTTAGAGAGTCATACCAATTATTATCACTGTTCTTTAGAAATATTCAGCACCTTCCATATGACAGGTGATTTGCTAGGTGCTTTCCTTCATCCTTTGTATCCTGGTATAATACACAAAACTAAAGATCTGGAAAGTTAATGAAGGAACTTCCTCAAGGATGCAAGGCAACCAGTTGGCATTGTCCAGACTTGAACCCTGACCTCTGGATTCCAAACTCCATGTTTTTTTCTACTATACAAAGTGGGTTCCACACCAGCAATGAATCTCGCTTTGGAAATAACTTTTCTTTTTGAAGGGCAACTAGAATGTAAACTCCATGAGGGCAGGAATTCTTTTGTTCTGTGGTTTCTCTATCCTTACTACCTAGGAGAGTACCTGGAGCATAGTAGGTGCTCAATAAACATTTGTTGAATGAATGGTTAGTTTATGATTTGCCACTTCTAATGTTAGTGTTTTGTAGAAAGTGATTTTAAAGGTAAAGTAATTCAACCAATGATACAGTATAAGTCCTAGAAGCCAGATGTTGGTACATATAGGCTCCTTGGTACTCAAGATTCTTGGTACTCGGGCTGCTTCATATGCAGCAGTTCATTTACATTTGATAGGTACCATTTGCAGGGACCTACATTGTTCCCTGTGGCTTAAATAGTTAGGACCCCCTTTGAATTTTGATCCTTCAATTCCTTCTCAGTATTGTGTTTTGACAAACCACTCTGGTGGATGGAGGAATCAGGATTATTTCTGGGGCAAGAGATTCAAGATAAAAGCACCATTTTCTTGTGATGGGGAGTTCCTACAAAACACAGTCAACAGTGCGTTCTTATGCCAACAGTCAGAAGAGATAAGGGGCCCGACAGAGGGTAATACACCCTTTTCTTCTTTCTTCTCTGTAGTTGCTCATTTTAGAATACTTAATAAGATTTTAAAAATGAAATTTGCAGACCTTGCTGGAATGGTTTTTTTTGTTTGTTTTTTTTTGGGGGGTAACAATATTGCATATTAGAAAACACTCTATAATTTGCAAGGGGTTCTTCTGACACAAAGGGAAGGGAAATTTTGTAGGTGTGTTTGAAGAATCACAAATTTTAAAGAGGGGTACATGAAGAAGACAAAATGACTGCCCATTTCAGGGCATTTCAGGAATTTACTGAAGTAAAGATGCTGTTGAATGGCTGAGAGTCTGACTTTTGATCCTGAAGAAGGAAGAGGGAAGGCACAGCTGTGGAAGCGACAGGAAGACTAACTTGAGAAGACATATAGATTTCTTTATCATTGCTAAGCATTCCTACCCCCAGTGACCTAATTATGTTACCGGCAAGCCAACTTGGTACCTATGCAAGACTGCCACACAACATCGGGGCTTTGTAGTGAAACTTCCCACAAAAATGTTCTCTCTGTGCTATAACTTGAGCTAACTTCACGAATTTACCTTAGATGGAGAAATTTGCAATTTTGGAATTTTGGGGTTTGTTTATTCAAGATATTTATTATTATCAAGCCTTCTAGAGGCCACAGGCAAGGAAGAAAGACATTTGTATCATGTGCCTCCATCTCATTCATTTATTTGTTTAACCAATATTTGGGTGTTGTTGACTGTGTATCAGACAGTGTTCTCATTCTGGGGAAACAAAGTCTTTGTCCTCCAGGAACTTTTAATGCTAGCGAGTGGAGACAGACAATGAACAAACAGAAAAAGTAAATATCAGATGGTGATGAGTTCTAAGAAGAAAAATAACAGAGTCGAGGGATTGGGGGAGCAGGGTGCGTGTGAGCAAGGGTGCTGTTTCAAATGGGGTCATCGGGAAAGGTTTTACTGGGAGGTGCCATTTAGACAAAGACCCAAGGATGACTGGGAGCAAGTGTTCTAGGGGGAGGGTACAGCAAATGCAAAGGCTCTGAGGGAGGAGGGGAAGAAATAGGTAGTAAGGTTGGAGAGTTAAGTGGAATGAATATGGCAGGCAGTGGGGGATGTGGACCGTATTGGGCCTCGTAGGCCATTGTGAAGATATTGGCTTCTACCCTGAGTGAGGTGCGAAATCTTGGTGGGTTTTGAGAAGGAGGAGACATTTTCTGACTTGAACTTGAAAAGAATTACTCTGGCGGTGTGTTGATATGTGGGAGGGCCAGAGCAGAAGCATGGAGGCCGCTAAGGAGGCTGTTGAAATAATTCCTGGCAAGAAATAGGGGTGCTTTGGATGAGGGTGGTACCGGGAGATATGGTATTTGAATTGAGTAGATGCTGAATATGTGAAATGGAGCCAACACAACTTGGCTGACAGATGGACTGTGGATTGAAAGAAAAAGAGAGGGATCAAGGATGATGCAAATATTTTTTGGCTTGATCAGCCAGAAAGAAGGAGTTGCTGTTTCTGAGATGAGGAAGGATATGGGAAGAACAGGTGTGTGTGGAGTGGAAGGTGGATATCAGGAGTCGGATTTGGGATATGTTGAGTTGAAATGCTTATTAGCTACTCACATGAAGATGTCAAGAAGGCACCAGGATATAAATTGGTGAAGCTCAGGTAGGAGGATTTCGGTGATGATGGTGTAATAGCAGTTAGTATTATGTGCCTATTATTTGGGTTGTATGAGCACAGTAAAGAACATTCTTTACCATGTATCTGAACTCAGAACCAAGTAATAAATTAAAACAAAAATTATACAGGTAGAGAATTAAAATTTCAATGTTACTCCTGATAATGGCAGGAGTAAAGAATGTGGCCTTGGGTTCATGGCAGAGTGGACTTGCCCATACTCTACTCTTAAATCAGATGGGCTTATTTACCAGGCCTGGTTGGGGTGGGTTCCTTACTGCACAGACACAAGCAGATCAGAATGTTAGTGTACGTTCAGGTAAGCAGATCCTACCACAGGTGGGCCTTCCTTCTCTCTAAACTTGCCAATCAGCCAGTTGTGTAAGTCTTCCTTCCTCTTCTAGAGAGGGGTTCTTGAAGTCTGGGAGGAGAAGCCAGGGTGGTCATTAACTCTAATGAATTATGAGGAGTGGGGAATACATGTCTCTGCAACCCATCTGAGTGTTAGAAGCTTTATAATAATGGTTTCATGTAATCTTCATATTTTTATCATTGTTTTATAGATGAGGCACCTCAGACTTGAGGATGCCATTTACCTAAGATCTTGCAGCTTGGAATAGGAATACCTCAGTGTGCATTTGACACTAGTCTTGTATTCCTCGGCTATGTTTTGTAAAGAGATGAAAGCAGTTATCATTTTATTTTATTTTTTTTAGACTGTAGACAGCAAAGTAGTTGTAGTTGTTGATGAAATTTTAAGAGTAGATCTCAGTTAAGGGAAACTTTTATTCAAAGTTGACAAAGGAATTAAGAAAAATAGCTCTTCCAAACAAATTAAATATTTACACACTGATTAAAAAGTTTGTGGACTGTTCATTCTTAACAGACTTATTTTAAGGAAAACTTCTTATTTTCACGTCTATTTACAAGTACCCGAATGCTTTAGTTACTCAAAATAATCTTTACATTGATGTTTCTACTGAGGCTTCTTAGACAGACATGCTACTATAACCTTGGGTGGTATGTTTCATACAGTTAGGTTTCAGTCATGCAAAGTTCTAGACTCTTTCTGGTATATATGCTGAATTTGCTCTTATTCTCAAGTCTTTGGAGCACTAGGTAACTTCCTTTAAATGGAACTCTTCTGAAATAATACATGACCTGTTATTTTATCTTACATCTGGTTGTTCTCGTAACATTACTGGGTAAAAAAGGTCCGAGTAGAAAAGGATTGAATCTTTAGAAGGAAGGTGTGTTTTCATTATTCTTGAGCCTCCTCAGACTGTTGATAATACTATACAGATCTTCCTTGACTTAAAATGGGGTTACGTCCTGATAAACCCATAATAAATTGAAAATATCATAAGCCAAAAACGTACTTAATACACCTAGCCTTCTGAATATCATAGCTTAGCCTTAAGCTGCTTAGCCTGCCTTAAACGTGCTCAGAACACTTAGATTAGCCTACAGTTGAGCCAAATCATGTAACACCAAGCCTATTTTAGAATAAAGTGTCAAATATCTCATGTAACTTATTGAGTACTGTTCTGAAAGTGAAAAACAGAATGACTGTATGGGTACAGAATGGTTGAAAGTGTATTGGTTGTTGACTCTTATGAATGCATGGCTGACTGGGAGCTGGGGCTGCCACTTCCCAGCATCACGAGAGAGCATCCTACCATATATTGCTAGCCTGGGAAAAGATCCAGATTCAATAATTCAATACGGTTTCTCCCGAGTGTGTATTGCTTTTGCACCATCTCTAAGTCACAAAATTGTAAGTAGAACCATCATGAGTGGGGGCCCATCTGCACTATGTCTCCTCTTCCCCTTTCTTTCCAGGTAATGCTTCACTACCCTATAGTACCCTCAAATGCAGATGAACACTTTTGCAGATGCATTTACATCATGTTATTTATTTTGCATAACACCCCTCAGAACTAACATTCATATTATCCATTTTTTTATGGACGAGAAAGCTTGGCATAATCAAGTAACTGTGGTTACACAGATAGTGACAGCTGGCTCCTCCAAGTAGGCTTTCTGATTCCAGGTTCAGTGTTCTGTTCCTCTCTCCCCTCTTCTCTGCAGCCCAAATAAAACGCTTCCCTGAACTACGCCATGATTTCTAGCCTCTGTGTTCTGTTCCTGCCCAGCAGTGCTCTCTCACCCTTCAAAACCCTCTTCATTCTGCAGAGCTCCTGCCTGTTCTGAAGGTCCTTCTAGTTTGATTTCTTATTAAGAGCCTCTTCACAATGTTGACCACCAGCCTGGGTCACTGGCCGTGTCCCTCCCTCTCTAATGGTCAGGTTTACACTGATCGATTTCTGCCTCCTCCCGCTTGCATCCCTTAGGTTGTAAACTGTTTGAGAGCGGGGATGGGCCCTTCACCACGTTCCCAGTAGAATCCAAAAGAAAGCCTTGACCAGAAGGGCAGAACTGGTCGTTGAATGCGCCTGAGATATCCTGGAGAAGGGCTCACAGAGAGTGAAAGGCCTTCCCTTCAAGGCTGGGTTTTCATTCTTATGAGTTATGGGGAGGAATAAAGAAGCTGCTAAGTGAGCCTTTCCTTTTTGCTTCCCCCTACTCTGAAGTATGTCCAGTAAGGTAAGGTTAATACTGGATAAATAAAAATAAAATTCTGGACTGACTGGGGACATGGCAGTGAAGGCACTAGGCTCCCAAAAGCCTCAAAAGAAAGCATTAAACTTTGCATTCAAGGCTAAGTGAGGGCAGGTCTAGAGAATGTAGGACAGCAAGTCTGGAGGACAAGGGATAGGGGGATATTGAACATGCAAAGAGCTCACACATAATAGGCATCCCAAAGTAGCTCTTGTTAGAGGCTGGTGGCTAAGAGGACCGAGTCCTGTTTCTGTCCCTTGCTGGCTTTGTGACCTTGAACTCTGAACTTAAAACCTCAAAATTCTCGATTCTGAAGATACTTTTTTTTCTTCTAAGTTTTTATTTGAATTCAAGTTAGTGAACATATAGTGTAGTATTGGTTTCAGGAGTAGGATTTAGTGATTCCTCACTTACATAAAACACCTAGTGGTCATCCCAGCAAGTGCCTTCCTTAATCCCCATCACCCATTGAGCCCAACCCCCACCCAAGTCCCCCCCCCAGCAACCCTCCATTTGTTCCCTATAGTTAAGAGTCTCTCTCAGAGAGTTTGCCTCTCTGTTTTTATATGCTGAAGATCATTTCAAACTCATTTGATTGTTTTACCAGGTAAAGCATAGCTGGAAATAGGGTTAGTGTGGTAGACAGAATAAGGTTTCCCAAAGAGCTCCACATCCGAATCCCTGGAAGCTGTGAGGGTTACTTTACGTGGCAAAAGGGGATATGGCAGGTGTGGTTAAATTAAGGATTTAGAGGTAGGGAGATTGTCCTGGATGAGTCGGGTGGGCCCCATGTCATCACAAGGGTCTTTATGAGTGAAAGGTGGATGCAGGAGTGTCAGAAGCAGAAGGAGATGTGATGTCAGAAGTAGAGTGATGTGGAGCTTGATGGGCCATGAACCAAGCAACGTGGGCATCTGGTAGAAACTTGAAAAGGCAAGGAAATGGCTTCTCTCTGGAGCCTCCGGAAGGATTGTGGCTCTGTCAATGCTGATTGTAACCCAATTAGACTCATTTTGGACTTCGACATGCAGAGTAATAAAATAATGTTTGTATTGTTTTAAGTTGCCAAATTTAAAGTAGTTTGTTATGGCAGTAATAGGAAACAAATACAGTAGGTATTAAAAAATGATCTGGGTGGTAGCTACTGTTCCTATTTTTTGAATAACTTAGAGCAGCCACGGAGCCTCTCCCGGCTTCAGTTTCTTTCCCGGTCCTGAGAACTGTCCCCGTACCACATCACCGGTGTTCTTTCTCTGAGCCATGGGCCCCTTTTGGCAGGATATTACGTATGGATTATGTTTTTTTTTTTTTTTTTTTAAAGATTTTATTTATTTGACAGAGAGACACAGCGAGAGAAGGAACACAAGGCAGGGGGAGTGGAGAGGGAGAAGCAGGCTTCCCGCTGAGCAGAGAGCCCGATGTGGGGCTCGATCCCAGGACCCTGGGATCATGACCTGAGCCGAAGGCAGACGCTTAACGACTGAGCCACCCAGGCGCCCCTGGATTATGTTTTTAATTCACAAAATAAAATCAGCACTACAACAAAGGAAACACATTTTTTAAAAAAAATGTAACATTTACCATCTTAACCATTTTTTTTCCATTCTGATTTTATTATTTTTAAAATAAGCTCTAGGCCTGGTGTGGGGCTTGAACTCACGACCTTAAGATCAAGAGTTGCATATCCTACTGACTGAGCCAGCCAGGTGCCCCCAGGAAATGCACTATGTTTTTAATTCATAAAATAAAATCAGTACTACAACCAAGAAAACCCGTTATATTGAAATACAGTTATCCAATATTTTAAAAAGTGTGATGTAAGGTGGTATTTGAACTTCAGTAACGCATTTAAAAAGCTCTTGGGGCAGGCCTCATAACTACTGTAACTTTGAAGTAGGAATGCACGTAAACAATATCCTAGCACATCTGGCACAATTGAAATGTGAGATGAGAATATCCATGATTTCTTTTGGTGACAGAAATCGTCAGCACAGCTGATAGTATTGTGTTCCATTGACCGTATTCATCGTTGACGTTGCTGCTACATTCAGTGTGAGATTAGTGGAATAAAGATGTAACTTGTCCCCATTCAAGTTCACTTACCCTGTTCCCCACCCCCCACCTCCCACCAGTTCTGACTGTGCGCCCCTCGGTGTGAATTCAGGTGTGAATCCCTGACAAGGGACATTATGAAAAGACAACAGGAAGGGTGGTGAACCCCCAAGACCTTAACTCTTAAGAGTCAGTGAATATCTTCTGTAAATTCTTCGGGGTTGAAGGGGTGATAGGTTTGAGAGGACAAGGCAATGACTGCCCTGCTTCATTTGCAAAAGGTCAAAGCCAGTCTCATAAACCCAGCTGAGTTGATGGGGCCTTGAAACATCATTTGTAAAAACAAACTGAGCAGGAGAGAAGAGCTGGCAAGTAAACAATTTTATGGTAGGGTTAGGGAGGTGAGTGTGAAATTAATTCCATATTAGCAAAGCATTCTAACACAACAACAGGAATGAAAAGCGGTGCAAGAATTTCAGTGCAGTTGCCTCCTAGAGGTAATTTTGGGTAAATAGCAGCAGTTAGCAACATTTTCTTGACCGAGAAGGAGTCAGAAGGTCCACTAAATTGTGCTGACCATTTTCCCTGAGCCATATACACAAATGAGCTTCAGTCGGAGTTCATAAGACAGTTGCTTATTTGATAGCTTATCAAACAGCTCATTGAGTGAGGATTTTAGGCTTAAATCTGGCGCACTGCGGTGCACATAGTAGGCATGCAGATGTTTGTGATACTGGCTTGACTTAATATTTTACATCCTCCTCACCCTTGGGATTACATTTTTTTTTTTTTAAGTCAGTATTTGTTTTCACTGGAAAATTTGGAAAGACAGCTATGGCAGCCACAAGAAACCAAGTAGCCTTCCAGAGCTTTCCACACCTGCCATATAAATAAAGTGAGCATAATACATTTTTATTTTGTTAACATGAGGCTCAATAGGATTGTAAAAATTAATACCAGTAGAGGTTTTCCACAGGCAGTTTTCATCACAGATTTACTGGAGGAGCACTCTCAAATATCTCTGTAAGTGATGGATTTGACAGCTGTGTCTTTAAATAGAAGACAGAGAGCTGTTAGGTACTTACCATGGTTTAAACATGTCAATATTTTCTCATTTTTCTTCTGGATGAAAAGTGGTATATGGGCAAAACACCTGAATGAAATGTAGTTATCGGGAATGTGCCCTCATGGCCTTCCTCTTTGTGGAAAGATTTAACATTCAGGGTGGCGGTGGGGTTTATCGTTGGGGCGATATGTGAAGAACTCACGTTAATTCATAACGCATATCTTCCAAGACTTGTTTTCTCCCGGGAAAAAAAAAAAAAAGGTTAACTTCACGGCTCATAAATCTACAGCCGTCCTATCTTACTGTTGCTTTGATGCTGTGTTTATTTCCTCCATATTATCTTGAATAGCTCTGAGTTTGTGCCCAAATGAACAGCATGGTATATATTTTGGCAGTAGTTCAAAAGTTACCGATTTTTGACCATGTTTTTCAGCGTCACTGGATGTATGGATGACATTATTATGGAATTAAAAATAATTTTAATTCGTAAGTATTGACTGTGAAAGCTACAGCACAATAGTGAGTAACATAATTTGTGAATCAGTTTCCACAGTACTAAAAGAGTCAGTGGGTGTCCGCAGATCAGCTAAATTGGCACCTTCCTGTGGTGCAGTGTGAGCAGTTTGTAGTTTTCCACGGCTCACCAACTATGAAATGAAGTTCTTCATGTTTTGCTTAATTGCGGAGGGTTTGCATTGCTCCTAATTTTGTACGTGTAGTGGGATTTTAATACCGCATATCTCATGATTTTAAATTTGTCGATCTCAAAACTGCGAAACAAACCCAGCCAAATTATATTAGTAACAAAACATATTTCTAGACAAATAACTACAATCCCTATACTGTTAGAGTGCACTTTAAATTCATGTCCAATTTATTTTGTTGTACTAGAATTTAATTGCATTGGTAAACTAAATTCACAAACTGGCAATCCGAGAGACATTATTGGTTCTGATGTATACTGATCAACAGTTCTTTCAGGGTTTCGACTTGGAGTTGAAAATGTTCAAATCCACTGCTATCATCATATTAGAACAGAATACCAATAAGTGGCTTGTTGCCGACCATGAAACCTGTACTCTAGAGGTATGAGGGTATTGCTAGGAAGTGTTCACTATGCAGGCTGATTCATTTATTAAAGATTTTAATACTGTTTGAAAATTTGAAAATATTTGTTGTTTCTTCTCTCCCTGCCTCACTGACATCATGTTTGGTCATATGGTTTGCTTCAGCCAATGAAATATGAGTGGAAGTGACACATGGGCCTTCTGAGCTAAAGCTTCCTTAAATCAGGAATCCTCATGTTCTCTTTTCTTTCTGTCACGATGAGCAGCAGTTTCAAGATGAAGGCACTCCCTTGATTTGTGTCCTAGAATGAAAATGATAAGGAGCCAGAAGCAGTGTTGATTTGTATTGGACATTTCACATAAGTGAGAAGTAAATCTTTGTTGTAAGCCCCTGAGATTGTGGGGCTGCTTGTTATTGTAATGTAATAGACCCTATTTGGACTACTGTGTCATACTTAATGGCTCCCTCTAGGTTTTTAGAGGAAGAAATGATCACTTAGGACTTCTGAATAAGGAATTTGTGTTGAGCCATAAGGGAAAAATAAAGGGTTTAGAATTAGAGGTGGGAATGGGCTTTGCCATGGGGAAACCAGAAGTCGAAGGTATGAAGATGAGATTTGGGATGGCTTGTGACCTATTTAGGGAAAAGTAGAGATTAGGGTGGCTCATTCAGTGGGCTTGGGTAGGCAGAAAATTTATTTTAGGAGTATAGGTTGGGTCTAGATTGTGAGTACATTAAGGTAACTTGGGACTTCGGAAAGCTTTTGAGTAAGACAAAGATAATAGTAATGATCATTTTAGGATGATTATCATGGTAGCTGGATAGATACACGGGTCATGGAACAGGGAACAAGAGGTGTTTGCAGTGGTCTGACCGAGGTGGAGGGTTGAAGGCCTAGTGCCAGCTGGAAGCTGTGGTTGAAAGGGCCATTTTCAGAGGCTTGCTCATAGATGTGAATGGTTCTGTGTTGGAATACTCTCCTTCTCCTGTATGTTCCTTCTTCTCCATTCTGGATGGTTTCAACCCCATCAGATCCAATTCTCTTTTTTTCTAACAAATATTTTTCAGCACCTCTTTTACTGTTTTAAGCCAAAATTCGCAAGTAATACTATCTACGTATGCACATAAAGAAAAACCCTCCACTGCAATGTCTTACTCTGTTATAAAGGATGAAACAAAAAGGAATAGAATGCTCTATAGTTCAATATGTAAATTCTCAGGCATGACAACACCAGAGGACATGATACGTTAGCTTCGGATGCAAATCAGCAGAGGTGTGTTAAGTCGGGGAACTTAACACAGAGCAGTCCTGTGTAGGTGGTAGGTCTACCTGAAATGGTGAGTATCTCTTGCTAAAGCTCTGAACAAAACAAAACAGTCCTTCCTAGATTGACATGTTAGTGCGCTCCACCTTTATATGCAGAGTCAGCCTTTAAGTCCTGGTAGTTACAAACAGATTTTCACCTAAATGAATGTCCTGCAGGGTATTAAAACTCCTGTAGATCGCAGGACAATTCTTCTCTGTGCAGGACTTCAAGAGTATTGCAAGATATCAAGCATCATTGTCTATCCAATTCCTGGGACAACCTGAAATGCCCCATATATTTCCAAAGTGTCTACTGATGGACAGTCTGGCTCTGAGTTGGGAATTATTGCTGCTCTTCATCATTGCTTCTGCTCACTCACTGTTTCTGCCGTCTTATAACATCAGCTAGCATTTGCCTTTAATAAGACCTCCCTGTCCTCCTTACAGAAAGACAGCCATCATAAACTCTCAGCTTCAGCTGCCGTTGCTAACTGCCTTATCTCTTGCTCATCTTTAGTTCAAATTCAAGGAGTGGAAGAAGATCAACTCAGCTTGGTGGTTTTTTTTTTGTTTTGTTTTGTTTTTTAATACCAGACCCTAGGTCTTACTCACTAGCCAGCCTATTGGTTAGCTACTCTAGACCAGTCAGTTGTAGGAAATGAGGCACAAGATCGTGGAGAATTGAATGCGGGCTGAGAGAGCGAGTAAGCAGGTGTTGTGATTGACATGGCTGATGTGCTCAGCTCTTCCTGTCCATCACTAAGGTGGAAGCACAGTGAGTGTGGGGACTTGATTTTGTTCACTCTCCTATTCTCAGCTCCTAGAAGAGTTTCTGGTACTTGTTAGCATTCTTTAAACAACGATGGAATGACTATCGATGACATTTGTGTATCATCAGTCTTGTGCATTCTTGGTCGAATCTTGCATGCAAGGCTTATATCCTCTTGGCCAAGTCCTGGATGGTAAGCTTTTTATAATAAAAGCTGAACCACAGAATATATAATACATGGTTTAGGTATATAAGACAGAATAACGAACTAAATGGCTGGGGCTTATTTGTTCTTCCTTAGAAATGTCACTTGAAGTAAAATATTTTTCTTGTTTGATGCCTTTGACAGTTGTTAAAGCAGACAAGTGTAATGTGTGGGAACCAGTAGAAGAGTGTCTTCTACCAACTAGTGAATTAGAGGAAAACCATTTTTCTTTTTACGTGGAAAGAAAATACCGTGTCACAGACTTTACTGAAAGGGTTTTTCTCTGCCTCCTGATCACCAAGGCATAAACTATAAAATGAAATGCTGCCCAGGTCACTGGCGCACTGCTTTTCTGCAGTGTTCAGAATGTTATCATGTGCTTAAGGTCACCCAAATTCAAGATACTGTGTACCCAATTGGTTGTTTGTGAGTTATTTTCTAATACTTATATATTTTATATGTAACTAATGCCCTTTATGTATTGACTTATCCAGAGACCGCGTTCTTAGGTAGTTTCTTTAAAGCATTTGCATTGAATTCATGTTTCTTGAAGAAGGGGGATAGACGTTTTCTACGCATGGTTTAATTATATAAATGTTTGAGACAAACAAAACAAAACAAAAAGTAAAGACCCTTGAAGGCTCTCACCTTCTTGAGGGCAGGAATCTTATCTGTTGGTACCATGAGTCCTATCCCTCTTTTTTTTTTTTTTTTTGAGTCCTATCCTCCCCCACTCCCCCCGCCCCCCTTACTGATCCTAAGGAAAAACAAACAGATGAGGCAGAGAAACATCAAAACACCAGCTATACCTCTGGTAAAACAGGATTAGAGAATGAGGTTCAGACCTCCAGCTCAGATAGATGTGTTGATACTTCTCTTCCCACCCTGCGTCTCCTCCCTGGGACTCACCCATGGCCAAACAGTTCCCTAGTTATCCATGTAACCCAACATGGCAGATCCTGGCCTTTCTCATACCCCTTGAACACCGGAAGACCACATCAACACAGCAGTTGTGAACAAATCAACTTTGCCTAGGACAGATTTGGGGATCAGGGATGTTGGACTCTCATCATTGTACCTGTCAAATGAATATCTCCTTCTCCCATTTAGAGGAGTGCAAGAAGGCAGCAGTTTCAAACCAATTCTGTAGAAACACAGGGAAAGGAGTATTTTCTAAGTCATTCATCTCTGTATCTGTGGTTCTCTAATACAGTACATAATAGGCATTAACGAGGAGATGGATGGATCTCACATGTATTTATTTATTCAAGCCTGTAGAGAATATTATGACTGTAGCAACAGTAGATAGGAAATGAGCTACCTTTGTAATTCAGCAATGAAGAGAATTTTCAATGAAGATCTTTTTGGATAGCATTTCAGGTATTCAGTTAGGTAGATAGGAGCAAGGAAAAAAGTCACAGTACCTAGAGAAGGGGGAAAGTTATACTTAAGCTAAAGCAAACCATCCCATTAGAGTTGTCCATTGCATTGTTCAGCTCTTTATCTTAAGAGTAAGCTGGGATTTTGACAGCAAGTTGTCAAAGAAAGCACTTGAAGTTCTAGCTCAAGTTCTGTATTGTGCAAATGTGGTAATTTAATTGGAAGAAAAAGGCTAACTTCCTTGTCATGTAACCTTTAACAATGAGGTTGCCACGTGGTCACTGCAGCATGGAAAAGCTGGCTGATGTCTCTGATGTTCTACTGTGCTTGGAAATCAGACTATGGGGAAAGGATTCTCATTCTTCTGGATGTGTCAGTCTGTTCTCTCTATGCTCTGTGTTGTTCAACACTGTTGTGTTTTGGCTGCTCTTCAATGCAGAGTACTTCTGGAGCTTACATATTTATGATAACTTCAGGCCATCTGCTGCTCAACTACTATCAGAACGAAGCACAATTTTCAACTTAAATACAGTCCTCCTTATTGCACCAAAGCGCTTTCCATAGTATTTATTTTCTAATGCACTAGATTTTGTTGTTCTGAACTTACATTGTTATTACTTGCTTCTTTTCTAAGAAAAGAACTATCCTTCCTGCCAGGAAAAAAAAATTCACCAGGCTGCCTTTTATTTCTGGGCCAATGTACAGGGCTCTAAACAAGACAAAGATTCATTTTGACCTTCTGATTTAGCATGTAAATTAGGATACTTGAAGCAGAAGGCTCCATATTTTCTTCTAGTTCATGTGTAATGCCAACAGATTGGCATAAATCAAAATGGAACACTTACAAAGCAGATACCATTTATAAAATGTCAATTAGAGAAGGAAAAACTGCATATAAAAGTTATCTAACTGGTGATATCAATTAGAATGGTTTTCTCTGTTGCTTAATACCACTATTATCATTTTGCAATAGGGTGAGAACACAGTGTATTCTCCCTTCTGTTATTTTGAAAAACCTCTTGAACAAATGTGTCTATCAATATTCCTTAGTTGCATTTACCTGCAAAAAACCCCTGAAGATCCCAGTGGTTGTTTTGCATCTTGTACCTATAAACACCGTAGATTTCTGGACTCTGGGGGAAAAACTGCATGGAATTTTGTATAAATAATTTCAATGATTAGAGGAACAGGTCAGTATGGCCTTTGGGCCAAATCTGGCTCACTGCGTCCTTTTGTAGGGCCCATGAGCTAAGAATATTCTTTAAATTCTTAAATGGTCACTTTAAATGATTATTTAGGCATGGATATGATAGTGTTTATTCTGCTGCTTGACCCTCAAAGCCTAAATATTTATTGTTTGGTCTTTTGAGAAAAAGTTTGCCAACTTCTGATCTGGATTATGGTAATAAGACTTTGCCTAACTGAATTGTGGTGATAAATAGGTGGTAGGTATAAAAAGGTCTTTAGGGGCCACATTCATGTCGTTGTCAATAGATACTTGACGTAAGCAGAATACCATCGTAGCTTGTGCTGTGAATGGAGAAGCTTTAAGAACTAAGAAACTTCTTAATCTAACAATCTAAAAAGCTTCTTTCTTTTTCGCTCTTTATTTATTTAAATTAATTAACATATAATGTATTATTAGTTTCAGAGGTAGAATTTAGTGATTCATCAGTTGTATATAACACCCAGTGCTCATTACATCACGTGCCCTCCTTAATGCCCATCACCCAGTTACCCCATCCCCCCACTCCCCTCCCCTCCAGCAACACTCAGTTGGTTTCCTATGATTAAGAGTATCTTATGGTTTATCTCCTCTGTTTTCATCTTGTTATATTTTTTCCTCTCTTCCCTATGCTACTCTGTTTTGTTTCTTAAATTCCACATATGAGTGGAGTCATATGATAATTGTCTTTCTCTGATTGACTTATTTCGCTTAGCATAATACCCTCTAGTTCCATCCACATTGTTGCAAATGGGAAGATTTCATTTTTTGATGGCTGAGTAATATTCCATTTCTCAATACATTTTTCACGTAAGCCACTGAACAGCCATCAGGAGAAAAGAGATTGGGTTGGTTTCCTACTCGGAATTCCCCAAAAGGCTGCAGCAACATTCATAGGGATTCCAGAGCTCATTCATAGCTACAAGGTGATGGTCAATTAAATAAAGACAATAAAACAGGGATGCATCAGCAAAACATTAATTCGTCTTAATATTTTGGCCAAGAGGGACATGGGTGTTTCACTTGGAAATCTACATGCCAATGATAGGAGATTTAATAAATAACATTTTCATGTACTAAATGCATAAAAATAAAATTAATGACCCTGGCATAATGGGTGACCTTTTCTGGAACTTAAATGCAGAACAGGTCTGGCTGTGAAACTCTAGAGTCCTAAGGGAGTGGTCACACAAATCAGTGGTGGTCTCTTTCGTACCAGGCAGCTGTGACCATTCAACACTTGAAAGCCCAATTAGCTTTGCAACTGTTGAAAAGTAGGCATCTGTGCCTTTCCCCTCGGATGCTTGCCACATACCCACGGCTTTGGTGACAAAGCTGATGTCCCATGTTTTTGATCTTAGAACTTTGCCCCCTCAGCCTATTTTCAATTCCATGTCTCATTAATGATGATTCCAACACATATTTCATGTGCTCTGGTTCTCATTAAATTTGTGGAATATGTACCTGGCAAAAGAACTTGCTTTTCTTCCGCTCTTTAAGTTTTGACAAGCTTTCAAACACGCCTTAATGAAATTCTTCAAAAGTGGCCTCTCCATTCTGGTGCCAGGCCCTGGAGAGCTGAGAAGCAAGTGTGGGGAAAACCTGTTGGAGGTGAGTGTGAACAGTGAGGCAGGAAAGTTACTCTTTATGAGGTTGGGCAGGTTGCCTAGCCACCGTGGCTCCATTTTTTCATATAAGCAGAACTGCGGGGCCATGATTGACTCTATGGTTCCTTATGTTTTGAAAAGTTTCATTCTGTAATTGGCTCTATACCACAAACTTAATTGCTCAGAACACACAATTTTATCATCATTTTACAATTCCAAAGGTAAGAAGTTCTAAAATCAAGGTGGTTGGAAGGGCTGGTTCTATCTGGAGGCTCTGGGGGTAAATCCGTATCTTTGTCTTTTCCAGCTTGTAAGGACTATCCTCATTCCTTGGCTATGGCCTCTCATTACTCTGCCTCTTCCCCATCTACTTCCCTTGTCACATTGCCTTCTCTCCGACTCTGAGCCTCCTGCCTTCCTCTTAGAATGACCCTGTGACTCCATCGAACCCACCTGAATAATCCAGACTGTTCTCCCCATTTCAAGATACTTATTCACACCTGCAAAGTCCTTTTGCTAGGTAAGGTAATATATTCACAAGTTGTGAGAATTAGGATGTGGATATTTGTTTGCCAGGGCGGGGGGTGAGGGGGCGGAGAGGGGAGAAGTTGGTTTTATTTTGTCTACCAAGTATTCCTAACATGTCTCTGTTCAAAAACCCTTCAAAGGTCCCTGTTGCCCAGAACATAAAGTATTTTTAAGATGCATCTTTCTTTTTAAAACAAATAAGGACTGCAATAAAACAGATAATTTCCTTTTTACCCTGATTACAAGGAAGCTCAGCTCCTATTTAAGCTTAATCACAATAACTTTGCTGATATTGACATATTTTATTATTTTCCTTGGTCCCATTTTATTTTGTATGATTTAATTTTACTTGTTTTGCTTTTCTGAAAAAGGCAATGTATGATTTTATTCTGTTTATATATACAGAACAAAAATATATAATATATATTAATATATATATTAAATATTGTGTAGCACCCTTCATTTTGGAAGTAGTAAGGTATCTGAACCCTAAAATCAGGTTTTTGTTTTTCTACAATTTGACCATTTTTTATTTTTTTTATTTTTTCAGCTTCATCCCCTAATCAATGGCTATAACCTTCCCCGCAATGAGCATGTAGTTTATTTAGGGTCTGCAGCCTTTATAACATTGGTCATATAGGTTCTTATTTTACTTAGGTTTCTTTTCAAGTGGCAGTAACTTATCCAATGTGTCCCAAGCCAAAGAATATGGTGACTCTTATGAAGACATAACTTGCTCTCATTATAGCCTGATGGACCTTCCAACAATAGCTCTAGGATTCAGTTTCTGTCTATCTTTTGCCTCTGCTTTCCTCTGGATTTGGCCCCATGTGGTGGCAAGATGACAGTAGTAGCTCAAGCCTTCTACCCTTGTGAGTTTCAGTGTTCTGGGATAGAGCAATAAACTCATCAGTTGGGTGTAAGACCCAGTTAGCTCTAACTGGGTCTGCTTGGGTAGGGCTGAGTCATGAACTCCTCATCAGCAAACCAATTATTGTGACCAAAGGCAAATGCAAGGCAATGACATCTTAGATTTGGGTCACAGGATTTGTACATGGAGCTGGAAGGTAGGACCCTACCTCTGCTACAGGGTTGAGCATGGGAAAGGAAGGGTCTTGTACTAAAGGAAAATCAGGCTGTTACTAGCATTGAGCTAACGGATGCTGGGTAGCCCAAAGCTCACAACTATAGAAGCTGTTCCCCATCTATGATGCTTTCTGTCCTCTCTGTTATTTGTATCTGCAACTATTCTTCAAAGTCTAGTTAAAATTTTTTTTAATCTCTCTTCTGAGAGATTAAAAAATATATATCCTTCCTGCAGAAATCTCTGCATAGAATCATCTTTAATTTATCTGATTATCTGTGGAATCCATTCTTTCATTTAACAAACATATAAAGCATATTCACCTCTCAGACCCTGTGTGCTGAGTACAGAAATGTCGATCATTTGCTCTGAGGGAATTGGAATGTGGAGGGGCAGACTGGCCTTTCACAGGTAATTGTAGGCATGATGAATGTTACCACTTAAGAGGCGATGGGAGAGTTGAACAGGAACAGTTAGTCAGGAGGTTCTGAGAGGTCTTCCGTGCAGAGGTGTTATTTAACATGAATCGTGGAATAACCTTGACACAGGTCAGGAGACTTTAGAATAAGCTGAATGGAATATTGAAGATTGAAGGAAGTAGAAAGGCCCAGAAACTTTTTTTTTCCTTAGAGCGTGAGTGCATAAGTGAGGTGGGGGGTGAGTGTGGGAGGGGAAGGGGCAGAGGGAGAAGGAGAGAGAGAATCTTAAGCAGGCTCCACGCTCAGTACAGAGCACGGGGCGGGGCTCGATCTCACGACCCTGAGATTATGACCTGAGCTGAAATCATGAGTTGGACGCTTAACTGACTGAGCCACCCAGGTCTAAGGCCCAGAAACTTTTACACACCAGAGTCTCACACTTCTGTGTCTAGGAGGATGGCTAATCAAAAGAAATGAGCCAGGACTGGTATAGGACATGTGGCAGGGATTGTGAATCAAAGCACTCATGCCCATTTCAAGTGGCTTTGTCCTCTGAGCTCCAATCCAGGATTAGATTGTCTGATTTTTCAAGAGTTTCTCATTTCATACTTAGAAAAGTAAAAAATTTTGGTTCTTGATTAAAATTTAATTGTATGGGCAAAATAAAATTCTGGCTAAAGTGTCTCTGTGTCTATTTTGTGACTTCCGGTACACATGAATCTGTTCAGGGAGCTAAGAATTGTAATCTGTGGATTTGGGATCTTATCCATTAAGAGTTTTAAGGAGGGAAGAGTGAGTGTTGTGCTAGATTGCGCTGTATACTGGCTCATGAAAGCTGATGGTTCACTTTGTAGGATTTTGGTAAACAAGTTGTTACACCATTGGTAGCTTGAAATCCACCATGGAGAACTGTTTACACCATGGAAATTGGCAAATGCCACAAATCACTCTTCTTGCCTCTGAGATGGTTGTTAAACATTTGCAACACACCATTGAGTCTGTTCATCAATACATACATATACTATGTATATATATATATATATATATATAAAATACATATTTATATACATATTTTTTAAGATTTTATTTTTTTATCTTTACATTTTTAAAGATTGATTGATTTATTTGAGAGAGAGAGAGAGTAAATGCACAACAGGAGGGGCAGAAGGAGAAGGAGAGAACATCTCAAGCAGGCTCTGTGCTGAGCATGGAGCCTGATTTGGGGCCGGATCTCACCACCCTGAGAACACGACTTGAACTGAAAACAAGAGTTGGACGCTTAACTGACTGCGCCTAGGTGCCCCTTAAGATTTTATTTTTAAGCAATCTCTACACCCAATGTGGGGCTCGAACTCACAACCCTGAGATCAAGAGTCACATACTCCACCGACTGAGCCAACCCGGTGCCCCCTATACATATATTTTATATAATACACTTTCATATATATAATTTGAAAGATTGTTCTGGCTGCACTGTGGAGAGTGGACAGGAGAGGGCAAAATGGAAGATGTAATATTGCAGGTGAGAAATTATGATGGCAGAGGAAGGAGATGAGTACGTTGATATAGAGAAGCTTTTGCTTCAAACATATGTTTAAAAACAGTCATTTGTTTAGCTTGAAATTCTTGGCAGGTCTCTTGTAATCTTGTAATCTCAGCAGAGTTCGGGCTTGCTTGTGCGTTGCTTGCTTGTGTGTCTGTGGTCATTTAGCAGGTCATCTAGGGACTGCATGATCAGGATGGTTCCACTTACACGTCTGAGGTTGACTGGCTTTGGCTGAATGATAGGGTGGCTGGATTTTTTCACATGCTTACTGTCAAAACAACACCAAGAAGCAAGTCCCAATGTACAAGTGCCTCTCAAATGTTTGCTCATGTCCCACCAGTCAAAGTAAGTCATAGATGACCATCCTTTATTCAGGGGTAGAACAGAGAGCCCCTCTTGCTGAGAGAAGCTACTAAGTCCCGTTGCAAGGGATTGATAAAAGGAGGGGAGAAATCTGTGGCCAGTTGTGGAGTCCATCATGATGGATTTAGGATGTAGCTAGGAAATCGTATTATCAGGACTGCTGGTGACTGTCTGACTGTGGGAGGTGAGGAAAAAGAGTGAAGCATGATTAGTTAACTTGTGTGTGCATGTGATCTCCCTACCAGCATATAAATGTAGGCAGAGAGTGTCATGAAGTACAAGAAACTATTGCCTAACACCTTGGGCAACTTATTTGTTGTCCAGTGAAGTAAAATTATTCTCTTGTCAAGTTTGCCACCAGCCTGAGTTTGACTAAGACACAGCACCAGTGTGTATTCCATGTTCTTCATTTCCTTCCAAATAAACCTTGCCCCAAACTTCCCTGTTTCAGAAAGTCCCACCTGAAAAATAAAAGCTGCACACCCTGATTCTTTCTGCCATGATGCATTTGCTAGTCTTAATGTTGAGACCTCACTCTTTGGCCCCAGTCCTTGAAGTGTGTATGCACATAGGTAAAAATGGTTTCTAATTCTACTGATGCTCTACGGGTGCTATCATGTCCCATGTTGCTCTCAGATTCATCGAGTGAATGGACGAGAGAAGAGTGTATGCTCTGTGGGGACGGGGACCAGGTCTTTGTTCCTCAGGGCTGTTTCCCAGGTGCTGGAGCAGCATCTGATGCACAGTAGGCTTCAAATACCTATTTGCTGAAAAAGGGAGCCTTTGGAATTTATTTTGTAGTTCATGGACTGACATACCTGTCTTTAGTCTCTAAACAAGAGATGCAAAAGCACATCAGAAAACCAGCCTCCACTCTGAGTTTACTTCCTTCAGCTCCTTGCTATAATTCCTCAGTAACCTCCACATCCAAAGAAACACTTCTGCCAGCAAAGTGTGTTTATGCTTACTCTGTTACCTGTCGTTCTCGTCCAAATCGCTATAAAAACCCAAGCACGGTTTTAAATGCTAGTAAACAATTACAGCACTAGAAATTTAAGGTTTCAAAATTAATGGTGATTTTGCTAAGTGAAACATGAACTTGATCCAAGAGCAAAGGCTTAGTTTAGGCTTCATAACTCTTGGTAGAGTATGTTTTTTTCAACTGTATCTGCGCTTGGTTCTACAATAACTGTATTGTTTTTCCTCTTTGTTTTTTGGTGGAGCCAATTTCTACTACTCTTTGCCTTAGTGGTGGTAAGCAGATGATTATTAATAATGAAGAGAATCAGAACTGCTGGATCACATTCATTAATGGGGTTACGTCATGCTTTCTGAAGTGTGGAGTGTATCTATCTACCCCACCCTCTCCGCCTGCCATGATTGACAAAGATATTCTTGGCTTTCAGTTGCTGGTACTGCTGTCTGCAAGTGGGCCTAAGCTGTTCACTGTTGAGATCAATACATAGTGTGGAATTTTGAAAGAAGTGTGAGGAAAGAAGGGAGCCATGGAAAGTGGAAAAGAGTGATTTGGGAAGTGTTAGCGAAGTGGGAGAGCAGACCTGTGGTCAACTGGGGGGGTAGAGGGGAAGAAGAGAAGATCATCTCAAGACCAGAACTGCCCTTGTTAGTTCCAGTTAAATGAGAGTGCAAGTCTTTAAAGTCCTTTTTGGTTGCTTTGTAATAATGCAACATATATTTAACATAAGCAAAATACAGCCATCTTGTATACTTATGGCTTTTTAAAATTTTAAGGGAAGACATGCAGACAGCCAGCATAGAAAACAAACAGCTCCTGTTAATGATCAGTTTTCTGGGAAGGGGTAAGTAGGGGAAAAAATGATGAATGAATGAATTGGTGTCATCTTTCCTGAGCTTGTATTCATGGACAGTGATGCCTTATAACATGAGTTCTGTATTCTCATCAATGGCAAAATAAATCATCATATGCCTACTGAGGCTTGGTAAAAGATACTGGAATTTTTAAGAAAACCTTGTATTCCAAAGAGAGGAGTTTAAAAAAATAGGGGGTTGCACAGGTCAAGATCCTAGCAGCTCCTCAGGGAATGAAAGGTGTTTATGTCCCAACGATTCTGACAACCTGCCCACTTTTAAATGAGTCATCGGGGACAGGGTGTAAAGTGAAGCAGCTTCGCAATTCCAGTGTCTTGACACATTTTTTGATTATGCCATTAAACACAGTGAAGCTACATTTTGAGTTATTTTATAGATCGGCAGGTAAAGAGATGGCGTTTTCTGAATTTCACTTTATCTGATTTGGAATCCCTCTTTATGTGCCTGCATTTGATTCATCATTACAGAGTGAATTAAACTTGCATGCGTGATGCAGTTTTTAAAATCCATAACTCAAGCACAGCTATAAAAATGGCAACTCCCTTTTTTAAAGAACTGGCTCAAAGTCTCATTCCTTTTGCAAAAGATTATAATTGTTCCTCTCCATGAAGTTCAGCTAAATGTTACAAGAGAGCACATTGGTTTATGCTAAATGTTTTTAATGTGCTCTTGCTCAAATATAAGCTCAAAATTAAAATGCCATTTTTGCCATTTAGCTTTATGACTAATCATTGCCTAAGTGGCAGTTGGATTTCCGAATTGGGCTGCCTAGCTGTGAACCACCAAATAGGATTGCTTATCAGAAACAGTTTGCTGCAAAACTAAGCCCTGAAACGAATTACAAGGAAGCAATTAAAACAGAGGGCGTTTTTCAGTAGACCGATGATCATCTAAGTGAGGTTTTTGGCTCTCTATCCCTTAATTATGCAATCTGTTTAGTGGAATTTAAAAACAATAGTCCATTCTTCTTTTATTTAGTAAACGTCGGGGTCAGGCCAAGTGGACCAGCTTCTTTTTCTGAATTGAATCAGACAATCTCATCCGAAGATCTATCTCCCAGGGTAGGATTTGGATAAGTCGGTTTCCACTTCCCTGAGATCAGAGAGCGATTAACTGCCTGTATTTGCCTGCCAAAGTTGAGATGCTTTGCGAAGTCAAGAATAATAACAGCAGAAATATAGGAAAAACGTAATCCCACTATTAAGAGACAATATAACCCATTGATCTCATAGAAGCAGTAGTGCCCCTGTACAGGGATAATGAAGAGAACGACGAGGCTTTTTACCTGGGTGTAGATGGCCATCAATTTAATAGAAATAGGAAAATATCAAACTCATTTCATTTTAGTTTTTGAGATTCTGCTTGAATTTAAGATGAAAGGTCTGAGTTTCATTAGGAAGAGAAGCAAAGTTGTATCTATTCTCAGAACACATTTTGTGTGTAGTTAAGTGGCATTCTTTTAATCTAGTTAATTTGAAAACACCAAAGATGAAAATTACTGCCCGTGCGAAGAAAAATAATTACAAAATGACATGGGCAACTTTAGATCAATTTAGTAACCCCGAAGATTTTCATCAACTAAAACAGGACAAGAGATAGCAGGAATCAATCTGGTTGTTTTTCTGAAAATTTGAAAGCTTTGAGGGGATTATCTTTGGGGTATAAGTACATTGTATTTTGAGTTTGAGATAAAAAAATGCTATCCAAATGTTAGAAAAAGTTCTCCATTCTATTGTCTGTTGTACAAGTTTGCAAACTCTGCTGCATGCTGGGATCACCGGGGAACTTTTAAAAATGCTGATGCCCAGGCCATGTCCCATATCCTGAAATTGGGATATGTGCCATCAACTTTGAAATTTCAGTTCTGTCTCTTACAAAAAATTCCCTTGACTCACTGATGGAAAAAATGATTATCCATGGGTGAGTCCATATATGTAATCATAGCTAATGTTCTCAGCCGAGAAATAAAAATAAGATTAATAATTGATAATTTCCTTCCACTAATGATGAGTTAAGGTTTTTTTGTCCATTAACCTCTTAACCTTGATAAGTACTATTTAATAATGTGGTATCAGGCCAGCATTTCCTTTTATGAGTGAAATGAGCTTGCAAAGATGGATATTGATGGCATGTTTCTAAGAAAAACTAAGATTGTTTAATAACTTGAGAAATCCAGACAACTGATGAAATCTACTGGTAGGCTGCTAAGTATTAAAGGTACTATGACTTTTTTTTTTTTTTTTTTACCAGTTCCAGAGTTTTGTTAGAATCTCAATCTCTGCCTTGGGGTACATGGTGTGATTGACAGGAGGGACTGTACACGGATAGCTTTTGGGCTGTGTTTGGCCCAAATTGGTGCTGTGTTCAGCCTGCACATTGTTTCACTGTCTGAAAATATACACATCAAAATCTTAATTTCTTGTTCCTAACAAAAGTTTAGTATATCCAGAACTGAGAATCTGCTGCTATAATCCCAGAGACAGGGCTTTCATTTGTTTCTGTGCCTATTTAGGTTATATGGCTGCTCTTCTCATTTACTTTGTAGTCTTGTAAGCTTGAGATCCCCTGCATTAGACAAGGGTGTGAGGCAGGGAATGGGTTATTTCTTGGGTGTTGGGTTCTTCTAATGGAAACAAAGCCTTATCTTTTCTTCTATTCCTTCTTCAAATGATCTTAGGCTCCAAAGAGAAATAGCATCCTTTGCTGTACTAGTTTCCCTGGACTGTCCTAACAAAGTACCATGAACTGGATGGCTTCCAACAACAGAAATTTTTTTCTCTCACAGTTGTGGAGGCTAGAAGTCCAAAATCAGTGTATTGATGGGGCCATACTCCCTCTGAAGGCTCTAGGGGAGGATCTTTCTTGCCTCTTCCAGCTTCTGATAGCCCCAAGTGTTCCTTGGCTTGCTGCTCAGTACTCCAGTCTCTGCCTCCACTGTCACTCTCTGGGCGTCTGTCTTCACTTGGTGGTTTCTTCTTGCAAGGACACAGGTCATTTGATTACATTTGTGAAGATCTTGTCTCTAAACAAGGTTACATTCATAGGTACTGACTTCAGTATATTTTTGGCGGTTACAATTCAATCTACAACACTTAACGTTGAACAGAGAGCAAGATCAGTGTGACCAGTGGCCCTTGGCTGTATGCGGTCAGGTCCTTAGGGTGGAGCGAGATGCTTCCAGCCACAGTGACCTTGTTTTGCCATGTTTCTTCCTCTTGTAGTCACATGTCTCTGTTAAGTGTCTCCATCTGTTACATACCTGCCTTGTCCTCCTACTAAGCTACTACACACATTGGGGATACCCAGAAATACTTGAAAAGTAAATCAATGTGCGTGTTGGAAGTGGGCATGAATGCCAGAGCCAAAATTTGCCAAAGTAGGATTCCTGAGTCTTGCTTTCTTCCTTTCTTTCTTTTTTCTTTTTTTTAATTTTAATTTTATTATGTTATGTTAGTCACCATACAATACATCATTAGTTTTTGATCCACAATCCATTGTTTTCGTATAACACCCAGTGCTCCATGCAGTACGTGCCCTCCTTAATACCCATCACCGGGCTAACCAATCCCCCCCTCCCCCCCTCCCCTCTAAAACCCTGTTTGTTTCTCAGAGTCCATAGTCTCTCATGGTTCATCTCTCCCTCCGATTTCCCTCCCTTCATTTTTCCCTTCCTTCTCCTAATGTCTTCCATGCTATTCCTTATGTTCCACAAAAAAGTGAAACCATATGATAATGGACTTTCTCTGCTTGACTTATTTCACTTAGCATAATCTCCTCCAGTTCCATCCATGTTGATGTAAAAGTTGGGTATTCTTCCTTTCTGGTGGCTGAGTAATATTCCATTGTATATATGGACCACATCTTCTTTATCCATTCATCTGTTGAAGGGCATCTCAGCTCTTTCTACAGTTTGGCTATTGCGGACATTGCTGCTCTGAACATTGGGGTGCATATGGCCCTTCTTTTCACTACATCTGTGTCTTTGGGGTAAATATCCAGCAATGCAATTGCTGGGTCATAGGGTAGCTCTATTTTTAAATTTTTGAGGAACCTCCACACTGTTTTCCAAAGTGGCTGTACCAACTTGCATTCCCACCAACAGTGTAAGAGGGTTCCCCTTTCTCCACAACCTCTCCAACATTTGTTGTTTCTTTCCCTGTCCATTTTTGCCATTCTAACTGGTGTAAGGTGGTATCTCAATGTGGTTTTGATTTGAATTTCCCTGATGGCTAGTGATGATGAACATTTTTTCATGTGTCTGTTAACCATTTGTATGTCTTCTTCAGAGAAGTGTCTTTTCATATCTTCTGCCCATTTTTTTGACTTGATTATTTGTTTTTTGGGTGTTGAGTTTGAGAAGTTCTTTATAGATCTTGGATACCAGCCCTTTATCTGTAGTGTCATTTGCAAA
Organism: Halichoerus grypus; assembly: GCF_964656455.1. Lineage (NCBI taxonomy): Eukaryota > Metazoa > Chordata > Mammalia > Carnivora > Phocidae > Halichoerus > Halichoerus grypus. The sequence goes on from NC_135712.1 coordinate 181,381,426, forward strand.
TATCTTCTCCCATTCTGTGGGCTGTCTCTTTGTTTTGTTGACTGTTTCCTTCACTGTGCAGAAGCTTTTTATCTTGATGAAGTCCCAAAAGTTCATTTGACAAAATACAGCATCCTTTCCTGATTAAAATTCTTCAGGGGGCACCTGGGTGGCTCAGTCGGTTAAGAGACTGCCTTCAGCTCAGGTCATGGTCCCAGGGTCCTGGGATCGAGCCCCACGTCCTGGACCCTGCTCAGCGGGGGTCTGCTCCTCCTTCTCCTTCTGCTACTCCCCCTGCTTGTGCTCTGGCTCGCTCTGACAAATAAATAAATAAAGTCTTAAAAAAAAATAAAATTCTTCAGAATATAGGGATAGAGGGAACACTCCTCAAGTTCATAAAATCCATCTGTGAAAAACCCACAGCAAATATCATCCTCAATGGGGAAAAGCTGAGAGCCTTTCCCTTAAGATCAGGAACACGTCAAGGATGCTCACTCTCTCCACTATTGTTCAACATAGTACTAGAAATCCTAGCAACAGCAATCGACAACAAAAAGAAATAAAAGGTATTCAAATTGGCAAAGAAGTCAAACTCTCTCTTTTTGCAGACGACATGATACTTTATGTGGAAAACCCAAAAGACTCCACCCCCAAATTACTAGAACTCATACAGCAATTCAGTAATGTGGCAGGATACAAAATCAAAGCACAGAAATCAGTTGCTTTCTTATACACTAACAACGCAACTGTAGAAAGAAATTAGAGAAACGATTCCATTTACAATAGCACCAAAAACCCTAAGATACCTCGGAATAAACCTAACCAAAGAGGTAAAGGATCTATACTCTAGGAACTACAGAAAACTCATGAAAGAAATTGAAGAAGACACAAAAAGTTGGAAAAATATTCCATGCTTATGGATCGGAAGAATAAACATTGTTAAAATGTCTATGCTACCCAGAGCAATCTATACCTTCAGTGCCATCCTGATCAAAATTCCAATGACATTTTTCAAAATGCTGGAACAAACAATCCTAAAATTTGTGTGGAGTCAGAAAAGACCCCGAATCACCAAGGAAATGTTGAAAAAGAAAAACAAAGCTGGGGGCATCACGTTGCCCAATTTCAAGCTATATTACAAAGCTTTCTTCCTTTCTTAATGCTAAGTTGGTACAAAAGGTGGGAGAGATCCTTTAAATTTTTTGCTGCTTCTGGCTTATACTCTCCCCCACTTTGCCCCAAGTTTGCAGATCCATTTTATTTTATCCATTTACTTTATTACTATGGCATTGTAAGTTTGTTCCCTGGTTGATACTTCTGGACTCATGTCTAATTTAAGGTCATTTGTGCTATTAATTCAGGGGATTCCCATCTCCATATGAATGGGACACTGAACTTCGACCTTAGAATTGACTGAATAATGCAAGTCACCTGACTATACTTTAGCATGCTCTTTTCCCTCAACACATGAAGGATTAGTATTTTGTTAAATTATGAGTATTCTCATTTTATTCAGTCTGATAATCTCTGTCTTTGAATTAGTGTGGTTAGGTCATTTACATTTAATGTAATGATATGTTTGGACTTGAGTCTGTCATTTAATTATTTGGATTTTTTTGTTTGTTTTGGTATGCCACCACTGCTTTTTGCTCCTTTGTTCCCTTTTCTTGCCTTGTTTTGCCTAAATTTTAATACTTTATGTTATCTATTGGCTTTTTGGTTATATCTCTTTGTATTATTTTTTAGTGGTTGCTCTAGGGCTTAAAATACACACATCTAATCTTTCACAGTCTACTTTAAAGTTAATATTGGACACACCAAGCAAAATATAGAAGCCTTACAAGCATATAAATCTCTTTATTCACCTTCCTTTATATTATAATTGTCAAATGTATTACATATATGTACATTAAAAACCCCACCAGATAATGTGATAATTTTTGCTTTCAACATATACAATTTTTTTAAATGAGAGAGGAGAAAAATAGACTATATATATATATCTAGTTATTCGCCACTTATGTTCCTCTTCCTTTACTGATAAAATTCCAGATTTCTCTCTGATAGAATTCCCCTTCAGTGTGAAGAATATCCCTTAACATTTCTTTTAGGCCTACAATAAATTGTACTCTCATTTTAGAGGTGTGACGTCCTCATGGCTTCATTATCGTGTATGGGTATGTGTTAAGTGTGTGCTTTTCTTTTGTTTTCTGATGAGAAACACAGTTAATTCATTCAATGGCTATGTTTTTTTTCAGGGCCTGTTATGTGCCAGGCACTGTTATTCATCAGACAATTGATGATAGAGGAGTAGACAAAAGAAAATATTTGCCCTCTTGAGGCTAACATCATATGTGGGGGGAGATAGACAATAAATAAACAATAAAGCAGAGGATGGCAAATGTCCTGAGTTCTACAGGGAGAATTAAAGCGAAGATCATAGGTGGACTTTTAAATTGGGTGGTCAAGGATGACTTCTCTGAGAAGGGAATGTGGGAGTAAAGACTTGAATCAGATGAAGGAGCCAGCCTGATGAATTCTGGGGGAAGAACCTTCCAGGTGAGGGAACAGCAAGTGCAGATGTCCTGAGTCAGTAGATAACTGGTATGTTTGATGAGGAGCAAGGAGGCCAATGTGGCTAGGTGGTAAGGGATGTGGGAATTCAGCCATATAGGTGAGGTTGGGATCACAGAGAGGCTATAGTGAAAAAGAGCAGGAAAGAAGAGCCATCTGTGTTATACCATAGCATGAAATTTGTATAGAAAAAGTTGTATTTTTCAATTTTTATGCTTCTGGGGCTCTAACAGGGGAAAAAAACCCTCAAATACTTAAGACTTGTCTCTAATAGAAATATGCAAATGTAGGACTAGCATTGGAGTCTTCCAATTTTATCAGGCAAGCTGGAGATAGACCATTGAGTTGAATATCTTGACTTTTAAATATTGACAACTAAGAAATTAAATTCTTCGAGGATCCCTAAGCCAAACACAACACCTGTGCACTGGAATCATTTTACAGGTTGCCAGATTTTGAGCATGTACCTAGAAGCTTTATCAACAACAAGCTGCTTGTTCCATCCCTCTTTAAGGAAAACAATAGTCTGTGCACAGATTGCTTTAAATCTGATTTGTACTCCTATGCCCTGTTTCATTTAATTTAATGTTGTAGTCAAGGATTGTGTACCATAGTGAATTGCTTGGTGAAAAATATTTTATTTGCAGGTATTTCTGCTTGTAGTGTAGATTAGATGTGACCTGTTGGGGTGAATCATGGGGTTCTGGTTTGTAAGTAGCTCAAGGACGAGTACCGTGATGCCATTGGGCATCTACCTTCCACCCTTCTTTCTTCTTTACATGGCAGACTTTGGACATTCATCTGACTTTATTGCCTGAGAGGTTTATTGTACTTATCACAGCTTTCTCCACAGCTTGGTGAGATAATTATGATTGTTATCTTTTCCTTATCTTCCCTCTCTCTCCTTTTTATGAGATGAAAACCTCTGGTATAAATATGTGACAGCTAGGGCATGAGCTTTTTCTTCTTCTCAGCCTAATGGATGAACAGCTGGGAGTTAATGAGCTTTTAATAGTGAGTGTAGGGGGTTAGTTTGTTGCAATTTCAGTCTCTGCTGAATACTCTGAGGTCTCGTTGTTTTTCTATTTCCTCTTAACATTAGCTTTATTGATACCTGCAAACACCTGTTTAAAATTCACTCAGCATGGAGGGAACATATTTCTCTTTGGATCACCTTGGCCTCAACTGACTCTCCTTTAATTATGAGGCTCCTGTGGAACTTCATGTGATGTTTTTGTCTTCATTTTTAAGGACCTCAAAAATGTTAGAGATTAAATTTTTATCTAGCACAGAATTTTTTTAAAAAGCCTTTTGCATGAGTATTTCTATGTTTTCCTTGACCCTTTTAATTTTCCTACTCTGACCTTAAAAGCAAAACAATACAAAATCCTTCATCCAGTAATACATTTTACAGCTATGTTCTTAGCATTTAGTTCTCATTTATCTTTTCACCTAAAAATTAAATTTTCTTTAGACCTATCTAATGTAAATCCTGGGTCATAAAATGATTATCGAAATCACAATTAGCATTAATATATAACTTTTATGTAGTTTATGCAACATTCTATAAAGATTACAGATCACTTTCATGCATCTGCATTTTCTCATTTACTATTCACAGTTACCTTCTGAGAGGGGCTGGACATGTATTACCATTTTACATAGTAGAAAACCAAGGTACAGTACGTTATTAGTCAAGGTTAAATGGTGATAAAAGCTAATACATGTACATGGTAAAATTTGAAACAGTACAAAGGATATACAAAAGTTTCTCTACTTAGAGGTAACAGAGGTAACCATTTTCTTGGGTTTCTTCCAGTACCTTTCCATGTGTATTCAAACTTGTGTGCACTTTTTTTTTTTCTTTTTAAACACCGGAGGAGAATGCTCTCCATACTGTCTTCAAACTTGATTTTATTTCATTGTGGAAATTGAACATGTATGATAGCAGTCCCCACATATCTCCCTCCTATGTTGTGTGGACTTAGCATAGTTTGTTGAACCAGTCCCCTATTGATGGACATTTAGTTTGTTTATACTTTTTGGTACTGAAGAGCTGGATACATGATTCTTTGTATATATTACAAATATTTCTGTACCTAGACAAATACACAAATTCCTAGAATTAGAATTGCTGAATTATTGGGTCTGTGCATTCAAAATTTTGATGTGTATTTCAAAGAGTGCCCTGATACATCATTACAGTATTTACACAGCATAACAATTTACACGAAAGATTGTGCCAGATCTCACAACTGCTCTGATACCTTAAACTATAAAACTTTTTAAATTGCTAGGTGGGTTTAATTTGTGCTTCCTTAGTTATTAGTGAGGTTGAACATCTTTTCATATGATTATAAGCATTTTCTACTTTATTTCCAGTTCTTGTCTATTTGTGATTTTTTGGATATTCAATAATCTTTTCTTATTGATTGTAAGCACTTTCTACATATTGAAGAACATAGCTCGATCTGTCCTGTTGCAAATATTTTTCTAATTTATGTTTTGACCTGTTTTTCATAAAAAAACATTTTTGTTGCAAGAGCAAACAAGATCATTATAAGAATGAATGTGGGAAAATCTGAAAAGCAAAACAAAGGAAATGCAAGTCTCCATAATCTTGTTATTTAGGGACAGCCACTTCTGTTATATTTGGTATATGTTTTTCCTATCCTTTTTCTGTGTGTGAGTGAGAGAAAAAGAGGGAGAGAGAGAATTGTTCTTTAACGTTTATCTTGTAAATTCTGGAGCTACCTGGGGTACCAGAAAACTAGGTGGGGAGCTCTGAAATAGATCCATTCAATTTTTGTTTCACCATCCCCTTTCCATTTTCTTTTAGAAGAGAAATCCTCAGTGCTTGCAAGAATCCTTTTTTTGTTTATCTAAGATCACTTCTGGGAGGTGGTAGATGGGCCTCTCCTGTTTGGACTTTGGGCACAGCACTGAAGCTCCTAAGCTGGACAGAACTTTTTTGTTTATGTCTTTCTGAATCTGTCACTGTTTGCCTCTGTTTTGGTTTGTTAGTAGGGATGTAATTACTGGATTTTAGGACCAATTACTGTGTTACTCAGTCTGCATTAAAAAAAAAAAAAATCAAGTTTTTTAAAGACATAATTTACATATACAAAATAATCCCTTTTGTAATCTTCATGCCCTGTTAGTGGGAATTCATGTTGGTGCTGCCATTATGGAGGGTGGCGATTCTTCAAAAATCAAAAATAGAAATACTATACAGCCCAGTAATGTTACTTTCAGGTATCTACTCAAAGAAAACCAGAATGCGGGCGCCTGAGTGGCTCAGTTGGTTAAGCGACGGCCTTCGGCTCAGGTCATGATCCTGGAGTACCAGGATCGAGTCCTGCATCGGGCTCCCTGTTGATCAGGGATTCTGCTGTCTTCCTCTGACCCTCCCCCATCTCATGCTCTCTCTCAAATAAATAAATAAATAAATAATCTTAAAAAAAAAAAAAGAAAACCAGAATGCTAATTCAAAAAGATACATGCATTTCTATCTTTATTGCAGCATTGTTAATAATAGCCAAGATATGGAAGCAACCTAAGTGTCCATTGACAGATAAATGGGTAAAGGAGATGTGATATAAATACACAATGGAATATTACTCAGCTATAAAGGAGCATGAAATCTTGTCATTAATGACAACAGGGATGGACCTAGAGGGTATTATGCTAAGTGAAATAAGTCACACAGATAAAGACAAATGCCATGTGATTTCACTTGTATGTGGACTCTAAGAAACAAAACATACAAACAAAAAAACCAGAAACAGACTCATAAATACAGTGAAGAAACTGGTGACTGCCGGTGAGAAGGGGATATGGGGATGGTGAAATAGGTATAGGGGATTAAGAGGTTAGAATTTCCAGTTGTAAAAGAAAAACTCATGGGGATGAAATGTACAGCATAGTTCCCTATGATAGGTAATAATATTGTCAATAGTCAATAATATTGTAATTAACTTTGGTCACAGATTGTAACTATGGTTACTATGGTGATCATTTTGTAATGTGTATAATGATCAAATCACTATGTTATACACCTGAAACCAATATAATATTGTATGTCAACTATAGTTCAATAAGAACAATGACCACTTTTAAGTATATAAGCTTTATTAGTTTTGATAAATATATACAGTAAGTGTAATGATAACAATCAAGATAAAGAAAATTTCCATCACTCCTAAGAGTTGTCTTGGGTATATTTGCATTCCACCCCTCCCTCAGTACGCAGCTTCTGGCAACCATGGATCTGATTTCTTTCCTTATAATTTCTCTGTTTTCTGGACTGACATATAAACACAATGATAGAGTATGTTGGCTTCTTTCAGTTAGTATAATGCATGGGAGAATCCTCCATATTGTTGCGTGTGTCAGTAATTTGTTCATTTTTACTGTGGAGTAAGTAGTATTCAGTTGTATGGATATACCATAATTTGCTTCTCTGTTCACCAAGTGATAGACGCTGGGATGTTTCCAGTTTTTCACCATTAAGAAAAAAGCTGCTATAACCATTCACATACAAGTCTTTATGGGGAAATAAGTTTTCATTTCCCTTGGGAATTGGATTACTGGGTTGTATGGAAGTTGTATGGTTAATTTTGTAATAAACTGCATATTTGCTTTCCTAAGTGGGTATACCATTTTGCATTCCCATGTATGAGAATTCCAGTTTGTCTGCATTCTCAGCATTTGGTTTTGTCACTTTTATGATTGTAATTATTTTAATAGGGACCTAGTGGCATCTTATTAAAGTTTTAAATTGCATTCCTCTAGTACATGTTGATGTTTTTGAATGTTTTTGGAGACAGAGCTATCTATCCATTAATTTGTTTTCTTATTGAGTTGTAAGAGTTCTTTATATTCTGGATATAAGTCCTCTATCATGTAAGTTTTACAAATTATTTTTCCTAGACTGTCTTAAAATTTTTTTTTAAACAGTGTCTTTTGAGCAGAAGTTCTTAATTCTGATGAAGTCCAGTTTACCTAATTTTGTTTTCTTGTTTGTCGTTTTAGTGTCCTAAACATTATCTAATTATTGATTGCTAAATCCAAGGTGTCAAGATTTGTCTTAACTCCTTTATTTTATTGAGATATAATTGACATATAATATGATAGTAGTTTCAAGTGTAAAACAGAATGGTTCAGTATTTGTATACACTGCAACGATCACCATAAGTTTAGTTTTCCCCAACACCATGAAAAGCTACATAACATGCAATACAACATTGCTGATCATAGTCACCATGCTGTACATTACATCCTGATGACCCATCCATTTTATGACTGGAATTTAGTACCTCTTGACTCCCCTCTTCCCTTTTTATCCACCACCAACCCCCTTCCCCTCTGGCCAACCATCACTCTCTTCTCTTCATCCATCATCCATGAGTTTTGTTTTGTGTCTTTGTTTAGCTTTTTAGATTCCACATATAAATGAAATCATATGGTATTTGCCTTTTTCTGTCTGACTTATTTCACTAATCATAATACCCTTAAAATTCCATCTGTGTTGTTACAAATGGCAAGGTTTTGTTCTTTTTTTCTGGCTGAGTAATAATCTATTGTATATAAATACTACAATTTCTTTATTCATTTATCCATTCATCTTTTGATGGACATTTTGGTTGCTTCCTTATCTTGGCTATTGTAAATAATGCTGCAGTGAACATAGGTGCATATATCTGTTCAAATAGGCATTTTTTATTTCTTTGGATAAATACTCAGAAGTGGAATTGCTAGATCATATGGTAGTTCTATTTTTAAATTTTTGAGGAAACTCCATACTGTTTTGCATAATGACTGTACCAGTTTGCATTTCCACCAACAGTACACAAGGGTTCCCTTGCCTTCACATTTTACCAACACTTGTTATTTCTTGTCTTCTTAAAAAGAAGAGGTATAAGGTGGTATCTCATACCATTCCAAGAGGTATAAGGTGGTATCTCATTATGGTCTGGATTTGCTTTTCCCTCATGATTAATGATGTTGAGTGTCTTTTCATGTGCCTGTTGACCAGCTGTATGTCTTCTTTGGAAAAATGTCTATTTAGATCCTCTGCCTGTTTTTTTTTTTTTTTTTTTTAAGATTTTGTTTATTTACTTGCTTTGAGTAATATGGACATTTAACAATATTAATTTTTCCAATCCATGAGTACAGTATATTTTTCTATTTATTTGTGTTAACTTCAGTTTCTTTCATCAAGGTGAAATAGCTTTTAGAGTACAGGTCTTTTGTCTCCTCAGTTAAATATATTTCCAGGTATTTTATTATTTTTGTTGTAACTGTAGATGGGATTGTTTCTTAATATCCCTGTCTGTTACTTCATTATTAGTGTATAGAGACATCACAGATTTCCATATGTGAATTTTGTATCCTGCAACTTGACTGAATTCATGCACTAGTTCTAATAGTGGTTGTTTTTTGTTTGTTTTTTTTGGTGGAGTCCTTATGGTTTTCTACATGCAGTATCATGCCATCTGCAAATAGTGACCGTTTTACTTCTTCCTTACCAATTTGGATGCCTTCTTCCCCCCCTTATTTATGTGGCTAGCACTTCCAATGCTATGTTGACTGTAAGTGGTTAGAGTGGGCAACCTGGTTTTGTTTCTGATCTTAGAGGAAAAGCTTTCAGCTCTTCAGCCTTGAATGTGATGTTAGCTATGGGTTTGTCATATATGTCCTTTTTTATGTTGAGGTATGTTCCCTGTAAACCAACTTTGATTTTGTTATCAGGGTAACATTGGCCTTATAAAATGAGCTTGGAATTACTCTTCCCTCTTCAATTTTTGGGAATAACTTGAGATGGATAGGTATTAAGTCTTCTTCAAATATTTTGTAGACTTTCCCTGTGAAGTCATCTGACTCTGGGCTTTTCTTTGTTGGGAGTTTTTTTTTTTTTTTTATTACTAATTTAATTTCATTGTTAGTAATCAATCTGTTAAGGTTTTCTATTTCTTTTTGATTCAGTCTTGTAAGATTGTGTGTTTCAAGGAATCTATTTCTTCTAGGCCATCTAATTTGTTGTATAGTAATTGTTCCCGTGTATACTAATTATTCATAATATTTTCTTATGACCCTTTGTAATGCTGTTGCACTGATTATAATGTCTCCTTTTTCATTTCTGATTTTATTTGGGTTCCCTTTCTCTTTTTCTTGATGAGGTGAGCTAAAGGTTTGTCAATTTTGTTTACCTTTTCAGAGTACCAGCTCTTAGTGTTATTGACCCTTTCTTGGCTTTTTTAGTCTCTATTTTATTTATTTCTGCTCTGATCTTTTTATATCCTTTTTTCTAACTTGGGGCATTTTTGTCTTTCTTTTTCTCTTTTTTTAAAATGTAAAGTTAGATTGTTTATCTGAGGTTTTTGTTTCTTGAGGTAGACCTGTATTGCTATGAACTTTTCTCTTAGAACTTCTTTTGCTCTTTCTCAAAGGTTTTGGAACTTTGTGTTTGAATTCTTACTTGTCTCAAGGTATTTTTTTATTTCCTCTTTGAAGTCTTCACTGACTCACTGGTTGTTTAATAGCATGTTGTTCAGTCTCCATGTTTTTGTGTTTTTTTTGCACTTTTCTTCCTGCGATTGATTTCTAGTTTAATCTCCTTGTAGGCAGAAAAAATGCTTTGAAATATTTCAGTCTTCTTGAATTTATTGAGACTTGTTTCATGGCTGAACATGTGATCTATCCTGGAGAATGATCCATGTGCACTTAAAAATAATGTGTATTCTGCCCTTTTTGGATGGAATATCCTGTATGTATTTATTAAGTTCAGCTGGTCTGATGTGTTGTTTAAGGCCAGTGTTTCCATATTGATTTTCTGTCTGAATGATCTATTCATTGATGTAAATGGTATATTAAAGTCTCATACTATTATTGTATGATTGTCTGTTTCTCCCTTTATTTTTGTTAAAATATGTTTTATATATTTAGGTGCTCCTATATTAGGTGTATAAATGTTGGCAAATGTTATATCCTCTTGTTAAATTGAGCCCCTATAATGCCTTTCTTTGTATTTTGTTACATTCTGTTTTATAGTCTGTTTTGTCTGATACAAGTATTTTCCCCCAGCTTTCTTTTCATTTCTATTTGCATGATACATCTTTTTCCATCCCTTCAATTTCAGTCTGTGAGCATCTTTAGGTTAGAAGTGAGTCTCTTGTAAGCAGCATATGGAAGAAGCTTTTTCCCCCCCTTAATCCATTCAACCACCCTGTGTCTTTTGATTGAAGCATTTAGTCCATTTACATTTAAAGTAATAATTGATAGGTATGTACTTACTGCCATTTTGTTAATTGTTAATTCATTTCTTCCCTTGTGATTTGAATATTTTCTTTAGTGTTTTGTTTAGATTCTGTGCTCCTTTTGTTTTGTGCTATAAGTTTTTTCTTTGTGATTCCTCTTAAGCTTACATAAAACATCTTATGTATGTAGCAGTCTCTTTTAAATTGATAATACCTTAAATTTGAACACAGTCCAAAGCTTTATATTTTTATATTTTGATGACATATTTTGCTACTTTTTATTTTATGTATTTGGTAGTAATTAGTTATTTTAAATGAATTTTACTACTTTTTTCCTGGGGATATGCCTTGCTCTTTGGTTTATAGTATACTCCTCTGTCTCCTCATTTTGCCTCTCTCTGTATGTTCCTCTCTCTATATTAAGCTAAACAGGTACCTCCCTCAGCCTTGCATAAATCAACTTCTGTAGGAGCTGTTCCTTATGGCCCAGAAGCGCAATCTCTCATCTCCATCAGAGCCAGGCACTCCATGGTGTTTTCCTGTGAGCTGTGTTGTGATTGGGCCTTGACTTCTGTGAGGGAAGGGTAGGATGGTGGGTACTAGGTTGCAGACAGATTGCTGTTTGGCCACTGAGCGGGGGAGTTGGGTTGGAGTGACTTGCCTGTCCTGGTTGTGGCTCAGTCTCTGCGGGGAGTAGACAGCACTGGGGCACTCCTCTAGCTTGGTTATGGCTGTCTGCTGCTTGGGGAGGTCATTACTTGGGGCACTGCCCTGCTGGTTGCTGCTTGTTTTCTGGTGGGGTTGGTGGGGGCTCCAGGCACTTGCTTGGCCTTGTTGAGGATGGACTGCTGCACAGGGAGGATGGGGTTCAAGGTACTCAGCATTCCTGGTTTGGAGTTGATCCCTCTGTGGGATGGGCTATCCTGGGCCCAGTTGTTCGTTAGCTGCAGTGCAGGGATAGCAGGGCCCAGGGCCCTCTTGTGGCCCAGTTTCAGAGCTGAATGCATGGGAATAAGAGCACTCCCTGGTCCACTTGTGTCCCCATTCATTGCTTGGTGAGAGTGGGACTGGGGCACTTGTTTGGCCTGGTTTGGCTTGCTTGCTGCTGAGTGGGGTGGGGTGCAGCTCCGGGTGTGTGCCCTTCTCAGTTCTGTACTAGGTAGACAGAGTCAGGGAGTTTGCCTGACATACTGTGGCTCAGTATTTGAAAGGGTAGGGCAGTTCTGGGGTGCTTGCCCAACCCTTTTGCAGCTCTGATGCTGCACGTGGTGAGCAGGGTGTGGGTCAGGAGAGCACACCCCATGGTACTAGCAGTTTAGAGGGAGAGCACCAAAAATGTCACCCATCAGCTCTGTCACCAGCAAGTTAGGATGATTTTGCAAAAATCATGTCTACCCACACTTCTCTCCTAGATGAAGTCTCTGAAGGTTCTTGCCTAATAGCTGCTTTAAAATTAGTATGTTGTCCATTGCCTGTGGTCTAGGTACTTTCAATCTGTTACTTTTGTCCTGGATATCAGGGTGAATGGGTTTGTGCATGAGCCCTCTAAGACTGAGATCTCCATTACTTGTAGTTCTGTGATCCTCCTGGTCCTATTCCCCATTGATTTTCAAAGCCAAACATTTTGGGGGCTTATCTTTCTGGTGCTGGCCCACAGGTGCCTGTTGTAAATAAGCTGTAAATATGTTGTGTCCATGACAGGAAGTGAATTCAGGGTCTTCCTAGCCAACATCTGGAGCCCTCCTTTTATTTTTCCTCTTAAGTCCATCAATTTGCTTTATGTATTTTTAAGCTCTATTGTGTTTAGAGTAATGATTTCTGTATCTTTCTGTTAAACTGGCCTTTTTATTCTCATGAAATGTTCATATTTATCCATGGTAATGAACTTTGTTTTGAAATATATTCTGTCTACTCCTAATATAGCTATTTCAGTCTTCATGTGTATTTTGCATAGTATATCTTTCTTCCATTCATTTCCTTTCCACCTTTCTGTTTCAAAAAAATATAGCCTGTAGCTAGCATATATTTGGGTGAAGTTTTTATTTTGTCCATTCTGACAATCTCTGCCTTTTGACTGAATTCTATAGTCCATTACTATTTACTATAATTATTTATATGCTTGGATTTGAGGCTACCAGTTTATTTATTTGCTTGCTGCTTCTCTTTTTCTGAACTTCATCCTCCCATTCCTGCCATTTTGGATAATTTTTGGTGAATTCTATTTTAATTTTCTTGTATTTTGCCTTCATTTTTGAACATAAATTTCTGGGTTGGCAGTTTTTCTTTCTTTCAATATTTTAAAAATGTTCCTTCATTATTTTCTAGGTCATTTTCTCTTGATTTATTGTGTGTGTCTCATAATTTGTTATTTAATCTAAGACAGTGTATATAGAGCAGGAAACTGAGATAAATGTTATTTATGATCAGAAATAGGCCCATCTCTTTTCCATGAGGCCATGAGTTGAGTCAGTCTAGTGTATAGTTAAGCTGGGTTTGTTTTGATGTTGTTCTTGCTCTCATTACCCTCAGTGGCCCCCAGCTGTCCCCATCCCTTCGACAGTGGATTCTCGTTACCTTGTGCATAGTGTTGGACCTGTATGGAGGTAGTCTTCCTCCCTGCTTTTGTCCTATTCCCAGTGGTAGACTGATAGTGCTCTTTACTCAGTCTTGTGATGGGAGCAGGGATGTTGATGGCTCTTCTCCTCCAGCATCAATCTTAGGCAGGCCCTGTATGCCTGAACTTCAAGGGCAGGACTTTTTCTGGGTTCTTTCTTGTACCCCTCCCTCCATAGTGGCTGAACTTCCCCTGGTATCTATAGAGGGAAGGTAGGTTGGGAGCGGGCAAGTGGCAGCAGACCTCTGGTTTTTATCATTCTAAGATCCCAGGATTGAGTGGGTTTTCCTGTTTTTCCTCCAGTGGCTTTTGTCTTGTGGCAGTGTGGTCAAGGTCACTCAGGTTTTCTACCTCCTTGACTGTAACACCATCCTTAATCTGGGGCTGCATATAACTTTTACATAGTATGTGAGAAATTTCTAGGACAGTAAGTCCTATGTTTTTCTCCTGTGACAGCTGGTCACCAATCTCACACCTGCGCTGCCTAGAGCCTCTCTCTGTTTTATCCTCTTTTCAGTATTGCTCTTGAGCATCCAGTGGAAGACCTTGTACAAGATTGAGAGCAATTTCTCTCTGGGCTTGGTGCTCCCAGCTCACATTTGTCCTTTAAGAAATGGTTAAAATTTCCATGGTTTTCCAAAAACAGGCCACCTTTTTCTGACAAAAGTCAAACAGTTCACATTTTCAAAAGACTTGCCATCCTTTGGAAATCAGTTCACCTGAGTTCTTTGAGACTCTGATGGGCTCAAAAAAAGTTTTGATTCTCTAATTATGTGGCTTTTTGTTAGTTTGTTACTGTGGAAATGATTTTCTTTTGCAGTTTTCTATATCCTATGCACAAGTGGAACCTCTTCTTGTATTTAACTATTTTTATATGCTTTTGCCACATAATTTTCTTCTCACACAATCAGATATATAATTTTTCTCCCTTATGCCTCTGAGTTTTATGTTTTGATTAGAAAGGGCTTCTTACTACAAAATGAAAAAAAATGGTTTCTGTTAGTGCATTTACATGTTACTCTATGTTCAATTTTTGTATTTATATTTAAGTATACCTGGAGTATATGTTGGTTTTTAGCATTATATATTAATTCATATTTATTTGTTTCCAAGTAGTTATTCAGTTGACCAAATAAAATTTGCTGATTAATTAATCTTTGCCCTGCTGCTTGTCAGGTATGTATTATTAATGGGCAGTAGGCAGGATTGCTTAAGCTTTACTTATATACCATTTAATCACATTGTCTTGGTTTAGTTTCTGATATTGATGCTTGAGAGTGCAGAACATAGAAAGAGTTAGCTTCTCCACAAGCAATACCTCTGTGTTCATGGTCCTATCTTTCTTCCCCTCCAGTTCAAGAGCCATTTCAAATGAGATAATGTACAGTAAATAGTACATGCGTTGTCCTCAGAAGTGTTAATTACCATCTACCTGATCCTTGAGACAGAATGAAAGAATTCTGTAGAACTAACAATATACTATAGATTTTTGGCATAGTATATCAATTCCAGTGTTGTGTTACTGACTGAGCTTAGTAAGTATTTCTCGGGGCAAACTCCTCCTTCTAGAGGCTTCCTTTAGATATAGTTTTGGAACGTAGGTGAGGTTTGGTGGGGTGAGGTCTGGAGACAACGGCCAAGAAAGAATTCTTGAGACAACTTTGGTGCAAAATCGTGGTTTCATTAAAGCACAGGGACAGGACTCAAGGGCAGAAAGAGCTGCTGCCTGGGGGTTGTGAGGGGTGACTGATTATATACTTGGGAGTGGAGGGTAAGGAAAAAGAGGTTTTCAAAAGAATTTCTGTATGCTAAAGAGGGCCTACAAGATATTGGAGGCCTTGCCATTGTCAAGTTAAGGTTGTTTTTCCCTCTAGTAAAGCTTTAACAGTATGATAGTTGGGAATTTCCTTCTGGAAGTTAGGTTATTGATAAGAATGTTTTTTTTTGTTTTCTTTTTTCTGGTAAATCACTAAGACATTTTGTAAACTGAGGGAGACTCATATCTTGCAGGACTGTGATCTCTATAAGTTAACCATTTGTTTCTCCTTCCTTTAGCTTTAGGTCAGACAGGATTGCCCAAGGAATGTCACCATGTCCCGCCTGGGAGTTGGGGGGGGCTGTTGTGGGGTGTCAGCTTGTGCTTTGTCCTCAGCTTGCCTTCTGCTCCCTCATCACTTTCCAAATATTGCTACCTGTCCTAGTACTGGAACTTGACAGGGGAATCCTCATTTTTATCACTGGAATTTCCAGTGTCTAACCCTAGACCTAATGTGACCATTCTGGTTCATCTCCTAGATGAAAAAGTAAAGTCCATCACTGTTTGGATTCTCCCTGCAGGTGCTTTGTTTCTATACAAAAACTTTTTTTTTTTTTTTCAAACATGTTGCCCATACTGTTCTGTCCTTAGGCTGTCATTTCCTCCTTGATCTAGTTCCTTTGTTTGCTGTGCGTTCTTTCATCACTGTTCTTAGTTTCCTTGTTTTTGTTCTTAACGCTTCTTAAGCTGCCCTACTCTTGCTGTTCTCTCAACCCAAAATTTCATTAAAAATTTCACAATATCTTCCCACCATTTTAATTTACCTATTGCAATATAACAAAGAACATATCTGGTCTTTGTCCCTGTTTTCCTGACACAGAATTTTAAAAACCTTGAAATTTCCTGCTGGAGTGGAGGGGGGTGGGAGGGATGAGGTGGCTGGGTGATGGACGCTGGGGAGGTTATGTGCTATGGTGAGTGCTGTGAATTGTGTAAGACTAATGAATCACAGACCTGTACCCCTGAAACAAATAATACATTATATGTTAATAAAAAAAAAAAAAAACTTTAAAAAAACCTTGAAATTTCCTAAGCGATAGGACTGTCTTTGTTATGCTAATGAAGTCACTCAAGGTGGGCCCCTAGATGGCTTTAGAATGCAGGATGGCCACAGAAAGACCAAGATGTGAGTGGAGGGTGGGAACTTGCAGCCTTCTGATCTCTGGGTAGAGGAGGAGAGCTGGAGACTGAGTGCAGTCACATGGCCAGTGATTTATTCAATCATGACTATGTAATGATATTTCTGTAAAAAGTTTGGACACCGGTTTCGTTCAGCTTAAGGTTGGTGAACAGCACATCAATGTGCTGGGAGGACGGCATGCATGTAATCTGAGGGGGGAGGGCACTGGAGCTCAGCGTCCAGGACCCTTCCGGACCTTACCCTATGTGTACCCTTATTAACGAAAATGTAAGTGTCGTGCTTCCTTGAGTTCTGTGCGTTGTTCTAGTGAATTATCAAAGCTGATGGGGTTGTGGGAACGCCTGAATTTGTAGTCAAGTTGGTCAGAAGGGCAGGTGACTTGGTGTCCAAATTGGGAGCCGTCTTGTGGAGAATTGAACCCTTAATCTGTGACACTGCACTAACTCCAACTAGTGTGAGAATTACATTGTAGTATTGTGGTACACCCTATTGGGGTAGAAACAGAACACCTGCTCTTATAGGGGATCCCTCCCTGTAACCAGGGGTAATATGTGCTCTTTTAGGAATGACTGAGCTGAAGTTAACTTTGACTTTTTGTTTAAGTAGATGCTCTCTTATCGAGGTGCTAGTTATATGGTTAACTGAAAAAGTCATTTAGAGAAGGAATTATTTTTTTTTAAAAGATAAAACATACCTTAAATCTTGTATTTGAACTTAATGTCTATAAGTGTGCACTCATTTACCAATCATTTGTTGTAATATTGAGGTTATTTCTTTGAGCATGGATCTGCTCTTCTGAATTCCATATGGTCTTATTTCTGTAAACCTTGCCTATTCTGTCACTCTTGAATTTCAGATTCTTTGGAAAAGGAGAGTGTAGAGATGAGACACTTGTGAAGCTTCTAAGTTGACATCTTCCCCGTTAGTAAAATTTTACTGGGATTTCATGTCTTAATGAGATGAAAATTGGGGAGGGGGCCTTCAGTGACCCCCAAACTTCAAACTCTCCTTTTGTTGGAGAGCAGGCATACATGTGCTTACATCATAGCACATCCTATATGTTTAGGTAAGAAAAACAATGTATGGAGAATAATCTAGATTGATTACCTTAATTGTGAGTGTACCTTTTCGAAAGTCTTTCTGTATTTCTAGAAGTTTGCGTACCCTAGTTTGAAAACTGCTGTTGCAGAACATTGGTAAGAGAGCTGCTGCTTTATTTACACCCATTTTTACAGTGCTCTTATTTTCTTTAATTATAAAATCAATTCTTGTTTATTCCAAAAATTGTCTTCCTCAGCGTCATTTCTCAGAGATGATCACTGTTATCAGCAGTGGTATATTGTACTAGATTTTCTGGCATTTCAAAACATGTTATCACCAGCTTGTCCTGGGTGGTCACAAACTTTACTACCCTTATAGCATTTAAATTGCATAACTCACACAAGTAACCCTCTTTTTTACCCCTCTTTGGGCATCATTCTTAAAGCCCTCATGTGTTTAGGAGGGAGGCATTTTTGATAGTGTTTTTCTCAAGTTTTATTAAAAGCAAACAAAACAAAAAGTAAAAATGAACAGATGAAAAGACAAGATATTTGGCATTTGAATAGGATTGTATTTGAATTTCGTTTCTTTTTTTTTTTTTTTAAGGCGTCTGAGTTCCTGACTCGCCTAGAGGATGAACATACAGCCTTATGCGGGGAAATCTTCCTTGGCTTTCCATGATATTAAGGTTCTCCTGGCTCAAGTTCATAGGGCATTGATGCAGCTTTAATGGAACGAGTGTCTTCTAGTATTAGTGTGGGTTATATATGAAAAAGAGGACTAAAAGGATTAACTCCTTAATTCAAGAAGAATTTATTGACTACTTACAATGGGGATCCAATCACGAATGAGTTGTGTTCTCTGCCTTCTTGAAGCTTATAGTCTAAGAGAAGGTGCTCAGGAAAAAAAAAATCATAAGCCCAACACTCAGTGAAATTTTCGCTTCTGTTTTGGAGGGTTTTTGGTTTTGTTTTTTAAGATTTTATTTATTTATTTATTTGAGAGAGAGACAGAGAGAGCACAAGTAGGGGGAGTGGCAGAGGGGGAGGGAGAAGCAGACTCCCCACTGAGCAGGGAGCCTGATGTGGGGCTTGATTTCAGGACCCTGAGATCATGACCTGAGCCAAAGGCAGATGCTTAAGCGACTGAGCCACCCAGGATCCCCTGTCTTGGAGGTTTTAAGAAAAGTTTTTAGCCAATATTCTTGTAAGGAATTACTGTATATATGGTGTGATGACTTAAATACATCTGAAAAGTACAGCACATAAAGATAGATTTTTTTTTTAATCTGAAAATAACCTATGTCATAAAAAAAAGACTTACTTAAAATAGCAAACTTACAGATATTTAGATATAGTTATCAACTGCAAGGAGTCACTTCTGTGTGTGTACATCTGTGTGTGTGTGTGTATGTATGTATGCATGCATGTAAGGACTCAACTAGGAATGTAACATACTATGGCTTTGGAAATCATCTGGCTGGTTAGGATTTCAAAATATATGATTAAATTTACCAAATTAATATTGGTATATTATTGACTATCAACTGCCTCCCCTCTCTGTATCCTTAGTTCTACTCTCCAGCTGCAACTATTTTTTTTATCTTAGATTTTCTATTAACACCGTATTTCTATTTTTTTTTTTTTAAAGATTTTATTTATTTGACAGAGGGAGACACAGCGAGAGAGGGAACACAAGCAGGGGGAGTGGGAGAGGGAGAAGCAGGCTTCCCGCTGAGCAGGGAGCCCAAAGGGGGGCTCAATCCCAGGACCCTGGGATCATGACCTGAGCCGAAGGCAGGCGCTTAACCGACTGAGCCACCCAGGAGCCCCTAACACTGTATTTCTAAACAATATGCATATGCTGTGATTTATTGATTCATCAATTTTAGATCTTATTATTAACCCTCATTATGATAGGTAAAGATTATATTGCTTGGACAGTTTTACTGTTTCTAGCTGTTTTGTTTATAATGTTTTTAGCTTATGTGTCGTATCAGATTCTCTTCTGTTCCAGGGATCTTCTCCATTCTGACTAGCTGAAAAACTGACCCTGTGGCTTTGTTTCACTAATCTTTTGGATTGAATTTCTTGTTTTCCCATGTCTTTCTCTTTCTAACTTTATTCCTTTATTTTGCTACAGCATACCCTCTAGCAAATTCTTAAATAATTGGATTCATGAAAATAAAAATTTTGAAGCAATGTCTGAAATACGTTTTGTTTCACACTTTATTGACAATTTTGTTGGATATAGAAATTGTCCTTTAGAATTTTGAAAGCATGACTCCATTGGTTTTTAGCATATACAGTGTTGGATTTGAGAAGTGTAATAAAATTGTTTCATTTCCTTTTCTGCATGTTAATATTTCCTATTCTGGCTTCTCAAAGTTCTTACCATTTTCTTTGGTATGTTTTTGTTGTTATCCTTAAAACTTTACATTTCATGATAGTGCGTGTTATGGTGTTGGTCTGCTCTAACTGGATTCAAGTTATTCATTCCTCTGATCTTGGACTTTTTTTTTTTTTTTGGTGATCTCACTGTGCTTTTTGCTATTGTTGTTTTCTATCTCTAGAATAAGATTTTGGGCCATCTGGGTTGTTTCTCTAACTATTTCCTGTTTGGTTTCATTCTTTCCATCTCTTTTTATTTTTTGAATTTCATGAGAGATTTTCTGTGGCAAAATAATTGATTTTGCTATTAAAAAATTCTCAAGAGTGTTTTCTTATTGCTAATGTTTTTATCATATGATTTTCAGTATCCTATTACCTGGATTTGAGATGGGGTTTTGTTTTGGGTTTTTTTTTTTTTTTTTTTTTGAATATTTGATGGATAACTTTGAAACTGTCTTATTCCCTTACTTTACTTATTGTCAAAGATTTAATGAGTGTGTGTGTGTACATATGTATACTCCATAACTATGGGATTTCATATATATTATAATTATATATAAAACTAATAAGGAGATATGTAAAATGGCATGTATATAGGCATATATATATTTATACACATACATATACACACATAATGACACATAGTAAAAGTTCATCATCTCCTCCTCTTCTTTTTCTTTTTTAAGTCATAAAATTATTGTTAGTTCTGTTAGGTCCTTGTCTGTTCCATGCATTAATTCTCTGCCCTCTCATTTTATTTTTTCACTTGATTTATTTTAGTCTTCTAAAAGATCTCATTCTTTTTGATGGCTGCAAAATATTCCATTGTATATATATACCACATCTTCTTTATCCATTCATCTGTCGATGGACATCTTGGCTCTTTCCACAGTTTGGCTATTGTGGACATTGCTGCTATAAACATCAGGGTGCACGTACCCCTTCAGATCCCTACATTTGTATCTTTGGGATAAATACCCAGTAGTTCAATTGCTGGATCGTATGGTACCTCTATTTGCAACTTTTTGAGGAACCTCCATACTGTTTTCCAGAGTGGTTGCACCAGCTTGCATTCCCACCAACAGTGTAGGAGGGTTCCCCTTTCTCCGCATCCCCGCCAACATCTGTCATTTCCTGACTTGTTAATTTTAGCCATTCTGACTGGTGTGAGGTGGTATCTCATTGAGGTTTTGATTTGGATTTCCCTGATGCCGAGCGATGTTGAGCACTTTTTCATGTGTCTGTTGGCCATTTGGATGTCTTCTTTGGAAAAATGTCTGTTCATGTCTTCTGCCCATTTCTTGATTGGATCATTTGTTCTTTGGGTGTTGAGTTTGAGGAGTTCTTTATAGATTTTGGATACTAGCCCTTTATCTGATATGTCATTTGCAAATATCTTCTCCCATTCTGTCAGTTGTCTTTTGGTTTTGTTGACTGTTTCTTTTGCTGTGCAAAAGCTTTTTATCTTGTTGAAGTCCCAATAGTTCATTTTTGCCCTTGCTTCCCTTGCCTTTGGCGATGTTTCTAGGAAGAAGTTGCTGTGGCTGAGGTCGAAGAGGTTGCTGCCTGTGTTCTCCTTTAGGATGTTGATGGACTCCTGTCTCACATTGAGGTCTTTCAAACATTTTGAGTCTCTAGGAATGCATCCATTTCTTCCAGGTTATCTAATTTGCTGGCATAGAGTTGCTCGTAATATGTTCTTATAATTGTTTGTATTTCTTTGATGTTGGTTGTGATCTCTCCTCTTTCATTCATGATTTTGTTGATTTGGGTCATTTCTCTTTTCTTTTGGTAAGTCTGGCCAGGGGTTTATCCATCTTGTTAATTCTTTCAAAGAACCAGCTCCTAGTTTCATTGATCTGTTCTACTGTTCTTTGGTTTCTATTTCATTGATTTCTGCTCTGATCTTTATTACTTCTCTTCTCCTGCTGGGTTTAGGCTTTATTTGCTGTTTTTTCTCTAGCTCCTTTAGGTGTAGGGTTAGGTTGTGTATTTGAGACTTTTCTTGTTTCTAGAGAAAGGCTTGTATTGCTATATACTTTCCTCTTAGGACTGCCTTTGCTGCATCCCAAAGATTTTGAACAGTTGTGTTTTCATTTTCATTGGTTTCCATGAATTTTTTTAATTCTTCTTTAATTTCCTGGTTGACCCATTCATTCTTTAGTAGGATGTTCTTTAGCTTCCATGTATTTGAGTTCTTTCTGACTTTCCTCTTGTGATTGAGTTCTAGTTTCAAAGCCTTGTGGTCTGAAAATAGGCAGGGAATGATCCCAATCTTTTGGTACCAGTTGAGACCTGATTTGTGACCTAGGATGTGATCTATTCTGGAGAATGTTCCATGGGCACTAGAGAAGAATGTGTATTCCATTGCTTTGGGATGGAATGTTCTGAATATGTCTGTGAAGTCCATTTGGTACAGTGTGTCATTTAAAGTCTTTATTTCCTTGTTGATCTTTTGCTTAGATGATCTGTCCATTTCAGTGAGGGGGGTGTTAAAGTCCCCCACTATTATTGTATTGTTGTCAGTGTGTTTCTTTGCTTTTGTTATTAATTGCCTTATAAATTGGCTGCTCCCATGTTAGGGGCATAGATATTTACAATTTTTAGATCTTGTTGGATAGAGCCTTTAAGTAGGATACAGTGTCCTTCCTCATCTCTTATTACAGTCTTTGGTTTAAAATCGAATTTGATATAAGGATTGCCACCCCAGCTTTCTTTTGGTGTCCATTAGCATGGTAAATGGTTTTTCACCCCCTCACTTTCAATCTGGGGGTGTCTTTGGGTCTAAAATGAGTCTCTTGTAGACAGCATATCGATGCGTCTTGTTTTTTAATCCAATCTGATAGCCTGTGTCTTTTGATTGGGGCATTTAGCCCATTTACATTCAGGGTAACTATTGAAAGATAGGAGTTTAGTGCCATTGTATTGCCTGTAAGGTGACTGTTACTGTATATTGTCTGTGTTCCTTTCTGGTCTATGTTGCTTTTAGGCTCTCTCTTTGCTTAGAGGAGCCCTTTCAAGATTTCTTGTAGGGCTGGTTTCGTGTTTGCAAATTCCTTTAGTTTTTGTTTGTCCTGGAAGCTTTTTATCTCTCCTTCAATTTTCAATGACAGCCTAGCTGGATATAGTATTCTTGGCTGCATCTTTTTCTCATTTAGTGCTCTGAATATATCCTGCCAGTCCTTTCTGGCCTGCCAGGTCTCTGTGGATAGGTCTGTTGCCAATCTAACGTTTCTACCATTGTAGGTTACATATCTCTTCTCCCAAGCTGCTTTCAGGATTTTCTCTTTGTCTCTGAGACTTGTAAGTTTTACTGTTAGATGTTGGGGTGTTGACCTATTTTTATTGATTTTGACACGAGTTCTCTGTGCCTCCTGGATTTGATGCCTGTTTCCTTCCCCAAATTAGGGAAGTTCTCTGCTATAATTTGCTCCATTATACCTTCTGTCCCCCTCTCTCTCTCTCTTCTTCTTCTTCTGGTATCCCAATTATTCTAATGTTGTTTCATCTTATGGTATCGCTTATCTCTCGAAGTCTGCCCTCGTGATCCAGTAGTTGTTTATCTCTCTTTTTCTCAGCTTCTTTATTTTCCATCATTTGGTCTTCTATATCGCTAATTCTTTCTTCTGCCTCATTTATCCTAGCAGTTAGAGCCCCCATTTTTGATATCACCTCAGTAATAGCCTTTTTGATTTCGACTTGGTTAGATTTTAGTTCTTTTACTTCTCCAGAAAGGGTTTCTCTAATAACTTCCATGCTTTTTTCAAGCCCAGCTAGTATCTTTAAAGTGATGATTCTGAACTCTAGATCTGACATCGTACTAATGTCTGTATTGAGTAGGTCCCTGGCAGTTGGTACTACTGCTTGTTCTTTTTGTTGAGGTGATTTTTTCCATCTTGTCATTTTGTCCAGAGGAGAATAGATGAATGAGAGAACAAAATGCCAACAGGGTAACAACATCCCCAGAAAATATACTCTAAACTAATCAGAAAAGACCTGAAGCCGGAGGAAAAGAAAGGGAAAGAAAGAAAAAAGAAAAAGAAAAAAAAAGAAAAAGATAAAAGCAAACAAAAACAGAACAAAACCAAAAAAAAAAAAACCAGAATATGGTCAAATATGATCAGGCTGGTGCATAGATCAGTGCCACACACTAGATTTTGGGTGTATTTTGGTCTGTTAGAATAAAGTGCCTCCCAAAATTTTAAAGAAAGAAAAACTTATATATGTACAAAAATAAGGGTTGATATGATGAAGGGATGGAATATGACTGTAAAGATGAAAATTATAAAAAAATTTATAAAAGGAATTGATAAGTTGTTTGAAAAAAGAAAGAAGAGGATTTAAAAAAAAAGGAAAAAAAGGGAGAGAATGTGATCAGGCAGGAGACTAGAACAAAGCCATACACTAGAGATTTAGGAT
Organism: Halichoerus grypus; assembly: GCF_964656455.1. Lineage (NCBI taxonomy): Eukaryota > Metazoa > Chordata > Mammalia > Carnivora > Phocidae > Halichoerus > Halichoerus grypus. The sequence goes on from NC_135712.1 coordinate 181,405,658, forward strand.
ACATTATGATCTATTAGAAGAAACGATCTCAAAATTTTAAAGAGAGAACAACATATATATATATATATATATATATATATATATATATATATATATATATATATATGCCAAAAATAAGGGTAACTACTATGAAGGGATAGAATATGACTCTAAAAATGAAAAATGTTTTTTAAAAAAGGGATTGATAAGATGTTGGTTGAGAAAGGGAAAAAGAAAAATTCAAAAAGAAAAGTTAAAAAAAATTACCTTTGAAAGACTAAAGAATCATGGTAAAAAAGCCATGAATTCTATGTGCAGTATTCCCCTATCGCTGGAGTTCTGCCGTTCTCATTGATCGGTAAACTTGGTCTTGGCTGGCTGTTCTCGCTGATCTTCTTGGGGAGGGGCCTGTTGCCGTGGTTCCCAAATGTCTTTGCTGGAGTCGGAATTGCCCCATCCTTGCCTGGTCCGGGCTAAGTAATCTGCTCGGGTTTGCTCTCGGGAGCTTTTGTTCCCTGCAAGCTTTCTGTACAGCTTTGGAGGCGGAGAGTGAAAATGGCGGCCTCCCAATCTCTGCCCTGGAGGAGCTGAGAACTTGGGGCCCCGCTCCTCAGTGAGCCCCCAGAGAAAAGCAGTCAGTCACTCCCATCTCCCCAGTCTCCAGCCACACTCCGTGCTCACCCGGACTGTGACCGAGCGTTTCTATCTCTGGCACCCGACCCCGTGTGGAGTCTCCAAACCCAGCAGATCCCTGCTGTGCACTCCCACGCCGCTCCTCCCTGGGGAGGAAGGGGAGTCTCCCCGGATCTGCCACTTGTTGGGTCCCTGCTGGAGGAGCAGTGGCCCGACTGTGCCGTGGATCACGGTTTATGGCAACCCCGAGCTGAGAGCCCGTTCCTCGGCTCCGTCTCTGCAGCCGGCTTCCCCGCTCCAATACCTGGGAGCTCTGCCGCACTCAGGCACCCCCGGTCTTTCTGTGACCCCGAGGGTCCTGAGACCACACTGTCCCGCGAGGGTTCCACCCCCCGCTTAGCCACCGGAGCGACGTCCCTCAGCGGAGCAGACTTCTAAAAGTTCCGATTTTGTCCTCCGTGGCTCTATCACTTGCCAGAAGCTGCCGACGGAGGCCCCTGCCCCCGCCGTCTGTCCTCCCGAATATCGCCTCAGATTCACTTCTCCGCATGTCCTACCTTCCAGAAAGTGGTCACTTTTCTGTTCAGAGAGTTGTTGCTGTTCTTTTCTTCTATCTCCTGTTGAGTTCATAGGTGTTCAGAATGGTTTGATCCCTATCCAGCTGAATTCCTGAGACCAGATGAAATCCAGGTCTCCTACTCCTCTGCCATCTTGCTCCACCCCCCACCCCCCGATTTTGTGTGTTTCTAAGAAAGAAAAGCATTGCCAATTACAATAAGATACTATCAGTTGTGAGACCTGAAATGTTTAAAGATGAGAAAAACATTGTATCTTAAAAATCAATGAGGTACCATAGTCCGTGTTATATAAGTGAATAAAATCCTAGACTACACAAGCTGATTATTCAAAGACAAATTTGAGTAGGGAAAAAAAAATCTGTTTGCATTTGTGGATGGTTATCTAAATAGCAAAATTCTAAGCCAACTATAATATTAATCAATATCCCAATCACTTCTCAACTATGCTAAGTTACTAAAATGCATTTCTTTTATTTTCTTAGTGAGGTTTAGTTCTGCCTTCATGGCTCTCCAGCGTCTTTGAAAATCTAATTAATGCAGGATGGCTGTTATATCTACTGAATATTTGCCCCCCCCATTCTTATGTTAAAGCACTAACCCCCAAATATGACTATATTTGGAGACAGAGACTGTGAGGAGGAAATTAAGGTTAAATGAGGTCATATGGATATGGGTGTGGCCCTAATCTGGGAGAGCCAGTGTTTTTATGAAAAAAAAAGGAGAAGCAGAGAGCTCTGTCCCTGCCCCCTTCCGCTTTTTACAAGCTGCAAAGGATGCCCTCACCTGAATGCCCACAACTGAATTGGCCAGGACCTTGATCTGTTGTTTAAGCCACCCAGCCTGTGGTCCTTTCTTGTGGCAGCTGAGCGAACTGTGACAGTGGCCAACAGGGGAAGGCACCGTTGGAGGACTGGGGATGAATTCACCCTGGGCCCCCCCCACCACATGGCTAGTCATTCAGGGAACGTTTGACCTGAAGGTGCTTACTTGCAGTTGGAAACCAGAGACAGGGTCTCCTCTTGAACTCTTCCCAGTCCTTGCTGTTCTGCTTGCTCAGCACTAAGTGCCCACCCTACTTTCCCGACATTGTAATTACCATTTATTTTTATTTATTTTTTACAATTGTATGCAACTACCTATGGGAAATCAGCATTCTTTTTTTTAAAGATTTTATTTATTTGACAGAGAGACACAGCAAGAGAGGGAACACAAGCAGGGGGAGTGGGAGAGGGAGAAGCAGGCTTCCTGCTGAGCAGGGAGCCCAAAGGGGGGCTCAATCCCAGGACCCTGGGATCATGACCTGAGCCAAAGGCAGACGCTTAACAACTGAGCCACCCAGGTGCCTCGGAAATCAGCATTCTTGTTGTGTACATTTCATTGGGTTTATAGTTTTAATCACTTTATGCTTTCTTCTGTAGTAGATGGAAAACTTTCAGGATGGTGGTTTGATTCTCTGGGTACTGGTTCTGCTTTTATGTGTTTTACAAATGAAATTTTGCCTTAGTATTTGTTCTTGCCAGTGATTGAATTTTGTTTCCACCGAGAGTTAACATAGAAAAAAGGGCTAGAAAATTTTCAGAATAATATAGAGGTTGTTTTGTGGAAGGCTTGTTTTATCGATTAAAAATATTCCATAATTCAGATTTTTAAGCTAGTTTTGTGATTTGAAGTACATGCACCCACCAACAGAAACCAAGCAAAGCATTAGCCCCTGGGAATCTTTGGGGAAACCTGTCTTAATGAGTAGATGAGATTGCTTGTAATTCACAGAACAATTTATATGTAAATAGTATATGTGAAAATTGAGGGTGCTTGAAAAAGTTGTCTTTTACTAATAATTTCTAAACAGTGCCTCCACAGCCTTGTTTACATAGTTTTTATCAGAGCAGAGGTAAATCTCTCCAATCCTGCTATAGCCAGAGATGATAATTAGTTATCTATCACTGTGTAACAAATTAGCCCAATTCTTAGAAGCTTAAAACAGTCAACATATATAACTTCACACAGTCTGTCAGCAGCTGAAATCTGGGAGTGTCTTAGCTGGGTGGTCCTGCTTCAGGGTTATCAGACTGACTTTAAGCTGTTGGCTGGGGTTGGAGTCTTTGAAGGCTCGACCGGGGCCACTGGACCCACTGAGGGACATTCTACAAAATAACTGGCATGTATTCTTGACAGATGTCAAGGTTAAGAAAGATCAAGGCTAAAAAATACTTTCTGACTAAAGAAGGCTAAAGAAATGTGACAACTAAATACAATGTAGGTCCCTGAGTTGGATCCTGAACAAGGGGAATAAAGGCTAGAAAAGACATTATTAGGACAACTGGCAAAACTGTAGATCATGTAATAGCATCGTGTAAATAGCATTGTATCAGTGTCAAATGTCCTGATTTTGATAATTATGTAAGAGACTGTTTTTATTCTTAGGAAATAACCACTGAAGTGTTACTGAAGGGTCAGGGGGTATCATGTTTGCAAGTTACTCTCAAATGGCTCAGAAAGATATGTGAAAGAGAGTGAATGACAAGACAAAGAGGGTCACGTGTTAACAACAGCGTATCTGGATAAAAGGTCTTAGTTATTGCTGCTGTGACAAATCACTACAAGTTTAGTGGCTTGTTTCTGTAGGTCAGAAGTCTGGCACAGTGTAGCTGGATTCTCTGCTCAGAGTCTGACCTCTGGGTTAAAATCAAGGTATCAGCAGGCCTGCATTCCTTTATGGAAGCTCTGGGGAAGAATCTGCTTCCACATGTATTCAGTTTGTTGGCTGAACTCAGTTCCTTGTGGGTGTAGGACTGAAGTCACCATTTCCTTGCCTTTTGACCCCCAGATCTTTAAGCCAACAGTGATGCTTTGAATCCTTCTCATGTTTTCAATCTGACTTCCCCTTCTACTCTCTCTCTCTGATTTTAAGAGCTCATGTGAGCACATTAGCTCAAGTTCCTTCTCTTAAGATCAACCAGTTAGTAATTTAATTATTTTTATTTTATTTTTTAAAGATTTTATTTATTTATTTGAGAGAGAGAGAGAGTGTGCAAGCACAAGCAGGGAGAGAAAGGGAGAAGCAGATTCTCCGCTGAGCATGGAGCCTGATGCCGGGCTGGATCCCAGGTACCTGGGATCATGACTTGAGCTGAAGGCAGACGCTTACCTGACTAAGCCACCCAGGAATCCCCCAGTTAGTGATTTAAATTATATCTGCAAAATCTCTTTTGCCATGTAAGTAACATAATGGGTGTGATACCGGGGGTTGAAGATTCTGGGGGCTGAATTTCTGTCTACCACAGGTTTATAGAAATTTTTTGCACTATTCTTGACACCTTTATAAATATTTGAAATGACATCCAAACAAAAAGTTATAAAGATTCTTAAGCATGGTGCAGGAAGCTGGAAAATGTGGTCATGGTATTGTTCACATACTTTGTAGCTTCATTTTTTTCCTGACAGCACTGGGTCTGTTTTATCCATCAGGTCACCACCAAATCAAGCAAGGCACCTGTGAGGTGGTCGCTGTCCACAGGTGCTGTAACAAGAACCGCATAGAAGAGCGATCACAAACAGTCAAGTGCTCCTGCTTCCCAGGGCAGGTTGCTGGCACAACGCGGGCTCAGCCTTCTTGCGTTGAAGGTAAGACCTTTCTGGTCAGTTTCTCTACTCTTGCAAAAGTATGTAAAACCACCAACAACCTCCTTGCTTTACTGTCTTTTCAACTCAAAGAAAACTAGACTGCTTCCAGGTTAGCGTTGTTCCAAAAGTGAACATCATTGTAACTCCACACATTGCTTGGTGCATAAGGTAAGTTATTAATGATATTTCTCAAGGGGTCCTGATGGGGGAGTTCTATTACTAGACAATCAGGAAGATATGCTTTGATTTTTTTTTTCCTTCCCCAGCTGTCTTTCCAAATCTTATCCATCAAAGCACTTGCTTCCCTAGATACACTTTTCTCCCTGATTTCAAGCTCTCAACTCAAAAGCGATTAGCAGCTTATTTTTCCTCACCTCATTTTTAATGTTACAGACTGATATTCTCTTTATTTCTAGTTTACTATCTTAACAAACATTTATAAAACATCTCCTTTGGAGCAACTTCCCTGAGAACAGTTTGGGATCACATGTCATTTATTTGTTGTCTCCAAATCCCCTCGCAGAGTACTGTGCCAATGGGTTTTTTAAAAAATGAATGAATGTTGATGGGTTGTAGGTAGAGGGCTGGGATTGATTCCTTTTGGTGCCTCTGGCATCTTGTCGCACACACCTTGTTAGAAAGAAGTTATCAGTCCCCGGGGGCAGAGATACATGAGGTTAAGCCTTGTAGCACTTTCTCCACAGTGCCATGAAAACTCCCTAAACATGAATGCTTCCTGTCTTATTTGATGCATGTCTAAAGGTCAGCTATTAGAATAAACCTATGCATTCTTAACTCCAGAATCACGCAATCAAGAATAGTAATTGACCCATACCCCGCCTCCCTGACCAAACACAGGCACAGATTTATGGTCTGTATGATCACTAGTGGTATGTATCACTGTGAAAGCTGGAAAGTGAATATGGTCAACTTACCATCTACAGTTCCTCACAGAAACCCTGGGGGCCGAATGCATTGCTGAATTCAGATTTTTTAAAGGTAGCATAGTACATACAGCAACTGTTTCCTCACAAACCTAATGTCTTTTCTGGTTGTACCCCATAGTCACAGATGCTAATATTTCTACAATGAACTATGTAGAATATTCTTGCAGAATGGGATAGGGCAAGGATTAGAAGCTCATGTTAAATCAGGTTTTGCCGCCATCGTACAGAAGTCCTGTCCATTTTCAGAGCTTTTTGGATTTGGGGATCACAGATAAAGGATTGTGGATCTATAAAAAAAGATGAAGATTTTTAGCATTTAAAAAAAAGGCATTTTTTAAAAAAGATTTTATTTATTTGACACAGAGAGAGAGAGAGAGAGAGTGCGCACACAAGCAGAGGGAGGAGCAAAGGGAGAAGCAGACTCCCGCTGAGCAGGGAGCCCAATGGGGCTCAATCTGAGGACCCTGGGAATCATGACCTGAGCCAAAGGCAGGCTCTTAACTGACTGAGCCACCCAGGTGTCCCAAAAAAAGACATTGCAAAGAAATTTGCTAAGTTCTATCTCTCCAGCTGGGACAGCTGAGCATATTTATTTCCTCCATCAATTGAATCCAAACCACACCTATTTTGTCCCCTTGGTCTGTCTCAGATTCTCTGTGTTGCCATCACCCGCAGTCTAGGGGCTCACATTACATTCTGCCAAGCTTACTACTCCAGTCTCCCATTCTCTCCCCTGAGCCTTCTACAGAAGCAGAACTCATCATGTCCCTGCTGTATTTAAAACCACCCTTCAGTGACTTCCCACCATCTTTAAAATAAAATCCAAGTTCTTTACCATGGCTTATGAAGCCTTGCATAGTTTTGACTCTGTCTCCCTCCTCTTTCAACTACACTACCCCCGTCCAAGTGGGGGCATTTACGTTCTTTTAGATCGCCACACTCCTACCTATATCCTTTGCCTGAATCATTGCCGTCTTCCCCACAATACATATTTTGTCTACTTGATTCCTATTTTCCTTCCATATCTGCTGTAGGCTCTTGTATCTCCCTGTACTTCTAGTTCATGACCTGTATGCCATTATGTTTTAAGATCTTTCTGAATGTGTGCCTTCCCATTAGTCTGTAGGTTGCTTAAGGATGGAAACTGAGTCTCTTATTTCTCCCCACCCTCCCCACCCCAACTGTCTAGTGCATGAATGACTTTGAGCACAGGGGAGAACTGATTCATTTTCAGTAATCACAGATTGTTTTCAAATTCATGGTATCAACTGTGTTTGCTTGCTCTGTGGATTTTAAACTCCTTCAAGAACTTAAGAACTTATGAATTATAAACTTTCTACTCTATCCTTCATAGAATCTTTAGATATAAAAAGCCTTACACATTTATCTCAGAGCACTTTTATCAGCATCTGGAAAGTATAGATGGTGTGGCAATTAAATTTACTATCTTTCTTTTAGTAAAGGAAATATTAATACCTTATCCTCCAGTAGCTTGTTTTATATACATTTATTATGTGGTCCAAATCCCCTTTGGGCACCACTGTAAGAATAACTGCGTATCTGTTTGGTCAATCTATTTGTTTTTGTATATTTGTGTATTTAAGATAGGTCTCTAGAAAATGTGGTACATTTTAATATGAATGTGTTTTACCTAAATGGTATCACATTGTATATTTCTTAATCCAGCCAGCTATCAATATTAAGTTGTGGAGATCTTTGTGTGCTAGTACATACTGACCTATTGTGTTTATTTTTTTAATTGCTCCATAACATTCCATTGTATGGATAGGTTATAATTAGTTTAGCCATTCCTTTACTGAAGGACATTTTAGTTGTGTCTGTGTCATAACAGACTCCTAGGCTAACTAAATGATTTCCTTAGTGTTATAGGATCAGTAAGTGATAGAGATCAATGATTTAGTGTCTGAGCCGAGTCTGTGCAGTGGAAGGTTCTGTGATGATGTACATATTCTTTCTATATATCCTTAGCTCTATGTGTTGATGTCCATGTGCCCAGTATAATTGGTAACCACCAACCACATGTGGCTAGTGAGCATTCGAGATGTGCCTGGTATGAATTTAAATTTAAATGGGAACTTAAGACTAAAAGCTTCTCTGTCGGACGGTGCAGGATCAGCTTTATGTACCTATGTAACTTATGAGTACTACCTTTGTAGCCAGAGAATACCCAAACTCTGAAGGATAGGCTTGTGATTCTATCTTAATATTTGTATCCCCTGAACCTAGCAGAGCCTGGCAAACAGTCGGTGTTCAATAAATGTTTATTGGATCAAAGTCAGAGGAGGTGTGGAAAGTTGTCATTTAGATTCTAGTTAGGATGTATGTCTGTTTTCATATCCCCTTTGATCTTCTATTCCTTATCCGAATGTTTCCATTAGGGCTTTTTAGCTTTATCCCATAATAATCTTTATCCCATAATAATTATGCAGTATCATGCTGCTAGTTGGCTTGTGGAAAGACCTAGTCTCTGCTGGTAAGTTCCTCTTATCTTATTTGTCAATAAGAATGTGGAGAGGATCTAAAATATAACATTCACTTGATTTACATTTAAATTAAAACAAAGGCGAGGAGACATTGGAGCGGGGCACTAATTAATGTTGGCATAGAAAGTGGAATATCCTTATGCATTTCTGCTAATCCACAGCAGAGATACTTATCTAGTGTTTTCATTGCTTTTCCGTAAAATCATAGCTTTTATTAGTTAAAAAGGGAGAATAATTAGTTGGTTTTTGTCCTCCAATTTTTTTGGATATAATTAACTTATAAAGTCCTCCTGTATTATGGAAATGTGTCTGTACTCCACATTTGGGATTTGGGAGGAGGGGTGGGGAAGTACTTGATTAAAGTTGTGGTTACTTGGGTCCTACAAGAGACAATTGTGTAGCTGGGAAGCACGTTCCCTTTTGAATCTTTGACTGGTATATATACAAGGCTGGTTAGTGACAGTAACTGTATTCTCCACATTTATCAAAATACCACTCTATAGAGATAATGCTGAATGGTTTATGATAAAACGAGATAAATGCGTAGTACGATGAAGCTTCATTTATTTTGTTAGAGTGAATGCTTTCTAAACATTGGGTTTAAAAAAGACTGATAAAAGCTGAGGAATGGGAGGCAGCTGCTTTTTAAAGCTATTTGTTTTCTTTGGCTGATGCCTGAATTTGTGTTCTGAGATGTCAGAAATCACTTAGTGAAGGCCGAGAGTTCCCGTTCGTACTGCAGACAACTGATGTGGTTTTTATGGACTGTGTGATGAGGTACGGAGTTGGTCTTCAAGATGGGGTTTCACAGAGCTGTGTGACTGGGTGTGTTCTCTGTGCCACTTGCAAGATCAAGTGGTTTTCAGAGCTTTTCCCCGTGGCGGTCAGGTGAATGACAGAGAAGCGTACTTCGCAAAAGCACTGGGGGAGGTGGAAGGATGCACCTTGCATACCTTGGTTCATGGAGTTTTAATGTAGCACATTGTGCCCGGCATGTCCTAGATGCCGGGGGATAGGATGCTAATTAGACTCAGGTCTTGCTTTCCCGCAACAAACTCGAGAAAATGAAGGTACTTGAAGAGAGAGCAGAGAAGCGGTCAGAGATGGTGTCCCATGAGAAGCAGTGGGTCTGGTTTTACCAGGCAGGAGGGAACTAAGTGGTAAAGCAGGTAAAGCGTGTGCCAACGAGTAGGGGCAAGCGTGAGAATAAGTGTCTCTGTCGGGCTCTGAAGTGGTCGAAGACAAGGCTGGAGATGTAGACAGAGCCTTTGCTCTTAGAGACTTTCCATCAACTCAGATTGTAGGATTAATTCCTGCGTTCTGGGAATTTATATTCAAGGAATAGTGGATGAAGGAGAGTAGACCAGTAAGAAAGGGTATTAAGTGCTATCAGCAAAGTTCATATCCAATCCCCGAAGATTCCTGGAAAGGAAAAATGGGATCTCTGAATTTGCCAGGTCAGGTAGTTTGTCAGCGTAGGTTTCAGGGTGAGCCCTGGAGTAGCCAGGATTTGTGTGTGGGAGAGAGAGCAGTGAGACTGAGCCAGAGAAAGTGAGATTCAGAGAGAGAATATGCACATTCTCGCCTTGTAGGCTTGCCCACAATGGAGGCTCCAGGAGGGAAGAGAAGGAATAGAGATGGCATTGTGTTTACCATGTATTAAGGATTATGAGGTCTGCTGAACTAGCTCAGCCTCTCATCCGGGGCTGAGTACATCCCAATGTATATGACTGTAGATTAATTTTTTTAAAAGATTTATTTATTTGAGAGGAGAGAGAGAATGAACAGTGGGGGGGCAGAGGGGGAGAGAGAGGGACAAGCCGGCTCCCCGCTGAGCAGAGAGCCCGATGTGGGGCTCAATCCCAGGACCCTGAGATCATGACCCGAGCCGAAGGCAGACGCCTAACCAACTGAGCCCTCCAGGCACCCCGATTAATGTTTCTTAACCAGGGGTGATTTTGGCCACCCTAGGGATATTTGATGATGTCTGGAACCACTTCGGGGTGTTAAACTGGGGGAGAGGGTGCTACTGGCATCTAAAGGGTAGAGGCTTAAGATGCTGGTCACTATGGTACAAGGTGCAGTATAGACTCCTACAGTCAAGAATTACCCAGCCTCTAAAGTGCTAAGGTCAAGAAACTCTGCCTTACGGGCAGGTCATGGCTGGGGAGGGTTGTACTTGTGTGAGCTCACACTTTGTGGAAAAGACAAACCTAAATCACAAAAGATCATTCTGTACCTATTTATCCACAGCTTCACTCAGTACTCTGTAGAAATAACAATACCTTGTTATGTGTGAAGTGTGTGAACAAGTAAAATGTTCCTTTAACAAAAAATCATGTTCTCAGGACTACTTCTTTCCATGATACCTGGGTCAGGTTGGAATGGCTTCTTTTCTTTAAATAAAGATAGGCGGGGGGTCGGGGGAGGAAGGAGACCTGCTAATTTTTGTTATTTCAAGTTAACAAATGGCTTAAAGTTAATAAACCTTTCTTTAATGTTAATTTGCAAAGAAAATCTTGAAAGAACAATGTTAAGAGCAAATCAGCTAAATTATCTGAAAATCTCAGAGCATATTTTTGTGATTGTTTCCATTTTTAAGACAGTATATATTCTAGGAAGATGTGTTCATCTTTCGGTCTGTACCTTCAGTGTAAAAATACGCTTTTCTTTAGAAAAGCCTTAACTCTGTAAATGCAATGAAACGAGGTCAAAAAATGAAAGACCAACTCCTGAGAAGTGAGCCTGGTGTTGGTCTTACTCGAAGGTGGGTTTATAGAAATAGCTATATGAATACATCTTGTGTTTTATTTAATGTTTAATTGGGACAAGGGATAGAAAAAAATATCTCCATCTATTTTATACAACAGAGAGTACAGAAAATGCACCAAGAGCAAGATAGCTAATTGGTCCCATTACATTTTCACCTAGAAAACAACATCACAGAAAACACTAGTCACTACCATAAAACCAGAGTTTCACTGGTTTTTTTTTCTTCTTTCTTTCTGCATAAAACTAGAAATTCATTACAGGTTGGCAGCTTGAAGATAGGGATGTTTTGTATTTTCCTAAGTCAGGGAGGCATGGGGCTTTCTAAAGAATTTTATTTTAAAAATAGAAGTGACAAGACACTTTCTCATCTCTAGTATATTACGGTATTTTGAACAGGATAAAATAGATACCTCCTACAAACTTATTTTCCTATGAAGACAAGGCTCAGTTAAGTGGGCAGATGTTCTCAAGAGTTATTTAATAAAATCCTACTTCTGCATCCTTTGTCTCAGCTCAAAGCCCAGCTCAGTAGGCATTCAACACTGGAACTTCTGGGCTTTTTAATCACCTTATTCACTGGTGGGTGAAACCCTCAGTTGGTTCTCACCCTTGCTATGAGTTCCTTAGTCAGTCTTTAACGCATAAAGGAATTTGAAACTTTTATTATGGCTACTAGGGTGGCGCTCATTAAGACTTTCTTTTCTGAAAGAACATTTGCTGTTAAGTAAGTACGTCTCTAACACTTGGAGGGCTCCTCTTAAATGTATTCTTCACTCAAATATGAAAATGATTTTTTTTTTTTGGCAAATAGAAATATTTTAAATTTCAAGATAGGTTGCTCTTTTAAGGAACCTATTGTGATTCTGTCTTCAGAAAAATCACTCCATATTTTCCAGTTAAATGAAAGAAAACTGGTAAATAATTCCGCAAGAGCTTGATCATACATGCTTTCTTCTTTTGTTTAAATAAATTGAAAGCCTTAAACAAAATACTATGAAAGTCTTTTAATTTTTCTGTAGTTAAGAATTGGCATAGTTTTTGGTGATGAATGCCTGAATCTTTTTTTCCCCTCAAGCTCCTCTTCTAGATTTGGCATCAGAATGATCTTAGGACCCCATGAGGCCAGTGAGGAAGTATTAGCATTTCTTTGCTGTGAAGTTGACATAGAATGAATCAGATGATTTCCTCTGTAGGGAATTTATTCCCAGATTTCTCACTTTATACCTCAAGTGGTCTCCTTCAGACTCCTTTCTGTCCCAAATTGTTTACTATCCCCTGCCAGACTAGCTTTCCCAGGCACACAGTTTTCCCTGCCTTATTGCACCCCCTTGTTCAGAAACTTTCCATGGCTCCCTACCCCTTGGGGAATCCAGTCTAATCTGGAGTTGGCATTGAGAGCCGTTGAAGGTTGCTTCTCAGACCACCCACCTTGCTCAACTGGGTCTCCTGGCTTCCAGGTAGGTCACTCCCTGACCCAATGCACCGCGTGCCTTCACTGGGGCAGATCACTTGTCAGCTGCCTGGGCTTCTGTGGAATCCTCCATGTAGCCCTGGCCCCTGTCAAGAGTACATAGGTGCCCACTGCTGAGTGGCAGAGAATCTGCCTAAGGGAATGGTTTTAAAGATAAAAAAAAAAAAAAGTATTTTAAATTCAGCTGTAACTCTGTGTAAATATAACTTAAGCTCTGTCAACATTTATATAACTTCCGCAGTCCTGCAGATGGAATTTTAAATTGAGGGTTGGGAACCATGTCTTACTTATCTTTATATCTACTTGGGATTGGCCTAAGGTATTCAGAAGATAATGAAGGACTTTGAATCTGGTCAAACTCTACGTAGCATATGTTAATCTAACTATTATTATAAGTTGTGGTACAGCAGAAAGATTTGTAGATGCAGAGAAAGAAGTTGATTCTAGTACCTCCTCCCTCATTTTACTCACTTTGTGGAAAGCTCTCGTTTTTATTTCTGGCCATCTGCCCCCTCTTCTTGCTTCTGAAGGTTGTTGAGATAATCGAAAGAGGAACAGTATGTAAAAGGGCCTTGAAAATAACAAAGCTCCATACAGTGTTGAGGTGGGATTGTTGTAATATCAGTGACTGAAAAGAATACGGCTTTCTCAGACTTCGCCCAGGTGTCTCCATCCATCCACTCAAGTTCAGTGGCACTCTCTGACAAAATAAATAACCCATTTAGCTATATTCCTTTCTCAGTGCTGGCACCTTCTGACTTAAATAGCTTATGGTTCTTCTAGATCACAGTTCTAACTCATTGAGGTATGATTGGTTTATCAGATAGAAGCACAGTATTTGGCCAGAATCAGGAACGGTGGTTTTCATGGGGAGTAGACAAAATGTCTAGCCACTTCAGCTGATAATGAAATGGTCCAGCGCCCTAACCATGCCATATTGCGTTGGCCTGATAGGAGCAGAGTTTTTATTTTATTTTTTTAGATTTTTTATTTATTTTCTGACAGAGAGAGACATGGTGAGAGAGGGAACACAAGCAGGGGGAGTGGGAGAGGGAGAAGCAGGCTTCCTGCGGAGCCAGGGGCTCGATCCCAGGACCCTGAGATCATGACCTGAGCCGAAGGCAGACGCTTAACGACTGAGCCACCCAGGTGCCCAGGAGCAGAGTTTTTAATGCATGAGCTTGCTATGTTCCCTGCTTTTGTTACTGTCTCTACACCTCTAGTTGTTTCTCCTACAGATCTCTGGTGTGAGGGAGGGGTGTGACTTTAAGGGTTGAAGAAGGGGCTCTAGCATTAGAATGCCTCTGTCAAAGGGCCTCAGTTTTCTCTCCTCTACAAAATGCAGGAAATACATTTAGCAGGGTGCCTGACCCTCCAGAAAAAATAGCTATTAGGAATTCTCAAGACTTGTTTGAAATGGTAGGCAATGGTAGTTGGAATCAAATCCATTGGGGTATTTTTTTTTTTAACCAAAGTGCTGTTATTTCAACAGAAAAACAGGGCTCAACGACCCTCCCCCCTTGAACCTACACACCCTACCCGCAGCCCCAGATCTCTGACCTATACCATTTGTGAGCTCACCATAGAAACTGAATCACAATCCCTTTGTCCTTTGACTCTGTGGGAATACCCAGGCAAGTTGATAAGAGTTTCCTTAACGTGTCTTCATCTGTCTCCAAACCCAGAGAATTTTCTGCTTCCTCATCTTATTGGCAGATGGCAGCAGAGATGATGGGATAAGGGGGAAAGGGAATTCACAGGTGAGATCGCGAGTCTAGAATGTGGGCAAGTGAGGGAGCGCCACGCTCTTCCACCTTCACTTGGTTTCTGGTTGTTGAATTCAAGGTGTTACTCACCACTTGCTGGAACGGCATGGAGAGGTGAATGACTCTGTGATGGAAATGCTGACTGTTTTGGGTTGTGCCCCGACAACAGAGAGCATCAAATGTAACAACTTGGCCAGGTTTGCGTCCACCATTGGAGCCTACAAAATGATGACCACAGCAATAGCTAACATTTTCTGACAAACTAGTGCCTGGCCCCTGGTTAGCAGAGAGTTTGATATGGATTAGCTTTATCCTCTTGACATCTGTGGCGAGCTTCTATTATTATCCCCAATTTACAGATGAAGAAATTGAGGCCAAGAGGAGTTAAATAACTAGTCGAAGGTCATTGGGAAAAAAAAAAAAAAGTAGCATGGCCAAGTTCAAATCCAGGCATGCTGCAAAGCTTGGCATCTTACTCTTATCTAAAGCATAATTCTTTAAATTTACTTACTGTGAAATAGTTCTTACTAACAATCTTTGAAGTCAGTGTATTGATCCGTATGAGCTTTATGTTGTCCATAGTTGGAGGAAGCAAGTATCACAAACATTATGTGGCCTTTGTCTTACAGCTTCCATCGTGATTCAGAAATGGTGGTGTCACATGAATCCTTGCTTGGAAGGAGAGGATTGTAAAGTGCTGCCAGATTACTCAGGTTGGTCCTGTAGCAGTGGCAATAAAGTCAAAACTACAAAGGCAAGTATAGACACATGCAGTTCTCCTTTACAACTTCCGCAGATTATTAACTATGCGGTTTTCCCCCCTTCCTTTTATCCTGGCACCACGGCATTATTTTATGTTGAGCCACCCTATTACTTTGGCCTTTTGAAAAGCCCATTTCTGAGTATTGCCCTTTATGTCTGATTTTACAGAGCAGTGATTTGGGGGATGAACTTGTTATTTTAGGCAGGGCCACGAAATTCATTACAGCTCCTTCAAGAGCCCAGTTTAAAATAAAGGGATCGGAGTTGACAGGCCAGCGTATCAAAACAGCACGGCGAGGTTCCACACACAGTTGACTTGCTGAGGGAGGGATACTTCCTGGGAGGAGTTTTAATAGGTGGAGACTCAAATTCAAGGTGTCACAAGTCAAGAGTTGCCTCCCCACAGTGATCCTCTGTCCAGGCCACCCTGTCTCAGAAGGGTACCGCCATCCACCCAGTTCTTGAGCCAGAAATCTCTCTGCCTTAATGTCCCCATGTCCCATCTATTATTGGTCCTTGGGACTGTTCCTCCCAACTCCCTCCTTGAGTGTGTGTCACCATCCTTACCACAGGGGTCCTGTCCCCACCATGTCTCATCTGGAGGACTGAGTTGCTGCCTCATTCTCCACACGATGACTCCCATCACTTTTGTGAAATGAGATCTTCTAAGCTAGTCTGTCTCTCTTGCTACAACTGGTCTTGCCAGTCTGGTGCTTCACGAAGGGAGGTGGCTTGGTGGGTTATTTACTCTTTTTTTTTCCCCCGTTTCAGCCTTCTGTTGGTACCTCTTACCATGGTGCCTTTGTGGTTGCAAAGGAAGGTGTTCTTCATGGAACGTGCTTCCCTCCTTTCTTTTCTACTTCACCGTTATTTCTTCAGAGTCCGTCACTGATTGGATTCGTGTCTCGTGTATCTCTGAGCATTGATTATGGTTCTACTTTACATGGCAGGGTGTCCTGAGGTGCTTAGCACCTAGAGCTTTCTCTCTAGAAGAGACCTATGAGGTCAGGCCCCATGTTTGCAGTGACCTTGATAGTCCCATAATAAAAGATTACATTTAGAACAAATGGTAACATTTTATAGAAAACTGTAAATGTAAATTTTAGCTGACATCAAATACAAAATTAATAGTACAGTAAGTCAGACGATTAGTTACCTGGTTAAAATCATAATTTCAGGCTCAAAACTATTTAACATTAATTGTAAACTTTTTGTAAGTAATATAAAGATGACTAGGATAAATAACCTGATACGGGCATATCTCATTTTATCGTGCTTTGCATAGACTGTTTTGTTTTTTGTTTTTGTTTTACAACTTGAAGGTTTGTGGCAACCCTATATCAAGCAGGTGTCTTGGCATCATTTGCATTGGCTCATTTAGTGTTTCTGTGTCACATTTTGGTAATTCTTGCAGTATTTCAAACCTTTTCATTACTTGTTACGGTTATCAGCGATCTTTGATGGTCCTATTATAATTTTAGGGTGGCAGCCCTGTAAGATGGCAAACTTAATATGTACACCTATGTGTTCTCTTCCCCGGTCTATCTTCCTCTCCTGGGCCTCCTTATTTCCCGAGATACAACAATATTGAAATGAGGCCAATTAACAAACCTACACGGGCCTGTAAGTGTTCCAGTGAAAGGAAGAATCACATGTCTCTCGCTTTAAGTCAAAAGCTAGAAATGATTAAGCTTAGTCAGGAGGCCCTTGTTCAAAAGTCGAGATAGACCCAGATCTAGGCCTCTTGCACCAAACGATTAGCCAAGCTGTGAATCCAAAGGAAAAAGCCATGAAGGAAGTCTTAAAATACTCCAGTGAACACACAAATGATAAGAAAGGGAAACAGCCTTTTTTGCCCATATGAAGAATGTTTCAGTGGTCTGGATAAAAGATCAACCAAGCCACAACATTCCCTTAAACCAAAGCCTGATCCAGAGTACGGCCCTAACTCTCTTCAGTTCTGTGAACGTGCAGAAGAACAGTTTGGAGCTAGCAGAAGTTGGTTCCTGAGGTTTAACAAAGAAGGTATGTCCGTAACATACAAGTGCAAGGTGAAGCGCCAAGTGCTGATGTGGAAGCTGCAGCAAGCTGGCTAAAATAAAGAAGGTGGCTACTCCAAACAACAGATTTTCGTTGTAGACAAAACAGCCTCCTAAGGGAAGAAGATGCTATCCATGACTTTCATAGCGAGAGAGGAGAAGTCAATGCCTGGCATCAAAGCTTTGAAGGACAGGCTGACTCTTGTGAGGGGTTAATGCACCTGGTGACCTTAGGCGGCAGACAATGCTCAGTTACCATTTCAAAAATCCTAGAGTCCTTAAGAATTAGACCAAATCTACTCTGTCTGTGCTCTAGAAATGCAACAAAGCTTAGATGTCAGTTTATCTGTTTACAGCTTGGTTTGCTGAATATTTAAAATCCACTATTGAGACTTATTGCTTATAAAAAGATTCCTTTCTAAATATTACCACTCAGTGACAATGGACTTGGTCCCCCAGAAGCTCTGATGGAGATGAATGTTGATTAATGTTTTCATGGCTGCTAACATGACTCCTTGATCCAAGGGCTGCAGAATGGATGTCATTTAGTCTTTCTTATTATAAGGCTGCAACTGCCACAGATGGATCTGGGCATGCTAGATGCCATCAAGAACATCGCTGATTCATGGGAAGAGGTCAAAATTAACAGGCGTTTGGAAGAAGTTGATTTTAACACTCATGGACAACTCTGAGGGGTTCAAGACTTCAGTGGAGGAAGTCACTGGGGATGTGGTGGAAATAACAAGAGAACTAGAATTAGAAGAGGAGCCTGAACATGGGAATAAAGTGCTGCCATCTCATGAGAAACGTAATTGATGAGGAAGCACTTCTTATGGACGAGCAAAGAAAGTGTTTTTTTTGCGATGGCATCTACTCCTGGTGAAAATGCTGTGAAGATGGTTGACGTGACAACCAAGGATTTAGAATCTTACATCAACTTGGTTGATAAGCAGCAGCAGGGCTTAAGAGGATTGTCTCCCAGTTTGAAGTTCTGCGAGTAAAATGCTATCAACAACATGGCATGCTATAGAGAAGTCGTTCATGAAAGGAAGAGTCAGTCAGTGTGGCAGGCCAGATGGTCTTGCTAAAAGAAATTGCCACAGCCACCACCACCCCGATTCTTCAGCATCCATCAACATCAAGGCAAGACCGTCCACCAGGAAAAAGATTAGGTCTGGATACAAGCTCAGATGAGGGTTAGCATTTTTTGTGTGCTTTTAAATTAAGCCATGTACATTTTTGTTTAGACAAAATGTTATTGCACACCTAAAAGAGTACAGCACAGTATAAACATAACTATTATAGGCACTGGGAAACCAAAAAATTACTTTGGCGTGCTTTATTATGATACTCATTTTATTGTGATGTTTCCTTTATGGCAATACTTGCTTTCCTGGGCTGGTCTGGACCCAAACCTGCAGGCCTCTGAGTTACGCCTGCATGTGCTCTTATATCCAGAGCAGTGGAAGTTCGTGGAGTCCTTTGCTGGTGGAGGAAGGAGGTTAACGCTCCCATCATTTCTATCAAGTCCGCTTCTAAGCTACTCCAAATTAACTTCCAATCTATGTAAACCCAAGTGTGCTTGCTAAGCAAACTCTGCCTTAAAGTAATTCCACTCTCCTTTCCCCACTGGCCCCTTTCAGCCCTTTTTTCCCTATCCCCTTCCTGAGTAAAAATCTTGGAGCTGCCAACAAGCTGGGGTCTTACATCCATCATTGATAAAAATTTCCTTTTATCCTATTGCTTGTAGACTAACAGTCAGAAGGTTATACTTGTATTGATCTTTATATATAAATATAAAATAAGCCATGAGCACAAGCCAACCGTGTTCCGGAAAAGAATGTGTCTAAGTAGTCTCTTGCTGGAGCGGCTCCCTCTCTATTTATGTGCAGTTAGAGCATTTGCAGGAAGCAAACCTTTAGGGGCATTTTGGCTCTCTGTGCTGGGAATATAAGTTTGCTCTAGCTAAATCCTCAATGGTAGTGACATTTCATTTGGCACTTTTAAAGTTGTAGAAACATAATACAGTTCCCTAAGCCATAATGATACTTAGCTGCTTTTTTTTTTTAGTGATATGCCACTTGAGAATAATCTTGAAGTAGTAAAACTTTGTTTCCTTTATTAATCCAAGTCATTGTGACTTGAACTGCATAAAACATTCTATGTCTTTTATGGATCTTATGAACAGAGTAAATTCATTTGTAGAGGTGTAACTGGCTTCCTGGGAGAGCTTAGTACCCTCAGAAGCTGTGTCTTTTTCTTAAAATAGACAGCAACCTTACACCACAAGTATGACAGAGGTCCTACAGAGGTAAACCATTGCAGCCCTAGAGGGGGTATAACAAAGTAGTTTTCATTTTCCTTAAACAGTTCATGTATAGCAACATCAAAACATGGAAACGTTGAAAAAATATAATCCTGCAGTAAGCCACCTATGTCAGAATTTTGTTTTCCATTTAAATGCAAATATGAAAAGAGTAAGCAGTCAAGTTGAGCTATTAACAGACTTAGATGAAGATATGACAACGAGGGGGACCATTTCCAAGCCAGTCATCCGGTCTTTTCCAGGGGTAAAAAGGTAGCTGTGAGTTTATTCTGCCTCTACAGTTTTCAGTGTTTCCAGAGAGAACTTCAGCTACTAGTTCTCATGGAGAACTACAACTCTCATTGTCATCCAGCCTCAGTTTTCCTTTACATTTGAGTTGTTCATATTAAAGCTCCTAACAACTGCACGATGTTGTTTTATCACCACAGTGAACCACTGGCCAGGGCTGTTTTTTGTTTGAAAATGGAAGTAAATCATAGTGAATTTCAAGAAATTTTAGATTTGTCATGTTTTTATTTTTCCAACATCTGCGGGTGAAGAGCTATGTCTTAGGAGCTGTAGTTCTCAACCAGGGGTAATTTTTCCATCAAGGGGATATTTTTAGTTGCCACACGTTGGGGAATGGAGGTTTTATGGACATTTTGTGGGGAGACGCCAGACAGGCTGCTAAAAATCTTAAAATGCACAGGAGGGCCCCCCCATAGCAAAGAATTATCTGGCTCCAAATGTAAATAGTGTTGGGGTTGAAAAAAATCTGCTTTAGAGAATTTTTTTTTTTCTTCTTTTTGGTAGCTCTTTGTAAGCATCTTATTTGATTCTCTTACTTCATGTAGCTCTTCAAAGTTTCCACTTAGTATCTACATGTTTCCAATATTTCATATTAGAAAACTAGAGATAGGAGTTAATGTAAACAACAGGGCAACACCTCTCACCCTCAAGATCTAAGATGATCCAGTCCTTACGGTATCTTCCTTGGAACGTGCTCTAAATGGTAACCTTCCCTCTGTTTCTTAGGCTACCACCATGGATCATCCTCATTCTCTCTTGACCAAATATTATAATTATTTAATGGTAACAGTGGCTGCAGGAAACTTATCATGGGAACGTGTATCCACCGTTTTGAGCCCCACCCCTAGGGTATTCTGGTATAGTAAGTCTGGGATGGGGCTTAGCAAACCATTCTCAAAAATTTGTTCTTATGTTGATTCTCATTTAACCAGGCTCTGTACCTGCTCTGTTCTTGCCTTTATTTCCCTGCCTAGATTTCTCCTTGGTGAGAGACCACCAATGGATTCCCATGGGTAACAGAAAATAGAGTATAAGCACCTTGAGATGAGCCATCAATATGACTCACCCAATAGACCATGTATTTCCATATCCCACTGCTGCCTTCTTCATCTGTTCCCTTTTATAAAATTCTACTTGTCTTTTAAGGTCCAGCTGAGACGGATCCTTTAGCCAGAAGTCTTGTCTTTCTTGATCCCTAGGGCCAGAGCTTGAAATACTCAGAGTACCCTGTCATGTGAGAGTGGAGCTAGTATTGGTAATTAGCAACCTTATGTCCACCAAAATCCAAAGCAACAACGAACCTTCCATATACAGTTAGCAAAATGAAAATTTGACAGGAGAATAAATCGTAAAGAATCTTACCATTCAACTTTAATAGAGATCAACTCCAGAACGAGCTGGGCATGCAAAGCTTCCTTAACCTAGATATAGGTTGCTACCTGGCTGTGAACACTGTTAACTTATATGCGTGGATGCATGGCAGATCCATGAGGAGCTAATGGGATAAGAGCCACGCTTTCCTGAGTGTCAACCACATGCCAAGCCCTGGGCCACGCCATTCACATCTCACTTACTCTTCAGTACAACTGAAGGGAGCAGGTGCTAATTTAACATTTAGCAGCTGAAGAAGCTAAAGCAGTGATTGATAGTTCTCCCCATCCTACAAAATTACCATCGCCATTATCTGGGTATTTGAGATCAAGACTTTGCTTGAATCCTCATTCTCTCACATCCGTTGTCCTCATTTTCACAAGTCCTGTTGGCCTCACCTTTCATCACTTCTACCAATGTGATCCCTTTAAGTTGGCAGTCTGGCCATGCATCCCTGGTCTCCTCTTTGTGCCCCAGGTGGAAAAAGGCCAAAGTTCTTCTCCCGGGTAGTCAGGGCTCCCTTGTCTCCTTCAAGCAGCTCCTCATATGACAACCTCTAGAAATCCATAGAGCCCTACCCTCTTGGCCCTAGTATCTTTTTGTCCATAGCACCTATCACTTGCTGACATGTCGTTCCTTTGCCTGTTGGTCCAACTATTTCCTCTACAGTAGGAGTCACCAAGCTGTGGCTTGCAAGCCACACTCAGCCCTTGGCCTATATTTTGTGGTCTGTGAGCTAAGACTGGACTATATGGTTTTAAAGGGTTGGGAGCAATCAAAAGGAAAAAATGTTTCATAACATGAAAATTACACGAAGTCCCAATTTCAGTGTCTACAACTAGAGTTTTACTGGAATAAAACAATGTCCATTAGTTTACATGCTGAATTGTCTATGCTCCTTTTGTGTTATAAAGGCTAAGTAGTAGTGGCAGTAACTGTATGGCGTACAATGCTGAACAAATTTCTGTCTGGTCCTTTACCTAGAATAAGGCTAGCATACTTGTTCTATAAACTCCACGAGGACAGGGTTTTTGTTGTGTTTGCTATAGTATTTCCCTCACAAACAAAAGGGCAACTATATTGTAGAATATCTAAAATAAAGGCTATATGTCAATTAATAGCAAATCTGAGGTTTGAATAAATACTTGATTGGGTCTAAAGGCCAGGAGTGATGTCTTTTTCACGCTGTAGGCCTGTTAAAGTCTCAAGCTTTTGGGTTTTTCCCCCCTCTAGCTTGTGTATGGATTATCTAACCTGTAAAATACCTTACACCTTACCTGACCAAATAAAACTCAAGAAACTGCTAATCTTTTTTCTTATAAGTATTTAAAAATAGAGAAAACAACAGTACACTTCTTAATGAATGTCTGTTTCTAGTAATTATGGCAGTTTTCTAAAAGAACCTATTTCTTTTATTAAGGATTTATTTATATGAGAGAGCATGCAACGAGAGAGAGAGTCAGGGCAGGGAAGAAGGAGTGGGAAAGAGAATCTCAAGCAGATTCCCTGCTGAGTGCAGAGCCTGACCTGGGGCTCAATCTTCCTGAGATCACCACCAGAGCCGAAATCAAGAGTCAGATGCTCAACCAACTGAGACACCCAGGTGCCCCATAATAACTTATTTTTAAAAATAAAAGTTAACTACATTAAAAAAGAGGGGGATGCCTGGGTGACTCAGTTGGTTAAGTGGCTGCCTTTGGTCAGGTCACGATCCCCGGGTCCCACCTTGGGCTCCCTGCTCAGCGGGGAACCTTCTTCTCCCTCTCCCCCTGCTCGTGCTCTCTCTCACTCTCTCTCTTGAGTAAATAAAAGTTAACTACATTAAAAAGTAAGTAACAAAGGTAACATTTTCAGATCGACATACGCTGATCTTAATTGGTATTCATTTGAAAAAAAATGTAGTGCCTTCAAGAAAGCATGCTCAGCAGGCATACATTAACTCTGTGGGCAATGAATGTACCTAATCTGATGGGTTTTTTATAACTCAACAATATACCAAGCTAAGGTACATAATACCATGTTGTGGAAGTCTTTGTGCATGTTTTCTTTGCAACCTGGAAGCAAGAACTGTGAAGAAGAATTTGATTTGAACAGTTGATTTGGTGAGGTTGAGACAGGGACTTCTGGGTCTGGTAGCAGAAAGTACTGTCTTCAGTGGGGATGAGATACTGAATGCTCACTTATTTAATTTGTTTTAGGTAACACGGTAGCGAAGAGAGGTATGCTTAATCCTGGAGGAGCGACAGGATGCAGAGGTCTCTTAATTGGATTACTGTCCTGGCTGGTTTGGGGGAAATTGTCTCAGATTTCAGCAACATCACATTCGCATGTGTGTGCTGTAAGGAGAGTCATTTACTTAACTGTCTCAGCCCTCTCCGCTTCATGATTTTATTACATTGAATTATAGCTATGGGCTGCCACACAATTCACATCCTATCTGGATCCCGAGGAACATACCTCCAAGAAACCCTGGAGGAACAAAGCAGAGACTTCAA
Organism: Halichoerus grypus; assembly: GCF_964656455.1. Classification (NCBI taxonomy): domain Eukaryota; kingdom Metazoa; phylum Chordata; class Mammalia; order Carnivora; family Phocidae; genus Halichoerus; species Halichoerus grypus. The sequence goes on from NC_135712.1 coordinate 181,429,213, forward strand.
AATGGATCTCCACTGGGCCTTCCATGTCTTTCTGCCTTCACAAAGGAACATGGACGGGTTCACAGGGTCCTTATTCTGTTCCTCTTTTGAACGTTTCCTTTAGCCCTTGAATTAAAGTGGTTTGAAAGGGATCTCAGTACCAAAACATTTTGGCAAAACATATTTGCAGATATAGATTAATGAACTCTGATTAACTGGTGAAGAAAATTCATTTTATAAATCCCGACGAATAGACTTATCGGGGTTATTGTGTGTGTATTTGTATTTTTGCTTTAGAGGATTTAAATTTTTGCATTTTAAGTTCTATTGTCAGGTTAGCAGAAATAAAATAACATTTTAACTTCTGTGCACCATTTTACTGAGTGCTAAGGAAGTATATCTCAACTCTAATATTTTATAACCGAAGCTTGATCATGACATATTCACAAAAGAAATAAAACCTGTTGGGATTTTTATGGCTTAGGTGTAGTCATAAAGGTAAATCACTTAAAATATAAAACAGTCTCTGTTAGATCAAGGGTGATTTCTAAGATCCAGTTTGTGTCAAATGTATTAAAATATTTTGTTTGAAATGTTGAATTTTTAGGCTGTAAATGATTTATTCTTAGCTGTTCTCTCATTTGTTAGTTGTTTTATTTCTTTAAATGTAAGTAAAATCTGAGTCATTTTTTTCTTGGTTTAATGATTTTGCAGCAGACGTGTGTCCACATATTCTCAGATGCTGTCATGCAGAAATATATTACAGATGAAAAGTGACTGACCCAGATTTTAAATGCATAATGTCATTAAAACACATACTACTGTAATATAGGATTTTATATATTAAGAAATGCCAAAAACATCCTTTCTGCACTGTTAATTATCCCTGTCCTTTCACAATTGGGGGGGGGGGAGAGAATATTACTATAACATTTATAGCAGTAACAATTACATCTACTTGATTTTAGTCTTGCAAAAAGAATGGAAATAGGGGACATCGATTTGTTGGCTAACTTTGTTTGAATTTGACGGGATGCTTACTAGAATTATTATTGTCCTATTAGTAAGTAAAAAATTCATTCTGCTGATGGCACGTAAGTTTTTGTGATTATTTTATTGCCTTAAGACTTCATGTTAATACCCTAGGCTTGCAAATTTTAAATGCAAACGTGAAAAATAAAAATTATACTTAATTTTGGGCATGTGAACTGTATGGCAAACTTAAGACCTCAACAGGTAGCATTAAAGATAATTTAAAATCTAGGGAGATTTAAGTTGAGGACCATGCATGATGCTTTATATACTCAGCTGCCTTTACTATAGAACCCTCCATTGTAAGAGGAGAGGGTTAAAAAAAAAACAATTTTATGGTATTTGAAAGAATGTCTCCATCTTTTGCCCATACATCTGATGTAGTACGCCAAAAAAGATCAAGTTAAAATGACACTGCTTCACCTTGAGGTACATTTCTAGGGTGTAAACTACTTTGGGGGAGTAAGTGGTCCATTAGGGAAAATAGCGGGTATCACAACTGCCACTTCATCCATTATTGCTTCAAAGTATACTTTTTATCAAGTTCAAAAGTTAGTCCTAAAATGGAGCTTGCACTGCAGAAGCATTTTAATGTTATCATTCGTATACCTTTCCTGGAGGGAAGTAGATAAGACAGTTTTCTATGTATTCCAGAATTTAAAGCAAAGATACCAAGGGTGTTGTGAGAACATTAGTCATGTCAGCATTAAGCCCACTAAGTGTGGTAGTTGTGATCTCAACACCTGAAGACTTTCAATTCTTTTATCTTAAAACTTGACGCTGCCCAGCAAGGGCTGTGGACTTAGCCTGGGCCTCTCCAAAGGAACCAGCAACCTCCTAGATTTTATAGCTTTCCCTCAGATCCAGATTTGTTGCTCTAAACCATATGGACCTCAACTATATACATGGGGAACTCTACTCATTCAACAAACACTTAATGAAGACCCTCCAAGTGATCTACCCTTATACACACAAATCCGTTTTTCTTCTCTCCGTTAGGTCTTTATGAATATTCCCATTTTATAGAATTTAGGACCAATAAAATTAAACTTGCCCAAACTCACACAAGTAGTTACTACTAGAAATTATATAATGAGGAATCATGAAAAAAAGATCAGAAACTGTAGATTTACTTTTCCTTGAGAGCTTTTGGGATAATCTATACTAATCCTGTGTCTTAGGGTGTCAGGGAAATTGGCTAGCCTTAGAATCTGGCTAGCATCTGACCTACTTTATCAGGGTTCAGCACTTGCACTCTTTGCCATGATCTTATAATGTACCAATACACTGATGAAAAATCTCACTGCTAACATTTTTAAGTTGGGCAAAAGGAGATGGTTCTTTCATCTTAAGAAGTCCCAGAACTGACCTCCTCCCACGGACACACAGACTCTACAACTCAATATAGAGCAATTCCTCCTGAAGAAAAACTGAGTGCTGACTGAATGGCTTTGGCACAACCAATGATAGAGGGACCGCCTAGAGAAGAACAAGACAGAGGGAGACATAGTAACGATGGGAACCCTACCCCTGATGTGATGATCTGCACTAGGGACAGATATCACTGAGGGGCCTGTATACAGACTCACCTGCCTTAGGACACAGCAAAGAAACAGCCATTTATTTAAAGGGCAACTACACCGTAAGTGAAGGAAAGCCATTTACTAACTCTAGAGCATTTGCCAAAGTGTGAGGACTCTTTGAACTCTCTTTGGGGTCTGAGGTGCCACCAGGCACCACTGTTTATATAACCCTTGACCTTGATAGTGTAGATGGGAGCAGGGCCCAGGCACTCAGCAAGCCCCAGGCCCCAAGCCTACATCAACTCCAGCCATTCTACAAAGGTGGTCTCAGTGTGTGCTCCTGGTCTCCCCTGGTCTGTGCCCAACCCAGCCATCCTGCTAGGCAACCCAAGCACACAGCACCTCAGGACCCCATCAGGCCTGCATCACTCCAGCCATCCTTCCAGGGTGGCAAGCAGAGAGTGCACACTTCTACTTCAGTTCCAGCCATCCCTCCAGGACAGCCTTATAGGGGAGATGTTCTGAGAACCCCAGCCCATGAATGCTCCAGTTCCAACTATCCTGCTAAAGGCGGATCTGGTTCACAGCGTCCTGTGACTTTGTGGTCCATTTCCAGCTCTAGCTGTCCTGCCAGGGTGGCCTTGGTGTAGCACACTCCAGAACCCTCCAGGCTGCACCTTATTCAGCTCCAGCTGGTCAGCCAAAGCCACCAGGCACATGTAGTCTACAAAGGGGATGCTCCAATGCAAGGTGACTCATGACTGGGAGAGGTAGGTGTTCTCCATAATTTAGATACAAACACAGAAAGTAAAAAAAAAAAAAAAAAATGAGAAGAGGAATATATTATGAACAAAAGAACAAGATACTACCCCCCCCCCAAAAAAACCCTAGTAAAACAGAGATAATTTACCTGATAAAGAGTTCAAAGTAATGGTCATAAAGAAGCTCATATAACATACAACTCCAGAGAAGAATGTAAGAATAGAGTGAAAACTTCAACAAAGAATTAGAAAATATAAGAAAGTACCAAACAGAAGTCACAAAGTTGGAGATTATAATAGCTGGACTGAAAAATACACCAGAGGGAATCAACCACAGATTAGATGACAAAGAACAAGTCAATAATCTGGAAGAGAGAATAGTGGAAATTACCTAATCAGAAGACCAAAAAGAAAAAAGAATTAAAAAATGAGAATAGTTTGAGATCTCTGGGATACAACATCTAGCATATTAACATTTGCATTATATTTATCCCAGCAGAAGAATAAAGAGATAAAGGGGTTAAAAACTTTTTTGAAGAAATAATGGGTGAAAAGTTTGCTAACCTGGGGAAGGAAATAGACATCTGGATCCAGAAAGCACAATCCCAAACAAGAAGAATCCAAAGAGATCCAAACCAAGACATATTATAATAAAATACAAGGGAAACCTCATAAGACTACTAGTTGATTTTTCAGCAGAAACGTTGCAGGCCCGAATGGAGTGGCATACCACATTCAAAGTGTTGAAAGGGAAAACTTACAACTGAGAACACACTACCTGACAAGGTTGTCATTCAGAATTTAAGGTGCAGTAAAGAGTTTCCTAGAAAAACAAAAGCTAAAATAGTTAATCATTACTAAACTAGCCTTACAAGAAACGTTAAAGTGTTTTCTTTAAATAGAAAAGGCTGTAACTAGAAACTAGAAAATATAGGAAAGAAAAAATCTCAATGGTAAAACCAAATATATAGTAAAAGCAGCAAATCGGCCACCTGAAAAGTTACTATAAAGGTTATAAGACAAAAAGTAAAACCAACTCTAACTACAATAAGTAGTTGAGGGATAAACAAAATGAAGTAAAATAAGACATCAAAAACAAAGCACAGAGTGGGGACGAAAAATGTGGGGCATTAAAATGTGTTTTAATGCTTTCTTAAGCAACCATCAGCTTAAAATAGATTGCTACATATGTAAGCCACTGTATATGATCTTCATGGTAACCACAAGCCAAAAACCTACAATAGATACACAAACAATAAAGAGAAAGGAACCCAAACATAACACTAAAAAATACTATTAAATCCCAAGGGAAGAGACTGAAAGAACGACAAAAACAACCAGGAAACAATTAACAAAATGGCAGTAAGTATATACCTTCTAATACTACTTTAAATGTAAATGGACTAAGTGCTTCAATCAAAAGGTATGAAGTAGCAAAATGTATAAAAATTTTTTTTTATATATATGCTGCCTATATGCTGCCTACTCACTTCAGACCTAAAGACACACACAGACTCAAAGTGAAGAGATGGAAAAGGATTCCATACAAAGGGAAATGGAAAGAAAGCTAGTGTAGCAATATTTCTATCTGACAAAACAGAATTTAAAACAAAAACCTAACAAAAGACAAAGAAGGGCATTACATAATGATAAAGGGGTCAATCCAAGAAGAGGATATAACATTTTTATGTGTTTATGCACCCAACATAGGAACACCTAAATATGAAACCCAAATGTTAACAGACATAAAGGGAGAAATTTACAGTAATACAATAATAGTAGGGTCTTTTAACATCCCACTTACATCAATGGATAGATCATCTGGACAGAATCAAGAAGAAGATATTGGCCTTAAATGATGTATTAGACCAGATAGACTTAATAGATATATACAGAATATCCCATCACCAGACAGGAGAAGACACATTTTACTCAAGTGTACATGGGACATTCTCCAGGACAGAGCACATGTTACACCACAAAACAAGTCTCAGTGAATTTAAGATTAAAATAATCTTTTCTAATCACCATAATATGAAACTAGAAATCAATTACAAGAAGAAAAATGGGGGAAAAAAACCCCCACAAACATGTGGACACTAAACAACATGTTACTAAACAACCAATGGGTCAATGAAGAAATCAAAGAGGAAATTAAAAAATACCCTGACACAAATGAAAATGGAAACACAGCTTTCCTAAATCTATGGCATACAGCAAAAGCAATTCTAAAAGGGAAATTCATAGTGTTATGGGATTACCTCAAGAAACAAGAAAAATCCCAAATAAACAATCTAACTTTATACCTAAAACAACTAGAAAAAGAGTAAACCAAGGCTGAATTAGTATAAGAAAGGAAATAATAGTGATCAAAATGAAAATAAGTGAAATAGAGACAAAAAAAAATCAGCAGACCAAATAGGTTCTTTGAAAAGATAAATAGAATCAATAAACCTTTAGCAAGACTAATAAAAAAAAAAAAAATTCAGGGCCAAAATAAATCAGAGATGGAAGAGAAGTTACAACTAACACCACAGATACAAAAGATCGTAAGAGATTACTACAATTATTTGTCAATAAATTGGAAAACCTAGAAGAAATAAATTCTTTGAAACACACAACCTTTCAAGATTGAATCATGAAGGAATTAAAAATCTGAACAGACTGATTACAAGTAATGAAGTTCAATCAGTAATTTAAAAACTTCCCCAAACCAAAAGTTTAGTACCAGATAGCTTCACAGTTGAATTCTAAGAAATACTTAAAGAAGAACTATCTATACTCAAATTATTCAAAAATTTTCAGAGGAAAGAATGCTTCCAAACTCATTTTATGAGGCCAGCATTATACCAAAGCCAGACAATGACACTACAAAAAAAAGAAAACTATTGGCCAATATCCCTGATGAACATGGATGGAAAATTCCTCAAAAAATATTAGCAAACTCAATTCAAAATACATTGAAAGGATCATACACCACCATCAAGTGGGATTTATTCCAGGGATACAAAGATGGTTCAATATCTGCAAATCAATTAACATGATATACCACATTAATAAAACAAAGGATACAAATCAAGTGATCATCTCAGTAGAATCAAAAAGCATTTAATGAAATTCAACAAAGCAAGTAAGGAAGGAACTTAGTTCAATAATAAAGGCCATATATGACAAACTGACAGCTAACATCATACTCAGTGGTGAAAAGCTGAAGCTTTTCCTCTAGAAGCAGGAACAAGACAAGAATGCCCACTCTTGCTACTTTTATTCAACATAGTATCAGAACTTCTTGCCATAGAAATTAGATAAGAAAAAAAGGCAACCAAGTCAGAAAGAAAGTAGTAAAGTTTGCAGAAGACATGAAACTATATATAGAAAACCCTAAAGACTTCACCAAAAAACTATTAGAATAAATGAATTCAGTAAAGTCACAAGATACAAAATAACATACAGGAATGGATTGTGTTTCTATACACTAAGACTGAAACATAAGTTTAAAAAACACCATTTACAATTGGATCACAAAGAATAAAATACCTAGGAATAAATTTAAACAAGGAGGTGAAATAAATTTCATCAAGGAGATTCAGAAACTACTCTGAAAACTCTGGCACTGATGAAATAAATTGAAGATGACACAAATAAATGGAATGATAATCTCTGCTCATGGCTTGGAAGAATTAGTATTATTAAATGTCCATATTACCCAATGCAATCCCTATCAAAGTACCAATGACATTTTTCAGAGAATTAGAACAAAGAATCCTAAAATTTATATGGAACCACTAAGGACCCTAAGAGCAAAACAATTTTAGGAAAGAAGTAAGCTGTAGGTTCCATGCTCCCTGATTTCAAACTGTACTACAAAGCTATAGAAATAAAAAAGTATGGTACTGACAGGAAAACAGACACGCAGATCAATGGGATAGAACAGAGTCCCCCTCTCTCCATCAAAAGACTCCATAGATACGTGATCAATAATGACAAAGAGGCAAAAATATATAATGGGAAAACGACATTCTCTTCAATTAGCGGTGCTGAGAAAATGGGACAGCTATATACAAAAGAATGCAACTAGACTACTATTTTATACCATATACAGAAATAAATTCAAAATAAAGACTTGAATATAAGACCTGATACTATGAATGTCCTAGAAGAAAACATAGGCAGTAAGGTATTTGACATCAATTTTACTAATATTTTTTAGGACCTGTCTCTTTAGGCAAGGGCAACACAAACTAAAATATATAAAAAGGACTACATCAAACTAAAATGCTTTTACAGAGCAAAGAAAGTCATCAACAAAATGAAGACAACCTACAGAATGGGAGAAAATATTTGCAAACCACACAGCTGCTTAAGGGTTACTATCCACAAGAGACAACAAACTCGACAACTTAATAGCAGAAATGCAAATAATCCAATTAAAAAATGAGTAGAGGACCTGAATAGACATTTTTCCAGAGATGACATGCAGAGGACCAACAGACACAAGAGAAGCTCAACATGACTAATCATCAGGGAAATGCAAATGAGAACACAAGGAGATATCACCTCACACCTGTCAGAATGGCTATTATCAAAAAGACAAGAAGTAGCAAGTGTTGGTGAAGATGTGGAGAAAAGGGAACCTTGTGCCCTGGTGGTGGGAATGTAAACTGGTGCAGCCCTGTGGGAAACAGTATGGCGGTTTCTCAAAAAATTCAAAATAGAACTATCATATAATCCAACAATTCCACTTCTGAGTATTTATTCAAATAAAATGAAAACAGTCTGAAGAGATATATGCACGTCATTGCTCCCTGCAGCATTATTGACAATAGCCAAGATATGGAAGCAAACTACCTGTCCATTGATAGATGAATGGATAAAGAAGATGTGATACATAATATACAATGGAACATTACTCAGCCATTAAAAAAATGAAACCTTGCCATTTGTGACAACATGGATTAACCTAGAAAGTATTAGCCTAAGTGAAATAAGTCAGAGGAAGATAAATATCATATGATTTCATTTATATATGGACTTTAAAAAACAAAACAAATGAATAGAATAAAACAGAAACAGACTCATAGATACAGGATATAAGCTGTTGGTTACCAGAGGGGTTGGCAAAATAGATGAAGGGGATTAAGTAGTACAAGCTTCAGTTATAAAGTAAGTTATAGGGAAGTAATGTATAGCATGGGAAATAAATCAGTAAGATTATAATAACTTTGTATGGTGAGAAATGGTAACTAGACTTACTCTAAGGATCATTTTGCAATGTCTAAAAATATTGAATTACTGTGGTGCCCACCTGAAACAAATAGGATATTGTATATCAATTATACTTTAATTTAAAAGATTAAAATAAAGTAAAATATTCACTACTGAATTTCTACTTGAGTTTGAAAAGAGTAATTAATCTCTTTTATTTACTTAAGGGAGAGTATGGGACTGAGGCAATACAGAACAAATATTGAAAACCTCCAACTTCTACTCTGTAGTTGAACTTAGACTGTAGGCAACTCTAAGTTTCTCTATACCACTGTGTACGCTGGCAGAACACCAGCCTTCTCCATGTAATCTTTAGTCAGAGGCTGCATGCGGGCAGATGCACACCCAGCATGTTACATGGCTTCCCAAGGACTTTTCTGCAGATGTGGCAGTAACACTGAGCCCCTAATTCCTCCACTTCAAGACTGTTGGATGGAAAGGAGACAGTGACCCCTTTGACTGATGTGTACTCCCTACCTCGTCCAGCCCAGTGACTACTTGGCCTACTGCCCTCACTTGAATTTTTGCCCATACTATGGAATTTCTGGAAAAAATTTGTTGGTGCACAGGTTGGGTACTGTCTCCTCAAAGTGTCAATGGAAACAACCTTACCAAAGTACCTATTTCACAGATAGATCTTCCAGGACCTGAAGAAATTTCCTCACAGAATTCTTTGTCATGGGCTATTAAGGACTTACTGAATCCAATGCTAACTAACTTTACCATTTAGGGTGTCTCTGAAATAGGCAAAGTGTTAAGAGTTGTACCCAAAGCACGTGGATTCTCCTACTGTAGGGGTTGGCAAACTCCAGCCTGTAGGTCAAAACCAGCCTGGATGTTTTTGTAAATAAAAACTTACTGGAACACAGCCTGGGCATCTGTTTAGTTATCATCTCTGGCTGCTTTTGCACTGTTACAGCAGAGTTGATTGATTGCGACAGAGCCCACAGGGTCCACAAAGCCTAAAAAACTGGCTCTTTCAACCTTTACAGAAAAGTTTGCTAATTCCTGTTCTACACAACGGACGAACAAGACTTTTTTTAGGAGTTCACTGCAACAGTGTAAGATAGTGAGAAAGAAGTGCTGGAGGCAAACAAAACCAAGTTTGATGATCAGCTCTGCTACTTACTGTCACAGCTTTCTACCCTGTAAGTTTCAGTTTATCTATAAAATGGTTATAATAATAACTATATCTCACGGGAGATTTTAAAAAGAATTTTGCCTCAAAAAAAGCTCAGCATGTTGATTAGCAAATATTTTAAGTTCTTGATGAAGTTGTTCCTCTTTTATGAGTAATTTGTGGTCCAGGTAATAACCTCGTAAAAAAGAATCAAACAGCAGACCCTCCCCTCAAAACTGGGCATAAGGTTTAAGAAGACACAACTGACAGAGAATTAGGACCAAGTAAGAACAGATCTTAAAGAGTTTTCTCCTTGTTTCCAAGTCATTGGGAACTTTGAGAAAGTAGAACAAGGACAAATGTGGAAAATAACTCAAGGAGCATTGCTTTCACTTGACCTTGGCTGTCAGTTAGGTGGGATATTGAAATTGCTTGTGCTTTCTTCATGGACAGGAAAATGTCTTGGAACTGTAATGCAAATCTCATAGAAGTTGAAGCAGCACTGGACAGAAGGATGCCGCACACAGGTACCTTGATCTGAATCTGCAACCTAAGATGACCAATGCCGCCCATACACACAAACACTGTTCTTTCAAGTTCATCTTCAAGTAATCTTGTAAACAGAAACTTTGAACAAAAGAGGCCTGTAAATAATTGATGAACAGTTACTGAAGCATGTTGGGCAGTCTTTGTAGTATTGATTTTGGACTGTGAACAAAGCAGAGCTCTGCAAGCTCATACGTTAGTCCCTTTCTCTCCTATTTGGTGCCATCAATATCCATCGCCTGCTCACATGTTAGGAATGTGAAATGATACTTCTTTCATGTTGCTCATTTGGGCCTTTGCTCTCTGTGGATAGGGTCTCTGACCCATACTTTAATTATCAGCTTCGATCCTCTTAATGAGGAGTTATCAAAATAGTTCAGGACACTGAATTATTAATTGAATAACTGTAATTAACGATCAAGGAATGGAAGCCAGCAAATGAACTTTGGTCCTCTACTTCCAAATTTGAAATCCTACTCTCAGTAGTTCAGCTTGGGTCTCTGAACTTCCTGCCCTCTTTTTGAATTGCATCTTCACCCGTGCTTTGTTACATATATTAAGTTCAACATTCAGTGTTTTATAGACCATTCACAGACATCATAGAAAATAAAATCATCTCCTTGCAATTTTAGCATTTCAATAACTGAAAAGAAAACATAAAAAATAATCCATCATTTTTCTCTCACTCACACACGAATCAATAGAGCAGAATGCTTAGGTCAGCTCAGTGGGGGCATGGGTTGAAATAGGAATCAGGACAATACTTTGGCATATTTAAATATTTATGAGTGCTATATATCTCACAGAGGACTGAAACGGATTCTTAATGCCACAGTAAAGAAACTGGAGTAAAACCAGTAAGTCTCAGCTTGAGGAAAAGTTAGTGACAACTCCTGAAACTGTCAAAATCAGAACAATTGGTATTTGATGCTGCCATATGCTATTTCAATCACTGTCTTTCCTGATTCACTACTGGAGCACAGACAGAGTGGGAATAGGGAAGGGCTCTCTATAAGATGCTGTGTCTGCCATTCTCAGGGGAAAGGGGCTTTGCCTGTGGGAAAATCACCACAAATGGCTCTGATTTGGTATCTGATGTAGGCACTTGGGTTGTGGTCAGTGAGGGTAAAGTAGAAAGACATTTGAGTGTGTTTGTGGAAGACTCTTATTTCACCTCTGATTAGACAAAAAAGTAGTGTCGAAGGTCTTCCTCTTGTGTTATTGCATTCTTCTTCTGGTGGTTTAAGGAGAGCTAAGTTCATTTTTCTTTTCCCTCCTGACATCTCAAATGCAAAAAGGATGTTGAGTTTGAGAAGTTCTTTATAGATCTTGGATATCAGCCCTTTATCTGTAGTGTCATTTGCAAATATCTTCTCCCATTCCGTGGGTTGTCTCTTTGTTTTGTTGACTGTTTCCTTCGCTGGAAGTTATCTTGATGAACTTCTCAAACTCAACACCCAAAAAAGAAACAAGTAATTAAGTCAAAAAACGGGCAAAAGACATGAACTGACACTTCTCCAAAGAAGGCATACAAATGGCTAACAGACCATGAAAAAATGTCCATCATTAACCATCAGGGAAATTCAAATCAAAACCACACTGAGATACCACCTTATACCAGTTGGAATGGCAAAAACTGACAAGACAAGAAACAACAAATGTTGGAAAGGTTGTGGAGAAAGGGGAACCTTCTTACACTGTTGGTGGGAATGCAAATTGGTATAGCCACTTTGGAAAACAGTGTGGAGGTTCCTCAAAAAATAAAAAATACAGCTACCCTATGACCCAGCAATTGTACTACTGGGTATTTATCCCAAAGACACAGATGTAGTGAAAAGAAGGGCCATATGCACCCCAATGTTCATAGCAGCAATGTCCACAATAGCCAAACTGTGGAAGGAGTCGAGATGTCCTTCAACAGATGAATGGATAAAGAAGATGTGGCCGATATATACAATGGAATATTACTCAGCCATCAGAAAGGATGAATACCCAACATTTGCATCAACATGGATGGAACTGGAGGAGATTATGCTAAGTGAAATAAGTCAAACAGAGAAAGACAATTATCATATGGTTTCACTTATTTGTGGAACATAAGGAATAGCATGGAGGACATTAGGAGAAGGAAGGGAAAAATGAAGGGGGGGAATTAGAGGGGGAGATGAACCATGAGAGACTATGGACTCTGGGAATCAAACTGAGGGTTTTAGAGGGGAGGGGGGTGGGGGGATGGGTGAGCCCAGTGATGGGTATTAAGGAGGGCACATATTGCATGCAGCACCTGGTGTTATACACAAACAATGAATCATGGAACACTACATCAAAAACTAATGATGTACCGTATGGTGACTAACATAATAAAAAAATGCAAAAAGGAGTGAAAAGTGGGGAAGAAGTTTATTCAGGCTCAAGGTAGGACCTGGAAGCCATGTCTACTCAATAGAAAAATATTTGTAAAAACTGATAGATTTGACTATGTAAAAAGCAAAACCTTGCACATGGCAAAACCCCATAAACCAAATGAAAAGTCAGACTGGGAATCATAGTCACAGCCTATATGGCCAAAAAAAATATGAGTAGCCACATATACAAAGCTTTTACAAATTGGTAAGTAAAATACAAACACGTCAATAGTAAAGTTAATAAACGGTGTGATAATTCACAAAAGACAAAATACAAAAATGATAATGGTTTGCAGTTTTTGATGAATAGAGACAAAACAGTCTTTCACCTATCAGTTTGCCCAACATTAAAAAAGGAAGAGAACATTTAACAAGAGTTGCAGGGGTGTAGTGATATACTGTGCATCTGAAGAGCTTTAGCGATGTAATAGTTCCTGACTCAAGATTTCTACTTCTGGGAATTTAAGGAATTAAAAGGCCAAGTGGCATGAGCAAGAATACGAATCACAGAATTGTTTGTAACAGCAAAAATAAAAAATCCTAAATAACCATCAAAAGGGGCTGTACTTTTGGTGCTGGGCAAAGTCTATTCCATTTTCCTTCTTCTGCTAATTACAAAACACATAAATCACTTAGCAGAAGACTCCAAGATGGAGTAGAGGCAGACTTGTTAGGGACTTTGAGATTCAAAGAACAACCTAGCAGTAAGGTCCTGGTTTTCTTTTCTTCTTTTCCCTCCCTTCTTCTTTCCTTTTCTTTCTCCCTCCATTGCTCCCTCCCTTCCTTCCTTGTGTCCTGTGTATCCTAGGTGAGGCCCTGGAGAAGCCCACAACCCAGAAAAGCCAGAGTGCAGACAAAATTAACCCTCCTAAAAACCTACTTTCTTTTGTGCAAACAGCTGGGAAGAGAACAATTCCACCATGCAGAAATCTTTAATCATATCTGCCTGTCTTGAATGAACACTATGAAAACCATCTGCAGCTAGCCTCTAACCCAGTGGATACTGTAGCAGTGCAGTCTGCAGATAGAACCCTGTCCTTTATCCTTCTCTTTTACAGTGTTGAGTCAATCCCTCCCCTGCAGGGCCTGTGGATGAATTGGACTTCCACTACCCTCTGGCAGGAACAAGCAGGTGTGCTCCTCTCCTGTGTAGATCTATGGGCAGAGGCCTGTCTTTCACATCCCCTACAATAATGAGGCAACACCCCTTCCTCCAGAGGCTGTGGGCAGAACTCTGAATCCTCTGTTTCCCATACAATGTAATGAGAAAATGCTCTTCCCCTGTGGGCAGAACTCTGACTTCAACCCCCACCTCACTACAACAGTAATGAACAGGCATCCCTGCCCTGTGTAGCCTGTGACAGAATTTTGATTCCATCCCTTCTGCAAGGACAAGGTGACCCCCTCTTCTCCCTCACGTGTATCAGTACATAAAACTCTGTCTTTTGTCCTCACTCTGAGGTAATGAGGCATATCTCCCACTCCCCATCCCAAACTGAGAATACTACAGTGTTGAATCCTATCACCAACACACAAGTAAGGTGGAAGAAAATAGCACTGCAGAGGCTTTATAAGCTAAATTGACATTTCAACCACAACCCACAAGAGTGAGCCAGGACATACATTTTGAACCTAATAGGTTGACTAGCTGTCAAAATAGAAGATTTAAATGGAGCCCAGAGTTTAATAATAAAATATTCAAAATATCCAGGATACAGTCCAAAATTACTCATCATATCAAGAACAGAAAAATCTCAACTCAAATAAGAAAATATCATTAGCAGATGTCAACATTGGGATGACACAGATGCTGCAATTTTCAGACAAGGATTTTTAAGCAGCTGCCATAAAAATGGTCCAACAGGCAATTATGACACTCTTGAAACAAATTATAAAATAGACTATCTCAAAAAAAAAAAAAAAAAAAAAAAGACTATCTCAACAACGAAGTAGAAGATATAAAGAAGAACTTAATTGAAATTTTAGAACTGAAAAGTATAGTAAGTGAGATTTTAAGAAGAGCTTCAATGGATGTGTTTCATAGCAAAAATGAAAGGAGATGGGGAAAAACTCAGTTAACTTAAAGACAGATCAATAGAAATTATCCAATCTGAGCCACAGAGAAGTAGCAGCTTGAAATAAAATAAACTGAGCCTCAGGGGCCTGTGATAAAAGAACAAGAGATCTAATATTCATCCCCTAAGAATCCCATAAGGAGAGGAAAAAGAATATGGCGCTCAAGAAAATGGCTGAAAACCTCCCAAATTTGGCAAAAGACATAAATCTACAAATTCAAAGGTGCATGTACAAATTTTTCATTTCTCTGTGATAAATACCCAGTTACTGGGTTCTATGGTAAGTGTATGTTTAACTTTGTAAGAAAGGTTGCTAAACTTTTTCAAAATTGTATAACCATTTTACATCCCAACCAGCTAATGTACTCACCAGCATTGTACAGATGGTTACTGTTATTCATGGTAGCTTTTATCTATAAAGTCACCATGAACACTACATTAATGAGTACTCTATCATTGTTCCTATGGATATATAGGGCTACGTTTCTGTGGGCCTCTTGGTCACATTTTCATCAACCAATCAATACAATACATTATTTTATGTATGTTTCTGTTTAAAGACACCTTATGTGGGGGTGCCTGGGTGGCTTAGTCAGTTAAGCATCTGACTCTTGATTTTGGCCAGGTCATGATCTCAGGGCTATGAGATTGAACCCCACGTTGGGCTCTGTACTCAGTGCTTGAGTCTACTTGGGATTCTCTCTCTCTCTCGCCCTCTGCCCATCCCCCAACTCATGCTCTCTCTAAATAAACAAATAAATAAATAAAATCTTTAAAAATAAAGACATCTTATTTAATACAATAATGTTGATTAACATTGAACTCCTGGCCAAACTCATGCTGGAACAAAGCTTATTTAACACATGTATTTTCTCCTGGGTAAATCTCAGCCTTCTTGTGCTTAGAAGCACTAGCGAGCACTTCAGTACTATGCTTGGAGTCCATCTTAAACAGTGCAATCACCAACAAAAAGCTCAAAAATGCCAGAAAAACGTGATGCTAAGCAGACTGAAGAAAGGACTCTGATTTACTCTATAGGACCTGAAACAAGAAGGCAAAGAATCCCTGTATTCAACCTTAGCTGTGAGGTTTTACATTGGGCAACCCAGATTTTTTACCGCTCTGTGTAGGCACATGTCCAAATGACTGCGAACGCTCTGTGAATATTGATTTTGGGGATACAAATAAATTTTAGCAAGTAGACAAATTCACGAATACAGAACCCATGAATAATGAGGACCAATTATACCACCATCAATTTTCTGGTTTTAACATTGTGTGAAAGGTACACATAAACTCTACTAATTTTTTAACTTTTTGTGAGTCTTTAATACTTCAAAATAAAACATTATTATAAGGAGGGGTGATTAAATATATCATATCCACAAGCAATGAATTATTATGGAACCATTAAAATAGCATTACCTTATTTCTAGTATAATCCCATTCAATTAAAATATACACATATATCTCATATATAAAATGCTAAGGGGGAAAACAATTTGTGGTTTTAACTTCCTCCTTCACAATGTCCTTTTTTGAGACAGGTTCACTAACATGTTTAATCTCCAACTGGGTTCCCTTTGGATATTGGCTCACCTGGTCATTCTAACTTGAATTATCATTCCAGGGCAAGGAAGACAATCAAGATAGCTAGTTATGACATTCTGTTTAAGTGGTAAAACTCTCTGAGATGACCACTCTTTCAACTTGCTCTCTCATGTAAGTTCCACCAACTCAGAGTTATCATGTATCTGAATGTTTGGAAAGCGTGTTGTGTAGCTATCAGAATTCACCTGTTACTTTTCTGTCTGATCCCCCACATTCTAGGTTTTGATGCAAGTCTAAGAAATCTTTGGCTCCAATATACAGAAATTCCTAGAAAAAGAAAAGGAACTGTTGTTAATGAACACTGACTATGAGTAAGGCACAACATGGTCCCAGTATCTTCCAGAGGAACAGAGTGAGTCTTAGAAAAAAATGAAAAGCCATCCTGAATACTCATAGATGTTATCAGAGTTTGTTATGTTCCTACCTCGCCTTTTTCAGAGGACTATAATTTTTTAAAAAGGATTTTATTTATTTATTTATTTGAGAGAGAGAGAGAGAATGAGAGAAAGAGCACATGAGGGGGGGAGGGTCAGAGGGAGAAACAGACTCCCCGCTGAGCAGGGAACCTGATGTGGGACTCGATCTCGGGACTCCAGGATCATGACCCGAGCTGAAGGCAAGTGCTCAACCAACTGAGCCACCCAGGTGCCCCAGGGAACTATAATATGAGAGTAAATGTTAGGAAATAATAATGTCAGAAACCCCAAGTCATTCTCATGGCTTCAAAGGCATCAAAACTCCCTCCCTCCAGAGAAGGCAGTATAAAAATAAAGCTATATCAGGGTAGTGATAATAAATATCAAAAGGAAAGAGATTTGGAGCCTAACGCTATAATTAATTTTGTAATTACATAAGACTGTCCAGAACTGGGAATTTGAGTTCTTAGAAAGTAAATAAATTTAAATGAGAATTACTTAACTAAAAATTTGATAAGACACTAATTGATTTTAGTAAAAAGACATTATGTGAAGTATAGTCAGCAAGACTGGTAAAATAAGGAAGTACGTGTCTTGGAGTTTAATGGAACATCATCCCAATTGCCAAGATGCTGTCTCAGCAGAAAACAGGAACCCACAGGATGCTATTAGGTAGGAAGATGTTGTTTTCATGGCTAAAAGGAGGAGGGGCAGGGCCTGGGGGGAAATCTCTCTGGTTCTGCAGCTCTACATGTGATAACCAACTGCCTTCTGACTTGATTGCAAAAACACAAGAGTTCCTTGGCCCGTCCAAGATTTCTTCAGGGTAGAGAAAGGTATCCTTTAAAGCTGGGCCACTGCTTAGGCCAGAAAAAACAATGACAAAATTAAGGCCTGAGAGAAGAAGATGCTTATCTTAATTTGATCTCCAATGGAGACTTGAAGCCACATATGTTTTTCAATAAGTATCTCCATTCTACTTTGTCACAATCTTTCTCTAACAAAGGAAAATTCCCTTTATCTTAAGTTTCTGTCTGAAAAGTTCTCCTTGTCAGAAACGTAGTAAGTATTGTCATATGCAATATCAAATCAGTGCTAATGACTGTGTTTGGAATAAAATGTAGATAGCAGAAAGACAAATTATCAAACCAAGCTCTATTTTATAGCACCCCACGGAGGGACCGTAGTGGATGTTGATTTATTGAATCAAAGTAAAGCCTTTGTTGGTAAAAGTGCCTAATGACATAATTAAACCTTTGATCATGTGTAACGTTTGAGCCCTGCTTTAGCTTTTTGCTGCACATGTAAAAGCAATAGTAACTCTTTGGTTCACAGTTTAAAAAGAGGAAGAATCAAGAATAAAAAAAAAATTTTTTTTTTCTGATCATTAGAATAGCTGTGGTGTGGTACAGATCAATTGCTAGAGATGCCTTTATACATCAGATGTATTCAAGAGATACATTGATTCAGTCACTCAGAATAAATCAGAGCTCATCTAATGGGAGGTTAAGATACTAAAGCACATCAGTTTCAATTTTCCTGCAGTTTTCATCCTCCAATTGTATCTGAAATGTAGTTGTCCAGACAGTCCCAAGATACTGACGGAGACATGTAGTTAATTTTTCCATTAGAATCTAAGATGCTGTGAAAGGTAGGCAGATCATTCTCAGGAAACTTGACTCCTTTTTTTTTTTTTTTTATGTTATGTTAATCACCATACATTACATCATTAGTTTTTGATGTAATGTTCCATGATTCATTGTTTGTGTATAACACCCAGTGCTCCATGCAGAACATGCCCTCTTTAATACCCATCACCAGGTTAACACATCCCCCCACCCCTCTCCCCTCTAGAACCCTCAGTTTGTTTTTGAGAGTCCATAGTCTCTCATGGTTCATCTCCCCCTCTGATATCCCCCCCCTTCATTCTTCCCCTCCTGCTATCTTCTTCTTCTTCTTCTTTTTTTTTTAACATATAATGTATTTATTTGTTTCAGAGGTACAGGTCTGTAATTCAACAGTCCTACACAATTCACAGCGCTCACCATAGCACATACCCTCCCCAATGTCTATCACCCAGCCACCCCATGCCTCCCACCCCCCAACACTCCAGCAACCCTCAGTTTGTTTCCTGAGATTAAGAATTCCTCATATCAGTGAGGTCATATGATACATGTCTTTCTCTGATTGACTTATTTCGCTCAGCATAATACCCTCCAGTTCCATCCACATTGGTGCAAATGGCAAGATTTCATTCCTTTTGATGGCTGCATAATATTCCATTGTATATATATATGCCACATCTTCTTGCACCCAAAACCATAAGATACCTGGGAATAAATCTAACCAAAGAGGCAAAGAATCTGTGCTCAGAAAACTATAAAATACTCATGAAAGAAATTGAGGAAGACACAGAGAAATGGAAAAACACTCCATGCTAATGGATTGGAAGAACAAATATTGTGAAGATGTCAATGCTACCTAGAGCAATATACACATTCAATGCAATCCCTATCAAAATACCATCCACTTTTTTCAAAGAAATGGAACAAATCATCCTAAAATTTGTATGGAACCAGAAAAGACCCCGGATAGCCAGAGGAATGTTGAAAAAGAAAAGCAAAGCTGGCAGCATCACAATTTCGGACTTCCAGCTCTACTACAAAGCTGTCATCATCAAGACAGTATGGTACTGGCACAAAAACAGACACATAGATCAATGGAACAGAATAGGGAGCCCAGAAATGGACCCTCAACTCTATGGTCAACTAATCTTTGACAAAGCAGGAAAGAATGTCCAATGGCAAAAAGACAGTCTCTTCAACAAATGGTGTTGGGAAAATTGGACAGCCACATGCAGAAGAATGAAACTGGACCATTTCCTTACACCACACACAAAAATAGACTCAAAATGGTGAAAGACCTAAATGTGAGACAGGAGTCCATCAACATCCTAAAGGAGAACACAGGCAGCAACCTCTTCGACCTCAGCCACAGCAACTTCTTCCTAGAAACATCGCCAAAGGCAAGGGAAGCAAGGGCAAAAATGAACTATTGGGACCTCATCAAGATCAAAAGCTTTTGCACAGCAAAAGAAACAGTCAACAAAACCAAAAGACAACCGACAGAATGGGAGAAGATATTTGCAAATGACATATCAGATAAAGGGCTAGTATCCAAAATCTATAAAGAACTCCTCAAACTCAACACCCAAAGAACAAATGATCCAATCAAGAAATGGGCAGAAGACATGAACAGACATTTTTCCGAAGAAGACATCCAAATGGCCAACAGACACATGAAAAAGTGCTCAACATCGCTCGGCATCAGGGAAATCCAAATCAAAACCTCAATGAGATACCACCTCACACCAGTCAGAATGGCTAAAATTAACAAGTCAGGGAATGACAGATGTTGGCGGGGATGTGGAGAAAGGGGAACCCTCCTACACTGTTGGTGGGAATGCAAGCTGGTGCAGCCACTCTGGAAAGCAGTATGGAGGTTCCTCAAAAAGTTGAAAATAGAGCTACCATATGAACCAGCAATTGCACTACTGGGTATTTACCCCAAAGATACAAATGTAGGGATCTGAAGGGGTATGTGCACCCTGATGTTTATAGCAGCAATGTCCACAATAGCCAAACTATGGAAAGAGCCAAGATGTCCATTGACAGGTGAATGGATAAAGAGGAAACTTGACTCTTTAAATAACAGTCCGAGTTGTTAGCAAAATGGCATGTTGAAAATCTAGGCCCACCAGGGTGAATGGTTCCCTTTGGATTTGCTTTTTTAAGTTTTTATTTAGAAATAATTATAGGACTTGCAGGGATAATACAGAGAGATGGGTCTCTTGTCTTTTTCACCCAGATCACCCGCTGGTTCCATCTGACATAATTACAGCATAGTATCAAAACCAGGAATTCGACACTGGTACAATGTGTGTGTGTGCAGTTTTAGATACAAAATTATTTCATTACACAATAATCTCCCTCATAATTACCTTCTAAGTCACACCACCACCTCTGCCACCCTCCATTGCTAACCTTTAACAACCATTAATCTATTTTCCATCTCTATAAAAATGCAGCTCAATGCCCTTGAAATCCATCCAGGTTGGTATGTGTCAATATCTTGTTCTTTTTTATTGGTGAGTAGTATTCCAGGGTATGAATGGACCACAATTTGTTTAGCCATTTACCTAGTAAGGCATAATTTGACTGCTTCCAGCTTTTGGCTATAATAAATAAAGTTGCTATGAACAATTATGTACAAGTTTTTGATGTGAACATTATGTTTTCATTTTTCTGTGACAAATGCCCAGGAATGCAATTGGTGGGTCTTATGATAAATGTATGTGTATTTTGTTTCTGGGGTTCTTCTTTTTTTTTTTTTAGAAAATGCAAATTCTTTTTCAGGAGTGGCTGTACTACTTTACATTCCACTAGCAATGTATGTGTGGCCTAGTCTTTCCACATCCTCACCAGTACTTTACCAGTGTTTGTTTTTAATCATGAGTTTTTCAGAGTTTCTTATGTATTCTAGATAGGAACCCTTTGTCAGATATGTGGTTTGTTAATATTTTCTCCCAGCCTGTAGCTAGTCTTTTTGTAACTGGTTATTTAAAAGAGTAAATGTTTTCAATTTTAACGAGGTCCAATTTATCAGTTTTTTCTTTGATGATCCTGTTTGTGTCCTAACAATCTTTCATTAAGTGGTTGGTCCTAAAGGTTTACTCTCATGTTGTCTTCTGTAAGTTTTATAATTTTACATTTTACATTAAATCTATGATCCATTTTGAGTTATTTTTTCTTCAACGAGTAAGGTTTAGGTCAGGATTCATTTTTTCCCCCTTTGGATATCCAGTTGCTCTAACACTACTTGTTGAAAAGACTACCCTTCTTCCATTGAATTGCTTTTGCCCCATTGTCAAAAATCAGTTGGCCGTACTTGGAGTCTCTTTCTGGATTCTCTCTTGTTCCCTTTATCCATGCTCTATCCCTCCACCAAATATACTAGTATATAATAAATCTTAAAATCAATAGAATGATTCCTTTGAGTTTACTCTTATTTTTCAGTATTATTTTTAGGTATTCTAGTTCCACTGTTTTTCCATATCAATTTTAGAGTAGTCTTGCCTACATACAAAAATATGATTGCATTAAACTTCTTATTTTAGGAGAATTAGTCTTTACTAATTGGTGACTTCCAATCCATGAACATGGAATATCTCTTCACTTTTTTAGGTCTTCTTTTTTTTCCCCATCAGTACCGTGTATTTTTCAGCATACAGTCCTATACAGGTTTTGATAGATTTGCAGCTAAGTATTTCATATTTTTGGAATAATTGTTAATATTTTATTTTTAAATTTCATTTTCCATGTGTTCATTGCTGCCACATAGAAATACAATTGATTTTTGAATATTGATCATGTATCATGAGACCTTATTGAATTCATAAGTTCAAAGTTCTAGGAGGTTTTATTTTCTTTTTATATATTCTTTGGGATTTTTTTGTATAGAATCTCATGCTATCTGCAAAAAGAGTTTTATTTCTTCCTCTCTGACACATGTGCCTTTTCTTTTTTTTTTTATTTCCTTATGGTACTAGCTAAAACTTCCAGTACCATGTTGAGTAAGAGTGGTGAGAGCAGTCATCCTTGCTTTGTACTTGATCTTAGGGGACAAGCATTTAGTCTTTTACCATAAAGCAAAATGTGAGCCGCAGGGTTTTGTAGGTGCTCTTTATCAATTTGAAGTTCACCTCTATTTCTTTTTTTCCTGAGAGTTTTTATCACAAATAGGTGTTGAATGTTGTCAAATACTTTTTCATGCCTCAAATGATATGATCTTGTCCTGTTTCTTCTTTAACCTGTAATACAGTGAGTTATATCGATTGATATCTGAATATAACAACCTTGTATACCTGGAATAAACCCCTCTTGGTCATGGTGTTTACTTCTTTTCATTTATTACTCAGTTCTATCTGTATTTTGTTAGTGATTTCTGTATTTATATTCATGAGGGAGGTTGGTGCACAGTTTTCCCTTTTTTGTACTGCCTTTGTCTGGTTTGGTATTAGAATAATAATAGGTTTACCAAATGAATTGGAAAATGCTCCCTCCTCTTCTGTTTTCTGGGAGACATTGTTTAGAGTTGGTGCTAATTCTGCCTTAAGCATGAGGTAGACTTCTCTAGTAAAACAATGTGGGTTTTGAAAATTCCTTGTCTATGCACACTGATGTTTCCAAGTTACTGGTTTCCTCAGCACTCAGTTGGAGACAGAAATGAGGCAGAAAGAAAACCTGGGGAATTCACTATCATGTTGTTCCCTGTATCCCAGCCTTCCTAGCTAGTCTGCCTTCTTGTTTCTACCTTTTAGACTTCTGTTATATCTGTCCAGAGTTTTTATTTGTACTTAGTGGGAGAAACAAGGAAGGTACATATATTCCATCTTCCCAGAGGTAGAAGTTTCCCAAAGGATTTTAATCTGGTGGTTAGCCAAGAAGAAAAATATTTAGGAGAAAGGGGAAAAGAAGGCAAATTTTAGTGAATGGTTCTGTCTTGGACATAAGTGGATAGTGACGCGCTGGGTCCAGTAATAAACTACTACACCTCTTTGTTTTGTTTTGTTTTCTATAGAGATATAATTCTCATATCATAAAATACACCCTTTTCAAGTGTGCCATTCAGTGGGTTTTTAGTATATTCAAAAAGTTTTATATCCCATTTCAAAACAATTTTTTCATCCCAGAATAAAATCCCATACCCATTAATAGTCACTCCACATTCCTTTCTTCCTTGTCCAAAGCCCCTCACTGAACTACTGTCTTTATATAGTTGCCTATTTGAATAGCTCATATATATATATATGTGTTCCTTTGTGTCTGGATTCACTAACTTAGCATAATTTTTAGGTTCATCCATGTTGTAGCATATATCAACACTTCCTTCTTTTTATGGCTCACTGATATTCTATTGAATGAATATGCCAGATTTTGTTTATTCAGTCAGCAGTTGACGGGCATTTGGATTGTTCCTACTTTTTAACTATTGGGAATAATGCTGCTATAAACATTTGTTTATGAGTTTTTATGGAAATATGTTTACAATTCTCTTGGGTGTAGATCTGGTAGTAGAACTGCTGGGTCATATAGTAACTCTATTTTTAACTTTTTTTAGAGATTGCCCAGGTGTTTTCCAGAGTGGTTGCATCATTTTACATTCCCACTGGTGATGTAGGATGGTTCCAATTTCTCTACATTCTCATTTTTTCCATTTTTTAAAAAAATTAGTCATTCTAATGAGTGTGAAATGTTATCACCTACTGGTTTTATTTTCATTTCCCTATTTATTTTCATTTCTCTATTGACTAATGATGTGATTACCTTTTCATGTGTTTATTGGCCTTTTGTATATTTTCTTTGGAGATAAACCTATCCAAATTCCTTGCCCATTATAAAATTTGATTGTCTTTTATTGTTGAAATATAAAAGTTCTTTATAATTCTGGATATTGGATCCTAATCAGATAAATGACTTGCAAGTATACTTCCCCCATTTTGTAGGATGACGTTATGTACTCTTGACAGTATCCTTTGATGCACAAAATTTTAAATTTTGATCAAGTTTTTTTTCTTTTTTTCCTTGTGCTTTAGATATCTTACCTAAGAAACCACTATCTAATCAAAGGTCAGCAAACTTTACACCTGTATTTTCTTTTAAGTGTTAAATAATAATTTGGACTCTTGCATTTTAATCTTTGATCCATCCTGAGTAATTTTTATATATGATGCAAAGTAAGCATGTTAGTTTCATACAGCTTTTGTAAAAATTTATCACAAACTTGGTGGATTAAAACAAAAGAAATTCATTCTCTCACAGTTTTTGAGGCCAGATGTCTGAAATTAGTTTCTCTGGGCCACAAGCAATATGTCAGCACAGTTGTGTTCCCTCTGGATGGACAAAGGGAAAATCCATTTCTTAATTCTTCCAGCTTCTGGAATGCTGCTCATGACCACATCAGTCCTTGGCTGCTTGGCTCATGACCCTATCAGTCATGAGCTCCTTTGCTCATGACCTTGGCTCATGACCACATCAGTCCAATTTCTACCTTTGTGATCACATGCTTTCTATTCTTTTGACTGTATCAAGTCTCTGTCTGTCTCCCCGTTATACTTCTGATTGGGTTTTGGGCCCACCCTGATAATCTGATAATCTGAAATAATCTCCACATCTCAAAATTCTTAAATCTAATCACATTTGCAGATCCTTTTTCCAAATAAAGTAACATTTACAGATTCCATAAACAGAAACTGATACTTTTGGGAATCATAATTCAGCTTATTTTAGTAGGGGTCCAACTTCATTGTTTTTGCTTGTGTATATCCAATTGTCTCACCACTAGTTTTTGAAAAGTTTGTTATTTTCCCACTGAATTGCCTTGTCACACTGGTTGGACATCAGTTCACCATCTATATATATATTTTTTCTGGTTCCTCAATTCAATTTCATTCATCTATAGGTATGTCCTTATGGCAGCACCACAATGTCTTGATTACTATAGCTGTGTACTAAGTTTTGAAGTTTGCAAATGTGAGTTTTCCAATTTTTTCTTTTTCAAGATTGTTTTGATTATTGTAGATCTTTTGTATTTCCTTTTGAGTTTTAGGGTTGGCCTATAGATTCCTGTAAAACAGTCAGCTGGGATTTTGATAGAGAATGCACAGCATCAGTATATCAGTTTGGAGGGCATTGATATGTGTTAACAATATTAAGTCTTCTAATCCATGATCATAGGAGAACTTTTCACTTAATTATGTCTTTTTGAATTTTTTTCAATGATTTTTATAGTTTTCAGTATACAGACCTTCTACTTCCTTCTGATACATTTATTCCTAAGTATTCATTTTGATATCATTGTAAATGGGATTTTTTTTTATTTCTCATAACTGAAGTGTAGAAATACATTTGATTTTTTAATAATGATCTTCTATCCTACAACCTTCATTAACTTATTAGCTGTAATACTTTTTGTGTGTATATCTTAGAATTTTCATTATGTAAGATAATGGTACCAGCCAATGGAGATAATTTTACTTTCTTCTTTTCAATCTGGATGCTTTTTATTTTCTTGCCTAATTACTCTGGCTAAACCTTCCAGGACATTGTTGAATAGAAGTGCCTATGTATCCACTGTTCCTGATCTCAGGGAAAAATCTTTCAGTTTCAACATTGAGTATGACGCTAGCTGTGGATTTTTCATGTGTACTCTTAAATAGGTGAGGAAGATTCCATTTCTACTGTGTTTTTTTTTTTTTAAATCTTGAGTTGATGTTGGGTTTTGTCAAGTGCTTTCTCTATTTAGAGTTAGATGATCATGCCTTTTTGTCCTTCATTTTATTAATGTGGTGAATTACATTGATTCTCATATGCTAAACCAACCTTGCATTCCTGGAATGACTCTTTCTGGGTCATGGTATGTAACTGTTTTTACATATTGCTATCTTTGGTTGGCTAAGGTTTTGTAAAGTATTTTTCCATCAATATTCTTAAGAGATTTTGATTTTTGTCTTTTTTTTTTAATTTTTAATTTTGGCATCAGAATAATTCTGATCTGATAGAATGAGTTGGAAAGTATTCCCTCCTGTCCTATTTCCAGGAAGAATTTGAGAAGTTTTAGTGTTAATTATTCTTTAATCATTTCATAGTATTCACCAGTGAAGCCATTTGCACCTTGGCTTTTTATTGTGGACAGATTTTCTGAACACTAACTAAATCACTTTACTACTTATTATAGGCCTAATCAGGTCTATATTCTCTTTCTTCTTGGGTTAGTTGCACTAGTTTGTTTCTATCCAGGAATTTTTCTATTTAATGTAGGTTATCTAATATGTTGGCATATAAATGTTCATAGAATTCTGTTAAAATTCTTTTTATTTCTGTAAATTTCATAGTAATGTTCCTTGTTTTTATTCATGATTTTAATAATTTTAGTGTTTTTGGTTCTTGGTCAGTTTAAAGATTTGTCAATTTTGTTGACTTTCAAAGAATCAACTTACTTTTTTTTAATTTAAATTTAAGGTAGTTAACATACAGTGCAATATTGGTTTCTGGAGTATAATTCAGTGATTCATCACTTACATACAACACCCAGTGTTCATCCTAACAAGTGCCCTCCTTAATACCCATTACTGATCTAGCCTATCCCCTACCCACACCCCTTCATCAACCATGTTTGTTCTCTATCATTAAGAGTCTCTTAGGATTTATTTCCCTCTCTCCTTTTTTCTCTTTTCTCCCTTCCCATATGTTCATCTGTTTTCTTTCTTAAGTTCCACATGAGTGAGATCATATGGTATTTGCTTTTCTCTGACTTATTTCACTTAGCATAATACTCTCTAACTCCATCCATGTCATTGCAAATGGCAAGATTTTTTTCTGATGGCTGAGTAATATTCCATCCATATGTATATACCACATCTTCTTTATCCATTCATCAGTTGAACATTTGGGCTCTTTCCCTAATTTGGCTATTGTTGACAATGCTGCTATAAACATCAGGGTGCATATATCCCTTCAAATCTGTATTTTTATACGCTTTGGGTAAATACCTAATAGTGCAATTGCTGGATCATAGGGTAGTTCTATTTTTAACTTTTTGAGGAACCTCCATACTGTTCTCCAGAGTGGCTACACCAGTTTGCATTCCCACCAACAGTGCAAGAGGGTTCCCCTTTCTCTGTATCCTTGCCAACACTTGCTACTTCTTGACTTGTTTTAGCCATCCTCACAGGTGTGAGGTGGTATCTCATTGTGGTTTTGATTTGTATTTCCCTGATGATGAGATGTTGAGCATCTTTTCATGTGTCTGTTAGCCATCTGGATGTCTTCTTTGGAAAAGTATCCAAAGAATCAACTTTTAGTTTTGATTTCCTCTGTTTTTTTCCTACTCTCTATTTCATTTATTTTGGCTCTCATCTTTATTATTTCCTTCCCTCTGGTTGTATTAGAGTTAGTTCTTTTTTTTTTTTTTTTTTCCCTTAAGACATAAGGTTAGCTTACTAATTTGAGATCTTTTTAAAATATAGGTGTTTACAGCTATAAGTTTTCCTCTAGGCACTGTGTTAGTTGTACTCCATAAGTTTTGGTCTGCTGTGTTTCATTTTCATTCATCTCAAACTACTTTCTAATTTCCCTTGTGAGTTCATCTTTGACCACTTAGTTATTTAGATGTATGCTGTTTAATATCCACACATTTATTCCCCAAATTTCCTTCTGCTAGTGATTTATAATTTCATTCCATTGTGGTTAGGGAACATGGTTTATATAATTTCAATTCTTTTAACATTTTCAAGATTTGTTTTATTGCCTAACATAATTTATATTGGAGAAGTTTTCATGTACACTTTCCACTTCCAGTGTATTCTGTTGTTGCTGGGCAGTGTTCTATAGAAATCTACAGTTTAGTTGGTTCATAGTGTTGTCCCAGTCTTTGATTGTCTTGTTAATCTTCTGTCTACTTATTTTATCCATTAGTGAAAGTAGGATATGTAAGTTCCAACTATCATTGTTGAATGATTATTTATTCCTTCAATTTTGCCAATTTTTGCTTCACATAGTTTGGGATGCTCATGTTAGGTGCATCTGTCTCCTGTTGACCCACTTTCTATCTTAATTGACTCTTTTGTGATTTAAATGTAAAACAATATTCTCAAAGTATTTTGTATATAATTATCTTTAAAAAGTTAATTGTATAACTAATGTTCTAGATCAGGGGCCAGAAAATGTTTTCAGTAAAGGGCCAAATACTCTTTGAGGTTTCTGTAGGACATACAGTCTCAGTCACGACTACTCCATTCTGCATTTGAAGTGAGAAAACAGCCGCAGAAAACATGAAGGCAAATGAGTGTGACTATGTTCCAGTGAAACTTGATTTACAGAAAACAGTCAGTGGGCTGGACCATGTTTACCAAACCCTGGCCTAGATGATTGTTTTTTGGCAGTGTGATTTATTAACAGGGTACTTTTATCAATATTATTCTCTGTGCTCTTTTGGGCTATTTCCTCTGCATAATTCCAGCCAATAATTTGATTTTATGCACTTTACTCATATCCTAGAGATTCTAATTGACCAACTTGTAATGAGTTTATTTGTAAGAAAAAATTTTTTTAATGTCTTCAGTTTTGAAACATAGATATGAAAACGCATTCCTGTGTTTTTTTTTAACCAGCCATGTCTACATTAGTAGAAACTTGAATATTGACATTTGACATATTACCAATCTGAGACAACATAATATTCTCATCCTAACCCAAAACATCCCTATGCATGGATTTGAATGAGTTGCATCTGTGTTCAGAGTAAGTCCCTGCAAATCAATTACAAAAAAGCAAACGAAGGTGTACCATATTTAGCTGAGAATGTAAGAAACTCTGTGTTAGAAAATATTTGGCAAGTATTGAGACTTCAAGATTCCAAGAATACTCCTGAGGCTTCAGAGGTGCGGGGCAGGGAAATTGTGCCCATTCCAACATACAGGTGTGACAACAGGAAAATTGAGTGCTAATTGATTGCTTGCTGCTCAATGGCATGAAGCAGTCCTTAGCAGAGTCCAAATGAATGAATAATCAAATCCCAGCTATAAAGTAATGGAGTGATAGATTGCTCAGGAAGGTTCTGTTACCAAGATATGTTAGTCAGAACTGCCAGAATACCTTTATGCTCTGGGAGGGAACCACAGACGTGATGTAAGGTATTTATCACTATATGATTATCCCATAGCGCATTTTTTTTTTTCTTCCGAGAGCCTTGAATCGCTGCCACAAACTTCATCAGTGAGAGGAGACAGAGGGGGAAGTTATCTTGGTTTAACAGACTTGGAAATGATGGCCCACAGTGGCTTAGTGACATACCAGTGAGCTTGTTCGCTTCAGCTCTGGAACCCCTCCTGGGATGAAACCTGGACAGCTTCCCAAGCTGCCAGCCTTCAACTGCATTACAGCAACAAGTACTTCTCTGGCTTTGGCTGTGTCTGGTGAGGAGGATAAGAGGATAAGAGCAGCCGCTGGTGGTTGCAAGCTTCTCTGGTGCCAGGTCCAGTGTTAAGGGTTTGACACATGTTATCTCATTTATTCCTCACAAATGATGCCATATAGTGATTAAAATGGTCCCCATTTTAAAGATGAAGAAACTAAGTCTGAGAGCAAGTGAACAACTTGACCATATTGAATCTTCTCTGATTCCAAAACTCTCTTTAAATACTTTCTGCACTTTCTTCAGACAACACAACTGTTCTGGTTTGCTGGTAGCGACACTGTGTGCTAAATGACAACGATGTCATTCTGGTTACTGACCAGTCTCTTGTGAATCTGGGCAGGCTAAATTAGGCTGTCAGAGCTGAACTGGTGATCAAATTAAGTTGCCCCAAAATGATAGACAACGGTTTCTTATGACCCACATGAATGAACTGGTTCTTTGGGGGGGGGGGTGGGCAATAGCTGCCTACTTCTTGCCCATTTTCCCCTGAAGTACAGCCAATTGTTGTGGGAGGTTCTGGAAGGCTAAATGCTATGTGAGTTTGAACAACCACAAAAGTTGTGGTAGGCAGAATTCTAAGATGGCTCCCCCTCCATCCAGAGATTTCTGCAGCCTAGTGTACATACCCTGTGTAATCCCCTCCCCTTATGGATGAACAGGACCTGTGAATATCGCAGAATATCATTCCTGTGATTAGAGAGTATGTCAAAGGTAAAGGGATTTTGCAGATGTAATTAAGACTCCAATTCTATGGGTTTTGAGTTCATCAAAAGGGAGATTATTCTGGGTGGGCCTCGTTCAATTAGGTGAAACAGTGGATTGTTTTGAAGAGATTCATTCTCAGGCTCACCTTGAAGGAATAAGCCGGCACTTTGAGGGAGAGCCACACACCAAGGACAGCTGGCACCTATTAAGGAAACAGGGACCTCAGTCCTACAATTAGAAAGACCACCTGAGGTTGGTAGAGGACTCTGAGTTCGAGAAAATACAGTTTGACCAACGTGTGGGTTGCAGTCTGGTTAGATCCTGAGCAGAGGACTCAGTTAAGCCATGCGGGGACTCCTGACTCACGGAAAGTGAGCTCATAAGTGAGTGTTGTTTAAAGCCCTATGTTTGCACCTTTTTGCTACATGGCAACAGATAACTAATACAGAGTCCTTTCTGAAGGAGGGGATGTATTAGTCAGGGTTCTCTAGAGAAAGTCCCATGATCTGTGGTCTGCAAACTGGAGAACCAGAAAACCAGTGGTGTTATTCAGTCTGTGTCTGAAGGTCCAAGAGCCACATGTGCTCATGTCCCAAGGCAGGAGAAGGGGGAGGTCTCAGCACAACTAGAAAGCAATCTGCCCTTCCTCCACTTTTTGTTCTATTCAGGTCCTTAACAGATTGGATGACACCCACCCACACTGGTGAGGGCAATCTTTCTTCATTCTACCAGTTGAAGTGCTAATCTGTCCTGGAAACACCCTCACAGACACACCCAGAAATAATGTTTTACCCGCTCTCTGGACATCTTTTAGCCCAGTCAGACTGACACATAAAATGAACCAACACAGGGGGCTTTTCCCACTTCTTCTCTCTTGTCCCTCTTTAAGCCCACTGTCCAAAGAGCAGCTCAAGCGACCTTTCAAAACTATATAGCAGATCATGTCTTTCCCTGCAGAAAACTCTGTCTTTCCCCCGACCAGAGTCTACTCTGAATCACCTCAGCGTGTAACACTGTGTATGACATGGCCCTTGCTCTGTCCACCACTGTGCCATTTTCCTCCCTCTGCCTACACTCCAACCTCACAAACCTTCTTAGAAGATACCACCAAGCACTTTTCAAATCCAGATCCTTCACCCATGCTCTTTGTCTGAAATACTCTTTACCATGCTCTGAACCACTTCATACTCTTCATTCAGGTCACTTTTTCACAGACGACCTTCCTCCTTCCCTATATAAATAACAAGTCTTTATTTACAACCAGTTATTCGTCCCAAGGATATGTAACTGAGTATTTGTGTATTTTTAATGATCATCTCCATCCTCCCCTCCCCCCCATTAGATTCTAAGCTGTATGAGGGCAAGGCACATATTTATTTCATTTTGCACTGAATGTCCAGGATGCTAAACAGCAGTGGTAGGCAATTCATTAGTGCTACTCAGTGATGATTTTTTTCTGTCTTCCAACAAGGACAAGGTGGAACATCTCTATGCGGCCCCTGGAAGGTAGAAGTAAACATGGGGCTTACTTTGGCTGATTCGATGCAAGAGGGCATGATGATCATTACTTCTGGGTAGAAGATTTGAAGGACCAGTACATAAGTATCCATGTTTCTCACTCCCCTAGCAGTACATGATGTTCTGGACCTGGATACTTTAGTAGCTGGTGGCCAAATGTGGCTATTGAAATTTAAATTTAATTAAAATCAAATAAAAGCAAAAATTTAGTTTATTGGTCACATTAACCACATTTCAAATTTTCCACTGCAACCTGTGACTAGTGGGTACCATTTTTTGGCAGTGCAGGTACTATTTCCTTTAACACATAAAGATCTACTGGACAGAGCTGCTACAGATGCTGGAGATCCTGTGCTTCTAAGTGAAGAAACTATGAAGTCCCGCCTTCAGTCACCTACAATACACATATTATACGAGTATGAAATAACCTGTGTTATCAGCAACTTATATTTCAGGTTTGTTTTTGTAGCAAAACCCAGCCTATCCTAACTGATAAAAGTCATCATTGAGTAAGTCTTTGCTAAATAACAGAATGTTTGAATTTCATCTGAGGAAATTGGATGATGAAGAGGGAAGGAAGAGTTTTAAGGGCAGTGAACAACATAAGCAAAGGCTTGAAGTAACAAGATCTTTGGGAGTAGTATGGTTTACGTGATGAAGCTTCAGATAAGGGAGAGATCTGGAGAGTAGAAATGAAGACCAAGAGTCGGTGCACAGAAAATGAGGAGCTCAATGGTAGATACCAAACTTGCATCTGACCTCTGGATCTACTGAAGAGTTCTAATTTACAGAACTTATAACTTGAACCCATGACTGATACTGCATTGTCCTCCCACTAGAGTATAGGCACTACAGTGTGCTACCTTTGCAAACCACCACATCCTCCAAATGGAGATGACAAACCTACTTCAGAACATTATTATTAGTTTGCTGAGGAGAGCGTGTGTAAAGAACTTGGATGATGACTGTCACCCAGGAGTATGCCCCTGTGGTTACAGAATTGTGGCTAGGGCCCACAGCTGAAGAAGAGTCTGGAAATATACTATGTTCTAAAGTCAGAATGAAGAGGACAGCTACTTCCCTGTAGCACTTGCTTAAGGGCGCCATTGCAGAATGATTCGTCCCTCCTACCCCACTCAGCCTTGCCACTACATTAATAAGAGAAAGACAGTAGGAAGAGCGGCTGCCTCTACTTCTCCCAGTGGGTCAGTGATGAGAGGTACTTCCTCTCCTTGGAGTCAACAGTCCTCCAGGAAAATCACTTCTAAAGCTTGTGAGGGACTGAACTGCTCCCCTCATGGGCTGTGGGGAGATTGGAGACAGGAGATTCTTTCTTAATGTTGGTGAGATTCAGGATGGGACACGATGGGGCAAAAGGGAAAAACAGATCAGAATAACATTTAAAACATCCAGGACTGAATCTCAGTACAAATCCTAAAGAGACCACTGGAGCAAGTGAAAAAACACCAAAAAATTGTGGAATTGGGCTGAAATGCTAGGGACGGTGTTTCTCAGCTGGGAAAGAGTGGGAGTGATTTTACATATGCTTCTGGAAGGCTATTGTTAGGAAAAAGTTTTTCCCTAAAAGTTACCCTAGTAATTTGAGACTCTTCAATGAGCCAATTACACTAGGATGATGCTGGGGACATAGCAAGCCCTTGATGATCTTCCCAGGTACTACAGCTGGAGAGATGTTTTAAAAATTGGCTCTTGAATATTCTTTACTTCCATCCCTTAAGCTCTGAGTTGATGAAACAAAGTTATCATTAAAAGAAAGTGTGGGGATACAATCTGATATTCTTAGAGTATTGCTAGTTTTATAATTAATTCATGGACGAGAGAGCCATTATCCGATAGCATCCAGAAATGTGGAAATTATTTGTTTCAGACAAGCACCCCTGGTCCTGTTATAGTTTTTGATTAAAATGAAAACTTACCAAGTTTTATTCTTCAAAATGTGATAGCTTCACGGGCAATTGCAATCAGCTAGTTCCATTGTTGGGTTTCTAATTCCAGGGTTTATAATAATTTTTTTGGAGTCAAACATGACATAACGCTAGAACTCCTGGAGCTAGCAAAGATGATAAAATGCTTTTGCCGCAGCAGGTGCTCTGCAAAATCCTTTATTAAAAAGGGCTGCCACACGCAGGCACGGAGTGTGATGGATTGTCCAGAAATTAAGAGTGACACGCTATGAATTCACAACATCAAAATTTTCCCCTAATTAAAGCAATGGGAATGGCCTCCAAACAGAATCTGGCTGGAGCTGGACAAGAATGATTGTATTCCCCAGGACTCCAGAAGAAGGATTCTTGACCCACTGTTCTCACAACAAGAATGCTTGAATTAAACTAGGAGCTGACGGTAAAAGGTAACTGACATTATTTAATTAAAAGCCTCTCTCTTCTGTTATACTTTGATTTCTATTTCCAACATGTTATGTGGACATTTTCCTTTTTTTTTTTTTTTTTTTTTTTTTAATCTGTGTAATTAGACTTGGTAATGTAGCTGTCCTGTTGACAGAGTAAACCCCCTTGACAGTACGAGTGTTCTACTTCCAGACATAAGAAGGGCTCACAGAGTCATTCAAACTGTGACTGGGTGTTTGTGCTAGCAGTGACTGAGCAAAGCTTGACAAGCAGGATCTACTAACAACTCCGTGATTGCTGGGGAAGGAGTCGAATGACTTTTCCTTATCTGCACGTTCATTCTTGCACAGAGGAAAACGGAGGTACGTGTATGTCTCCTGCAGGAGGTATTTAATGAGCCACAACTATGATATGAGAACAGATGAATACTGGGTCTTTCAAAGCCTTTGGAAGAGAAAAGATAGGTGGCCAGGATCATGTCTGGAACAGAGTTTTTCAGAAACCATAATGTACCCTAACAAATAATAGACTGTGAAGCTAAACAAGCTCCCTTCTCCCTAGATGTTCATCTCCTAACTGTCAGTTATGTGTTTCCCACACTGATCCAGACAGGGACACCCGAGTGTTTCCTTCGTCCAGTAGATTTATGGCTTTTCTCCCCCTCTTTAGAACTCCAAGGAGGATATGGATAGCAACACACACACACACACACACACACACACACATTATTTCCATACATTCCCAAACACATACACAAAAGTCTTCAATTTCTCACTGTTTCTTAAATACATCTGTATTTCTCATCCCAATAAATCATTTATTTTAATAACTTTTCTTTACTAGTGTGAATAGCATTATTATTAATAGCTCGGACTTCAGAGCCAAGCAGCTCCAAGGTTTCTCTGAGTTGGGCTGTCTTGGGCAAGTTACATAACTAAATCTCTTTTGTAAAAAGAGGATGTTAATACTATCTATCCTCCAAGAGTTGTTCTGAAGAAGAAATGAAATCATGAATGTATATCCAGCACATGGGATGCACCCACTAAATGTTAGCTATGAATATTACCATCATTGTAATTATCATCAATGGACTGAGACCTGAAATCACTCAAGCTAATAAATTACATTTGCAGAAGCTGAAACTGGTAATAAATTACAAAACTATTTCAGGAAGACAAGGAAAGGCCTCTGCCTTTATTCATATACTCCTATTTTCATTATTCTCAGTGTTCGGGATGGGTGATGTCAGGAGAGGGTAAGAAAAATGCGAGGAAAGGAAAGTTGGAAGAAATGAGAAGATGGAGCTGACGAAACTTCCAGAAGGTGGAGGATAAGAGAGATGTAGAGGTACATAATTCTAAAACGACATTCTTCTCTCTTTTCCCCAAACCAGCAGCTTCTCTGACTGTTCCATTTATTTTAATGAGGCCCCAGATTTCTGCTCACATGTTTTGGAAGTCTTCTCCAAATGCTTTCCTATCACGATGACTGTAAGGGTGTCAGGGCTGGACCAGAAATATCCTTCTTGCTATCAAAATTTCAACTCCCCATTAGTCTATTCTATCCAAACCACAGTGACTTCTTCGAATCCACAGTCCCAGGATGGCAAAGAAAGCTCAACTCAGGTCCCATTTCCCATTGAGTGGTTGTGGCCACTTGCATTGCTATGTTGAAAAGAATTCTGAGTCTATGTCTGGCTACAGTAACGAAGAGAGGCATGACTCATATTATGTCTGCCTCAAGTATGGGAGGGGACGCAAGATTCTCATGTTATTACTGTCCCTCTTGTGACCACTACCATCTGTATCATTACCGTAATTGGTTATGAATCCAATCCTTCCTTGAGTTCACTCTTCTCTGCCATTATTTCACCTAACCCCCAATTTTTTTGAGGAATTCAGATAACTGAGGGTTTTTTTTGCTCTCTCTTCTATTAACAGTTGCACATGAATGCTTTGCATGCTGTAAATACTTGGTAATTATATGCTGACTGATTGACACCGGGGAGCAGAAATTAAGGTGTTTGAGTGAGTACACACAGCCACATGACAGCTCTCCTTTCTACTGCCATTTTTTTCCCCTAAACACCCAGACTGTAACACCTCACCAGCTCCCTTGGTGCTTTTCAAAGGAAAATATACATATGCTGTACGTGAAAAGGAAGACGTGTCTGCCATAGTCTGCAGGATTAGTCTGCAACACACCAATCACTGAATCTTTAAAGCCAAGTATTATTTCCTCTGTCCTGCAAGCCACTGGGAATGGCAGGCTGGAAAAAGCATCTCTTGAAAGGGAATGCACATCCAATCATCTCCACAGGAACCACATTGGAAAGGGTGTTCAAAGCCAGGGCATACAGAGCTTAAGGTTGGCAAGACTCACAGCTAGGTTGGAAGGCAAGTGGAGCCATTTAACTTTTCCTATTCCCCATTGCTCCTCTCCATGGGTTCATTAAAAAGCTACAGTGAATCAACCACGGCAGGGGCATGCAGTCAGCAAGTCAGAATCATTATGGCAACTTTCAGGCTGCTGAGACATAGGTGCAAGAGACAGGCTTTATATTGGGGTTCACAAAGTGAGTGTGTGTGTGCACGCATGCACACGTGTATGCACATGTACAGCAAAGCTGCACCTGGGATCAGCTCAGCCACCTCAATTTCTCAGGACTCTTGCCAGGGTAAGCCAGAGAGGCATGCGCTCGTCAAATAAGTGAGATATCACTTGGGTAGCGGCCAAAAGGGCTATCAGTAGCGGGATATGGATGTCCACACTTAAGGGATACCAGAGGGATTTACATTCTTCAGACTAGCCCAGGATTTCTCATCCTTGGCTTTATCAGTTTGGGCCAAATAATTTGTTAGAGCAGGACTGTCTTGTGTATTGTAGAATGGCGAGTGGCATTCCTGGCCTCTCTCTCCACTGGATATTAGCAGTGACCCCTCCTTAGTTGGGACACAGGGTCTCCAGATATTGCAAAATGTCCCCCAGGGAAAAATCACCCACTTTTGAGAACCATCAGACAAGACCTTTGTCTTTCAGTTTCCTGAGGGTGAGAGAGACATCAGATACACAGAGGATTCACTCATAATACAGTTTGACAAATTATATACGTGTACCTTGTATTTTATCACTCAGCATTGTCTTGAAGGAAAGTTGTATCTGTCCCAAGCAGCAATTATGTTAAAAGTGTCCTTAGTGTATTAAATACTTGCAAAGAACATAGAATTTTAATTTTGAAACATATTAGCCTACATTAATCAGAGCATTTTCCTGCAGATAGAAAGATATATTCAAACACCAAGAAGTTAGAACTACAAATCATGGCAAAGCTAGCAGTCTAACTAAATTGGAAATGAGTCTACAATACAAATGAAAACACAATACATAGAATAAACATGTCCCTTACTGCATCCTTTTTGGGATTGTTATAAATCGAAAAGAAAAGAGAAACATGTACAGTGGGAGTTAAACATAATACGTTCCACCTGTCAAAATACACTCACGCAAATAGATTTCTGAGCAGGTGTATCTAAATGCTGTGGTCATTAATCTGGATTTGTAAACCTCTTGAGTTTCTAATGACAAGGTGGAGAAAAGTAAGTGAAATCCTCATCAGCATTAATTCAATACAAAACAAATGTTCAAGATACACTGTATCACAAGTTTTCAATGAAATCTTTATGATTTTTATTACTAGGCATTCCTTCTCTTTGTTTCTATTCCTTCTATCTGTAGAGTAAGCTATCGCTCATTAACTTACTGGACAGTCATGGTATGGAAAGAGGACAAAGATGGGCAAATGACTTTAAGGAAGCTTTCCAGTTCACAGATATACTTTCTCCTGGACAAAGACAAGCATAGTCAAATTGCTCTCACCTAATAAAACTTAGGTGTTAATTTAGCAAATACAGGGCTTGAATAAAGGTTGTTTTAAGTGTCATTCTTATCACTAGAAAAAACAAGAATTAGAAACAGTCACTTCAACATTATGTTTACACTGGATAATTTAACCGAGTAAGTAGTAATTCTATCAAACTGACTCATCACACTATTCCTTCCCCTCCTAACAGCAAGGATGTTTTCTATCCAAGTTAAATTTATTCTCTGTCAACAGCTCTCTTGTGCTCACAGGTGAAGTCACTACGTCTTTTTCATTGTGAGGAAAAGGCTATTTCATTTGATGAAATTGTGGACTGTTTCATTCTTACTGTATTTGTATTTTGCTTGATAATTAGGCATCTGCAATAGGAGAAATTAATTCCTTAAACCAGCACTCCGTTTACCTTCTGTTGTGAAAGATAATCCCTTGCTCGCTGAAGTATTTCTGCCATGCCTCCATTCCAACGATGAGTAACTGAAAATACTCTCGGAGCTTGCTTTCTTTCCAAAATGCAACGAGGGAGTCCAAATCAAGTGCTATCGAACTTGTGAAAATGTAAGGTGTGTTATTTTACCAACTGAAGGTAATATCTTCTGTGGATTTATACATGTGATCAAATGATGGGAGTTAAAAACAAAAAGTCACCCCTCCAGACTCAGCTCAGAGAATATTGCCTTTATAAACCACCAGGATCAGGTTGCCTGTATGGCTCAGTCAGTTCAGTGTCTGCCCTCGGCTCAGGTCAAGATCCCCAGGTCCTGGGATTGAGCCCTGCGTTGGGATTCCTGCTCAGCAGGGAGCCTGCCTCTCCATGCCCCCACCTCCCTTTTGCCCCTCCCCACCACTCATTCTCTCTCTCTCTCTCAAATTAAAATCAAAACCACCAGGATCAGTCAGTCCATTCTTACTCTGTGCTGAGGCATTTTGAACATAACTCCTATTAGCATTTAGCTAATGATATTAGGATTATTTATTTGAATGTCTTTCTCCCCTAACAGACTGTGAACTACTTGAGGGAAATGAACACATCTTATTTATTGGCTTATCTCTCAGAGATTGTCCTTTCCTAATACTTAGCATAATTACATTAACTTGTCTAGTGCCCGTCTTCTCTCCTGGACTGTTACTAGGTGGCAGACATTGATGATTGTAACTTACACTTACATGATACTTTAAATGTGTGAGGCATTGTTCAAAATGGTTTATAGTATTAGTTACATCCTATTTCATCCCCAAAACAATATATGAGGTCAATACAGCTATAAACTTCATATTATAATTGAGAA
Source organism: Halichoerus grypus (assembly GCF_964656455.1). Lineage (NCBI taxonomy): Eukaryota > Metazoa > Chordata > Mammalia > Carnivora > Phocidae > Halichoerus > Halichoerus grypus. The sequence goes on from NC_135712.1 coordinate 181,468,739, forward strand.
ACCTCACGTCAGAGAAGTCACTTGCCTAAAGTAATTAGCTACTAAGTGACGGGGCTAGAATTTGAACCCATGCAGTCTGACCCAGAGGCAATTACTCTTAATTCCATTACGCTGCCTATTAGGGACCCAAACAATATTTGGTAAATGTGTACAAGAAGGAAAAAGGAAAAAGATTAAATAAATGAAGCAAAGAACAAATGAACAAGGAGGTGATAGTCATTAAATGTTTGCTAAGTAACAGAAGAGCAGAATCTAAATGCCACAGCAAGAAAACTGAGTATCACAGGAAGGAAAAAAAAGTTCTTTTATAGTATTAAGTACAATATTCAAATGATAAAATATTAAATGGATATTAAAAATGATACTTTTTTTTTTTTTTAAAGATTTTATTTATTTATTTGACAGAGAGAGACAGCGAGAGAGGGAACACAAGCAGGGGGAGTGGGAGAGGGAGAAGCAGGCTTCCCGCGGAGCAGGCAGCCCGATGCGGGGCCCGATCCCAGGACCCTGGGATCATGACCTGAGCCGAAGGCAGACGCTTAACGACTGAGCCACCCAGGCGCCCCTAAAAATGATAATCTTGATGAATTCTTTACAGCATGTGAAAGTGTCTGTGCTATAATATTAAGTGAAAAAAATAACAGAAATCAGTCTACATCAGCTCTGTCCAAAGGAAATAGGAGACCCAAATATGAATCACATGAGTGATTTTAAATGTGCTGGAAGCCATATTTAATAAACAATTTTTAAAAAATAGGTGAAGTATATTTTAACTTTTATTTAACCCAATATAGCCAAAATATTGTCATTTCAAACAGGTAATTAACATAAAAATTATAAATGAGGTATTTTACTTTTTTTCATAATAAATCTTCTAAACCTGGACTATATATTCCAATTAGAGTGCATCACAAAAAAGACTATCCACATTTCAAATGCTCAATAATGACATGTCGCAGTGGCTACCATACTGGACAGCACAAGCTTCATAATATTCCTATTAAACATAGTTGGTCAGCTCATCTATGTGTAAGAAGAAACTGTTGGCAGGAAATGTACTCATATGTTCATTGCATTGGATTATCAGAGACTGCTATGAAAAATTACATGCTAACAAAAGGGAAAACAGTAAAGAAATGGATACATTCCTAGAAACATAAAATCTTCCAGGGCTGCATCAGGCAGAAACAGAAAATCTAAACAGATTGATTATTACTAACAAAATTGAATCTGTAATCAAAACACCCAACAGACAAAATCCAGGACCAGATGGTTTCACAGGTGAAGTCTACCAAACATTTAAAGAAGAATTAATACTTAGCTTTTTCAAACTGTCCCAAAAAATAGAAAAGAAAGGAATGCTTCCCAATTCACTCTGTGAGGCCAGCATCACCCTGACATCAAAATCAGACAGATAAAAATAGAAAATTACAGACCTATATCCTTGATGAACAAAGATGCAAGATTTATCAACTAAGTATCAGTGAACTGAATTCAAAAACACATTAGAAGTATCATTCACCATGATAAGTGACATTTATTCCAGGGATACAAGGTTGGTTCAATATATACACATCAATCGACATGATATACCACATTAACAAAATGCAGGGTAAAAATCATATGATCATCTTGGGGCACCTGGGTGGCTCAGTTAAGTGTCTGACTTTGGATTTCAGCTCAGGTGTGGGGCTCTGTGCTAGGTGTGGAACCTACTTAAGATTCTTTCTCTCTCTCTCTCTTTCTGCCCCTAACCCCCCACCCCAAGCCCCAGGGCTCATATGTTCTCTTTTTCTTTCTCTCTCTCTCTCTCTCTCAAAAAAATCATATGATCTTCTCTAAAGATTCATAGAGAGCATTTTGATAAAATTCAACATCCATTTATGAAGAAAACTCTGAACAAGTGGGTACATACCTCAACATACTAAAGGCCATGTATGACAAACCCTCAACAAACATCATACTCAATGGTGAAAAGCTAAAAACTTTTCCCCTAAGATCAGGAACAAAACAAGGATGTCCACTCTCACTTCTATTATACAACATAGTACTGGAAGTCCTAGCCATAACAATCAGAAAAAGAAAAAAAAAAAGAAAAGAGAAATAAAAGGCATCCTAAATGGTAAGGAATGAAAAAACTGTCACTATTTGCAGATGACATGATACTGCATATATAGAAAACACTAAAGACTCCACCAAAAAACTATTAGAACTAAAAATTTAGTAAAGTTGCAGGATATAAATTCAATATACAGAAATCTGTTGTGTTTCTATACACTAATAATGAAGTAGCAAGAGAAAGACATTAACAGAACACATCCATTTACAACTGCATCAAAAAGAATAAAATACCTAGGAATAAATTTAACCTAGAAGGTAAAAGATCTGTACTCTGAAAACTATAAAATGTTGTTGAAAGAACTTGAAGATGACACAAATAAATGGAAAGATATACCACACTCATAGATTGAAAGAATTAATATTGTTAAAATGTTTGTACTACTCAAAGCAATCTACATATTATTTTTTTTAAAGATTTATTTATTTGAGAGAGAGAGAACATGAGCAGGGAGAGGGACAGAGGGGGAGAAACTCAAGCAGACTCCATACTGAGCACAGAAGCTGACATGGAGCTTGATCCCACAACCCTGAGATCATAACCTGAGCTGAAATCAAGGGTTGGATGCTTAACCAACTGAGCCACCCAGGTGCCCCAGCAATCTACATATTCAATGCAATCCCTATCAAAATACCAATAGTATTTTTCACAGAACTTCAACAAATAATCCTAAAATTTGTATGGAATTTCACTAGACCCCAAATAACCAAAACATTCTGGAGAAAAAAGAGCAACTCTGGAAGTATCACAAACCCAGCTTTCAAACCATACTAGAAAGCTACAGTAACCAAAACAGTATGATACTGGCACAAAAACAGGCACAAAGTCAACAGAACAAAATAAAGAGCCCAGAAGTAAATCCATATGTATATGGATCAAGGGACCTATGACAAAGAAGGCAAGAATATAGAATGGGCAAAAGACAGTCTCTTCAATAGATGGTGCTGGGAAAACTGGGCAGCTACATGTAAAGGAAGGAAACTGGACCACTTTCTTACACCATACACACAAATAAACTAGAAATGGATTCAAGACCTAAATGTAATACCTGAAATCATATAACTCCTGTAAGAATACATAGGCAGTAAAGTCTCAGACATCAGCCTTAGCAAAGTTTTTGTAATTATGTTTTCCCAGGCAAGTGAAACAAAAACAAAAACAAACATGTGGGACTACATCAAACAAAAAAGCTTTTGCACGGTGAAGGAAACCATCAAACGCAAAAAGGCAACCTACTGAAATGGAGAAGGTATTTGCAAATGATCTATCTGATAAGGGGTTAATATCCAAAATATATTTTAAAAAAGTGATAAAATATAAAAAACCCCACAAATAATCCAATTAAAAATGGGCAGAGGACCTGAATAGACATTTTTCCAAAGACGACATACACATGGCCAAAAGACACATGTAAAGAAGCTCAACATCATTAATCAGGAGGGAAATGCAGATGAAAACCACAATGAGATATCACCTCACACCAGTCAGAATGGCTATTATCAAAAAGACAAGAAATAACAGGTGTAGGTGAGGTTGCAGAGCAAAGAAGAGAAACCCTCGTGCACCATTGGTGGTTGGTGGGAATATAAAATGGTGCAGCCACTATGGCAAACAGTTTGGAGGTTGCTCAAAAAAAATGTAACTAGAAATACCATACAACCCAGCAATTCCACTTCTGGATATTTGTCTGAGGAAATGGAAAACACGGATGTAGGCACTCTTATGTTTACTGCAGCATTATTCACAATAGCCAAGATAGGGAAACAATCCTCCATTGGTGGAGGAATGATAAAGATGTGGTATATATGTGCAATGGAATGCCACTCAGCCATACAAAGGAATGGAATCTTGCTATTTGTGACAACATGAATGGACCTAGAAGGTATGATGCTAAGTGAAATAAGGCTGACAGAGAAAGACAAATAACATATGATTTTATTTATATGTAGAATCTAAAAACCAAAGCAATTAAATAACAAAATCCAGAAACAAACTCATAAAAACAGAGAACAAATTGGTAGTTGCAAGGTGGGGGTGGCAGCCATTAGTCAAATGGGTGAAGGGGATTAAGAGGTACAAGCTTCCAGTCATAAAATAATTAAGCCATGGAGATGAAAAGTACAGCACAGAGAATAAAGTCAGTAAGATTTTAATAACTTTGTATGGTGACAGTAACCACACTTACCATGGTGAGCATTTCATAATGTATATAACTGTCTAAACATCGTGTTCTTCACCTTAAGCTAATATACGTCAAGTACATTTAAAAATAAAACATAAAAATAAAAGATTTGTTATGTTTAGAATCAAGGAAACAATTACAGTCTTCACTTACAATCTCTTAGGAAATTCAAATATTATAAAAAGGAGTAAAATGAGCATATGACATGTGGAAGAGTAAATTCAACATAAGTGTCCTGAAAATAAAACAATAATCAGGATTCTGATGGAATAAGAAAAGAAGGAAGGAAAGAGCCACAGATGCCTTTGAGACAATCACCCTCCAAAGAAACATATCTCAACATAATAAAGACCATATATGAAAAACCCACAGCTAATATCATCCTCAGTGGGGAAAAACTGAGAGCTTTTCCTCTATGGCTAGGAACAAGACAGGGACGTCTACTCTCGCCACTGTTATTTAACAGAGTACCAGAAGTCCTAGCCACAGCAGACAGACAACAAAAAGAAATAAAAGACATCCAAATTGGTCAAAAAGAAGTCAAACTTTCACTATTTGCAGATGACATGATACTATATATAGAAAACTCCAAAGACACCAAAATACTGCTAGAAGTGATCCAACAATTCAGTAAAGCTGTAGGGTACAAAATGAACATATAGAAATCTGTTGCAGTTCTGTACACCAATAATAAAGCAGCAGAAAGAGAAATTAAGGAATCAATCCCATTTACAATTGCACCAAAAACAATTAAGATACCTAGGAATAAACCTAACCAAAGAGGGAAGAGACCTGTATTCTGTTTGTTCTCTATATTTAAGAGTCTCATGGTTTGCCTCCCTCTCTGTTTTTATCTTATTTTCCCTTCCCCTCCACTATGTTCATCTGTTTTGTTTCTTAAATTCCACACATGAGTGAAATAATATAATATTTGTCTTTCTCTGACTGACTTATTTCACTAGTTGCTGGAGGGGAGGTGGGTGGGGAGATAGGCTAGGTGGGTGATGGGCATTAAGGAGGGCACTTGTTGGGATGAGCACTGGGTGTTATCACTATATTCTATTCCTGAAACCAATACTACACTATATGTTAAATAACTTGAATTAAAAAAGAATAGGAACGTAAAAAAAAAAAAAAAGCCCTGTATTTTGAAAACTATAAAACACTGACAAAAGAAATTGTAGATGACACAAAAAATGGAAAGACATGCTTATAATTGGAAGAACAAGTATTGTTATGATGTCTATACTACCCAAAGCAAGCTGCACATTTAAAGCAATCCCTATTAAAACACCAAGAACATTTTTCACAGAGCTAAAACAAACAATCCTAAAATTTGTATGGGGCCACAAAAGACCCTGAATAGATGGAGAAACCTTGAAAAAGAAAAGCAAAGCCAGAGGCCTCACAGTTCTGGACTTCAAGTTATATTACAAAGCTGTAGTGACCAAAACAGTATGGTACTGGCACAAAAATAGACACATAGATCAATAGAACAGAAAACTCAGAAATGAACCTACAGTTAATCTTCAACAAAGCAGGAAAGAATATCCAATGGAAAAAAGACAGGCCCTTCAACAAATGGTGTTGGGAAAACTGGACAGCAACATGCAAAAGAATGAAACTGGACTACTCTCTTACCCCATTCACAAAAATAAATTCAATATGGATTAAAGACCTAAATGTGAGACATGAAACCATAAAAATCCTAGAGGAGAACACAGGCAATAACCTCTTTGACATTGGCCATAGCAACTTCTTTCCAGATATGTCTCCAGAGGCAAGGGAAATAAAAGCAAAACTAAACTATTGGGACTTCACCAAAATAAAAACTTCTGCACAGTAAAACAAACAATTGACAGAACTGAAAGGCAGCCTACAGAATGGGGGAAGGTATTTGCAAGTGACATATCCAGATAAAGGGTTAGTATCCAAAATATATAAAGAACTTATGAAACCCAACACCCCAAAAATGAAAATCTAATTACAACTGGGCAGAAGATATGAATAGACATTTTTCCAAAGAAAACATACAGATGACTAACAGACACATGAAAAGATGCTCAACATCAATGATCATCAGGGAAAGACAAATCAAAACTACAATGAGATATCACCTCACACATGAAATAACAGGTGTTGGCAAGGATGTGGAGAAAGGGGAACCCTCTTGCACTGTTGGTAGGAAGGCAAACTGGAGTAGTCACTCTGGAAAACAGTATGGAGGTGCCTCAAAGAGTGAAAAATAGAACTACTCTATAATCCAGCAATTGCCCTACTAGGTATTTATTTGAAGAGTACAAATATACTAATTCAAAGGGATACATATACCCTGATGTTTATAGCAGCATTATGTACAATAGCTGAATTATAGAAACAGCCCAGGTGTCCAATGACTGATGAATGGATAAAGAAGATGTGGTATATATATACAATGGAATATTATTCAGCCATAAAAAGAATCAAATCTTGCCATTTGCAACAACATGGATGGAGCTAGAGAATATCATGCTAAGTGAAATTAGTCAGAGAAAGACAAATACCATATGATTTCACTCATATGTGGAATTTAAGAAAAAAAATGAGCAAAGGGGAAAAAAGAGAGAGAGAGAGGCAAACTAAGAAACAGACCCTTAACTATAGAGAACAAACTGATGGTTACCAGAGGTGAGGTGGGTGGGTGGGGCATGGGTAAAATATGTGAAGGGGATGAAGTAGTGCACTTGAGCAGTGATCAGCACTGGGTGATGTATGGAAGTGTTGAATCACTTTATTGTACACCTGAAACTAATATTACACTGTATGTCAACTAACTGGAATTTATTTATTATTATTGTTTTTTAAAGATTTTATTTATTTATTTGACAGAGAGCACAAGCAAGGAGAGCAGCAGACAGAAGAGGGAGAAGCAAGCTCCCCGCTGAGCAAGGAGCCTGATTCGGGACTCGATCCCAGAACCCTGGGATCATGACCTGAACAGAAGGCAGATGCTTAACTGACTGAGCCACCCAGGTGCCCCAACTAACTGGAATTTAAATAAAAACTTAAAAAACAAAACCAAAAAAAGGAGAGAAACTACGTGGGACTAGAATTTCTGTTAATATAAAACATCACGGCTTTCTCTCCAAGTTTAAGAAAAGACAAGGATGCCGGATTTTGCCATTTCTATTTAGCATAATGCATGAAGTTCTAGCCAGAATAATTAAGCATGAAAAGAAAAGTCATCCAAATTAAAAAGGGAAAAAATAATTTCTGCTTCCAGATGACATGATTTTAAAAAGAAAACTTTAAAGAATCTACAACAAACCCTGTTAGAACTAATAAATAAATCCAGCACATTTGTAAGATACAGTCAACACACAAAATCTGTATTTCTACACACTAGCAAAAACCGTCTAAATAGGATATTAACAATTCCTTTACAATATCAAGAATCACATAATTAGGAATATATGTAACCAAGAGGATGAAAAGCATGTGCACTGAAAAGTATAAAATATTACTGAAAAAATTACAGAAGATATCAATAAATGAAAAGACATTGTGGGGGCACCTGGGTGGCTCAGTCAGTTGAGTGTCTGACTCTTGATTTTGGCTCAGGTCGTGATCTCAGGGTTGTGGGATCGAGCCCCATATCAGGCTCTGCACTCAGTGCAAGGTCTACTTGAGATTCTCTCTCTCTCCCCGCCCCTCCCCCATCTATATAAATAAATAAATAAATAAAATCTTAAAAAAAAAGAAAGACATCCCACATCATAGCCTTGAAGATTGAAACAAAAATTATAATGCTATCTGATACAATGATGATTAAAAATGGGAAGTTAAAGAGACCTAAATGGAAGTGAGTTTTCCACGATTCACTTGAAGTGGTAAAATGTTCAAACTAGAAGACTTTGATAACTCATATAATGAAACTGTAATACTCAACCACTACAAAAAATACATTAAGAGATATACTAAAAAATACTATAAATGAATCAAGATGAAATTATAAAAAAAATGTTCACAAAACCCAAAGGAAGGCAAGGCAAGAAAAGACAAACAGAAGAATTTAAGTCAGAGAAGACAAATATGAAAAAATTATAGAATGGCAGACTTAAATGTTAGCATATCAATTATTATCTTAAATGTAAATGGTCTAAGTAGAACAATGAAAAGACAGAGAAGGGCAGAGTACATTTTAAAACTACATGGTTCAACTATATGTTATTAATAAGAAACTCACTTCAAATTAAATGACATAGGTTGAAAATAAAGGGATAGAGAAAGATACAACATGCAAGCTTTTACAAAAAATACATGTGGCTATATTAGTATCTGACAGTTGTAGACTTTAGAGCAAAGAAAATTACTAGAGACAAAGAGGGATATTGTGAAATGATAAAAGGATTAATCCATCAGGATGATAGAATGATCCTATGTTCATGCACCAGACTACAGTGCCTCAAAATACTTGAGACAAAAACTGATAGGGCTAAAGGGGAAAAAGACAAATTCATATGATAGTTGGACACTTCAACACTCTCCTCTCAGCCAGAATATAGAAGATTTGTACAACATCATCAACCAACGTGATCTAATGACATAGGTAGAACACCCAACATCAGAAGAACACAAGGTTTTTCAAAGGCCATGGAGCATTCACCAAGATACACTATGTCCTGACCCATGAACAAACCTTTACAATTTTGAAAAAGTTAAAATCATATAGAGTGTACTCTCTGCCCCTTATGGGATCATACCAGAAAATCATTAACAGAAAGACAACAGTGAGAACTCTAAATATGTGGCAATCAATCAACACACTTCTACATAATCTGTGGATCAAAGAGGAAGTCTCAAAGGAAATAAAAAATTACATAGAATTAAAATAAAAATATAACATATCAAAATATGTGGGATACAACTAAAGCAGTGCTGAGAGGGAAATCTATAGCACCAAGTGTGGATATAAGAAATGAAGAAAGGCTTCAAATCAGTAATCTAATTACATGCTTCAAAAACTAGAAAAAAAAGAACCAAATAACTCAAAGCAAACAGAAGGAAGGAAATAATAAGTATAGAAGTCAAATGGAAGTGAGAATAGAAAAATAATATAAATCAATCTGAATCAATCAAGCTGGCTCTTTGAAAAAAATCACTATAAATGATCAGCCTCTACTAAGACTGACAAAAATAAAAGGGAAGAAAACACAAGAATATCAGAAATGAAATAGGTGATTTTATTGCAGATCCTGCAGCCATTAAAAATATTACAAAGGGATATTATAAACAGTTTTATTCTCATAAGTTTGACAACTTAAAGGGCCCAATTTCTCACAAACCACAAAATACCCAAAATTAACCTAGAGGAAAGAGAAATACTTAAGAATTATATAGTCCTTAAACAACTTGAATTTGTAATTTTAAAGCTCCCCAAAATGAAATTTCTGGACCTACATTGTTTCCCTAGAGAATTTATCCAGAGATTTAAAAAATTAAAAATTTTACACATTATCTTCAGAAAATACAAGAGAAGGGAACACACCCTAACTCATTTTGTGAGGCCAGTATCATCATGATACCAAACCAGACGAAAACAATACAAATACAGAAAAATGCAGACCAATATCTCTCAAGAACTTAGATGCAAAAATCCCTAATATTAACAAACTGGCCCAAACATCTTTAAGAATTTATACACCATGAGTAAATTAGAATTACTTCAGGTGTGCAAAGATTGTTCAAGACTTGGAAAAAAATCAATATAATCTATCATATCAATAAACTAAAGAAGAAAATTCATATAATCGTATCAATCGGTACAGAAGCAACATTTGACAAAACCCAACAGCCATTGTGATAACAACTCTCAGCAAGTTAAGCATAGAAAGAAATTGCTTTAATTTATAAAGCACATCCACAAAAAATTTACAACTACTACCATCCTTAATTCTGTCCACCTTTTTTCCTAATATCAGGAAAAAAGCAAGATTTTCTGCTATCACCACTCATTCAACATAGTACTGGAAAGTGTAACCACTGCAATAGGCAAGAAAATGAAATAAAAGACATACCTATGGGAAAGGGACATATAAAATTATCCTTGTTGCTGATTACATGATTGTCTACATAGAAAACCAAGTAATGTACAACAACAAAAAAAATCAGTGCTATAACTAATAGCCGTAGGTTCAGCACGGCTAAGGTATAGAAGATCAACATACACAAATCGGTTGCATTTTTCAATACTAAAAATAAACATGCAGAAAGTGGAATTAAAAATACAATATCATTCACAATTGCAAAAAAGAAACAAAGAAGTAAAAGTAAGAAAAAAAGATACACTTAGGTATAAATCTAACCAAACGTACAGGATTTGTATGCTGCAAATAACAAAATATTGATAAAATAAAGAAGATCTAGACAAATGCAGAGAAATACCATGTTAATGGACTGGGAGGCTCAACATAGTAACAATATCATCTATCCTCATTTGACCTATACACTTACTGTAATTTCAGTCAAAATCCCAGAAAGGTTTTTTGTAGACACCGACAACACCATTTTGAAATTTGTATAGAAAGATAAAGAAACTAGAATTTTAAAACATTTTTTAAGAGAAGATAAAGTAGGAGGAATCACTCTGATATTAAAGCCCACTATATGGTGACAGAAATAAAAACCATATGGTTTCACAGAGGGCTAGACACATAGACCAATGGAGTAAAAAAGATAACCTCCAAATGGCCCCATACAAGTATAGACAACTGGTTTCAACACAGGTTTAAAAGTGATTCAGTGGAGGAATGTTAGCCTTTCAACGAATAGTGTTAGAGCAACTGGGCATCCACTAATAAAAAAAATGAACCTCAATTTAAACCTCATGTTTTATATAAAAATTAACTTAAGATGGATCACAGACTTAAATGTAAAATGTAAAATTACAGAACTAAAAAAGACATAGGAGAAAAATCTTTGCAGTGTAGCTCTATGCAAAGAACTCTTCGACTTGACATCAAAAACAATTTATAAGAGGAAAGATAAATTGAACTTACTTCATCAAGTCAAAAAGCCCATGTGAAAAGGATAAAAAGACAACCTATACCCTTGGAGAAAATATTTGCAAACCGTAAATATAACAAAGACCTAGACTTTAGAATATATTAAAAAATTTTTCAAAACTCAACAATGAAAAATGAACACATTAATTAGAAAATAGGCAAAAAACATAAAGGGACATTTCCCTAAAGAAGATCTACAGATAGCAAATAAGCACATGAAAAGATGTTTAACATCACTGACCACCAGAGAAATGTAAAGTAAAACCACAATGAGCTATTACTATCAACCTATCAGAATGGAGAAAATGAAAAATAGTGATTATTCTAAATGTCAGTGAGGATGCAGAGAAAATGGATCACTCATACATGCTGGTGAGAATGTAAAGTGGTATAGACACTTTAGGAAAACTTTATGTAGTTTTTTATAAAACCCAACCTGCAATTCCCATACGACTCAATAACTATACTCTTGAAAATTTATCCCAGATTTCTCTTAAATGTAGGTTCATACAAAAACCTGTACAGGAGTGTTCATAGCTTTTTTTTCTTTTTACAATAGCCCCAACTAGAAACAGTTTAGATGACCTTCAACAACAGAGTAAAGTGTGGTACAGAAACACCATAGAATATACTCAACAACAAAAAGGGACAAATTACTGATACGATAAATGGAATGCTGAGCAAAAAAAAAAAAAAAAAAGCCAATTCCAAAATGTGAAATACTATATGATTCTATTAATGTAATATATTTTAATGTCAAAATTTTAGAATTGGACAATAGAATCAAGGTTTCCTACGTTTCCTATCGTTAGGGGTATTGAGGGTGGGAGGGAGATGGTTGTTGTCAATAAAAAGGCAACATGGGTGAACCTCATAATGTTCCAACTGTTCATTATTTTGACCATGGGGGTGAACACACAAACCTACACATTTGATAAAATTATATAGAACTAAACACATGCATACACATATGCAAATAAATACATGTAAAAGTAAGGAAATCTGAATAAATGTAGACTGTATCAGTGTCGATATTCTGGTTGTGAAATGATACAATAGTTTTGCCAAATGTTACCATTGGGAGAAACTGGCTAAAGGGTACATGAAATCTCTGTATTAATTCTTCTATCTGCATGTGAATCTACAATTATCTCAATGAAAATTAATTAAAATTTTGTGTTTATTAGTTTTGAGAGAAAAAGAGCCAATGATGTAAAAAACATACAGACTTTTAGAAAAAGAGATGTAAAATTTGAGAAGTGTATAAAAGATTAAGGGTATTATGTGTGAAATGTTGATCAAAAGCATAAATTTATTGTCCTTTTGGGAGAAGGCCAATTTTTAGTAGATAAAAATGAGTTGGCAAGAAGTTACCATTGAGGGAGACCGGGAAGTGTACACAGAGACTCTGTATGATTTCTTACAACTGCATTTGAAACTATATTTCCAAATTAAAAGCTTCATTTGAAATTAGGGACAAATCCCCCAAAGATGAGAGGTCATGGATAAGGAGAGAAAATAGGGAGATAATGCCAAGAGAAGTGACCCATATATTCAATGATGGGATAAAGAGAGAAGTTAGACTCACAGCTGAAACTTGACCAAAGAGAGCAAGAGTTTCCATAAAGACTGGAGTGCATATTTCATTCTGTTACCCTTGATAGGGCCCATACTTAATGGTAGTGATACATTAAAAAGAAAACTCATAGGCAAGTTAGCTAGAAAAATCAAAATCAGCATGAATCAGATTCTTATTACCAGCAATTGTTATTGCCAGCAATTGGAGGTAGAGGAACCCATGTAATGCCACGTCTTAGACCGAATTGGGGAGGCTTAAGGGCCGCATACAAAGGAATAATTTGAGTTTATAGACAGATTCTATTGAGACTTATGTCTAAATATTTCTGGGTATTTCATATACCTGTTTCCCTCACTGGTTCAGCCACCACCAGAGACAAAAAATTAAGCAGCTGTACAGCCATTCTGTCACAATTCTACTAACAGCCATCACTGTAAGAAGATACTTGGACTCAGGGATGGGAAAACTCATTGTCCTGGTAGTCTGCATGGACCTGCATCTTAAGACTGCCTAGAAAAAAGGAGGGATACTAGAATAAAAATGTCAACAGAAAATCTCAAAAATGTTAAAGTAGAAGCACTACAAGGCACATATAACGTAGTAAGAATTTAACGAATTAGAAACACAACCTTCTAAAGGTTCTTAGGTGAAAGAGGAAACCAACAGTGATATTGCAGACTTTTGGAAAGTATCGTCAATGACAATTGTATTTATTAAAGTGTAGAGGATACAGCAAATAAGAAAAACTCAAAAACAAAGAATTCCCACTCTTTAGTAGTTCCACTGAGAAGAAAAAAAAATAAACAGCATCAAATAAACATTCAGTACAATAATATAAAAAGAATAAAATAACCAATGAGAAATTTGAAAGAGTGAAATTAAAGCAGAAATTAATTAATTTGAAAGCAAAAAAAGAGATGAGAGGTATCTCCAAGAGCTAGTTATGTAAAAGGACCAATAAAATAGATCAGTTTTTCACTGGTTTGAATTAAAAAAAGAACGAAGAAGGGACAACTTTGGAATTAGAAACAGCTAATAGCCACATCTGGAAGAAATTTTTAAACAACAAAACAATTCTGTGTAAAGTTTGTCCATTTAAAAGTCTAGGTTAAATGGTTGCTTAAAGAAATGCTTAACAAAATGGATTAAAAATCAGCATATCCACAAATAAAATTGAAAAGGGTACAAAAAACCTGTCTTACAAAAAAAAAAAAAAAAGCAGGAGAAAAAATATTTGTTGAGTCTATAAAATTATTTAATATTTTTCAGAGCACAGAAACACATGATGTTACAGGCTGAATTGTAACCCCCGTAAAATTCTTAAATTGAAGCCCTGACCTCCAAAGTGACTGTATATGGAGATAGGGCATTTAGGAGGTAAACAGTGTTAAATGAGGTCAGTAGGGCCCTATTCTGATAGAATTGATGGCTTTAGACACCAGATAACTTTTTTGCTCTCTCTCCCAGCCATGTGAATGCACAACAAGAAGGTGACCATCTCTAAGCCAGGAAGAGACTCTCTTACCAGAAACCTAATTGGGCAGTGCCTTGACCTTCAGAACCTTAAGAAATAAATTTCTGAGGACAGTGTGGGCAGGTGAAAGACGAAAGGAAGAAAGAAAAGAAAAGAAAAAAAAGAAGAAAAAGAAAAAAGAAAAAAGAAAATTTCTGTTGTTTTAGCCGCCCAGTCTGTGGTAATTTGTTATGGCAGCCCCAGTGGATTAATACAGATGAAAACCTTCCCAGTTTATTTTTACAAAAGTAACATAATATTAATTCGCAAAACTGACAGACACTAGTACCAAGAACTGATAGACTTATCTCCTTAAAGGTTAAAAAACCTAAAGAAAATATTACCAACTGAATTTAGCAAAGTATTCAAAGAATTAACACTATGATATTGTTGTGTTTTTATTTAAGTAATGTAAGAACAGCTGAACACTGGTAATTTTGTTATTTTAATATATGTATGAGTAGGCTAAAATAGGAGACAGAGAATGTTTTCTATGTAACACCAGCAAATCTTTTAGGTTTCGTGGGAAAAATCAGTCTCTGTTACAAGTATTCTGCCAATGTAACACAAAAGCATCCACAGACAGTATATAAATGAATGGGTGTGGTTGTGTTCCAATAAAACTATTTACAAAAACAAGTACTGGATTTTGTTGACATTTGGGCCAAGGGAGAAAAATAGTATTTAATAAATCTAGATGCTAAAAAGATATTTGATGAAATTCAACATACAACACTGTAAACAGAAGTCTTACTACAATGAATAAAATCACTTTCATCAGCATGAATATCAGAAAGCAGTCATCTTTTATAGGGAACACAAGAAGTGCAGTCATTCAGGTCAGGAAAAAGGCTACTGATGCCTGGTATTATTGCTATTATTCAGTTATATTGGATATCTTTGTCAATGCATAAGGTAAAAAAAGATAAATATTCTAATAGAGAAGATGATTTCTATGCAATAATGTTTTCTATTCTAAAATACAAGACAATCAACTGAAAAATTACTGGAACACAGATTTGAATGGTGTGGTTGGATATGAGATAAATATACCAAAAAATCAAAAGTATTCTTCTTTACAAAAATTGACATAAGACTCCCCAACATCATTCTTCTAAACAAATGATTCACCCTGCAAAATTAGGATAGGCCCTGCTGAAGGAAAACACAGCTACTGTGAGTCACTGTTAGGAACAAGAAGTGGCTGCATCTTTTTTTTTTTTTTTTTTTTTAAGATTTATTTATTTGACAGAGAGAGAGAGGGAGCACAAGCAGGGAGAGGGAGAATGCGGGACTCGATTCCAGGACCCTGGGATCATGACCTGAGCCGAAGGCAGATGCTTAACCAACTGAGCCACCCGCTGCATCTTTCAGATAGCCTAAATAAAGAAGCAACTACTGAAAAATCACTGAAGAATGTCAAGAATCCAGTCATCAAGGGAAATATATCTAGTTTCTCTGGATGAAACACTGACCATTGTAAGAATACTCTGTCTCCAATAAAATCACAAAAGCATGTTTTTGAACTAGAAAAAAATCATTTTTTTCATGCATTTATTCATTCATCAAATGATGACTCCAGTCCTTCTGCTAAGTGCTTGGATTTATTAAAGAATAAAACAGGCAAAGATTCCTGCCTTTGTGGAGATTACACTCTAGTCAGGCAAGATCAGCTTTAAACAAAAAACCCACTAAGTAATGTTTATTAGAAGGCAATGAATATAGCAAGGGAAGAGAGATCAACTATTTAGGAGTAGGCAGGGGAGTGGTGGGTAGCAATTTTAAATAGGGGGTTGGGTGTGACCTTTTTGAAGAGGCACATTTAAGCAAAATTCTGGAGCAGGTGAGGGAGGGAGCCATGTTGATATCTGATGGAAGGAACATCCTGGGAATTGGGGGGTGGTGGGGATGGATCACTTGGTGCCAAGGCTTTAAGGCATGAATGTGACTAAAGAACACCAGAGAGAGCAGGGGACAGCCTGACTGGAGTGGAATGAGCACAGAAGGGGAAGAAAAGTAAGACATGATGCTGATGAGGCAATAGGATGCAATCATATGGATCTTACATCATTCTATTAAACTAACTAAAATGTTAAACTCTAAATAAATAGCACAATGTTAGTATTGCTGGAAATAATTTATTAAAACATCATAAATGAACCTGTTATGTAACAAGTAAATAAAAGATCCTTAATAAAACAGAAGAAATAATTTAGGAGAGCCACATATATTTGATAATTCAGTATATGACAGATGTGGTGTTTCAAATTTAGAAGAGCTGTCTATTTGGGGGGAAAAAAGATCTAAGTTAAACATACCATGGAAGAATAGGGAGGAGATTGAAGGGTAAGAGAGAACTGACCTACTGTTGTTGGCTTTGAGGACAGAAGAAGCAGGTCCTAGCCAAGGCATGTGGTTAGATTCTACAGGTGAAGAATGATCCTGAGCAAAGAAACTGGGACTTCAGTCTTAAAACTGGAAGGAAGTGAACTCTGCCATCAACCCCAATGAGCAAGGAAATCGATCATCCCATAGAGCCCTGTCAACAACTTGACTTTACCCTGATGTCTCATGTTTAGTGTCTTGTCAATTTTTCACCCATAGAACTGTATGATTAATAAATGTTTAAGAAAAACATTAATTCCCTCTGAGTTAAAAAATTAAAGATTAAATAATTTCTAGGAGAAAATACATGAAAATATGTTCATAGTGTTGGCAGTAGAAGACCTTTCCTGGAATAGAAATAAACTCAGAAATTTTAAGGAAAAGGTTTTTTTTTTTTTTTTTTTTTAGGGAAAGGATTTTTAGTTGTAGTATATGTTAGTTAAAATTTCTAACATAGCAAATGGTATAATAAACATAAAGTTAAAAGAGAAACAACCTAGAGACATTTTTGCAGTATATTATCACAATGTATTAATATTTTTCAACATGCAAAACAGTAAATAATGAAGATAAAGAATAGTCTCTGAATAACAAAATGCACAAAGATAGGAGACCAAAAGTTTTAAAAAAGAAATACAAACAGTTACCCACAGAAACATATTTAAGCTTATCAATAATGAAACAAATGCAAATTAAGCTCTAAGTTTGTTTTTCGTATCAGATGGAAAAGGATTTGGGCTTGCAATAATGCTCAGGAGTGGAGAAGGAAGAGGGGGGATCTCTCACACCGTGGTAGGCTGGTGGGCATTTAAATTGTTATGCCCTTTGAACTAGTATCCAAAATCTATAAAGAACTTATCAAACTCAACACCCAAAGAATAATCCAATCAAGACTTGGGCAGAAGACATGAACAGACATTTCTGCAAAGAAGACATCCAAATGGCCAAGATACATATGAAAAAGTACTCAACATCACTCGGCATCAGGGAAATACAAATCAAAACCTCAATGAGATACCACCTCACGCTAGTCAGAATGGCTAAAATTAACAAGTCAGGAAATGACAGATGTTGGCAAGGATGCAGAGAAAGGGGAACCCTCCTACTCTGTTGATGGGAATGCAAGCTGGTGTACCCACTCTGGGAAACAGTAGGGAGATTCCTCAAAAAGTTGAAAATAGAGCTACCCTACTACCCAGCAATTGCACTACTGGGTATTTACCTCAAAGATACAAATGTAGTGATCCAAAGGGGCACTCCAATGTTTATAGCAGCAATGTCCACAATAGCCAAACTATGGAAAGAGCCTAGATGTCCATTAACAGATGAATGGATAAAGAAGATGTGGTACACACACACACACACACACACACACACACACACACACACACACACACTGGAATATTATGCAGCCATCAAAAAAATGAAATTTCGCCATTTGCAATGACATGGATGGAACTAGAGGGTATTATGCTTAGCGAAATAAGTCAATCAGAGAAAGATAAGTATCATATGATCTCACTGATATGAGAGAATTTGAGAAACAAGACAGGATCATAGGGGAAGGGAGGGAAAAATGAAACAAGACAAAACCAAAGAGGGAGACAAACCATAAGAGACTCTTAATCTCAGGAAACAAACTGAGGGTTGCTGGAGTGGTAGGGGGTGGGAGGGATGGGATGGCTGGGTGATGGACACTGGGGAGGGTATGTGCTATGGTGAATGCTGTGAATTGTGCAAGACTGATGAATCACATTGAAACAGCATAATTGAAACATACTGAAATAAATAATACATTATATGTTAATAAAAGGGAAAAAATTGTTACACCCTTTGAGATCATGATGACAAGGATAGCATGATTCTAAATGTGGAGTTCATTTAGAAATTTCATCTCTATAAGTTTATCTTAAGGATCAAGTATGATCCTTAAAGTAAAGATATGTAAAATTACATATATTGTAACACTGCGAATAATAGTAAAAACCTGTAAAACTGGTAAATATCAATTCATAATGGATAACCAAATTATGGAACATTCATATAATTGGATTAATATGAAGCTATTAACAATGATTAATTAATTCCATATGCATTATCAGAGAAAGTTTTCCTCTCTCTGTTAAGCTAAAATAGCAGGTAACAAGTAATATAGGCACACTTAGGAAACAAGATGACTGTTACACAGAGATTATACATGTAGACAAAATCTGAAAAGGAACACTCCTCAAATATTTGGAGTTGGGAAATATTTGGAGTTGGGAAAAATAAATACCAACAATAACAACTATCTCTATGTGCACTATATTGAGTGTTTTTTTTTCTTTTCTTGTATTTTTGGATTATTCCTTAACGAAATACATAGCATTTATAAAAATTATTTTATATAAAAATGTGTTAAACAGTAAGGAAGACAGTGAATAGATGATAAAGGATCTAGGAAATCGGTTGTTGCTGTATACAACAGCTTTGTTAAATACATCCAGCATTCAGGCCAAATAAACATGTAAAAGTACAGGGAGGAAAGGGTAGAAAACAAAGAAATACTTACAAGGAATCCCTGAAAGACAATAGAAGTGTTGGAACACAAGGAGTAGCAAAGAAAAGTACAGAATGGTCAATTCTTCTGTCCGTAAGAAAGGCCTGAAGAAAAATTAATGAAAAGAGCTAAATGCCTAGGCTTATCTGGTGACATCTCCTGAATTTTATGAAATTAAAAAGCATCTTATATATCACCAGGAAAAAGGTCACTTACAAAGGAACAAAATTCCAGGGGTATGTAGAGACTGTAAAACTAAACCAAGAAAATAAAACAAATCACGTACATTTGAGAAAAACATTTTCACACATCAAGAAATCTAATTCTGGTTAAATAATTTCTCATCTCTGAAGACAGTAGTAAGATGTCCTTAAACATTTAATGGCTCAGAAAGTATCCTATACATATATCCTTCCTCAAAACAATTACATATATACGTGCACATAAATTTTATATACACATTTAAATTTAGGTATATATGTAAAATTTACATATATATAGATGTAATGCTTTGAGATGAATTAGTTACCGTGTAAGAGCAATTAGCCCTGAAATAAAACAGGAATTCTACGTGACAGTTGTGAATGGGGTACCAGAACAATGGAAAATTAAAAATAAATCATGAAAGATTTATAGTATTTTAAAACTCAGTCCAGCCTAAGGTTTAAGATATAGCATTAAAACTGAGCAGTGGATACAGAGAAGATACAAAAGTAAGCTTAAGGACTCATCTACTAGAGACCAGATATTTTTTTATTTCCAATACTAAAAAATTTATAACAAGTTAATTTTTTATGTTAAAGATTTTATTTATTTATTTGACACAGAGAGAGAGACAGCGAGAGAGAACACAAACAGAGGGAGTGGGAAAGGGAGAAGCAGGCTTCCCGCTGATCAGGGAGCCCGATGCGGGGCTCCATCCCAGGACCCTGGGATCATGACCTGAGCCAAAGGCAGACGCTTAACGACTGAGCCACCCAGGTGCCCCTAATTTTTTATATTAAAGGTAATCATTAGTCAGGAGGGGGGTGGGATAAAGAGGTCACCTTTTGCCTTAAGAAAATGTCATTTTCTAGAAGTTTTCTAAACACCTGTGACTACACAACAGCTTTAATCTAGCCAAATAGATATTTGTGTTTTTCCTCCCACTGGTAATTAAAATAGACTATGTACTGTGTAGTATTGTTTTTCCAGCAGATTAAGTGCATTGAGAACACAGGGATTTTTGCTGATGATGGATGATGGAAATGATCTTAAACATTCAATCATGGTTCATTATCAGAGAAAGAGTCCATGGGGGAAAAAAGAAGTAGAAGACAGGATGAGGAGATTTGGTTAGCCGACATCGTCTTTTCTTCCAAGGTCAGCCCACGTAAAAAGTGTGTCCTATGCATACCTGTGCCATATACTGACACAGAGAAATATATATTTAAAACAGTAATAAATGAAGAGGATGTCTGGATGGGGCTTGCTTTCTTAGACTCTCAAGACCAAAGAGCAGGTGTTTCTGAAATGGCTGGGTAGAAGATCCAGGGATGGCTTTTGAGAAAATCCCTCTCAAATTCTAGTGCTTTTCAATGAGACAGCTCTTTGAAGGGAAGCAATCTCAGTTTCCATAGATGCAAACTTCTGACAGGTATTTTTAAAAAATACAGAGAGCCATTATGTTGAGTTCATATAGGAAAGAGCATCACTTAGAAAAGCGAGGCTTCTACTTTAAAGAGTAAAACTTATTCCTAATTATAGGGATGACAATTGAATGCTTGAGTAGGCTTATATAAATGAGAAGGGCCATTTGAACAATCCTGCACTGTGGGCATTGCAAGCTCTAAGATGGGGCTGAGGAGGCCGGGGAGCCCCTGAGGCAGGGATCAGAAGGCTGGCCTCAGTTTCCGGGTGGTCACTGGGAGGTCCTGTGCAAGGTAAGGAGCCTCCTGGGGCCCTCGTTTTCTCAATCCGTGTCCCTGCCTGATTTCCAAACGCTCCTAAATTAGCCACTGAGCACACGTCAGCACACCATATTGGATGAGAGCCCAGCGGTTCAGGGTCCAGCAACTCTAGTTCAAGTCCTGATCTGACCACAGAATCGCGGTGAGACCGTGGGCAGTCTTGCTTTTAATTGTCCTCATCTTCGAAGAAGTCCACAACCCCTAATCTTATAGGTACATACGGACTAAACAGATAGATAGATCTTACATAGTCTGAAAGTGTTCAGTAATTCCTCTATCAGAAGGAACATATTCTTGCAATAAGAGAATGATAATAATAAAGGCTTGCTTCTTCTATGCCAGGCACTTAATTGTTACCTACAATGATTCCAGGAGAAAGGTTTTATTATTCCCATTTTACAGATCAGGGGACAGGCTGACAGGGATAAGAAACTTGCTCAAATAAGAAAGAGAAGCACAGGGCCTCTCCTCTATTTCAGGTCTAACTTATTTCAGAGCTCAACTTTTAGCCGCCACCACTTAATGCCTGGATAATTATCTACATATTTAAGACATTTTGCATACATTACACATTTTACCTAAAAATGACTCTGTTATGATAGCGTATCCATTTTCCTTTCCTGATCTTAAATTGAGGTGACTAGTTTGGTGGTATGCAAGCTGGTTCCTTAGAAAGTTAGAACAATTATAAGTCCCTCAGGAATCAGTAAATGGTGAAGTTTGTCAAAAAGTAAAATATTACAAAGGCAGTTGCTATTAATTTTTTAAATAATTGCTGGATCCTACTTCCATAAGCAAGGAGCTACATATATATTCTGACTAATTTGATGGGGCTGAACTTCAGAAACAGATTAAATCTTTTTAGCTTTTTACCTCAAAGATAATTAGCTTGAAATATAGGAGAGGAGAATAAATCACAAATACTGTTATTTCAAAGACATTTCCCTTCACTCGATCCTGATCTGCTTGACATCTCGATGCCTAAAATGTAATATTCCATCTGTACAAAAGTTTTGCACATTTTGCCCAGAAGTACCATTTTTATATTTTAGCCCCTGGATGGTAATTTGCATGGCTTTGTCTCCTCTTGTGTGACAGTTACTCAGTGATTCCTTGGGACCTCCTGAGTATAAACAGCAAATAAGAAAATGTGGTAAAAGTGAGAAACATCAGGAAGCTAAAGATGCAGTGAGGGAATTGTACTTTATAAACTTGAGAGAAATAGTTCAACTCTCCTTGCTGCTTTGGAAGACCAGGAGCCACTCCTAAGCCCTTCTCCTGTGGCTGGATTATGTCAGCTTGTGCTCTCACTGGCCTAGAAAGAACCTCAAGATATTTATGTCTGCCTGACAGTTTCAAGCAAGGTTTTACCCAATATAGCAACATGGACATCTGGGCAGTGCTCAGGAAATTGAAATAAGCATTTGTCAACAGAGCCTCAAGTTCGCCCTAAAGGACTTTTTTTTTTTTTTTTAAGTATTATCTCATTTCTAGCAGAACCTCTACTCTGGGACCATGTCCAGGGGACCCTAGACAAAGTCCAAGTTAATTTTTCTCCTTGGCTTTGCCTGATGTATCACGCATCATGCTCTCTCCTAACTTGTTTACCGGGAGTTAACGTTTATGTTAGCCTTCTGAAGAATTACTCTTAACACCGCTCGTGTATCTGATTCTATAGATCACTATCAATAACAAAATACTGACTGGAGTAATTTTCTGTTTGTCATTCCTCTTGGATTCACCAGCCACATCCTGACGAAAGTGTTGGTATTTGGGTGCTATGGTGGTCAAGGAAGGGAAATATTTATTTTGGACAATTATCTGCCCTTTTCCAAATCCCAGACTCTGACTGCCAATCTTTTAATAAAATATTTCAAAACCTGACCAAACCGTTGGAAATAAATTTGTAATACAAGCTTGCCTTTTGTATCACTTCCCATTGGTTACCTCATTACAATGAGAAAAATTGTATTAATGACTGAACATCTCATCAGTTCTGAGAACTGTAGGCAGTTCATAAAATGGAAATCAGTAACTGGTTGGATTCATGTGTCCCACACCCACAACTGTTTAATTTGTGATAAATGTGTATACTTTGGACTCAAATCATACATGTGTACTGCACTGAGAGTGGGGAGGGGGCTTTGGTTGATGGTGGTGGAAGAAGTTCTAATACGGTTTGAGAGGCAATTTAGGGTTACTTGTGCAGTAGGTAAGAAACTAAAACATTGTGGGGCTCCTGGGTGGCTCAGTTGTTAAGCATCTGCCTTCGGCTCAGGTCGTGATCCCGGGGTCCTGGGATCGAGCCCCACATCGGGCTTCCTGCTCTGCGGGAAGCCTGCTTCTCCCTCTCCCACTCCCCCTGCTTGTGTTCCCTCTCTCGCTTTGTCTTTCTCTGTCAAATAAATAAATAAAAATCTTAAAAAAAAAAAAAAAAAAAAAAGCTCCGGTGGTGGTTAGCATTTAAAAAAAAAAAAAAAAGAAACTAAAACATTGTAAAATATTATTTTTTTAAGATTTATTTACTTATTTAAGAGAGAGAGAGACAGAGAGTACAAGCAGGGGAAGAGGCAGAGGGAGAGGGAGAAGCAGACTCCCCACTGAGCTGGGAGCCTGATGCGGGTCTCTATCCCAGGACCTGGAGATCATGACCTGAGCCGAAGGCAGACGCTTAACCATCTGAGCCACCCAGGCGCCCTCATTGTAAAATATTCTATTATTCTAAAATAATACCTTACATGTCCTCTTTTTTAAATTGAAGTATAATTGACATATAGCATTATACTAGTTTCAGACACAACAATGTGATTTGATATTTGTATACATTGCAAATGATCACCATGGTAAGTCTCGCTAACATCTGTCACCAGACCTAGTCACAAAACATTTTTTTTTTTCTTGCGATGTACATATCCTCTTCTGATATCACTGGTATTTATAGTCTACCTCCAAAATTCATTCTAGGGCTGCACTGAGTGAATTATGCCCCTGTATGGATCAGATAACAGAATCACCGCCTGTCTTTTGAAGTGTTTGTGTGAGAAAAGAAATTGATCAAGGTGAAATTGATCTGTGCAGATCACCGTGGCAACTCCCAACAACTCAGTTTTTTTTTTTTTTCTCCTGTGTCAAAGCTCTAACCAGACAGGTAGGGGACACGCACAACGTATTTTCTTGGGAAACATTTTTCTGTAGGATGGCAGAAGATCATTTTGATATCCACACTATCCCCTATGTGCCACAGTGTTTGCAGGCTGCTAAAATAACACACACACACATATCCAAACATGAGCCTTGGCATTGCTGTCCTGAAGGCCCAGTGTAGAGTGAGTGTTCACCCTGACTTGTATCTGCTAAGTGCCCGTGTAACCAATACAATACGTGATAAAGCCCAAGTGATTACGGAACAGGGTTTCAGGACATGGATTTTTCCCATGATCTCTGTTCCTGGATTTCAAACTCAGGGCACCTCCTTAGTATCTTCATTGATTGTCATGTGGGCAAAGCTTGCAAGGGCTGCAGTCTCAGCTGCTGCCAATCTCTAATGCTCTCCTTGCAGTTAAGGTCACTTCAAGGTGAGTGATTAAGAGGGTGCATTGCCAGCTCCCAGACCAACCCATTGGAGCAGGTTGGGGGAAGGTAGCTCTGCGGGCTCAGGAGCCATTTTAAACACCAAAGGTCAGTCTCCAAATTTAACTTACGCTGCAAAACAGACTGGAGTTACTCGGGCAGGCACAGGCGGAATGTGTCCCCTAGAGGGCAAGTGTCCCCTGCTTCTCAGGGGCAGCTCAGGAAGCTTCACTGTTGGACCGCAGAGGACAGTGACAGAGGACCCCTGAGTGGCTGAGACCTTCACTATGACAGGTGAAGATGAGACTGACAGATGGCAATAAATCTTCCATTGAAGAAACTGGTGATTGGCTCTGCTATTTTTGTGTTGGCAAATCCTCAAAAGAAGAAAAATCCACCCTAATGAGAGGACTTCTTGGGTGCCTGGTTGGCTCAGTCAGTGGAACATGTGACTCTTGATCTCGGGGTTGTGAGTTCAAGCCCCACTTGGGTGTAGAGATTAATTACTTAAAAATAAAATCTTAAAAAAAAAATAAAGAACTTCTTAAATACTAGAATTGGGCTCATCGCCTTGAGGGGATTGGGCCAGGTGGACTCATGCTTTAGACAGATACCAACCTATCATTTATTTTGGTATTTAGAAAATATTTTCTTTATTCTGTCTTTATCTCTTCTGCCCTGTACCTTGACAAAAGCAGAAAACTTATTCAATAGTCAACTGGCCCACAATTACTGGTTGACTAGTGTAGTCAGTAGACTAGTGTAGACTAGAATAGTCACT
This sequence comes from Halichoerus grypus, assembly GCF_964656455.1. Taxonomy (NCBI): domain Eukaryota; kingdom Metazoa; phylum Chordata; class Mammalia; order Carnivora; family Phocidae; genus Halichoerus; species Halichoerus grypus. The sequence goes on from NC_135712.1 coordinate 181,494,399, forward strand.
CTGGGAAATACAAAACCATGATCCTCAAAAGGATTTTATCTGATGCAAAAGGAAAAACCTTATACTGAGAAACAATTAGAGAACAGTTATATTTTAGGAAGAGTTTTAGCAGATCATTACATTCTGGGGTAGTCAAAAATGTTTCATAGAGCGTGAGGAATTGAGCTTTGAAAGCTAAATAGAATTTAGATAGGCATTTTATTTATCTACCTATTTTGACATTTGGCTGGTTACACCACAGTTTACTTGATTACATGTTCCTCCCTCATCCAGGAAAAAGGAGCTTCCAACTTTGTGCCTGTGAGAATCATATACAGTTCTGGGCACTTTCTCAACTAGGTCTGTGTCTTCTCACATTCAGAAAGTGGCTCTGAGCCCCTCCTTGGGTTATACCCTCTTAAGAAGATAGTCAAGAATTGTACCAAATATCAATTTCTCCTCTTACAAACATTTAGAAGTATTACTTTGTCTTCCCTTACAACAAATGGATTAGAAATCTATTATTCAGATAAAGATCCTGACTCTGGGTTGTTCATCTTGGGTAGCCCGCACAGGGCTAGGGAGGGGTCTGTGGATGGGATGCGGCTGGACAGGTGGATCAAGGAGAGAAGGGGAGGGACAAGGGGACTTTGGCAGGACAAATTTATGCTGCAAAATGTGACTGTTTTAGTCCCTGTGGGGTTTGAGTCCTGGCTCTGCCTCATGTGTGACTAGGCTCAAATTTCTCAGCTTTTCTGGATGTTAGTTCCTTAGGTAAGTGGATCTCGGTGCTGCTTATCTGAAATTGATATTAATATGAGCAACATTTACTCAAAAGTGTTATTGTGGGTGTTAAATAATTTAACATCTAGGAAGCTTGGTGGAATGAAAGTAAATTAGATTTATTTTGTGTATTTAGTTTATTTTTGAGTTTTCAAATATGCCCTATCACTGTTTACATTTTATTGTATCAGTAAAAATGTTTATATGGCATGCAACACATGTGTTACATTTTTAATAGCTAAAGTTTTTAAATTTTAAAACGGGGAGAAATGAATACAATTTCTTGCATCTCATCCTAAGAGATTAGGATCTGCAGAGGTGTCCCGAGAACCCTGCATTTTGGAAGTAAGTCCAGGTATTGATAACACAGACGATGCCTGAGCTACCTTTTGAAAAACAGTGTATAAACTCCACACATCTTGTTGGGAAGACAGCAGGTCACTTTTCTGGATATCTTCAGCAGCTAGTACAAAGCATGGCACATAGTAGCTACTCAATAAACATTTGATGAATGAGTAAAGGAGTGAACTGTTGGATGAAAAGGAATACTAATCCCGAGTCTCTCAACCTCAGTGTTGACATTTTGGGCCAAATAATTCTTTGTTGCGGGCACTGTCCTGAGCACAGTAGGACGTTTAGGAACATCCCTGACCCTATACCCACTAGATGCCAGGAGCACTCTGTCCAGTTGTGACAGCCCCAAATGTCATCAGACATTTATCTCATGGGGGCCAAACCACACCCAGCTTAAAACTACTGTCCTAGACTAAGGCAACAGTAGAAGCTTTAAACACAATAAGCATTGAACAAACATTGGTGCTATTGCTTAAAATTATTTGGGATGTTGAGTCACTGCAGGTGAACTGGACGAAGTGCCAAACGAAAGGGTTGTAGGATAGTTCTGCAAGCCTTCTTGTAAGACGAGATCATTACTTTCTCCTTCAGAATGGTCATCTGAATATGGTTGTAAGAAAAAAAATTAATTTGATTTTGAGCATCCCTAGCGGATGTCTAGCCCTTAATTTAAAAAAAATATTATGTGTTGTAATTTATCAGTGTGGTTCCTGTTAAGTCAGTGGGGAGTCAATGAATAAATCTATATACAAGACTTGAAGATATAACCTTGGGTGTTATCCACTTGTTATATTCATGAGAATTATAATCGATGGCCTATAGATGGACACATTTTTTTCTATTCCCCCCGCCCTTTAAAAATTTAAAGCCACACACACTTTGTAAAAGGAACTCACTTTGCCAAGAAAGCAAATAGACAAATGAAATATAAAAGATTAGTGGCCTAAACATCATTTTCACTTTATTCTTTTCACATATGGCCATTTGTATAGCTTCAACCAAACTTTTGAGTTTCCCTCGGGCACCTGACAATTACAATTTGAAGTACAAGTAGGTGAGACTTGGTGCTCTCCTCCATCAAAGGAAGGAGTGAGGATTAGCAGCCTCAACGAAGCACAGGTGGGTGTGGGCCTCAGATGGAATTCTGTGTTTCACGTTTGGTTCAAAATCATGAATTGGGGATTTTAGTGAGACAGGTAAAATGAAAGAAATAATAGAGAAATCCAGTCTGAATTCTGCTCCGAGGTCGCCAGCACGCAGCTACTTGCCGTACCAACACAGTGACAACAGACACCAACCGCAAGTCAACCCATCTCCCTCCTACAAGAACCACCACCAGCACTAAGTTCTGCAACCACACAGTCATGTACCGAGTGCTGTTCTCTATACAGAGTACAGGTGCTATTCTTCCTGCAGGTCCGCACTGGGAACAGCAGGGACAGCAGCCGTAACTATTCTTGCTACTACCACTCCCCCACCACTGGGGACAGTAACTGTACTGACAACTCCAAACCATCCTACGAGGTGGGTGTTTACTCCATGTTCCCAAATTGAGGCTGAGAGTTTACCTATCACTAAAGGCAGTGAATAAGCGTTCCTGGGAGACCAGTCTAGCTAGGAGTCCTTGCCTCCCGTTCAGTGATATGAGGCTACACACCGTAGCCAGATGCCTCCACCTTCCTGGAACAGGGCCATCTTGTTTACTGAATGCCGCCAAGAATGCATGGATAAGCAGTTTCCTCTAGTTCTTCTCAGATGAACCCTGTCACTATGTCATGTAAGCCCAGAGCAGCATGGCACCACTCAGTGACACGGAACTGGATGTTCAGATGTGTCCCTCCCATGGGGGCACCTGGCTAGAGCTGTGACTCAAGCCAACGGGTGTTAGGTGAATTTGTCCTCTCCTGGCCAAGAGGACAATGTTGAGATCAGAGCCATCCCCCCGCTTTGCCCTTGTCCACACCAAGGCTGGCCATAAAATAAGCCATTTTTATTTGAACTTTGAGAAAGTCCAAAAAGTGCTGGCTATGGAAACCCCCTAAGTTAGACATCCTTTAAAAACACATTCCTTCAAAAAGAAAGCCTGAGGGAGGATTTGAGAGTAGGAAGAACACATTCAGGCCTGTTTGTAAACAGAATCATCAATGGCAGCAATGTTCCTAGTAGTGTAGTTTATAATACCAAAAACATTGGATACCATTTACACACCCATCAGGAGGGGGCTGGCTACCTAAATTAGGAGATCTCCCTACAGCACAATGCTGCAAAGCCATTACAAATGACGCCTAATTCTACATATGACACAGAATGATACACGTTTCATGTGACAAGATAAATTATCATCATAATCCCATTTACAAGAGACAGTTCCTCATTTCAAACTCTGTATGAACAAGGAAAATTAAAAATAGATATACACAAAAATATAAATCACTGGTACCTCTTGGCAGTGGGTTAAACTTGCTCTTTACTTTTGTCTGTATAAATTTTAAATAATAGGCAGAAAAAAAGATATAAAACTATTTCTAATGAGGGGGAAATCCAGAGGTAGGAGGATACAATTATATTCTAGTGACGATTTTCTGTCTCATCCCAACTTTGCATGCAAATTGGCTGTAGATTTAATTTACATACTATATTAGGAAATCAGACCTCTTCTCTTTAAAAATCCCAATCTCCTACCTCCACGTTGTTAGCTTTGATTGTGAACAACTGGTAGCTTCTCACGAAAGTCTAATCCCCCAAAAGGAGATGTACTAATATGGCAGGTGCAAACCCCATAGGTTATGACAGCAGTTCATGTGAACATCATTACAATAAATACGAAGCTTCAGAGTCAACTACAGGGAAGGAAACAATGCTTATTTGAACACATACATTATAAGGTGTGAGGTAAGAAAAGCACCTTTTTTTTTTTAAAGCACCTAAGTGAACACATAGAAAGATACAGTCAGCTCCCTTTAGCCTAAATTTTATATGATTTTCAAATTAAGCCTTTCCAATCTCCAGTCTTGCCTTCCAGACCCAATTTGGTTTGCTGATCTATTTTCATCCGTCAATTTTCTGTTCGAGTACAGTGCATCTTGGGCTCATCTTTTCCTTGAGGCCTGGAGGCATTTTAATAGGAGAAGTCAACAAATGAGCTTAATTGATCCTGTTGGGTCTTTGTTTATGCAAGGACGGTGAGGAGCTGCTGGCTCAGCTCTCTTCTGAAAATTTTAACTTGGGAAAAATGCATTTCTATCTAATTTTACTTGCTGAAAGGATAGTCACCTATCTATTATTCAATGCATATTGACCACTAGATTACAAGCATCCTCACTTTTAAAGACACCTTTCCCCAACCCTGCTGGATTTAACGCTAGAATGCCACTGGGTGATTCACAGCAGCTGTTCTCCAAAAAAGGTTCAGGGGCTTTTAAATACCTTTTCACAGTTTCCAGCCCCCGCCCCACCCCCCCCCACAAAAAAAAAACCTTGGTAGTGTGAAGGCGAGAAGGAAACCTGATTTACCCGAGGATTAAGAACTAGCCCAAGGCTGATATCAAATTTACACTAAAAAGCTCAACCAGACATAATTCGCAGGTGCCTTCCACCTCCCATTCCAACTGCCAGGGTTTGCCTCTCCAGCATTTTCTTAGGCTGCCAGGACTCAGTGAATTCCTTGGTTTATCCTGAACACATTCCTCAAAACAAGGCCCAGTACTGGAGATGTTGTCCTATCTCCTCTGCCCCCAACACAACACGGAAGAGAGTGACTTGTTCACTGTCTTATACCCTGACCCATCGTCTGGTGGTTAGCCATGCTTCGGTTCCCTCTCCCAGCCACCTCCTGACACCTCCCTTCTCAAAATGCTATCTCCTTCTGCTTAACGTTCTTAGCTGACCACCTTGCTCTTTCCTTCTTTGAGAAAATTAAAGCAATAACAAGAGAACTTCCACAAACTCCCATGCCCACATCAACTCACCTTTCCATATGCTCTGTCTCCCCTCTTGTTCCTGCGGGTAGACTACCCGTGCTCGTCTCCAAAGGCAGTACTGTCCCTTCTGCGCACCTTCCTTCTCTCTCCTGCTCATAAACTCCACTCCTGCAAGCCGCCCCTCTCCCTCCCACGTCATCAGTTCTTCCCTCTCTACCAGATTGTTCCCAGCTGTGTGAAACCACTGACATGTCTCCAACCTTACAACAGTCTCCCTTCGTTCCATTGCTTCTTCCTTCTGGAGCCTCATTTTCCTGCTCCCTTTAGCGAACCTCCTCTAGGAATTGTTTACGCGAATGGTCTTCACTTTGACCCTGAACGTATTCAATCATTTTTTCCCCAGGCTTTTACCCAGATCACTGCACTGAAGTCACTTCGTAATGTCACCAGAGAATTCCTTGCAACTGCTTCTAATAACCTCCTAACTAGTCTCCCTTTACCCATCTTTGCCTCCCATGCAGTACATTAAACCCATCAATAAAAGTCAAATCATGTCACACTTCTGCTCAAAACGTGTTCATGGCTTCCCATTATATGAAGTCCTTATAATTTTATGCAAGGTCCTATGTGATATCACTCCCTCCCTCCATTTACTCTCGACCCTCATCCATTCCGCTCTGTGTCAGCCATGTCATGTCCTGAGTACTCCTTGAATAAGTCAGGCACATACCTACCTCAGGGCCTTTGCACTGGGTGTTCTCCCTCGGATATGCTCTTCCCTCAGTTGCATGCTGGCATACTTCCTTAAATTCTCCAGGTACCTGCCCAAATACTATTCTCTCATTTAGGTCACCCTCTCTACTCTATTTACAAATATAATTTTTATCTCTGCTCCTGGGACTTCCCCTCTACTAACCCTACAATTAGGTTTCATTTTTCCTCACGTCACTTACCACATTTTATGATACTATCATTTACTTATGTATTGCATTTATTGCCTGTCTCCTCCCCTGGAATGAGAGCTCCTTGAGGGAAGTGGTTTCTGTATTCTACCTTTTAGAACAATTCTTGGTACAGCACAGGCTCAGTAAATAAATCTTGAATAAAGGAACTAGTGGCAAGATGACCAGTAGTACTTGAAGGAACTCGTATCAAAGTACTTATTAAAAAATGCAAGGTTTTTGGCTCCATACATGACTACTTAATTATAGTCTCTGGGAGTAGGCCCAAGAATCGAACAATGATTTCTGATAGTGATGATTTGAAGACGGTTCAGAAGCTAGAGCTACAGAATTCTGAATGGCTCTTTGGTAGTAAACCAGGGAGAGGTGGTCACTCAAATGGCTTGACTAGGCCAACGATTCTGAACCAGGGATGATTGTGCTCCCCATTGGACAATGTCTAGAGACATTTTTCTGTGTCCATCCTGAGGGGGAAGGAATACTACTTGCATCTAGTGAACAGAGGCTAGGGATCCTGCTAGACATCCTACAATGTACAGGAAGGCTCCCAACAATCAATAATTATCTGAGCCAGAAAGATAATGGTGGTGAGGTTAATCTTGGACTAAGCTAGTTTGATATCCTGGTCTGTTCACTTGCACAATTTCTGATCCCTGGCTCCAAATTAGAAGCCTGGCAGAGATTCACAGAGACTGAAAGGCAATCAGGCAAAGGGAACATTGCTTTAGGAATAGTATACAGCCTTCCAGTCTCAGCCCTGCTTTTATTGTATGATCTTGATGATCTCACCTATTCATTCTATTTAGATCACGTTATGGACTGAACTGTGTCCCCCTCAAATATCCTATGTGAATGCCTTAACCCTTAATGTGGTTGTATTTGCCATTAGGGCTGTAAGGAGGTAATTCAGGTTAAATGAGGTTGTCCTTATAAGACGGTACCCTTATAAGAAGAGGAGGAGACACTGAAAGTGTGTGAGCCCAGACGAAAGGCCACATGAAGACATAGGGAGAAAGTGGCCCTCTGCAAGGCCTCATCAGAAACCAACCAGGCCAGCACTTTGATCTTGGACTTCCAGCCTGCAGAATGGGGAAAAAATAAAAATAAGTATCTGTTGTTTAAGCCACCCGGTCAGTGGATTCTGTATGGCAGTCCAAGCTGACAAATGTAGATTGCAAATAAACTGTTTATGCTGCCTAGCATATGCTCCCCTTTCTTCTTATGGCAGCATCTTGATTTTCCTTTGGAGAACCACCTCAACTGTTACATCACTCTCTGTAGTTCAAGTAGGGTTAACCTCACCCTCCAGCTCCCAGGGCTGACCCACGAACTAGGCTTGGCTAATCAAAGCATTTGTTCTCTTGAACACACTAACCAAAACTCAGTCAATAGAAAGTCTAGGATTTTTGTTGGATTTCTTGGAAAATTGGATCTTGCCTTCTGCTGGCTTGAAGCTGGGAGCCTGGGATACTGCAGCTAGCTGCCAGGTGTCTCTGCAAGTCTCCTCCGGCCCCCTAAATGTGCAACGTGAATCAAGTTTGAGGCACACAGTAGGGCTTAGAAGACATCGTGGGACTCTTCCCCGGGATGAAGGTTAAATTGGAAACAGCAGAAGCATTTGTGAGGAATTCAAGTTCAAGTGGTAAGGCAAGCCAACTCTAGCCTCGTGGAAGATGAGAGAGATGAGAAGAAATACAACAATAAATTAGTATTTAATGTGTGCAGGCCAAGTGGCTTTGCTGCTGAGTCTTCATGTATTACATACATCCCATGATGTACCTAGTGTGGAAACAGGGTTTATTGTCCCTAGGAAAAGACAGTCAGAATTCAGAGCTATTAACAAAAATAATAGGGCTGGGGCCCTGAGGAGCCTTTCTTAGAATGCCTACACATATTCTACCTAACCTAATTTAAGCAATGTCATGAGTCAGAATAGATCCCCATCAAGTCTGTCATGCTTGTCATAACATGACATTTGAATAGAAGACATCCCTTCCCAGGAGATATTCCTGCTAAGGAACTGTGTTATTTAATGGGGTTTAAAGGTTCCTTTTAAGTTGCAGGGCCTGTTTGTAGGAAATTTGCACTGGAGAAAGCAACTGTTGGCTGAGCTCCTCTTAAAGGGAAAGAAGCTTTCTCCAGGCTAGGATTTGGAGGGCAGCCTCCATAGCTGTAATTAGCTAATGGTGGCAAGGAAATCTAACAGAGAAAGGAAGGGGGGTAGGGGGTGGGGCTTTGGTTTGAGTTTGGAATGACAGACACAGTTTTTTAAAAGCTACAAACTGTGATTCTCACTTACTTCCAAAATAACCCTGTGCTTATTCATGACGATGTTTGCATTTCATGGTGTCTTCTCTCTGGATGAGGTGACTGGACCAGAGGTGGACACCTGGCTTTAAGTGTAGTGTAAGTGTGGAGCTGTCTGGTTTCCAGACACAGGGTGATTCCTTACCAGGTTAGTGATTTCAAGACGAGTGTTAAGAGAAAAGAGCATATTTAATTATCAAAACCACATTATAATTTCATTTCAAAAGTAGCATCTCAAACTCTTTGCATTTCTGCTGGTACAAAAGTGACAGAGTAATTATGTTCCTGGAGTTATGTAAGCAGAGAATTACTGAGGCATCTTAGTCTTATCCATCTTTAAATTCTTTCCTTCTTGCCATCTTTACCTTTTCAAATGATAGTCACCGACTCCATACACATTTAGTTGTACGGAAGAAAGGAACATTGCCAAAGCACCACCGGAGGATTCAGCTTACGCAATTCAGAGAAGGATATCTGCTCACGAAAAGGTAGACATTGATTGCAGATACAAAAAGGCTGGCTGGGTATGTCACTCATGTACCCGAATATTGCAGTTCCGAAATATCCACCCTTATCTTAATGTCGCGGGAAGGGTCAGTACCCAAGTGATTCGTTATTCCTCTGGATATGTTTTTCAAAGTTTATTTGGCAGTTCAGTAGCAAGAAAAGTTATATTTTTCACATCAAGAAAAATTTGGGAGTAAAATGAAACCTCTCATTAGTGACTCTCGTTTCCAGATGCTACGTTGCCGTATTTCTCGCACATCATGACAGCATATCCCTTGAACCTTACACTTTTGTGTTTCCGATCTCCTTGCTTGCTTTACTTACCTATTGTTATCTGTCTCTTTTACCTCCCTGATTAGAAAGACCTCTCAAGTGCTATTTTAGGAGAAGTGCCACTGGGCTTTCTGGAAGAGGACATGGTTGGGGTAGAAGTGAGAAAAGTAGCCTCTAATGGTTCGTATTTGGGGGACTTTGGGCAGCAGGTAACAGTTGGAACATTTGTTGCTGGATCAAATTATGTTAGCCCTGCATCCCTGAGCATCACAAGGAGAATTCTACTTATCTGTTAGGAATGACTTAGCTTTCATAGTCTCCGGAGGCCTGGGGCAGTGTAGACAGAAAGTGAATCATCCCCACAACCAGCAACAAATGTTCCGACCGTGGCTGGGGTCAGCCCGCTAAGCATATGCAAGTGGTGCTGGAGCTTGGCTATCAGTACAAGTTCCCAACCAATTAGTCCTGGGGTGGTTCCAACAGCATTCCAACTGCAGCTAGACTCTGTTTGGCTGAGAAAGCTGACTCATGAACAGGGGTGATTTTGCCCCGAGGTGAAATCCTGAAATACTTGTGGGAAAGCACATTCATCAGGAGTTTCACTGTAGGGAGCCCGAATTTGTTCTGGCATAAACATTAATTGGCTCAAATCCCTGGGAAGTCAAGGGAACCAAGAGCTTCAGGAATAGCTGTATCCAGGGGACCTGTTGAGATCAGTCGCTCTCCATCTTTCTGTATTGGCTTTTTAGTTTCATACAGGCTTCTCAGCATGGTGGTCCCTGACAGTTCCACACTTACACTACACTTAAAACCAGCAGAAATTCAAAAATTCCGCAGAAAGAGATCTTCCTCCTTAGTAGTTTTCCCTCCCCCCCCATCATTCTCACATTATTCCTGAGATTGATTTACTCTGGTCTGGTGTGGGTAATGAAACTCCCTGACCAGCCCAGGGAAGTGTTGTTTTCTGGAGTCAGGTGTGTGTGTGTGTGTGTGTGTGTGTGTGTATGGGACAGGGTGTTGTCAGCTCCCACTAAAACCCATAGATAAAGTGTGAGAAAAAGGTGACTTCCCAAAGAGAACCAAGTTACAATTACCAGAAGAATGGGGGCTAGAAGACAGGTTTACAAAACCAGCATTTGCCAATATCTACCCTAAGGGAAGCCCTACAAGGACTGCCCTTCACCCCTGAGGACACAAAGATTGGTAATTATCCAGACCAGGCATACATGCTCACATACCTTCATTCACACTCACAGGCTAGCTAAATGTGGCTCAGTTAGGTGTGACCTGTTTTTAAATTGACCAGGATGAGCCTAGATGGTAGGGGAGCCCACTTACTTTCACTGAGTTCCTGCCACATACGGAGTACTTTCATATACGTGATTTCATTCTCTTCTTAGGCTCTTTCAAGGCCGGTATTATTAGCCCTGCTTTAATATGGAAACCAAGAAAGTAAAGCAACAAAGAAGCCTGTCTATAATCATACAGCTAGTGAGAATCTAGCTCTTGTCTTCAACCTAGCACATTATTTTTATGTTTACATAATTCAAAAAATTAATGAATAAGCCAGAGGTCTCATGTTTGGTGATGATGATGCAGGGTCTCTCCCAGAGCCTCAAATGTGTTATTTTTCTAGCTCTTGATAAAATTTCTATGGTTCAGCTGATTGTCTATCTTAGTGCTTACACTGCCGTAACAAAGACCATAGACTGGGTGGGTGGCTTACACAATAGACATTTATTGCTCATAGTTCTGGAGTCTGGGAAGTTCAAGATCAGTATGACAGCATGGTTGGGTTCTTGGTGAGGGCTTTCTTCTTGGCTTGCAGACAGTCACCTCATTGCTGTGTCCTTGCATTTGGAGAGAGAGTGCTCTGTTCTGTTGTTCTTCTAAGGACACTAATCCCATCATGGGGCCCTGCTCTCATGACCCCATCTGTACTTAATTATCTCCCACAGGCCCCATCTCTAAAAACCATCACACTGGGGGTTAGGGCTTCAACATAGGAATTTTGGGGGGACACAGATACTCAGTCTATAACATTGTCCTACCTTCCATCCTAGCTGAACTTAACTCAGAGTCATTTATTCTGGTAATCCTTGCCCCAGTTCTGACTGCCTGCTGTATCTCCCTCCTAAACCTATCTATGCCACAATAGGAATTTCTTTTGGAAAACGAGCTGGAGTCTCTCTCTCTCTCTCTCACTCGTCTGCTATCAGGCAGCCCTTGGCAGGCATGTGAACTCAGAGAAGGGAGAACTGGCTTTGTAGAGGTCACTTTTGCTTCTGTGTTCAATAATGCCCACATCTTAGAGCCAGAGGAATCACTTTTACTCTTTCACACAGGCTTTACCGTATTTCATCCCAATATATCTTGGGATTTTTGAACCAGTAATAGTTATGAGTTGGATTCCCAATTAACTTTCCCAAACAAAAAGGAGGGGCACAGTGCCACCCGACTCATTTTGACAAAACACTTTATTTGGCATCTACTGAGAGTAACAGCCTTAAGGTGTTAGCTGGCTGGGCTGAGTAGATTAATAACTTGCTTTGGGTTATCAACTGAGTTTTATCCACAAATAAATCCTGTCTGATCTCTTGGTACAAGCCATGAGATTATTCCGTCTAGTCCAGAGGCAAGGATTTTTTTGCCTTGTAATTGAGCAGCAAAATGACTCTGACTAAAGCATATTTTGTGTGTTTCAGGGTTCGGCTAATTTATGAGCTAGGATCATGGGAGAAAGATGGTTTGCTCACTGTCATCAGAAATTTTATGGTCAAAGAGCATACAGTTAAGCTACAACAGTAGTTCTCAGCCTGGGGGCAATTTTGCCGCACTTCTTGTCCCCCAGCAGACATTTGGTAATTTATGGAGATATTTTTGATTGTCACAATTGAGGAGAAGAGGTACTACTGGCAGCTTATAGGTAGAAGCCAGAGATTCTGCTAAGTATCCTAGAATACTCAGGACATCCCCCGCAACAAGGGATTATCCAGCCAAAACGTTAATAGTGCTAAGGTTGAGAAACATTAAGTTAAATCATATGTAGCCAAAGATGATACTTGGATTTCATGTTGGATAGAATACTTTCTTAAGCTCAAAGAGGAAACACCTTTCTTTTTGGCAGACATGGCTGATAAGGAACTTAGTCCTTGTATTACTGTCCAATGGCTAATGTAACAAATGACCACAAGGGAGATGGCTTGAACAATACAAATTTATTATGTTACACCTTGGGAGGTCAGCAGTCTCACTAAGTCCCTTCTGGAGGCTCTAGGGGAGAATTAATTCCTTGCCTGTCTCATCTTTTAGAGGATGCCCGCATTCCTTGGTTTGTGGCTCTCTTCCATCTTCAAGGTGAGCAATCTCATCACTCGGCTCCATCACCAAATCTCCTTCTCTGACTCCCTATAACACCCTGCCTCTATCTTGGAAGGATCCTTGTGATGCCATTGGGCTCACTGGCTAATCCAGGAAAATGTTCCCATCTCAAGACCCTTCACTTAACCACATCTGCAAAGTCCCCTTTGCCATATAAAGGTAGCATATTCACAGGTTTTGGGGATTAGGACATGGATATCTTTGGGGAACCATTATTTTGTCTATCATGGCCCCCTTCCTCTGCTATAAGAATCTGTAGACTACCCGTGCTTTCTGAGACATCTCTGCCCCAAACTCCCATACATTACTAGAATCCTGAGACTACGGAAAAATAAAAAGCAGTTCTAGACAAACAAATCAAAACAACAACATCCCTAACCATACAAAAAAGGACACTTCTTCTTCTTCTTCTTCTTCTGGAACCCAATGTGGGGCTTAAACTCATGACCTTGAGATCAAGACCTGAGCTGAGCTCAAGAGTCGCTTAACAGACTGAGCCACCCAGGCACCCCCTAAAAGACAATTCTTTTAAAGAAGTGTCTGGCCACTTGTTCAAGCTATGAAGCTAATTCCACATAAGGTTGAATACAACAATGATTATAATTTCAAGAAAATAGGAGAGTTGAACCATTCTTTTGGTCTTCAATCATTTCTTCTTTCTGAATAGAGATTTGCAGTAAAGAGAGTCTCTTTTTTAAAAAATTTGAATCTCTAGTAGTCTTTATTCTCTCAGTCTTGCCTAATCAAAATTTCCAAGAACAGAGCTACTATTTTGATCCAGGTGGGTGTCAATGTTCAACTCAGTCCTTCTTGGCCTCCCAAAATGCAGATTCTGAACTTGAAACTCACCATAACAGAATTGTGGGGTTTGTATTAATTGCATCAGTTTGAGCACCTACATGCTTACCATTGTACTTTAGAGGGCAAAAATGGGACTGGAGAAATGCCAGATATCCTCCAAGTGTTCAAGGAACTTAAAACTTTTTTGGCTCCTCTTAAACGGTTTGGGAACTAGAAGAACAAAAGTCAAGCCAACTGAGTAAACATTTATGGAACATGTACTCTACACTAGCTTGGCATAAAATGCTAAGATATAAAGATAAATACACAAATGCTGCTCTTGAATTTAGGACCCAGAAGGAATTTACCCTAATCTTTCTCATTAGGCTATGTTATCAAAGATATTTCTATAATAGCAAGGCTTCAATTTGTCCCCACCTCTAAAAAAAAAAAAAAATCTCTAAATAAATGTGACACTGTGCAAAGAAAATCAAATCATTTCCTCCCATAACTAAACTATCAAACCCTAGAATTTCTCTCGGGGTCTCTTTTTAGAAAGGCAACATGACATGGTAGAAAGCATGCTAGTTCTCAAGTACACAGATGTCAGTATGAACCTCAGGTTGGTCCCTTACCAGGCAGTAGGACCTTCAGCAAGGCACTTATTATGTCTCAGCTTCAGTTTCTTCATTTGCAAAATGGCTCTAATAAGGGTTCCAACTAAAACACAGTAGGAAGGACCACAAAAAATGGTGGAAGGACTTTACACAGGAGTATAGTGGGTGGTGGATGAGCAATGGCTACCATCCTCACTCTCCCTTTCTGTCTCTGGTCCCTGGACCCACTGCTTATGTGCAACCTTACCAAGTTTAAGTCAGGTTGCACGCTCATCCTTTATGGCTCTTTAACTTCCCCCAAGGGCTTGGAAAGAGCTTAATATGCAGATCAGTTACAATTGCTCACACTCCTCAGTTCACATTTTTTCTATATCTTTAAGTGTAACTCACTTGTCACATAACTGGATGCTATAAAAGCCTGCACTTTTTTTTTTTTTTTTTAATTACACAACTGAGTATCTTCTAGAAGGTGCTGACTTTACATTTTTTAAAACCGGTTACTGATGGAGTCATTTTTCACTTCGGAAACAATCCCTCATTTTCACAGAGCACACAGGGCTGGCCACACAGCCAACTGGGAGCCTTTACAACTCTCCATTCCATTCATCCATCTCCCATTTGGTATAATTCTGCCCAGAGAAAAAAGTGGTATTGACATTTTTGATCCATCCATCCCATGCTTTCTAGAAAATTTGAACATTGACATCTTCATTTTTATGATGCATTATTTTTGTGGTTTTGAATTGGTGAGCAATTGAGAGCTTGGGTTCTGGAGTCAGGGAGGATGTAATTTCAATTCCAACTCTGCTACTTACTAGTTATATGGCTTGGGCAAGATACTTACCTTTCTGTGTCAGTTTACCCATCTACAGAATAGAGACTATAAAAGAATCTCACTAGAAAGGTTTGATGAGATTAGACAGGGTACTATAGAGCCTAATGCATACATTATTATTATTATTATTATTATTTTTTTTTTTAAAGATTTTATTTATTTATTTGAGAGAGAGAGAATGAGAGAGAGCACATGAGAGGGGGGAGGGTCAGAAGGAGAAGCAGACTCCCTGCCGAGCAGGGAGCCTGACGCGGGACTCGATCCAGGGACTCCAGGATCATGACCTGAGCCGAAGGCAGTCGCTTAACCAACTGAGCCACCCAGGCGCCCTACATTATTATTATTATTGCTGCTATTACTGTTACTATTATTTATGAATTCTTATTACCATTACCCTACTATACTTCATTGATTTATGGTTAGGATAAATTTAGATGTTAAATGTAAAGTACTTAGCATAAAGTCTGACACACAGTAAGTTCTTAGTAAAAGGCAAATATTATTTATTATTTATTTTTACTTATGGAAGGATTTTATAAACAATAACTTACTTAATCATTATCCTTTGTGCAATTTCTGTTATGCCCATTTCAAAGACAGATAAACTGATCTGTATCAAATGGCTAACAATCTTGCTCCAAAGTCACATAGACATTAAGTGGTAAAGGTGAGATTTGAACCCAGGCAATTATTCAACAGAGCTCCATTTTATTTGTTTGGCTGTAAGATTCTGCTCCATCTAAAATCTGTCACCAAAATGCCCCTTGTATGTCATTAAAGTCATGGCCATCCTGAAAGGCCAGTTAAATTATCTAGAGCTAGGCAAGATAAATAAGATTATAAAAATATTACTGGGTTTAGCGTGGTCCCTTCCTTTCCAGGGCAGGACACCATCTGGCTGGCGCAGAGAAGGTAGGAAGTCAACATCATTAATAAACTCGCTCCCTCAGTATGGAATGGCCATGAATTCAGCATCCGTGATGATAGACACGCGCTGATTCAAGCAGACTGGTTCTTCAGTAAGAATGACTAAACTTTTTCATTGTTTTGATGGCAATTGAAACAACTAATCAGCAGCTGCTTTACTCCCTTAAGAAGGAAGAAGGTCTTCAAGGGGATGGGGTTTAGGAACACTGCGTCTAACATGAATATGAAGCTGAAGGGGGAGATTGCATTATAATGCTGATTAGAGCCAATTTAGTTAGGGCAATTGGCTGAGAGAACTCAGAGGGTTCTGGGAAATCAGTGGGTTGGGTTACTCAGTGCACAACAGTGATGCTGCTTCTCCCAGAGAACATTCCTTGGCTCAGGGCAATCTGCTGTGCACGTAGACACTGCATTTTACAGTGCAGTGGCAATGAAGGATTTGACAATATTGTTCTTAGTGGACACCGTTTATTGAGCATTTTCCAAGGGCTTGACCCTTCCCCTACTAATTCTCACTGTATCCTCATACCAGCCATCTAAAGAAAGTAGAACTGTTTTTACCATTTCACAGATGAGGAAACTGAGACACAAAAGCTTGAAGGCTCCCATGTGACAGAGTCAGAATTCAAACCCAGGTTGGACCGACTCCATCACCTACTGGTCTAGTTACTCAGCCACACAGGTGGCTAAAGATGGTGGGAAGAACCAGATCAGAAGAATTTTAGTTAGCTGGGAGGTAGAAGGGAACAGCACATTGTTTTCTCATCCCTACAATGAGGAGCTGGTATACAAAACATCCTTGGTGAGTCTCTTTGTCCTTCGTAAAGATAACCTGAAGAACAAATATCATAACTTCAATATGTTTCAAAAAGGTAAAGAAGGATTCTAATTAAGGTAGCTCATCTGATTTTCCACTATTCGAACAAACAGATTAAAGCTGGGATAAGGAATGTAAAAGCCAGATTTATAGAGGCTTTCCAAAGAAAGGTATAGATTCATTTGTGGTACTGAAAACTCTAGCATAATTGTACTTGAGGTACACTGGCTGATTTTCCATCAGCTTTCTGGATCACTCAACAGCATTGCTTCTCAAACTTTAGTGTGCATGGAATCACCCAGAGGGCTTATGAAAATGTAAACTATAGGGTTCCACACACACAGTTCTGATTCAGCAAGTCTGCACTGGGGACACAGCAGTTTGCATTTCTTTCTTTCTTTTTTTTGCCCCTGAAGATTTATTTATTTGAGAGAGAGAGTGTGCATGGGGGGAAGGGTAGAAGGAGAGGGAGGGAAACTCAAACAGACTTCCCACTGAGCCTGGAGGAGCCTGACCAGCGGCCCCAGGACCCTGAGATGATGACCTGAGTGGAAACCAAGAGTAGGACACTCAACCGACTGAGACACCCAGGAGGCCCAGCACTTTGTATTTCTAAGTTGCAAGCTAATGCTGGCTCTGCTGGTCCTGGGGCCACACACTGGAAACCACTGATCTAGAAACTGTAGTATATTTCACAGGAGGCTTCATTCACAGGGCACATACACTATCACCAACACCCAAACTGCTCTCCTCTCTTCTGCCACCTGCAGAATTCCCTTCATCTTAGCCCCTGCATTTGTCTTTAGCAATTCCTCACTGTAAAGGCAGCAGGATTTCTATAGCATTTCATTTCCCCCATGCCTCGCTTTATAGGGGTGAGAAAGCAAGAGTGTTTCATTCCTGGAAACACCATCTCTTTCTCCCAAATGTTCCACGTGTCTTATCAGCTCTGATCTGTTCAGGCGCTCATCCTTGAGTCAATCCCTTGGGGATGGGGGTTGACTGAGGCCAAGCAGAGACTCTAGAAATAAAAATGGGAGATGAACCCCAACTGAAACATATGGCTGAGAAGGGCTGAGGGATGAATCCCCCAAAGAAAAATCAGGGACCTGACTTATTGTGGGGTGGAGCAGGGGTAGATATTGGAGAGATAAGCAACATATTCCCACAATTTTATAATAGGATGAGGTCCTTTGATGAAGGCAGCGCTGAGGTCAGAGGGAGCCCTTGCCATACAGGTTATTTCAGAATAGGAATTCCTTCAGGAGACAGCCTGACTCCTCTCAGAATCCTTAGCTGTGCTTGTGTGGGGTTCTGCTCCATTTTCTCTTATTAAGTAGGTATCATGAGTTCAAGATAAATATTATCTCTTCCTGCTTACATGGCTTCATAACACTAAGAAAGAAAGAGATCTTATGGTCAAAAGATACCAACTTCCAGTTATAAGATAAATAAGTCTGGGGGATATAATACACAACATGGTGACTCTACTTAATAATACTGTATTGTACATTTGAAAGTTACTGAGAGAGTAGATCTTGGAAGTTCTTATCACAAGAACTAAGAAAAAAATCAAAATTGTGTGATGGTAGATGCTAATTACACTTACTGTGGTGATCATTTCATGCTGTACACATGTATCAACTCATTCTGTTGTACACCTAAAACATACAATATTATATTGTATTAAAAAAAAGAGAGAGACCCTAAAAACTGACAGTGTGACCAATTTTTAAGTCTGCAAAAAAAAAAAAAAAAAATCTCAAAGCCTTAAAGCTGTAACCATCAGCTCTGATGATGACTGGGGTCTCAAGAGAACACATTTCTTAATCCTAGGCAATTATGTAGGCAAAAGCATCCCTATCATGTAGCTCAGGAGGGTCCACAGACCTCTAATCCATTGTCTAAACAATGAGGAAAAAAATGCTCCACTTTCAACAGTGTTTTGGTAAAGGAAAAGGCTGTAGTCTGTCTTTGTTCATTATGCCTGAGGTCAGCTTCTTGGGAGGGGGTCCGGGTAGAGACAGCTCAGGGGAGAAAAGTCTTACACGTATGGTTTCTTACAGAGGGTCAGGTTCCTGTCCCTTACTTCACCCAGTCTCTAGGTATCTTAGTTTGACCTAGCCCAGAACTGGCAATTCTCGACATTGTCCCTGACCCCCAGCACCCTACATATTGCTTGATAAAAATGAGGCTCAAAATATTTGGCCATTTTGGCTGGACTTAAAAGCTTATTTTTTATTCATTTCTGTAAAGTGTTCAGTCCATTTGTTCGGTTGCTGCTGGGATCAGTGACCACCAGATCTTAGGGAGTATTCTTGGGACCTTTGGAATGATGGTAGAATGGAGGGGGGAAAAAATTTTCTCAATAGGAAGTCTTATGACTTTAATATGAGTCATTTCATTCACATATTAAAAGTCATCACCAGGGCGCCTGGGTGGCTCAGTCGTTAAGCATCTGCCTTCGGCTCAGGTCATGATCCCAGGGTCCTGGGGTTGAGCCCCGCATCGGGCTCCCTGCTCAGTGGGAAGCCTGCTTCTCCCTCTCCCACTCCTCCTGCTTGTGTTCCCTCTCTTCGCTGTGTCTTTCTCTGTCAAATAAATAAATAAAATCTTAAAAATAAATAAATAAATAAATAAAAGTCATGACCTTATTGTGGACCACAAACTGGTAAAACTACAAGTCAGTAAAATAAAGATAACAATAACACAATAATATTTAGTATATTTTTGAGTGCTCACTATATGTGAGGCATTTTTCCAAAGCACTTTATATGTTTTAGCTCTTTCAGTGCTCATCATAACAATGCAAATACTATTACTATCACCATTTCCCAGGTAGAGAAATCAAGGCAAAGAGGTTAGGTTACTTGCCTAAAGTCACGTGGCTAGTAAGTGGCAGATGCTGCTTTCGGTCTTAGATGGGTGATTCTCAAATATTAGTAGGCAACAAATCCCCCTGGAGCATTTGTTAAAACACAGGCGGCTAGACCGCATCTGCAGAGTCTCCGATGGTGTAGGTCTGGAATGGGTATTTCTAAGTTCACAGGGGCTGCTGGTGGTGTTTTCCAAAGGCCACATTTTGAGAACCATGATCTTAGAGAGACAGATTCTGGAGTTTACACATTTCACAAATTTGGGGTGAAAAGGACAGTCGTTAAAGAAATCGTAGCACCTGTTGCTTGGACTTTCTCACTCTATGTTCCTGGTACGGGATCTCATTTTTATGCCCAAGTAGGAGTCAGTCCTCTCTCACGTCCAGGACCACAAGCATTCAGGCTGTGCACTCCCTGAGCCCTTTGTGTGGAGTTACCACAGCTGTAGTGTGAGCTCGACTTGCCTTCCGTTGATTATTCATTCTCAGAGTAACTTGCTACACGGGCCTGAGCGGCCCTACGTCTGGTGGCCATCGTTTAGTGATTGACTAAATAAAAGTAAATACATCTAAATAAAGGAATACTGCAAAGCTGGAGAAGAATGGTGGTCCTCCTAACATCTATTTTCTGCTTTTTACTGGTTCTATGGCTGGTCTGGTAGAGAAACAACTTCCCAGATTTCCTTGAGGTTAGGGGTGGCCATGTGATTAAGTGGTTCCCAGATGAGACAGATACAGCTCTCCTTTTATTTCTTGATGGGAAATTGTTTTTGCTTGTTTTCTCCTTTCTGCAAGCTGGAATATAAATAGGATAGCAACGTGGCTTTAATTTTATAGATGAGGACAGTACCCAAGGGGATAACAGAACAACGAGATTGGAGGAAGCTGGGTTCTTGAAAGACTATGAGGAGCAGAATTTCTCTACCAGCCTGGGCCTCACATCTCCAAACTATTTTTTGGGAAGGAAAGAGTCTTATGCTTATTTACATCATTGTATTTTAGGATTGTTGTTTCTTTATTAGCTTTTGCAATAACTAACAAAAATGACATATGATGGTATATATTATCTAAAATTACCCCCAAACTTAGTGGCTTAAAGAAACAAGTGTTTATCATGTCACAGTATCTATTGGTCAGGAATTTTGGAGCAGGTTAGCTGGATGGTCCTGACTCAGTCTCTCATGAGGTTGTAGATAACATGTTGAATGAAAGCCTTACTTGGACTGGAAGATCCACTTCAAAAATGACTCATTCACATTGTTTTGGAAAGATGCCTCAGTTATTTGCCTCTCCATAGGGCTACTTCAGTGCCCTCCCAATATGGTAGTAGGCTTCCTCTAGGGTGAGTGATCCAAGAAAGAACAAGGAGGAAACCACAATGCTTTTCATGACCTAGTTTTGGAAATCATACTTCATTCTTTCTGCAGTATCGTATTTGCACATGTCAGCCCTATTCAATATGGGAGGGGATTATACCATAGGATGGGATCATACCATAGGATGGGATCGCTAGGGTCATCTTAGAAGAGTTCCACTGTATGGTATGAAACTATATCCGAGATAAACTCTTAGCTGGTAGGGGATGAAAGGTAGGCAAAGTATGCTGCCATTTGTTTTGATTTTATGGATACATCATACCTGTACTCATACACCTATGTGTCTAGAGACTCTTTGAGAGGACACCTAATAAACTCCTAACTCCTGGACTGAGACTTAGGGGACTAGGGGTGTACAGTAGCATAGTAATATCTTTTATGAGTTTTTGTACAGTTGGATTTATCCAGTTGGATCTGTATATTTATTTGTGGCAGTGTTTAGTGAAAACACTTTTTGGTTAAAAAGCTGAAAAAAAATGAAAACAAAGCAAATAAAAAATTGTTATTCAAACTTGAGTCCAATATACAACCATCCCTAAAAAAGCAAGCTAGTGTTAGAATTTGATGTTGTTCCTTTTTTCTCCTCAGATTAATAACTCAATATTACTTAAATAGTAAGTTTTTTTTTTACTATGTAAAAAGCAGTTTTCCAAAGTGATTTTTTTTTTTTTTTTTGCAGTTAATATCTTTGCTGTAATGCACAAATATTTGGAAGGTGAAGTTGGAAGTGCTTGAAAACACAAAGTATCATCAATAGCAAATGTGTTCAGTAGGCAGAAATAACAAAGAAACATAATGAACTCCGTATTTCACTTTTGGAAGAACAACTTCTTTTATGTCACCAAAGGCATTTAAAACGCTCCTAATTGATATGGTTTACATCTTGAAACAAAGCAGCCCATGTCTACAGAATTGCAAAGTTATTTGCAAACAATGGACAAACTCTGTCCCCTGGAAGGCTTTACAGAAAGTTTATTTTAGATTGTGTTCTTCAAAAGGAAAAGGGAGATTTTTGAATTAGGTAGGTAGAACAATAAGTTGGCAGAAATAATAACAATCTTTTGTTTAGGACCCAAGGGTTGGAATGGTGAATGGGGTTTACATAAATAACTATGGAAAGGTAGAAAACTTTTTTTTTTCCATTTGTGATCATTCACAGCCTGTTCACCACATCAGTGGATCTCAAAGGATTTGTAGAGAGCGAACCTTCCAGTCCATGGTATGACCAATACTTAGCCCATGCCATGTGTGACTTACCACGTGAGTTAGCATTCAAAACGGCCTATTTCCTTTCAAACAAGCTAAGTTCAGTGAGTACGCACTTGACTGTCACAGCATGGTAAAAATGCTCTGGAAGTATCTAAAACTTACTCTCTCTTTCTATATTTATTGCATCCCAGACGTAGTCAGACAGTTCACGAAAGTGGTCAGTCACTGGGCCAGACATTAAACAACACTGAGCTACATCACTGTTTGTGGGTGGGAGGTGATTTGGGCCAGTAAAGTATGGTTGGACGTGTTTGTCTTCTATACACTGTGGTGGGTAGAATTGTGTTTCTTGAAAAGGTATTTTCAAGTCCTAACCCCAGGTGCCTGTGAATACGACCTTACTTGGAAATAGTCTTTGCAGTGGATCTAGTCAAGTTAAGATAAGGTCATACTGGATGAGGGTGAGCTCAAAATCCAATGACTTGGTGTCTTTATAAAGAGGGAGTGAGCTGAAGGCCAGAGGAGTCACAGGGAAGAAGGCTATGTGAAGAATGAGGCAGAGACGAATTATGTGTCCACAGGTCAAGGGACACGAAAGACCACGGGCAAGTACCAGAGGATAGGAAGAGGCAAGGGGAACTCTCTTTCTCCAGTGCCCTCAGAGAGAGATAGCCCTGCTGACACCTAGATTTTGGACTTCTAGCTTCCAGAACTCCAGGAGCATACATTTCTGAGTTTTTTGATACCTAGTTTGAGCTATTTTGTTAGCACAGCTTTAGCAAACAAATACAGAAGCCAGTGGTGAAGGCTGTGGGAAAATATTTTAATACGTTCGTTATGTTGAAAAACGGTTTTTGTGGCCAAATAAGTTTAACAAGACGAAAGTTAAACAACGCTAAAGATTTACTCTCTATAACATTTCTCAGGCCTTTGCCATAAAATCAGCAAAGCCTATTGACTAAACACTGCCCAGAAGAGGTGTCAAAAACGATAGGCATATTAATGTATTTGATTGACACAATAATTCTGAAGTTGGGAAGTGTCGCTATCCCCATTTTAGAGTTGATGGAACAGAGGCACGGAATGCTAGGATGACCTACATAACTGATGAGGAGGGGTGGGGTCAAGATTCAAAACCTGGAAGTCTGAGTCTCAAGCCTGGGCTCTCCCTGGCATGTAAGGAGCACTGGGGATCTCTAAGGTCTCCCACGATGACAGCAGGTTCCTATTTTTGTGCAGAGGATTCACAGAATGAATACTCAACGCTCAATGATGGTGGGCCTGTTCTAGTGCTGAGGTGATATCTCAGGATTCAGGCAGTTTAGAATCTCTGAGAAACTAACTGAAGTGAATATCCATGGCCTCCAGTGGTGCAGACATTTTCAAAGAGCTGAACAAATTATTTCTATATCTAAATATTCCTGTTTGGAATCAACTTCTTTTTTGTCTGCCACAGGATTTGGGATTTGGACAGGGAGGCACACCTTGATTAGTGACAAATACAGCTGACAAAAGCAAAAGAAAAAACCCACACCAGCAAATGGAAGAAGATGCCATAAGAACTGAAGGGAAACTGACTCAGGTGTGAAGAAATGGCATGGTTGTGAGTCATGCTATGTTGCCAAGAGGGTGAGCTCATTTTAAAAAATGAACAACACAAAAGGAATCAGGGAGACCCTGACACAGGACCAGGGGGATATGACTATTGGAAGACAGAAGGAAAGTGAGAAGTGGTCAGTCACAACATTTCAAAGTGCACACTGAGCGAGGAGTGAAATAGGGGGATGACTACAAAGGTGTAGAAGAGCACACTACTGGTGTCAAGATGTGTTTTCCCCACTCTCAGTTAACAACCTTCCTTCTTATTTCATTGAGAATACAGGAGCAACCAGGAAATCATTTTCTCATGTTTCCATCACCAAATCTACCACCCACCTGCATCTCTACCCATTTCTTTTCTTTTGCTCCTGATACATGGCATCATCTGTCCCTTCTGGTCCTGCCAATGTGCACTGGGTGCCAATCCTTCTCCCTCACTCTGGGACTTTCTCCTGTGATCTTCCTCTTTCCCTTTCGTGTCATTATTTGTTCACGCTCTCTAGGATTAAATCAATCAGTTTATAGCCATACCGAAATTATTTCCCTCCTTAAAGTCCTTTCCCCCAGCCCTATTTCTTCCTCCAGCCAAAACCCATTTCTTCTCCCCTTCATAGCAAAACTGAAAATTTTTTTGTACTCCTCTTGTCCACCTCTTTGTGTCCAATCTGTCTTGAAAACACTCCAACCAGGCTTTTTATCTGGACCACTCCCCTGAATCATTCTTGTTAAACTGGCAATGATTCTCTGTTGCCAGATCAAACAATTACCTCTCTGTCCTCATCTTACTCAACCTCTCAGCACAATTGACATGGCTAATCACTTCTTTGAAACTCTTTCTTTGTTGGTTTTCCAGAGTACCAAACTCATCTGGGGTTTCTTCTGTTTCACCGCCCCCTTCTTTTCAATCTTCTTTGTTGGATTCTCTTCTTTCTGGCCTCTAAATGTTAGGACTCAGTCCTTGGATCTCTTCTCCATCTACACCTGCTCAGCAAGAGTTCTCATGTAGTCCCATGGCTTTAAATACCATCAATGAGTGGTTTGTCTCCCAAGTTTGCATCTCCATCCCTGAAGTTCCTTTGAGCTCTAGGCTCATATATACAATGGCTTCCTTGACATCTCCCTTCAGCTGTCCAATAGATAACTTGCACACACTCTGTTTAAAACAGAACTATTAATTTTCTTCCCTTTTTGACCTCAAATGTGCAGGTTGGGATCTCTGAAAGAAAATGTTGAGATGGAGTTTGGTGAGCAGGTATTCAGTGGGGATCAACCTCTGTGGAGGGGAAGGTGGAAAGGGGGTGAGAAGCAAGATTGAAAAAAGAAAGAAATTTTGTTGGTGGCAGACCCAACAAAGCCTTGGCTTACCCCATGGAGAGTTCTGGAATACATATGACCCATTAGGGTTGTCCCTGGTTGGGCCAGGCCTTTATACTCTTCACTTCACTGAATGTGGGCTGCCCTCAGAAGGGTGGTCTCTGGGATGGGGCAGCTCGGTGCAGCTGAGCAGATCATGAAGGCACTCACCGTTGGAGGTGTGTATCTCTGACTGGGAGTCTTTGTCATCACTAGAACCACATTGGGTTACCTAACCATTTTCTAGAGCAGATCACCTCTGAGTTTTAAACAAGCAGCCCATTGTGAATCCAGGCATTTTGCTAATTGTTGATATTTTGTCCCAATCTACAAGTATTCTTTGCATAACATCAGGACACTGTTTTCCCTACTCATTCTACAATGATTACAGTGGTGATCTCCCCAATATTTTATTATTTATTTTTAAAAGATTTTATTTATTTATTTGAGAGAGAAAGCACATGAGAGAGCGTGAGCATGAGGGGGTGGGAAAGGGCAGAGGGAGAGCTGGGAGAAGCAAGGCTCAGGGCTCGATCCCAGGACCCCAGGATCATGACCTGAGCCAAAAGCAGATGCTTAACTGACTGAGCCACCCAGGTGCCCCTACTTTATTTCATTTTAAAGAGATTTTTAAAAGGCACATGTATGACAATGAAGCTTTGCAATTGTGAGGGTCATACCTCCAGAAATACTTAATCTGTGTATAAAGACAAGCAGAAACTAAATGTAAGAAATTAATTTGGTACAGGAGTCTCTGTAAGTATCTTAAACTAAAATGGACTGAGGGACTTTCAGGAAAGGCTTTTTCTAAATTCTACTTGGCTGTGGAAAATAATTGAGAAACTTTGTAAAGACTTGTGTGTAAGGTGATTCCCTCTTTTCTGTACCATGAATTTTGAGGAAAATACCTTGCCTTATATTCAGGCACATATGTTATTTAAGATTACATAAAAACCAGGGAGATAGATCTGGCACAGTGGTTGAAGTAAACCTTAATCTATATACTGAAGTGAATTCCTCACAGGCCCAAACAACAAAACCACTTTTCTTCAAAGCAACGCATCTTAAAAAAAAATCCTGCAATCCGGTTTCACCTCTATTTAATTTTCTACATAGAGCTCCTCTTGAAAACCCAAACACCTCATGGAGCAACTGACAGGCCCTTAATTCAAGGCACAGACTTTAGAATTCCACAACGCATGGGCTCAAGAAACCAATTTCATATTTTCTAATCTGCTTTGAGCAAACTTGGCTTGTCCCCTTCTTTTCTGGGGTTGCTTTCCTCATCCCGGACATTCCGGTTGTCTTCTAAAGTCAAGAGATAATAATGAGAGTTCCTGTGGGGACAGGTCCCCGAAGCCCACGCACAGCACATGGGTCTTCCAAAGGAATTTATGGATATTTCTGCCCCCTCATTCTGCCGCCTCATGATTTATCAAGACCTCAGACACAGATGAATACAGAATTGAGAAATGACGTGGAGAGTAGACATGTTCCCGGTTAATAAGTTTTATTTTTTTAAAAGTTCAAAAAATAAAAAACTCTAGGCCATTGTCTGCTTTTTAAAGCTCGTTATCAAAAGAGATACTGTTGTTTGCTATGTTTCATTCCTGCTCTTTCCCCAACCTCACTCTGCCTGCTATTACTAAAAACTTCAAGAGTAACATAGGACTTGGTAATATGGTTTAACTTTATTGCACGATCTCCCCAGATGGCCTGAGGTCATGTGGAGCACCCCGTGGGCCCCCAGGTGGCATGACTGGGGGGCCACCCCTGCCCCACCTCCTACTTTATTTCTCTCCAAAAAAATCAGTTGGCTTAAAAAAAATTTAAACCCCAGTCATTATTACAAAAGAACCCAAAGAAACCAGCTACTATTTATTGACTGTAGGTTTCAGGGTGCTTCATCTAAACTATCTCCTTTGGAAGTGAACATTATTAAGCCCATTTTCCAAATAAGAAAAGTGAGACTTAGAGAAGTTAAGAAACGTCATTGACAAAGGTATTTAAGTGGGAGGGAGGTCTGGCCTAACTGCCAGAACTTAGGCTCTTAACCTCTTCCTAGCTCCCTGTGCTTGGAGCTACCACGCATCCAGTGAATGCTCTATTCCAGTCACCTCATTTTCAGGATGGTAGAGTGACCCATTTGAAATGACACAACAGCTAACCCAGATTAGAGCTTGGATCTTTTTCATTCAAATCCTAGGGTCCAGGTACACTGCCTCCAACATGATTACTATTCTGGGAAATAAGGGACTGGTTGCTCACACTGGTTTTGGCTCAAAGGAAACTGACTTGAAATTGTAATAGAGGTATGTAAGGGCAAGCACCTAGGAGAGAAAGTACTGACTCTTTAGTTCCAGTTACTTTTCACCTTCTTTTTAATTCATGCCCATCATGCAAATTGGCACCCTTCAGTGATGCCAATATAAAGTGCTCTCACTGACTGGGTGAGTATCTGTGTGGATTTTTGGATATGGCTGGGAGGAAATCAGTTCTGCTCATCGGACTTTCTAGGACTTTGTTCTAACTTCACTCATCATGCTTGTTTAGAAAGTGAGGCCAATAGATTCACTAAAATGAATTTTTGAGACATTTTACAAGCTTTATCTTTTCAAAGGATAGTTTTTAAAGGATATATAGAACATTTTCTCCCTCCAAGTTTTATTACTTCTCTGTCCAGTATCATCTATCTATCATCTATCTATCTATCTATCTATCTATCTATCTATCTATCTATCTGCCTATCATTATATTTTTATTACTTTAGTGGCCAGATGTGAAAACAGATTCATACGTGAAACCAACTATGATAATAGAACTGCTTATAGAGTTAATAATTGACTTGCTATATGCTCTGATTCAACTATGTTTTTGCTAGGCTTTTGTGAGAACATTTCATTGAGCCTGACGAAGAATCTCAGAACCACTTCTGAGCTAGCTGCTCTGAGCTAGTTTGTAAACTAATAAAATTAACAAGGACAGTGACTCCATGCGGGGGTAGTAACTTCATAAAGGATTGCACAGATTTTGATCTACAAAACTCTTCTAACAGATTTCCTGGCTAGAGTTTCACTTTGTGTTTGCCATGGTATTAAGGCATGCTATTTTTCATGGATGAAAACAAATGATTGTGTTGAAGAATAATTTGCCACTTCTTCTACTGGAGTTTGATGGAACTATTCAAAGCCATTTGATTGATTAATTATTTATAAACTACAGTCCTGATGGCCTTTTTTTCTCCCTGACTGTGGATCACTTGCCCATTTTAAATTGTAGCAAGTGGAAACTTGGTGGAGAGAATGATACTTTATAACAAAAATCGCCATTGGTTTGGTAGATAGCAAAGAAAATTGCCTTCTCCTAGGTCATATTTAAATCCCCAGGCACACCAAGTTTTGAAGTAAGGGAATTGGAATAAACATACATTTTTCTCAAAATAAAACCAAGATGGTTTATTATCAAGGGGAATGATACAATATGTTTTTATATAAGATTTAAGGTAGGTTGAATATACAAATAAAATGCTGGGCAAACTCACACTACCGTTTCCACATTTATGGGGATCGTTGTCCCCTGTCACAATTAGACCTACCCCCTAAATTCTCTCAAGACAGCATTTCCTAACATCTTGAACTGCCCGTCATTAGGATGGGGGTAATGTGGCGCTCATGGGCATGACAGACATCACTAATCAACGGCAGCACTATTACAGCCCGCTTTGCTGCTGAACCTGGCTGGGCCAAAACGTGTTTAACCTTTGCTAGTTGTCTAAGCACTGGTATCCACTGAGGATGCACTCCACTACTCCCATTCTACAGAAAGAGAAAACACATTTTTTAAAGATCTAAATCCTATTTCAAATCAATTTAACGACTGTTGTAGGCACTGTGGAGATAATGGGAGAAGAATCAGGTGTTACTCCAGTGCGCAGATTAGCTCACTAGACCACCCTGTGTGTGTGTGTGTGTGTGTGTGTGTGTGTGTGTGTGTGTAAAAACTTCCCTACCTCATTAGAGTAAAATGCCTAGTTCATGACTTTAAAGCCACAGATGCTCAATGAATAACAGGAATGAATAGGATTTGCACAGACAGGCCATGCCCTGGTTGTTTGGTTAAAAAAAGTAGTCACTATACATTAGAATGAATTGGGTTTCCCTCATTATTCCCACTCTCCCTCCCCCCAAATCCCATCAAGCTTGCTATAATCTAAGCCATCATCATCTCCTATCTGGATAATGCAATAACATCGTAATCTTAACTTGGGTCCATGCACAGAGTTGGGGGGGGGTTGTCCTTGAACTACAATGGAAAAAAAAATACATCCGTTTTGCTAACCTTTAAGTGAAATTGAGCATTTCCTTCGATTATGTCTATATGTAGCAAATCACAGTGCGACAGGTAGAATCTGTGACTTGTTACAAATAAAAATCATAGGAATTTTCATGTTACATGTCAACATGTTACATGTTGAAAATACCTTAAAATTAGCTTTGAGTTATCATATTTTTGAAGTAATGGTAGATTCACCACGAGATTCAGTCATTTAATGTCTTCATAAAGAGACATATATATTCCTCAATGACAGTTTTCCTTTAATGCTTTCTAACTTTATTTTGTAGAACTATTTCCTTTGTAATCCTATGTATTTTACAAACATTTGAAAACATTTTTTCTGAGATGGGGTGAGATACTGAAGGCCCAAAAAAGTTTAAACCCTCATTCTTACTGGTTTCTCTGTTTTCATTTGTAGTTGATTGTCAATGCTGCAATCTCAGTGATTCCTGTCAAAGGTTAGCACTATCACGTCTCTGACCTTCTTCTACCCTCCAGTGGCTTCCCAATACAGGATGAAATCTAGAATCCCCGCCACCGTCTATATAGAACCCTATGTCACCTACCCACCACCTTCCCCATCTTCTCAGATCCCATCTTCTCTGTCTCTTGCCCTCACAAATCACTCTACTTGAGATCTCTACCCTGCCTTTGTTCTTCTTTTGTACTTGCTCATCCCTCTGGCTAGAAATCTTATCCTTATCCTCATGGATCCCTCCTTACTTCTTCAGGTTTGTGTTCAAATCTATGTCTTTATCAAAAAAACCTTCCCTAACTACTTTATTTAAAGCACCCTCAACCCCACCACTCTCTTTCCTCTTTCTGCCTAATTTTCCTCATTGTTTTATCACCACCAACATATTACATACTGGTTTCTCCCCAACCAGATGCTCAAGTTGGTGTCAAAATAATGAACAGATAAATAATATAAGGGTACCTGGGTGTCTCAGTTGGTTAAGCGTCTGCCTTCAGTTCAGGTCATGATCCCAGGGTCCTGGGATCGAGCCCCACATTGGGCTCTCTGCTCAGTGAGGAGACTGCTTCTCCCTCTGCCCCTCCCCTGCTCTCTCTCTCCCTCAGAGAGAGAGAGACAGCGAGATGGGGAACACAAGCAGGGGGAGTGGGAGAGGGAGAAGCAGGCTTCCCGCTGAGCAGGGAGCCCGACGTGGGGCTCGATCCCAGGACTCCAGGATCATGACCTGAGCCGAAGGCAGACACTTAACGACTGAGCCATACAGGTGCCCCAAATAAAATCTTTTTTTTTTTTTAAAGAAAAAGAACAGGTAAGTAATGTGCAGGTGAGACAAAGCAACGGGATGCCCAAGGGCCAACCCAAAGAGTGTCCCTATTTCTCCAGAGTCTCCTCCTGTCAGGGGGATAATTCAGGTGGTCTTCATGGTTTGACAAAAGGCCCCGTAATTTTACCTTGGTCCCCAGCAAGGGGAATTCTGGGAAGTCTAAGCAAAATAAGCATGTGGACTGGGAGAATGAAGCCTAAAATTCTTGAACTGGGGAGAGCTATATAACCTCTCCAAAATCCATGTTTCTCAGCTGTAAAAGGGAGATAATAACACTCCTTAACCCTCAGGGAAGTTCTAGAGTGAAATGAGATAAGGCAGGTAAGTTTACCCCAGTGCCTAGCCAACTGAGGCCAGTGTTCAGAGAAAGGTTAGTTGTTGCCACTTTTATTGTATAGAAATGAACCATCTATCTACTCTGCTTAGGATTCAGATCAAGTCTTCTTCACCTGGGAGCCTGAAAAAGGCTTCACAGGAGGTTGTAAATACCAAATATTTTTGGCATGCACACATCTAGATTTCTCTAGAAAAGAGAGCATGATGGACCTGTTTCACTACCCTTCCCCTCACACAATCAGAGGGGGTCAGCATCAAGGTGAAACCATAGAGGGACTGGAAGGAATGGCATGGTTAGGGATGCACAAAGCTGCCTGCTCTTCATAGCATATGACTGTCAATTTATCTAAAATACTAGAGGAAAATATTTGTGTTCATTGGGTTAAATATATTGCAGTACAGAAGACTAAATTTTCATGAACTCTAGAGAGAAAATACTATAGTCCAAAGACATTTCCTACCATGGAGGCTTAGGACGCTGCCCCCAGATCCCCTGAGGTAGAGGGCTCGTGGCTGTTAATGGGTGGTAGTGATAGATGCAATTTAGTACAAGAGTGGGAGTAGAAACAGTGGTGCTCACATTTTATTGTCAATCAAAATTCTCTGCAACATGCATTAAAATGCCCTAGATTCTGATTCAGTGGCTCAGCCATGAGACCCAAGGATGTACATTTGTAATAAGCACACCAAGGAATTTTGATACATGTGGTCCAAGGCACACTCTAAAAAAAGATGTGTTGAAATGAAAGAAGTTAACAAGAAGGACTTCCAGCATATTCCAGCCCAGGATCAGAGAGCATAATGGTTTAGGGCAAACTCTATAGGTAACAACAAAAGGATACATTTGTATGGAGGATCTTTTCTATCTATAGTGTTAGAAATCTGTGCGGTGATAGGGGGCTAGTTGAGGCTGAGAGATCTTTACCATCTCCTCCTTGGGGACCTTGCTCATTTCCACTGTGTTTTCCATGATTCATTCATAGTCCTCTTTATCCTGGAACACCTTTTCGTCTGTCTAGGAGTCCAAAGGTAAGTTCTCAATTGTCTCCCAGAATCCTGGATTTAGAAGGAAGATCTAGTGTGCAAATACTACCAAAGAAACAAGACAAAGTATGGTAAATTAGGTTATTATTCAGCCAAAAAAAAAAAAAAAAAAATCACTTGCTTTCACTCCTCTCTGACCTCCATGGGAGCAGTATACTTCCCAGCCCTGTTAATTTTGGGTTTGGTATGGTAACTTGCTTTGGCTAATGGAAAGTGAGGAGCTGTGACAGTATGTGAATTCCAAGCCCATCACATAAGATTCTGTATGTTTCTACTTATTGCTCTGTGTATTCGTTTTCGGGGGTTGCTGTAACAAATTGCCACAAACCGAGTGGACTTGTTTCTTTCACTCTTCTGGAGACCAGAAGTCTGCAGTCAGGCTGTCAGAAGGGCTACAGTCTCTCTCAAGATGCTAAGGGAAAATCCTTCCTTGCTTCTTCCAGCTCCTGTGGCCCCAGGCACTCCTTAACCTGTTCCTGTATCACTCCACTCTCTCTTTTAAAAAAATTTTTAATTTAAATTCAATTTAGTTAATATATAGTGTATTATTAGTTTCAGGGGTAGGATTTAGTGATTCATCCGTTGCATATAACACCCAGTGCTCATTACATCAAATGCCCTCCTTAATGCCCATCACCCCATCCCCTCCACCCCCCTCCCCTCCAGCAACCCCCAGTTTGTTTCCTAGAGTTAAGAGTTTCTTATGGTTTGCCTCCATCTCAATTTTCATCTTATTTTATTTTTCCTTTCCTTCCCCTATGTTCATCTGTTTTGTTTCTTAAATCCCACATATGAGTGAAATCATATGGTATTTGTCTTCCAAGGACTGACATTTCGCTTAGCATAATACCCACTAGTTCCATCCATGTCATTGCAAATGGCAAGATTTCATTCATTTTGATGGCTGCATAATATTCCATTGTATATATATACCACATCTTCTTAATCCATTCATCAGTCGATGGACATCTTGGCTCTTTCCATAGTTTGGCTATTGTGGACATGGCTGCTATAAACAGTGGGGTGCAGGTGCCCCTTTGGATCACTACATTTGTATCTTTGGGGTAAATACCTAGTAGTGCAATTGCTGGGTCATAGCGTAGCTCTATTTTTAACTTTTTTTTTTTTTTAAAGATTTTACTTATTTATTTGACAGAGAGAGAGAGACAGAGAGAGAGGGAACACAAACAGGGGGAGTGGGAGAGGGAGAAGCAGGCTTCCTGCGGAGCAGGGAGCCCAATGCGGGGCTCGATCCCAGGACCCTGGGATCATGACCTGAGCCGAAGGCAAATGCTTAATGACTGAGCCACCCAGGTGCCCCTATTTTTAACTTTTCGAGGAACCTCCATACTGTCCAGAGTGGCTGCACCAGTTTGCATTCCCACCAACAGTATAAGAAGGCTCCCCTTTCTCTGTATCCTCGCCAACATCTTTTGTTTCCTGGGTTGTTAATTTTAGCCATTCTGACCCATCTGAGGTGGTATCTCATTGTGGTTTTGATTTGTATTTCCCTAATGCTGAGTGATATGGAGCATTTTTTTCATGAGTCTGTTGGTCATTTGTATGTCTTCTTTGGAGAAATGTCTGTTTCATGTCTTCTGCCCAATTCTTGATTGGATTATTTGTTCTTTGGGTGTTGAGTTTGATAAGTTCTTTATAGATTTTGGATACTAGCCCTTTATCTGATAAGACATATGCAAATATCTTCTCCCATTCTGTGGGTTGCCTCTTTGTTTTGTTGACTGTTCCCTTGGCTGTGCAAAAGGTTTTTATTTTGATGAAGTCCCAATAGTTCATTTTTGCTTTTGTTTCTCTTGCCTCTGGAGACGTGACTAGAAAGAAGTTGCTGTGGCCGAGGTCAAAGAGGTTTCTGCCTGTGTTCTCCTCTAGGATTTTGATGGATTCCTGTCTCACATTTAAGTCGTTCATCCATTTTGAGTTTATCTTTGTGTATGGTGTCAGAAGAATGAAACTGGACCACTTTCTTACACCATACACAAAAATAAACTCCACTCTCTGTTATCCTCACATGGCCATCCCTTCTATGTCTGTGTCTTTTCCTCTTCTGTCTCTTATAAGGATGTTTTGGTCTTTGGATAGGGCCCATCAGGATTATGAATCATGATCTTATCTTGAGTACCTTAATTATATCCGCAAAGACCCCCTTTTTAAGTAAGGTCACGTTCATAGGTTCATGGGGTTAGGACATGGATATGTCATTTTAGAGGCCACCATTCAACAGAATACACTCTGGGAACTTCTGACTTTTACAATGAGAACATGCCTTCGTTCTTCAGTCTGGGCCTTGACAGAATTAAACCCAACCCACTGCCTGAAGCAGAGCATACCAGCTGATCTGCCAAAATTTGAACAAGAGATAATCGCTGATTACAGTGTGCCATTGAGACATTCTGGTAGCTTGTTATGCAGCAAAAGCTGACTAATACACCAGGTGTGAAGAACATACACATTTATTTCTCTCCTGGTGAATGAGAATTTGTAAACTATGTCAGAGACACAGCAATAGTAAGCAACAGTAAGAAGTGACTTTGTGACAAGTTATTAGAGAAGTTGGTATGGGGATCTTGTACCAGAAAACTTACCCCCATGTTGGACTGGAAATATTCACTCTGCTTTGGGACTCACATATAATGATATAACTGCCAATATGGCGGGTGGGGAGAGGAAATAATTTTAGTACTTCTTACATGCTTCTTTCTCAATAAGGCAACCCACAGTTGCAAATAGTGATAAGGCTCCTTTGGGTAATTTGCATTTTTCCTTACAGACAGAAACTAGCTTTTTGGAATCTGATTAAATGTATCTTGCTATCGCACACTTTTAGCTGAATATATACCAGTCCTTGTTCAGCTTTAAGAAAGGAGTTATTAGTCCGATTAGAGAAAGTAATGGATGAGACTGTGAAAAATGTGTTTGCCACCAAGGAAACAGAAAGCAATATATAGTAATGGTGGAGGCACTCAGCAGTGGAATAAAATTACAGCCTCACTTACAACCCATGGTCCTTGTCCATGGACTGAATTAAATAAGACATTTACTGCAGAGTCTGTGAATTGATAGAAGGGAGCAGATTTTGCTCAGTTGTGTGTCCCCAATACCTGGCTTCAAGCTTGATACTTAGTATATGCTCACTAAGTATTTGTTAAATGAACATGCAGGAGCCAGAGTGAACTTCTTGAAATGTAAGACCCATCATGTCACTCCTCTGCTCAAAACCTTTCAGTGGTTTCTCTCTCACCCAGAGATAACCTCGAAGATCCCTTGATGACTCTCAAAGCCCTACATAGTCTGACCTGAATGCCCAGTCTAACCTCATGTGCCTTCTTGTTCTCTACAACTCGTACTCATTCTTCCCCAGCAAAACAATCCTCCCCATTTCTTGAACTCAACAAGCATGCTCCTGTTTCATGACCTTCACATTTCCCAACTCCTCTACCTGTGTTGTTCTTCCCTGGATGTCTGCATGGCTCACCTCCCCCACTCCCTTGAAGCCATTATTCAAATGTTTCCCGCTCCGACTGGCCTTCTATGACTACCACATATATAACTGCACCTCTCAGCCTTACTCCTCGACACTTCCTGCTTCCACTCACTGCTTTATTCATTTAATTTTTTCTTTTTTCTTAACCCACTATAACAATGGATACTGATATATTTATTTCCCTCTCTAGCTAGGCTCTAAGCTCTCCCAAATGAAGAGATTTTTATGTATTTTTTGTTTATTGCTATATCCTACAGTAGTGCTTGGCCCAGAGTAGTCATGCAATATAATTTGTTAAATGAGCAAGAGGGTGGCAGTTGTGCTCCACAGTGGGTGATTCCACCCTTGGCAATGAATGATGTTGCCCCAGCTTAGGACCATAACTGTCTCTGCAGAACTCACTCGAAGGGAATGCTAGTCTTCAGATAAGTAGAAGGCCTGTAGGAGATAATTCTTCAAGCTGCTTGTGATTATCTAACCTTGACAGCTGGAACAATAAGGCAAATTGGTGCTAATGTGCCATGTTGTGGCAGCAAGGGTGCTTCAGTTCAATATTACAGATCAGTCTACAGCTTTGTGCCAGTCAACAAGAAACAGCCCGATGAGTGTTGTCATTTATTAAATGTGTCTCCCTAATTAAGCTAAAATAGTTGATGCATTAGTATTTTCCTTGTCTGCTGTCTGAGTCGTAGCAGGAAGAAATCCAGTAAGAGATAAGCCCCTCTGATTCTGATGAATTGCCTTGGGCAGGGGGTGGGACTTGTGAAAAGCTGTCTTTTTTTCTGATGGAAAGAAATAGGGAGAGGCACCCTAAAAGTTGTGAGCTCTGGAACAGATTGTGGCTGCATCTTTGCCATTATAACCAGTCATTAAGGTGGGAGCTCTAAGAACCAATGCTACCTCTCTGGCTCTCCCTGGGGGGAAAAGATTGGGGCCCGAGTCAATGGTTCAGAAAATGTCATTAACACAGCATTTTCCATAAGTCAAACCAATTCTTGGGGGAAGGAACCCCAGACCTTGTTTACCTTGAGTGTGTTCTATCTTGGAGTCAGGGTAGGAGAAGCGAGGAGGGAACTGAAATACCCATTTCAGCTTTATCTTATCCTGCTCTACACACATGCACACATCTCTTGAGTAGGTTTTCTTGAATATGGGATTAAAGAATGTTTAAATCCGGTAAACCAAACTGATAGGCTAAAGAGAACTCGAACGCACTCTAACCTACTTTTTAAATAATCTGAATGATGGTGTGTAAATGAATAGTGTTGTACTATGCAAAGGGAAAATTCCAATCTTGTCAAATCCTAGGGCATAGACAGAAGGCTGTTCTGGAATCCAGGGAAGTGAATATCTTGAATATTGGCAATGTATGGGCAAGGTATATTAGCCACATTATCTACTAGAATTCTCATCATAACCTTGCTAAGCTGATAATATCATCCTTCCCCTCCCCCTCTTCTCCTTCTCCTTCTTCTTTCTTCTTTACCAATAATAAAAGTTAGGCGACTTTATTACCACCTAATAAAAGTTAGGTGACTTGCCCGAAATCAAACAGTTAGAAGCAGCAGTAATGATATGAAGCTGGGTATGTCTCTTCCCAAGTCCTCGTCACTATACCCCACTATTTCTTTCTTTTTTCTTTCAGATTTTTATTTAAATTCTAGTTAGTTAATGTACAGTGTAATGTTGGTTTCAGGAGTAGAATTCAGTGATTCATCACTTCATCATATTAAGTGCCCTTCTTAATGCCCATCCCCCATCTAGCCCATCCCCTGCCCACCTCCCTCCATCACCCCTCAGTTTGTTAATTTTAAGAGTCTCTTATGGCTTGTTTCCCTCTCTCTTTATTCTTCCCCCCCCATATGTTCCTCTGTTTTGTTTCTTAAATTCCACATATCAGTGAAATCATATGGCATTCATTTTTCTCTGACTGACTTATTTCACTTAGCATAATACCCTCTAGTTCTAACCATGTCATTGCAAATGGCCAGATTTCATTCTTTTTGATGGCTGAGTAATATTCCATTGTGGATACATAACACATCTTCTTTATCCATTCATCAGTTGTTGGACATTTGGGCTCTTTCCATAGTTTTGGTTATTGTTGATAATGCTGCTATGAACATCAGGGTGCATGTACCCCTTCAAATCTGTATTTTTGTATCTTTTGGGTAAATACCTAATAGTGCTATTGCTGGGTCGTAGGGTAGCTCTATTTTTAACTTTTTGAGGAACGTCCATACTGTTCTCCAGAGTGGCTGCCCCAGCTTGCATTCCCACCAACAGTACAAGAGGGTTCCCCTTTCTCTGCATCCTCACCAATATCTGTTTTTTCCTGTGTTGTTAGTTTTAGCCATTCTGACAGGTGTGAGGTGTATACCCCACTATTTCACCAGAAGCATGAGAAGATTGGACTGACAGCACCTCAAAGAAGTACAGTATTACATAGAAAATAGCAGTATAAAACTAGATTTCCAAAAATGGCATTCTTATAAAGCTCAAAATTTCAAAGGGGCTCTGGATAAATTCAACTCTTACCCCATCTTTGATTATTTATCAGATTTTATTTAAACTCTTCAGCTGAACATGACTCCGCACAAGATTTCTCATCTCCATATCTTTACATGAACATTGTTCTTTCACACAGGATGCTTTGACCTTTGATACAAATGCTACATATTTTCTAAAACCTACATACGATGCCTCCTTTCTTTGGAACCTCCATCTTTGGAACTTAGGTACCTGCCTCTTTCTTTATACATCTCATTGGGAGCCAGGTTTGTTCCTGACTTATTGCTATGATGCATAGTAGACACTCAGAGCATGGTTACAAAATGAATAGATGAAATGAGAATAGATTAAATCTCCATAGTCTATAAGAAACATAAGTCAGAGCTCCTTTGGCGGACAGCACCAAGCATCACAGATTAGCCCCCTGAAGGGCAGCCAGGCCTACTGAAAATCTGGCCGCATGGGATCCACTGACCTCGTCCCTTTTGACATTTGCACATGCCCTTCTAAAAATGCTCCACTTGTTATTAAGGAGGTACAGGTAAAATACAGAAGATAAACCGAATTTTTTTCCCATTGCAAAACCTCCCATGCCTTGAGCAATGTGTTGGCCATCATGGTTCATGTTAACATGGGATAGGGAATTCAGAGAAATGCTCTTCTGGAAGCAGATGAGGCAATTTTGTAGAAGGAAAATAACACAGGCATAAGAGTCATGAGATCTGGGTTATAATCTCAGATATGCTACTTTGGGCAATCACTTATCTCACTAAGCTCAATTTCTTCATTTGCAAACAACATTCATCATTTTTTCTCTGCCTACTTTGAAGGGAGATTCTGGCAATCAAATAAGAAAATATTTTGTCTGATCACTATGTAAGAATAATTATATTTTTTCTAAGTTACAACAACCCGCAGCTCTTGTTAAGATAATCTTGACTCCATAGGCCCCCACCATGTGGACTGACTAGCCAGGCCATTGGATAACTAGGAATGTGAAGGCAGAGGATATTTAAATCTACTGCCAATCATATTTCTTTTAAGTAAGTTATTTTCTTATTTCTTATGTCACCCCTGTACTAGCAATACTATGAGATTGAAATTCACAAAGTTTCTTTCTTTTTTTTTTTTTTTTTCTTTTTTAGGGTTTAAATATCTTACAGGTTAATTGAGATGAAAAACAACTCCATGTTTAATGTGGTTACTGCTCCTTAAGGTTCCAAGTCAGCACTTAAGACCCCGTCTTGAAAACCTTAATTGAAGGTGAAACCATGCTAATCAGGATAATGGGAATTTATGTATCTAAGTGTCCGCTTCCTTTGGGGCAGCTCCTCACTCAGGTGGGAGTGAAGAAAATACATTGGGAAAGTGATAAATATTTACTACCCTATGAAAATATATTTGGAAGATACCATCTTTCTCTCTGCTTGGGGAAGATTTAATGCTGTGACAAGAACTCAGAAGGAATTCTCCAGTATCTGAGATCAATAGATACTTCTCTGTCCCTCAGTCTCTTGTGTAATTCTTCCTTTACACACACACACACACACACACATCTGCAGTGCCTTTTGGAACTCATTTTCCCCTTTAGGCCTGCCTTTATGACGATACACCAGCATGGCATCCAGAGCTTATTAGCTCTCTTTATCATCCTTTATGTTGCCTCTCCCAGGAGAAGGGAATACTATTTTTATTGGTCAGATTCTGCATACTTTAGGGAAAATTTACTAGTGGATGGAGTCACTGCAAATTAAGAGGTTATACATATGGTATTTAGGGATAGAATTAAATTCTTAAGAAAGTTCAATGTTAAAATAGACTTGAATGAACTAAAACACATTTTATATCTAGAATTTTTCCCCTAATGTCTGTCTTGCATCTACAAAACTAGATTCCTGTGGATAGTCAGACAAAAACATAATGAGTTTTCTTGTCTTTTTTGTCCTCCCAGATAAGTCAGTGTGAGTTTCTTCTTCACCCATACTTTCAGTTCTGAGAACCAGTTACAGCCCAGTGTAAGCAAGGATAGAAGTGTGAAAGCTGAATAAAAGTAAGTTTTCCTGCCTAGGGATTTATATTTCTGCAGTTCTATTATTGGGTTCCAAGGAGTTTATTCTTATATCTTTGAAATATTAAGTGACAAGCTTCCTCACATCTCTACCTCTCCTCTTTCTGTCTCAGGGACATGGGCATTTACAGTCTTTGGCTGAAGGAATTAATGGGAGCAAGTTTGTCAGTGGTTATCATTTGGAGTTCATAAAATCCTTGTGAAAGCCTGTCTTTTTGAGTCAGTCCTCAATCAGGACTTTGTTTGACTCTTAGGACATATGATATACCACACTGGAAGAACAAATTCCAAGTTTTGCCAACCTAATTGTCTCTTTCTCAGGGACGTTGGCTGGACAGGAGACCATGGCAAATGCACACATATTAGATACATCAGTTGGATGTAGTTCTCTCTCTCTCTCTGCTTTTCTCTCTTCTCTAGCTTACTTC
The DNA here is from genome assembly GCF_964656455.1 of Halichoerus grypus. Taxonomy (NCBI): domain Eukaryota; kingdom Metazoa; phylum Chordata; class Mammalia; order Carnivora; family Phocidae; genus Halichoerus; species Halichoerus grypus. The sequence continues at coordinate 181,534,775 of NC_135712.1, forward strand.
TAAGATAAAGGTGCACATAGTCCCTGGAGGGACCTAGCTAAAATTCTGATTCTGATTCAGTAATTTTGGGGGGAGGACAGAGATTCTGCATTTCTAACAGGCTCTCCAGGGAGGCAGATGCTGCTGGTCTGCAGACCACACACAAGGACATCCCTAAGTTTCAGCTCGGCTCGCCAGAGCATGGTCAGGGTCGGGGAGCAGGCTCAGATCCACCTAACAGTCATCTGGTATTTTGCTTTCTCCTCCTTCTCTCCCTTGTAGGTGCAATTCCCTTAAACTTTTTTTGTGGAGGGATGATTGGAAAGGTAGGTAGGGTCTCCTGGAGCAAATACTGCACTGATAACCTCCAGGATATCACCACTATTCCTGTATTCCACCATTCCATTGAAAAGTCTAGATTTGAAACTGCAGTAGTGAAGTACTTGCAATCCAGAGGATGATGGCTGGTGGCCAGAAGAATGTCATTGTCACTTTTATCTTTTGGCCTCAATTTATGTTTAAGTTTCTTAAGACATCCAGTTTCCATGGAAGCTGTCATCTGTTTGATGGCTGATATTTTTGGAGACTCCTGCATAGGGCTAGTAAGAGCTTTTCTAAACTAATGACACCTGAATTAAAATAACATCCACAAACACAGCTTTAAACATAAATGAAGACTCAGCAAAGCTACAGAGGCACATTAGCCTGCTTAACGAGGCAGGCAGGGAGAAAGAGAATGATTCTCGTTGGATCGAGGACGTTAGCAGCCCCTGTAGACTAGCTGTTCCTTGGCATTAGTAATAATACCGAATTCTATTCCTTTATGGGATGGTTCTTCTATAAACATTACTGAACATTTGCTTTGTGTCAGGGGCATGTGAGGTACTGTGGGAGAAACAAAGATAAACAAGACAAATGCCTACTCTTCAGAGATCTGCATGCAGGCTAGAACTAACATATTCATAGCATGAGATTTTAAAGGATTTAGCAGACCATTAATGTATGCATCTGATAGATATTTATTGGGCCACTACCGTGTGCCAGGACATAGTGGTGAGAATACATATAGTCCCTCATACAGTGGAGCTAATGAAATGGCCAATCACACAAACAAGTATGTGATGGCAAATCGATAGAAGTGTCAGGATGGGCCCCAAGGAAGAAAAAAACAGGGATCTGGTGGAGAACAGAATCAGAGGCCTACTCTGAGGAAAACTAGCTGCTCTGCTCACCTCCCCCGAGACTCTGAAGGATGAGGAGGTGTCTGCTAGGTAAAAAGATAGCAAGACCAGTCCAAGAAGAAAGAAAGGTGTGTTCTGAGGCCCCAAGGCAGGAAAGAGCTGATGCATTCCAGAACTAAAAGCAGGCCAGTGTGGCCAGATGGCTGTGGTAGAGAGAAAGGGGGGAGTAAGATGATGCAGGACCAATAAGCAGAGGAGGAGCCCATTACGGCACCTGCAGGACCTTTCCCATAGTCCGCATTTTCTTCTCTATGCACTGGGACACCTTGTCATCCAGTCTGCTCTTTGGGAAGCTGACTCTGCCTGCAGACAGCAGAGAGGAAAAGGCAATGCTGAGGGACCGGCGGGAGTTGCCCCGCTGGGTCATGCTCATCATCTTCTTCAAAAGCTTCAACGCTGCCTGGAGTACCTGAAGTCAACTTGGACGCAAGTTTGGTCACAGTGTTTCATCCATCCATTTGATAATTATTTACTAAGTATCTCTTATATGCTGGGAGCTGGGGGAAAAGAAGTTAGTGAAACAGAAAAAAAAATTGCTTGCTTCTCCCCTTCCTCCTCCCTACCTCTGTCCTTTCTTCTCTCCCTTCCTTCCTTCCCCCCTCCTTCCTTCTTTCCCTCTCTTCTTAAAATGTCGATTAAGCGGATTCTGTGTGCCAGGCCCTCTATAATGAGCTTGTGAATAATTCTTTGCATGGAGATCCTTTAACTACTTATACCCTTGGGTGGATCAAACCCATTAGTTATTAATATCTACATTGGGATATAATAAGAAGATACTTCCTACAAATGTTTATCATTACTATTAATGATCATCTATTCCCTTGTTTTCTTCTATATTCTAAGATCAGGCCCTTTGAAGGGGATATGAATTGGAGAAGAAATTTTAGAGCATGTCCTCCAGTGAAGAGCGTGGGTTTTAGACATGACGTAAAAATACATAGTAAATCTTAAATTATCCTTTTGGGTAAGACCAATGTACTAGGTGCTGGGGGACCTGAGTTCCCATTCCCATTCAACTATTTGTAAATTGTAACCTTGGGCAGAATGCTTATTTTTCTCATGTACAAAGTAAAAACGTTGAATTTTATAATCTCAAGGTCCCACTCAGCTATAAGTTTCTTCTGTGGAAATCAACATGGGATTTGGAATCAGAGGACCTAATACTTCTGCTCGTTAACTTGTGACCTTGGCAAAGTCATTTGATATTCCTGAAGCCAGAGTCCTCATCTGAAATGAAGAGAGAAATGATGCTACTTCAAATTTCAACCCAGCATTTTAACACAATACCTGGCACTTAGTAGAAACTAAAAACCTATTTTTCAGTGGATGATGTATACTTTCTACCTTGCAAAAGTTAAATGAGATCAGGCATACAAAAGAAGTTTGGAAACTACTTGGCACTGTTTCCATAAGAGTTCATATACTTATTATGAACTCGACTTGTGTATTTTTTTAAAAACCCTTCGCTGTGGTTTGAGTGGAGCATGACTCTTTATCCAGTATTATTTATTAAATTGAGAATACATCTCCAAATTCTTCAGTGTGCATTAAAACAGCGGAAAGTAAGGCTGGGAAAAATGAGTAGGTATGCCATTTAATGAGCTATTAAATTCCCATCAGAAAGCCAGAAACTCAGAGGCAGTCCAAAATAGCAACTCTACATAACCAGCCAAATAATAAGCTACATTTAAGAGCCAGCAATTCATTCTTAACACGCCTACAAGATAAACTAAACAGGAAAAAAAAAAAAAAAAAAAAAAAGCCAGCTTTGGCTCAGAGACTTTGCTGTAAGGTAACTTTATTCATAATCTTTAACACTTCCAATTTCCAGGCAACTGTCTCTTAATCTGGGCTTGCAGGTTTCATATGAGAATGACAAGGAGTTTAAAGTGTGAAAAGTCACCTCCACAGCATAGTGTTTGTCTTAGGTTGGAATTTCTTTGATTTCAACCTGCCGATGTTATTTAAATGCCAGGGTGGTTGTCCCCTGCTGGTCCCCACCCCGTCTCCCACCACTCCAGTTTGTCTACTGCTGCTTTCTCATTGGGGAAAGAATTGTAGGGCAACCGGCTGTAGTTTGGTCTAGCTTTGATGTTCAGGAGCCTTCCCATCTTCCCCATGAATGATTTCTCTCATTGAGACTCATTTTGAGTTTGAGGTAGAGTTCAATGTTCACAAAAGACTAAAAAAATTCCCTTTGGTATGTGTTGTAAAGAAAAGACATTGCCTCCTTATTTCTGCTCCAGTTCATCCATCTAGAAGGCGGGCCAGTGGGAAGGTTGGAACAAAGGCAAGGCTGAATGAATTAACATTCTGGTTCCAACACTCACTCATGATACATTGCACCGGGAAGCCTGCTGGTGGCCACCATGAGTGGGCTGGGAAGGAGAGAAGGCAGGGATGGCTGTGAGCATAAAAGGCATGAGAGAGAAGAGCTAATATTTCCTCGGGGGTAGTAGGGGCCGGCTATCTTACTGGTAAGAACCGTAGCAAAAGGGACGCCTGGGTGGCTCAGTCGTTAAGCGTCTGCCTTCGGCTCAGGTCATGATCCCAGGGTCCTGGGATCGAGCCCCACATCGGGCTCCCTGCTCCGCGGGAAGCCTGCTTCTCCCTCTCCCACTCCCCCTGCTTGTGTTCCCTCTCTCGCTGTCTCTCTCTCTGTCAAATAAATAAATAAAAATCTTAAAAAAAAAAAAAAAAGAACCGTAGCAAAAAGAGAAGCAACACGAGTGACAAACCAGCTACCCTCTCACTGACTGCTTCCTGTGTGTCAGGTAGCATTACCAGGTCCGTCATACATGCTGGCTTGTTTAGTCCTCACGAAAACCGTCTGAGATTTTCACACGTGAGAAAACGGAGGCAAAGAGAGATTAAGTGATTTATCCAAAGTTACGTCATTTGGGTGACACAGAGCTGAGATTCCGAGCCAGTTCTGTCACACAGTCTGGAGCCCAGGGTCTGTGTACTGTCACACTATGGAGTGCCGAAGAGGGTCTTCAGGATGTTGGAATGGTGGCCTTTTCTTTCTGGCTCTCCTAATTTCCAGGGCTTATACAGGGGAGATGGAGTTGGCTCAGGGCTAACGGAGTGATTCCTTTCTGCTGAGAGAATGAGAGCTTTGTCCCCCCCGCCCCCGCTTGCCGCCATTTAAAGCAAAAAAAAAAAAAAAAAAAAAAATCCGAAATGTGAGGTGTTGGCAAAAGGAAAGAGGTGTGGTACAAAAGGTAAAGGGCATCCTGGTGATGTTCACAAGATAGTAAGTAGCAGGTGCATATAGTTCAGGGGCATATATGCCCAAAGGGGAAACATGGGCATGAAAGGAGAGATAAAGTAAATCTAGTTGGGTGGGAGTGATAGACTTCCAAGAGGCTTCATGGAGGAGGTGACTTCTGAGCTGTGCTTTGAAAGAGAGCAAAAATGACAGCAGGCAGAAATGGGTATATTCCAAAGTCAAAAATCGAATCCTTGTTAATTGCATCCCAGACAAAAACCTGATTTTAGGTAGGAGAAACTTACCCTGAAGGCAAGCATCTTCCGGCCAATAAAAATGTTGACCCCAGCAGTTTGCTAGAGTGGATGTGAGTACACTCAAGTAGAAAGAACATTTACTTGGATAGAAGTCTGCTTTCAAATTCTAATTCTGGCACTGAGGTAAGAGGTAACCACTCTGAGACTCAGTTCCTTCAGCTGGAAAACTCTAATAGCCTCTGCTTACCTTCCTCTCAGCTTTTGGAAAGGTTCAAATATGATAAAGTAGATGAAAGTGTTGCAAGTGAAAAGAATTATCATTCCCTTTGGAACATTTTTTTCCCTAGTACATTCTGGATATTTCTGGGGATAGTGGCTTCCATTGGAAATTTCCTTCAAGTTCCACTGGCTAAATGACTTGCCCACACCATTTAATCATCTATGTCAAAGCTCACAAGGTGTTTGATTGTCTCAAAGAAATAAATGATCAAGATACATTTTTGACACAACTTCCTACACGTCAAAGTAGGTCATAAAGAAATCCACCACATACGCACACAAAGCCCATATATGCATGCACATACTACCATCTACGACATTTGGATGCCAAAAAAGTAGGAAGGAGGGAACCTCAGTAAAATGCCCTTTAAATGGAATAAGTGTGGTTTTATGAGAAATTCACTGCAATGTCCCTCTGCTGCAGAAGGTAAAAGTGTCATATTGTGATGACATCAAGCCAGATTGGGACCCATTTCCAATTTGCCAGATGTTTGCTAGGGACAGTTTATTTTATTTATTGATTAATTTTTTTTTTGATGGCCATTCCATAGGCTTGAGGATAGGATTTCTAGGTATTGTTTTCTGTAGGTTGAGATGAAGTTTAAGGCTCTCAAAGTATCCTTTTAGGGTATCTACATTCCTAGCCCCAGCACAATACCTGAGATGGCACTGAAGACAGTACAGGGCCATAGGGAATATGAAAGAGAATGAAGTTTCTATGGGTTTATCAGGTAAAACAGAAATTATGCTGGAGATGGAGCATTTAATCTACAAACTGAATATAGACCTAACAGTTTCCCAGCCTCACCTGCCCCCCACAGATTCTACTCTATCATCGCCTCAAATAGCTTAATGTTAGGCAGTCTTCATGGGTAAGTGGCATCAACTCTGAACAAGTAGGAGCATTTTATAGTTTTTTCCACATATCTCATTTACTGCTAAAGATTTTCTCTTTTTGTCAAATGCTGAAATGTTTAAATGTCCCAGTATCCACATAGAGACTTCTCTTTTGTTTCTTCCTTCAGGGCTTCTCAAACTTTGGTAGGCATAATATTATGGAAGTGTGTACACAAATCATGGACCTGAACTTTGGGGGATAATCTGTAACATATTCAAGGTTATTTTTGATCAGTCACAATTTCTACCTTAACGCAATGACTTTAACATTTTGCCTTTCCCTTTGCTTTTTATTTTTAATTTTATTTTACTATGTTATGTTACTCACCATACATTACATCATTAGTTTTTGATGTAGTGTTCCATGATTCATTGTTTGCGTATAACACCCAGTGCTTCATGCAGAACGTGCCCTCTTTAATACAGCCATACCACCCTGGACGCGCCCAATCTCGTCTGATCTCGGAAGCTAAGCAGGGTCGGGCCTGGTTAGTACTCGGATGGGAGGCCTTCCCCTTTGAACCGAACAATGGGTCCATACCATGAATCACTGGGCTACCCAGCACAGAACTTGGACCTTTATGGCAAGTACAAGAACTGTTAGCTCTGTGGTTAAGTAACCCAACAAGTTCGGAAGGAGAATACTGAGACGCTGCCAAAGAATTTGCATGGAAACTGAAAAAGAACCTCTGGCTTGCGTTTGTGATGTTCTATTAGTCAGCTATGCCCACAATAATGTCATGTAAGAAATTACTCCCGAGCTCAGTAATTGAAAATCACAATTAAGTATTCCTGTGCCCTTGGGTCAGGGCCTCAGGCTCCAGGCTGTGTTCATCTGGGCAGCTCTGCCTTCAGCTGTGGGTCAGCTGGACCTGGCTCTGGGCTTGGAGTTGGGCTCAGTTTGTTTCGTGGTCCAGGCAGAAAGGGCAGGAGCTACTAGAGCATGCTCTTTTCAACCTTGAAAGTATAGTTCAACTGTTTGCTTGTGTCATCACTAACTGCCTAGTATCAAAACAGGTCACATGATTTGCAGTCAGTAATTAAGGCTACTCCAAGTGAAGCAGTCCACCTATCCCATGGAAGGAAGGGTTTGGGAGGCTAAAAGGACCAAACCTTGCTTGGTGAGTTAAGTTCTCCTTCAGTCTGCTAAGTAAGCACACTTTCTCAAGGCAGTGACAAGATTTTTTTTTCTATTAGGTTGTATTTTTTTTGCCAGATCCAGGCTCTGATGGCTATGATTGATTTCCCCAGTTCTAGTATATGGCACATCAGTAAACATGGAATAAAGGTTCACCAAACTGTGGAAAACCCAAACATTGGTTTCTGTGATCTAATTCCTAGCTTCAAAATACAACGGTAACCTGAGTGAGACAAGTTAATTAACCTCTCCCAGCCTCAGTTTCTTTGTTGATAAAACAGACTCAATAACGGTATCTACTTCATCAGACCATTGAGAAGAAATATAAGACAATGCAGATGAAGTATTTGTTACAATAACTTCTCAATAAATGCTCTCCTTGCTCCTTATATGAAAACAACTCTCAGGAGGCACATCCTACTGATGGACAAAGAAGGATGTCTCGGAACATGTTATATTAAGTTCTTCTTGAGATGACTGCAGAAGGAAGAATACTTTAATGGCACTTTTAAGAGACATTGTCTGACAAGAGAACAAAAATGGGTATCTGAATACAAGAGCTCTGATCAGTGTGACTGCTAAACATCAGCAGCTCCTCATTTCTGCACTGCCCTGTTATCTCACAGGCTGGTTTCGCGGTCACTTTGGGAAACATTTGCTGAACATACTGTCAGGATTTTCACTGGAAGAACAAAGAGGTGTCTGGAAGCACTGTTCATAGGACCTCTCAACCTCATACCTTATTTTGCCCTGCTCTGAGCATTAGGACTTTGGAATGTGTTCATTAGTCTGAATTTGTAAGAAGTATCATTCTGAGAAATCTTTTCATAACTCACAAACTTGTCTAGATACAATGACTTAGGACCCAGACAGCTTTCAGGAAATCACAGAGCTTTATTTGACTTGGCAAAATTTTGATCAAACGCTAGGCTGGGAGTTTTGTGTACTGACAATATCATAGTCTGTGTGATTTTATCCTAGGAGCGGTTATTGCTGTTTAAAATAAAAATCAGGAGTCCAGTGACAATCCTTATTTTAGCAGTTCTCGAAAAGAATTCACAATATTACTAGTGTGCCATGAATCCTTTGCATGTTTGTCTTCTCATTTTGATCAATGTATCCAATTAATTTTTGTTTCAACTGAGGGCATATATTATTATCATTTCTGTCAGATACAAGGTTGTGCTGAGTGAGACTTAGGAAGCCTCGTAGAGTCGAGAAATGCTGACTTTAAGAAGAGGCTAATCATGATATCAAGTCAGCGTGAAGAAAGAGTCTTGGGTTTCTTGGAATACTCAAGAACTCTGCCTTGTAGATATAGTAGGGGAACTTAGTCAGGGAAGTACACTGTTCTTCTAAAATAGTCTGCATTGAGTTGAAGGACAATCAACAAAGAGGATGAAACAATGGTTATTTTCATAAGCACTGTGTAGTATCACCCCGTTGTCATAGAACTTTACTGTAATTATTACAGACTGATTTATCGTTGCTTTCAATCTCTTAAGTGCTTTAATGTGTGGCCAGAATTTCTGTTACTATAAAGGTAGAGAATGACTAATTTATCACCAGAAAACTGTATCCTTTAAATGCGGTAGGGAGAGAAGCTCAGTATTTACCCAGTGAATGGGAATCTGGGATCTAATGTTCCAGGTTCTCAGGACAGCTTTGGGATTTGAGGAAGCACAAAAATATCTGAGGAATGGCAAGTTTGGAACATCCTAGTATTAAAAGTTAGCTGGAGGGGCGCCTGGGTGGCTCAGATGGTTAGGCATCTGCCTTTGGCTTGGGTCATGATCCAAGCCTGCTTCTCCCTCTCCCACTCCCCCTGCCTGTGTTCCCTCTCTCACTGTCTCTCTCTGTCAAATAAATGAATAAAATCTTAAGAGAGAAAAGTTAGAGGGAGTGATGATGGGGAATCAAATGGTGTAAAAAGAAAGACAGTTATCATACGATTTCACTCATATGTGGAATTTAAGAAACAAAACAGAGCACAGAGGAAGGGAGGGAAAAATAAAACAAGACATAATCAGAGAGGGAGACAAACCATAAGCGACTCTTAACCATAGGAAACAAACTGAGGGTTGCTGGAGGGGAGGGGGGGTACGGGGATGGGGTAACTGGGTGACAGACATTAAGGAGGGTACATGATGTGATGAGCACTGCCCGTTACAGGCAACTGATGAATCACTGAACTCTATTTCTGAAACTAATAATACACCGAATGTTAACTGAATTTTAAAAAATGCTCTAAAAATAATAATAAAATGCAGCTAGTAAAAAAATTGCTACATGCAGAAATTTGAAGGAGCAGAACCCTAGTGATTGAGTACATATTGGTTGACTACACAAACAAATGAATAAATCAGTCAACGAATAAATAACCTTTAGCAGATTTTCTATGTATTATACATGTATATGATCTTATATAAGAAGGCAGGTATTATTATGCCTGTTTTGCCTTTAAGGGTTTAATGCAAGAAATTAAATAACTTCTGAGATCAGATGAGCTGGTAAATGGTAGAGTTGGGATTTGACCTCAGAACTATCTAATTACCAAAACCTATTCTTTTTTTTAAAGATTTCACTTATTTATTTATTTAGAGTGGCACGGGTGGGGGAGGCAGAGGGAGAGGGAGAGAGAGAATCCCAAGCAGAATCCGGCACTGAGCACGGAGCTCGACGCAGCGCTCGATTTCACGACCCTGAGATCATGACCTGAGCTGAAATCAAGAGTCAGATGCTTGACCAACTGAGCCATCCAGGTGCCCCTACCAAAACCTATTCTATCAAGCTATTATTATTAAACAAAAAGGTGTAGCTCTATTCACTACAGATCCACCCAAATGTAATCATATAAAGGTTAAACGTGATCATATGCTTCTCCTATTAAAATCCTATGATGGTTCTCCATCACTCAGAGAATAAAACCCAAATTCCTGACCCAGGCCAAGAAAGTCCCACATCATCTGGCCCCTGCCCACCTATGGGCCCTCATCTTTTTTGCACTGAGTTCTTCTTCTTGTTCTAATCAGCCCAACTTGTTCTTGCCTCCTTACTGTCTCATCTGTCTGGAATATTCTTCTCCTAAATTTTTTTAGATCTCTGCACAAATGCCACCTCTTAGAAAGTCATTCAGTGGTCACCCTGTCTACTTGGAGGCTCTATTTCTTGACCTTCCTGTTTAAATCACTATCTGAAATTAGGTGTTTTGTTTCCTTATTGTCTCTCATTCCCAGTAGTATGTGAGCTGCAAAGGTCCCCTCAGGGTAGCCCTAGGCCCTAAATTAATGCCTGAGAACAGCAGATACTCAACTAATGTTTATTAAGTAAATGCATGAATTCATTCTCCAAAGCAAAGATTGAGTGCTGCTTGCAATCATGAAAACATTTCCCTTGTCTGGAAGACAGATAACATCTTGTAGGATTAGGGAGGTGAAAAATAATGCCTGGGTAAAATGTTTTCACTTTAAGAAAGCACAAGATTGATCAAGGGATATAACCCCCCAGCCTGTAAGAACAAAGGAGCAAAAAGGTGAAGGTGAAACACAGAATTGCAAGGGTTGAAAATTTGTGGTTATAGTCTCACTGGTCAGGTGAAACCTTATGACCTCAAAATGGTGCGGGTAAAAATGAATTTTGGCCAAAGTGAGTTGATGACAAATTTGGCCTCAGGGTCACAAAGCAGACATAATTTTAACATAAACCACCTTCTGTCGCGAGAGCAGTGTCCTATTTGTGAGCGTGATTCCAGTGTGATATTATAAAGGGCCGCAGCAATTTTGGCCAGGCACTGAACGATAACAAGTCTCTAGCTAAGTTTAAAGCACTGCAGAATTCAGAGTATGTCGTCTGAGCATCAATTTGTGAACTCTTAGCTATAGCAAGTTTTAGAAGGTGACAAATCAATTCCCATTCAGCTACCCTTCCCAAGGTTAAGGTATCTCTGAGGCCTGATCACCGAGACTCAGATGGAGTTTGGAATTTAACAGTTATTGTTTCAGGTTAGAAGTATAATCTAATGAAGTGTGCAGTAATATCCTGTGGTGAGCACTTGAACGTTAATCTACTTGGAATAAGGCAGTGGATCTCATCTGACCTTGTCATCTATATTGAATTTAACACTCCCAGTGAACGCATTTCGAGCAGCCCATGTCAAATGGATGTGATCTATTTCGATTTTCATTCTTCCCCCTAATAGTTTAATACAGCTGAGTAACTCCTGGGGCCTCGGTACAAATCAGCAGTTGCTCCTGCTGCCAGTTATGGGCTGGTGCATGACGTAGCTAGAAATTGACCTTCATACAACACCTCTCTATTTCCACCACTGATCCTGATTCCAGGAGGTGACTGCGAAACCCATTGGCTGGCTCATTCTTCCCTGAGGGTCTCCCCTGACTAGCTCTTGGAGAGCCCTGGCAGATGCAGGATGTATGAAAGATGGGAACATCTGGTTTTTTGTTTTGTGTTTTGTTTTGTTTTGTTTTTCATAATTAGAGCTAAACTTCTTTGAGAAGTAGTTTGAGGCTGTGGGGTAATATTATGCAGTGGCTGTTAGTTCCCATATTTGGTAGAGAACAGTGAGGATGGCATAATTCAACACTGATCAGTTCCATTTTCCTGCATGAGCTGGTTACTGCCAAAGGCATTTTATGTTTTCAGGGTATTTGCAGGGATTCTACTTCAATAACCCATTATAGTTCCCATCTAAAGAGCAGGGAGAAAAACCTTTTTCTACACCCCATCCAAGCAAATAATCGATAATTATTTAACTAACATTGTATAGGCAACAGGAGAATGCAGGTCTCAGGAAAGGGGCTGCTTATGTATGCTCTGTTGAGAATGAATGTGTTCGTCTAGAAAATGGCATTGGTAAGGGAGTATGATATTTAGTCTCTTTGTACAAATCAGATTAAACTGGGTAAATTTTAAACACATCTATTTCTCCTTGGTGTAGATTACAGAGTTTTATGCTCTCAGGAAAACAACTACAGTTTATATACTCAAAAAGACAACAAAAATGGGTCAAAATATCACCTTGGTCATTTATGAAGAATCTACTATGTGCTAGATATTACTGCTGAATTTCATAAAATGAAATCATTTTAGAGATGAGAAAATTAAGACTCAGAGAGGTGAAGTGATTTTGCCAAGGTCCCACAGCTGGTTAGAGGCAGCCCTAGGATTTGTAACCAAGTTCTTTCCGACTCTAAAGTCCAGTGTTTCCCCAATCCATCTGCAATCAAGTTTTGAGGTTCTACCAGCAATGGGCTGACTCCCTAAAGAGATAAGCTATTTCTGAGGTAGGGGCTCTGAAGGATCCTTCTGAGATAGTACTACTATCTGGAGTTTAAGGCACCAAAATACTTTGAGGATTGTATCTGAGCATTCAATTTCCATGAGGATGGAAATTCATGTCTGTTGCATTCATTAGTTATTCCTCGTGTCTGGCAAGTAGTAGGTGCTTAATAAGTAATTAGATGCACAAGGGAATGAATGAAGCAAACAAATGGCATGCACAAGAAAAATCTAAAATACTTTCTTAAGTAGAAAGAAGTTAGATTATCAGATCTGGGTAATAAGACATGTAAGTCAAAAGCAAGAAGCACTGCATGGAGCCCTGGGTGTTATATGCAAATAATCAATCATGGAACACTACATCAAAAACTAATGATGTAATATATGGTGATTAACATAACATAATAATAAAAAAAAAAAAAGCCAGAAGGAGAGGCTGAAGCCAGATCCTTGAGGACTTGACTATCAGGCTAAGGAATTTTGATTAAATAATGGAAGCTAATGTTTCCTACACTGGTTCTGTGAAGCAGTAATCCCAACAGATGCCTTTTGAATAAAGTGTTCTATGGTTAAACTTGGAAAGTGTTGCATGCTAAAACAAAAAAACAAAAGCCAGAAGCACTGAAGAATACCCTTAGTTCAGGCTATCATCTCTGCCTGAGTAAGTCTACAAATCTTTGTGCATTTAGTTCATTCTTTCCCTTTAGAGCTCATCTCCAGTGTCATCTCCTTGGAGATACTTTCCTCAACAATGGTTGGAGTTTACCTCAAATCTAGTCACTTCTTATACCTTGACCCTGATTTATTCTCTTTATAGAACTCATGAGGGAGGCTGTCTTCATTATTCATTTGTTTGTTTGTTTCCTCATGTATTGTCTGCTTCCCACCTTTCCAGTGCTAGCTGGCATCATGCTTGTTTTCACCACTTTATCCCCAGTGCCTAGGCACACAGCAGGCCCTTTATTTCTTGAAAGAATGAAGCCAAATCCTGGAAAATGGGCTCAAATCAGGATCTCAGAAGTCAAAGTCCAAGAGAAGGGTCAAGGTCCAAGAAGCTGGTATTAGTTAATCCAACAGCACATAGCTGATTCGCCGAAGCTCTACATACTGTCCCCTGCTCTCCAGGACGTCCTCCCCACAAAGACCGCTTGGACTGAACTGTTTCCATCCCTTGGCATTTCAAATTATTCCTCGTTACTGAACACAGGGGCTTAGTGATAGAACACGTTCCATTCCATGACATCAACATTTCCTGCCCTCATTTCAAAGGGCATAAGGGGTCCAACTGGCGCCTGGCTGGAGAGAACTAAGAATCTCCTAGGAGGTATAGTATGTTGTCCCTGTGTCCCTGAACTCCAGGAAGCTAGCATTCTCCAGGATCAGCCCATCCAGCATTTTCAGCTTCTCTATGACCATTGTTACCTTTTGGACCTCTTGGTTTTCTTTTATAAAAATCCTCTCATTTATGCCTCACCATTATCCCCACTTTATAGAGGAAGAAATGGAGGCTCAGAGAGGTAGGGTAGCCTGGTCCATAGTCACCCAGCTGGAAAGTGATGCTGGAGAAATTTGAATATAAGTTAATCTGACTTCAAGGATTGTACTTTTCTACATCAACATGTAAATGTAAATCTGCATGGCTGCCTGATGCTGAACTTTCCATTTTAGCCCCAGTTACAACAAGGGGCTGGAGGGGTAGCCTTCAGCCTCCTTCCATCTGTGTCCTATGGAAAATGTAATTGTATGTATTTCTCCTTTTTCTTTAGCTTTAAGCTCCCTAACAGCAGAAGTCATGACATCTAACTGGTTTTAAGGCCAGGACATGTAAAGTAAGGCTTAGATGAGCAGTCAAAGGGTAGTTTGGAAACATTCCCCAGGGATGATTCACCTAAACAGATCCAGCATCAGGGGCTGGCTCCTTATGCAGTGGTGCCTTCTCTTCTCACTTCCCCTACCCTTGGTCTCCAGCCAGACAGATGGCTTCATCTTCCTGCCATCGTGCTGCGTTTCTCACCCTGGGATTCAATAAATGAGTCTAACCAAAGTAAATCTCATGCAGGCTGCGTGGGCTGCTTCGATATTAGGGCAGGAAACGCTGCTGTCCATCATCATTTGGGCTTTTCCTGAGAAAGCCTGTAGGTCCAGGGAAGTCCATCATTTTCCAAAAGGCACATTCTGTTCCTCAAGGCAAGAAAGGAGATTTGCCTAAACCCAAATTGCCCTCAAAAAAAATTTTTTTTTTTTTTCTGGAGGCTGATGGGCTAGAAACAAATAGGAACATGTTAGTCGTGCATCATTCAAACAAGGTGAATTGATAATAATGATCGTCCTTAGTGTTATGATTGCCAACATTTATCAAGTGTTTATTAAGTGTCAGTCTGCGTGTTACATTACCGCACTTGATCCTCATTATCAGTCTTCTGAGGTGTGTATTATGATTATCCCTATTTTCTACACACTCAGAGATGCTAAGGAATTTTCCCCAGGCCACACAGCTAGAAAGTGGTGGAGGTGGGACTTGAACCCAGATACTCTACAGCAATGGCTCTCAGTTGAAGGTGATTTTGCTTCCAAGGGGACATTTGCCAAGATCAGGAGACACTGTTTCAGATTAGCTTTTTATTTTACAATAGTTTTAGGTTTACAGAAAAGATTTGAAGGTAGTAAGGGAGTTTCCACATACCTTACATCCAGTTTCTCCTATTAAAAACATCTCTCATGCTAATAATTTATATGGTACATTGTAACAATTAATAACCAATATCAATACATCACTATTAAATAAAGCCTATACCTTATTCAGATTTCATGTGCTTTTACCCGATGTCCCTTTCCTGTTCCAGGGTTCATCCAGGATACCATACCATGTTTAGTCATCTGATTCCTTGGGCTCCTCTGGGCTGTGACAATTTCTTGGACTTTCCTTGTTTTGGATGACCTTGACAATTTTGAGGAGGGCTGGTTAGATATTTTGTGGAACATCCCTCTGTTTGGATTAGTCTATGTTTGTCTCATGATTGGAGCAGGGTTATAGGATTTGGAAGGAAGAACACAGAAGTAAAGGGTGATTTTCATCACATCATATCAAGGTACATAGTGTCAACATGACTTATCACTGTGGATGATCACCTTGATCACCTGGCTGAGTAGTATCTGTCAGATTTCTTCCCTGTAAAGTTACTTTTTAAATCACCCTTTCCGTACTGTAATCTTCAGAAGGAAGTCACTACATGCAGCTACACACCACCTACTTGGAGGCTGAGTATCTACATAAATCACTTCAAATTCTTCTGTAGAGGAGACTTTATTATGTCCATTTATTTAATTGTTCAATAATTTATTTGTATCAACACAAACTCATGAATATATATTTTATACTTTAGGTAATAATCCAGCGTCACTTTATTTTGTTGCCCAAATTGTTCCAGCTTTGGCTGTTGAGGGCCCTTTGTTTGCTTATCGTGTCCATCTGACATAACCCCGTCACTGACTTCGTATGTGTATGTTGTTATAACTTCCCTTTTTTTTCTGATACTACGAGACACACTAGACTCATCTATTCTTTCCTCAGCTGCAGTATCGGTCATTTCTCTAGAAACATTTAGGCGGAGGGTTCTACTGGGATCTAGTAAGTAGAGGCCAGGGACGCTGCTAAACACCTTGCAATACAAAGGACAACCTCCACAGCAAAGAATTATCTGGTTGAAAATGGCAGCGGTGTCAAGACTGAGGAACTCTGGTCTATTTCTAGAAGTAAAAATGTATTATCTTGACAATTATTGTCTTCTCTTTATCCAAACCTTCTGAGGGAAAATGTAGGAAAGGTGGGGATACAATCTGTGGATGCCATACACTTTTCCAACTGAAATGAAACCATCCGGCTGATTCAAAGATTTTTTTTGTATTTGCCCAATTTTTCCTTGCCTTTATGCTTGCCTCGAAGAATGAGATATGTTTGACAAAAGGAAGGATTTTTAAAGTAGAACACATAAAACAGAAGGAGCAATAAATGAAACATGAATTTAGCATCTGCTAAATTAAAAATAAAAGTTTGTGTCCCTGGAGAAAGCTCTGTTAACTTTCCCTCTTCCCTTCTAGCAAATTCTCCTTAGTAAGAAGAATGAAGACTTCTTTCCTAGCCTCTTCTATAGGAGGATATTTTAGAATTCACCCTGGGGGAAATTATATGGTTGGAAAATATAACACAGTACATAGTAAGAGGAGCAGACCTGTAGCTTGATTTTAGTAGTTATCTCTTGATTTAAGGAGTTAGTTTAGTGTGGGCAACAATTATTGCCTTATGCTTGGTTGTCAGCAGTTCCTAACACTTATTTGTGTCAAATTCATGTCTGTAATTGATTTTCAGATTGTAATCCTGGGCTAACAGGGCTTGCATGTTCTCTCTTATGCGCACACTTCCTCTCTTTCTTTAGAACAAGACAGTTATTTTGTTTATCTTCCTCTTACCACCATTCCCGCTTATAGGACGTACAAATTCTTGCAGACAAACCGGTAAAAGAACAACACTATGAATGAAGACAAAGCCGGGTCATCGAGAGAAAGTCAGAGCTTATGAAGCATGCCAGGTCAATCTCTGGGACACCCAAATGTGTCCTTAGCAGATTGAAACATATTGAGAGAGAACAAATCACCATTTATTGTGGAACATCCTTACCCCTCACCCTCACCCCAACACATACAATGATTCATGATTGAAAGGCAGCTTTGTGCAGGCAAAGGCACTGGACTCAGACCTAAGTTTCTGGCCCTGGCTCCCTCACTACCCAGCTGGGTGAAGAGCTAGTCATTGAACCTCTTTGAGCCTTACTGGATACTCATTTGTAAAACTGGGCTCATTTAACTACTTCATAGAGTTGTGAAGATTCAATGAAATGGTGAATATAAAGCACTTTTCATGATGTTTTTTTCATAAAGCTACATGTTGCAGATGTTCTATAAATTATGCTAATTAGACATACCTCCATATACACATTATACTGATATGGTGAGTAATAGAGGAATAGCTTTCTGAGAAAAAGTGAAGCTCGGACAAATTAGTTCACTGCTATTGATCTCGGTTTCTTCATTTATAAGAGACAGGGTGGGACAAAATGATGTTTGAACCTCCAGAGCTGATAAAATTCCAAAATTCTATGATTCTATTAAATTAGCATTGAGATAATGAACAGTAGCCATTTACGGCTGATATACACACATACATAGTTGTTATTGCTATTATTTATCATAGGATGTCCATAGATCCTATTTTCATAGACCCCGAAAAGAATGGATCATTTCCAACCCAAATTCGCTCTTTATCCCCCTACTTTGTAATCCATCCCTTGCCTTTCCCCAGCTGGGAGACCTGGGGATGCAGATCTGGTAAAGGGCAGAGGAAGCAGACCCCTCTGAGGGGCATTGGTGGAGTGAGAGTTGGTGAGAGATTCAGGAAATCTCCACAGTGAAGCCAAGGAGAACAGAGAAGGCTGGGCATGGGCATGTGTAGGGCAGGGTGGGGTGGGGGGCAGTGGGCAAATGAGAGTTCCAAAGAGTTTCAAGCATGTAGAGAAAAGAGGAAAGGAGATATAGTAAATGGTGAAACTTTTGAATAGAACCTCTTGAATTATCTCATGAATTCCTTACCTGATGGACTTTTCCGTTTGAACTTCAAACATGTACATATAGCTTCCTGCTCTGTCATTGTCCATTGGGACTGCTCTAACAAGACACTACAGACCGGGTGCTTATAAAAGCATCAGTTCTTACAGTTCTGGAGGCTAGAAGTTGAAGATCAAGGTGCCAACATGGTTGCTTTCTCCTGAGATCCCTCTTCCTGGTTCATAGCTGGTATATTCTTGCTGAATCCTCACATGGTGGAAGGAGTGAGGGGTCTGTGTGGGTCTCTTCTATAAAAGCACTAATCCCATTCATGAGGGCTTCACCCTTATGACCTAAGCACCTCTCAGAAACCCTCCCTCCTAATACCATCAAATTTGGGGTTAGAATTTCAACATAGGAGTTTGGCAGGGGCAGGAGTGGGGGGACACATGTTCAGACCATTGCATTTACTTTGGCACTTGGATATCTAATAAGGGTTTAAACATCACCTGTTCAGAACTGAGTTCCTAATCTTTTCCCTAAACCAGGTTTTCTTATCATCTTTCCTATCTCAGTCGGGGACCATGTGATCCTTTAAATTGCTCAGGACAAAGTCTTAGAGTCCACCCTACTGTAGTCTTTCTCCCACACTAATAACACATGATCAGAAAATTCAGTCAGTGCCACCGACAAAAGCCAATCTGATTATTTCTCCCCACCTACATTGCTACCACCTTGTTTAAACCACTATTATCTCTGGCCTAGAATATTGAAATAGCCTCATAATTGGTCACCCTACATCTGCCCAACACACCAGCTAGTGTCATACAGCTAACGTGTAATCAGGTCATGCCATGTGACTGCCCCAAATCCTTTAGTGGCTCTCTTACCCATATAAAATGTGATGGTGATGGTTCATTCTATGTGCCAACTTGACTGGGCCACAGGGTACTGAGATATCTGGTCAAACATAATTCTGGGTGTTTCTGGGAGGGTATTTGTGGACGGGTTTAACGTTTAAATTGGTAGACTGGGTAAAGCAGATCTCCTTTCCCAGTAGGGGTGAGCATCATTTAATCAGTTGAAGGCCTGAATAGACCAAAAGGGCTGACCCTCCTCTGGATAGGAGGGAATACCTCCTGCCTGACTGCCTTCAAATTGGGTGAGGCATCGGGTTGTTTCCTGCCTCCAGATTCAAACTAAGATATTGGCTTTTCTTGGGTTTTGAGCCTGCTGGTCTTCAGAGTGGAACTATATATCAGCTCTTCTGGGTCTCCAGCTTGGGAACTGTGCATCTCAGTACTTGTCCGCCTCTAGAATCTTATGAGCCAATTCCTTATAATCTCTCTCTCTCTGCACCCCCTCCCCACATGCATGTACACACACACACAACTTATTGGCTCTATTTCTCTGGGGCACCCTGACTAGTATACAAAGTAATATCCAAAGTTGTTGCAATGATGTATAAGGTCATACACATTCAGATATCACTACACTTGCTCATTCTTTTAGACCTGGGGCCAGCAAATTATGGCCTGTTTTCTGTGGCAGCTTTCATACCACAATGACAGAGCTGAGGGCTTGTTGTGGATGCTGTATGGCTCTCAAAATTGAAATCTTTTACTATCTTGTCCTTCACAGAAAAAGTTGGCCGACCTTTGCTCTAGTCTCATACTGGCGTCCTTATAGTTCTAAGAAAGGCTCAGTGCTCTCCCACCTTTGCCCTTGCTGTTCTCTCTGCCTGGAATGCTCTTCCTTCAGACAATTGCCTCTCTCTTCACCTCCTTCACACTTTTGGACAAGAGTCATCATCTCAAAGTGGCCCTCCCCTCCCGGTGCTCCCAATCCTCTTTTGTTGTGTTTTCTGCATATCACTTGTCATCATCTAACAGGTTACACATGTTATTTGGGTTATCATCTGTCTTTTTCCACTCATTGTAAAATCAATGAGAGGACACTTTTTGTTTAGTTTGTTCACTATTAAATCACTAGTGGCATGAATATGGCTGGCATAGAACATACCCTACAGAAATGGTAAATAAACAAATGGAATACATCTTAATTTATTTCTGGACTGTTGAACTGTGCCTCCTGAATAAGATACCATAGATTGATCACATGGGTCACAGATTCAATAGGGTTTCACACACTTATTTAGCTTGTGTAAGTGTGGATCAGCCCCAAATCATATTGAATGAAATAGCAATCTGAACAAAAATATAATAGAAATAGATTCCATTTCCTTCGAGAACACACACACAAATGCAGAGTGTATGCTTTACAAATAATTTCTTTTAATCTTTTTTCCTGATCCTCTCTTGCACTTATAAGCATGTGCTGTCCTTTGCTTACTCCCTTGACTCTCTGACTTTCCTGGAAATGACTACATTTGGTTTTCCTGGTCTTATTATCTTCTGATCCTCTTCTATTTGTCCAGGCCATCTCAATTTTAATCCTTTAATTCCATTTAGCAAATATGAGTGGGAAGAATGAAAAAGAGATAAACCTCCAGCCCAGAGATTGTCGACAAAAGTAAGTTATGATGAGAAATAGATATTCGTCTCTTATGGTGTAACTCCTGAGAGTCTGCTGGGCAATTTTGCACACTCGCTTCCCTTCATGGAAGCAGATATTCCTGGGCTTACATGCTGTGGATGGATGGGAGGGTTGTGAAGATCTGGTGACTTTTCTCTGAGAGCCTTCATGATATTCTTATTTAACCTTTTGGGTACCATTTAAAAACCAACGTATTTATGTACCTCTTTCCTGAATGCAGTACCACCCCCCTGTATAGAGTATAGACACAGATATAGATATTATCAAACGATATATGTGATCTGTATCTACAATAGAGATGATATATAGGATTTATATCCATATATCTATACCTATCATCTTTTTAGAATTCTCTATACCTCAAAATATTTTTCAGAGTTTGTGATGAATCAGTATCAGTAGAAAATAAATTCCAGGGGCGCCTGGGTGGCTCAGATGGTTAAGCGTCTGCCTTCGGCTCAGGTCATGATCTCAGGGTCCTGGGATCGAGTCCTGCATCGGGCTCCCTGCTCAGTGCAGAGCCTGCTTCTCCCTCTCCCTCTGCTACTCCCTCTGCTTGTGCTCTTCTGTCTATCTCTCTGTCAAATAAATAAATAAAATCTTAAAAAAAAAAAAAGAAAAAAAAAAGAAAATAAATTCCAACTTCTCATGTGCTTTATTTAGTCCTTGTTGATTCATATGGTAAGAAACTTGACTCAAACTGGTTTAAGCAAAAAGGAAATTCATTGGCTCACATAACTAAAATGTCCGTGGGATGATTTCAGGCACAGTATGATTCAAGAGCTCAAACTGAGTCAAATAAGCTCCCACTTTCTCCGGAATCCTAATATGGAGACTAACCCAATTCTGCGGTAGCAAAAGCTATAGGTACCTTACCCAGATCCTCCTTAGGTCTTATTTCAGACCAGCAGAATCAGACTTCCAAATTCTAGCATCTGTACCTCTTTGCTTGACGTCATTCTTTTGTGACTGAACATCTACTCTGCTGGTGCTCAGGGCAGGACAGAGGTAACAGGGTTGAACATGCCAAGGAGTAGTCCTCTACTAGTGACTGATAGGGATTGATATGTACCCCTCTGGTGGACTAATTTGTTCAACACTGACTCTGTGCCCCCCCAAGATGAAGCTCCAATTCCCCTCCATTGTATCTTGCTTGATACCTCAACCAATATTTCTTGAGATCACTTCTCAAATAAACCATTTACACTCAAATCTTTATCTCTAGATCTTCTTCGGGGGGTTCCTTCTGATTGAACATATCACAAACCTTATCCTGATTAGACAAGTTGGGACCACACTCCATCCCTGTATCAGTCACTGTGGCTTGGGGGAATGGTGTACTCATTGGTTAGATTTGGATCATATTCTCTACTCCTGGAGGCAGGAGCCAAAGCAGCCAAAGCAAATGCATGTGGACTGAGAGTGGGGTTAGGGTGGTTCCCAAATGACACCAAGGGAAATAAATCCTAAGTAACCCAGAAAATAAAATCAACAATGACCACTATTACCTCTGTCTGCTATATACAACAGGCAAGTCCATTAGTATGTTCAGGTTTTAGGCCCCAGACATCATATCTCGTGGCCAGATCAACTTTGACGCAGATAAGCTAGATTAGAGGTTGGGCTAACTCCAGCTGCTCACTGTTGTATACGGATAAAGTTTTATTGGAACCTAGCTACACTCCTTTACTTATGTATTGCCTTTGGCTGTTTTCCTGCTGTAACAGTGGTGTTGAGTAGTTGCAACAGAGATCTTACGCTCACAAAGCCTACAACATTTACTATCTGGCTTGCTATGGTCTGAACGTTTGTGTTTTCTCAAAACTCACATGTTGACATCTTAACTCCCTTATAAAAGATGTCCCAGAGTGCTCCACAGCCCCTTCTGCCAGACTAGATAAAAGAAGACATCTGCCACCTTGAACAGAGTCCTCCTTCTACCAGCCTGGCACCCTGCTCTCAGATTTCCTGCCTTCAAGACTGTGACAAATAAATCTCTGTTGTTTACGAGCCACCAGTCTATGGTATTTTGTTCTAGCAGCCCAAACTAATGAAGACATGACCTTTGCAGAAAAGAATTTGCCGACCCCTGAGTAACACAGCAACCACTTGGGCTTCAAGATGTTGTCTCTTAAGTGCCAAGGCAGCATGTGAAGAAATCTTATTCTCAACCCTTCTGTCTCCTTTTCTGTTCTCTCACAGAGACCTCCATGTGAGGAGGAACACCCGAACAAATGGCGATTAACTTGCAGATTCAACTTGTCATACTTCCCTAAGCAAGAACTTTGTATTAAATCACACAACCCTCCAGCGAATCTTGTCAGTAGCTCTGTGCCCATGGTACTGCTAATGGAATACACTTCATATAAAATGCAACCTGAGCTCTTCTAAACACAGTTGTCATGAGTATGATTAATTCAGTGACATTCCCCATATTCAGCCCGAGAGAATGAGTTACTCTAAGGCAAATGTTGGTGGGTTATGAACCTAAGGTAACAATCTCAGGTGTGTAAAAATTAACTTTATTCCTATGAAAACTTTTGATTTTATGACTCAAGAATCCCCTAGAGAGAAAAATTAACCTAGCCCTTTCTAGGATTGTCTCAGTCCAGTCCAGAGACTTTTACTTGTTACTTCTAGGTTAAAAGTCAGGCTCATTCAGAAGATCTCACAGAATCATCTTGAGGTTCTCTTCTTCCACCTAATTCACTCCTGATTTTAAATGCTCCAGGGTTAAGACAATTTTTGCAAGATGCCACTGGGGAGAAAAGTATAGATTTTGGTCTTATTATATCTTCATATCTGGAATTTTTTTTGGAGTGGGGGGCGCATTTTTTAATATCTGCACAACTTGTCTTGCCTGAGTCTTGAGTGTGCTATCTTGTATAATGTGGCACTTTACCCTTCACGGCTTAGTGTCATTGGCTCCAAGCTACCCTATCCCTTGACCTGATCAAAGTTTTGCTTTAGCTCTGATCCTGAGGCCTTCAGGTCATTCTCCATCCTTCATGTTCTTGCCCACAATTTCATTCAGATTTTTGGGACTAACCTGGGTCCTTCAGGTCTCTCCTATAGGTCTGATTGTTGTCCCTCATCTTTTCAGGGTCCACAGGAAATAAAGAATTAATCTTTTCCTTAACACCTTATTTTCAACTCTTTGAGACTACTAATGACTAGAGTTTGAGAATGAATTTTCAGGGTGCCAATCCTCTCTAGTCCTAGATCCTCAAATTAAAATCAGTTTTGAGGTGGTTTCTTTTCTCCATCACCAGGATTGGTTCCAGGAAAATGAGACCGAGTAAATGGCTCCTGCAATGTGTCTTCTCTCTTCTCATCCAAATTCTTTACTCCAACTATAGCTTAGAATCTGGGGACAGGGAGAAAACATCTTTTCCTGCTCACTCTTCAACTTGGAGGCTAAGGATGTCACCTCTGTTCTCAGCAGTGGATTGTCCTCTGCAATTGGAGTTCATCCATTTGGTTGCTACAACAAATGGTCAGCTGCTAGACTGGGAGGTAGTAAGTAGTACTTCAGTTAATACTTGGAAATTTTATTTTGCTACACTGAATAATAGGTTGTTTTTGACATCCAAAAAAAGACAAAGGATTATCCTAAATGATAATTAAAGTTAGCATTTCTTGTCTGCGAAGAATATGCTAGACCTTAAGCAAAGCAATTCATAAACCTCATCTAATTCTCAAAAATCCCTATGAAATAGATGTCTCACAATCCCCATTTTTAGGGGGAGATGACTTTTTTAAAATTCAATTTTCTCTGGAATTTATGGCATTTAATAAAATATGTAAATGTCAACCAGACTTAGAAAAATATATTTGTAGCTTAATAAATAGCTAAAATAGATTATTCATAGACAGATATAATGCAGACAAAAAAAATCTATATTGATATGATTTTTGTTTTCCTCCCCATCACAGAAATAATCAGTGCTTGTTTATAAAGTTAAAATTTTCTTTCTTCTCCAGCTTTAACAAGGTATAATTGATAAAAATTGTATATATTTAAGGTATGCAACTTGATGTTTTGATGTGTGTATACATTGTGAAACATTCACCACAATCTAGCTAATTAACACGCCTATCTCTTGGTATTTTCTTTTTTTTCCTCCCTCCCTCGCACTCTTTCTCCCACTCTTCCTTCCTTCCTTCCTTCCTTCCTTCCTTCCTTCCTTCCTTCCTTCCTTCCTTCCTTCCTTCCTCCCTCCCTCCCTCCCTTCCTTTCCTTCCAGTGAGAGCACATAAGATCCACTCTTTTAGTAAATTGCAAGTATACAATACAGTATTATTAGCTATAGTCACAATGCTGTGTATTAGATCTCTAGAATTGATTCATTCTGTATAAATGAAACCTCGTACTCTTAACGAATGTGTCCTCATTTCCTCTCCCAGTCCCTGGGAAACACCATTCTACTCTGTTTCTATGAGTTTGACTATTTTAGATTTCACATATAAGTGAGATCATATAGTATTTGTCTTTCTGTCTCTGGCTTATTTCACTTGGCATGATGTTTTCCAGGTGCATCCATGTTGTTACAATATCAGAATTTCCTCCTTTTGCAAGGCTGAATAACGTTCCAGTGTGTGTGTATGTTTCTATATCTCACACTTATTTTATCCATTCATCTGATGATGAACATTTATTGATATGTTGTTTCCATATCTTAGCTATTGTGAATAATCCTCATGGGAGTGCATGTTCATATCTCATTTAGATACTGATTTCATTTGCTTTGGATAAGGGGGGAGAGATTTGAGAAAATTAAATTAGATCATTTAAACAAAATCACATGACCACTATGTGGCAGAGATAGGGCTTAATCCCAAGTCTCTGGCTTTCTAACAAGTGTCCTTAACTCTTAAATGATACTACCTCCCCCGTGATGTTAACAACCCATACTTCTATTTTTTTTATAGAAGCATGGCTTTGCAAGGAGTCTTTATGGATTCCAGTAAGACTTGGCAAATGATCTGTTCATATGTGAGAAGAACACCTATCAGCACTGATCCATTGTTGGGTTCATATATGTCTGCCCTTAAAACTGTTAGTTCCTTAATGGCAAGAATGTAAGTTACCTTCATGTCCCTGGGGCCTGGCATTTAGTAGGTAGGTAGCACTCAAGTGCTGCATGACTGAAGAAATCAAGCGTCAATAGGAAGAGGTTCTATGAACCAAAGGCATCCTCAACTCTCGCAGAATAGTGTTCATTTTTGGTATATATAAACATTGGACACATACTTTTAGCCATTTTAATGTATTTGTTTAAAATGACCATGGATGCCATCATCTTTGAATAAGGATATCGATGATTTTCAAACATTTCACCTTCATCCATCCACCCAACTTTCAGTAATGCCTGCTATATACATGATTCTGGGCCACGTTCTGGGGACATAAACCTTGACCTTGAGCAGCTGTCATTCAACTGGGGGAGCCAGAAAGGTAAAGAGCTAATTTCAATGTAATATGATAAGTGCAAAATGAGAAGTATGAATAGAAGGCTGTGGGAACCCAAGAAAGGAGTAGCATCTGGCCCATGGAAATGTTCATGGAAAAGTTAAAGACAGCAACTTTCCAGAAAGAGTTGACAAAATAATATAGAAATTAAGAGCACTACTGTGATAGGCTTCACAAAGATATCCATTTCTAAGCACCAGAACCGGTGAATATGTTTCCTTACATGGCGGGGGTGTGGGAAGGGGGGACTTTGAGGATGTGATAAATTAAGAACTGAGATAGATTATCCTGGTGGCCCCAATGTAATAACAAAAGAGTCCTTTTAAGAGAAAGGCAAAAAGGTAAAAGTTAGAGGAGATGTGAATGGGGAAGCAGAGTCCCCTCAATGAGAGGGGAAGAGAGAGACAGAGAGAGAAAGAAGGAGGGAGGGAAGGAGAGAGGGGAGAGAGAGACACACACACAGATATACAGAGACAGGAAGACAGAGAGACAGAGAGCAATTTCAAGGTACAACACTGTTGGCTTGGAAGATAGAGGAAGGGCCATGAACCAAGGAATGCAGGCAGCCTCTAGAAGCTGGAAATGTCAAGGAAGCAGATTCTTTCCTAGAGCTTCCAGAGGAATGTAGCCTGCTGACACCTTATTTTTAACCCAGTAAAATTCATTTTAAATTTCTAACCTCTAGAACTATACGATAATACATTTGTGTTGGTCTGTTATAGCAGCAGTAGAAGACTGATAAAGCTACTCTGGAGTCAGAATGTCCTGACTAGAATTCTCCCTCTGCCATTTCTGAGACATGTGTCCTTGGATGGGTGTCACTTTGCTGGTGGACATACATCCTTGGAATGGTGTCACTTTGTTGAGCTCCACTTCGTTCCCCATATTCCTTCTTATGCCTAATAAGATGATCAACACCCTGTGCCTAACATCATAGGGTGTTGATCATCACAGTGCTGGGCATGCAACATGCACTGAACAAATACGAGCTTCTAAGGTGATCCTGGATTAAAGCCTTGAGACCTCCACAGAAACATTCCAGGCAAAGGGAAGAGAATATGCAAGACATCACATCATGAGCAGTTGGGGTACAGTGAAAACTCTACTCTGGCTGCAGTAAAACATGCAGGCTCGGAAGAAGTCAGATATGAGGCAGAAGGGGTAGGAGAGAAACAGATTGTGATTGCCTTGTATGGTATCTTAAAGAGTTTCAGCTTTATCTGGTTAACTAGGAGCGATCTTTAAGAGAGGGAGGGTCATGATGAGCTTGGGTATTCAGAGAGGTAGCTCTTTTGCTGGTAAAAAAAAATATATATATAGAAATAGGAAAGATTTGTTTGTGGGAAATAACATAAAGTGCCCTGCAGTCTTACAAATAATGATGATGATTACTGTCATCATCATCATCATCATCATCAAAATGCAAGTATTTCTTGAGTACTTATGTTACGCCAAGTACTATGCTAATTACTTTCCAAAGGTTATCTAATTTAATGATCCCAACAACCCTATAACTTAGTACATCATTAACCTCAGTATACTGAAGGAACCATGTATACTTAGGAAGTTAAGTGACTTGCCCAAGGTTGTCCAAGAAGTAAGGTGGACAAAGAGGATTCAAGTCCAAGCTACTCAGCTGCCAAAGGTTATTGTTTTACCTGCTGCATAGTTTTTCACTTCTATCTTTCTGGGGCCATCTCATAAGTGAAACTATCTTTTGATGAAATCCTTGGGTCCTTAAAAGCCAAATTAGGGCTCCATGAAGGACCCTCACTCTATCTATCCAGTCTCCATTTTTTGCAATCCATACAAGAGCCAGTTTCCAGTATAATAGTTTCTCTATGAGCTTATGCTTCAATCTAGCA
Organism: Halichoerus grypus; assembly: GCF_964656455.1. NCBI lineage: Eukaryota > Metazoa > Chordata > Mammalia > Carnivora > Phocidae > Halichoerus > Halichoerus grypus. The sequence goes on from NC_135712.1 coordinate 181,562,564, forward strand.
CTCCTATGTGCTAGGGACTGTTTAACCACTGCACATCTTTCTGGCTGTGGTTTTATGCCCTTCTCTGTGTTCAGCAGATGAAATAACAGCCATTGATGAACTAATGAAGCACTGCTGATGCTGGCACCCTAGAAATATAGCCAATTAAATTCACTGGGCAGAAATGAACCCTATCATAACTGTTGCTGGTGACAGAGACTGCTGTTTGTCTTGGTAGAGGAAATAAACCTAATTAGCTTTTGCTTTCTGAGAGTGCATCAGAGACAGTATCTGCCTTTCTGGGTGCAGAAAGATGGTCTGATAGCAACTTGGTATCTTTCCTTATGTGGAATGGGTGAGAAGGAGATTGATGGAAGGAGCTCAGGTTATGGGACTTGTATGACATGTCCTTTATTAGGGATTATAAGGGAGAACTTGCCCAACTTCAGTCATATACCCTTAAACACTGAGAGCTCCCAAGCCCCCAAATAGCAAGATCAAGAAAGGACAGTATGGAATCTGATTGCAAACTTAAGGCCAAAAGAAATGGAAGAGCAGCTTCAAAGGCAAAGAAAAACACTTGTGGTTCCTATACCAAGATAAGTAAGGTAAGCTGAAAAAGGAGAAATGGAAAAAGAAAAAGGAAAAGAGAAAATACGGAATTATGGACTTTAAGAGATAGGAAGTTGTAGCTTATCTAGTTTGGGGTTAGCAAACAGGTGACATTTGGTCCATTACATCCCATGTAACCCTGCAGGGAAGGATCTGGGGGTTAATCCCTGACCTCAGTTTTCTCCCTCCTTCCAATTCCCTGCTTGTGTTCTCTGTTGGTTGAACCAAAATGACAGCCAGGAAATACGGAAACCTGTAATGTTATACATACGGGTCAGCCTGGAGGCAGAGATATGGTGAAAAGTAGATAAAGAATGGGCTCTTGGGTGGGTCAGTCTGTTAAGCAGCTGCCTTTGGCTCAGCTCATGATCCCAGGGTCCTGGGATGGAGCCCCGCATGTCGGGCTCCCTGCTCAGCAGGGAGTCTGCTTCTTCCTACCTCTACCCTTCCCCCCTGCTTGTGCATGCTCTCTCTCTCTAATAAATAAATAAAATCTTAAAAAAAATAAATAAAAAGAAGGGCAAAAGTGAGACATCTACAACACTGTGGGGAAAAGTTAATCTTAGTCTAACAATTAGAAAGGACTCTCAAATCCCTAGTGTAGTAACAGTGCTACATGAAGCCATCTGATGACCTGTGTATCACACTAGGACAGATACTTAGCTCCTTGGTCGTATCTCCCTCTACTTGTAGAGAATCAGGCAGTGGTCTCTTATTAAAAGACATAATAAGTCTTTCTTCTCTCTTATTAAGCCAATAGTTCATCCTAATAAATACTTGGTGATAAAGATTTTACTGTTGTGCATGAGCTAGACCCAAAGTCAGACGCAGATGGTAGAAAAGCATGCTGAATAAGTTATAGGGCCCACTTGCCTTCAACAGTTGGCAGTTCTCACTCCTGTCTCCTCTCTGCCCTACCTTCTTTAATATTTCCCCAGCACATTTCTACCATAGAATTCACTCCTTAGGCTAAGCTGGATAGCTGCTTTTGAACATGGGAAACACTCCTCAACCTTATGAGAACTACCACATAATTCAGTAAGCTGGACACTCATGAAAGGCTTACTTTTCTATATATGTGTATACATATTACACTTCAATAAAAAGTTAAAATTTGTTAGCTCGGAAAAAGGTATGTCTCCACATAAAATATATGCATCTGTTGTTTTCAAACATTCAAATGTGGTTATTTTAATATAGTTAATCGGAAAGTATCTTTCCGTTAGAATAAAAAAAGTGTGGTTTTAGTGGACACATAGATCTTTGTCTTCTCTATTCCACTTTCTTTGGGGGATCATTTCTCCCACTGTCTCTCTGACTTTGTGTATGGCTGCCCCTGCTCCCTGAGCCTACAGATGATCATGTAATCCAGTTCTGGCCAATGTTCTCCCTTCTTCTTGCTGCAGTGACTGATGTGAGGATGGATACTCAACTCAAGGAGGCCAATCACAGTCTTTCTTGGACATCTCTGCTGGAAATCTGAAGAAGATGCATCCCCTTTGCTTAGATAATAAATCATCAGAAAGACTGACTATACATGGGACTCCTGGCTGTCGTCTATCCAATTGCATGACAGAAGAATGAAAATGAGGTCAATGCATTATTGGAAGTGAAACTAGAGATGGAGGAAGAAAGGCAGCCAGATGTCATCTGAGCCCCTGGAACCCGCTATGCCTGGCATGTCAATATCTTCTAAGCTTGACTCCACTCCCGGACTTCACAGCTCAATGAGCCAATATATTCTCTTTTTGTTAGTTTGGGTCATGTTTCTGCCATTTCTTTTATCTATTTATTTATTAAAAAGATTTTTTTTTTTATTTATTTGAAAGAGAGAGAGAGAGAGCACAAGCAGAGGGAGGGACAGAGGGAGAGGGACAAGCAGACTCTGCACTGAGCACGGAGCCTGATGCAGGACTCGATCCCAGGACCCTGAGATCATGACCTGAGCCGAAGTTAGACACTTAACCCATGGAGCCACCCAGGCACACCATGTTTCTGCCATTTGTAAACAAAAGAATTCAATCAATATGATACTAGTAGTGTTGCTATTTTTAAAATTATTATTAGGTTTCTTTTCTCCTAAGGTTGAAACATTATGGGCTTCTCCCTTCGAAACAAATTAAATAATTGTCCCAATATTTTCCAATCTCATTGAGCCTCACATTAAAGGAGAAATGATCTTATATGCATCAGCAAACACTAAGCGCAGTTTCCATATCCAAGGATCATTATTGTTTAAAAGGTAGATAAAGCCCTAACAAAATCATAGAACCTTCTGCATTTTAGATTCCTCCCACACAGTGGTCTTGAGATTCTTGACTTGGAATTTGCCCCTGAGACTACATTTCTGAGAAAGAACTCACCTCAACTTATTGGGATTTTTAGGGAGAAAGAGAAAGGCAACACCGCTTTGGTTGGAAAAGCAGAGGAACACTGGTGTGTGGCCTCCACCAAGAGCTTGAGATAAACAAGCCCCCAAGAAAAGAAACTTGAGTGACCAGCAGAGCTGTCCCAGCCTGCTGTAAACTGACCCCTGGAATCTGGCCAAGAGCCTAGCAGGACCACAGCTGATTGTTTCCTTAGCTATGCACTCATCCTCCTACTTTCTGGGAACTTCCTTGTGCTTTGGCCTACAGTCAGACTCTTTTTATATTTCTGTTTTAAAGAAATTGCCCATGTTATTACAGTCTCTCTTGGAATAATTGCAAAGACAAACCTTGTTTCCTTCTCTCAGTTTGACTGGTTTCACAACAGGGCCAACAACTAACCTTCTAAGGTGACACTTAACGAGTACATGGCCTTGATCTTAAAATAACTAATAAACCCTTACCTTAAGGGTGTTTAGTCCACATAAGATGTGTTCTCAGATGTTAAGATTTACTTTCTAGGCTGACCCTGGCCTTTCCCTGAGGTCTGAAGATCTGTCCTGTAATGCAATGTCATCATTTTTGGAATGAGGGGGGTTACCTACTGATCAATGTACTGGAGTCTCCAAGCTAGTTTTCCTTTACTCTGGCTTTCTATAACATCCATTTCTTACTACCCTGTCTTAATCAGTTCAGACTGCTATAACAAATTGTCATAGACTAGGGGGCTTAAACAACACTCATTTATTTCTCACAGTCCTGGAAGCTGTGAAGTCCAAGATCAAGGTGTGAGACGATCTGGTGCTTAGGGAAGGTCCTTTTCCTAATTTGCAGATGGCTATCTTTTCCTTGAATCTCAGATGGTGGAGAGCAGAGAGAGAGAGAGAGAGAGAGAGAGAGAGAGAGAGATCCTGAATCTCCTCATTCTACAAGGACATTAATCCCATCATAAGCCCCTTACCCTCATGATCTCATCTAACCCTAATTACCTCCCAAAGGCCCTACCACCAAATACCATCACATTGGGGGCTAAGATTTCAACATATGAATTTGGGAGGACGTGAACATTCACTCCACAGCACACCCATGCTTCCACCCCCAATTCTGGGCTGCTATCCTATCTTACCTAGATTGTGATCACAGTCCCCTAGAACTGGTCTTACTTCCGCCTCTATAATCTGTTTTCAAAGCAGCAACCAGAATTATTTTATTAAAAGCAAATTCGGCACGTCACTCTTGTGCTCAATACCCTACCATGGCTCCCATCTCACTTAGATTAAAAGCTGAAGTCCTCATGACAGCCCATGGGTCCCACATAATATAGGTCCTTCTTACCTTTCTGACCTCATTCCCACTACTGTCTTCCTCATTCACTTTGCTTCTGCCATACTGATCTTCCTCGGGTTCATCAGGCCTGTGCCCACCTCAGGGTCTTTCCACATGCTGCTTCTTCTGTCCAGAATGCTTCCCTTCACATATTCTTATGGCTAGCACCCTCATTTCCTAAGGGTCTGTTCTCAAGAGTCACCTTCTCACTGAGGCCATCTAGAACCACTTGATCTCAATTTCAAGCCCTACCCTCTAGCATTTCATATTGTCCTTCCTTGTTTTGTATTATATCTTACTAATTGGTTCCGTTCCTTCTAGGAGAACGCAAGCTCTGTGAGGCAGGAAGTTTGGTCTGTTTATTTCACTATACTGAATCCTCAAGGGCCGGACGAGTACCCAGCACATGATATATGTCAAAAAAGATTTGTAGAATAAACAAATAAATGGACGGATATTTAAAATGGAAGCCGGGGACACATGGTTGAGGGCTAAAGTGAGGACACGTGGGGGAGATTTTTCAGAGAAGCGTTGCTCCCGATTGAAGTGGTGGCAATGGTTATAGAGGCAGGGAACATACAACGTGTATGAAATGCTATTAGGAGTTATAAAAAAAAAAGAAGTTGAGATAAATATATTGACACAGAACAATCGTCAAGCTATACTATTAAGCAAAAAAAGCAAGTTGCAGAGCAGTGAAGAAATAGAAATACGCAAAACTACGGATTTCTATATGTCTATTTGTGTGTTTATATATGCACACACATAGATACATACCTAGAAAAAGGTCTGCAGTTTATGCCAGCAGTGAAGTATTTTTTTTCTGTAAAGGACCAGACCGGAAATATTTTAGGCTTTGCAGGCCCTATAACAGTTGCTGCTGCATATTATTCATGTTTTTACTTTTAAATAACCCTTTCAAAATGTAAAAAGATTCTTAGCTCATGGAATGTACAAAAATAAAATCTAGCCTGTGGGCTCACTGGCTGTTGACTCCTAATCTGGGGCTTGGTTAGTTATGGTGAAGGAAGTGGCCTTAGGAAGAGTGAAGTGAGATTTTAGGTTTCTTTCTTTTTTTTTTTTCCTTTATATGCTCTCTATTGTTTGAAAAAAAAATTTTTTTTTTTTTTCTGGAAATGTAGTCCTGAAATGTATGGGCAAAAAATAAGGTGTGATAAAAAAAGGAATGGGAAAAAACTTGGTGCGTAGTAGGTATTCAAGATTATTTGCTGAATAAATGAATGTAATTTAAACAATTTCTATTTTTTTTTTAAAAGATTTTATTTATTTGACAGAGAGAGACACAGTGAGAGAGGGAACACAAGAATGAATGAATAACTAAATATTCAAATGAACAAATGAACGCATAGATTCATGTGCTTCCAGCCCTTTTGCTGTATCTTGCGTGGAAGCAAGGACATTGCTTGTGAAGTCCTAAGGCTTACAGAGCATGTGCTACCAAAGATCACATAAGCTACTAATTTTATGTTTTCTATCATTATCAGTTTCATAATATTAGTACAGGAAAACCTGTTAAAAAGTCAATTCTTTGCAATAAAAACCCTTTTACCTAATGCATTCATCTTTGATTTGTATCAGGTTCTGTTACAATACACCAGAGGAAAGCTTAAAATAATATTTGGTTACTTCACATTTTATTCCAGGCTTAAGTGGGCATTGGGCCATGAATATTTATTCATATTAAACCCACTTGTCTAGGTATGAGCTGCTTTGCAGGCTCAACATATCAAATAGTTTTTTTAGAAAAAGCACTTTAAACCTTCTTGGATTTTTGCAAAAACCTGTTGTTCAACAGCCTCTTTGCAAAGAAGCAAAATGAAACGTGCACGTCTGTGTCCTTGAGAAAGGAAACTGTCTTTACTTTTCTTTAAAATGCTATTTTTATAATAATAATGTAAATTTCAAATTGTCCTTGAGATTAGGGTCTAAATTGCTAACAATTGTTTAAAACATCTCACCATGCTTTAGTACCTATCCCATGTGGTTTCACAAAATAGCACATTTATCATCATCAACATAAATCTCATTAAAAACACACATTAGGCACCCATCTGTACTGTCCTGGGAAATGTAGTCCAGCCAGGCGTGCCTGGGAAGGAGAGAACCATGTGGTGAACCCCCAGGTGGTCTTTATCATAGCCTCCATATCAAAGGATTTTGGGAAAAAGGAAACCAACAGTGTTAAGTCTGGGGAGTCCTTTAGAAGTCACTACCAAGATTGATTTTAATCCTGCAAGAATTCCATCTCTTAAATGTCTAGATTTCCCCCCAGTGTTATTGAGATAAACATTATGTCACTTTAAAGTGTACAATGTGAGGATTTGATAAATAAGTATCTAGATTTTCCCCCTTTGTTTGTAGGAAGTTTTCACTATTCAGTTGATTTCCTAATTTTATTTTCAAAAAAATATTTGACTGAGGTCCACATTTCACTGTTTTAGGCTTAGAGTTACCATTGTCATACAAGAGTTTCCTTCAGCTATAATTGATGCTGTCAAATTTACTGCACTCAATGCCATTTTAAATAAATGCTAAAATACAATATTAACTGTCTGTGAGCAAATACCCTACTACAATATGTGAACTACCTAATATTTTCTTATCGTCCTAAAAAAGTGCAAATTAAATTATAATATAATGAGAAACTAGCGGTTTGTAGTAATTCCAAATGCAGCAAATCTTCACCAGTGCGTAAAAATTTTCAGTGACTGTGAAAAACAGTGGAATGATTCGAGCCTTGAAGCTTTCTCCCAACTACCAAAAAAGGACCCAAAACAAACAAGCATAGCTAAGCGTTTCATCCTGGAAGCGGCTTATTGAATTAATAAGACAAGTCAATTAATGTAATGCTCTGTTGCTTTGGGATAAAACACGATACTGGAAAAATGGGAAGCTGTTTACCATATTAGGATCAAGCAACCAGGAAGGCTCTGAAAAAAACATCCTCCTCTCTCCAAGTCTTAAAGAAGAACTTGACACATGGCTTCTGCCATGGACTGAAACGTGTTCTCCCCCAATTCATCTGTTAAAGGACTAGCCCCAGTGTGACTGCACTTGCAGACAGGGCCTATAAGGAGTGAGAGTTGGGCCCTGATCTCATGGGATTAGCTCCTTATAAGAAGAGACACCGGCAAGCTCACTCTCTTTCTTTACAGCGAGAGAACACCATGAGAAGGTGGCCATCTACTAGCTATGAGGTGGACTCTTGCCAGAAATCCAATTGGTAGTAGCTTGATCTTGGACTTCCAGCCTCCAGAACTGTAAGAAAACACATTTCTTTTATTTAGGCCACTTGGTCTGTGGGGTTTTGTTATGGCAGCCAAAGCAGAGCAACACAGCTTCCACAGATATTCTGCGTAGCAGTCTGGAGAGGAGACTATGGTAAAGACCACCTGGGGGTTCACCACATGGTTCTCTTCTCCTTCCCAGGCACGCCTGGCTGGACTACATTTCCCAGCGTCCCTTGCAGGTAGGTGGGGCCATAAACTGGATTTCTACTTAATGGAACCTGGGCTGTTTTATTTTATACCACTTTCAGGGTTGTCCCTTAACAATACTAGAATGGTCCTCTGTGCTTGCTCTCTTCCGTCTCTGCTGATGGGAAGCAGAGGCTCAAATGGAATTTCCCATGGGCCCAGAAATGCAAAGACTCTCAGGTATTTTCAGCCTTGAGTCCATGAACCCTGGCCTATGGATAAAATTCAAGGAGTCCACGAGTTTGGTTAGAAAAACACTGTTCTCTATTTCCATGAAACTCTGCTTGGTTAGAGAAAGATTACATCTCTATTTTCACTTAAATTTAGCATTTTCTTCTGTTATGAATGTAGGCAAATAACTATAGGGGTTGAAGTACTTCCTATAACTTTGTCACCTAGGGAAATCATAGATATTTCATGTCACATTATAGTTGCAGATATTTCAAAATATTTTACATTTAACACTGTTTTAAAATTATGATAATTATTAAACCAGCTGCTAGATTTCATTATTTAATGCCTTAATAAAGCACATATACTACTACATCACATTGAAGAATATTTTGATTACTGAATTTCAATATAATTTTCTTTAAATCCTATATGTTGTATTTTATGCATTTGAAAACTATTATCCTGAAAAAGGGTTGACAGACTTCGCCAGACTGCCCAAAGGATCCAGGGCACAAAAAGGTTAAGAATCTCAGTACCCCATGGAAGGAACCTGTGACACAAAGAGGGAATAAGTATTTGTTGTGTTAACTCACTGAGACTTTGAAATTGCTTGTTATATTTGTTAATCTTTGCAAATAAAAGGGTCTACACCCTCCAAGACATGGGTCAGCAAAGGTTTTCTGTAAAGGGTCAGATAGTAAATATTTTGGACTCTGTAGGCCATTGTAGCGTAAAAGTTACCACAGACTATATATGAATGAACAGTCATGGGTAGATTCCCATAAAACTTTATTTATAGGCCCTGGAATTTGAATTTCTTATCATTTTGATATGTCATTAATATTATTCTTTTTTTTTTTTTTTTAAGATTTTATTTATTTATTTGACAGAGAGAGACACAGCAAGAGAGGGAACACAAGCCGGGGGAGAGGGAGAGGGAGAGGGAGAAGCAGGCTTCCCGTGGAGCAGGGAGCCCGACGCGGGCCTCGATCCCAGGACCCCGGGATCATGACCTGAGCCGAAGGCAGACACTTAACGACTGAGCCACCCAGGCGCCCCTCATTAATATTATTCTTTAAAATTCTTTTCAGCCATTTAAATATGTAAAAACTATTTTTAGTTCACAGGCTATACAAAAGCAGACATTGAACTAAGTTTGCCACCCCCTGATCTAAGATATCCATTAGGTGGTACTTCTGCAAGGATCAGGGAGGGTAATTGTGTTAACTGTTCAACTTGCTGGATGACTCAATGCAACATTGTATCCCTTATTGGACATATCACTGAATGGCCAGCTGAAGCAATTCTTCATTGTTTATTCTTTGTAAATCTAAGTATCATTCTAATAACATGTATGTCCTTAATGTCAAGATTAGTGGTTCCTCAGCCTGGCTGTGCTTTAGAATAACATGGAGAGAATTAAAAAACAAAAAACATCAAGGCCTCAGGGTCACACTGGACCCATTAAGTCAGAATCTCTGGGTTCTGAGAGTGTGCACCAGCATTCTCACAAAGCTCCCAGATGATGTCATGCACAGTGAGGGAGGGAACCTTGCTACGTGCAGTGAAGTTGGAGATGAGCATTTCCTGCCTTCCACGATGGGGGGCTTGAATGAAAATCAAGATTTCTTCTTTTGTGTGTGTGGTAATCAACTGTTTATTTTACTTACTTATTTTTTATTATGTTATGTTAATCACCATACATTACATCATTAGTTTTTGATGTAGTGTTCCATGATTCATTGTTTGCATATAACATTTCCTTCTTCAGGGTCTTGGTCTTCACTTTGTTTCATTTTTGTTAGGTTGAAAATGGCACATATCATTTTGGCCACATAAATATACAACATCTCCTGTCTTTTAGTACATACCATGTCATCAGAGCAGTGTTGGTTCCAAATATGATTGAATGGGCACAGCCTTTTGCCTGGAGTTTGAAAACTGGTAGTTTAAGGAATGGTTTTGGCCATTTGGTTCTTATTCATTTTTTCTGACTTTTACCTTTCTTCGTTTTTGTTTCCTCTCAGCCTCTCTGCCTCCATCCCTCTCTCTTTCCCTCATTCCTATTCTTCTTCCCTTCTAACATATATTTATTGAGAACCTACTATGTACTTGTTGGATACTTTTCTGGATGCCATGAGATTTGTTTTGGTTTTCCTCTGCATTGTCCTGAAATTTTCCAATTATTTTCCAACATTTAAAAATAGGGAGATTTCACCAGATCATTAGAGAAGATAGAGACACTGGACATTTCCATGTGGTGACAGTTAGGTATGGCTTAGTACAGGGGTCCCTTTACATTGGTGGGGTGAGAGGGGGCCAGGCCCTTCCTGCTGAACTATAATCTCACCACTTCCAAATGTCTTGTAACACTCGTATGTCTCTCATGTAACTGAGAGTTTTCACCCTGTAGGCATTTGAACTATGATCTCCTACTGGAGCCACTGTTTTAGAAAAATATTCCATAACCTCACCTTTTTCTCACACCTGCCACTAAGTATTAAATTCTCACATGAAAACAAAATATTCTGACCTCATCTATATCAGAGGTCTGCAACCTATGGGTCATATACCAAATCTAGCCTGTTGCTTAGTTTTGTATATAACTTCATAAATAAATTATAACAGAATACAGCCCTGTCCATTTGTTTATGTATTGTTTGTGTTTTCTTTCAAATGGTGATGGCAGAGTTCGGTAGTTGCCTACAAAGTCTAGAACAATTACTGTTTGACCCTCTACAGAAAAAAAGTTTGCTAACCCGTGATTTAGCTACTTGGTATAAGAAACTTGTATATCTAGACATCTGTTAAAACCAGACTGATTTCATTTTTAGCTTTTCATCCAGAGGTTTCATATTATTGTGGCATCTACTTACTTCCACGTAGCCCACTAAGCAACTTGGAGGGCCTTGCCTTTCTATTAGAACATAGCAATTTGAGTAACATAGAACGAACATGGAGAGATGTTACTAGCATCTGTGGTTGTTCTTTCACTGAAAAACTTTGCTTTCAAATTAATTTAAGTCACACTCACTTGTTTTTCAGTCAACTGTTGAAAGAGTCATTAAGAAAATTTTATTTCATCTTATTATCTAGGAGAACAAAATCATTGCCTGACTTTTCAGCAAATTCCCATTTACTCCCAACCTGTGATGGAGGAAAACACTACTGGCTGGGTACCCTTAGACCATTAGACCATTTTAAACACTACAATTGCAGCTAATTTACTTGACACATGTTTAAGATACTATGCTTATGTTGGGTCTCCAGTCAGCAGGAAAATGATCCAGTTTATGGGGTGAGAGCACAGTGCTTGACGTAGCAAGATACCTATCACAGGACTTCATCTTTTCCCAGGAAAAGCTAGTACAACCTGAAATTCTTTTTTTTTTTTTTAAGTTTATTCTTTTAACTCCAGCTTCTCCCTACCCCTGCTTGACCAAGAAAGACTTGTTAAAATAAAACTCGTTCTCTACAAAGTGCTTATGTGGCAATAATTTCTCAATCTTCCTCCATCCTGGGAAGTGGACTTTCTGATGTATCTCATGGACTATGATTCTCATCAAGAGAAAATATAACATGCTATCATCTACCATGTTGGCCCATAGCATGAAAATGTTCTGTGGGAAGAGGTAACTGTTGGTTTAATCACACATTTATGTCTTCAAGTATCTTAGAAGGTGTCTAAGATTATTCTCAAGACTGTGATGGGAACAATCCTAACAAGGATAATATGGTCAGCTTTATTAAGATATGTGTTAAGAGCCCTGAAATCAGATCTGATATATCATCATAGCTCTACCATCAAGAAGCCCTGGTGACCTTAGCAGAATTTCATTTACCTGGGCTGTGTGTCTTCTACTATTCAACATGGTTACCACCAGGTGCTGTCTGAGAGCCCACCCCAATATTACTATGACTGTGGATGAGTCTAAATGAGAGAAATGAGAGAAAGAGTGTAGCGCTTTGTAAAGCACTCTACAAAGGGAAGGAGCTCTTAATCTGCTGCTCCGGAAGCTCTTGGAATTCCTACTGAAACTCCTTTCTTGTTTGCCTTTACAAGTCCCTACAAAGACATCGGTAAGTTTCAAATGGCCAAAGAGGGGGCAATTTGAGCTTCAGTAAGGATAATACATGCAAAGAATTAAAACACATCAAATATTTGACTTCCACAAAGTCATAATGATACCAAAAAATGCACTGGTCACTTTGGAGGATGCTGGCAAAACATCTCGATATTTGAAAGCTGACAAACAAAGAGAATCAACCATTTATCATGCCTTCTTATGAAATCTGTACCTCTAGATAGTGATGAGGAAAAATTCCTTTTTAGACAAGTATTCTAGTTAATAAAGAAGGAATAATAGAATTAAAAATATCACTATTTGTAACTGCTAAGAAATTAAGGAATGAGTAGTGATCATCAATGGCTAGTAATCAATCATTGATGATCAATGACATCACAAAAAGAGGCAACCAGACATTATGTGCCTCCTGATGAAAGTAGACATCCTTGCTGAAGAAGTCTTACCTGAACAAAGAAAGAATAAAAAAATACAATGTGAATCGGATCCAGCCTCTTGATGTAATTTCTAACTTATAGGAAATTCAAGGGACATGGTCATTTTAAACAATACCATGGAGATGTAGTCCACAAAGTGAAGAAGATTTGGGAAGATTCTACAGGACAGAGGCAATCCACTGTTCAAATTTTTTTTCAGGAAAAAAAAAGCAAGACAGAAGGGAAAACTGCAAGACTCAGGAAAGATATCAATCTGTTGTTATTTATGGAACTCACATCCATATTTGGATCCTGACTCAAGCAATTTTCTAAAAAATTATAAGACAGTCAGGAAAGCACAGGTAACACTGATTTGGCATTTGGTGATATTAATGATTCATTGTTAATTGTTTATTAGTTTTGATAATCATATTGTGATTATGTTTTTTAAAAGATGCCTTATCTTTTACAGTCTGATATATTTACGGATGAGATAATAATGAGTTGCTTCAAAATAATCTGGGGTGGGGGGTGTTGGTGGGCATGTGGCTAAAAAAAAAGATGGGCTATGTACTAGTATTTGTTTAAGCTAGCTTATGGGAAAACAAGTTTTCACTATACTGTTCTATCTATTTTTGCTTATGCTTGAAATTTTCTATAATAAAAAGTTAAAAAAGAAAAAAAAAATTGCTCCAGCATGCAACGAGTAATGGACCTCCACATCCTCATGCATGTTCAGGGACTGTGGCCTTAGAGCTGGCAGTTCTCAGAGCAGACAGAGTAGGGGGAGGGCCTCAAAGACTCACTTTTCTATCAAATGCTTAGATTAGGTTTTGAGTTGCCAACGCTGAAACCCATAGAACTTCAAAGCCCCCTCTGTAAAATCCATGTCTTACACTTACACATGTCTCAAATGTCACCGAAATCTGTTAAATATCTCAGAAGTTATACAACCAACATAATGACCACTGTTTCCTTTCTAATTGGAAGGCGATCTCCAATAGACTTTTAGCCTGACTTGAGTTTTTCTAAAAATATGTTGGATCTGACCCAAACCTATTATGCTTCTTAGATACAACCTTAAATAAATGTGAACATAAAGCTAGATTTCACTTTATTCAAGGAGATAATTAATTTTATGTTCAGATTAAAACATTTGACAAAAAGAGTTTTTATTTCCAGTGGTAGAATTTGCCGAGCTCATGTTAGGAGGCCAAATGGAATGAGCCTAAAAAATACAAGGTATGTCTCTAATCCTACTCTGGCATTTCAAAATCCTCTTTGGCATTTAGGACATTTTTGAATAACATGCCTTCATTTCTCATCTCTTTGAGACTACAGTCAATGTGTGAGCCGAATAATTATTTCATCAAAAATCCCACCTCATAAGAGGCAATGGTTCATGGGAGTCTGCAGAAGGCACGCGCCCAGTGATATCGGCCAGTGACCAGCAGGCTGGGTATTATTTTTGAGAAAGTCTGGTTGCATTGCCCACCTTTTCTATGTTACCCTGGGGGCATATTTTATTTTGAAAAAGACTATAAATAAAAATAAAGTATTTTGAGAATTTTTGACTCTCCTCAAAATCATTAGAGACGTCCTTGTGTGTACCAAAACTTGGTTTAGGAATCACCGACTTAGATCCCGGTTTTCAGCCTCTAGCACTTGGAAGGGGCCAATTCAAGAATAGAAAAACTGAAAAGATTCTTGGCTGCTTTTTGTGATGCCAGCAGCCCATGACGCTGCTTCACCCCTGCAAGCAGTCAGCTACTCAGTTGCACAGTTGAAGCCCTTCCCATGCCTTGAGGCTCTTTTAACTGCTGTGTTAAATGGAGAAAAACAAGCAAGAATAAAAAATCTTTGAGAAACATGAAAAAAATCCTAAATAGCTTGGAAGCTTTTTTTGTTTTGTTTTGTTTTTGCTTTTCACCCTCCACCTCAAAGCACCACAGAACTATACAGTTGTTAACATCCTCCTAAGAAACATATCATTACTGAATCTTAAGAGATGCTGCAAATTCTGAGAAATACCGCACATCTGAATAATTTGTATTTAGGAAAAAAATCCAAACAGAAACCTGCACACATTTCCCGGGTCACTGGACAGGAGTATATTCTGCCCTGCTATCTTAAAAGTTGGGTGGAATAGGAAGGAGAAGCAGGTGAAAGGACCAACAGATGCAGCTTGAACAGGCATTGAAGTGGTCTCTAAGTGGCGGTAAGTGCTACCAGTCAGATGGAAATCCGGCAAAGCGTGTTGCCAAGTATTTATACGTCATAATTATTTTTGCATGCTTTTACAGCTGTCATTCTCAGCAAGAGCCATACCTTACCCTCACAGGCCATGTGGAAATTTGTGCAGTGATTTCTTGATTGCTATAGGGGTTGTGGGCTGCTACTCCTATGTGGTGAGCAGGGACAGACGCTAGAAGCCTGACATGCACGAGATGTTTCTGCTCAAGGCAGAATTATTGTCTCAAAGAGTTATTAATGTCGCAGTGAACATTAGTGTAAGTGAAAATTCTGTTTTAAGTGATCTGAACCCGGAAGTAAACTCAGATACAAAAAGAGAAATTTTTGCATGCTTTCGGAAACCTGAGGCATAATTAACATTCCATAAAATTCACCCTTTTAAAGATTTTTAAAAAATTTATTTATTTATTTTGAGAGAGAGAGAGAAAGCACAAGCAGGGGGAGCGGCAGAGGGAGAGGGAGAAGCAGGTCCCCACTGAGCAGGGAGCCCAATGTGGGGCTCGATCCCAGGACCCCTGGATCACGACCTGAGCCAAAGGCAAGATGCTTAACTGACTGAGTCACTGAGGAGCCCCAAAATTCACCCTTTTAAAGCAGTGTACAAGTCAATGGTTTTTAGTATATTCAAAAGCTTGTGTATCTAGACGACAGTTACACTTGTGGTGATTGGAGCATAATATTTAGAGATGTTGAATCACTATGTTGTATACGTGAAACTAATGTAACATTGTGTGTCCACTATGCTAAAAAAAAAGGAAGAAAGAAAAGAGAAAGGTTGTGTATTGCACTATCTAGTTCCAGACAATTTTCATCAGCCCCAAACAACCAACTAGCCATCACTCTCCCCTCCCCCTTCCCTCCAGCCCCTGGAAACCAACCAACCTCCTTTCTGTCTCTAGAGACTTGTCTACTCCGGACATTTCATATAAATAGAATCATAGGATACGTGACCTTTGGTGTCTGGTTTCTTTGATTTAGCACAGTGTTTTCAAAGTTCACCCATGTTGGAGCATGTATCAGCACTACATTCCTTTTTATGGTTCAGTGATATTCTGTTGTATAGATGAGCCACGTTTTGTTTTATCCATTCATCAAGTGATGGACATCTGTGCGGGCATGATTTTGATATACACTAAAATTACTCAGGAGTGTAACTGACATGTACATGGGGAAAGATTGTCCTGGTTTGTTCTGAACTTGACCAAGAATTAGTTACCATTTTAGAAAAATCATATTAGCAATAGGAACATGGATTATGGATTTGAATCAGCAATAAACCCATTTGTTTCAGTTTTTATTTACAGATGTCACATTCTTGGCTTTATGTAAATACACCTTTTCTATTATTTCGTCTGTATTTTAAAATATTTGTACACACACACTTTTGCTTAGTCTGTACTTTAAAATATAATACATCAACAGTATCTGAATAAACTTTACTTCTCTTAAATCCAAATTTAGTCATTATAAATGTGTTCAAATCTTTAGAATTTCATTATGTCTTCTAACATTATGTATCAGAGCACTTACAGATTAAAATAAATATTATTTTATTATAAGTCAATTTTCTTGTAGTTCTCTTTTATATTATACTTGTGAATTACATTAATTTTTTGGAATTACATGTATAGGGAAGTTATATTATCCATGAATTTCATTTCAGGAGGCTTAGATGATGTCTGAAGGGGGCATTGGATCTTGCAGGGTTGACAATCATTGTATTAGGGCAAGATTATAAAGAAATTATTTTGTAGGGTGATGTCCCTCTGGCATAGGCCCCACAATTCTTTGATGGCATTTGCATGCATGCAGTATTATTCAGCACTTTGGGGTATTTGGGGTTGTTGGACCCTGGGTAAATGTGCCACAATGAAAAATTAATTAACAATGGATGTGGCACCTCTGAGTTAGCACTGACCTTTCCCATTTAGCAATTTTCTTCCAAAAAAACACTTCCTCCCAGAGCAAAGGAATATCTGATGGTCTTTTATTTAGACATTCCTGGAAAGAGCGCTGAGATCATAAGCAGCATGTTAGAATGGGAAAGTGAAATAGAGTTGAGAGATTTTTGTCCAGATAAATTTTCATGTATTGAATATCCCACTACTCATATGTGTTATTGCCTCTGAAATTATGGTATATAATGAGATGATAACTATAATCTGCCAAACCATTGTAAAGGTAGTGGAGACATCCGTGGCTAAAATATTGAGTGACTTGCTCAGTTTCACATCTTTGCACCAATTCCTGCCTTTAACCATTTTGGGTTTTGGCGGATTTGTTTTTGGTCTGCTTCCCCACTATCAAACTTCTGCCTGGTTCACCCTTGCAGTTGAGGTTATACCTGACTGAACTTCTGGCCCAGCTCCCTAACAAACGGCTGCTGGTTTCTTAGAAAATTCCTCTGTCTCCAAGTCATTTCCATCATCACCTCATTATTGCTGTAACCGCCTGGTTAGCGATGGAACAGACTTGCTTGCTAACCGATTGCTTTGAAGAAAATGATGCCTATGAAACTGGGAAGGAGGATCTGTTTTTGCTGGGGAGCAATACCTCGGGGGCAGTTAAGGGACATCTGTACAACCAAACCAAGCAATCTGGATATAGGCAGTGTGAGTTGTTCTTGAGAACTTAAGAATTTCTTGCATCATAAGAATCTGATATTACCAGTGATCTCGAATTCCATTTTTACTCTACTGATAAGAAAGCAGACTCAGATTGTCACAAATTCTGAGAAGTATAAGATTGTTTAGGATGAATCCTCCTACAGAACTCCCAAGAGTTCTCGTCTGTTTGAACACCCTTCACAACAAGCAAATCACTACTTATGTGAAAAACCTGTTGGGTAAATTGTTCTTATTTTAACTGAAATATATTTAGTTATATATCCACACACTCTGGGACACCTGGGTGGCTCAGTCGGGTAAGCATCTGACTTTGGCTCAGGTCATGATCTCAAGGTCCTGGGATCAGCCCTGCTCGGCGGGGAGTCCGATTATCCTTCTCCTTCTGCTCTTCCCCCCAACTCATGGGTTCTCTCTCTCAAATAAATAAGTAAAATCTTTAAAAAAAATAAATTCCACGCACTCTTTAGAAACTAATTTTATCCCTTTTCTAAATGACAGAACTTCCACTATTTAAATACACCTTTCATTCTTGATCTGCTTATTCTTTCTCACAAATCTAAATAGCATGTCCTTCAACTGTTTCTAACCATCAAAACTGCTTTCCTCTGCCTGCCTCTTTGCTTGAACTTGATTTAACCATCCTACATTCTCGATGACCACTTCGACTGCAGACCATCTGCAAGATCGGCCTGCATGCTGTGTCAATACCCTTTTCCACGTGGTTCATAGTAAAACAAGGCACAGGACACAGCCAGGACAGAACTCACTTTTCTGCTACTAGGAATATTTCTCCAGGATACAATCATTCCATGAATTAGAAACATTTGAATATGGCTATTCATTGTGGTTATGAGCCCATGTGAATTTTTCCTATCATCCAGCCTTTTCCATAATAGACTAAGATTCAGCAAAGTTTATAAAGGGCCCAGTAGTAAATATTTTAGACTTGCTGATCCATAAGATCTCTGCTGCAGCAACTATTCAACTGCTGTTGTAGCTCAAGTGCAGCTACAGCCAATATGTAAATGTGGCTGTGTTACAATAAAACTTTATTTACAAAAACAGACAGTGGGACAGATTGACTCTAAGGGCCATAGTTTGCCAATTCTTGGCCAAGAACTCATACCTTGTTGAAGTCTGGACATACTATGTTCATCAATGTCTTAAAATCTTTCAGACTAGTTAAAGAAAACAGGCCAGTGATAAAGGTGCCTGGCATGACTTTTTTCCTGGTGAATGCAAGTTGGCTCCTGGTGATCACTGCTTGCCTAATTATTCACAGAAATCCCTTAAATCATCTACTGCAAAATCTTGCCCTGGGCTAGCCTCAGGGTCACTGGTCTATACTTTTAAGAATTCACTTCTTCTTTTCAACAATTGTAGCTATACTTAACCAATACTAGACTTCGGGTGCCTCTCTCAGATACCTCAAAATTCCCTGTCAGTAGTGTGGTCATTTTTTGATAGTTTGGTGATTTGAAAGCTTTGTGATTTCTTTCACAGAGGTGGTAATATGCTGGAGTCAGCTCTCATTGGCTGTGGGAGTCAATGGTGCACATCTCTTCCCTACTTCACATTGGCAGCTTGAAATCAGCTGTGGTGGGAGTATTTACACTAAAGAAATCAATAAATTGTACAAAGCAGAGCTATCCCCCTCCCCTGATCACTGCTTGAACCACTTGAACCACTGAGGAGAGCTAGAGGCTATCTTGTGTTTACTTCTTTCTGAACAATATTCCTTTCAGATGTTTTAGGCAGGAGATAGTTTTCATTAACATAGGAAAAAGAAAAGAGAAATAAAATAGTTGCTTGGGAAAAACCTGAATTCTCTATCACCTATACATTCCTGGCTTTAGGCAGATTTGTCCTACTTGCTTTGAACATAGATGCTTTTTAGGATGACCTTACTATTTCTGGAAGTCAATTTTAGTCTTTAATTCATTTAGCCTTCATAATGATATTGTTAGAGGTCTCTGTCATTCTTATACAGTCTTTCCTGATTATGTGACTTTCCTAGATCTTTCAGTTATGCCCTTTAAATTTCCACACTGGCCCTTTAGGCCACCATTTTCTCCTATTGGGATGATTTGGTATTGTCTACACAGAATGTCATTTCTGAGAACCGCTTCAAGAGTGTTAATGATTCCCTAAATGAGGGCTAGAGATTAGGGTTCTTTGCTACATTTTCTAGAATGCCATACTAGTTTTACCATTTGGTGAAAGAAAATACTAGGATTAGAGACAAATTTGAAATTTTCTCATTAGTAATTCAATTTAAACTTTGCTCATTGACAATGAGGTAGGTCAAATCAGAAGGGACTAAAAGCTTTCTCATTATGACTTACTTTTATGAGACGTGGCACAGCCTTACTCTTAGCTCATCAAGACGGCCTTGGATAACTAAGCCTATGAAATGGAATCTGTGGATGTAGTTGAGACCTGAATGTAAGCTCCCAGTTTCTCCATAAAAGGAAAAGCAGAATTCACTGATCTGTGCCCAGGTTTCGACAGGAAAGTGTTCCATCTATGTTTACTAAATGGTATAAAAACCTCCTTACTGGCCCTTCAGTTCCACTTGTGTGCCCTTCCCACTGATTTCTTTTTTTGGAATAGAGTAGTCACCTTAACATTGCCTTAGGTGGGTCTCTCCATAGGAAGGCCCTGAGACAGAGATTTCAATGCAAGTAGTTTATTTGAGAGATAAATCTAGGCAGCACTGGTAAGGAAATGAGGACATGAGACAGGAATGAAGGGAAGCCAATAAAATGTGTGTTTATGAGGAGGTTTTGGGCAGCTGGGCCTCAATCCCACTTGGAATCTCTCAGAGACTAAAACTGTGCTGTCCAATAAGGTAGCCACTAGCCACATGTGGCTATTAAGTTAATAAAATTAAATAAAAATAAAAATCATTTCCTTTGTCACAGGTGACACATTTCAAGTGCTCAATAGCCAGAGGTAGCTAGTGGCTACCATATTGGACAGCTCAGATAAAGAACATTTTCACACTATAGAAAGTTCTATTCAACAGTCATGATATAGATGCTTCAACATGCTTCAGAGTTGTCCCAACTGGGAATGAGGAAGCTGGGAAATTTGTACATCAAGTTCCATCTGCCAGTGGTTAATGCTTGCTCTCCTAACTCCCTGAGATGTCTGGTCTTCCCTGTACATGTATAGGACCAAAGGGAAGGATCCAGATGGACACCAATAGTGTCTGGTATAAGTATAAATTACTCTGTTTCACTCCTTGGTTAAAAACCTTTTTTCATCTCTTCCTGCCACATTTAGATACAACTCAAACTCTTTGTGTAGCCCCATGATCTGACTCCAAGTTTACTTCCCCAAACTCATGCCACTTTGCTCTAACTACTCTGCTTTGACAACAAACTAAAAGAGACTTTCTCTCAGGCTTACAAACACACAGAAGTCCCCCGTGGCTAAGGCCTTCACCTATACTAATCTGTCCACCTGCAACACCCACCCTGCTCACCCTCACTCCCCGTTTGGCTCTCTGCATGGCTGTTTCCTGCTACCCTCTAGTTCTTAGACTAAATTCCACCTCCTCCAAGAGACACTCCCCTCTTATCCTTCCACAAGCTCATGTTTCTCTCCCATTATTTACTTTTGTGGCTCCTTTTGTATTTCTTTTATCATGATTTATAATTACTTATTCACTGTTTTTTGTCTGTTTCCCCTAGAATAATGTAAAATCTGAAATTATCTTCAGTATCTAGTACTGTGCCTGACATGTAGTAACTACTCAACAGGTACTTGGTAATTGAATGAACGAGTGAATGAATGAATGAAAGCAGTATCTACCAGTGTGGTAGCTATAAGAGTGGACAATGAAAGGTCATACCTCTGTCGTAACAAGAGTCACATAAGAATCTGCTAGGACAATAGCCTGAATGACAGGCTGGATGTGGGAAAAAAGTAGCCAGGTAATGACACTGTGTGCAATTGCTGAAAATTGTGTTACACAGCAGATAGATCAGGTCATCAGTGATTCAAGTTCTGGATGAACATTCTGGACACCAGCAAGGTGCCTTCTCCAACATGCAATTACTTGCTTGTGCCAACACCAATGCTTGAATGTAAGTTATACTGGCTTAAAAACATTAGCAGTGGTAATGGCAAATGGCAAATCCTACAAAGTTGAGCAAGATCAGTCTAGTCCTAGAGCTTTCTAGAAAGAGAATATGAAATCATATTTTGGCTGTTAGTTACCTAAGTTTGATTTTGTTTTGTTTTGTTTTGCTTTGAGTGGGGCTAGCATTGACACAGGGAGCATCTAGGTGACACACAATCATAGGAATCTGAGAAGAAGAGCACAACAACCACAGGTCACCTGCTGCTTTGCATTTATAAAATATTTCCATTTTCTCTATTTCCCTCATCCTCCCATAACCTTTAAACTTTGTGCATGATCTCCATTTTATAGACATGAAAACTCAGAGGGTACAGGGTTTTCTCGGTTATAAGTGGAGAACAAGGACTTGAATCTTTGGGAGGGGAGCTTTTCTGGCTTACAGTCTTAGGGTTCTTTTCAATGGATACAATGTGAAAGAGAGAAGAAGAAATGTGTCAGTGCGGAGGTGAATGGCAGGGATGGGGGAGGGGTGAGAAACTTTAAGAGCTTCTAAATCTGGAGGAGGATCCAGATCAGGGAACAAGGAAATCAAGAATCTGCATGTATGGGAGGGTATGTGTGGAACATGGAAGCAGAGAGGAGGCCATCCTGATCGGACAGCCAGTTCGTAACATTCTTTAAAATAAATGTACAAGCTTCTCATATCTATTAGCACCAACTGATGGGTTCTGCTGACTTTATACTGCCCCCTTCCAGTCCCTAAATTTTGCTCCCACACCAGCTTGTGACCCCCAGGTTGGAATTTATAGAACTTCAATCAATCAACTCCAATTTAGCCAGTGGCTGACCCCTTTTTGCAACCGTGGCAAGTGTCCCCAGTCGAGGACAGTTGAGGTCTGTTGCTGCACCCACAGTATTCTCAGTGGAAAAGTAAGACAATCTGCAGGTTAAGTGCAATGAACTTCAAACAAGCTCTAACTCCATTGCTTTCTCTACCACCGGAGGATGGGCACAAGGATGCAAATCCATGAGAATAATGTAATTTTAGGCCAGACTTGTAAACTGGTATTTCATGGACAGAACAGAGTCTTTAGTCCTTTTCTTTTAATGAAAATTCAATGGGTTGGAGAATTCATACAAGCCTCTAAGTTTCTGGATTTTCCCCAAACAACAACAAGAATAACAACAACAACAACAAATAAAACAGAAGAACTGGGCCACCCTGGCTCCCTAAGTCTGGGACCAAATGCTGGCTGCTAGAACCCTGTCGTATCAGGTCTCCAGCCTCATCACTGTGTGCCTAGGCTTTAACATGTGACCCTGGTTAACTAACTAGTGTTACCTGGCTAGTGCCTATAGGCACATAGGCCTCTTGGGCCTTGTTTGAGAACTACCCTTAAGCCAATTATAATTCCTTTTAAGATGTATTTGCAGACTTGATTAATAATAAGGAGTCACTTCCAGCCCACTCCATGATGTATGGCCACACATCCATGTACCGTGGCTAAACGGTTGACAACCACTGTCTTTTTTTTTTTTTTTTAAGATTTTATTTATGTATTTGAGAGAGAGCACATAAGAATGGGGGAGCAGGGGGGGAGGGGAGGAGGGAGAGGGAGAAGCAGGTTACCCACTGGGGGCCCGATATGGGACTCGATCCTAGGATCCTGGAATCATGACCTCAGCTGAAGGCAGACGTGAGCTGAAAGCAGACGTTTAACAGACTGAGCCACTCAGGCTCCCGACAGCCACTACCTTAAGGCAAGTCTGGTCCCAGATTTTCCTTGGCACGTGCATGTGAGTCTACTCTCTGAACAGGTGGGAATTAGGGCTGCATATACACTGCCTGGTCTATAAACACAGTCACTTATGGCTGGGGTCCTGGCTTTCATGTTTGATAATTATTATTTTTTTAAATAATGCATCTAGCTGCCAAAACGAATAAATGAGAGCTTAACACCTGGGAAAAAGTGAAGCAAACTAAATAATGAATAAATAAATAAATGAGAGCCACTCGCAGACCAATGATGTGAGAGCATGCCACCACATCTCCTGATACGTCCCTAAGAGCTTTACGAGGAAAAAACCCCCGCCTATTCAACCTAAACATTTTAAATCTTTAACAGTAGATACGTGTGTGTGTGTATGTGCGCATGCAATTAATGGTTTTCTATTTAATTTACTTTGAAGTGTGAACATGATTCTGCTTTATCACTTTGCATGATGCCCGTGGGCACTAGGTCATCCGATTCTACCACTGCTGTCACTAGTCCTGAGCCCTCACTTTTTTTAGTACATCTTATATCTTGTTTTCTTATATTTATCCACTAGATGGAGGTGGCTTGAGCCCTAGAATTTACTAGACACTAAATCTTTTATTTGGAAAGCAGACAGCTCATGAAAAGGAAAATGGTTCACTTCTTTTTCAGGTAAACCTTAATAGATTTTGAAATGGAAGTGTCAAGCTTAATTAAAAGAAAAACTCATATTATGATATGCCATTTAAGCTTCCAGGATGGAGTGCGTATCCTATGGAGGTGAGGAATGTGTGGATCTCCTCATATAAACAATTTTTATACCCTTCATAACTTACATCAGTGACAATGTCAAGGTGGCATAATATACTGCCCTATATAAAACCATTGCTTTGTGAAAGTTACACTGGATTTGATCAGAAAATGATGTCGAATTGTGTGTTGGTGAAAACATTCTTCATCATTCGACAACGGAAAAAAGCCTAGTAGTAAAACTTCTCAGTGTGCTTGCCAAATCCATTAAGAGATAAATCTAATCACACATACAAAAAAGTCAAGAAATAAGCTTTATCTAACTAAAAAATCTGTCTTATGAAATGAGCCATATTTTCCTTTTTACCCAGAGATCGGTTCTGGATAAAGCCCTTTCCATTTGCTCTAATTATGTTAGAACATTATTTATCACACCTGATGTACAAGCTCAAAAATCATTATTAGTCATACCACACCAAGCTCTTTATTACCAGCAATACATGATAAAAGTTTTTAAACAATAGATGTAGGCACGGGATAGCTACTGAATCCCCCTAACTGGGGTGGGTCCAATTTAAGTACAACTTGATGGTTCACACATTTGTATAAGGACCTTGATGAATCCAGATTGAATTTGATGACATTTACAAATATTTGCACTGTTTTATTAGATGGTTGCCTGACTCTGATGTGGTCTTTTCCCCCCTTCTCTCTTCTTCTAGGTCTTTCCAAGGGAGGTTATTGCATGAAGTGATCACTAGGAAATGAACTGACAGACCTGGGCCTCTAGACTCTTTCATTGACTTACAGGCTCTGGTTACAGAACAGGAGAAGCTGTGAGCCCCACATATCATAAATTGTGAGAAGGGTCTGTATGCATGAGTCCATAGAAAAGAGAATATTCTTTTTTCTTCCCATTGGATTTTCATTTAGGACTAATGCTTTTTTTAAAAGGGTATTCCAGGAAACATTCATCTCCTAGAAAAAGCCACATGATCAAGGAATTTGGGGGCAATAATAATGCTTGTAGAATTTTTAATGACAAACATCTCATATTAGTTAATCTTATTTAAGAATGTTAGGAGATTTTATATAAAAATCCAGATTTCTGGTTCTATTGAAAAAAACTGAAGATGTGACAAGGCAGTGAATATGTCCTCACACAGAAATAATTTCTTGCTGTTTCTCATTAGGCAGGGATGTACTGTCCATTTGTCAAGTAACCACCTTACATGTCTGGATTCTGGAAGTTCTTGACTTGGCAACCCATGTTTTAGTCTTTCTTGAAGACATACATCACTTCTGGTGTATTAAAGGCTCTGAAAGTTTCCTCAGTAAATATTTCTGTTTTATTTTATTTAAAAACTTTTTCCCAATGTATTTGATTATGGAAGCTTTTTTCCTCCCCATTTGGGGAAGTACTATTCCAGATAATTCTTTGCATTCATGATTTCAGGTTTTACTCTGAAGTTTACAGGTGAAAGTCAATTGCTAATATATTACTTGGTACATGAATATGGACCATAAATTCAAGGGATTCTGATTTGGTTATATGAATTTTATGCTATCTTCTGGCAAATATTTGTGAAAGTATTTGGAAAGCCTAGATTTTGCAATTAGGATTCCATTTCCATTTCTGGATGCTTTTTATAGGCATTTGAGATACAGAATCAATCTATCTGATTAGAGTATTTACATATTCAATCAGACTTCAAGCTATATTGGTAGACATGAAGGAACCTCTAGATTTTACCTGAGGTTTAGCTTTAAAAATCCACACTAGGGGACCACTTGTGCTGGTGATGTAATAAGAGGCCCTAACAACATGTATTCTAGAGAGAAGGCTTTGGAGAAAAAACAGATATACTTGAAATATGCTAGGTTAAGTAACAGGAATGTATAGTACTATTATGCTATCCCAGGTAGATAATAAATAGATATTTCTTTTCTATAATCATCATCTGAGTAACTTTTAAAAAGAGAAGATGGACAGAAGTTTCTTTTTTTTTTTTTTTTTATAAAGATTTTATTTATTTATTTGAGAGAGAGAGAATGAGAGAGAGAGAACACATGAGAGGGGATAGGGTCAGAGGACGAAGCAGACTCCCTGCCGAGCAGGGAGCCCGATGCGGGACTCGATCCAGGGACTCCAGGATCATGACCTGAGCCGAAGGCAGTCGCCTAACCAACTGAGCCACCCAGGCGCCCCAGAAGTTTCTTTTTTAGAAGTGAGCCCCATATGTCTCATCTAAGTGGCCAGTACAGAAACCCAATAATGGGATTTGACATTTCATTTTGTGGGCTAAGAACACAGCAGTTATAGTAATGAATTTCTGATTTTCAAAATACTGGGATTAGAAATACTGGCTGGGATGGCAGCAAAGACCTCATGGAAAAAAATGCTGGCTGACTACAAGTCTCTAAGCAGGGTGTTCTCTGGATTTGGCTAAAGCTGACTCAGGACAAATACATGGCAAATAAAGAGGACAAGTAGGTTTAGAAAGAAGTTATTTACCACTTTAATAGGGCTGTCCAGCATTTGGTCACATAGATCATTCTGAAACCTAATTGCTTTAATGGTCTTCCTGAATCTTCAGATTCAGAAGAGATCTGAATACTCTTGGAAAAAGCAAATCAAACATAGAAAGAGGTGCCGTGATAAGACTTGTGGCTACAGCACTATGTACTTAATGATGCCAGGCTTTGGATTTAATCGGAGGATATTTCTTCAGTCTAGGACAGCTATACCAAGCCTTAAGACATTGTATTTACAGAACTTATTAACACAGGGATCCATATTCTACCATAATTTTGCCAGAGTCTTAATAGCATGGTGGAGTCGCTCCCTCAAGAATCCTCATTGTCTTATCTGTGGAAAAGCTAGTAGTTCTAAAAATATTTTCCTGGAAGAGGTTAGAATGGTTATTATATATCAATTGAATATAAAGTATGGTTATGTAAGCCAGGCTTGCATGCTAATATTGCACGGGTAGAAAGCAATAAAACAGGACGATGTGCTTCCTTGGGCCATCTGGTAGAAACAGAAGGAAGCTCTCGATTCAGTATGGTTATGATGCCTCAGATTCCAGGAGTCCACCTGTAGCTGGCCTTCCAGTGTGAGTGCCATGGTGAAATTTCAAAAGGGGCACATGTCTTCTTCCTTGCCAGTAAAAAAAGAAACTGCGACAAAACAAAACAAAACATCCAAACTCAAAGAGGTACACCAGCCGTCTCAACCTGTGGCATTGTTCATTTCTTGAAGAGAATATATAATATTTCAAAATATTATATATATACATATATTTAAAATGGTACAAAGTAACTATAGATCCAAATTAGAAGATAGTTGATCGTTCTTCGTAATCCCAAAAATTTTCATTGAGAAAACCGTTTTTTTTTTTTTTAAACCCACTTTCCATGGTGCTGCCAAAAGCGCGGGGTCTTCTCACTATAGGATACTTTGTGACACACAGTAAAAGCACTGTGATTATCTGGTAACCAGTCAAAGTGCAAATAAGAAATCCATTTGGCTTGTAATGTGTAAGATGTTTTAAATTCTTAAAATGTATTTTCCGCAGAGGTGATTTTCCTTTGCTACTATAACAAATGCTTCCATTAGGTTCTTGGGTGAATCTGAAACCAAAGAAAGAAAGAAATTTCAGGGAGAAAAGAACAAAATGAAGGCATAAAGAAAGGTGAATAGGCAGAAAATGAGGACATCTTGAATTTATAGTACGTTGCTTCTTTCAAGTGCTCTGAAGCCAAAAATGTTAATCTAGAGCCGTAGTTCTCAAATGGTGATCAAAAAGCACACTGACAGGCCATCGTATTTTTTATCAATTCATTACTTTTATTTTGCCACAGCTGAGGAGATAGACTCTGGAGCAATGAATAACCATGACTGGCTTCATGGGCACATGATCTATACAGTTGCACAGAGTCCTGTGCTGAACAGGGCCCCACACTTCATTTAATGACCTGCTATTGCAGTCTTGAAATTATTACTAATTTTTGAACAAGAGGCCTGCGTTTTCATTCTTGCACTGGGCCCTTCGGAATACGTAGTTAGTCCAGTGTGTTTGATGAGAATTTGAACTGAGTAGGTCATTCCGTGGCCTTGTCAAGTTGACCGGCTATAAGATATTAAAGGGGTGGCATAAGGTAAAGTCACTGCCAAGATTAGAACACATTTTCTTAGGAACACAGGAGACCCTTGCAGGATGAGGAACTCTTCCTCCCAATGACATAGTACTCAAGGGCAACCAAGAGCATACTCCTACCACTACTGGTACCATTTAATATATTTGAATATGGTCCCAAAGACTCTAATGTTCAAAAGGATGCATGCACAGAGAGTCACTGGTTTGGGGCAGAAATGATGATTCTAAGAGAGTTGAAGGTTCTACTTTAGAGTTCTAGGACATAGGCATTTTTCTTCATCATCTCTTAGTTCTTTATAGTCTTAGGAATTGAGTGTTCTGAGTCCAGGCGTGGAGTCCATGAAAAGGTTTCAGGGTTGGGTGGGAACAGTAATAAAAGTTTGCTTTCAAAAGTTGGTTGCGCCCAGGGCAGCATGTATGAGAAATCTTCACACATTTATTTTTTTATCCTCTCCATATGAATAACAGACTCTTCCAAACTTTGGTTTCCTACATTCTAGTAGTGTTTATCACCTTCTGTTTCCACTGTCTTCTTCTTCATCAAAAGGAGGGAGAAAGTGACATTTACAAAACTGAATTGGAATTGCCTTTCTATCGACTTGCCATTCCCACCCCCATCGTACCCCCCAACCTTAGGCCCTACCCTTCATGGAAGAACAGGAGATGGGTCGTATCTACCATCACATCCCTAAAACCTTAATACACTAACTTTAGATAGAAGAGGCTTAAATATATTTGTTGGTTAAAGAAATGAATGAGTTCACTCTAACCCAGGGGCAATTGTAACAGCATAAATTGATTTATTTTTCCTTCTTGCCATTTCCAAATCCACCTCCCCCTGCACTGCTCCATATTCCTACCCTTCTCTCTTAAAGGTAGTTCATGCAAAATGGTCTGGACATCAGGATTGTAAAGGCTTTCATAACACTTCAGACCAGGTGGAAATTTTGAGAGAATTTTGAATGATAAAGCTTGGATATGTCAAAGCTGGTACTTTACACTTCTCTAATATAAAAAGCATTGGCTGATGAGAATGGATGGAGACATGCAGGGTCAGAGTCACTATTAGGAGGATGGGCCCAGGAGGGTGTGGACAAATGAATGTAGTGGATTTGTGTAAAACATCAATTTGACAAGACAGCCATTGTGTTTAGGTATGCAGTCAGAGGTCTGCTAACTCACCCTTTTAGGGAAGGCAGCTTGACTCCACCTTGTGGAAATCTAACTGTTGATTTTCTCATTAGTCTGAAAGATACTAACGAAGTCGCCTGATACGTTCCCAGGTATTATACCAGATTATGTTCTGCTATTTTAACCTGCTGATTTTTCCTTCCAAGCACCTTTAGTTTTCTCCTCATTTTATTCCCTTCCTCATTATGTCCCCAAACAACGAATGTTCACTTTTTACATGTGAATTTTTACAGCATTGTCAAACAACTTATTTTCTCCAGGGAGAAGTCTACCTTTCTAAATTAAGGCATCATTCCTGAATACACAGAGTATACATTTAGGGCTGAATGCATTGGATACAGCATCCCCAACTTTCTTTTTTTAAAACACATATACCATATTATACCTTATTATTTTGTATATATTAAATATAATATCTATTATAGGGAATTAGCTCATCTGATTTTGGAGATTGGCAAATCCAGAATCTACAGAGCCAATTTTCCAATAGCGTCATCAACTTTCAAACTTATGTTTTTGATATATATGTTTAAAGAAAAGAAATAAACCAACAGGTTTCTAAAACCATAAGAGAAGATCTCTTGTCACTATCAGGATTGGTGAGTCTTGCCACAGACTAACAACAAAGCAATTTAATGAAACAATTGAAGCAATGGTTAAGAGGGAATAGGGTTAAAATTTAGCCTTGACACTTCACCCAGATGTACCAGACTTCTCCCCAGGTGGGTTTCTGTCACCAGCTTTATTGTACCCCTTGCTAGGTTTTGGAAAACTTCTCAAGGGTAACTATTTTCTCTCTGTAAAATGACATTCAGGAAGCTTCCTCTTTTCCTTAGGTTTATTCTCCTCAATCTCCTGAAAGGGAAGTCTGTACCTGATTCTACTTATCTTTTCTCCTTCCTTCTGTACGTTATATTATCACCTAGATCTAATTTTCTCAAGGCTTTCCTTCAGATTGTGGCCCGTTAACCCTGGCTAGTTCCCATTCTGCTGTGTCTGGTCCTTTAAATGAAACATAATTAAAAAACAAATAAAGAAAAAGAAAAAGAAAAAACAAAAAAAATAAATGAAACAATGAATTTCTACTTTCCATCCTCCTTAAAAAAATGAGCATCATGAAAGTCTGAATTAGATCACAGTTTGAAATATCTTTTGTTTATCTACATTTCACAGACTGCTGAGGATTTGGCTTGGGATGATAAGGTTTTGAAAAAAACCTATATAAGGAAAAATGACATCTTGGACTCTATCTTGCAAATTTCTTCATATTGGAGTTACTTTTAAAAATTAACAGTATGAAGGAAACTCTCAGTTGCTATTAACAAGCTGGGCATGTTTCTTCTGTCTTTTTTGATTTTATGTTTTCTTTTCTTTTTTTTTTTTTTTCCTGAGAGCACTCTCTTTGAATCAGTCTTACACATAAGAACCAGAGGTGATTTTCTTTATTTTTCTTCTTACTTTAAGAACTTGATTTTTTTTATCCTAAAGATTACTTCTTAGATAAGAACAGAACAATGAAAGCCTATGACTCATAATTAAAGTACATCTGTCTATTAAACTGTTTTTAAAAGTTAAACTGCCAGAGGCAATATTTGAAGTTTTAGGCGTATTTATATACCCTGACAGGGAAAATCACATAGGGCATACTAGAAAAATTAATATAAAACCTATTTTGGAGCACATCGTCTAAGGACTGGTGTTGGCATGTCATTTATACAGAAGGGAAAGCGCCTGTACGTATCAGCTGGACTTAATTGTGCCTTTGTGTTTAAAAGTATGTATTTCACTGTGAATTTCTTTGTAAGGAAGTGGGGAAGAAAATTAAGTAAGTAATAGTGTCTGAGTCCTCTCAAGGTGTAAAAAAGTACAGCTTTTCCTCGTGTTTCCTTTTTCCTTCTCTAAAGACAGTGTGGAGATTTATTAGTTGAGTGATGTATTGCTCACATGACTACAGAGCAATCTCTTGTTTCCTTGATTGAAATGGACACACACATTAGAACAGGTACATCCTCTGCTTTCAAACCAACTGCATGGGCGATTTATTTCTCTTGTACACTCAACTGTCTTGGTTGCATTCAGCCCACCCAGGACAGTAGCAAACACAGTGCGCTCCAGACTCTATTACTGTGATCAGACCTGCACTGTACTTCTGGGAGAACAGAAAATGTCTGGGAGATATTTACAATATGTTTTAAAATACACTCTACAGAGGCCAAATCAAAGAAAGTTACACAGTCATAAAAAGTAGCATTAACATTTCTGTGTTTTGTTTATTTATATTCTGTCTTCCAAAGAGTCTCCTAGTTGGTACCCTTGGAATTTCACATACTTAAATCCTGAAATAATTTGACTTGTATTATTGTTCTTTACTGAGTTTCAGGTCTGGAGGAACCATGAGAGCAGGCTTATGTTCAATAAAAGGAGATCAGTTATCATTTGAAAGAGGAAATGGAGATTTGGCAGAATAAAATATATTAGCAACCTGCTTGAAGTAATGGTGATCAAATTCCAATCATACCGGCCATGATTCAGAATAGCAGAAAACCAACTTGTGAGGGCATCTTCAGACTGTTTGGTGGTATTAGTTTCAGGCAAAATGTAACCAAAGGGAAACCTGAAATCCACTCTCCATCAGTTAATGAAGATGGTTTCTGGAGGTAAATGTCATGAACTGGATTCATTTTCGAATAATCTCTCCTGAGGGTGTTTCTTTAAATTGAAATATGATAATCCATGCTGAGCATCTCAGGTGCATGAAAATACATGTTAACAGGCTAAGATGTTCAGGAACCTCTCCTGGCCATGAGCCAAGGAGGTATAGCCATTTACTGCTGATTGTAGTCAATACGGGCAACTAAATTTGATATGCAAAGAGTCTCTACTTATTTTATATATAAAATATGTTTTATAAGGTATTATGTTTTCTGCATCACAAGGGTGCAAGTATCAGTTTTATTTCTTGAAAAGATAACGCTGAGAAGAAAGATCAACTTAAAACTCATTATACAGGGGTGGGAGTCACAGATGTCCTTTTAAATTTGAGCCACCCTTTTGGAAGCCTACAAGTTCAACATGTTGGAATTTTTAACTAGTAGAGCTTGCTTTCAACAATACCCAATGCATTAAAATACATACACATGTAACAGGGCTCACGGTCACATGATATAGATATGTGTAACCCTACTGGTTGTAAAAATATGAACATAGTTCTGTAGTACATTTGAATAAAGACTTTCTTAAGTGCTCTGAGTGCAACCCCCTCCCCCCATCTTCCCCCCTTTAGGACTCCCACACTTTCCTATGATCTAGTATCTATAGGGTCAATGGCTGGCCTAGCGGGGCCTTTCCTATCTGCCATCACAACACCAATTCTGATGAGTTGGATGGCCTCACTATGCAGGTTATTATATATTTTGAAGATAACTCCTTATTTTACCACAGAAACCAAGGAATGAAAATTCACATCACAAAAACCTTTCACTTCCTTAAAAGACCATCAAATAATTCTTTGAAAGACCTATAGAAAATGGCTGTACTTAAATGCAGTCCTTTTCAGCAAACCATCTGGGTGAATTAAGCAAGACCCTTATTTTATAAGCTCTTTTGAGCACTATAGTTGTTGGCTGAATTATTTGAATAATTACTGTTCCTCTTCCTTTGGCTATGGCAACCCAGCCTTATTTATGAGGCAGTCACAGAAACACTGAACTGCTCACTATGGAAAAATGAAGTACAATCTCTAACTTGAGATTAACCGATATGAATGGTTAAGAATGTTTTCTGTCAGGGAAAAGGCTTTCTTGTCTCCTGTTCAAACCTTCTCTGGGGGTTGATTATAGAACACAAAGGTAAACAGTATGGTTGGTAACATGCATGAGACATTTGAAAGAAATAAACTTACTCTTGTAGTCTTAATTTTATTGCCTGTAGCGCACATCCATCCGGAATTATCAGGTAGTGTCTTACATTCTTCTCCCTCTAGACAAGGCTCCATCTCACACCACCATTTCCCAATCACTATGGAAGCTGCACAAAACAAGAAACAAGGGTGTTTGCATTCATCCAAACAACTTGGGCATGGGTGCTGTGACCCTCTGGAAGTGTCAATTCTCTTTGAAGCACAGTAGTTTCTCTTTAAGCTTCTATGACTAGCTAAGAATTCTCTCTGAAGAAGAGTAATATTTTCATGTATCAGTCTTACATCACAAATATAATTTTATGCTGCCTGGTTTGATCAAGCAACATTTTGTCAAAAATCTCCTCAGACAATAAAAGATGAAAACATATGGATTGGGGAGACATACTTTTTGGAGGAAATTTTATGTTAGTTTTCACAAACCAAGGACCTGTGCTATTTATTTGCAGGGAAGAGGACAAAAGTATTAACTGCTCTTCAGAATGACAGAGCTATTCCTTCAGAAAGCCCAGTTTATCCACCCAGCGTTAGGGTTTATCCCCCAGCCTAATGCCTTTGAGAAAAAACAAAATGACTGAAAGCATGAAAGAAAACCTGCAAAATAAAAACTAAGAGTAATAATTAATAAAAGTATTTGTTTACAATCAAAGTTATATTTGATGTGAGCTGGGTTTCCTTTTGATGTTTGATGTGATGTGGCTGAAACTTTAGAAAGTTAAGCCTCTGATAAAAAAGCCTTACTTTTCAGGGTAATAGCAGAGATGACCACAACACAAAGCTGGCAACGAATTTAGTGGATCTATTTATAGCACAGACTTGTTTTTGTTTTTGTTCTTACCAAAGAAAAGGTGTACAACTTTTATAGTATTTTGAATGCATGGGAGTTCACAAAAAAGTGGCTAGACTTTTCCATTTTATTTTTGTTTTGATAGTAAGATTTTATAAAATAGTGACTGGATGCACTCCACACAAATCAAGAAGCTCTGCATCTTCCCTAATGCCTTCATGAGAGAAGAATTATTTCTGCCATCCCAAATTCTCAAAATGTCTCCCAGTGTCTCTTTCCAGCACTTTCTGATTGGCTGTTTTCATACTGGACGGGAACCCTAGTTCTGTAGATACTCACCCCTCAGCCCCTTACCCCCCAAAGAAGAGTCCCCACCATGATGCTTCCTCCTCACAAAGACAAAGAGGTCAGATGACATCTGTTAACATCACAGAGGATTCATATTAAAACAGAATGGAGTGATACTCCCCCCTTGGCAAAGTGAAGCAGGAGCACGTTGAAATTCTCCACCCACCGAGCATTAGGCATTCTGTAGAGGGATTACATTGCTAACTTACAAGCAGAATGGTTTAAACATCCGGCCATCCACCTGCATTCAAGTTTTCCTCTTTCTACACTACCCTTACTTTGGACTTTCCCTCCTTTGGAATCCAGTGTATGGATTGCAAACTTTTGATATTATATGCAAAATCATATAATTATCCAGTCAATTTAAGGAATTTTCCAAGGGTAATTTTGCCTCTGTTTGATTCATACCCTATGTGTGGACCAGGCTGAATGACATAAAATAAATCTCCATTGGAATATAGCGTGCAAGTATAGCAAGTAAAATCTTGTAAATGGTCTATCCGCATGCAAAACGATGTGATATTTTGGTAAAACACGGAGTAGTAACAGAAGACACAAATCCTCCACAGGGTACAAAATGATTATGAGAGCTAAGAGTGCTTTTCTTTTCTTTTTTTTTTTAAAGATTTTTCATTTATTTATTTGACAGAGAGACACAGCGAAAGAGGGAACACAAGCAGGGGGAGTGGGAGAGGGAGAAGCAGGTTCCCTGCTGAGCAGGGAGCCCGATGCGGGGCTCGATCCCAGGACCCTGAGATCATGACCTGAGCTGAAGGCAGACGCTTAACGACTGAGCCACCCAGGCGCCCCGAGTGTTTTTCTTTTCTTTTCTTTTCTTTTTTAAGATTTATTTATTTACTTGAGAGAGTGGGGGTGGGGGGAGAGGGAGAGAGAGAAAGCACGAGTGTGCAGGTACAAGTGGGGGAGGGGCAGAGGGAAAGAATCTCAAGCAGACTCCCACTGAGCACGGAGCCTGATGTGGGGCTCAAACTCACAACCCAGGAGACCATGACCTGAGCAGAAACCAAGAGTCAGATACTTAACTGACTGAGCCACCCAGGTCCCCCTGGAGTGTTTTTCTTTTCAATAGCAGGGCTCTGTTGATGAGGATGTGGAATAGGGCCACATTCCAGTCATAGGTAAGAGAACTTATTTATGTGAATTAATAGGTGACAATAGTAAATAAGAGATGCATGTATTTTGGCAGCAAGAAAAACACTTGTAGTGTTGAAAGGGGACAAAAATAAATTGTCAGGTTTCCGGTAACATAAGATAAAAGTCAGGGTTTGGCAGTGTTTATCGAGAGCCCACAATCTAAAGCTTCCTTTTGGCCGGCACTCAGTCAGCAACAGGCTGGTGACATTTGCCACACTTGTCCCCTGAAATCCCACCTAATATCTCACGATAGCTGCCCTGAATCGACACCAAGAATGGAAACCCTCTGATCTTAGCTCTGACGGGAAACTGCCTTTCTTGACAGTCTCCCATTTAGCGGTTGTGACTTTTTTTTTTTCCACAGAGGCACACAAATAATGAACAACTGGCAGGAAGGTCAGCTTTAGCATCTTTACTTCCTTCGGAAGGACACTGTGCCCTCTTCTTTAGGCTGCTCTCTGCCCTCTCCGAGCTGACCTACTTTGTTGCAAGCTAACAAAACAGTTTCTCTTTCTCTTAAGCGTTAATATCTTCTCAATGACAATGTAGACAATAGGAAAAAGAAGGCATCTCAAAACCCACAGATCACCTTTAATTCCAGGTAGTAAAGGTGCACTGGCTCACAGGGAAAAACAAAAGGCTTTCTAAGAATTAAAACGTCCCCAGACCCGCCTATAATCTCTAAAAATTCATATTACACTTGCTTCTCCTAATTAGAGTTTGATGCTTTGACATTACCCTCTGGTTTATTAGAATCTAGTTCATTATTCCGGTGTTGCTTTTCTAAAGATGCTATTAGGCTGATTTTGCTTCTGATTTATGCATTACACAGTCATTTTAATGTATATCACTTCATGTCCTAGGTCAAACTATAGTCTTTTTTCCTAATTTTTTTTCATACACTCATATTTCCTGAAAAAACTTTAAGAAAATTCAGAGAGGATTTATAAATTGCTCCCTCTTCTCCCACACTGGAAGCTACCTAAAACCTTCAGATTATTGAAAGAGGAATGATTGATTAGATTTAATACAGCGAGCTAATATGAATGTTACTTAACTGTTTTTATAATTCTTCTTATGAAGATACTTGTAATAAGAAAAATGTAAAAACAAATAATTGTAAATATCTTGAATTATAATGGTCAGTGCAGTAATAAAAATGACAACTGACATTTTTGATGGCCTCTTCTGTGTTAGGTACTTTAAATATATTATCTTAATCTTCATAGCAATCCTAAAGGTGGGGATTATTTTGAACTTATTGTATGGATGAAAAAACTGAAGGCCAGAGGGGTTAAATAACTTTGCCAAGCTTACACTGGTAGGAAGTGTAGGTATTAACACTAAAATGCAGATCTGCCTAATGATGAAATCTATGGTTTGTATCATATAAGTGCAAACTCATTCAAGTTTTGTGTTCAGGATTCACAGAACTCTTAAAAAGCATTTACTGACTGCTGAGTGAATGAATGAATTCTCTCTGGTATATGATTATTGAAAATAAATTTCAAATAAACCCAAAACACTTGAGGCAAACACAAAACATTTAGTTTCTTATAAAATTAAGTTAATGTAAAAAAAATATTTTGGGTAAGAGCCAGTTTATATCACACTTGTTTCTTCCTAGACTGAGCTACATGTTGCTCAATTTTACTACTTACAGTGTTTTGGTAAAAAGTCCCAGTAGTGAACAATTTTTGAGGCCACAAGAAATTTGTGAAGTAGATGACTAACTTCTATGAGGACTTTTTATCCCCTAGAAGAACTGAGTTAATTAAATATCAGCTGCAAAAACCAACCCTCTCTTATCTGTGGTGATTATGAAAGAGGCTCCCTTTTAACCCTGGAGTTCTGGAATTTGCTTTACGAATGTGTCATATTCAGGAAAATATCTGAGCTTCAACTTTTTCAAGAATGTTCATCTTTCCTTGAGAGATTTTTAAAATCACTAAAGCTACCTTAATCATGAGTTTTGATTTCACCCTTATACCAGGTCATGTTGCTACAGAGCAAAGAGAGACTGTCAAAGGAGAATCAAGCCATCTTTCAGTGATAAATCTTAAATAGACCAGAAATCCTTTTTGTTGTTGTTGTTATTACTGTTTACTTTGAGGCATTTTCCCATGTAAAGAGAACAAGGTACTGATAAGCAATGGACTTAATAAATACAGCACATATGCATTATCTTGTTGAGGAGGTACAGTCCCTGTTCATCATTTCAATAGACAATATTTGGGTCTCAACTCAGTAAAAGTTCTTTGCACACTTTCTGTAGTCAAAGGACTACCCGATTTAGTGAGATGGATAAAATAATGAACATGACATAGTTCTTGCCCTGAGAGCTTATAGCTCAGCTCAGAGTTTCTCAACATGGGCACGATTGGCATTTTGGCATGAATTACTGTAAGGGGGTATAAATGAGCAAAGTGCTTGCTTGGCAGTAAGTACATTATTGTGCTAGAAGAGTAGGCTCACACTGGGGAGTGGAAAGAGAAAATCTTAATAAGATTGTAGAAGTTCTTGAAAGCATGAAGCTCAGGTTTATTTTTCCCCCCTTAAAGAAATGGAAGTCACTGAATATTCTAGATTCTGTGTGCAAATGGAAGACACGATTAACAGGGTGGTTGGGAAAGATGTATTTGGCAGTGATGTTCAAGATGGAAGAAGGAGGAAGCAAGCAGCTGAAATGCCACATAAACATGGCAGCATTTACACAGAAGGGATAGGCATTGATTTTGGTTGCCTACTCCAGAATTGTGAAGAAGGGCAGAGCTGAAAGTGATGTTAGGAACAACTGAGGAAACTATATGGCCAATAACTCAACGACATCAACTGTAACCCTCACTACATTGGTCTAGAATTACTAGCTCATGTATCTGCCTATTCACCAGGCAATGTGCTTCTGGAGTGCAGGGATCCTACTGCATTCATCTTTGAATGGCATGGAGTAACTCAAGACAGGTTTAGAATTTATAAATGAGTGAATTAAAAAAAAAAGAAATAGAGAAAAATAAAAAAAATAGTGCTTATATCAAAAGATTGGGAGAATTTCATGAGAAAGTGCATTCAAAGCACTTAGCAGAGTGTCTGCCATTCAATAAATGTTCAGTAAATATTAGCTATTATTATCATTGGCATCATTATTTTTATTACTCTAAAGAATAAAATCACTCCAAAACAGAAAAGGCAATTCTTCACAGAGTGAGAGAGTGAACCATTGTTCTTCAATATTATGCCAAACTCTCAGCTTGCTTCTATGACTTACGAGAGTTTGAGCATAAATTAAATGGCTGAACATCTGATTTCATTCATGTTCCCAGAGTAGGTTATAAGTACATCAATCAAGACAAATTTCTGGGCTCAGTTTTGTGCAACCTGTCATGCAGTTTAGGCAATGGCTGGAACTCCATGAGAGGACTGGGACAGCTCTCCTGCCTTTCTTTATGCACAGGTTGTTGGAACAGCTATTACAATGCTTCTGTGACTCCCTCTGTGTTATTGTCTTTATCAAAGTAAACAGAAAGTTAAAGGCATAGAATACTGTGGCCTGCAGTCATTCCAAACTCCCTCCTTCCCGTGAGCCCACATTTAAGGATAGGATCCAGGGTGGAGAAGCATTATGTAATGGTTAAGCTCTAAACTCTTGGATATAGGCTAGAGAGACCTGGATTTGAATGTTAAGCCTACTACTCAGTGATAGTATGGCTTTGGAAAGTTGTTCAGGTCAAGTCTAAGGTTCTTGAGTTATAAATGCAGTTAACAGAAATCACAACTGGTTATAGTAAATTTTAGATGAGATCAACATCTTAGTGCAATACATAATAAACTTTATACTCAACATGTGGCAGTTATTCTGTTATTTGTCCATGTGTCCTCTATCCAGCTATGTATGCATCCATCCAATTATCTTCATAGAGAGTTAACGCCTTATCTTTAATGGAAGCTTATACTAATTGTGGGATGCATATATTCAGTTTTTGCTAATTAGACCATATTTATTTATTTGTAGGATCTACAGTATATTTCGGAAACATACATGGAATTAATGATGTGATTGATTAGTATTGCTTTCCT
This sequence comes from Halichoerus grypus, assembly GCF_964656455.1. Taxonomy (NCBI): domain Eukaryota; kingdom Metazoa; phylum Chordata; class Mammalia; order Carnivora; family Phocidae; genus Halichoerus; species Halichoerus grypus. Next base: position 181,602,127 of record NC_135712.1, read on the forward strand.
TCTACAAATTCTATTCCAGTGTTTTTCAAACTGGGGCAATTTTATCTTCCTTGAAGATATTTGAAGACAAAAGTTATCTCTTATTTATTCAAAAGTTATTCATTAACTGCTGTTAATGACATAAATAACTATAAAACAGACACAGTTCCTACCCTAAAGTGGCTTACAGTCTATTGTGGGAGAAATACTCTAATTATAATGATGTGATAATATATACGGACAAATTATGAAAAGGATACTGGAGAAACTAATGAGTGGATCTGCTTTGTATCGTCAGACTGAGGGTACTAAGAAGAGCCCTCATTAAACATAGGCATGCTTATATCTTTTCAAATTAGTCTTTTCACTTTCTTTGGGTGAATACCCAGTAGTGGAGTTATTGGATCATATGGTAATTCTATTTTTAATTTTTTGAGGAATCTCCATATTCTTTTCCACAGTGGCTGCACCAATTTATATTCCCACCAACAATGCATGATGGTTCATTTTTCTCCACATTCTCACCAACACGTGTTATTTCTTTGTGTGTGTGTGTGTGTGTTTAAGCCATTCTGACAGGTGTGAGGTGATATCTCATTGTGGTTTTGATTTGCATTTCCCTGATGATGAGTGATGTTGAGCATCTTTTCATGTGTCTGTTGGCCATCAGTATGTCTTTTTTGGAAAAATGTCTATTCAGGTCCTCTGCCTATTTGTAAATTGGATTGTTTGTTTTTCTGGTGTTGAGTTGTAGAAATTTTTAATATATTTTGTACATTAACCCTTCATCAGATGTATCATTTGCAAATATCTTCTCTCATTGGTAGCTTGCTTTTTTGTTTTGTTGGTGGCATCATCACTTACAATAGCCAAAATATGGAAGCAATGGAAGTGTCCATCAATAGATGAATGAATAAAGAAGATGTGGTATGTACACACACACACACACACACACACACACACAGAGGAATATTATACAGCCATAAAAGAGTAAGATCTTGACATGTGCAACAACATAAATGGACCTAGAGGGTATTATGCTAAGTGAAATAAGTCAGACTAAGAAAGACAAATACCGTATGATTTTACTCATATGTGGCATCTAAAAAACAAAACAACTGAATTAAAAAAGAAAAGCAAAAAAGGCAGAATCAGACCTATACGTACAGAAAACAAACTGATGGCTGCCAGAGGGAAGGGAGGTGGGGGATGGGCAAAAGGGGGTGGGAGATACAGGCTTCCAGTTACGGAATGAGTGTTATGGGAATAAAAAACAGGCATAGGGACTATAGTCAATGCTACTGTAATAGCATTGTAAGATGACAGATGGTAGCTACACTTGTGGTGAGTATAGCATAAAGTATATAAAATTTGAATCACTATGCTGTACACTTAAAACTAATGTAACATTGTGAGTCAACTACTTTATAAGTCAATCAGAGAAAGACATGTATCATATGACATCACTGATATGAGGAATTCTTAATCTCAGGAAACAAACAGGGTTGCTGGAGTGGTGGGGGGTGGGAGGGATGGGGTGGCTGGGTGATAGACATGGGGGAGGGTATGTGCTATGATGAGCGCTGTGAATTGTGCAAGACTGTTGAATCACAGATCTGTACCTCTGAAACAAATAATGCAATATATGTTAAGAAAAAAAAAAAGAAGAAGAAGGTAGCAGGAGGGGAAGAATGAAGGGGGCGGAAATCAGAGGGGGAGACGAACCATGAGAGACGATGGACTCTGAGAAACAAACTGAGGGTTCTAGAGGGGAGCGGGGTGGGAGAATGGGTTAGCCCGGTGATGGGTATTAAAGAGGGTACGCTCTGCATGGAGCACTAGGTGTTATGCACAAACAATGAATCATGGAACCCTACATCAAAAACTAATGATGTAATGTATGGTGATTAACATAACAATAAAAAATTTAAAAAATAAATAAAATTAAAAAAAATCTATGTGGGGGAGAGAGGTAATTGGGTGATGGGCATGAAGGAGGGCACTTGATGTGATGAGCACTGGGTGTTATATGCAACCGATGAATCACTAAACTCTACCCCTGACACTAATTATACGTTACATGTTAACTAAATTGAATTTAAATAAAAGGAAAAAAATCTAAAAAAAAAAATAATAAAAAAATAAAAAATAAAAAAAGTCTTCATTGCTGAGGTAATTTAATAACTAAGTAATCAACAAAATCGTTTCCATAGTAAAGCAAATAAGTATACATATTATGAGGTAGAAGTCTAACTTCACATGAATTTTAAGATAAAAAACAAAGCATAAATCTTTTGCTTGCCATGGCCTGTTCCAAGTTATCTGATCAGAATGCAGGGGTATAGTTTCTACTGCTTTGAAAAAAGCTGTCTGCTCTGGTGACAGGGAATATTCAGAGAATTTTTGTCAACTCAAGGGAGTGCTCCTAATTCCTGCCAATACTAATATTCTTCTTTGTGCGCTCTATACCAAGGCTGGAGTCCCTGGCATATCGTGCACTTTCAGTGCATGATAACTCTATCCTTGTGCCCACTTATAAATTAAACACTGCATGTTAGTCTTGCTTTCACTAAATCAGTGGTTTTATTTTAGGAGTAAATTCAGCTATATTTTTTCATTTGTTTGTAGACATAATTTTAAATATATGCTTAAGAAGAAACACAAAGAATCGTGATTATAAAATAAATTTTCTATTGAACATTCCTGTATTCTCAAATTTAACATTCTGTGATTAAAACATTTAAGAGCAACCCCGAAGTTTATGGTAGAGTGTGATTTGTAACTTTGTTGGACCCATGCATTCTTATGTTCTTGTTTTTGCCAACCATAGAAACCTTTGTTTTTCCTCCTTAATTTAAAAGCAATATATATTCTTTTATAAAATTCAAAGCATACAGATAATTAGTGAAAGGAAAGTAAGCATAATCACATTAAGCAGAAGAAGACTGCTACCTTTGGCTATGGATTTTCCAGACTTTCTCTCTGATTATTCTTGACACAGCATCCAGAGTGATCTTTTATAATGCACATCATTTCATATCATTCCTCTGCTTAAAACTCTCCAGTGGTGCCAGCACATGGAATAAATTCTATACTCCTTACACTGGCCTTCAAAGATCCATGTTACTTGGCTCCTCCTATCTCTCCATCCACGTTTTTCTACCAGCCTCACCTCCACCCTCCATTCTGGATCAATCTTTCTATCCCTCTATCTCTTCTGCAAACATGTAAATCTCTTTTTTGATTTGGCTCACCCTCAGTCCAGGGCATGCTCATCCAGAATTGACATCAACTGAGCCTCAATTAAACTGTTTTGTTTTGTTTTGTTCTAGAGTGTCCTCTTGAAAATTTATCAAAAATAATCCATACCCACCTGGATATAGCCTGCTTTGATTTTCCTCATAGTATGTGCTACTTCCTGAATTCACACATTTTTCAGTTTATCTGGATATTTGTCCTTTCCCCCCTTTTGGCTGTAAGTTCCATGAAGGTTTGGACTTTGTATTCCCAAGTGGCTAGAAGGGTGTTGCCATATAGCAGCAGGTCATCAATATATATATTTTTAAACAGTTGAAAAAATATATACACCAACATACACATTTTTTAATAAAAGTAATATCATTCCACACATACCATCTGCTAAGCTTCTTTAAAATCTAACTATGGAATCATAAATATTTTTCCATGTCTCAAATAAATGAAATACATCATAATTTTTAGGCCTACATCACATCCCCTATTAAGGTGCATCTTATTTAACCAATCCCCTAGTTTTATTTGTCTTTTTTGTGGCTGGTTGTTTGCTATTAGTAAGGATGCTTATATTAACACCCTTGCACATATACAGTTGCAAATGTATTTAATTATTTCCCTAGGATAAATTCCAAGAAGTGGTATTTCTGAGTCAAAAGATTAAAAAAAAAAATGGTTAGCATTTGTGATATATAAACTGTCAAAAAATTGTACTAATGCTATTTCTCAGCAGAAGTACCCATTTCTCTGCACAGCTTCAAAAATACTGGTTAGAATTCTTAATGATTCCAGTGAAGCATGGATTTTGTTTGTCTTTTGGGGGGGACAGAAACATGTTCTTAGCCAGCTAGGGAACCCAGCCCACTCCCAGTCTTCATATTCCATGTTGACTATCTATGAAGTAGATCTAACATAGTAAAACACAAAAACAGCAAAATCTCAATTTCTTGGTGAATAATTCCTCCATGAGGAAATCTAACCAAGAGGGCTGTAAAATCCTGAGGAGAGAATCATGAGGTCAAACAGAGTGAAGGCTCTAAGCCAAAACGAAAACAAGGACCAAAAGAATATTACATTCTTTAGTGTAAATTGATATTTCTTGGAAGTCCCTGCTGAATGGATATACTTACTCTACACATACATCGTAGGTTTAGCAAACTCAGTGTGGAGAATCTTGCTATTTCAGAACAAAACATGCATTTATGTTTGTCCCTTTGAAATTTGGCTTCCTGGTGGTTGCCACTTCTATGTGGTCCATTTACAACCATGGCAACAGAATGGGGAGGGGGGCTGTTACCTGGATGTGGATATAGAGAAGAACTCCAAAATCTCTACATTTTAAATCAAAGGGAAAATTAGATTAAAAAACATATTTATAAGCAACTTTTTAAATAAAGATTTATTTATTTAGAGAGAGAGAGAGTGGGGTGGGAGGGGTAGGATGGACAGAGGGAGAGGGAGAGAGAGATTCTGTGCTGAGCGCAGAGCCTGATGCGGGGTTCAATCTCACAACCCTGAGATCACGACCTGAGCAGAAACTGAGCTGGACACTCAACATACTGCGTCACCCAGGCACCCCTTATAAGCAACATTTGAGTCACATGCACATGTATATATCTTTTGAGTACTAGCTCTTTGTGTTCTTACAGTTTAGAAATGGCTCTCTAGAGGAATATATTTGTACACAAGTATTTTCCCAATGTGAAAAAGTACTTTGTGAGGTTATTATTAAATTCTATACATAGTTTTTGCTAAAATTGCTACAGATTTACCATAATCAAATAATGTCAGTTAAATACATTTTCTTCTTTTCATATGTGAAATAATCACTTTTACTGTTATTGATACATTAAAATATCACTTTTGGTTGATTCCACTTTGCAACTAATCCCAAATATTGGGATTAAAAAAATTTTTTAAAAAAGAATTAAAAAATTATTGGCATCAAGCTCCTTTGCAAAACTAGCGCTTGAAATCTTGGCCTTAATGGGAAAGTTGTATACTGATTGTAAGCTCTTTCATTTCAATCTTGTTCCCACTAGAGAAGACTGATATAAATGAAATTTAAATAGAAAACACATTTCAGATGCCAACAGTGAAAAAGACTTTGTCAGCCTAATGAAAAGGTATCAATTTTCTCTACTTTATTCAATAAATTGTGAGTCATTTTCTAAATGGATTAGATTAAAGGAAAGTTCAAACTCCCAGTGAGATGCTCTTGGCACTGATGGAGACTTTAGACAAGAAGGAAAGAACAGGGCACATAAAACCTCTTAGGCCTCGTCAGATCTATAAAATTGATAGCAAGTGGGAGAGAGGTGTCTCTAACCCTGAACTCACCTATTGCCTGAGAAGCCAAATCCTGGGGAATTGAACAAGACACACAGTTTCTCTTATTTTATTAGGATGTCATGGAGGTTGAGTAAATTACAGCTGAGAACACGGAAATCTTGGGAGGGGTGAGTCCTGGGTGAAAAGCCTGTGGCTCTCAATGCTTTATATGCCTGTCTCATAGATGTATGATAAAATAAGAGAACATTATGCTATAATGCGATTATGCTCAAACAGCCTCTGTGGGAGACTTTGATACCTTCAGGTTTATTATAATTAATTTAACTTCAGAAAACATAACCTAACCTTCATGTGAGGATGAAATGTGTAAACCTTGATCATAGAAACTCTCGGATCTAATCAGATTCTTGTGTATGTGTTTGAAATGGCAAAATAATTTGATAGCTGGTTATTTTTGTAGTTTGGAAGAACTGCCCAAAACCTCTTTAAGCATTATGCATTCTTTTGCCAGCCCCTTGAGAAGTGAAAAATAAAAACCAACTGTTTTATTTTCCTCTACAGAATACCACACAACAAGCATGGTTGTTTTTTGTTGAAATGCCTGAATGGTTTGGAAGAGTTTAGCTTTCCTTATCAGAAAATATTTATAGACTATCTGCTCTATGCTTAGCACCACTTCATATAGGCAGTCTGAGTTACATAAAAGTAGGCCAGAGCTTTCACATGAATTTTAAAGTAAAAGAGGAAATAAGAAATCTTATAAGGTCCTCATTTCTAAATATTTACTTCCAATAATATCGAACACTTAGAAGCTGTGTGCTAGATGGCGGCGTAGGAAGACCCTAACTCATCTTGTCCCATGGGTACACCAAATCTATACCTACATATAGAGCTATTAGGAACAGTTTCTGCACAACAAATGATAGGGGGACCACATAAAGAAGGGTAGAGTAGATGGAGATATGGTAATGATGGCACCTACCCCCCCCACCCCCCCACCCCCCCGCCCCGCAGTGTGATGATCTGGAGTAGGAAAGGATATCACTGAGGCCAGTGCACCAACTTGCCTGTCTTGGGACACAGTGAAAAAAAAAAAGCTTAAAGACAAACTAGACTATAAGTGAAGGAAATCCATTTACTAACCTTAGATTGCTAAAAGGTGGGAACTGCTAGAACTCTCTCAGGAGGGGGAGGCACTAGCAAGTTCCATTTCCTACATTTCCCCCCTCCCTTAGTAGCAGGGGTCTTGGCACCCTAGCCAGCCTTCTAGGGCAACCCAGAGAGCCCCAAGCCCCCATCTCACCCCAGCTCCAGCCATTCCATCAAGGCGGCACTGATGTGGTGGGTCCCAGGAATCCCCTGACCCACCCCTGTTCTGGCTCCAAATGTCCCACCAAAGTGGCTCTGTCGTAACATGCCCCAGGAGCCTGGTCCACACCCACATCAACTTCAGCTGTTCCACCAGGCTGGCCCTGGTGTGGTACACCTTGGGACTTCCCTGGCCCACACTGGCTCCAGCTCCAGCGCGTCTACCAAAGCTCCCAGCACATGCAGTCTACAGAGGGGAGGTTCCTACACAAGGTGACTCCTTCCAGACGGGGAGAGGTGGTTGCTCCACCTAATTCATAGGAAAAAATACAAGTCAAACAGAATGAGGAGACAGAGAAGTATGTTTCAAATGAAAGAACAAGATAAAATTCCAGAAGAAAACCATAATGAAACAGAGATAATTTACCTGATAGAAAGTTCAAAGTGATGGTCTTAAAGATGTTCACTGAAGTCACCAAAGAATGGGGGGGACACAGTGCGAACATCAGCAAAGAGTTAAAAAATATGACAGAACCGGTCAGAGTTGAAGAATACAATAACTGAAATAAAAAATACACTAGGGAGAATCAACAGTGATTAGATGACACAGAAGAATGGATCAGCAATCTGGAAAACAAGGCAATGGAAATCATCCAATCAAAATAACAAAAAGAAAAAAAAGAATTTTAAAAAGTGAAGTTAGTTAAAGTAACCCCTGGGAAAACATCAAGGGTATTAACATCCATTTTATAGGTGGCCCAGGTGAAAAGAAAAAGAGAAAGAGGGCAGAAAACTTATTTGAAGAAAAAATGGCTGAAATTTCTCTAACCTGGGGAAGGAAACAGACATCCAGCTTCAAGAAGTACAGAGTTCCAAACAAGAAAAGCCTAAGAGATCCACATCCAAGACACATTATAATAAAAATGACAAAAGTTGAAGATAAAGAATCTTAAAGACAGCAAGAGAAAAACAAATAGTCACATAGAAGGGAAAGCCCACAAGACTATCACCTGAATTTTCAGCAGAAATTTGCAGGCCAGAAGAGACTGGCATGTAAAGTGCTGAAAGGGAAAAACTTAAAACTGAGAATACTCCCTGGCAAAGAATGCTATCATGGTCATGGATGGGAAGAATTAATATTGTTAAACTGATAAGAACAGATACTACACTTGATCTTAGCCAAAAGGCCGAGAAGCGATAGAATTAATATTGTTAAAAGGTCCAAACTAACCAAAGCATTCTACAGATTCAATGCTATCCTCATCAAAATACCAATGGTGTTTTTCATAGAACTAGAACAAAGAATCTTAAAATTTGTATGGAACCACAAAAAGCCCAGAATAGCCAAAGTCATCTTGAGAAAAACAAAGCTGGAGGCATTTTGCACCCTGATTTCAAACTACACTACAAGGTGACAGGAATCAAAACGATATGGTACTAGCATGCAAACAGATACATAGGTCAATAGAATAGGATAGAGAACCCATACATAAACTCAGAAATATATGGTCAATTAATCTATGACAAAGGAAGTGAGAATATACAATGGAGAAAAGACAGTCTCTTCAACAAATGGTGTTGAGAAAACTGGACAGCTACATGAAAAAGAATGAAACTGGGCCACTATGTTATACCATACATAAAAATAATTCAAAAGGGCTTAAAGCCTTGAATGTAAAACCATAAACATCCTGGGAGATAACAGGCAGTAAATCCTTTGACAGGATTCTGAGCAATAATTTTTTGGACCAGTCTTCTCAGGCAAGGGCAGAACAAGCTAAAATAACAAATGGGACTACATTGGACTAAAAAGCTTTTTCATGGTAAGGAAAACCATCAACAAAACAAAAAGGTAACCTACTGAATGGGAGAAGATATTTGCAAGTTATACATCCAATAGGGGTTAATATCCAAAATACATAAAGAATGTACACAACCTAATATAAAAAAATATTCCATAGTATATTTACCATTTACCTAATATAAAAAAAAAAACCCACAAAAAGCCCAATTAAAAAATGGGCAGAGGGCTTGAGTAGACATTTTTCCAAAGAAGATTACAGATAGCCAACCGGTACATGAAAGGATGCTCAATTAATCATCAGGGAAGTGCAAATCAAAACCACAGTGAGATATCACCTTATACCAGTAAAAATGGCTAGTTTCAAAGACAAGAAGTAACAAGTATTGGTGAGGATTTGGAGAAAAAATACCCAGGTATACTGTTGGTGGGAATGTAAATTGGTGCAGCCTTTATGAAAAACGGTATGGAGATTCCTCAAAAAATTAAAAATTAGAACTAGCATATGATTCCGCAATTCTACTTCTGGGTGTTTATCCAAAAAGAAGAAAAGAAAACACCAATTTGAACAGAGATATACACCCCTGTGTTCATTGCAGCAGTTTACAAGGGCCAAGATATAAAAGCAACTTAAATGTCCATTGATAGATAAATGAATAGAGAAGATGTGGTAAATATACTATGGAATATTACTCAGTCGTGAAAAAGAATGAAATCTTGCCATTGACAATTACATGGATGGACATAGAGGCTACTATGCTAAGGGAACTAAGACAGCTAGAGATAGAAATATTGTATGATTTCACTTATATCTAAAATCTAAAAAACAAAATAAACCAACCAACAACACAAAACAGAAACAGACTCCTAGAAATAGGACACACTGCTCATTACTGGGGGCGGGGGGGGCAAGATGGGTAAAAGGAATTAAGTGGTATAAACTTCTAGTTATAGAATAAATAAATCATGGGGCTGCAATGTACAGCATAGGAAATATAGTTAGTAATATTGTCACAATTTTCTATGGTGACAGACGGTAACTAAGACTTAATTATGGGGATCATCTTATAATGTATAAGAATATCAAATCACTATGATGTACACCTGAATCTAATAAGGTATGTCAATTATGTTGCTATAAAAAAATCAGATACTTTATTTAAACATCCAGAATAGCTTTTAGAAACTGCCAACACACATGGGAAAAGAAAACTCACAATATTGGCACTTTGCAATTTGTTTTGTTCATCTTAATGATAGCATCAGGAAAGCTGGAAAATCAAAGGAAACCAGTAATATAAATACAACAATGTTTCAGGTGCAGTGATATGCAAAAAATTCAGAATTATAGTTGCTCTGCCTTGAGCCATATATCCCCTTCTCTTCTGACTTGAAAAGCTCTAAGTTTAGCTAAACTGGAAGTAGGATGTAATATAAACCCAAAGTTCAGTCTGGGCTGAGAATCTGGGAAGGAGGTGGGGATGGTTGTACTGGTTGTGGTGGTTTGAAAATCTCAATGTAATAGCAATCGCGATTTAGTAATGCTGATTCATTTTTAATTTTTGTATTGATCATCTCTTTATGTCAGGTGATACTAATATCCCCTTTTCTGGTTGTAGAAATGGCCAAAAAATCTTACTCTCTCTTTGTGCAGTTCTTTGCAACATGATCTCCCATCAAGGGCAGGGTGGGGGTTGAGGGGGAATGGGTGTAGTAGGTGATGGGGATTAAGGAGTGCACTTGTAATGAGCACCAGGTGATGTATGGAAGCATTGAATCACTATACCATCATACACATAAAACTAATGTAACATTGTATGTTAACTAACTGGAATTTGAATAAAAACTTTTAAAAAAAAGAAGTGGAGTCTATTTCCCCAGCCCTCCTTTTCTTTTTAATTTAAATTCATGTAATTAACATATGTGTGTATTATTTGTTTTAGAGGTAGAGTTTAGTGATTCATCAGTTGCCTATAAGACCCAGTGCTCATTACATCCTGTACCCTCCTTAATGCCCATCACCCAGTTACCCCATCCCCACCACCCACCTCCCCTCCAGCAACCCTCAGTTTGTTCCCTGTAGTTGAGTCTCTTATGGTTTGTCCCTAGGCCTTCTATCTGAATCAAATGACCAACATTTGATTTATTTGGATTAGAGATTAGCCAGCATGACACAGGAAGAGGCTTGAAAGTGCTTGTGCTTGGGGTTTGTTGCTCTTTGGAATCCCCCATGATGAAAGGTCACCTGGAATAGAGAGTAACTATTCCACCTGAGGCCTTCCTGGATTAATTAGTCTGCTAACTATCAGACATATGACTGAGGCCATCCTTGTCTCCAGCTGCACAAAGTCACTGCTGACCTGTCCTCAATCCTCCGACTGCCTGTCTTGAATGCTTATATGACAGTTGCAACTTCAGTGGCTATCCTATCAGGAGAACTGCTGCAATACTGGTACTTACGTCATCAATGAACCAATATCACCAACCAATGCCTCTGGATTTCTTGTTATACAAGAAAAATTAATACGTATTATTCAAGCTACTCCAGTTGGGCATCTGTTACTTGCTTCCTAACACAATCCTAAGTAACACTGAAGGTATTTGATAAATATTTGTGGACTAACTGAATGACTGAATGGATGGATGGATGGATGAATCTGGCAGTTTCTTTGCACTAAAGCCAGATCACTGCCATTTCTATCCTCATAGTACTAGATATTCACAACAGCTGAATGATTTTTTTTTTGGCATTAAAATTCAGAAATTCAATTGACCTATAGACAATCCAGAGAGTGGCTTTCTGTCCTCATTATGTGTCTCCCTATTTTGCATGTACAATCACATCATCCTTCACAATGCACCAGATGCTGAAGATAGAGAGTTGGCATAGCTCTATGTAAATTAGGCACTTTCCCAGAGCACTTCAGTGTCAGCGGCAATGTTGAGTTTTCTTAATTACAATCCAGATATGCTCACAATGGAGTAATACTAACTATTATGGTCTAGAGAAGCTACATTCAGTTTTACTAAACGATTAAGATTCATTTAGATGTCTCTGCTACGATTTGGGCAAGAAGAAGAGAGCATTTAGAAATTGCTCTCATGGTGAAGTTTTTTCTGAAGCTTCCTATAGCACAAGAAAGAAACTGGGAGAGGGCTGAAAATCAGCCATCAAAAAAAGAGGAAAAATAGGACCTAAAGAAACTTCTAATATTTATTTATTTGTTGGTTTAAAATTTTCTGTCTTACCTGCAGCAAACTGAAATCTATCTCTACCTGAGTCTGAGCCATGGGGACAGAGCCTGAAAATATTTTTGAATTGATATGATTTGAGGAGAAGACAGGTCTAAAGAAAATTTTTTATTTTATGCTTTGAGTTTTTTAAGTTGGCTCTAGCCCAAGTGCCAAGCTCAAAAACCATTTTCATTTCACTTTCTGAGATGACAACTTTTCTCAAAGAAAAAACCATCGTCAGTGCAACTTGGCTTCACATGAAATTCTGAGTAAAGGCATACTGCTTTGTATCATAGAATTTTGTTAGGTTGCAAGAGCCTCTTTCTATAGGAAGGAATATAACAAAAATACGTCCTTTAAATTATGAACTTATTATGCAACCTTTCTTGAATAATGTTCCTCTTATATTCAGAAAGTTAAAGTAGATAGAATATGTAAATCTATAATACACACACATCCTAATATCAATTCTTTTTTTTAAAGATTTTATATATTTATTTGAAAGGGAGAGAGAGTAAGAGAGTGAGAGAGAGAGAGCACGAGAGCGAGGTGAAGGGTAGAGGGAGAAGCAGCCTTCCCGTTGAGCAGGGGGCCTGATGTGGGACTCCATCCTAGGACTCCGGGATCATGACCCAAGCCGAAGGCAGACGCCAAACTGACTGAGCCACCCAGGTGCCTCCTAATATCAATTAATTCTGAGATGCATCATGCTACAGAATATAGTTGATACAAAACTATAAGGCAATCATCAGCCCCTTCCTAGAATGTAATTTAGATCAAGAAGCTAAACAGCTTGAAAAATATAGACACGTGTCAACTCATACTATTTGGTTGTTGAAGAAAAATTACTGATATTCAAAAATTAAATTTAAAAATTAAATTTAGTCTCATTTATACTCATCGTTAAAACTGTTGTCCTTCCTGTAAAGACCCAAGAAGCAGGCCTCATGGACGTATAAAAATTAATCTGAAACCAGTATCGTTCTTATCTGTTATTTTGGCCTCTCCAGCAATAATTTCATTTCCCCCCTAAATTTACCAATTGAGTTTACCTTTGGGGAAACAAGTTTCTTTCATTCTCTCAATTCATGTGGTGATGGGACCTAGTCCCAACCTCTGCATATTTCTCCCCCTGTGCCTCAGTGATTGGTTCAGATGTGAAAGAAACTACCCAGTGACTCGGTTGTGAGACTTTAATTGGCTCTGAAAGAAGGTCTTTTGACATGAGCTCGTTAAACTGGTAAGTCATAAATCTGAAGTGTTCAGGACCCCCACATGAAATGGTTCTGTTTGAGAAAAAAGACAACACACAGGAAATCACAGCCAAGAGATGATGACTGAGAGCCCAAGTCTTGAGCACTGCTTGATGGTCCGAGTCCAGATATGCCTAATTTGGTATTTGGACTTTTCAGTAAAAAGCCACAGACCTTCCTGTTTTGCTCAAGTCAGTTTGACTGGTGCCTTTGTAACTGACAAATGGCATAAACCAAATTAATATAATTAGTATATGGTTCTGATGCAAATGGTAGTGATAATGTGAGTTTTACTGAAAAGCTTATCATCTGAAATAAATTAGCAGCAATCAATTACACATACCCATGTAGACTTATACCTATTATGCAAATTTCCTGAGTAGCAAATCATTAAAGTGTAGTTGTTGAAAGTAAAATCTTTGGAGTCTGATTCCCTTATTTTGAATCCTGACGCTACTGTATGATCTTGGGAAAAGCATGAACTTCTTTCTGCCTCAGTTTTTTAATCTCTAAGATGGAGATGGCAATCTTGAATTATGAGATTCATAATTATGACCTAGATTAAAAGATTATAGAATTGAAGAGATTAATACACATAAAGCCCAAGATCAATGCCTGATACAAATTTCACCTTTTAATTATTATTATACAAGAAAGCATCAGCTGACCTCATCCAGATGCCATTCAATTAAACATGAATGTACTATATTTCTATACTATGCTGGGGCTAAGGACAAACTGAATTAATTTCAGTCTATACCCTAAGCCTAAGGAGCTCTCAGTTTAATAAAATATAGTTTAATCAATCAATGTGGTCAGTGCAATGATAAAATAAATAATATTTGAAATCATAACACCTATTGAGCACTTACTGTCAGCCAGGCAATGAGCTCATTGACTTGTATTGATTCTCTAATTTAATCCTTTTAACAATTCGGGGATGTGAGCAACATTATTAGCCCATTTTAGGGAGAAGGAAATTGAAGCAAAGTAACGTTACATAACTTGCCCATGCTTACACAGCTAGTAAGAGGCAGAAGGGTGAATTAGCCAAAGCAACTTTCTTCAGAGCTCCTTAGAGGTTAGAAAGTGATGTCAGAGATAAGTGCTGAGGATGAATACTAATTTGCAAAGTAAGCAAAGTGGAAATGAGTGATCTCAGTGGAGGTCACACTGTGCACAACCCAGAGGTGTGAGCTAGAATGCTGTATTCCCAGAACTATTGGGTAGTTCAGCATTTTGGGGGCACAAGTGTGTGTTTTTGAGTGAGTGAGGGCAGGTGAGGCTGGTTGTATTTTAGGTATTGTGAAATTTGATCACAGTTTCTTAACTAACTAAGCTTTACACAAATGCAATTGATGTGGCAAATCCAAGGTGCCATGAGGAAAATGGAGACAATCACTTTTGATCCAACACAAGCTGTCTCATCTCAGGTGACACTATTTCTCCATCAGATAGATTTCCCCTCCTGGGCCATGGTTCTGCATCTGGAAAGTGCAATTTAGTAGATGGTTCTGGGGATGAATTAATTCATTTGACAGAAGCAAGCAGTCTGGCCTTACTGAATATTTCCTTCTGTTCAGATCTCCATCGGAGGCAGCCTGGAGGATGCTTGCTCAGCATTTCTATCTCTCCTCAGATTGCAGGCCACTTGACTACAGGCTTGCAGAGCTTGCCCTGCACCCAGGCTGCAAGACGAACTAGGGATCCTGGGTGTATAAACAAGGAGCCAGGGCTAAAAGTAACTGTATGAGGCCGTGACCCAAGTAAAGAGCTTCACTGAGTTTTAAGATCACAAAGTATCACTTTGTGATACTTAAATTTCTATCAAAAGGGAACGTTACTTCCTTGTTATAAATGGAAAACTGGTATTTGCTGTAAGGTCTAAACAAAACAAAACAAGGTTACTGAATCTCATTAGATAGTGTCGTCCTAAGGTGAAGTCCTCAGTTTGTTTTAAAAAATTGGCAATGAGTAAATTTTAGAGAGGTGTTTAAAGACATGATAGTACCAGACTTAGATCTTCTCTTCAAAGATGGCAGAGAAACACAATAAAACAATTTCTCTCTCTCGTTCTGGCTCTCTTGATCTTTTTTCTTCCTTCATATGACAGCAGGAGGTAGCAAGAACTAGTTCTATCCTTAGATGTCACACAATATCTTGATTGCTTTCAATCTAAGACCACTTTTAATTGAGATCAAATCCAAGAACTAGATACATTAATTGAAGAGATAAATAAATGAAACTGTAAAATATGAAAAAAGCTGCAACCTAAGTAGCTTAAGATTTTCAGCTGGTGTTCACACTAAAATAATGTATAAACCAAGGCTAACATTTCTTGAAGGACAGTTCAGTTTCAGCTGTGTCTTTAGATGAAAAGCACCAGACTGAGAAGTCATGGGTCTGGTATTTTAAGACACATTTAATCACTGGATTTGGAAGACAGGTTCCAGTACCTGAATGTCCAGAAAAAATATTAAGCAATCAAGTTTTATCAGTGATGACCAATAAAAGAGAAAAGGTAAATTCGGTCCTGTTTCATTATTAAGATGGGTTGAGCAACCTCCAACATTCTTTAAAAGACCAATGGCCTTGAATGCTTAGGATTGTGAGAGAAAGGAATTTTGAAGATAAAACAGGAAAAAGATGCATAGAGGCACTCTCTGAGATGAACGGAGACCAAACTGTATCTGCTTGTATTGATCAAAGCAAACAATGTGAACGGGATTTGGCGAACTGATGGCCAGAGTAGCCTGTAAACAATGCTCGGTCTCTGCACATTTGAAACTCTGTAGGTTACTACATTCTGTGCTTCTGTCAAAGCGGGTGTTAGCTTCAAGAGGAGCTCATGGCTATAGTGTAAGAGGTTTCATCAGGGAAGAAAAAGAAGGGGATAACATTTTTGAACAAACCTCAAGTACTTTATATAGAGTACTTCACTAATCCTCATAGCAACCCTGGGATGGTTATTACTATCCACATTTTATAGATCAGGAAGGTTCAGATTTTAAGTAGTTAGCCCAAGCTCATTAATGGCTGAGTTAGGATACAACTCAAACTTTTATGAACCTGATGGTTTGTTTGTTTTTTTAAATTTTGGCATATATATATATATTTTTTACTCCACAATGCTGTTGGAATCACAGATTTGGTGATGCCAACATCAGTTTGTAACATAGCTTGTTCTTTCTATGTACCTAGCATCTGCTTCCTTGTCTTTTGGCAATAATACCCTATTTTTCTTTTGGGGACCTACTCTTCTCAAAATGTCAGTCAGATGCTTTGGATGGAGCTGACTCCAACCTTTGGAAACAGAGAAGGCATATGACCAGGCTTGTCCAGTCAGATCCATATCTATGTAGATTAGCAACTGCTGCAAAAAACTAGCTGCCCCTCTCGTTGAAAAGCAAACTATCATTTCCCTTCTGTTGAAACTGGGTTGGCCCTAGTAATGTGCTTGAGTAAGAGAAAACAGCAGAAGTGGCAATCTAGGATTTCATAAAGTAGGTCATAAAAAGCCTGGTGGCTTCCACCCATGCTTCTTAGAATCCTCTCTCTGGGAATGCTGAGCCATCTTGTTAGAAGATCAACTACCCCAAGACTACCATGTGAGAAAGGATGGAGAGAGTGCATTGTCATGCCAGCTGAGTCCATCCTTCCAGCCATCTACCTTAAGCCTGGGCAAATGAGCTATTTTTTTTTTTTTTTAAAGATTTTATTTATTTATTTGAGAGAGAGAGAATGAGAGAGAGCGAGTACATGAGAGGGGGGAGGGTCAGAGGGAGAAGCAGACTCCCCGCCAAGCAGGGAGCCCGATGCGGGACTCGATCCAGGGACTCCAGGATCATGACCTGAGCCGAAGGCAGTCGCTTAACCAACTGAGCCACCCAGGTGCCCAGCAAATGAGCTATTTTTGACTTTCCAGACCAATCCAGCCCCGTCACCAAATGAATACTATGGAATGACCTCTGGTAATGTCATGGGGGACAGAAGACACCCTGTGGACACTTATACAAATTACTGACTAATAAAATAATAACATGGAATAAAATGATTATTGTTTTAAGCCACTTAGTTTTGGGGTTATTATGCAGCAATTAAAAATGAGAACAATCTCTTTGGCCACAATGATTGGTTTGGAGATGAGCATGTGACCTGAGTCAACCAATGACATTCATTATAGGAATTTTGCTAATGAATTAGGAAAAAGACGCCCTCTTTTCATCTTAGGTGGTGATCGGGTAAGATATAAAACTGGGGCTGCTGGTAACATCTTTTTACTATTGGAACAGAGCTTGTTTGAGACTGAGGTCAGCAGAGAAGAGAATAATAGGAGAATGGAGAGAGGGGTAGTGATATCTGAAAACAATCATAGCATTGGCCTTTTATTTCCTGGCAAAATAAACTTTTTGTTTAAATTAGTTGAATTTTTTTCTTGCCACCAAGAAAAGCTATACTAGGGGAGAAAGGTGAAATGAGAAGGAAAAGTTTGCAAACAATGAAATGAAGAATCTCTATGCATGTATATTTGTACATGTGTGCATATTTTTTTAGATTTTGTTTTTATTTATTTGAGAAAGAGAGAGGGAGAAATAACATGAGCTGGGGGAGAGGCAGATGGAGAGGGAGAGGCAGACTCCCAGTTGAGCAGGGAGCCTGATCCCAGGACCCTGTGATCATGACCTGAACTGAAGGCAGATGCTTAACTGCCTGAGCCACCCAGGTGCCCCAAAGTGTGCATATTTTAAGTGACTATCAAAGGCACTGTTTAATCGTGGAGTCACACTAAAAGAAGGATGAAGGGGTGCAAACTAAAGGCACATCTAAAAATATTTTGCCAGACCCATGGAGGAAGATCTCAATCCAAAGGCCATTTTGATCTTTCTAATTGTGCTTCTAAACAATAACAAAAGTTCAGATACATAGGACCCTGAGATCATGACCGGAGCAGAAATCAAGAGTTGGACACTCAACTGACTGAGCCACCCAAGTACCCCAATCTAGTATCAATTTTTAAAAAGCACATTCTCTTAAGCTGGCTGCTCATTATTTTTCATTGATTGGTAGAATAATCTCTACTTTTAAAAGTTAATGAATGATGTTTTCTAAAGTGTAAGGTTTTTGGAAGTGCCTCAGTTCTATATTGTGGGAAATCATCTAAGTCCACTAAATAATGAGAGAAACAGAATAAAAATTTTAGGGGCGCCTGGGTGGCTCAGATGGTGAGGCATCTGCCTTCGGCTCAGGTCATGATTCCAGGGTCCTGGGATCGAGCCCCGCATCGGGCTGTCTGCTCAGCGGGGAGCCTGCTTCTCCCTCTCCCTCTGTCTCCACCCTGCTCATGCTCTCTCTCTCTCTCTGTATCTCTGTGTCTCAAATGAATAAATAAAATCTTTAAAAAAAAAAAAAAAGAATAAAAATTTTAAACAAATTGGTAGTCCTATTTATTGGGGTGCTGCTCTGAAGTGGTTGAGAACTTTAAATGGGGAGTCAGTGAGGCTGAGTTTCTTGTAACCTTAATTAAATTACACAACTTCTATAAAACCTTGGTGCCCTCTTTCATCAATTAAGGATAATCATAGTGTTCCCTCTTGGTAGCATTGTTGGGATGATTATGTAGTAAACACTTAATATAGAAAGAAATTAGAAGAGGGCATGCCATCTATAAGTGCAATATGTGCTATTAATGATGATGGTGATGGCCACCATCATCACTTACAATACTTAGAACCATTCCTGATATATAACAAGTGCTTAATTAAATATTGGAAATCATTTATTTATTATTGTCTACTGTAATTCTACAATGATATATTTGGCTTTAATTTGAATAAGTAAACTATATTGAGAATTACAGTAAAGGCAAATAATTCCAACAAATTATCTATGGTGACTAAGACTACTGGGAAGAGGTTAAAAGATTGTTAAGTCTGGTGAATATACATCTGAATTTAACTAATAGTATTCTTTTAAAATTTGAAACTAAGTATTTCTTTTTACTAAATAATCCTTGATATTTACTTTCTTAGAGTAAGTAGAGGATTCTTCAGAATCATTTTATGGAATGAAAAACTCATGTTAATTTATCCAGTTCACACCCCATTTCCTCTATTCATTTAACTCAGGTTTTACTGTTTTGATATAAGAACAATGGTTACCTTTTCTAGTGTATTTCTAACCGAGTTCTAGAAGGAACAAGTTATTTCAACTTGTCCGCCAGTAGAAATATCTGATTAGCAACCTACTGAAGCTACAAAGATAATTACGTTAATATCATTTATGGCAACTGCATTTGCTAATAGTAGTATTTTCACATTTGTTTTCATACCTATTACTTCATGTTTAAATTCATCATAGCAAGAGGCTGAGCCTTATTTCCATATTTATTGCTACCCAGATATTTATACTATATGTTTATTTAAAAAACAGCAATGGGTGTAATCTTGAATGTGCAAAGCAAATGAAATATGATTACCAAAGATCTAATGAGGTTTTTTTCCCCCCTTCAGGAAATAGCTAACACAGTGGATAGATGGATCTGCATTTGAGTCTTCTTAATATACGCTCTGGAAAATCAATACAATAGATACTTGACCTTCTTCTTGCTCTTCTGAATAAGCAAGTCCATACTGAAACCAAAAGGTATAAAATCTTAAGTATCCTAACAAGCTGATTTACATCAGGGAGCAAATTAGTAACTTATATTTACCTGATAGGCAAAGAAGAGTAATAACTTGCCTATTACTTCCCTTTACTCTTTTGTAGAACCCAATAAATCTGTCACTTTCCTGCATTTTTATTTTTGTTTTATTCATTTTTCTCTGTTTATGCAAAATGACACAGTGGAAAGAACATTGAGCTGGGAGTCAGAATTCCCTAGTGTACGTCTGCACTCTGTCATTAATGAACCGTATCACCTGTTCGACTTATTCAACTTTTGTGAGTCTCAATTTCTTGACCCTAAGAAATACGTAAACTCTAAATTCTAAAGGTAATATAAAATTTGATAATATCTTATGGACAGGTCAGAGCATAGATAGCTGAGGGCGTTTGCCCTGAGACATGTAACTAGGAAATGTGATGTTGGACCAGTCAACCAGGGGTGGCTCTCCGGGTTAACAAGGAAGCAGGCTCTTCTTCAGGAGACGGGTTAAACTGTGCTTCCTATAGCTCAAGGTGGTGAGACTGGGTGTCAGTTTTCACTCTGGCATCCTTGAGTGGAAGGGAAGATATTAAAGAGGACTACTGTGTGTGTATCTGTGTATGAGCGTATGTGTTGGGGGGGGCAGGTTAGGTGATCACCTGATTACCTGGGGGTCTACTCGTTCTTGGCAAAGTGCTAAGCACTGGGGATACAAGGGTGGCTAAAGCACTGTTCATTCTCTTCCCTTCTTGTTCAGAATGCACTAGAGGTGACAGTCAAGTTAACAGGTAATTATGCTTTATTGTAATAAGTCCCACAGTAGAGTAAGCAGTGCATACTAAGGCAGCACAGGTGAGAGACACCGGACTCAGTCTGGGAGGGTAATTAAGGAAGATTTGTGTTAGGAGATAGTGATGCAAAACAGGGAAGGAAAAAGCAATGGAAGTGGATGGATCAAATTTTGCAAATGCCTGAACGTGAGAGGAAGCTTGAAATAAATAGATGGGGGCCAATGATTAAAAATCTTATAAGGCCTGATAATGGCATTGGACTTTATCTAAACTAAGATAATGGGGACTCCAAGTTACATATAATATGGGTCTTTCCCCCTTAAGTCCAGAAAGGGCATAAACTAATTATAATAGCCCTCTGGAGCCGGATGCCCTGGTAAAACGGCCCAGTTCCCTTCAGCCTCATTTTATTCTTCCTTTCAAGGTCTTATTTCCCTCTGGTTTATCTTCCATCCTCTGCCTCCTTGGCAGTATTCATATTCTGGGAAACTTCCTTTGCTTTTCCTTATGTAGTTGTCTGTCGTTCTCTGAAAAGGATTGAACCAATAAATTACTTTCACGTGGTAATGGCTGAAAATGACTAAATGTGCTATCCTTTCAAGGGGGTTTAGGTTTTAAAAACAATTAGGATTATAACAGTGATTTTTTTTAAAAAAGTCTCCCATTTTTCGTGATCTCTATTAGTCCTTGCCCACAAGCATATCTAAATTTTACAGGATTTAAATTGAAATTCAGTTAATTCTTTGAATCCTTTTTTGTTCATATAAAACTTAGAACATATTCATTTTGTCTTGATAATGGCTTAACTTTGTGGAAGAACATAATGTGGAATTCAAGAGACAGGGCTGCCAGATACACCTGCTGCTTAGGATCATGAAGGAAATCTGGCCAGTGGCCTTCAGTTAAATGTACAAGTGTCTTTCTCTCTACCTTTATGAAAGGTAGAATGAACCCGAAATAAACTCTAGCAAGGCCACATATATTGACAACACTTGATTAACTTGTGTTCTTTCTTTTCCCACCAGACCATAAAATACAGACTTCCTAGACTCTTTTGGTAATTTGTTTGTGACAGTTAAACAAAGGAGTATATAAGTCACCCTCAGTTTGTTTCCTGAGATTAAGACAAACTGAGGGTTGCTGGAGTGGTGGGGGGTGGGAGGGATGGGGTGGCTGGGTGATAGACATTGGGGAGGGTATGTGCTATGGTGAGTGCTGTGAATTGTGTAAGACTGTTGAATCACTGACCTGTACCCCTGAAACAAATAATACATTAAATGTTAAAAAAAAAAAAAAGAAGACAGAGAAGATAGTAGGAAGGGAAAAATGAAGGGGGGGAAATCGGAAGGGGAGACGAGCCATGAGAGACTATGGACTCTGAGAAACAAACTGAGGGTTCTAGAGGGGAGGGGGTGGGGGGATGGGTTAGCCCGGTGATGGGTATTAAAGAGGGCATGTTCTGCATGGAGCACTGGGTGTTATACGCAAACAATGAATCATGGAACACTACATCAAAAACTAATGATGTAATGTATGGTGATTAACATAACATAATAAAGTAGAAAAAAAACAACTAATGATGTACTGTATGGTGATTAACATAACATAATAAAGTAAAATTAAAAAAAAAAGTATATAAGTCACCTAGCACTGTGCCTAATGCATACCAGATGTTCAATAAACAGTAGTTCTTTTTTGTACATAGAGATTTATGGGGACACATCAATACCTAGAGACCTATGGGACAGTGATTCAGAGGTCAGACAGAGTGGCATTTGATTCTTGAACTCGCTGCTGATGCTCAGACACACCCACCAGGCTCCTGCCTTCCAGCATCTACGCTTGCTCTTTCTGCTGCCCCTCGGCTCCCAACCCATGGCTTTGCTTGGCCAACTCCGACAGCTTCTGGTGCTTGCTCAACTCTAATTTGCTCTGTGAGCTCTATCTATACCCTTTCATTTAATGTTATTACTTACCTCGCTTTCCCCCAGGACTGTGGATCTGACATCACCTATCCTGTTTTTTCATGAACGTATAATTTCCTAATTTAACATATTACTGTTTTTCTTTCTTTCCTTCCTTCCTTCCTTCCTTCCTTCCTCCCTCCCTCCCTCCCTCCTTCCCTCCTTTCCTTCTTTCCTTTCTCTCTCTCTCTTTCCTTCCTTCCTTTCTGTCTGTCTGTCAATGCTAAATGAGGTCATAAGAATGGGTCCCTGATATGATAGGATTAATATCTTTATAAGAAGTGACACCAGGGGCGCTGGGGTGGCTCAGTTGCTTGAGCCTCTGACTCTTGATTTTGGCTTGGCTTATGATCTCAGGGTCCTGGGATCAAGCCCTGCATCAAGCCCCATGTCAGGCTCCATGCTCAGCGGGGAGTATGCTTGGGATTCTCTCTCTCTCCCCCTGCCCCCCCTCCCCCAATTAATAAATCAATTTTTTTAAAAAAAGGTGACACCGGAGAGCTCACTCTCTGCCCCACCCTCCACTTCCATGTGTACACCCCCAAAAAAGACCATGTGGGGACATAATGAGAAGGGAACCATCCACAAGCCAAGAAGGAGGGATTATCAGAAATACGAAACTTCATCTTCCAGGACTTCCAGCCTGCAGAACAGTGAGAAATTTTGTTGTTGTTTAAGCTGTCCAGTCTGAGTATTTTGCCATTTTGCATATGGAGAAATGGGTTCAGGGAGTTAAGAGGTTCATATAAGGTCACACAGTGAGATATGCTAAGAATCTGGGTATTTGATCTATAGGTATCTTTACCACATCACAATGCTTCTCCACAGTGAATCTACTCTTACAGAAAATGTAACAATGTTAGAATTTAAAAACCTTGTAAGCCCCATAATCACTTAGTAGGAGAGATGCCTTTCTTATTATGGATACTGTTTCTCAACACAGCTCAGCTGAATGTTAAGTACAGTTAGCAGGCACACTGAAGGGCAGAAAAGCTGAAGAATTCTGGCTACTAGTTTTAGTAGTTAGAACTGAACTGTTTGCTCTGATCTGACTATCTAGGAATTATAGATTATAATTTGCAAAAGCATACTGACATATCTCATTTTTTCCATATACATAGTATTTCAACAAAACCTTCTTTCTACTTTATCTCAGTAGTGTCAGTAGCATGTGTGTCTTCCCCCACCCAGTCACATCATTGTTCTTCATCAGTCTATGGTTGCTATTTGCTTTTGAGCAGATTATCTCATCTTTAGTTCATTTTCAGGGCCCAAAGGTGGTTCTATGATAAGGCAAGTTAAGTGGCTATCCAGAACAAGGAGGGTCAACAGGTTTTAACTCAAGTTCCAATCCAGTCATTGATAGTGGCTGCCTAGGGCTCAACATTTAAGATTCTAAAGCAGGGTCTAGATTTGAGGCAAAAGAGTGCTCTGATTGATTATCAGTGTCTCCCATGGGTGGCAGAATGTCAGCATGAAAGCTCTGGATTTGCTATGTATGGGGTACAACTTTAAACATCCAAGACACTTCCTGGAACACAGGCCTGGCATGTGGCCATAACAAACACCCTTCCAGCCCAGAAAAAACAATGTAGGATACTTTAGTGCCAAGGAATACATGCTTCTGGTTTGTTTGCAAGATGGCTGCTTTGGGGAATGATTCAAATGAAATGAATGGGTATATTTCAATCACTCCAAAATGAAAGACATTTTTAGGAGTATTTCATCTATCAATTCACTGAAATGGTCACTGTTAGGTATTAAATTAGAACAACCTGAAAAATTAACTTCCATTACAAATATTTCAAATTTTAAAACATTTTGTCAATGCAAGGACAGTTATTTCACCCTGAATTAATGAGCATCAATGAACCAAGCAGACCACAACCAAACACAGACCAATGGAGCTCAATATTGCCCTGATTATGCCTGCCTAAGGTTTACACTAGCTCTCAGATACTGGAAACTACCCTGGAATATAAATTGATAAGGCATGGGGCACCTGGGTGGCTCAGTTGGTTAAGCATCTGACTTTGGCTCAGGTCATGATCTCGGGGTCCTGGGACTAAGTCCCCCATTGGGCTCCCTGCTCAGTGGGGAGTCTGCTTCTCCCTTTCCCTCTGCCCCTCCCCCACCCCCCCACTCATACTCTCTCTCTCTCTAAAATAAATAAATAAAATCTTAAAAAAATAAATTGATAAGGCATATTTGCTATATGTATGGTATGTGGGGGACACACCCTAAGGTGACTGCTAATTATTCATGTCCTTGTGCAATCTTTCCTGCTTATATGTAAGCAGGATCTGTAACTTGATTTCAAAAAATAGAATATGGCAAAAGGGATGGGGCTACCACACCCATGATTATGTTTCTTTATATAAGACTCTATCTTGGTAGACCAGAGAGAGATTCTCTTATTGGTCTTGAACAAGCAAGCCATCATGTGTGAATGCCTGTGGAGAGGACCAGAGGACCATGAGATAGGGAATTATAAGCAGCTTCTAGGATCTAAGGGTGGCTTCCCTCTGGCATCCAATAAGAAGCTAGGTCCCTCAATCTGACAGCTGCAAGGAAATAAATTCTGACAACTGCCTGAATAAGCTTGAAACTGGATGCTTCCCTAGTTGAGCCTCCACATGAGAACCCAGCCCAGCTGACTTTGATTGCAGCCTGGTAGACAGTGAACAGAGGACCCAGCTAAGCCATGCTTGAACTCCTGACATAAACTCTGAGTTAATATATGTGTGTTAAGTTGCTATATTTGTAATTTGTTTTGCAGAAATAGAAAAATAATATAAAGTGGTGGAGAATTTATAATGTAGATCTTACACTTGAATAGTGTGATTATAAGATTATTAATATGATTATAAAGTTATACCCAAATGTCATGAGTGTGAGAAAACCCGTTAAAAGACAAAAGCAGAAGATGTAGGAAGAATACAGTTTGAATCCGTGTGACTATACCCTGTATCGCAGTTCTTAACTTGTGTCGTTTGCTAAACACTTTTAAACACGGCATTTAAACACTTGAAAGGATTAAACTGTTTCTGCCTCTGCAGTTATCTCATTATCCAGTGGGGCACTCTCCGAAACCTTGTCACTGTTTGAGTAGAAGCATTTGTTGCCCCAACTCTGCTCTTTTATGTACATAGGAGGTAACTCTCCCATGTTTCAGTAAACACATTTGGCCTTTGGTGTCTGGCTTAACAGAATGCCACACTTCTTACTTTTACTTGCAGCAAGATGTACTCTGTTCTTCCCATTCCACATCACCTACAAATTTTATAATCTGACTGCCTTTTCTCACAATCTTTGCTTTTGAGTAGATCACCTCCGTTTCAGCAGGAATTATATTTATTTCTTGACCATATTTAGATTCTTTGAAGGGACGGTGGTAGAGCTGTATATCACAGCACAAGGTTGAAACTGCTGTCCTTTGGCTTTGCTACCGTTGGAGAGATATTAGGGCCATTGATATTTTTATTAATGCAGATGGGGAACATTTTAAAGCTCATTACTTCAAATGTCAAGAGGTTGGATGGTAAATTTGTAGTAAAGGGTTAAGAAAAGGATTGATAACCCCAATGTAGATTTGATACAAGATTTCCTTTTTCTTTTAAAGAGTTGGAGTCAGATGTGAGGACACTTGATATATGGTGACAGCTATAGGGCTTTTGCGATTGTGCTCTTGTATGGCTCAGGTGAAACTAATCAAGTCAGCTCAAAGACCCAGGGGCAGAAACTGCAGGAACAACATGGCTGTCATTCTTGGGTCCTTGTGACAGTCATAGTTAAGAGGCTCCAGGAACACAACTGAGTCAAAGGAGGTCCCTCACAGGGCTGTGGCAGACAAATCTATACTACCTGCTTTGAGAGCCATTTGTGCTGCTCAGGTTAGGATGGCATCGAAGGAGTCCTACTGGTTATCAAAACAAAGACCTACCAAGCAATTTTCCCCTGGCTCAAACTGGTGAGCTGGGCAAGAAAAGCTTGTTTGTACAGGGAAGATCCTTACAGAAAAATGCATATGGTACCCTAAGGGAATATATGGACTCCATGGCTGGAAAGCTCTACTCTTTTCTTTTTATTTAGTTGTACACAAATGAGACTCACATGTGGTTTTTTATCTTTTCCTTGTCCCTTCATCTCAGGTTTATACTTTAAATATATAATCCTTTATAAAAAACCAGTCAAGTATGCACTAAAAATGAGTTTTCTATACACTGGATTAAATTTTCTTCTGTGATTACTAAGTTTATCTAGATTATATGATGATGATGGTATAATGATGAGGATGATGATTACCATGGCCATGGATCATCATCACCACCAATTATTGAATCATTCTGTCAGCAGCGAGCACTTAGTTCAAACACAAAAACAAATCCATCAGTGCTGTTTCATTGGCTTCCTTTCCAAAATATGTGTTATCAGAAAATGAGGCCTCATTCTGGGGAAATGCACACATACTTGCTTTTTGCCAGAAAGGCCTTCCTATCAGGAATGATTCTTGGGATAATTTTTAAAAAGTTATCAAGGCAAAATTCACATAACTAAACCACACCATCTTAACCATTTTAATGAGTAAAATTCAGTGGATTTTAGTGCATTCACGATGTATAACTATCACCACTATCCAGGGTCCAGAACATTTTCATGATCCTAAAAGGAAACCTTGTGCCCACTAAGCATCACTCCCCATTCCCTTCTCTCCATAGTGCCTGGCAACCACAGGTATGCTTCCTGTTTCTAAGGACTTGCCTATTCTGGACATTTCCTACAAATGGATAATATAATATGTGGTCTTTTATATCTGGCTCTTTCATATAGTAGAATGTTTTCAAAGTTCATCTATGTTGTAGCATGGATTAGTACTTCATTCCTTTTTTAATGGCTGAGTAATATTCTACTGTATGGATATATCACATTTTGTTTACCTATTCATCCATTGATGGACATTTGCATATTTTGACCTCTTGACTAATATGAATATTGTTACTATAAAATTTATGTGAGTTGGGGTTTGAATATAAATCTTCAGTTCTTTTGGGTCTTGGAATGATTTTAAGGCCTGATTTGGGGTCTTTTGCTCTGGTCAAGACTGGTCGGTTCTAACAACACCCTAGCTTTCTGCATGTTCTATTTCTGACAGCTCTGAGAAGGAGATGTTTGATTTGCAAGGATGAAGGTGAACAAGGCAAATGCAAGTACAAGTAGCAAAGTCAGGGAAGGAGAAGCATGCAAGCAAAGGAAACTGGGTCCTCTCTGAAGTAAATATAATTTTTATCATCTGCTATATACTGGTAGAGGTAGAGATTATATCTACTTGTCTATGAGGATTAGTCTGACGGTCTATGTTCATCTGTGTTTCAAGGAATATGTTCAGTTTCTACCCAGTTACTCAATGGTTAGTAATCCATTAATTGTCTGAAATGATTAGGACAAATTATCACAAATCAGGATATTTGGGCACTGTAGGCCAGGTTCCATTAACAAGTATTTTGTGTTTGATGACAGTCTTTGTTTTTATGTATTTTAAAGCACGAGAAAACCCAAATTTATTTTTCCTAGCAGA
Organism: Halichoerus grypus; assembly: GCF_964656455.1. Classification (NCBI taxonomy): domain Eukaryota; kingdom Metazoa; phylum Chordata; class Mammalia; order Carnivora; family Phocidae; genus Halichoerus; species Halichoerus grypus. The sequence goes on from NC_135712.1 coordinate 181,630,219, forward strand.
CAATAAAAAGAGTAATTATCATCATTATCTGTAAAATGGAATTAATAACAGGCTTGCTGTAAGGATTAACTTAACACATTTAAATTGCTTAGAACATTGCCCTTAATGTGAGTCAACTATTATCATCATTATTATTACTCATTCAATACACACCAACAAAAGTGGTATCTTAAAAAATAAATCAAACCATGCCATCCACCTGCTTACTACCCTTCAATATCTTTCTATTTTACTATTCAGTAGAGAATTTGCATGTACTAAGGCCCTGCCTGAATGATTTAGCCTCTAACTTTCCAAAGGTTTTTGGACTATTTTTATTCTTGCTTACTCCATGTCAACCACACTTTCTTTCCTAGAACAGATCAAGACTTCTCTGCTGCAGAGACTTGGCACCTGCTTTTCCCTTAGCTGGGAATGTTTGTACATTGTATTTCTTTCAGCTAGTTGCACCTCATTTGTAGAACTTTGCTTCATTGCTACTTTCTCACAGATGTCTTCCTTGCCAAAGGAGATTCTCCATTTTTGATCTCTATTTCCACTCCTTTTGGTTAGGTCAGATGATAGCCTAATTAAAACCTGCAGTTATTTTATTTAATTACCACTGACTACAGTTTTGTTCCTCTCTGCAAGTCACTTGAAAATACCAATCTCTAGCACAGTGTTTAGCTAGTCATGGTACATATTTATTAAATATTTTCCAAATAAATATAATCTCCAAATAGTTTTCATTTCCACTTCTGGAAATTAGAGTTAACTAGGTATTTTATAAGTATGATCATTTTAAGATTTTTTTTTATTATTTATTTGATAGAGAGCATAAGCAGGGCTTGTGCTTGACAAATAATCAAGTCAAAAAATGGGCAGGCAGAGGAAGAAGCAGGCTCCCTGCTGAGCAAGGAGCCTGATGCGGGACTTGATCCCAGGACACTGGGATCATGACCTGAGCCAAAGGCAGATGCTTAACCGACTGAGCCACCCAGGAACCCAAGTATGATCATTTTACACACTATCATGGTAGGTATCATCAATTCTCATAATACCATTTTAAAATTATTTATTTATTCCTTTGCATATTTGATTCCTCTTCACTCCTCACAGGATTTGAGATGACAAATTCTTTCCAGTCTTAGTTATGGCCTGACTTCATCTAAGACATGTTTTGACTTTGAATTAATTTTATTTAAAAAAATTTTTTTTTAAAGATTTTATTTATTTGACCATAGAGTTGAGGGTCCATATCTGGGCTCTCTATTCTCTTCCACTGGTCTATGTGTCTGTTTTTGTGCCAGTATCATGCTGTCTTGGTGATCACAGCTTTGTAATATAGCTTGAAATCAGGCAACGTGATGCCCCCAGCTTTGTTTTTCTTTTTCAACATTTCCTTGGTGATTTGGGGTCTTTTCTGATCCCATACAAATTTTAGGATTGTTTGTTCCAGCACTTTGAAAAATGTCATTGGTATTTTGATCAAGATGGCGTTGAAGGTATAGATTGCTCTGGGCAGCATAGACATTTTAACAATGTTTATTCTTCCGATCCATGAGCATAGAATGTTTTTCTTTTTTTTTTTTTTAAAGATTTTATTTATTTATTTGACAGAGAGAGACACAGTGAGCGAGGGAACATAAGCAGGGGGAGTGAGAGAGGGAGAAGCAGGCTTCCTGCTGAGCAGGGAGCCTGATGCGGGGCACGATCCCAGGACCCTGGGATCACGACCTGAGCCAAAGGCAGACGCTTAATGACTGAGCCACCCAGGCACCCTGCATAGAATGTTTTTCCATCTTTTTGTGTCTTCTTCAGTTTCTTTCATGAGTGTTGTGTAGTTTCTAGAGTACAGATCCTTTACCTCTTTGGTTAGGTTTATTCCAAGGTATCTTATGGTTTTTGGTGCTATTGTAAATGGAATCGATTCTCTAATTTCTCTTTATACAGTTACATTGTTAGTGTATAAGAAAGCAGCTGATTTCTGTGCATTGATTTTGTATCCTGCCACATTACTGAATTGCTGGATGAGTTCTAGTAATTTGGGGGTGGAGTCTTTTGGGTTTTCCACATAAAGTAGCATGTCATCTGGACCCTCAACTCTATGGTCAAATAATCTTTGACAAAGCAGGAAAAAATATGCAATGGAAAAAAGACAGTCTCTTCAATAAACGGTGCTGGGAAAATTGGACAGCTATATACAGAAGAATGAAACTCGACCATTCTCTTACACCATACACAAAGATAAACTCAAAATGGATGAAAGACCTCCATGTGAGACAGGAACCCATCAAAATCCTAGAGGAGAACATAGGCAGTAACCTCTTCGACATTAGCCACAGCAACTTCCTTCAAGACTTGTCTCCAAAGGCAAGGAAACAAAAGCGAAAATGAACTTTTGGGACTTCATCAAGATAAAAAGCTTCTGCACAGCAAAGGAAATAGTCAACAAAATAAAGAGGCAACCCATGGAATGGGAGAAGATATTTGCAAATGACACTACAGACAAGGGGCTGATATCCAAGATCTATAAAGAACTTCTCAAACTCGACATCCAAAAAACAAATGATCAAGTCAAAAAATGGGCAGAAGATATGAACAGACACTTCTCAAAAGAAGACATACAAATGGCTAACAGACACACAAAAAAATGTTCATCATCATTAGCCATCAGAGAAATTCAAATCAAAACCACATTGAGATAACACTTTACACCAGTTAGAATGGCAAAAATTGACAAGGCAAGAAACAACAAATGTTGGAAAGGTTGTGGAGAAAGGGGAACCCTCTTACACTGTTGGTGGGAATGCAAGTTGGTACAGCCACTTTGGAAACAGTGTGGAGGTGCCTCAAAAAATTAAAAATAGAGCTACCCTATGACCCAGCAATTGCACTACTGGGTATTTATCCCAAAGACACAGATGTAGTGAAAAGAAGGGCCATATGCACCCCAATGTTCATAGCAGCAATGTCTGCAATAGCCAAACTGTGGAAAGAGCCGAGATGCCCTTCAACAGATTAATGGATAAAGAAGATATGGTCCATATATACAATGGAATATTACTCAGCCATCGGAAAGGATGAATACCCAACTTTTGCATCAACATGGATGGGACTGGAGGAGATAATGCTAAGTGAAATAAGTCAAGCAGAGAAAGTCAATTATCATTTGGTTTCACTTATTTGTGGAACATAAGGAATAGCATGGAGGACATTAGGAGAAGGAAGGGAAAAACTAAGGGGGTGGAAATTGGAGGGGGAGATGAACCATGAGAGACTATGGACTCTGAGAAACAAACTGAGGGTTTTAGAGGGGAGGGAAGGGGAGTAGGGGGGGATGGGTTAGCCCGGTGATGGTTATTAAGGAGAGCACGTATTGCATGGATCACTGGGTGTTACAAGCAAACAATGAATCATGGAACACTACATCAAAAACTAATGATATACTGTATGGTGACTAACATAACATAATAAAAAGAAAAAAAAGATTTTATTTATTTATTTGAAAGAGAGAGACAGAGATAGCAAGAGAGAGCACAAGTGGAGAAGAGAGGGAGAAGCAGGCTCCCTGCTGAGCAGGGAGCCCGACATGGGGCTCGATCCCAGGACCCTGGGATCATGACCTGAGCCAAAGGCAGATGCTTAACTGAATGAGCCAGCCAGGTGCCCCTATTTTTTTTAAATTTTTTATTTAAATTTAATTAGCCAACATATAGTACATCATTAGTTTCAGATGTAGTGTTCAATAATTCATCAGTTGTATATAACACCCAGGGCTCATCACATCATGTGCCCTACTTAAGTGTATTCATTTTATATAGTAATTCAATTTTAAGTAGAATCAAGGAAAGAGGAAATGAAAAGTGGAAAGATCTAAATTCTGCACTTGAAGGTCCTTAGCTTCCACAAATAATTTTCGCTTTCTTTTGGTAGCTGAATTTCAATTTCCTTTGGAGAATCATCCCATTCCTACTGTCCATGTATTTGCTTCATGAGTTGAGCATGTTACTTTTTCTTTTCCAATCATAAACCATGGTCTTCTGGTCAGTGATTGCTTAATGTAGGAACTAGCAAACTTTATTTTGTAAAGGGCCAGATAGTAAATATTTTGGCCTTGTAGGCAACAGTCTCTGTCCAATTGCTGAACTCTGTTATGATAAAAACAACCTAGACCATATATAAACAAGTGGACATGGCTATGTTCCAATAAAACTTTACTAACAAGTGGGAGAGGAGCAGACTTGGTATGTGGGTTGTAGTTTCCTGACCCCCAGCTATAGCACTGCTCCTTCAAAGTGTGATTGTTTGTCATGTGTCTGCAACATGGTAAGTACAGAAATTAAGAGTAAGTGTTTAGAAAAATTTATACCAATTTGACAGAGTAATCTTATGTCTGTGAAATATAATAAAAATTTGGGCTTATATTCTGTAAGTCTATTTTTTTTGCTTTCATTTTTATGTTAATTCATTTTTAATTGTATTTCACAAAGTTATTGGACCATGACAGATTGGATTTTTTTTTTTTTAAGACAATTAAAAAGTCCTTCATGCTGGAAAGCTTGAGAAGCACTGGCTTAGGACACAACAAGACTTAAGCCAAACTCATTAGCCCAAATCAAGCTGACCTCAAGACTTTTATGAACAGACTCATTTCCCCCTCGGCACTCAAACCCAGAAAAATGTGAGGGTGGAGATGTCAGGGACCACCTCAAAGAGCCTAGGAAGAAATGCAACACATTGGAAGACACAACCAAGAGGTGGATAGAAATCGAGCATGATGACATCATTTGAGACTATACCTTGATGAAACCTGCAGTTTACTTGTTACCGTGTCTTTGTGTCTTGTCTGCTCACCCAGCTGGTAAGTTTCACCATGGGACTTTACTTGTATGTAAGCTAAAAAATCCCTTCTGCTCCTTCAAAGAAAAAAAGCCAGCTAAAACTAGGTTTTCTGTCACTTGTAACCAAGAGAATCCTGGCAAATATAAATTTTCTAACCTTTCACTTCCATTAACTAACTGTGACATAATCACCTCCCTTATTCATACATTCATTTCCCCAACTATGAAAATGGGGTTTTACCAAATACTCCCTTAGTTCTATTATAACTTTAAAATGTATTACTATGCTTACATTTTTATGGTAAATTAAAGGTATTTATGTTCTAAATTTAAAATGTGATTTCAAGAATTTAGTTTGTAGTGTGTATTCTAAGAAAAAAAGAACTCCCAAACAATAAACAAAAACAAAAAGCAAAAGTAGCGTCCTTCCTGAGAATTCAGGTTTCAGTTAACTCATGTCATTGCCAAAACACTATTATTGAATGCTTCAATAAACAGTAGGGTGTTTTTCTTTTTTTTTTGGATTAACATATAAAGAGTTTTCATGGAAAATATGGACCCAGATAATTGTTATTCTTATCATTTTGGCCCTGACAAATAAAATGAGTTGCTTAGTATAAATAAAAATTCTGCATGGAACACAAAGGATATTTTAATACTCAGGCTGCTTTATGAGAGTGGAGAGATAATGTATCTCTTCGATAATTTCTACAGCTCCATTTTAATGACAAGTTGACTATTTTGATTTCTATCAGGATAAAGGGAAAAGTCTGTTGCAAAAGTAGGAGAGGGAAAATTGACGTCTAGGCTCCAGCCAACACATGTCAAAAATCCCGTTTGCTGGAGACAGGCTTTCAAGGCTCTATTTCCCAGTAAGTGTTAAAAAAAATATCTCTTATACTCATGAAAGTCCCTGAAGACCATTTCAAAGTCAATCACCCTGGCAGCTGATCCTTCAGACATAGGCACTACTTCAGATGTTTCCTTCTACATGATGGCCACTAAAATAGTTTTCACTCCAAAAAAAAAAAAAAAGCCACCAAAAAACTTTTGGAGGCATTTTTATGATCCAAAATAGGCTTTTTAAACTCTTCTACTTGAATCAGCTTTTGAAAGCATACGATCTTTGCATCCCCAAGCTGTCTTGCATTTCCAGTGACATCTCGGGCTGTTAACTACCACATTTTCAATCAGGGGTCACCTTGGCCTTGTTTTCTTAAAATAATAAACTCTGCTAGAGAGAGACGCAGTGATTTGAGCCAACCTAGCCACAATGTCCTTTTCTAATTGGTGTTCGCATTTTGCACAGATGCAGCACTGTTCTTTGCCCATTTATCCTCGTGATTTATAACCCAACACTTGCAGATTATAAGCATCTATAAGAGTGGGGACATTCACTAATTTATCTTTGAATCCCAGTGCCTGTTCAATACATATGTGTGGAATGGATGATTATAAAATAATAATAATAATAATGATGATGATGATTATTAAGGACTCTCTCCATTCCAGGTGCTATCATGAATACTTACCCTACTTCTAATCCTCACTGCAACTCCATGAAGTAGGGAGTACTCTTAGCCCCATTTTACAGATGGGAAAAGGGGCACAGAGAAGTATTTTTCCAAGGTCATACAACAACCAGTAAGTGCTGAGCCAGGAATTAAACTGTGAATCAGAATCTCTAAACTATTTCACAATACCTAGGATTGAACTTTAAGCCACTGTTGGTGAAGAATATACTTAACTACCAAGCAAGAGATTAGTAATCAGAATCACTAATAGGTGATGCTCTCTACAGTATCATCAGATTCACGTGGATCCTTTGGAAAAATTCCATTAGTTTACTACCAACTGGGGATAATTATCCAATGGCAGGTGACTGCTGAGTATTTCTCTACATCCAGGCCACCACTCCGTAGGCCAAATCATCCTCTTCCTCCTGGGCTAGTTATTTCCTCTAACAAACATACCCCTCCCACCCTTTCCATATACAGCAGTTACAGCCACCTAAACAAACAAATAAACAAACACACCATACTGACTCTGTCATTTCCTTTTTGAAAACCTTCATTGTAATTCCACAGACGCTTAGGAAAAAAGTCAAAATCCTCATCTGAGTGTGGAAAGTCTTTAGTGAGTGGTCCGCTTATTTTTCCAGGCTCCTCTCAAGCTTCTCTCACTATATCCAGCCACACTCTGTCTACTTTCATTTCCTGGGGGAACTGTGCTCTTTCCTAGCTGAGGACATTTCCTCAGGCTGATCCTTCTGCTAGACACACTACCGCTCCACACTTCCACCCACCCAGCTGTGCCACTTTGACTTGCTTGTACATTTCCATTGATCCGTTTTGGTGTCTTCCTGTCCAGAAAGGACCTTCTTGATACCTCCCATCCCCAGATCACATCAGATTCCTCTAATTTATACAAGCATAGCCTTGCCTTGCTTTTCTTTCTTTCTTTTTAAACCCTCATGATACCTTTATAATTACTTGTTTACTATCTATCTTTCTTTCTTGCCAAATCCCCTGTACTCATCATAATAAGATCTGTCATAGGGCTGACACTCCATAAACAGTTGTTGAATGAATTAGTGGACATATGTTAAATCATTAAAATATTGTTACTTCTAGGAACTGCTACCTTGGAGATGAAAAGTGTCTATAACATATCTTGAAAGTTTGAGTAGTTGATAAAACACTATAATAGTTTACCCAAGAACATTGACAATTAGAAAAAAAAGAGGTATTATAATAATAGCTAATATATGCCAGGTATTTTTGTAAAAGACACTGTGGAAAGTGGCCATTTTGGTTTTGTTTTTCCATTGGGTTTTTTATGAAGACCAAGTCAGAAATCTCTCTCTCTTTCCTCCTAAAAGCTGGTGAGAAACAACAACAGTATTAACAGTAGTGGTAGTGTCGATTGTGGTAACAGTAAAGATAATTATGATGATGATGATGATGTCCCTGAATTACTATATGCCATGTTCTTTATATGCAGCATAAGCATATATGGACTTCAAGATCACCCCATGAGATAGATAGTTATTACCCATATCATAGAGATGAAGAAACTGTGTCACAGAAGCAGTAAATAATTCTGTACATTTACAAAGATAATAAGGGCAAAGGCAGGACACACATCAGCCCAGTCTTAACAGCAGAGTGCATGTGCTCGACCACTGTGTTTGACAATATCTCTTTTAGTTATCTATTGCTTAAAATTTAGTAGCTGAAAACAGCAATATTAAATCTCAGTTTTGTGGGTTAAATGGGCTCAGATGTGAGGTTCTTGCTTGGGATCTTTCATGAAATTGCAATCAGTTGTCAATTGGGGTCTTTAGTCATCTATAGGTTTGACTGGTTTGGATATCCAAGATGGCGTACTTGTGGGACCAACAACGGACGCTCTTGATGGCTAGGAGCTTTTTGAGATTGTTGACTGGAGGAGCACTCCATGAGGCTTGGGCATTTCACAGCCCTAAAGCTGAATTTTGATAGTACATCCCAGCAGGACATTCCATGATACCAGAGGAAGTTGCAAAACTTCATGTGATCTGGAAGTTCAGAACCTGACTTCTCTCACATTCTATCAGTCAAGCAAATGCTAAGAATATCCAGGGTTGAAGGGGAAAGGAATTAAACTCAGTCACTCAACATGGCAAGAAGCAAATATACACACAGAGAGTAGAAATTGAAGAAGGCCATCTTGGAAACTATCTACCTTAACATGCTATCTTTTCCCTTAATTTATTCATAACTGTTACTCTTTAACCTTGAACATGCAGACTAAGAAGCTAGGCCTTGCTATGTATATTCCTTCCAATTCTCATGGGAGAACAATTTCAGGCTTCTCTTAGACAAAACACAGACACAGTGATATCTGATTTGAGAAGATCTGCTGTTTGCCTTTTTTTTTTTTTTTTTTTTTTTTGCTTGAGGAAAAGAAGGTTCACTATCATTCTATTTCAAGAGGCAAATGGGAAAATCCTACAGAACAAACAGGAGCACTTCAAAGGATGCCTCTTAAATCACTGTCCATAGAGATCACCTTTCCCTTTAAGCCTGCGAGGGAAGTTTGGAGTTGCCTAACTTACTTTGATGTAAATTCCTTACTTGGTTTCCTTTCTTTGTTGATCCACTTGGGAGCCAGGGAAGCATGTATCTTTCTGTAGCCTCACAATCAACCCTGAGTGGCTTTAGATATTTGTCCTCAGGCTATGCCCACAGCAGCGTAGACTGTGAATGGGACTGCAACTGTGTCCCCTAATCCAAAATGATGGAGAATGGTAGTTGGCAAATTAGTTGAAAAATTCAGTTAAAACAATAAATGACAAAAAAATCCCCAACAATAAATTGACCCGTTGATACATATACCTTATATACATTTCAGTGTAACTTAAAATGGCTAAATGTACATTTATTTGCCAATTAAAAAATTTAAGGCCGAGGACTTTTCTTAGAGTCAGAGTCCAGATTTTGAGGTTCCAAGTAGTCAACCTTGCATAAACTAGATTTATTATACATTATCTTTAAAGCCACCTTTTCTATTATTTGAAGTGAGAAGTTAAGGCAGAGCACCGAATACTTCCCAAGAATACATTTTAGGCGATTTTTCCCACCTGCAAAAAGGTAATCTTTCTTTTTCATTTAAACCTTTTAAAGCATTTAACTCTTTTCTTTTCCATCTCATATTTCATTAGCTTATATAATATTTAATTAAGTTATGTATTTCAATAGCAAATACAATATGCATGAATAAGTTTGGAAACACTGAATCTTGCTAACTATACAACTCAATTAGTGAGAACACAAGTATTCAAATGAACCAAAAAATGGCCTACCAGCCAGCCAAAAGTCTCACTTTTTTGTTGGCCTCTACTGGGATTTTTACGGGGAGAATGGAGAGTATGAGTTCACCCGGTGTGCTGGTTAGAGGTCAGTTAAGGGAGTTTCTGCTGTGTTCCTTTGTTTTTTACACTGACTATCACTTAACCTCACTGAAAACTACATTGTCCACAGTCCAGAGGAGAATCAACATGATCTTTTTGGAAAGCCCTATGGAATCCAAGCCCAGTTTTAAAAAAAGTTATCATTTTTAAAAGCATGTTCTATGTGCCAGGCATTGCTTAAAGTGCTTCATGTGCTTTATCTAATTTTATCCTTACAGTGACTCTATTAGGTAAAGGATCAATTAGGAATGGCCTTAAAGTGTTAGTGTAGTTGCAACAGGGACTTAAAAAGTTTAGGCTTCTTGCAGGAAAAATGACTGGAAAGGTATTAGCCCAAGGTTTGCATGCTATCATTAGGAATTCATTCATTGGGAGTAACTTCTATTTTCAAGATCACTGCATGATCCAAGAGGACCATTGGTGCCTTCACATCTGTTTACTGGCAGCAAGTGATGGAAAGGAGAAAAGCTCTCTGGGAGACTTTTCTAAGATCTAGATCTTACATTGTAAAGACCACATTTGTCTGTGAGGGAGGTTGGGATATATATATTTTTAGCTGTGCAATTTGATACTCAACATAAAATGTGAGTTCTACAAATGAAAAAAAAAAGGATACTGGGCATCAACTAGCAGACCAGGACCCAGGTAGCTCTTCCTATTGTCTCTGTTTCATAGAGGAAGGAACTGAGAATTATTAAGGTCAAAGTCTTGATCACCAAGGTAGTAAGTGACAGGTCTGAAATGTATCCCAGATGTGGTGTTAGAGTTAACCCTCACCACCAACCCTGAAAAGTTTATAATATTAGTCCTAATTTTCAGGAAACTCAAGCTTAGAGAGGCTAAATCTATAAATAATTACATGGCAACTAAAATGAGAGACTGAAATGGAATCCTGGTTTATCAGATTCCCAAGTGAGAGCTCTAAACCATGACACCATACTTGACTTTATCAGGTGCTTTAGGGAAGAGTCAACATAAATTTCAGATACTGTCTCATCCCCCTGTGCATGAGGCCCCCAGAGAATGTTGCTCAGTTTAGGAGAATATCATTCATTTGCAATATGCAATTAGCAATACGGTTCATTATTCTTAAATCTGTTTTCAAACTTTCCAATCACTCAGTATCCAAATTTACCTGATCATAGATATTACCTGATGTATTTGTCAAAAAAAAAATTAATTCCCAATTCTTCTCCCTAGAAATTATATTGAGTGGATCTGGGATAAAACAAAGAAATCTATGTACTAACACTGCCCCAGCTCATCCCAATGAACAGGCTAATGTGGAAAATATACCTTTTACATGGTGAATCAAGGGCTTTTTTTAAAGGCTGAGTTCACACAGAGCTTGAAGGTGGAAATGCATTCTCACAATAATGTTTGTTTTTTAAAGGCTTTTCTTCTGACAACAACAAAAACCCCCAAAATGTTGCCTTTCCTTTCTGATCTTTTGTATTTTCTACAAAATAAACATGGAAATAATCCCAACCAAACTATGGGTCAAATTCCAATGTCACTTATCTTGAAACATTGCGATTAAAAAGTCATCCATGAAAAAAGTCAAGAATGAAAGTCCACAGTGAAACAACAGAGAACTTGAACAAATACTCTTTTCTGATTCATTCATTGGTTTCTTCTTTCACTCATGGAGAGATCAGATAAACTCAAGGAGAAAGGAGGCTATGCAGACTATCAGAGAAGCAACTCACTCAGAAATTCTCTCTGTAGTCTGGCTTCCCTGGGCTTTGCCGCCTTAACTTGCACAAAAGAAAATCTCAATGACATAGAAACCTGCACTGAGTGTTCTGGAAAAGGCTTGATGCAGAAAAGTCCACTGAAATAGAATAAGGCCAGAAAGAGCGAATGGTTCTTAATTTATCAGGGCTCAATCACAGGAGGAAAGAGAGTTTTTACAAAGCCTTTAGCCTTTTTCTGGAGCAACACAATTTATAACTGGGGACTCACATGGACCAGTGTCTATGGGTGCAAAATATAGACCAGAAAACATCTCATCCTCTAATATCATTTCTATGTGTGTGTGTGTGTGTGTGCATGGTTCAGTTTTTTATCTAGTGTTCACAGTATATTAGCACAGATGTGCTTGTATACAGACTAAATAAGTATACATAATCTGAGGGTATGTTCTCAATTTTTTTTAAATGTTTTAAATTTTTTTAAATTTTTTCTTTTTCTTTTTTTTTTTTTTACTAATGATGTAGGTGATGAACACAGTTTGATGTAGAACAATGCTTTATCTTTAGTGAGCTTTATAATCACCTGGAAGTCTTGTTAAAATGCAGATTCCTGGAACCCACATCCTGAGATTCTGATTTGGTAGGTCTAGGATGGGGCCCAATAAATTGCATTTTTAACAATTTCCCAGGTGATGCTGACATAACTCATTCATAAACAACACTTTGAGTAGCACTATTCTAGAGCAGTGGTTATCATACTTATTGGTCTCAGAATCCTTTTATACTCTTAAAAGTGGTTGAGAATACCAAATAATTCTATCTATTGATATCTATTGATAATTACATAATTAGAAATTAAACTGAGAAATAAAAAAAATTATTAACCCATTTAAACCTAACAATAAAAAACTTCACGTTAACATAAATAGCATATTTTAATGGAAAATAACTATATTTTGCAACACAAAATAATTTGTAGGAAAAGTCTTATTTTACAGTTTTTAAATCTCTTTAATGTCTGGCTTAATAGAAGAAAGTTGGAACTTCATATCTGCTTCTGTTTTCAATCTCTTGCTATATGTTTTTTTGCTTGAAGTATATGAAAAAAGTCTGGTCTCCCATTGGTATGTGGTAGGAAAGGGAGGATATTATATTATATGATGATATTATAGAATCATAAGAGACTTTTAAGGTAATTGTGGATATTTTTATTTGATACTCAAAACTCAAAAGTAGTCATTTCTTCAAGTTTAACAGCAATGTAGCTCTGAAACCATATCAATGAACTTTTCATGATCAGTTACAGAAGAATTCATTAATCTATTCTTCACTTGGAATGATCTTATTTCCATGCAAGATTTTGTAATATCATGAATTGTTCACTGGAACATATTGGTTCACTGAGTTACACAGACTTTCCAAATGTTGTCATATGTCATTATACTATATAAAATAAATCATATTTGTTAAGATAACTCCATTTGACAAAGTACAGCATCCTTTCTTGATCAAAACTCTTCAGAGTATAGGGATAGAGGGTACATACCTCAATATCATAAAAGCCATCTATGAAAAACCCACAGTGTATATCATTCTCAATGGGGAAAAACAGACCTTTCCCCCTAAGGTCAGGAACACAGCAGGGATGTCTACTATCACCACTGTTACTCAACATAGTACTAGAAGTCCTAGCCACAGCAATCAGACAACAAAAAGAAATAAAAGGCATCCGAATCGGCAAAGGAGAAGTCAAACTCTCACTGTTTGCAGATTATATGATACTTTATGTAGAAAACCCAAAAGACTCCACCCCAAAACTGCTAGAACTCATACAGCAATTCAGTAAAGTGGCAGGATATAAAATCAATGCACACAAATCAGTGGCATTCCTATACACCAAAAACAAGACAGAAGAAAGAGAAATTAAGGAGTCGATCCCATTTACAATTGCACCCCAAACCAAAAGATACCTAGGAATAAATCTAACCAAAGAGGCAAAGGATCTGTACTCAGAAAACTATAAAATACTCATGAAAGAAATTAAGGAAGACACAAAGAAATGGAAAAATGTTCCATGCTCATGGATTGGAAGAACAAATATTGTGAAGATGTCAATGCTACCTAGAGCAATCTACACATTCCATGCAATCCCCACCAAAATACCATCCACTTTTTTCAAAGAAATGGAACAAATAATCCTAAAATTTGTATGGAACCAGAAAAGACCCCGAATAGCCAGAGGAATGTTGAAAAAGAAGAGCAAAGCTGGTGGCATCACAATTCTGGACTTCAAGCTCTATTACAAAGCTGTCATCATCAAGACAGTATGGTACTGGCACAAAAACAGACACATAGATCAATGGAACAGAATAGAGAGCCCAGAAATGGACCCTCAACTCTATGGTCAACTAATCTTCCACAAAGCAGGAAAGAATGTCCAATGGCAAAAAGACAGTCTCTTCAACAAATGGTGTTGGGAAAATTGGACAGCCACATGCAGAAGAATGAAACTGGACCATTTCCTTACACCACACACAAAAATAGACTCCAAATGGTTGGAAGACCTAAATGTGAGACAGGAGTCCATCAAAATCCTAAAGGAGAACACAGGCAGCAACCTCTTTGACCTCAGCCGCAGCAACTTCTTCCTAGAAACATTGCCAAAGGCAAGGGAAGCAAGGGCAAAAATGAACTATTGGGATTTCATCAAGATAAAAAGCTTTTGCACAGCAAAAGAAACAGTCAACAAAACCAAAAGACAACTGACAGAATGGGAGAAGATATTTGCAAATGACATATCAGATAAAGGGCTAGTATCCAAAATCTATAAAGAACTCCTCAAACTCAACACCCAAAGAACAAATGACCCAATCAAGAAATGGGCAGAAGACACGAACAGACATTTCTGCAAAGAAGACATCCAAATGGCCAACAGACACATGAAAAAGTGCTCAACATCGCTTGGCATCAGGGAAATCCAAATCAAAGCCTCAATGAGATACCACCTCACACCAATCAGAATGGCTAAAATTAACAATTCAGGAAACGACAGATGTTGGCAGGGATGCGGAGAAAGGGGAACCCTCCTACACTGTTGATGGGAATGCAAGCTGGTGCAGCCACTCTGGAAAACAGTATGGAGGCTCCTCAAAAAGTTGAAAATAGAGCTACTGTATGACCCAACAATTCACTACTGGGTATTTACCCCAAAGATACAAATGTAGGGATCCGAAGGGGTACGTGCACCCCAATGTTTATAGCAGCAATGTCCACAATAGCCAAACTGTGGAAAGAGCCAAGATGTCCATCGACAGATGAATGGATAAAGAAGATGTGGTGTATATATATACAATGGAATATTATGCAGCCATCAAAAGGAATGAAATCTTGCCATTTGCAACGACGTGGATGGAACTGGAGGGTGTTATGCTGAGCGAAATAAGTCAATCAGAGCAAGACATGTATCATATGACCTCACTGATATGAGGAATTCTTAATCTCAGGAAATAAACTGAGGGTTGCTGGAGTGGTGGGGGGTGGGAGGGATGGGGTGGCGGGGTGATAGACACTGGGGAGGGTATGTGCTATGGTGAGCACTGTGAATTGTGTAAGACTGTTGAATCACAGACCTGTACCTCTGAAACAAATAACACATTATATGTTAAAAAAAAGAAAAAGAAGAAGATAGCAGGAAGGGAAGAATGAAGGGGGGGAATCGGAGGGGGAGACGAACCATGAGAGACTATGGACTCTGAGAAACAAACTGAGGGTTCTAGAGGGGAGGGGGGGGATGGGTTAGCCTGGTAATGGGTATTAAAGAGGGCACGCACTGCATGGAGCACTGGGTGTTATACACAAACAATGAATCATGGAACACTACATCAAAAACTAATGATGTAATGTATGGTGATTAACATAATAATAAAAAAATAAATAAAACATAAATGTGAAATTAAAAAAAAGAGTCAGCACTGCAAACTGAAGTTGGCATATATATATATATGTATATATACATATATATATATATCAGTGTTAAAAAATAAATTGAATTAGCTATAACCATTTAATAATTAGGAGATTTCATATCATATCTGGGTTCCAGACTCTTCCTGATGGATCAGAAATCTGATAGGCAACAGAGCCTCAGTCTTTCATGGTGATAATGAGTGTTGGTTACTTATTTACATGAGGCTGGCCCCTCCCTAGTGCCATAGTGTCTGCCCAGCTTATTTCATTCATTCCATTTACCTTTCTAGATACAGGGCAATTTAAGTTTGTAAATCCTTATATTATGATAAAATGGTGAAAAGAAAAGATTTTGGAACTGGATATGTGACAGTCAAAACCTCAACTTTTGGGGCGCCTGGGTGGCTCAGATGGTTAAGCGTCTGCCTTCGGCTCGGGTCATGATCCCAGGGTCCTGGGATCGAGTCCCACATCGGGCTCCCTGCTCCTTGGGAGCCTGTTTCTCACCCTGCCTCTCTCTCTCTCTCTGTCTCTCATGAATAAATAAATAAAATCTTTAAAAAAAAAAACAAAAAACCTCAACTTTTCTGCCTACTAGTTATGCGACTTTGTGAAATTAGCTCAATCTTTCTTAATCTCAATTTCCTTATCTTCCAAATTGGGATAATAATATGGAAGTTGTGAGACTTATGTGACATCATGACAGTAAAGGATCATGTTCTGAGTCTATCAAATCCCTGAGTGCACAATACATGTTAGTTCTGTTGGCAATGTCGATTGGAACAGTCATGTTTTCACTTAATCTTCACGGTGACCCAATAAGGTATGTGATCCCAGTTTATTTTTTTTATTTATTCTTTATTTCTCTATTTTAAAGATTTTATTTATTTATTTGACAGAGAGAGACACAGCAAGAAAGGGAACACAAGCCAGGGGAGTGGGAGAGGAAGAAGCAGGCTCGATGTGGGGCTCGATCCCAGGACCCTAGGATCATGACCTGAGCCGAAGGCAGACACCCAGGTGCCCCAGTGATCGCAGTTTAAAGATGAAGAAAATGAGGCAAAGAAAGGCAATCAATAAATAGCAACAGCTCTGGTGCTACCACTAATAACAGTGAGACAACAAATGGCACGTACTGAGCACTTACCATATTGCTGGTGTTGTACTACTTATCTTATATGTACCATCTCACTGAATCTTTTTTATTGAACTATAATTGACATGGACATTATGTAAGTTTAAAGTATACAGCATGCTGATTTGATACATTTATGTATTGTAATATGGTTACCACCATAGGGTTAGCTAACACCTCCATCACATCACTTATTTCATTATTTTTATTCATTTATTTTTTGTGATGAGAAATCTCTTGGCAGCTTTCAAATATACAATCCAGTATTATTAACCATAATCACAATGTGCTGCATTAGATCCTCGGAACTTATTTATCTTCTGACTTCAAGTTTGTACCCAATGACCAACATCTTCCCAATTCCTCTACCTTCTAGCCCATGGTAACCACCTTTCTATTCTTGGTTTTTATGAGTTTAGCTTTTTAAGATTCCACATATAAGTGAAATCATACAATATTTGTCTTCCTCTAACTTATCTCATTTAGTATAATGCCCTCAAGGGCAAATGATGGGATTTCCTTCTTTCTCATGGCTGAATAATATTCTGATTTAAGAAATGGGCAGAGGAACTGAATAGACATTTCTCCAAGGAAGACATACAGATGGCCAACAGACACATGAAAAGATGCTCACTATCACTCATCATTAGGGAAATGAAAATCTAAATTACAATGGGACATCACCTTACACCTGTTGGAATGGCTGTTATCGAAAAGAGAAGGAATAACAACAGTTGGTGAGGATGTAGAGAAAAGGGAACCCCTGTGCACTGTTGGTGGTGTGGAGCTCAAATTGGAACAGTGACTATGGAAAACAGTATGAAGCTTCCTCAAAAAAATAAAAATGAAACTACCATATAAACCAGCAATTCCACCTCTGGGTATATATCTAAAGGAAATGAAAACAGGCTATTAAAAAGATACCTGCCCTTTTATGTTCATTGCAACAATAACCAGGACATGGAAACAGCCAAAGTGTCCATGAATGAATGAATGAATAAAGAACATCTGATTTAATCTTTACAAAACCCTTTGATGGAGGTATTTTATTGCCATTATAGAGATGGAAAAAATGAGGCTCAGGGAATTCAAGGAATTTGCTCAAGAGCAATTGTAGTACCTGGATTTGCTGGATGGGGCTCTAAAGTTTTTATCCTTAAAAGCCCCAAATACTGACTTCCATCTATAACACTCGCATGGGCTGAAATAGGCTCATATCCATCTCTACTGGTCACTGATGATCAATGGGTGGGGGGCCTCCACAAAGAGGAGATCTGTGCTACTTACTCAGGCTTGTGAATGTTAAATCACATTTTTTCCCCCTGTGGAGTTTCTCCAACCCACACCAATGAAAAGAAAAAGCAGAAACATCCACAAGACTCTAAATGTTTCAATAAGATTAATTTATAATATATCACATTACCTTTTCTGGTAGAGAGAACAGTCTGACACTGACAGAAGTTTCAACATTTAGAGTGATATATGTACACTTCCACCTTCACGAATATGCCACAATTTGTGAATCACATAACAAACCATAGTTAACTGGCTGTGAAAAATTAAAACCGCAAGCACTTTTTTTTTTTTTCTTTTGTCAAACCTAGAGGTTTCAAACAATGAAAGAAATTCACATCACGGTTAAAAAAAAATGTTGCTGGTTTCTGACTGTAATTAGAACCATCTGAACTTTGCTGTAGAGTACCATCCAGTTTCCCCAAACCTTTCCTGACATTATAATATTTTGGATTTAGGTCACATTTCTGGGCAATTGACATTCTCTCTTATTTGCAATTAAATTCTGGAGTTTTCAAATACTCTCTGACCCCTCATAACATTGTCATCTTTTCCTAAGTTTAAGAATGACCTTGCTTGGGTTAATTGATCCCAAAGGGCTATAATTTCTTGTATTTTATTTCATTTTGTCCTTGGCTTATTGTCAAAACTTACTGGAAATAAAGCATCACAATAAACACATTTAGCGTTAAACGGTTTCAAAAATGAGCACATCAACAACCCATAGGGTGAAGCCAGATTGCCTCTGAAAAGCAGTGTAAACACTGTGGATGGCATGACAAGCAGACAGATGAGAAATAGGTAACTCAGTTGTCCAAATGCCCAGATACCAAGACATCTGGGTAATTAACATAACAATTGCCTTTTTAATAAAGATTATTGCTATGCTGACAATATAAACCAAGGTTCAGGTCACAGATCTGAGAGGTCACCATCGCTGAATGCTTTGCTCTGTTGCCACATCGTGTGTAAGTACAACGGTCATCTCTTACACTAACTACCCCACAACCACCCTACTAAAAGGATGAGTTGTTATTCTCATTGTATAGATGAGAAAACTGAGACCTGAAAAGATTAAGAAATTTTTTTGCAAATCGCTGATCTAGTAAATGGCAAGACTGAGATTTGAACCCATGTCTGTTTGATTTCAAAGCTCTGGATTTGTTTATGGTGAAGGCACGGTGTAGATTAGGGACTGCAAATGGAAATGCTCCCAGGGGTAGGCAAATGGCCTGGATTTGTGAACAGTGTCATGTTTCAGACCACAGGGAGTGGCCAGACTCACAATGAACTGGAGATTGCATGCCCTGCCTGATAGCTGTAAATCTGATGTTTGAAAAAGGAGTATGCGGCAAAACAGAACAATCACCTGGTCTTCCCAATACCTTAGTTTACTGCTCTGATGTAGACAAAAAAGCAACAATCCCCCAAATACTTGTTTCTATTTTTTTTAATTTAACAACCAGTTGTTAGGCAGATGAAATCTGTTTTAATAACTTAGGGATGAAGGAAGGGCTTCTGTGTTACCACTTTTGATGAGATTATAGGTTAAACTTTTTTAAGCAGTGCCTGGAGTGAAGTCAGTGATTTCAAGCTCTCCTCTTAAATCTTTACACTAGCGTTTTACTGTAGCAAAATGCTCATATCGGTATGAAAATTTCCTAAAAATTGTAGCTCAAAGTGCTACCCAGTGATGAACTACCCTTGGGCAAGTGACCAGGGAGGGGGACTGCATCACCTGAATAAATAACCGAGCATTTGAATTTAGTTGACTGGATATAAAATTCTTTATTAGGTAGACACAAGCCTGTTACAATAACTCTAATTTACTTACATTTATTGGAGTGTCAAGAAAAGGAGAAGAATGAAAACATCTCAGATGTTCCCTGTAAATATGTTAAGTATAGACTGGGTTTCAATATTGTACTAAGAGCGGTTCAGTAATTTTCCATCAGGTGCACCAGCCTTATCTAAACCTTGACTTTGTCAGTAGGAGGAAAAACGGCTTGACTTTTCTTAATTCTCTAAGGAAGCCAGTGGCAAAGTAGAAACAGATTCAGATTTCTTTAGGCCACTGTTCTGTGTGTAGTGTGGTTGGGGGTAGAGCGACTTAATTCAAACAAGTGGTTATTTCGAAAACAACTGGCTGGAATCAGTTAAACATCTGGTAAAGCCAGCTGGTAAGTTGACAGCATTTACCCTTCTCCCCCAGCTGGCTTGTGTATGATAAAGTATTGGCACCGACTAGCAGAGAGATTCTGTAGCCTGTAGCCGGTAGCTGTGGAAATCATTAAGAAGAGAAAAGACAGTCATTTGTTCTGGGTGGATTAGAACCCCTAAAGGCTTGAGGGCTGGGGACTGCAAGCAATGAGCCCTTTCCTGGTTTCTTTGCCTGTGTAAATACAGCCACCTCCACCTCTTAGAAATTCCAAAAATCCCTCTACTTTGCAAGAGCATAAGCCACCATGGAAGGTAATCAAGAGATGGGTTAAAATAGCCCTGGTTATGATTCTTGCCTTGAAATTAAACCCCAGCAAGCAAATTGTTTCCTTTTTCCCCGAGAAGATTTTAAATCCAATTTATTTGAGGTTTCTATTTAAATGGAAAATACTATAGCATCTCATGCAAAGTGATATCAATCTCTTCAGCAATAGGAGGAGGAGAAGGGAGAAGGAGAGAATGTGGGCCAAGCATGTGTAGATTAAAACTTGCTTTTTCAAAGATTTTGAAATATGAGAAACTATCTCTGCCTGTAAGATTAATGATGGATCCTTGGGACAGAACCACGCTGTTTAACTGCTTTCCTGGATGCCTAATAGGCATCTCAAACTTAACATATCTAAACCCAATTTCTCATTCTGCTTCTGCCTAGCTTAGTTCTTTCCTAGGTATGTTCACTCAGAAAATGGAACGAACAACCTAGTTGTTTATGCCCATCCATAGAAATCCTCTTTGATTCGTCTCTTCGCATCACTTCTCACATCCAACTCATTTGATTTTATGTCCACAACACATTCCAAATTAATCTCTTTCTGCTACCCTTACCCTGGACCAACCCCTTTCGTCTAGATCACTGCTATGGCCTCTTAGCTTGTCCCCTGGCTTCCATCCTTAACTCTGGAGAATCCATTCCCTACAGAGCAGAGTGAGCTCTACAACAACAACGTCCAACAGGGTAGTCACAAAACATAACTGGCTATCAAACCCTGGAAATGTGGCTACTTCCAATTGAGATACACTCTTAAGTGCGAAATACACACTACATTTCAGAGATTTAATACAAAGAAAAAAGAATGTGAACATCCCATTAATACTCTTTATATTGATTACATTTTAAACTTATAATATCCTGAATGCATTTGGATTAAAGAAAAAATATTACTGAAGTTAATTTCACCTGTTTGGTTCTACATTTTTTTTTTTTTTTGCTGTAGCTACTATAAATTTAAAATCACACGTGTGAATCACATATTTCTATTGGACAGTACTATTATAAAATATCAGATTGTGGTCCTTTAAAATCCTTTAATGGCTTCCCATGACATAAAATCCAAGCTTTACCATGATCTGTAAAGCCCTAAGTGGCCTGCCCTCTGACCTCTTCTTGTGCTCCTCTATAAACTTCAGGTTCCAGTCACACAGATCTTTTGGGTGTTTTTAAAATATATGTAAGATATTCTCCCCTTAAAGTCTTTGCTCTTGCTGTTCCTTCTTCTTGGAAGGCTTTTCTCCCGGGTATTCACTTGTCTCAGCCCCAAAGAACCTTTCTTTCAGAGGGGTATTTTCCAAACCAGTTATTATCTTATTAGTCTCAAATTATCTTGTTGGTCATTTGTTTTCTGTTTTCTTTCCCCATCCCACCCCCACTCACTTCAGCTGGGACAAAAAACAGAGCAGTGTGTGTACTAGATGTAGCTTTACACACAGAGATTACAAACAGAGCCTGTTGTACAGCAAGTGCTCAGCCAATATTCATTGAGTAGATCAGTGGACAATTCTTGAATGTGTTTTGTACCCAGGAAGCAGAGCCCACACAAACAGCCATGTTCATTTGTTTGCATATTGTTTATTGGCTGTTTATCCATGCCACAAGTGAGAGTTGAATATTTTTGAAAGAGACCATAGGTGGCCTCTTGGCCCACAAAGCTGAAAATATTTACTCTCTGGTCCTTTATAGAAAAAGTATGTCAACCTCTTACACATTTTCTAAAAAGTTATGCAAGATCCTTTATGAGCTGGGCCTTGTCTGTCTCGCCAGTATCTTCTCAAATCACTTCCTCTGTCCCATTCTATGCTGCAGCCAAGCCAGACAACATGCTGAGAACTGCTCACACCATCGTCCCTCAGGGGTATACTTTTGTACTTGTTTCCTTGGCTGGAAACGTCTTTCTTCCCTACATCTGGCAAAACCCTATGTTTGTTGCAAGAGACAACAGAGATGATTGCACCTAGTTTAAGAAAGAAGCTGAATTCAGCAATTCCATTAACTAAATAATCTGGAATAGGATTAACTTTAGTCAGCACAAGATCCAGGGGTTTAAATGATGTCCACAGGATCTGGTTTCTTTTTCTCCATTCTTCTGTTCTTCTTTCTCTGTTTTGCCTCCCGTTGTAGGCAGATTTTCCCACTTAGATTACAAGAAGGCTTCCAAGAGCTCCCCAAACTCTAAGGTTCCAGAGGTCCCAGGGAGACTGTTACTGAATTGGTTCCAATTGAACCGTAGGTTCATGCCTGAACCTATCACCCTGGCCAAAGAATTTGTTGTTTTTAATTGGCTCACAACTGGGCTAATTGTCAGCCTGCTGAATGAGGTCTGCAGACGGTTCTACCAGAAGGTAGAAAGGAGTGAAGGTGATCTTCTAAAGAACATCAGGACCTTGTAACCAGGAGAATCAAGAAATGGAAACTGTATGATAGAAATCATGGATGTCTGCTGCTCAGTCCTTTAAGTCTTGGTGAAAACGCCAGCATCTTCTTTTGGGAGTCCTCACTGATTCTTTCACCACTGTTCCGGCTGAGTCCTATACCCATTCTGGTCTTCCATGATCCTGGGCTTTCTCCTATACCAGCAGTGCTCACACCACATAGTAATAAGTGGTTAACTGGCCTCTCTCCTGGGAGGTTTCCAGCTTCTTGAAACAGGACTTTGCTTTTTGTATCCACAGGGTCCAAACCCAATGCTTGGTATCCAGGAGGAGCCCAATACATGCTGAACAAATGTTTATCAATATGTGCTTTATCCACTGTTTTCTTGAGTAAGGCGTAAGTGTACAAAGGTGGATTTTAGGCGGATTACTCTGGTAGTGACTTGTAGGGTAAATTTGGAAGCATGGCAGCTAGAAGGCCCTCATTATATTCCAGAGTGAAACGAAGAGGGATGACAGGAGGGGCAGAACCATGGCAGTAGGGAAAGAGGTGAAGGAACTAGAAATTCTCTTTCTTTCCGACTCCCTAGAATTTCTCTCTCTCTGAATCACTCATCTGGAAACAAATTTCTAAATTATTGATCCAAAGTTTAGACCGATTTAAAAAGCTACTGTTTATTGACACTTGCTTATGTACTAAACACTGTGCTACTTTATAGAAATTTGCAAATTGAAGCCTCTCAATACCCCTTAAGGTAAGATATTCTATTTTTAGAACTAAAGAATGAGTTTCAACAATGTTAAGCAAGCTGTCCAAATTATGCAGTGAGTTAGGGTAGAATCTAGATCTGAATAAATACCCACCTCTAAAGGTTGCGTTACTGATAGGGCAAAAGGGGTATGCAAAGTGACCGGATTCTCCTAAAACTCTTTTATGTCCCCAAATGAGTGACTTTGGGATTGTGGGTTTATATTAGTTTTAATAATTTGAGCAAACCATTACTTGTTTATAGTAATATTCTTCAGAAAACTAATACATTAAAACACCCAGTGTTTATAGACTCCCAAAGGTCTATCGTTATGATAAGGTTTCAGGAGAATTCTCTGACAGCACCCAATAAATTCATAATTCAGGTAATGCTCGTGAGTTGAATAAAGAGCTCATAGCTTTGCTGTTACAGAGTCTGAGAGTAAATATCAGATATAGTAATCAAATATTAGAATTCAGTCATTTAGGTTCAAAAGATAATTGTTGATAAGGTGGCCAAGTGTATGAGGTATTCTTATAATAACATGCCCTCATTATTTGCTAAAAGAAGCAATAGTTACTGACCATTAACTGGATTTCTGGCCCACTTCTTGCTCTCAAAAAGCTCCCAATCTAAAAGGAAGGAATGAGATACCTAGGGTCTTGAGGGTTTGAAAGTTTCATAGGACATACGAGCTGGAAGGGATATTCCAGATCATTTAGGTCAATGGTTCTGAAACTTTAGTGTACTTCAGAATGATCTGGAGGATTTTGTTAAAACAGGTTAGTGGGCCCCAACTTCAGAGTTTCTGACTCAGTTGGTCCCGAGCAGACCTTGAGAATTCACATTTCTAAAAACTTTCCAGGTGATGCTGATGCTGCTGGTATCCAAACCACACTTTGAAAGCCATGTATCTTATTTTGACATAATTTTGAGATAATCCAAGACCAGAGACATGAATGACTTGTTTCACACCATGTTAGCTAATGTCACAGCTGAAAATGGGGCAAATGATAATTTGTTGGCTCCACTCAAAAGTGGAGATGTGTGTTTATGAGTTTGTGTATGTGTCTGTGTGTGCATGTCAATGTGTGCATGTATGGATGCATATGCTGTTTGTTGTTGGCCTATGAAGCATCCTTTACTCCTCCTTCTGGTCATGACAATGCCTCCCCTGCTCTTAATTTTTATTAAGGGTGGAGTTTTTTTTTTATCATGCCTCCCTGCAGAGACAAGCATGTGAAAAAAGCCTGGAAATATTTTCAGAATTGATGTTACCCCTCTGATAGAGCATGTAGATTTTCCAGAATCTATCCTACAAATATGGTTTCATGTTAAATAAAGATAATGAATATGGATGTTCATTCCAGCATTGTATTAATGGGGAAAAAAAACCCCGGCAAAGAACCAAAAGTCCATTAAGAAGAGAATGTTCAGCTGTATTATGGTATATGCCTGTATTGGCATCTTGTGTAGCCATTTCCAAAAATAAGAGAAATGTACTGACACTGATTCCTGAAAGTCTTGCAGAACTCTCACTGAAGACACTGAAAAACTGTAAAATACAAGAAGTGAGAGAAATGTATATCATAGTCCTGAGATCTACCATTTTTATAGGGAATAGAAATATATGTATTCATATCAATATACACCAGCACGTAAGTGTATGTGTATATGGAGCTACCATTTTTAGCATATAGCAATATATATTCTTAAATATATTTATATATATATATATACATTCATATGCCACATATTAATGCATATGTGATTGCTACGAGGTAATATGTATTTAAATGTCTAATAAAATTAATTTTCTTTTTAGAATTTTCTTTTTCTCTTATAATGTAGAACTACAGAGCCCGCTATTTGCATACATGATGCTTTTAGCATTTTTCAGGAAAACGAAAGTTATTAGTTTCGTGGGATTTTCTTCTAAGCATTCACTCATTTAAATAATACTTTTTAATCACTGTGCAGTTCTACGTTAGGCTCAGGCTGTCCTTACGTAAATGAAAAAAAAAGTGCTGGTTTCTTCAAAGTGGAACAGAAGTTGAGGACCATTTGAAATAATGTCTTAGAATTGATAGGTTCAATCTACATAAGCTTATATTTATTCATCATTTCTCATAGCTTATAAACTACCATGGCACAGATATGATTCTAGAGTTTGAGGGGAGAATGATTATTTCAGCTGTTAGCTTCTTATGGAAGGTGGATAAATAGTCATTGAAAAAGAGTTTCATGTTTCTCAGACTCTAAGTCTTACAGAAAATAATTTTTGTCTTTTTTCTTACTTTCCTTTTCAGGTCAGAGAAGTCACTAGATGTTTTCTCAAATGGATTGCTGAAAGGCTTGCAGATCTCTCAATTAGGAAGAACCCATTGACTCTTTTGCTGAGGAGCATAAGCAGACCACCTAATATGCACAGGTGTCCTGAGCACAAGGTACGCATTGCTGAGAATTCTCCTCAATTCTTCTGTCAGCTTGCCATACCATGTTCTGATTTGTTAAACAAAAAAAGCAGCGAGGTTAGAAGTACCTAATGAGACAACACATGCTGCTGCTGTCACCTGTGAGAATTCAAGAGTCACAGGGACTATGTCTGCTCATACCTCCAAGGACCAACCTCAGTCTTGATCCCCAAGAGTCCTCCTATCTCTGAAATTCTGTGATTTAAAAACTGCCCCCATTTTCTGGTGAATAAAACACAAGATCCAAGTTTCTTGTGAATAGATGAATGATCCCCAGCTTAGGGGATCGTTCATCTATTAGTAGATGATTAGTAGAACTGTTAGTAGATTAGTAGAACTGTTTCCATGTTACTGATGGTCCATACTGCTCATTTAAACTCAAATTCTAAAACTCAAATTAAAATGAAATGAGATACATCAACAATATGATTTAACACCCCCTCCGCCCAAAACTTGATAATACCAAGTGTTAGCAAATATGTGGAATGATTTGAACTCTCATACACTGTTGGTAAGAGTATAAGTTGGTAGAACGTCTTTGGAAAATTGTCTGTATCTTCTAAAGTATGTATATTCTGTAACCCAGAAATTCTGCTCTTAAGTTTATATCCAACAGAGATAGTCACATATGCTTGCCAAAAGAGGTGTATTAGAATGTCTATAAATGTGTTTGAAATAGTCCCAAACTGGAAGCTACTTAAAGACACATCAAAAGTAGAATAAATCAATAAAATGTGGCATGTTCATTCTGTGAAATACTATACAGCAATGAGAAAGAAAAAACAATTACTGTACACAATGATATGGATGAATCTCACCCACAAATTAAGTTTAAAAAACAGACATAAAAGAGTAAATGGTATATAATTTCATTGAAAAAAAAAAGTCCGATCTTTTTCATTCATTCAAAAAAAGTTAAAACTAATATATGGCGTTAGAAGTCAGGATAGTTAATATCTGTGAGGGAAGGTAGAAGGTAAAAGGAAACACAAGGGGGCTTCTGGGATGCTGATAATGTTCTGTTCTTTCATCGCGTGCTAGATACATGGATATGTTCACTTAGTATAAATTCCAGCAGCTTTTCAGTAGGTATGTTATATAATGATAAAGACAACAACAACAAAAACAATAGCTACTGTGATAAAATTTACTTATTTCATTGTATCACCAATATTGAAAATTTTAATAACTATAATATTGGTATAGCTTTTTTCAGGTTACTATGTTTTATATCTCCTTTTTAAAATATCTGACTATGAGAAAAAATGCCTATGAGCTTGAAAAGACAGATATTAGAAAATAATCCACTTAAGGTTAATTTAGGTGAGGTCCTAGGTCATACCATATATTGTATTCTCCACTGATGAATAATCAACAGGTGTTTAACTATGAAGCCATCTTAAGCCAATCTGGAAAAATGCTATTAATTGGGTTTCCTTAATTACGTGAAAATATTCATTCTTACTCCCTACTTTCAAATATGCAGTGAATGGAGCAGAGGTGTAAATTTTAAATGGCTAACCCTGAATTCTTCAGATTGAATGTCACCTCAAATTCTCCAGTGCCTGGTACCTGTATATTTAAAGACTAGTTGAGTTCCATGCTTTTCTTTCATAGCCTTTGTGACAGAAAGGAGAGGTTCCAAGCACTTTCTCACTGTGTCAAATGGCTGCTGGTTTCTGAAGACCGTGGCTATCTCAGATTTAACAGCTGAAGGTCAAGCCCTTCAAAATGAGAAGCCAACGTTTAAAAAGTTGCTCTACAGGCTGGGGACAGAATTTTTTCACATCTGACCTTGAGCAAGATGGATTTTCGATTTCAACATTGATGGTAAACTCAAGGGAACAGGGCTTCTTTGATAAGGAAGTAGGACCTTAGCTAATCGGTTCAGTAGATCTCATCTCAGCTGTGAGAGACTCTCCACATTTCTAATATTCAAGAGGAAAAACACAGTCATAGTGAAGAAACAAAGGTACACTAATGTGATAAGCAAGAACTTTGTCCCAGGAATCAAAGTTATCTTTGCCACTTTCATTGCTTCTCCCTCTTATACTATTTTTCCCCCTCTGCCAGAGACCATATCCTAGTGATGATTTATTTGGGTCCCTTTGTCTTAATCTGTTCTATGCCTTTCTATGTATGACCCCTGTCTAAATTTTCTTTCTGTGGAAAAGTAACAGAAATGATTGGGAATATAGTTAGGGAAATAATTTTCAAGGATTTCTGAAGCTAAGATGCCAAACCCATGATATATCTATGTAAACTTAGTTCTCTTGACCACCATGCTCTCTGAAAGCTGCATTTAACTGTTTGATCACTAGAGACCAAGGGCTGCCCAGGGAGTCTATACCTTACTGAGCTTGACTCTGGTGGCTTCTACCAAACAAGTTCTAAAGCTTCTGGATGTAGATAAATGCTGATAGCTGGATAGCTCTGTCTTGCTCCTATGGATGGTATAGCCAACTCACCATATTTTTGAGTAATGGGGCATAGATGTGGAAATCAACTCTCAGATTCTCAGATGGATGAGTAGACAGTGCTTCATTCCTATTATAATCCCTCTTCCCAGGCCCTTCAAAGAAGTGAAGCAGCCTGAAACAGTGGTGAAAATACAGGTTCTAGAAACATGTGGACTTATATCTTGAGTAATTTTAGCAACCTTGGCTTAGTCACTTCATCTATTTCCCCTTTGTTTTGCTATCTATATATATGGGAACAATAATATCTTCATAATAGCATTCTGATATTAGAAAACACCTATGTAATGTGCCTAGGAAATGGTTTGGCATTTAAATTGCAGTCAAAACTTACAAAGATAGCTTAGCATTTTATTTATTTAGGTGCAAATGCACCATGTCATATTAAGTTGTAAGCTAATCCACTTTGCCCATGGTGACCTTCTCCATAAAGCTTTTGTTCATTCAACAAATATTTATCTCACACCTTCCACGTTTCAGGTGCCCTTATGCACTGGCAGTTTAAAGTAGAACAAATTAGGAAAGATAATAGCCCTTGTGGAGATTACATACTAATGGAGAGGAGATAAAGAATAAATAAGCACACAAGTAAATATACGGATTACAGATTGTGATAAACTCAAGGAAGGTAAACAACAACAATAACAAACTAGATAGAGTCACTGATAGAGTGACTGGGGTCTGGGGAAGAAGTATGCTAACTCAAAGTCCAGTAGGTCTCTTCTAAGAAGAGTCTTTTCTGTGCTTGTAGGAAACTAGAAGTCAGTGACCAAATCTTAGACTAACATTTCCTTTGCCTGGGGCTACTTGCTTGCCTAGCCTCACACAGCAGACAGACTTCAAACATGAGGGTCCTTATCTCAAGTAGTCATTTTACCTTTGGTCAATTCTAGTTGAGAAGGAGGCAAACCAAATAGCTGAGTCTGTTGCTACCTGGTGGCAAGTTTCATGATGGAAACAATGTCACCCACAAATAAGACCACTAGATCTTTAGTGTCGTGATAAATGCTAAACACAAAAATAGATGGGAGAGTTAAGAAAAAAAAAATCCACTTAGCAATTTATACATCTAGAGATGATAGAAAATTTATTTTCTATCTGTCCTGGATTGTCTGTCATGGACTCACAATCATTACAGTCATCACTGTCATGAGCATCATGATCATGATCATCATTGTCTTTGGCATGACCACTATCATTAATCTTCACCCCCCCCCCCTTCTACATTCCCTCTTTCTCATGGGGAAGAAAGTTGAGAATTAGAATTCCATTTCCCATATGTTTTCTGGTTAGATTCAGTCAATAAGAGGCATTTGAGTGAGTTTTGGAAGGTGGGTGAGAAATAAAAGCCATTGTTCTCTGATGAAGGTTTCAGCCTGTTCAGATCAACAGTTCTTCTGGGCTACTGAGGATTGCCAGGTAGCTGAGAAAATGGACAGTGCCTTATTTTATCATTTGTGGGATCTTCTGAAAATCAAAAGTATTGGTCTTGAAAGCAGCTGGATTCATTGGTTCTGACTTGTATGCAATTACTAAAAGATTTCCTGAACGTGGTCTCTTAACCATTTCTTTACTTGTCCTACCTTAGCCATTTTATCCATTGTTTAATCCTGTAGCTCCTGTATTAAAAGTGGAGATTGGCTTCAAAATCTCATCAAAATATCTAGTGGCTTCTATCTTTCTGTTGAAAGCTTGACTGATATACCATTCCTCATTTTTTATGTTGCGTTCCATACAAGAAACCGATTTTATTAGTCAAAGTAATTCATTAGATAAGTGGGCACTTAGCTTAAAAGTAGCTATCATTCATTGGGGACTTAGGATGTCCCAGGCATTGAGCTAATTGCTTTATACTCATTTTATTATTTCTAAATTGCAGTAATTGTAGATGCACATGCAGTTGTAAAAAATAATATAGAGAGATCCCATTACCTGGTTTCCTCTGATGGTAACATTTTGCCAAACTATGGTACAATATCACAACTAGGATATGGTATTGATACAATCTACTGATCATATTCAGATTTTCCCAGTTTTACTTGTATTTGTGTGTGTGTGTGTGTGTTTAGTACTAAACAATTTCAGCACATGTTACAGACTCATGTGCCCACCCCCACAGTCAAGGTACTGCACAGTTAGTTCCATTACCACAAGGACTTTATATGTACTTTTAAAGTTCAATCCCATAGGTATTATGAATATCTATAGGTGATGTTATTATCTCTACTTTCCAGGTAAGAAAATTGAAGCTTAGATAATGTAAGTCAATGGTTCGAGGTTATGCAACTAAAAAGTATCAGAACCAGAATTTGAGTCCAAGTTATTTAACATCTGGTCCAGTAAGAAAGTGGGACTGCCTCTGGAAGACAGCCAGTGAAGTTCCCAACATATGATTCAACTTCTTAAAGGAGAAAACAGGAGAACCAGTCTTGAAAGCTGGCAGGAAATGATAAATGAATTATGTCTTTCCATTGTTAACACACCTCCTTTCCATTTAAAGAACCATTAAGTCTCTGAACTGTTTCTTTCAAATTCTTTCTTTCAACATCCAATAAAATGAAAACAAAACAAAATACTCTAAATGCATTCTTCTCTCCAACTTTTTAAGCCTTTTCCAGCTCTGACCTAAACAAGTGATTGGAAAAAAACTTCAGTTTGAGCCATTGTGGCATATTGCTCATCTCTTCTTTTTTTTTTTTTTTTTTTTTTTTTTTTTTTTTTTTTACCTCCTGTGACTTTCCAGTGGATCAACTACTTTGACAAGAAATAATTTGACACTGTGGAATTCATTTCATACTTAAAATGATAGAGCTATTGATGAGTTGGCAGTTTTTAAAGTCATGCAGGCAGCAAGCATATGTCTTTCTTAGAAGCCAGATTTTAAGATAATAGAAAAGCGCTAATGTGAACTCCACACTGGATGTAGCTAACCAGTGAAGAAGCATCATAAATCTCAACAATATTGCCAACTCTCCACTATTGATGGTAATAGGGGTCTAGGAGAGCACAAATACTGTA
The DNA here is from genome assembly GCF_964656455.1 of Halichoerus grypus. NCBI lineage: Eukaryota > Metazoa > Chordata > Mammalia > Carnivora > Phocidae > Halichoerus > Halichoerus grypus. The sequence goes on from NC_135712.1 coordinate 181,661,668, forward strand.
ATTGAAATCCACTGACAATCTAAAAACTTCATTTTATCCAATAGTTTCAGTGCCCTCTTGGGCCAAACCCTTGACAGGAATGGATAACAAGTGGTCAATGTGACTGATTTGAGTTTCATCTCCTTCTTCCTGTCTTGGCACAAGCTAGCAGCAGAGGTGCTCAGCCTTGAAAATGCAAAATGCAGGAAGCAAAGCCTGTCATTGAGGGACTGGGGGTGGAATTTGACTCATGTCTTATAAATACAAAGAACCCCAGGTTAGACTTATGAAAATATCTCCAGAGAGTTTTTTCACACATAGTCACGGAGGCACAAGGTAGGATTGAAGAGAAAGATATCTGTCATGCATAGTTAAACTTCTATGCCATTTCTAGATTGCTATCTCCCTGGTTTAGGTACCATGAATTACTAATTTTTATAGTTCCTATTATTAAGGTATGAATAACACAATGATTCTACGTTTCCTTCATTTTGCATTAAAAGCTAAAACTTGTTAAATATAAGTCTTCAAATATTTTATAATTTTTGAAACCCTGTCTTAACACTTCTTGGCTTATTTATATATCACGGCCATCAAAAAGTGGAAATGTCCTGTTACACTGGAAGAAAATTTAAAAGAATTTAAGAGGCACTGGATAATCCCTTCTTGATATCACAGTACGGTATATAGTTATCTTTACTTTTCAAAAGACAGAGACTACTTATTAAATATTTACTACTTTGTATGTAAGGTTTATGAACCTCTCTAGATTTTGGACTATTTACCCACTCATAAGTATGTTTTTAGTATGACCGTTCAGTGGTCAGTAAGCTAGTGAAACTAGTGAAATCAAGGACTGTGAGGGTCCAGGAGACCTTGAAAAATATATAGTTTGTTCAACCATATTTATCATTAGGATAAACAGTTTAACATTTGTAATGGAGCACGGAGAACAAGAAGGATTCAAGTTATCACACCTAAACGAGATCCAGTGTTTCAAGGAGTGTGGTCTTTGACATGTCATTGACCTTCTCTGGCCATATGAAAAGTAGAAATGGTAATATTTACATTTTGGGACTGTTATAATTGAAGAGAATATACATATGTCAGTCAAGATTCCTGGGTTACCCCATGAAAACGACATCCAAATCTCAGTGGCTTAAAACAAAGGTTTATTTTCCCAGGTACACGTGCCCTGCAGGTTGGCTGGTGTGTCTGCTCCATCTCATTGTTGTTCATAGTGTGGGAATTGGACCAACAGAGCAGCCACTCTTTGGAAGATTGCCAGCTACTGTGAAAGAGGAGAAACTCTGTGTAGTTTTGCATCAGTAGGAAATGCTTTGCTGAGAAGTGAAGCATGTCACTTCACTTGTGCCTTTCCCAGTCTCTAAAGTACCAGGAAGTACAGAAATCTACCATGTGACCAGACATGGAGCAAGAAGTGGAATATTTGGCAGCCAGTTCAAATGCAGAGCCTGACACACTCAGTAAATGGTAGCTATTACCATAGAAATACACGATATGATCAGTTCTCAATACACTAATAATTGCTGGTCTTTTGATACAGCTGTCTGTGGTGGAGACTGCCTGCTACTCCCCCTCCCCCCCTTATGTTATCTTCATCTTCCTTTGGCAACTGGTTCTCCAAGTCTTGACTAGATTCGTAGCTTCTTAAGCCAAAAGAGATTTTCCAGCCTCCTTTGCAGCTAGAACTACTCATGTGACTAAGAGCAATGTGATGTAGGTGAAAATGGTTGTCCTTAAAAGGGAAAGCTTTATCCTTCTCTCTTTCCTTTCTTTCTTCTGCTGGTTGGAAAATGGACTGAGTAACTGGAGCTAGAGCAGATGCTTGTCCTACAAGGTACCTTTGGAATGGAGTTCACCAATGGTAGAACAAGATTAAGGACCCATTCTAGTCCTGGAATATCTACATCTAGACTTTGAGAAATAGACTGCTATATTGCTTAAATCATTGCTGTTTTGGGCTTCACTCATCACTTTACTATCAATTATGAAGAAGTTGACAGGGCTTAGCAAATTTATACACAAGTGTATCAAGTAGAATGCATTTGGCTGTAAATAGAACACCCAAATCTTTGGGTGTCTTTTAAGCATAAAAGACAACTAGAAGTGTCTAGGTGTGGATGGTTCCACAGTTCTGATGCTCCATAGACTCAGGCTCTTTCTTTCTGATCTATTATTCCCCACATGTTAGATTTGGTCTCTGTATAGTGATAAGACTGCTGGTGTAATGCCAGTTATCCCTAATTGTACTTAAGACATAAAGAGGCAGGGGCCTCCCATTATCTCAGTTTTTATCAGAAAGCAATATTGCTTACTGAAGTTTAAGAAGCTCTCTGCTCCTCTCCCTTCCCACCCTAACCCACCAAGAATCTTCTCCTCCATTATCTGGAATAAAACCGCATGCCCTCCTTTAAACCAATCATTAGCAAAAGGGTCCTGGGATTACTATGTATGGCTTAGGACTTCATGTCTCATCTTCTAGGACTGGGGAATGGACTGCCCTTTCCTGAGCAGACTGCTACCCCATATCAGGATTCTATAGATTAAGGAAGAAGGGGGAAACAGTGTCTGCCTCAGCAGTTAAAGAATCTGTCTAGTTTCTCCTTTACTTTTACACTTAGCCAGTCACATAGCTCTGTGTTTATTCTAAATATACAGAACTACAACCTGAGGAGGTAGAAAGAAAGGATACCTTATCACTGCTCTACCTTTCATCCATTCCCCCAGCTCCCCAGCTTCAACTCAACTTATTCTCAAGCAGCAGGTGCTGGCTACATTGGTTTTTTTGTTTTTTTTTTAAAACAAATAGTATGTTACTGCCCTTGCTTAAAACCCACTGAAAACTTCCTACTGCATGGATGAAAACATCCACACCTTGACTGCGTCCCATAAGTTTGGTGCTGCGTGACCCTGGCTTCCCTCAGTCTGACATCTCATGCTACTCTCTCCTCTCACTGTTCAGTCAGAAGAGACTTTGGAGTATTCTCCAAATGTTATAAACTCAATCCTGTCTTGGAGATTATGAAGCCACTATCATGGCTCCCCGTGAGACTACCTGACAGGTCTCTTCTTGTTTGCTCAGGTCTCACTTCAGATGTACCTCCCGAGAGACTTTCTCTGGCCATTCAGTAGAAAGGAGCTCCCTCCACTTCAACTGTCTGTACCTTTACCTGCTTTTGTTTTTTTTTCTTGGTATTTTCACTATCAGAAATTATCTCATTTATACATTTAAATATTTTTCATGCTCATTTCCTTTTTACTCCCACTAGACTGCAAGGTGAATGAGAGCCAGGCTGTTATCCATTTTCTTTACCTACATAGCTCCAGCAAATAGACCAGTACCTGGTACCTGGTAGGTGTTCACCAAATGGACAAAAAGTTGGGTGATGGTGGTGGTATTCGAGATCATCCCTGCCTGGCTAACAGAAATGGCATGAAATCAAGTTTCCTTTGCCTACAAAAGAGAAATGACATCCTACCTCATCAAGGGTGTACTGGCTCAAATCTATGAAGGGTCAGGTGAAGCGCAGGTGTTATTTATGAAATGAAGTGGAGAGCACAAGCCTATCCATTCACTTAATAAATAGCACTGTTTTTAAATCCATGTAGCTCCCTGAATTTGTCTTAAACCCAGTATATATGTATAGTAACAATATGTATCTTATTCATGAGGGTTCTTCCAGAGGCTATGAAATTGCCTGTTAAGCTATGGTCCATAATTCAGCAGAAATGGCTCAAGGAAATTCAAACTAAATGTCAATGCCACCAAAAAAATGTCATCAGATTTTAACTTCACTCAATATAATAGCCAACATCAACTCGCAGAGCTTGTTCTTGGGTGTGAGGACATGCTTAATACTTTGTATTGGGGTGTCCTTTTCTGTGTAAATCTGGAACATAGGACGTGGATTCAATGTTGGGATGGAAAGAGAGTTTACAAGTGACAAATATAAAGAAAATAAGCAAGACAATTCAGCAGGCAGGGGCACTTGGGGGGAGATCCAGGGAAAAAGTCAAACTGATTATACAACTAAAATTCCCATTTGCTTGTCAAGAAAAAGGGCTAATCAGAAAACTAACCAAAACGAAATCTTTTGATAAAAATCTTGTAAGTGACTGCATTTGAAATGCAAGTTGTTTGTATCAACTCCGAGATGAAACTGGTGTTTCCATTATGCTCCAGGAAATAGAGGCTTGCTGAATAACTCTTTTAACTTTTTTCTGGCATCTATTGATTATATGCATAGAAATTAAGAGAAGAAGCCAATTAAGTTTAAAATTTAATGGTGTTCTGATACTGTTAATTTACTACCTGACTCAATCAATGTGTCACCCTGGATGGAAATCTATGCCCTCCTCCATGTGCTAGAAAACTCTTTGATGCCCTTTTAGCTAAAATTATAGTAATCACAAGAAACCAAAGAACTTAGAAGCAGGTACCATAAAAAGAAGTGAGAGAGTGACAACAGTTGCTTACAACAGCTTAATCCATATTTTTATAGAGGTTGCTGAAATTGAAAATAACAAGCTTTTTGAATTGTTTTGTTTATCTTAGTGCTTGCCAGTTTTGGAACCCATGAAATGGTATATAAGCCACACCCATAACAAAAGGTACATTTTTCCCTACCAATAAGAGCTTCTGTGTGTGTGTGGGGGGGGGGGCGGGGGTAGAATTTTAATTTGCTTCTCAGGAAGTGAAAAGAAGTTCTGGGCATATGTCATGATTTAATCTGAAAAAAACGCATGGTTACTCTCAAAGGAGTTTATCCCATTTATCATAAGATATTAGCATATTGGACAAGCCCAAAGCTTATCACTTTCCTCATGATACAATTTAAGACAAATAACTAGAATGTCTTACTTTCCACAAGCTGAATCAGTGATCTCTTATCTATTAGGTTAACCTATTATTTCTTTTTAAATTATATTTTATTAAAAATTGTTTTTGTATATATGTATATATATTCATGAATACTTCAAAATACAGAAAAATATAAAGAATGAAACAAAAACCTAATTTCGTAAGTTCCTTTTTATCTATTATAATGAGAATTTTCCCAAAGACTTCAAAAGTGTACCTTTAACAGCTAAAATATATTCTATCTTATCGCCTCACAACCATTAACTTTCTTCTACATAGTATGATCTTACCACTTTTGCTATCATGGTTCCTCGTGGCAACCCAGAAAACAGCTCTTAGAGCAATTATTTCTCTTCTCCCAAGGTATTAACCCATTATGCATTACAACCAAAAGTGCCCCCAGAACTCTCTGTCATGGGAGGAGTACCCAGAGAACCAGCAGAGAAGGATGCATCTATTGTCCTGCCCTGAGTCCCAGGACAGCACTGCTAAGATTACCCATGATTCCAGTGGAAGAAAGGCAAATGGGACCACAAGAACAACTGTTTTCTGCTTGAGAATAGATGAACGTAATACATGAGATAGGTTTTCATTCTCAAAGACATGATGATGATATGTTGTGGTAAGCTTGTGCTCTAACACTAGAGTTTCCACAAAGCCCACAGAGACCATTGTTACAGAAGGGATGTGGAAATAAAGTGAGGGAGGTGTATGGAGCAAGGCTTCAATCCCTCTTCAAGCTGGCACTCCTACCAAGATCCAGGATTCAGTGAGAATAGCCAGGGAAGCTGAGAGCAGATTGGATGCTGCTAGGAAAAAATAATTGGGTCACATAGCCAGTTCCAACTAGCTAAAAATCTGTATATGGGAGATATATATATATATATATATATATACAGTATAATTTTTGTGGATCCCTTCAGGATACACCCTGGCCAGGTTATTTGTATTCTTTCTGTTCCCTAACTTGGGCTCTGAGAACAGATCTTTTTATGTTTTACATCTTGGGTTTTGGAGAAAGATTTCACTTTAAGGTATCTTCCTCTTTTTAAATATGTTTTTTAAAAAGTTTTCTAAGTTTTTAGTATAGTGGTGCTCAGTGTGTGGTCCCCAGACCAGTAGCATCAGCATCACCTGGGAACTTGTTAGAAATAGAATTTCTCAGGCCCCAGCCCAGCTCTGCCAGAATCAGAAACTCTGGCAGTGGGACTCAGCAACCTGTGTGTTAGCAAGCCGCATGAAGTCCTGCCTCTTGTTTCCCTGGCATCTGTGTGGATGTCTATTCATTCTCTGTGTTTTTGGGCCCTGCTCCTGGGAAGGGGCAAGGGATGCTTTGATCCTGGAATGTAGAGAAGAGAAAGATACCCTCACAGAGATCTTGCCTCTGAATGCAGGATCTAAAAATATAGCTCAACTTCTTATACTGAATGGTTATGTTCCTGCTGGCATCTACCTTGTACTTATTATGTTAAAAGTCTGTCTCTTCCCTGGATCTGAGTAACAGTATTGAAAAATAAAAATCCTGCACTCATGGAGGAATCAGACCTCAAGAGGGGAGTGGGGAAGGGAAAAATAAAATCATCCTTCCATTGATTTCTTCCATGACATAAGAAGGGAAAAACTTGATGCATCAGATGGGCTGGGGTAGGGCAGGATGAGATAAAATTTCCTTCCGAATTTGGAATTCTGAGATTTGAAAACATACACTTTGTCTCTTCCCTTTTTCATTTTAACTAATGCCACCCTAACCATTTTCCAGTTAAATTTTTACTCTAGAAAGAAGAAACATTAAAAACAAACAAACAAACAAAAAAACAAACCTTCATTCCCTCTTTCCTTCTGATACCAAAAAAAGTTATTTTTTAAACCCACTTGGAGACTTGGGGAAAGACCCTAAAGTCATCATTTCAGAGATGATGGAGCAGTTGCTCTTCTCTCCAGCCCCAATAAAGGGCTTTAAGTGCATTTGTTTAGCACAAAACAGGGATTAAGTATTGTGTGAATGTGAACAAACTAATATTGATAACAGAGCCTGACTTTAGAGATAATGATTGCAACATAGCCCACTATGTTTCCCAGAGCTTCAGCAATCTTGGATTACACATGAGAAGTTTACCTTTATTTATCATTTTCTTTTATTTCACTGGGGATGATATTACTTCATGGACATTTGACTGGGGCATCTTAAAATGAAAGCCTTATATGAGCAAATAGGGAATTAGGGAAAAAGCAGCAATGAGATTTCTTTGTATTGATCTTATCACTCATTTCAAAGATGAGATAATACCTTCTATCAACTGCAAACACTTTCATTTAGCTCCCATAAAACTAGTATTAGTTCCATTTATTTTGTCCTCAGAACCAGGATTTAGTTATATTTATTCAATTCTCAGAACTTGTATTTTGCCAAAATGAACATTCAAGTCTGAATCATTGCTTACTTCTCTTAGTGCATTCAAAGAAGGAGAGACCAAAAAACCATGTTTGAAATTAGTCCCTGCTTTAAAAATTTTATTTCTAAGACACAGATTCTGAACTCAAGATCAAAGTATAAAAATATGAATTTCTAAACAATATCAAGTGTCCTTAATATTCTAAAACCTGTCTCTTATTTTTCTTTTTAAATGCTGCTGAAGCTTATTATCCTCAAGATTAGGAACTTATTACTTGAGTGGATCCCCACTTAGGACCAAGATGCTCATTCTCCCAGCTCCTGAGGTGGCTGATGGCTCACTGGGACCTGCCGTCAGCTGAAGAGAGCCTCCTTGCCCCAAGTCATATGCCCTCCCAGGGGTCACCCTGCATTCAATAATGTGGAGAGAGAAAGGCGTGCTTCCTTGCCTAAGGGAGAAAATCCTGAGGAGTTATCCTGATGGGATGGCTGGAGACTGTGCTGGGACTGGATCACAGCTCAGCTCCGGCCCCTGTAATCCCTGTTACTGTGTGTCACCCCTCCCACTGGTGCAGATGCGGACGCCATTACTCAGTATACCTTCTGCAGGCAAATCTGTTTTTGAAACTGTATCCCAAGGAACTTATCTAAGGTATTACTAAGTATAACATGATTTACCCTCTCCTAGAGGAGTAGTAATACACTTTTTAAAAAGTAGAAACTCTCCAAATATATCTACTCCAACCATATAAGATTCTCACCCAAGCAACTCGAAGTGACCTACCAATGGAGTGTTTGCACATCAGACCTCTGGGAATGGCACAATGGTAGTTGCCATCATGTGTTTTATTCCCAGTTGAGAAACCTATAGATCCTCTTAGGAAGACTAGGGTGAATGATAAACTTAGAATTAAAACCCTATATCCTAGTATTGAATTGAGTCGATATCTTTGGACGGACCACTTAACTTTCCTGGAAATGATCGAATGGTGAAGAAGCGACTCTGGTGAAAAGCAAAACTGTAACCATGGATTATCAAATATCCACCTATTCTTTCTTACAATAAAACCAGAAATTAAAATGTTTTATGGATTCATTGCCTTACCCAAGAGAGATACGGTCAGTTATTCCAAAGCATGATTCACAGGAAAACTTCATCAGAATGACCCAGGAGGCTTGCTAAAAATGCAGACTTTTGGATCCCCACCCCCATCTAATGAATCACAATCTCTGGGGGTGGTGTTAGAGAGATAGCATTTTAAGTAGACATTCTTGGTAACTGTTACGCAACCTGAAGAGTGGCAGGACAGGGGTGGGTGTGGGGGCTCAGGGAAGGAAAAAAAAAGGGTCTGAACCCACAGCCATTATAGATTAGCAACAATAGTCATAAAGAATTGCCACTGAGAGCTCAGGTACAGATGGACGAATTGGTTTCACATCAAATCCAAATGGCCCAAGACTTCCAGTACTTCTCAGAAGCTTAGGAATGGGCCTGAAGTTAATGGACTCTTCTACCAATCCAGAGCCAGGGGCTCTATCAAATCGGATACAGTGAGGGAATGTAGCCATAGGCTGCCAAGTTCACAGTCCTGGTGCAAGGCTGCCTGATCTAACACTGGGGAGGAAGAACATGAGGACCAACGAGGGGATGACAGATGGGGGAAATAAGGAGGGACCTGGAGCTTTCCACTAGGGGTACATAGAATCCAGTTCAGTAGAAGCAACAGAGTAGATGAAACACACAAAGGTTTAAAGACTGAGAACATTTAAGAGATGAAATACATATGGTGACCCTATTTCTTATAAAGAAAATCCTGGAAACTTCAAAAAGCTGCCACAATTCTTTTGCACTTGGGTTGAATACGGTAGAGTTCATATTTGAAGTGACAGACCGCTCATGCTCATTTAACAACACAATTGGAGGCACTGTTATAAATTTACAAGTTGCCCTGGGTGCCCCATTGATAACAAACATCTGTTAACCTGCTTCTACTTCCAGAGACTGTGCAAAGAATTAATTTTTCATTTCAGTCCTTCTCCTTAAGCTTTATTTACTCAGATGTGCCCAAGAGTTAAGTTCAGATTTCCAGCAGAGTGCCAAGGTGAGAAGCCTCTAGAAGTTGCTGCATCTTTATCAATAAAGAATAAGCATGGAGAAGATTATGGGGAATGTGAATGCCTCGCCTGCAATGAAAGAATTGTATCTCATTGTCATTTAAATCATGGGGTTGATGAATAACATCCCAGGAATAATGAGCATTCAGCTTGACAAATAGTTCCTTAAAAATTATCTAACACAATTTTGGCATATTGCTGTTTGTCAAATTATTCCTATGCCAGATGCTTACACAAAATCTGTTGCCCATTGCCAAATGGCCTCACTGCACATTTTCTCATTAGATAGCATTGATATTCTGTGCAGAGGATGTATCAAAATATAATTGAAGACAAAGCGATTTGTACTTGTGTTCCGCATGGACAATGCCTGTTGCCACTTCATACCTCCACTCACCTGCTCATTCAGCCTACTCCTCATCTTCTCCTCTGGGGTATCCGGAATGCACCAGCCACTGAGGACAGGACTATAGCTTGCATTTTTATCAGAATGGGAGTGAAAAGTGGCTTGAAGACGAGTTGCATTTATAACGTGCACTATTTCTGTCATTTTTGAAACATGCTGTATTTTGTGATTGGAGACATTTTCACATCCTAATATAGGTCCTGTCATTCCCCAGCACAAATTACATGAGGGGGAGAGGAGTCTGCAGTGGTTCTCTTGTCAAGACAGAGGGTTTTGGGCACCACCTCTGACCCACTCAAACCCCATCATTCTTAAAAAGAATTCGAAAATCTTGAGCGGGTAACTCTCAAGGTTAGTGAGCACTTATGTCTCTAGAGATTAATCCAGTTTTTCAATCTTAGTGAAATAAAGCAATACCATAGCAGTGAGGGGGAAAAATGAGTGGCTACGTGTAGTGTTTCAAATGAATTCATATTATCATTCAAAGAGGAGAGTAGATTAGCCCGTGATTGACAATTACAGTATGCAACATTTACAATTCCCTCTTCAGGGATATTCAGAATCGATTGAAAAAGAATGCAGTGTTTAGGAACTACTCAGGGGTACTTTCAGTAAAATGCTTTAAATAATGATTGTCCAAAGCTTGCTAGACACTTGGTAAATGTCAGAAACACATGAAATATGTTAAATGGGCATGTTCAGTGTCTAGAAAACAAAGCAAGTGATTTACAATCAATTTCACCACATGCCCAGGACCGTCTCCCTTGACGGAAGACAAGAACGTCCTCTTTGATTGGGGTACACCAATCCCAAGTCTTCATTTTGATACAGGATATAATAAACTCACAAGGCTGGTCAACACACAAGGTGGGACATTATCTGGAGAGTAAAATCTATGCTTTGGAGCTGAATACAAGTTCAGCGTTCAGTGCGCCTTCCATGGCTGAGTAAGCGGCTAATAGCAGGAGCTACATTCCCATGAAAAGTGGGGTATAAAAGAGAGTACTTGGCTCCTTGGAGTTAAATTCCTAAATTCTCTGACCTCTCCCTATTGTCCTTTGGGCTTTCTCAGGCTCTGCCCCCACCATCCATACTCTTCACCATCATTGTGGCACTCACACACTTGGTCCTTTTATCTTCTCCCAGCCCATCATCCCTTCCCCTGGCTGCTCCTTTCTGGGTGATCATGTGAACCACTTTCTCATAAGGCCTCTGGATTCCTTCACAGTTGCATGAGCCCATCACATGTGTCCAGAAAAACTTCGATGCATACATAGCACTAAACTCATCTTCTCCCCATACAATGGCGGGTCTCCAACCTCCGTCAGGCCATCAGAACTCCCCTTTAATCCTTTTATTTGTTATCAGCCAACTGCCTGCCCCATGGTCATTGACTGTCCCAAACCTCCACTTCCCTCCTCCAGCTTGCACAACTCTCTCTTAGCAAATGGCTCTGACCTCTGCCTCAGAGAGCGAGTCTAATTCATCACTGTGGTCTTTCTCAACTTTCCATCCTGTGTCTTTATTCATTTTTACACCTGCGTACATCTGTACCTCTATTTTTCCCATCTTAGAGGTTGAATTTTATTTTTTTTTTTTTTTGTGGTCAACTCCTCTGTTTTCTTTGGAAAAGAGTCTATTCAGGCCCTCTGTCCATTTTTTAATCAGATTGGTTTTTTGGTGTTGAGTTGTATAAGTTCTTTCTATATTTGGATATTAACCCCTTATCAGATATATCATTTGCAAGTATCTTCTCTCCATCCAATAAGTTGTCTTTTTGTTTTGTTGATGGTTTCCTTCTCCTTGCAAAACCTTTTTATTTTGCTATAGTCTCGATAGTTTATTTTTGTTTTTGTTTTCCTTGCTTTAGGAGATATATCTACAAAAATGTTGGTATGTATAGCCACTGTGGAAAACAGTATGGGGCTTCCTCAAAAAATTAAAAATTGCAATACCGTATGATCCAATAATTCTGCTACTGGGTATTTACCCAAAGAAAATGAAAACACTAATTCAAAAAATATATGCACCCCTATGTTTATTGCAACATTTTTTATAATAGTCAAGATATGGAAGCAACCTAAATGCCCATGAACAGATGAATGGATAAGAAAGATGTGGTGTGTGTATATGTTTGTGTGTGTGTGTGTGTGTGTGTGTGTGTGTGTGTGTATATGCATATATACATATTTCTTATATATACATTTCATAAGTATATACATATATGTACATGTATACACACACATAGATGTATATATACACATATATACATATACACACACGTACACACACAGTGGAATATTATGCAATGATAAAAAAGGATGAGATTGTGCTATTTGCGACAACATGGATGGACCTAGAGGGTATTATGCTAAGTAAAATAAGGCATACTGAAAAAGACAAATACCATATGATTTCACTCATATGTGCAATCTGAAAAAAAACCCCAATGAACACACAAAAAGCAGAATCAGACATAAATACAGAGAAAAAACTGATGGTTGCCAGAGGGAAGGGGTATTGGGGGGAATGGGAAAAATGGGTTAAGGGGAGTGGGAGATATAGGCTTCCAGTAATGGAATGAGTAAGTCACGGGAATAAAAGCCACAGCATGAAGAATATGTAGTCAATGATATTGTCATAGCACTGTATGGTAACAGATGGCAGCTACATTTGGGGTGAAAGTAGGTAATGTATAAACTTACTTGTGAATCACTATGTTGTACACCTGAAACTAATGTAACATTGTCAACTATACTCAAAAAACAAAATAATAAAACAAAGTCAACCTCTCTGCACTTAGAACATTATTAGGAGTCAATAAGTATGTGTCGACTTTACAGATGAATATACAGATGAAGAGAGAAAATGACAGAAGTATGAATTCATGGATAAGGTCGTAATGCCTTTATTTTCTTTGTGATGTAGGAGTGCCTTCAATACCATCTCTTTCTCCCGCTTTTGAGATGTGACTGGATCAGTCATGTACCTTTTTCTGTATTCCTACAAGTTTCTCAAATCCCTTTAAATCTTATTAACATGGTTGAGTTTTTACCACTTTAGGTACAAATTTCCCTTCTCTACTCACATTCAACATTTCTCATGCATTCATTTAACAAATGTTTCTTAAGAGCTTATATGAACTGTAACATACTGTGGTTCAAAGAGGTGTCTAGGCTCACAATATTTCTTGAATGCTCATTCACTGCATGAGTGGGGTGATCACATATCATTTCAACCTAGAGAGCACTTCTTTTTGGACAGGACGTTGGGACAATAGGCATAAATTGGGTCAATCTATTTATTACCCATTGCAGTGTGAAAAGAGCCTAATAGCAATAAAATCAAGATCCTGGGCTCTGGAGTTGGACTGCCTGAGTTTGAAACTTGGGCTCTATCTCTTACTTGCTGTGTTAACTTGTGTAAATTTTGTAACATCTCTGTCCCTCATTTTCCTCACTATTAACATGGGGAAAACCACAGTACCTCATAAGGTTATTGTTTTAAATGAGTTAAAAGGAAAGCACTTAGGACTCTGCCTGCAATGTAGTCAAGTACGATGTAATTATTTTTGTTATCTGGTATTGTCCTTACAACTTCACTGACATTGCTTTCACTAAGATGGACAATGAACTCCAAATTTCCAAAATGAATGGGCCATCCACTCTTCACTTCTTATTGCATTTGAAACTTCTTAAAAATCTATTCCTTTGGGGTGCCTGGGTAGCACAGTTGGTTCAACATCTGACTCTTGATTTTGGCTCAGGTCATGATCTCAGGGTTGTGAGATTGAGCCCCATGTTTGGCTCTGCTCTGGGTGTGGAGTCTGCTTAAGATTCTCTCTCCCTCTCCTTCTGCACCACCCCCCCTAAAAAAAATGTATTCTTTTGGCCTCCATAATATCCTCATGGCTGGATTCTTTTTATTCTTGTCTGGTTGTGTTTTGTCTTTCTTTTTTTTTTCCAGGTCGATTTTGTGGGATCTATTCCTTAAATGTGCTGTTCCCTTGGCATCTGCCCATGAGCCATTCTTGAACCTCAGGCTCTCCCTCAGTGATGAAATTTACTCTCATGGCTTCACCTACCAACCATCTGCTGCTGCCTAGTTAAATCCAAACTTTTCACCCGGATCTCTCTGCTGATTTCATGCTCACATATCCAACTTTCTGCTCAACATTGCTACTGTGTGTCCCAACTTTACCTCCAACTCAACATGTTCCAAATTGATCTCATCTTCACCCTACATCTGTCTTTTGCTTTTTTATTCCCTCATTTGATGGAACCATGGCCAGCCTCCATACACAAAGAAGAAACCAAAGAAATCATTCTTTTCCTCTCTTAGCCTCCAAGCCAATAATCATGAACTCTGTGATTCCATCACCTATGGATTGTGTGAATCCATCCCTCCCTTCCAAGCTCAGCACCATAGTTTTAGCTCTCATTCTTAGCCTGCCTTGCCTGGATCATAGCAATCTCCCAACTGTTCTCCCTGCTTCCAGTTTGCTCCATGAAATCCATCTCCCAGGAGTCCATCAGTCCATACTGTCTCTGGCAAGAGGGGCTGCAAACTCAAATGTCAAGCTTGGGCAGGTATAGTGAGTGAGGGGAAGCATGTTAGAATAAGAAAGAAAATACTGTCTCTCTCATTTTTCTTGAAACATGTGGTCCTCTTGGTCTTTCACTTTTTCACTTTCAACAGAGACATGAGCACAGAGAAATACTTCTTTACTATAGGAAAGATGCTGTATGCCTGGTGATAAAAGGCTTCACTTATTTGGGCTCAGCGTTGGCAAGGAAACAAAGAGTGGTGGAACAAAGACCACCTGGAGAACCCCTGTCCAGTCTAAATGGCACAGTCACTAGTCAGCTATGACCAATAGATGCCATACACAATATGAACTCAGAGATACTGTATCTTTCCATTTTTCAGAGGGAGGGTAGTCTCCTGATTTTTAAATATAGGAAGAATTTTAAAAATTCAATATACTGGCCAAACAAATATGTTGGCTAGATTTTTCCAGGGGGTCATGGATTTGCAATCTCACTCTAAAACATAGATTAGATCATGTAAATCACTAACTCAGAAGACATTAGGGTCTCCCATCCCCTATAAAATACTATCCAAGAGCCTTAGCACCACAGGTAAGGATGTTCACACTCTGGCCCCTCCTTCTTCCCTCTTAATCTCTCCAAAAGCTCTCTTCTCTCTAGTACTTCATGCTCTGGATATGGTCAAATGAGCCTCATTTCCTGCATTCATAAGCTCATATTTTATTCTGTACTACTTCTTATGCTGTCCCCTTTAGCTGTACCATTAATATCTCTTTCTTTTTACAAAAAAAAAAGATTTCATTTATTTGACAGAGAGAGATACAGTGAGAGAGGGAACACAAGCAGGGGGAGTGAGAGAAGGAGAAGCAGGCTTCCTGCTGAGGAAAGAGCCAGATGTGGGGCTTGATCCCAGGACCCTGGGATCATGACCTGAGCGGAAGGCAGATGCTTAACGAATGAACCACCCAGGTGCCCCATCAATACCTCTTTCTATTCAACTTCTACTCAACCCTTCAGGCTTGGTCATCACTTCCCACAGTGGCAGGGTCTTCGCCGGCTCTTCTCTCTGCACCTCATTCGCACTGCACTTCCCTCACTGTTTCGTGGAGATGTGTCTGTCTTTCCCATAGTAGATTCCAACTGTCTTGAAGGAAGGTGCCTGTTCCATTTCATATTCATACCTTAGCAGCATGAGCCCTATCCTAGTGTGGACACATAGGAGGCAGTCAATAAAAGATATTTGCTTGTTTGTTTGTTTGTTTTTTGTTTTTCCCAGTATGAATGAAAGCTGAGTAACAGGTAACCCAAATTCTTATACTACCTTGCAGTGGCTTCTCGAATAATAATCAAGATCTCTTAGAATTTACTAATAAAGGGCTTTACACCTTACAGAGTCGTTTCCAACTATGTTACTGTTTTTTCTTTCCATCATCTGTATGACAGAAGTTTATTCCCATTTTACAGTGAGAAAAGGAAACTCAGAGAGTTTGGGAGACTTATTCAGGTTATATAGTTACAAAGAAGTTATTAAATTCTACTTTTTCTGTCTCTCATATCCAGTTTTCCTTGTACAACATCAGAACTGCTCTTAATGTAGTTCCAAGTTTCAGTGTATGGAAATAAGAGGGTCTGTGATCTTCGACAGAACAAAAATCACATCCTTACTTTCATTAACATTTAACTGAAATTTAGCAGCCCTTTCAATTACATAAGAAGGTAACAAACCATACTAGATTCAGAAGGACCTGTGACTTTGTCATAAATGGAAACCACCAAGATTTTCATATAACACTACAGTTGTTGCAGATTATTTGAAATATTGTTTATGTTCTTCATTATTTCAAATGACAGCTGCTATTAGACTCACGGATGGATCTTGTTATTTACTGCATTAATAAAGGAGCATGTATATTACTCTTTCACAAATTTACTTCTAAAAATATTTTAGCAAGTGGATTTCAGTATATTTGACTTTCGTAGTTATCTCATGTGTTTTGTATTATGCATTTAAAACATTCTGAGAAGGGGGGTCTGCGGATCTTACAAGACTATTAAAGTCTCCATGGCACAAAACAGATTAAGAAGCTCTGAGACTATCTTCTTATGTTGTCCCTCACTAGGAGAGGACCTCAGGGACCCAAGGTCTGTCTCCTCACTCTAGCAGTGATGATCCCACCATTGACAGACTCTGGCAGACTTCTTGGGCTCATATCCCTGCTCTGCTACTTAATAACACTGAACGCAAATTAGGTAAATCATTAACCTTGATGCTTTCGTTCCTCCATGTGTACCAATTTTATAGAATTGTTGTAGGAGTAGCCAAGTTAATATATTTAAAGTGTTCAGTTCTGTATCTGGCAAGTCATGCAATATGTGCTCATTCTTCTGATTACTATTTATAATAGTCTTTCCTTCTACAGCAGAACACAGTCTCAAAATTCTTCTCAATACAGCACTGCAGTAACCACTAACAATTAATTGAAGGTGACTCAAGAGATGGAAATTATTTGTCAGCCATGGAATTATTCAGTTTATGGACCTGGGCGTGCCTCCCCAGGTTTTTGAGTTATACTCCCCTGCGAAAACATACACTTTTAAACATTTCAACTATCAGCTACATTTATCTACATATTGACTGTATCTTTCGAATGAGCTCTTTTGGCTTGCCCGTGACCAGACCAAAAGCTAGAGAGTTTGGGAACTATGGCCACAGGTATCTGATGCAAGGGTATTTTCTGTAGAGTAGATAAGAGACTCACTAGGGGAACAGGTGAGACTAAAGTAAATGATGCTTATGGATGAATGTAATTATCACATTCAGAAAATTTATAGGAAGGAATTTACAGTGGGCAGAGTGGAGTAGTCAACAGTTTGGTTGTTAGTCCACAGTTCAATCCTAGCTATGGCATTCCCTAGTAGGGTAAACTTGAGAAAGTCCTTTTAGCTCTTGAAAGCTCAGTTTTTCATCTACAGAATAGAATAATGCTACCATGAATATCATGAGGCTGCCATGATGTGTCTTGGCGCTGATAAGCATCAATATAAGAACAGTACATGGCATGGTTAGGGAGACTCAACAAATGCAAGTTTATTTTTTTTAAACTTCACTTTTTAAGTACAGGATATCACCCCAATACCATATAAATCCTTTTAAAATTTCTTATCCAAATGGCTACAAATGACCAAATACCACCCAAGAGAATCTGACAGCTTACCATTTACTGTTGAATAAACTAAAAAAGGCAACAGATAATTGATGGCTCTAAGTAAAGCACAGTGGTCAGATCCAAGGAGTCATCACAATGACCTTCCCTTCTGACTACTCCACTGAAGACCCCATCAAGTAGTGACAGCATTGAGATGATGTGCTCCTGTCCAATGAACACCTCGTTTCATTACTCGTGCCTTGGGTCCAGATGAGCAGGTCTAATTAAATGGACACGACAGTGAACCATTCATTACATTCATTGAGCCCCTTTGTCATCTCAAAAGATTAAGCTTCCACTGTGTATTTTCTAAGAGTGAAGAATTTAAGATGAAAGTTGACTTTGTGGTTCCATTTAGATGTAAGTCTTCTATCCATCTGGCAGAAATTGGGTACTGAAGTGTGTAATTCAATTCCTTTTAATTTTTGCTCTTTAATGACAGGCATATATAAATGATTTGTCTTTATAATTGACTGTGCTGTTGGTGAGCACAGAGCTAATCCCTAATTCCAAGGCAATAAAGGGAACACATATGAAGTACAGATGGAAGGGAAGGAGCCAGGTCTCTCGCCATTCTCTTACACACTCACTTCCCTATTCTTTAGCCAGGGGTCAGCAAATTCTTGTGCCAAGGATCAGATATTAAATATTTTTGGCTTGGCATGCCATATGGTCTCTCTTACAACTATTCATCTCTTCCATTATAGTGTGAAAGCAGCCACAGACAATGAGTAAACAAGTGATCATGGCTGTGTTCCAGTAAAACTTTATTTACTAAAGCAGATGGTGGGTCAGACTGAATGTGCAAGATGGAGTTTGCTGAATGCTGCTTTAGGCTAGTGGTTCTTAGAGTGAGATCTCAAGAGCAAGAGTAGCAACATCACTTGAAGAGTTTTTAGAAATACACATTTCTGAGCCTAGATGTACAGAATCAGAAATCTTGAAGATGAGATCCAAAAATCTGTCTTTTAAGAAGCCCTCTAGGTAATTCTGATGCATGAGAACCACTGCTTTAGCCTCAGGGACCATATGTCTGATCCAGATAGAATTCCCTCCTACCCAGTTAACAGCTAGAACTCACTTCAAAAAATTTTCATGCTGAATGTTAATTTTAATGTCTGGAACTGCATCAGTATTTATATATTTGTTCAATATAAATTATCCACGGAGAATTCCTCTGAGAAAATTACTTTGCCCATACCTCATTGCATAGATCATTTGTTCATTTGCTGACTGATTAAAACAATAATCTTGTAAAGCAGATAATCCTTCGGTGCTCAATTCTACAAAGTTGCATAGCCAACCGCCACACAAACTGGGATCAAATGATGCACTGTTTGGTGCAGTCAGAAGACTTTCTTCCAACTGGACTGAAGTGGTTGATATCACTTTCCCGAAGTGCAAAATTTAAAATGGCAGAACTAGACAATGTACTATACATAATTTGCTAAGCAGGTGTCTTGGTAAATCAGCAAGTTTTATAGTAAAGGAAATAAAATGCTCAAAATGAAAAAATATATATAAAGTATGAAATGCCTTAAAGATGTAAATATCAGCATGTCCAAGTCTTGTCTAATTACCATTGGATTGTGACAAAAACTAAACAAAGATAGTAGCTATAATTATCAAGATAACTTTTCACACACATTTTAAATTACTGGGAAGTTATTGGTAAAATTAGATAAATTTATCATTCAACAACAACCTTGTGAATATTTTATAGATAACGAAATGTGATGCTCAAAAGTAGTAGAGTAATGCTGGAGATAGAAGGATTGCAAATGGAAAAGGTGGGAATTGAACACAAATTCATCTTAAAGAAGAGCTAGCAGCAGCAGCATCAATTTACATTTCACATACATAGCAGAGTGTTTATATTCCTGCAAATATTCTTAGGGAGATAAAGTTCAATGGTCAGCTCTTCACTGAAGAATTGTATCTTTCCACAGCATAACATCATGGTGGAAAGCCCAAACAAGGACTGTATTTCTCAGATTCCCTTCACTTAGAAAGGATCATGTGACCAGGCCTGGTAGAAATAATGCATGTCATACAAGGGTGAGAGAGCAAAGACCTAAAACAGACTTGAGGGGTGCCTGGATGGCTCAGTCAGTTAAACGTCCAACTCTTCATTTTGGCTCAGGTCATGATCCCAGAGTTGCAAGATTGAGCCCTGTGTGGAGCTCCACGCTCAGCATGGAGTCTGCTTAAAATTCTCTTTCCCTCTGTTCCCCCCCCACCCCCAACACACATACTTCTATACTCTCTCCCTTTCTCTCTCTCTAAAAGAAAAAGAAAAAAAGAAAGGAAGGAAGCAAGCAAGCTTGAGAATTGTTTCCAAGAAATAACCCTGGAAATGATTACTGGTAGGTAGAGGTTATGGGGGGAAATAGGTCAGTAGCCTTCTGAGTGTTTGAAAGAACTATATTGCCCTAACGAGAAGCTCAGATTAAAAAAAAAAAAAAAAAAGTATTTAGCTATCTGAGCTTGAAACAACTTTGGGTTCCCAAATTACTATGAATAAGATGTATGCTGTGAATGCTGTGGTGCCTTAAAGAGGATACACTGCCTGGCACTCCATTCAGATGAGGCCATGGGGGATGATGGACAAGGAAAACCTGTCAAGGGGCACAGCAGGGCCATGGAAGGACTTGGACCAGGGTGTTTTCCACCCACTGCTAGGGCAGGCGTCCCTACAATGCCTTTAGGACAGGATTTCAGATTGTTAGGAAATGTTGACTGCTCTTTCCTACTCTGAAAGGGAGTTTTTCATTGTTTCTCTCCCTGCTCCAACACCTACGTATTTGGTATGTGGGGTGGGGTGGCATGTTATAGTTTCTAGGAGGCCAGACAATGAGGCGTCTCATCCAGACCTGAAGAAACTACTCACGACCTGGAGACTCTGGACTTTGGGCTAACTCTTCTGAAGTGGGGGAAGGGTGTGTCCTGTGTATGGCAAGATATTTGGTGGCTGGAGATAAGTATTGTGGAGGAGACACTTAGCTGCCTTCCAGAGCTCCATGTTCTTTCATGGAGGAAAGATGTGACCAAGAAGAGGCTGCTTTGCCTTTCTAGGAACTCTGTTTTCCAGTTTTCTTACAACAAAGTGGGACCACTTACCTATACAATGTGAGTAGAAGTGATATGACCATTTCTGGGCCAAGGGGGATAAGAAGTAGGTGGGCCTTCTCTACTGTCTGCCACTTGACGTGGATGCTCCCGGTAGCCATACATGATAGAGCTACAATGAGGAAGACTCAAGGTTTCCCGAATCACCACATGGAAGAGAGCCACCTGCCATTCGGGTATCCATGAATCAGTTTTCATGTGAGTGAGAAGTAAACTTCTGTCATGTGAAGCCACTGAATTAAGCAGCTGGAGTGACAAAGGAGTATAACATCAAATTTCTGTTCCTCAGTTCTTATGAGGTGCCTGGTAGAGAGTAGCAGTCTTGCGAAAAGTTGGCCTGTGGGATAGTTAATCTGTTCTCTTCCCTAGGCACTCAAATCTATTTCTGGTTTCAGTCAGACTAGCCGAGCACTGATGCCTGAACCGGGTCATTGTGTGTTACACAACCACTAGAACTACTTTTATTGAACTGTGGGAAGCCATCGGCCCACACTAAGGAATGTTGGCAAAGCATCCCGTGAATTTGGGGATATATAGTACAGGCCCTCCCATCCTTTCTTTCTTCTTCCATTCACTCACTAAATATGTATTAGCAGCCACTACGTGTCATGGACTCTATTAGGGTGTGGGGGAATACTATTATTTTATACAGTATCCTCTTTATTTAAACCTGGAGATGCTTCTCTCTGGTATTGTGCCAGAAAGAGCTATTCCTCTCCTAAGTAAACTGCCTGGATGAAGCTGGGAACTTCCTCAATCTTGTAACCAATCTCCTTTCCCTCTTTGCATTGCCTACATGGCTTAGAAGGCTTAAGGCCAATTTGTAGCCCACTGCTGGCATATTTATAGTCCCTATGACCTTCTCTCGATGTGTTCACTTCCCTCTTGGCTTCCTCTCAAGTCTCCTACGCTTGCTTTCCCCGGATCCTGACTTCCTTCATGTGTACGTTACATTTTATCTTTCCCTGCTGTGTTGGCTGCATCCCTGTAAGTTACCTTTCATCTTTTTTCAGAATATTTATACATGAAAAATGAAAAGAACAGAAACCATTTTCAGCACCATTTAGAGGTTCCTAATAAAGTGGGCTGAATCTGGACAACAGAAGTGGAGTTGGCTCTATCTGTGAATGAGAGCCAAGGTGTTGCAAAGATGAGCATCTGTCTCCCCGAGCACCAGATATTATTAATACCCAGTAATTTGCTGTTCATTTTTGAAGCTCTATGCTGATTTAATCTCGGCTTTTCACAGAGACATCTGTTGGTTCCACATTTACGTTAAACTCACATCAGAGCCCAAGTTTTGGAATGGACTCTGAGCCACCCTTTAATTTATTCTATTTTGTACAATATACACCTGCTTGCCTCACATTTGGGGAGCACGTTATTAGATGATCAATTAATGAACACTTGCTCAAATGTGAACATTAGCCTGGAACTCAAGAAAGCAATTTGGCCCCAACTTGCCTCTCTAAATGTTTTTTCCTATTACTCCCCGAGGCACCAGCTAAACTAATTGTTACCCTTGAAACATGCCTTGTAATTTCTGTCTCTCTGTCCTTGTTTCTCCTATTAACTATATCTGGGTTAAGGACAATAGTTTATATTCATCGAGCACTTACCTGCCAGGTATTTGTAGATCACCTTACTTGTTAACTCATTTAGTCCTTGCACTGATCCTATCAGGTAGATACTATTATTTTTCCATTTTACAGATAAGGAAACTGAAAGCAGAGGAATAAGAACTAAACTCCTTTCATGTCGATGTTTTGTCTATGTTAGATATATCTATGTAAGCCACCTTTACTGCATTATGGAAAGTTAATAAATGAAAAGTTAAAAGAGCAAAAATAATTCCATTTCCAAAAAGAGCTGGAATTCCAACTCACACTGCCTTATTCCCCAGCCCATGCTCTGGGCCACTACACCTTTGGTTCTTGAACCTGGTTACAATTTAGTATCCCTTGTGGAGTTTTAAGAAAATACAAATCCCCAGGCCCCCACCCCCCAGCCCAATTAAATACAAATGCCTAGGGGGTATAGTCAAGACTTTGGTATTTTTAAGAACCTCTGTAGATGATTCTAAGGTGCAGCTAAGTAGCAATGCATAATATTCTTCAATCTTCCTAGCATGGGGTGTCTCTTCCTTCCATGGTTGAGACATCATAATCCCAGTTCTTTTCACTTCTTCTCCTTTAGTGGAATCAACTCTCCCCTTGCCATAGTGATTCTGATGGCTTACCAAAAGTTTTCCTAAAGAACCTTGGAATCCCAATCTTGACCTTCTGAAGATGCACAAGGCAGGGCTTTCTAGTCATAGGTCTAATTAAATGCTAGGATTTCTCTGCAAGTCACTTCCTCCTGCATAATCTCCACTCTGAATTTTTGCCAGCAGAACTGTGACACACCTTTGCTGAGTGAGCTTTGAGCCAAAGATCAGAATTGACCTGCAGCCTTTCCAGCATTCCTTTCTTGGGTTTATTCTATCAGTTTGAAATATGGGCCCAAGTACAATGAAGAGCAGTTCTAGTAGAAATCATTTCCTTTATTCCTTTGCTAGCTAATGATACACTCTAAGATAAAGCTAACCATGTCATGTACGGGCACAAAACCCTTTAGTGCCTGATCCCATCCGTTTTGGACAGAGTTTCACCATTCGGCGTGGCTACCAGGGTGCTGCATGAGCTCACCCCAGTGACCACTCTGCTCTCACTTCTTTTCACACCTAGCCTATGTTCTTCTCTCCCCAGGCATGCCGAACTGCTGTCAGATCCTTGGATTCATTAGACCCCTTCTTGACTCCAGACTTCTGCCTGTTCCTTTTTTTTCTGCCTTAAACATTCTTTTACATTATCTTACCTAGATGCTTAAGGTCTCAGGGTGAATGTCACATCTGCTGGGAGACTATCCAGAGCCCTTCCCACCATGGGTTAAAACATTCACCTCTGTTCTCAGAGTAGGCTGGGCTAATCCCCATCATAGCACAAATCACACAATTTTGAAATCACCCCTTTACTGTTGTCTCCCTGGATCTCACAGTCTTTAAAGCAGGGTCCATGTCTTATCACTTACTCTATCTCTGATGCTCAAGATAAGAAAGGATGAATCAGTATGTATGGAATGAGTCTTCTGATTTGGGCATTTTCTTGGGCCATATTATGTATCATTTTTGGTTTACACAGGAGGTAGTATTAAACCCTTTTCTCTTGAATTCTACAGATCCTGCAAGATGAAATCATCAAAAATGACAGGTTTAAGACAAGTGGTGTTAAATCTAAAAGCTATACCAAAATTCTGTATGTCAGTCAACCAGTAAGCTGCAAGGCCATTTGTAGAGTTTACCTGTCTGATTAATCATTGAGTACACAGAATAATTCTACCTTTGATCAAAAGTTCTGTGTAAACTTCATCCTTATATATGTTTTTCTCCATTAGTACATACGAAGAGTCAGGGATGGAATATATTTCTGCTTGAGGTCTTTTTGTTTGCCTTAAAATGGAACAAAAATTTCTCAGCATATAAACACAAGGAAAAGGGTAAGTAATGTCAAGCTCTTTAATGTACTTTAAAAACAATTATTTTAAGTGCAGAATCTGATGAGTTTCTATGGATGAATCTGTTTCTATACCATTTCTTACAAGTAACAGAGAATATTTACACTGTCTTCTAACAAGTGTTGCTTGTAACAAGTGCATAGCTAGAAGAGGCTGCATTTATATAGAAGTAAAAAAGCGAGGGATAGGCTAACTTTCCACAGAACATAGTCCTTTAATTGCTGCAAAAACTAACTTAGTGCAAAGCATCCCAAGTTACAACAACACACAACACTAGCAATGTAATAGTAACACAACATACAAACTTCAGTTTATTTATTTCGGGTTGAGTAAATATTTAAAAGAGTTAATTGTCAATTTAGTTTTGTTGATAGTAATTATCCCTTCTATGAAGTTAAAAACCACCTGACTTTTGATTGCCCCCACCAAGCACAAGGATGCATCTTTCCTCTGCTTTCACCATTGAGAGAGAAAAATTAAAGGAGTATAATACTTTAGTTGAATTTGTAGAATACGGAGGCCAAAAGAATGTCCTGTTATGTATAAACTACATATACTCAAGTCTAAGTCTGAAAGTCACTGTGTTAGCTTTATTTCTTCTCCATACAAACAGTAGAAAGCCCCACAGATGGTCTACCAGAGATGGGGGGATCTTTACTCTATATGTATCTTCTTGACTCTTAGAGCCAATATTTATTGAGAATAACTCTGAGTTAAGTGTTGTGCATGCCTTTCCTCAATTCATCCTCATGATCACACCATGAAGTTGTCTTCATGCAATGCCTGTTTTCAGGAATGTGGAAACTGAGGATTAGAATCATAGTAGAGCTGGGATTGGAACACACATCTGTCTGACCCCACTACCTGGGTGCAAAGGGCACACAATATTTGAGTGCTCCAGGCATTGTTCTGGGCCCTGCTGTAGAGCCTGAACAAGACCTTCATGTAGCATCTATTGTATAGTAGTGGAGATAATACTGACATGCAACTTAAAGTGGGAATTATGTTACAAAAGGTGAAGAATAAAACACACTGGTAGCATGCATCAAGAGGAATTACATTAGTTACTGAAGGCCATGTATGATAGAGCAATCAGGCAATAAGAAAGAAGACCTTTCAGTAATCAAGGCAAAGGATGACCATGGCCTGAGCCTGGTTGTTAGAAGTGCGGATGGAAAAAAGGGAAAAGATTGGAGAGATGTTTAGGCAGTAGAATCAAGGAAGTCTGGTAGAATGGATGTGGGCCATGAGGAAGTGAGAAAAGGCAAACATATTTCCCAAGACGCTGGCTTGAATAAGGAGCAGATGCATGTTTTAGTTCTTACAGGCCGCTATAATAAAATACCATAGATGGGGTAACTTATAACCAGAGATTTATTTCTCATAGTTCCAGAGGCCAGCATGGTCATGTTCTGGTGAAGGTCCTCTTCCAGGTTGCAGATGGCCAGCTTGTATCCTTACGTGGTAGAAGGAGTTGGGGGTCTCTCTGGGGCCTCTTTTATAAGGACACTAATCCCACTGTGAAGCCTCCACCCTCATGACCTAATTACCTCCGCAAAGCCCTACCTCCTAATACCATCACCTTGGGGCTTATAATTTCAATATATGAACTTTGGGGGGACATGAACATTTGGTCCATTGTCATGCAGGTGCTATTCACTGATGTAGGGATCATGCTTGCATTACTAGGCTGATAGAAATGTGTGCTCCATCTTGAGCATACTGAATTGGGGTGTCTTTAAGAAATGCAAATGACAATGTCTAATACTTGCCTGAAAAAAGGGCCCGGAGTTTGGAAGAATGGATTAGGTTAGAGAGCAACTATCTAAGTTTCTGAAGCCATGAAAGTGAATGAATGAAGTCACCTACAGAGAGTATCTACAGTAAGAAGAGAAAAGGCAGCTCTCCTGTGAATGCTGAGAAAAGACCAAAGCAAAGGCTAAGTCAATCTACACCTAATGAACCTTGTCTCTGATGGAATGCACACTCTCTGCTCCTTTCTGAAACTGATCATGTCTACTGAGATCTTTTATCTCAGAGATGTTTATGTGTACCAACAGGCACTTGGAAAATGATGTTTTCTCTTACTGGGACTGGGATCAGAAGAGGATGTCCTCAATATCTTCCCTTCTGAATGGAAAACAAGCATCACATTCAACTTGCCTCCTCTCTTCATGCTCCTCTGGAGACGGGCTTCTAAATCATTATCTGACCTGCTTCTGTTTCTGTGCACACATTTTTAGAAGCTCAAAAGCCTTGTTTTATGGTTGGAGGTAATCAAATGAGGAAGAGGTATATAACTATTGGTATTTCAATCAAAACTGCAGTTCTGAATCAGGGTTTCTCAAAATCCAGATACACACTCATTAATGAAACTATAAATTCAATATCGTGTTCTTAACATAATCATGAGTTTAGTAAGGATAATATAATTGAGGACTCACAATATGCCTGGAGATTCTATTACAGATTTGTGGCTTCTATGAATTTTCTCATTTGATATTCTCATCAGCTCTTTGACATTGCAGTTTTTTTCATCCCTGTTTAACAGAAGAGGAAACTGCAGATCCAGGAGAATAACGTGCTGAAGGAAAGCTGACTCATCAGGGGCAAAACTAGGGTTGAAATCCACATCCGTGTGGGCTCCAATTGCCACGATTCTGTCTTGCCACAGAAATGTTCTAGCTGTCTGTTTGGGAACTAATGCAATCTTAACATCTTACATGGGTGCTGTTATCAGACTGTCCAAGATTAAATCTTGGCTCTACTGTCTAGAAGCTGTATGGCCTTTGGCAAGCCCCTTCTTGCTCTGAGCCTCGATTTCCTTATCAGTAAAATTGGGACAATAATAACAGTACCCATTTCATATTGTGAAATGTGATGTGAAAAGGTTAACGTTCTCAGGGGGGTGTCTGACACATAGTGCTCAACAACTTTCAATTTATGTAGTTATTAGTATAATTTTTCCACAAGGGCTGTTAAATACAGCAAAGAATTTTTCTAGTGTACATGTGGCTTTATTACATTGTTTCTCAAAAGCATGTGCTTGCATAGTTTGAAGGGAGTGGAATGAGTAATATGAGAAACAATCATTTCTCCATAATCTTCTTCTTCACAAAATAGACTCATTAATGCCTGCATACCCATTTAAAATTTACCCACTACCCTAGATTTCAGGAACGGGATAGTCAGGCATCCTTTGATGGAGGTATTTTAGAGACTTTTTTTGGGGGGGGGGGCTACATAGAATATAGCATTATTAATTCATAAGGAAATGGAGTCAAAGAAGATACAAGTTAGTCAGGAAGAAAATAAACTGATATGAGCCTGTAGTTAGCCACCATGTTTAAATATATCCCCAGTTATAAACCCTTAGCCTTAATGCCCCTCCTGGTATAAAGAACCCACTAATTATAACGTTATCTAATGCAGACAATAGAATGGAAAAGCAGTGACTGAAAATTTCTATCAGAAGCTGTTGTTTGCTTGATTTGGGGTGGTTATGAGGATTCTTTCAGCAGCATGAGTGGCTGGGAACAGAGAGAGGGTGAGACATTCAGGTGACAGCAACACCGTGGATAACAGCGCGTGAGCAAGGTGGCAATATCATAAAGGCAATTTGATTTGTCTTGCTTTGCCGTTATTTGAAGTGTGAGTATTGAGGTTTTGCAATCTGATGTCAGACACTGCAGAAGGAGGTTTTTATCTCAGTAGAGGGCTCTCAATGCCATCTCCTCATGCACAAAACTCCAAGTTGACACCATCTAATTTCCCACAACAGATACTGAATCACTGCCTTCTCTAAGAATTTGATTAGCACATCTCAGTTTTAAGAACTATATTAGGATAACCTATAAACTTGTTGAATCACTACATTGTACACCTGAAACTAATGTAACATTGTGTGTCAACTATACTCAAATTAAACAAAAAAGAACTACATTAGGAACGGGAGATGCACAGCTCAATTATAACACTACTGGTTAGCCCCACCCATCTTTTCCGCCTCCTCTCACATATGATCTTATTGTTCTTTGGGTTTCAGCCACAATGGCTTTCTCTGAAGTTCTTGATCAAAACCCAAGGCTTTTGCCTTTGCCCATGCTGGCTCTCTGCCTGGAAAGCTCTTCACCCAGCTAGCTTGAGTCATACCTCACATCTCCAAATTCCTGTCACTTCTTCACAGAAGTCTCGGCTTTCTGGCCTCCTTTGAATTCTTTGCAATAACACCCTCTCCAAGGACTGAGTTCTTTTCCTTCTGAACATGCAGTTTTTGCTTGGAACATGTTTATGTATGATTAGATTGAGGTGTGTTCCCCTGCTGGATTGTAGGCAAGGGCTTTGTTCATCATTATGTGACCAAGTGTTTGGCATAATTCCTAGGATGCAGTCAGTGTTCTGAAAATAATTGTTGAGTGAATGGGTGAGTCTCTCTATCAGAGAAGATCACAAGTCAACAAAAGCATGGAGTACAATATGGTAAGTTATGGTAAATGTTGTATAGGAGGCTTCAGGGATGTGGAGGAGGGTATCTATTAGCTTTGGGTGTCTAATAGTGGTGGTTTGAGGGAGGACCTGTGGAATTGGTAGTTCAAGCTGGGTAACAAAGTCAGCATTGGGCAAGACAGGGCATGGGTGTTAAGGGCACATTAATTCGGGCCAATATAAGAGTCTTGATTATGGCAGTAATGAAATTTGGGAATGGTGAGGAATTGAAGGATCTGAGATGCATAGGATATGAAGGATAATGGTATATGTGCTGGAGGGGATGCTTAAGTAAAAACATAGCATGCCTGAATGATGGTGCTTTTCTCTGAGGAAGGGAATACAGAAGTGAGCAGGTACTCTGAACCTTTGCTCCCCATGCTTCTCAGGGGATCGCCTACCTATCATTTCTAGCAACTCCTCATTTGGGCTGCCATGTCTTGGAAGAAATGATTTAACTTCTTTAAGGCATCAAGTTCCTCCTCAATAAATTGGGGATAAGAATAGTAACTATCTTATAAGGCTGCTGTTGCAGGAGTTACATAAAGTAATACAGACAAATTTCAGAAATATTGCAGGTGCAGTTCCAGACCACCACAATAAAGCAAAAATTGTAATAAAGCAGGTCAAATAATTTTTTTTTGGTTTCCCAGTGCATATAAAAGTTATATTATACTGTAGTCTAGTAAGTGTGCAATGGCATTATGTCTAAAAACATTGCCCATGCCTTAATTAAAAAATACCTTATTGCTAAAAAATGCCAAGCATCATCAGAGTTTTCAAGGAGTTGTAATCTTGTTGCTGGTGGAGGGTCTTGGCTCCATGTTGATGGCTGCTGACTGATCAGGGTGGTGGTTGCTGAAGGTTAGGGTGGTTGTGGCAATTTCTCGAAATAAGATGACAAGAAATTTGCTGCATTGATTGACTCTTCCTTTCACAAGTGATTTCTCCTTAACATGCTATGCTGTTCGATGGCATTTTACCCATAGTAGAGCTTCTTTCAAAATTAGAGCCAATTCTCTCAAACCCTGCCTCTAAATTTATGTAATATTCTAAATCCTTTGTGTCATGTCAACAATCTTCACAGCAGCTTCACGAGGAGTAGATTCCACCTCAAGAAGCCCATTTTTTTTTTTTTTTTTTTTTTTTGCTCATCCATAAGAAGCAATTCTTCATCTGGTTCAACTGTTCTCATGGGATTTTAGCAATTCAGTCCCATCTTCAGTCTCCACTTCTAATTCTAGCTTTCCCATTATTTCTACCACATTTGCAATTACTTCCTTCACTGAAGACTTGAACCCCTCAAAGTCTTCCATGAGGGTTGGAATCAACTTCTTCCAAATTCCTGTTAATGTTGGTATTTTGACCTCCTCCCATGAATCACAAATGTTCTTAATGGCATTTGGAGTGGTAAATCATTTCCAGAAGGTTCTCAATTTACTTTGCCCAGATCTATCAGAGGAATCACTATCTATGGCAGCCATAGCCATATATTTCTTAAATAAGATTGGAAAGTAAAAATTACTCCTTGACCCATGGGCTGCAGAATGGATGTTTGTGTTAGCAGGTACAAAACCAACATTAATCTCATTCTACACTGCTATCAGAGCTCAGATGATCAGGTGCATTACAGTGAGAAGTATTTTGAAAAAAAACTTTTTATTATAGCAGTAGGTCTCAACAGTCTCAATAGGGCTTAAAATATTCAATAAACTATATGGTAAACAGATGTGCTGACATCCAAGCATTGTTGTTCCATTTCTAGAGCAAAGGGAGAGTAGATTTAGCATATTTTTTTAAAGTTTTTTGATTTTAATTCCAGTACAGTTAACATACAGAGTTATATTAATTTCAGGTGCACAATATAGTGACTCAACAATTCTATACATTACTCAGTGCTCATTATGATAAGTGTACTCTTAATCCCCATCACCTATTTCACCCATCCCCCCACCCTCCCCTCTGGTAACCATCAGTTTGTTCTCCTTAGTTAAGAGTCCATTTCTTGTTTTTTCTCTTTTGTTCCCTCCTTTGTTTGTTTTGTTTCTTAAATTTTATGTATGAGTGAAATGAAATGGTACTTATCTTTCTCTGACTTATTTCACTTAGCATTAAACTCTCTAGCACCATTCATGTCATTGCAAATGGCAAGATTTTATTCTTTTTAATGGTAGAATAATATTCCATTATAGATATATACTCATCTTTATTCATCCATCTATCGATGGACACTTGCGCTGCTTTCATTACTTGGCTATTGTAAATAATGCTGCAATAAACATAGGGGTACATATATGTTTTTGAATTTCTGTTTTTGTATTTTGTACTGGGTAAATACCCAGTTGTGGAATTACTAGATTGTAGGGAGACTGAGCATAATTGTTAAGGGCCCTAGGATTTTTGAAATGGTAAATGAGCACTGGCTTCAACTTAAAGTCACCAGCTGCATTAGCCCCTAACAAGACCGTCAGCCCATCCTTTGAAGCATTAAAAGCAGGTATTGTGTTCTTCTCTCAAGCTATGGTAGTCCTAGATAGCATCTTCTTTTAATAGAAGGCTGTTCCATCTACATTGAAAATCTGTTGTTTAATGTAGCCACCTTCATTAATGATCTTAGCTGGATCTTCTGGATAACTTGCTGCAGCTTCTACATTAGCACTTCCTGCTTCACCTTGCATTTTTATGTTATGGAGATGACTTCTTTCATTAAACTTCATGAATCAACCTCTGCTAGCTTCTAATTTTTCTTCTGTAGCTTCCCCACCTCTCTCAGCCTTCATAGAATTGAAGTGTTAGGGCCTTGCTCTGGATTAGACTTTGACTTAAGGGAATGTTGTGGCTGGTTTGATCTTCTATCCAAACCACTCAAACTTCCTCCAGATCAGCAATAAGGCTGTTTCCCTTTCTTATTGTTCATGCATTCGCTGGAGTAGCACCTTTAATTTCCTTCAAGAATTTTTCCTTTGAATTCACAGCTTGGCTAACTATTTCATGCAAGAGGCCTAGCTTTCTGCCCACCTTGGCTTTTGACACATCTTCATCACTAAGCTTAATCATTTCTAGCTTTTGATTTTAAGTGAGAGATGTGTGACTCTTCCTTTCACACTTCCTTTCAATGACTTAGGGGTCATTGTAGGGTTATTGATTAGTCTAATTTCAATATTGTTGTGTTGCAGGGTATAGGGAGGTCCAAGAAGAGGGAGAGAATTGGGGAACCAGAGTGGGTCTGTGGAGCAGTCAGAACATACACATTGCAGAAGAGTGTTGATGAAAACAGGTGCCCAGCACAAAGCAAAACTGGCATGTAGGCACCAAAGGAGATGATGAATGATAACTTCTGAGTGGGCACATGCAGGCCATTCTAAATTTGAAGAAATGGGACCTTCCTTTGAATGAGTGGCTGGTTAACCATGCAATCATTTTACCACCCTAAGTAATATTGAGTCCACTGAATTTACCATTGAATTCTTTAAATGATGCAATATTGAGGGACACCTGGCTGGCTCAGTCAGTAGAGCATGCCACTCTCAATCTTGGGGTCATGAGTTTGAGCCCCACATTGGGTGTAGAGATGACTTAAGAAATAAAATAAATATTTACAATTGTTAGATCTTCTTGTTGGATAGACCCTTTAAGTATGATATAGTGTCCTTTAAAACACAGCTGGGGGCATCACAATTCTGGACTTCAAGCTCTATTACAAAGCTGTCATCATCGAGACGGTATGGTACCAGCACAAAAACAGACATAAAGATCAAAGGAACAGAACAGAGAGCCCAGAAATGGACCCTCAACTCTATGGTCAACTAATCTTAGACAGAGCAGGAAAGAATGTCCAATGGAAAAAAGACAGTCTCTTCAACAAATGGTGTTGGGAAAATTGGACAGCCACATGCAGAAGAATGAAACTGGACCATTTCCTTACACCACACACAAAAATAGACTCCAAATGGTTGAAAGACCTAAATGTGAGACAGGAGTCCATCAACATCCTAGAGGAGAGCACAGGCACCAACCTCTTTGACCTCAGCCGCAGCAACTTCTTCCTAGAAACATCGCCAAAGGCAAGGGAAGCAAGGGCAAAAATGAACTGTTGGGACTTCATCAAGATAAAAAGCTTTTGCACAGCAAAAGAAACAGTCAACAAAGCCAAAAGACACCGACAGAATGGGAGAAGATATTTGCAAATGACATATCAGATAAAGGGCCAGTATCCAAAATCTATAAAGAACTCCTCAAACTCAACACCCAAGAACAAATGATCCACTGAAGAAATGGGCAGAAGACATGAACAGACATTTCTGAAAAGAAGACATCCAAATGGCCAACAGACACATGAAAAAGTGTTCAACATCGCTCGGCATCAGGGAAATCCAAATCAAAACCTCAATGAGATACCACCTCACACCAGTCAGAATGGCTAAAATTAACAAGTCAGAAAATGACAGATGATGGCAGGGATGCAGAGAAAGGGGAACCCTCCTACACTGTTGGTGGGAATGCAAGCTGGTGCAGCCACTCTGGAAAACAGTATGGAGGCTCCTCAAAAAGTTGAAAATAGAGCTACCCTATGACACAGCAATTGCACTACTGGGTATTTACCCCAAAGATACAAATGTAGGGATCCGAAGGGGTACTTGCACCCCAATGTTTATAGTAGCAATGTCCACAACAGACAAACTGTGGAAAGAGCCAAGATGTCCATTGACAGATGAATGGATAAAGAAGATGTATATATATATACATACACAATGGAATATTATTCAGCCATCAAAAGGAATGAAATCTTGCCATTTGCAATGACGTGGATGGAACTGGAGGGTGTTATGCTGAGCAAAATAAGTCAATCAGAGAAAGACATGTAATCATATGATCTCACTGATATGAGGAATTCTTAATCTCAGGAAACAAACTGAGGGTTGCTGGAATGGTGGGGAGTGGGAGGGATGGGTTAGTCTGGTGATGGGTATTAAAGAGGGCACGTACTGAATGGAGCACTGGGTGTTATACGCAAAAAATGAATCATGGAACACTACATCAAAAACTAATGATGTAATATATGGTGATTAACATAACATAATAAAATTAAAAAAAAATAAAATAAATAAATGATGCAAAAATGAAAGTGCCAAATGATATCAAGGATTATAAGTGAGATAGGTAGGTTGGGGAAGGTGAGCGTGTTCCACCAATGTCCTAGCTCGGTTGGAAACTTAGTTTTATGTAGTTGGTGCATGAAATTTCCTTTCTGTGTCCACTCCACCGATTAGGGAGTCCAGGTCTCTCCTCTCACTTCCTGGAATTCATTAGCATCCTGGAGGTCACCTCTGCAGCATGG
Organism: Halichoerus grypus; assembly: GCF_964656455.1. NCBI lineage: Eukaryota > Metazoa > Chordata > Mammalia > Carnivora > Phocidae > Halichoerus > Halichoerus grypus. The sequence continues at coordinate 181,695,705 of NC_135712.1, forward strand.
AAGCCTAAGGAGGCCTTAGGACACTGGTGATTATGACTCCTGTTGGACAATCAGGGTTCAATATGCTAGATGCTGTTTGTGAATGGTTTTCCTGGGAAGGCAACCAAAAGGATAGGAAGGGAGTGTGTTGAGCTATCATGCACAGTGCTCTCTTAACTGGTGATTGGATAGGTGAGTCTATAGGTGGTGACACACATCTCTGGTGGTAGTGGCAGATAGCCTTGGCTCCAGTGGACCACATTTTTCTTACCCAAGTGTTCCTTTCTCCCTCCCTAAGCTGACTCATCATATTACTCTGAGGACAGGAATAAATGAACCCTTCCATTATATATCTGAGTCTTGGAATGGCTTTTGAACTTAAACACCAAATATTCAGGCCTCTATTCTCTGGTTAATGGGTGATTCATGTTCTGTTGTTTGGGTTGGGTCTGGTCCTCAAAAATCCCACTAGCTTGGGTGGATTGAGGAATACATCATTAATTTTTCAAAATACTATTCATCTGCATAAATTTCTACACAGGCTTCAGAAGGGGACATAAGTTTTACCGTATCCTTAGATGAAGTTATCAGAACCTTCCACAAAGAAATGTACGGATATCCTCAGCAGCTTCCAGTGCTATTGCAGAAGGACAGGGCTATAGATTTTCCTAGAAGTGTGAAATAATTCACAAGGCTTGCTCATTATTCATATGGACAGCACATTAATAACACAGAACCCTGAAATCTTGCCTTATCTAGGCTGAAGCCCAGCTAGAGGGATGGGGGAGGAGCTGACTCCTTAGATTTAGAACAACATTTTTCCCCCTTTCCGAAAAAAAATAAGAATTGATTAAAAGTGCTCTCATATCAGACAAGAACGGGTATTTGAAAACACCTAAGCTTTTTAGAAATAATGGAAACTGATGGCTTTGGAGCTACTTTCGGGAAATTTCCTTAATGAATTTGGAATTCTGTGTAACGAAATACATTCCGAACTAGAAAAATGACAAGAGTTTGGGGTGTGTTGTACCATGATTACACACACACACCCACACACACACACACGTGACATACATACCACTACACATATTTGTGTAGAGAATTTTGTACCTCCCAAGTAGCTACATTGATTGACATTAAAATGGGATTTACTATATTTATGTCCAAGTACATGCACTAAATATACTTTCACATATAGTTTTGCCATGGAAGTGAGATCAAGATCCTTAGAGGATTTCTTAGATGATACCCAGATGCATGAACCTGATCCTATTGAAGAAATGGAGGGCATTATGTATACAAGAATCATTGCTAAATAAAGTCACTGTGCACAGTTATAATGCATGTAATTTGTATTATGTTCCCCAAACATCTAGTCTCATTAAAAAATTACCTATTTATCTTCTTCTCTTTTGGTGAATCAAATAAAGAAAAGTGGCTAACTAATTGAGTTTGTAAGCTGTTTATCACAGAGTATGATTTATATATAATTTTTCTCTCCTGCCTCCTTAACACTGGGTATTACCAAACTTTTTATCTCTGCCTATTGGATTGATGAAACACTACATTTCAGTGTTTAATTTACACTTCTTCAATTGAGTGATGTTGAACGTTTTTTTCAATGTTTATCAGCCATTTTCTTACACACACACAAAAATACAGGTTCAGACCATTTTTTAAATTATATAACAGCATTTTTTGTTTTTTGTTTTTTATAACAGCGTTTTGATTTATCAGGTTGTATATGTGTGCATCCTGTGTGCAAAAAAAAATACAGGTTCAGACCATTTTTTTAATTATATAACAGCGTTTTGATTTATCAGGTTGTATATGTGTGTCTCCTGTGTGTGCATGGATATTTTCTATAAGGACACACAGAAATCTGGTGACAGTGGTTGCTTCTGGCATTGAAGATGTGAGAGAATCAGTGGGCAAGGGGAGGAGAAGAATTACTCTTATTTTCCTTTCTTGCTGTTTTTGTGTATGTATATTCCTATTTATGCCAGGTTATATATATCAAAGAGTAATTTTTTCCAGAAAATTAATTTTTTTTATTTAACTTGAGAACAGTAGGGAAATGACTCTGAGCCAGGAGGTAGGGATTCCCTTGATCTTTAGGGATCCGGCAGGTCACATGAATGGGCCAGAGCCAGGTTTCATAGAAAGGGGCGAGGTCTGTGCATACTGGAGTATCCCATCCAAAGGCACACAGTCCATTTCACTACTCTGCCAACCTAAGGAATAGGTCTGAAGGTACTTTCTGTGGCTGGGCTGTCAGCTGGAAACTGCTGCTTTAAACTTAAAAAAAAATGACATCCATTCTTAGTTTCAGAAGTATGGGGATATCTGAAGACTGAATTCCTGTTCTCTTTATTATGCAAAGGAACAAAACATAGAGACAGACCTTTTATTAGATGGTACAAAAAGCTTTGACAGTTCTTCTACATCCTTCCTCTCATTCCTCCTGCTAATGCAGACTTGGATCCCTCACATACCTGGACAGGATTACGTGCCAAGGAAGGAGCAAAAGAACATTTGTATGTAATTTAGAAATTACGCCTGAATGTGCCACAATGTTACTAATGATGCTCTAGTAGACCCTCTTCAATAACAATAGAATCTGCCTTCAGAAATGCCTCCTGATGAAGTCAACTGAGCTCACCATCTCGTCTATTAAACAAGCTAGAGTCTGTATTAAGGAGGGCATGTACTGCATGGAGCACAGGGTGTTATACGAAAACAATGAATCGTGGATCACTACACACTACATCAAAAACTAATGATGTATTGTATGGTGACTAACATAACAAAATAAAATAAAATTAAAAGAAAGAAAGAAAGAAAGAACAAGGCAGGCATCAAACAGATGGTAATGAAGGGACCCCAGACTGCCGCTGTGTCGTGTATCCCTGATCTACCACGGCGATTCATTATCTTGGTATTTCATTGTGTGGGGACGACAAGTAACAAATGGCAGAACCAAAACAGGTCATCTTCCCTGTCCTCTAAAACATCTAATATTTGTGAATAAAAATAAGGGCTTAAGCTTTTTCATACAATGTTTGCTCTGGAAGGTCCCTAGATGATTTCCAAACTGTAGTTCAGCCTGACATGTCACGGAGATATTATAAATCACATTACTACCAAGACCTGTTGTGCAATGTTTGGTTAGCCAGTGTTAAGAAAAAATACTGAGCTATTGGCATAGGAATTATCAGGCAGTCTCAAAAGACCTCAAATACATCCCTGGAAACAAAAACAAAGACATAGTCTATATAGCCTATACCAGCATGGCCTGAAGTCCAGTTCATGGAACACTGGGTTTATAGGGCACAAGTAAATGTTACAGAGAAAAAGGTTCTCTAGTCAAAGAAGTCTGGGACATAATGGGTCCAAGTTCAACAAGTTTCTTTTCTGCAGAACTTCTCAGAGGCTTTCATATGCTATCATATTTTGGATGGCTAAGAAGGGGCTATTATATGCAGTATTTCTCATATGTATTTCATACTACTCTATAGAAAACTATTGCTAAATTTCAAATTTCCTTCAGTTCTCAGACCTTTTTCTCCACCATGGCTGTCTCTAGAGACTACGATGTTATGTGGGCAAGAAAATTTTATCATGTATTTTCCAAAGGAGCAATCTCCAGAAGCAATTTTTATAGATATTTGGGTTCTGGAATCTCATATAATGCAACTTGAAAAAAAAATTCCAAGTCTCAATCTACCAAATAAATCTTATTTTGTTAAAATTAGTTATAAACTGTGAAAGTGAATACAAACAATTGTTTGGAAAAAAATGAATGAAGCCATTTTATAGATAGATGTTTTAATCCTTTTAAGCATTCCTTGTCTCATCTCCCTTTGATCACTTTTTTCCTCTGAACCTTCCTTTCCTTGTTCCTCTTTGTATGTCCTGTCTCCCTGTCTGTCTCCTTCCCTGTAAGTCTAACTGTTTTCCTGCATCTGGGTCTCTGTGTATCTTGCTTGCTTGGTCTTACCTTATAGGCTATGTATGATGAGTCAAGAGCAAAACATCCTCTTATATGGTGGGGTTTTGTCTTCACAGAAACAGGAAGGAGTATAAAGATTTTTTCATTATATTAACTATACACTAATCCTAGCGACAAACAGAAAATGTGGGATTTCTATAGTTGTGAAAGTTAAAAAGTTCTGTGATATAAGCTAGTCACTTCTGGCTGATATCCAGTATAAAAAGACAAGAACACCAGGTCATGTTTGTAGCAATCAGTCAGAGAAATGATCAGAATTTACACTGAATGAAAGGAAAGGCCTATGAACTTATCATGTAGACTTTTCTTAATAAGAGTGATGCTCAAATCCACAGAGAATTATAAGACCTTCTCTACAAACCAGTACTTATAAGGATGTTTTTCACATATTTTTCTAAGTCGCAAATAGACATAAATTGCATGAGAATAAAATCCTAAATAGAGGAAACTGCATGAGAATTTCTCCATAAAACAGTCATTTTGTCTCTCTATGCCTTAAACAAGGATGCTTCAGTCATTCTATATAACGGAAACCATTATTTATAAAAATGCTCTAATTACTCGATGGCCATGACCTCAGAAAGGGCAATTAATCAGTCCTGTCTGACACAAAAGGGGAAGGAGCAGGCATGGCCTGAAGGACCGAATGTTTCTGAAAATATGCACACGGTTGGACCTTCTGCCCCTTCTCACCCAGGATTTTGGTATCTTACATGAAAGGCTTTGGAATAGAATGTGTGTTTTTGCTACATCCTCGTCTGCCCACACTTGGTAAATAGGGCCCTGGAGTCAGAGAGCCCAGACGGGACTTCTGGATCTGTCATTACTGGCTGCGTGATTTTGAGCAAGTCACAAATTTCCCGTGCCTCAATTTTCTGACTGGCAAAATGGAATAATAGGAGACACCTTTGGGAGTTGGGGTTAGAATTAAATGAACGTACAGACTTGAAGGACCTCAAAGAAGGGTTCAGGGTAAGCCTTCAAGAACATTTTGGCCATCATTTTGGTTACTGTTAACAAAGATAGCAAGGAAGGCACCCTTCTCTAGGGTTAGAGAATAATTAACAATACACGAGACGGTGTGAATCAGTGTAATGACTTAATATCCGGTCAGAATAGTGCTAGGCACACGTGCAAGGGTATAATGCTTTTCAAAATATTTATAAATACCTATCACAATATTTAAGCTGTTGAGTGTTTTTCTTTGGTATTTTCACTTATTAAGCAATAGAAGATCATTCTTTAAACTCAAAGCCCACTCTAAAATTTCTCCCAAAATCCTGTATTCTATTTTTGGATAAGTTGCTAAGATTACACTGCAAAATTTATGTCCCATTTTGAATCATCTGGTCTCTGATTTTGAATCTTAGAATAATAGAATATATGCTTATTTTAAAATCATAGCTGTTTCTCCGGTTTCGAAAACACTGTGGAAGGCAAGTGACCTGTAATTTCAGAGGCAAGTAAATAACAGCAATTGGAACAGTTACATTGGAAATGCACTATGTACAACAGGATATAAGTTCAGGACAAATATGGTGTATGGATTGTCAACCACTGTCATGGGGAGAAGCTGGTTTCTATCCATTTTTAGACTTAGAAAGGGAAATGCACGAAACACTATAAATATGTCCAAGTGGAGGAAATGGTTAGATAAATGGAATTGTATCCACCCCTGAAACCCTATACAGCTATTAGCAATAATGTTTTTGAAGAATATGTTTTAAGTTGGGGAATGTTTGTCATATGGTAAATGAAACAAGCTGTTGATAAAAGAGTACTATGACATTTTAGTTTAGTAAAATACCTGCCATATGAGTTTCTTTTTAATGATGGGTTAAGCCTAAATGGACATGTATGTGTTTTCTTACAAAATAATGATAATCTCTGAGCAATAATATTATGTGTGCCTTTAATGTATGGATTATTTCTACAGTTTTCAAAATTCCTATAAGAAACACACATTCCTGAAGCTGACTCACCAGCAACAGTGATATCCAGGATAATTAGTTAGAAGCAGTTCCAGGAAAAGATGGTGGCTACAATTAAAATGCAACAAAACTTTGGAAAACAATGTGCCTTTCTAAGCATTACCCACACTTACTAGTAAGATAGGAAAGAGACACCAACATTTAGCGAGTATGTAACGGGAACCAGATATTACGCAAAACAAACTCTACACATGACTTCCTTAATCCTCACCACAAGTCAAAATAATTATCATCTCCATTTCACAGCCAAGGAACAAATTAAAAAGCATATGTGACTTGCCCAAGGTAATTCTCTTAGTAACTGATATAGCTGAGTTCCACTCATGTCTGTCTAATTGCACAGTTCATGATCTTAATAACTACACTGGAATTATTAATTTATATCTGCACTTCCTTTTTCATTTGCATGTAGAGATTTGGGCCATAAAAAAAATTTTGATCATAGCAGCACTTTTCTCATGCATGCCAATGGATTCAAGGATTTTAGAAGAGTGGAATGCTATAGGTTCACACCATAGAATACTCTATAATTTATTGACTTTTGCTTGGAAGATAGGGACTAATAGCCCTCTTGCCTGAACCTACCACACTAAAGGATTCAGTTTCCAAAGTCAAATAAACTTGTTCTGAGAGACAGAATATTCCCATTATGTGGCTGAGCTTCTCATAGAAACTTAGGGCCAGATGCCATTTCCCCCTCTGCCAGAATAAACAGTGTATTGCTCTTTATGTCTTACATCCAAATCCTGAAGGCAATTCTAATTCTAGATCATTAGAAAAAAAATGAACTGGAAACAAAATGGAGATTCATAATTAACAGACTCGAGGCTTTCTTTGGCAGACAGCTTGAGAAACTATCATGGCTTTATAATGTTTGTTGGCTTCAAAGGCCAAGAGTTTCCTCCTACAAGTGAAAAAGTGGCATTTCTAGTCTAACTGCTTGCCTCTCCTGCATTGGAGGAGATGTGATGTTGACTGTGATCTGGAACAAATAAATAACCATAAGCGCAAATTTTCAACCTCAATTCCATTGACATTTGGGGCTGGGTAATACTTTGTTGTGGGTGCTGTCCTGTGCATTATAGGATGTTTAGCAGCATTGTTGGCTTTTACTCACCAGATGTGAATAATATCCCCCTAATTGCAAGAGATGTCTAGACCAAAAATGTCTCCAGATAGTGCCAAATGACCCCTGAAAATGTACTAATTGAGAATTTGCTGATAATAGTATATTCCCAAACTTGGCTTTTTCTCATCCTTTAGAAAAATTAAAAAAAAAAAAAAAAAGCTTGACCTTACCATGGTACACAATGGTAAGGTGAACAAGCCCCATGTACAGCTCTCTGGCTATGGCTGATTGGGCAAAGGTTAACATGCGACACAAGCTGGGCCAGTCATATTTGGTCCTTTTGGAGAATGCATTTAAAACACAGGAGACGAGTCAAATATATTTGGGTTGTATTGTGATGCCATATGAGATCGGAGTTGGCATCATGGAGATAACAGCTTCACACCAGCCCCTAAGTTATAGGAATTCGAAAGCCAAAATCTTAGAAGAGGGAATCAGTCCACACAGAGGAGAAGGAGGGCAACAGAGATCAGAAAGAGTGTGTCCCATGAACAAAGAAAACAAGATGGCGGCTGCTGGCAGAATTTATGGATTCCATGAGGTTTCTGGGAAATGGACTCCCTAGGATTCTTCTCTTTTCTTAAAAAAAAAAACTTTCCTTGGTCTAGCTTGAGTGTGTTTCTCTTTCTAACCACCATACTTCATAATGAAAACATAACACAAGCCAATCTAGAAGGTGTCCTGCTTTATCTGTTTCTAGAGGTAGAACAATGGATTCTAAGCCAAAAGATATGGGTTCTGTTTGCTACTGTGTGACCCTGAAAAATGACTCACTTGAGTCCTGATTTTCTTACTGAAGAATTTGAACATCACCTCATACCTGGCTCTAAAATTATGAAAGATAATGATGGGGAGAGATACTTATGGTCCTTTTGAACCTTGGACTCACTATTAGCACATATAAAGTTGTTCTAAAGATGGTGGTCAAGACTTGGTATTACAGTCAGTTACTCTAGGCTTAAGAGTCAGTCAAGCAGAGGGGGGGCCTGGGGCTCAGTTGGTTAAGCATCTGCCTTCGGCTCAGGTCATGATCTCAGGGTCCTGGGATTAAGTCCCGCATCGGGCTCCCCACTCAGTGGGGAACCCGCTTCTCCCTCTCCCTCTGCTACTCCCCTCTGCTTGTACTCTCTCTCACTCTCTCTGTCAAATAAATAAATAAAATCTTTAAAAAAAAAAAGTCAGTCAAGCTACAGCTTGTCAGCCATGGGACCAATGGAACATTACATAACCCTTCTAAGCCCCAGTTTCTTCATGTTTAAAATAGGAGGAAAAGTGTATCTGTTGCAATGATCCCTGTCTTCTGGCCATAAAGTCCTTATAGCTCACTCCCACACTGAATGGGGATGACTTAAATAACCAACTGGATATTGTGGAAATAGTAAAGTGTAACTTCTGAGGCTAGACTATAAAAAAGAAGGCCACTGTGGTCCATGCCAACAGCCATGTGAGTGAGCCATCTTGAAACCATCCTCCAGCATCAGTCAAGCTTTTAGATCTTGATTGCAACTGCACGAGAGACCCAGAGCCAGACACACTCAGCTTAGTGGAATTCCTGACCCCCAGGAGCTGTGAGAGAATGTTTGCTGTTTCAAGCTGCTGGGGTCATTTGTTACACAGTGATAGGTAACTGTTCTAGGATCCTTGGGAGGAGTAAATAAAATAATGCACGAGAAGTGTTTAGGACAGTGCTTGGCACATGGTGAATATTCAGAGCACCTCTATTTGTTTATGAATGCATGTGAGGCACCCAGAGCAGTTGTCTGGCATAGAGTAAATGCTCATTAAATACGCATTGAATAAATGTTATCTTTAGTACCATTGTCACCATCATCATTATATAAAACCTCAATCCAGAATCACTTCCCAAATGAGCTGGACCCTACAATTTCTTTTTTTTTTTTTTTTTTAAGATTTTAGTTATTTGAGAAAGAGAGACAGACAGAGATAGTGAGAGAGAGCACAAGCAGGGAGGAGAGGGAGAGAAGCAGGTTCCCTGCCAGGCAGGGAGCTCGATGAGGGACTTGATCCCAGGATCCTGGGATCACGACCCAAGCCAAGGCACACGCTTAACCAACTGAGCCACCCAGGTGCCCCTGGACCCTTCAATTTCTTGACTTGAGAAATTATTTTACCTTAACCTTCTCTAAAAAACAATAAAATAAGCCATGTGAAAGTCACAAAGCCAGAGAAACAAGAATTCTAACTATGCTGAGGACTGACATTTGTACAACCTTCCAGCGCTTTGGATGCACCTTGTTGGTTATCCTGAACCATATATAGGTGAAACAAAAAAAATATATATCTATTACAGACAGTGAACACCTAGATAAACACCTAAAGAGAGATGTAAAACCAGCTACTTACCATCAACACAGGAAGGTCTGTTTCTTGTCGTGCCAGCCACTTTTCCAGGTAGACAGGAACACTTGACTGTTTGCGACCGCTCCTCGATGCGATTCTTATTACAACATCTGTGCGCGGCAATCACTTCACATGTCCCTCCTTCTGGCAAGAGAGAAAGAACAGGGACATTAGAAATAATTAGAAATAATTCAGTGGCCATTAAGGCCTGTGGGGGTATGTGTGGAGGGGCTGGGGAAAGTGAGAGAAAATACAAAAAGAGTGTCCATGAAGCATAATTACTGTGGGACTCTCTCCCGTCCACTCTCTATTAACATCTATTTACACATGTCTACAAGACCATATGCTAGGTATGCACAGTCCTGGAGAAGACAGGTATTACAGCACCATACTTCAAATGCAACAAAGAGCCCCGATGAGGGCACCTGGGTGGCTCAGTTGGTTAAGCGACTGCCTTCAGCTCAGGTCATGATCCTGGAGTCCCTGGATCGAGTCCCGCATCGGGCTCCCTGCTCGGCAGGGAGACTGCTTCTCCCTCTGACCCTCCCGACCCTCCCCCCTCTCATGTGCTCTCTCTCTCAGTCTCCCTCTCTCAAATAAATAAATAAAATCTTTAAAAAACAAAAAAAGAGCCCCGATGAATAGCCCTCAAGAGGCGATGATTCTAGGCTGTATATACTGAGAAGCAGTGAAGCAATGCATGCCTGGAGCTAACACAAAATAAAGAGTCTACCTGATTTAAATGCATTATATTATGGGAGCTCACTCCTGTGTTATCTTTCCATTTAGAATTCTCTGAGCTCCCTCCCACTGACACGCCAGTCATAGAGAACCTGCAGTGGGTGGCAGGAAGACTGCCCAGAAATTAACTCTCCCTCCCACTGCCTGCTCACTTTCCAGGGGGCTGAATAAAAAACCTAGTTGGGGAGTCATTTCCCAAATCCAGATCTCCCATCCAAAAAATGATAGAAGGAATTGCTGGAGAAAATAGGTATGTGCTTTAAATGGCATCTCAAATTACAGAGCTAGGCATATGGCTTCACTTAATTGTTACAGGTCAGCCATGCATTCAACATTTATTGGCAACATAATGTATATCACTCTCCACTAGGTTCTTAACAGGTGAAGGGTTGGGTCTGTCTGAATGTTGGTGAGCATTCAGGTGGCTCTTGGCAGCATGCAGGACAGTTCTTTAGGAACACAAAAGATACTCCAAGTGACTGGAAACCAGGAATTAACTTTCCCAATATCAAGTTTTATGTTCAGGAAGGATATATTTTATTTGACAAGAATGGACTCAGAATATTTAGGATTCAGTTGGCATAAATTCAGCAAGCATTTGTCAAGCAATCACTATATACAAGTTACTGTGTTATAAATTGTTAGAGACATGTGTTCAGCCCATACATGGTGGGCCCTTAGGAAACACTGGAGAAAAAGAGAGGAGGGAAGGAAGAGAGGAGACAGGAAAGACCGAAGACCCAGCTTCATCCTATCCTGAGAATCCACAATATAATGCAGTGATTCTCAATGCAGGGGCAGGAATGGGCTTGATTTTGCTATCCACCCTCCCCACCAGTGACATTTGGAAAAATCTGGAGACATTTTGAATTGTCATTACTGGTGGATGGTAGGTACTACTGGCATCTAGCAGGTGAAGGCCATGGATGCGCTAAAACATCCCACAGGGCACAGGGAAGATCCCACACCAAAGAACAATCTTGTCCAGAATGTCATCAGTGCCCAGGTTGAGAAATCCTGGTTTAATAGGAAAGAAACACAAGAATCTCTGCTTCAAGGCAGACTAATTCTGCCTCCCCTCAACGGGAGGGTAGAGTTTGGGCTTTAGAGTCAGCCTCTTTCAGTCTGAATCTCAGCTCTGCTACTCACTGAGTGCTTCAGTTTCCTCATCTGTAAAATGGGAATAATATTAACACCTGCCTCACAGGGTTGCATGATTATAAACCAACATAACACATGTATAGGGGTTAGCATTGAGCCTGATACATAGTAGAGAGTCCATATGTGCTACCTATGATAATATCTGGTCATGATGATATATTTCCTTGGGAATGTCACTCTCCTTTCTGCCTCAGTAATTGTGCAAATATGGTTTCTCCTAGAATATTCCCTCTTACTCCTCATCCTTCTACCCACCACCTACAACTCAAATGCACTCACTAACCCTTCTTTGAACTCAGTGCAAAGGTCAGTTCCTCCAAGAACATCTCACTTCCACCACTGCTTGTTCTCTTGGCACTTTACACATTTCCTCACTGAACTGTATCCATGAGTCTGTGACCACAGGCAAATTGAAAGCTTGGTCAGGGCCAAGGTTAGCCTTATTGTCAACAACTGCTGTAGGTACACTATAATTGTTGGTTGAATGAATGAAGAAATAAGTGCATTAACTTAAAATTAACACCACAAAGCAAGTACCAAGTTCTGTGGACATAGGTCAAAGGAGATACCCATTTGTTTTTTTTTTTTTTTTCAAAGATTTTATTTATTTATTTGAGAGAGAGAATGAGATAGAGAAAGCATGAGAGGGGGGAGGGTAGAGGGAGAAGCAGACTCCCCGCTGAGCAGGAAGCCCGATGCGGGACTCGATCCCGGGACTCCAGGATCATGACCTGAGCCGAAGGCAGTCGCTTAACCAACTGAGCCACCCAGGCGCCCGATACCCATTTGTTTTTAAAGAATTCAAAAGGCTTCTTAAGTTGGGAGATGAAAGGTTGAACTTCAACAGGCCATGATGAAGGAAAAGCATTTCACTAATGTGAAAGGTTGGGGCATTTTTTTAAATATAACCTTTTAATTAATTATAGAATAGTCTTAGATTTATAGGAAATTTGTGAGGATAGTACTGTGAGTTCCTATATGCCACAGCCTATAATTTCCTATTTTTATTCCACTAATATTAACATCTTATATGAGTATGCTAGTTTTGTTACAATTAATGAACCAATACTGATACATTATTATTAATTAAAGTCAATGCTATATTCAGATTTCCTTAGTTTGTATCTAATGTCTTTTTTTCTGTTCCAGGATACCATACAGGATGCCACATTACATTTAGTTGTTTTATCTCCTTAGGCTTCTTCTCTTGGCTATGATAGTTTCTCAGACATTCCATCCTTTTTGATGACCTTGACAGTTTTGAGAAGTGTTGCTCAGGTTATTTTGTAAAATGTCCCTCAGGTGCTATTTATCTGATGCTTTTCTTATGATGAGACTGAGGTTATGTGTTTCTGGAGGAAGACCACAGAGGGAAAGTGCCATTGTCATCACATCATATCAAGGGTACATACTATCAACATGACTTACTACTATTGAAGTTGACCCTGATCACTTGGCTAAGGTAGTGCTCGTCAGATTCCCCCACTGTAACATTACTCTCCTCCCTGTCTTTCCATACTGTCCTCTTTGGAAAGAAGTCACTATGTGCCGCCCACACTTAGGGAGTAGAGAGTTATGCTCCGCCTCTGTGAGGTTACAATATCTACTAAAATTACTGGGAATTCGTCTGCATGACAGATGTGTCTCCTCCCGCCCATCTACTTACTTATTCAATCATTTATATCAGTATGGACTCACAGATGTTTTATTTTACACACTGTGTTATAATCCAATACTACATTAATTATTTTGTTGCTCAGAATAGTCCAGCCCTGGCCACTGTGAACTCCTTCAGTTGGTTTCTGTGTCCTGTCTCCCTGTACTGCCCCCACCCCTCACCTTTTTTGAGCACTTCCTTACTTTCTAACTCTACAAGATGCCTCAGGCTCATCTTGTATGTTTCCTACCCCAGTCCTAGAGCCAGACTTCTCTAAGGAGCTGGTCAGGGCATTTAAAAAAAGATGTTAGAGTAGATGGAAGTAAGGACCTGAAATTGGAGAAACCTTCCCTCTGCAGAAAGAGTACTTGGTGTGAGTCTTCTGTTTCATTGAGGCACTAATGGGGATTTTGAAGCCAAGAACTGATAGGATCTAGATATTGTTCAAGAGTGACCCCCACCCCCCTGGGTACTGCTGTGTTAGGGAGGAAGTGGAGAAGTGCAAGGTGGTGAAGCAGACGAAATAAAAGGCCAACGCAAAATTCTGAGCAGAAAGTAAGGGGGCTTGAATTTGGAACATGGGAAGAAATTCACACTGTTGCCACATGCCCTTCATTGGGATGAGAGTTAATGAAACAATAAGGCTAATCACACATTACACTCCTCAACCCAGATAGCTGCAATCAGGTTGCTTTAAGTTGTAATTGTCAGCTCTAAGTACCCTTAGTCAATTCAGTAATTGCTGGTTCTATACTTCATGAAAATAACACCAATTTTAAAGTTACCACTTGGCTTTAATATAAGACTAGAACAACATTTATGAGTGAAAGTGGTACAAGCTATAGAAAAGCTTCTAGGATACATCTTGAATCTCATTTGATTTATAGTTAAGTCAATGACAGACATGCCAAATCATCCAAATCACTGCCCTGAATTAAACAATGTGGACAATGAGGTGGCCACTGGAGGCCCAAAGCCAGTCTCTCCTAACACTCTTGTAGATGAGCCAAAGGAACAGTTCCAGGTCAGCTCAGTGCTCACTGACATTTACTGAATTCTGATTGGATGCCGGGCACTGTACCTGGCACTCTACCTACATTATTTATAAAGCTCCCAGCAACTGCAAAAGCTTTTGTCCCCACCTTACAGATGAAAAGGTGAGACTCAGAGAGGTTGAATAACATGCCCCAAATTACACAAGTATGAACTGGTCTGCTGGACTCCACAACTTTGTGTTTGTGCGTCTTGTCATGAGTTGTCATTCTTTGTTGATAAAGAACTTCCAAAAGGAAGTCAACACTTTGCTTACAAAGGTTATCAAGGTTAGATATCCAACTCACTCTTCTTCCCTCAATTATATTCTGACCCCATTTGCTACCACCCTTTCCTCCATCGCTCTGCTCCATGGACACGGGTCTCCTTGTAGGTTATTGCCTGAACATGGCAGACGTGGTCCCTCTTGAGTGTTACTCTAAAACCAGGTAGGTGTTGCTCTAAATAAGAGGCTCATCTGGTCTTCTTGACAAGCTGAACTGTGCCTCACCTGGGATATGGCAAATCTATGGCTCCCCCCTTCACTCTCTCCACATCTTTGCCCAAATGTCATTTTTTTTCAGAGTCTCACTTGACTACCCTATTAAAATCATAATTCTCTTAGAAAGCATTCATGATCTCCCTTATTTTGCTTCATGTCCTTACCCGTGTCAGCTCCAGAATATTTGTGATTTTCAATTACTATATGTAATTAATGTATTTATTATCCTTATTGTCTCTATGTCCCCCTCCCCCCAATATAACCACCTCAAGGACAGGGACTCCTATTGTTTATTTATTAAAAATTGTCTGGCATAGTATTATTAGTATTTAACAGGTGTTTAACAAGCGACACAGCTACATAACTAGTGGTGATAACTATGGTAATACAGGAGTTAGCCACTTGACTACTTACTATGTTCCTGACACCATGAAAGATACATTATAAACCCTTTATTCATTTTATGGTTACTAAAACCCAATGAGGTTATGATTACCCCTATTTTACAGGGGAGGCAGCTGAGATCAAGAGCAGTTAAAAAACTAGCCCATGTTTTAACTAACCAGATATCTATTCTCTGGCAGCATGTGGACCAGAGCCCAGATCTTCTGATCCCCTTTGCAGTGCTCATTCTCCAGTCCCACCTGGGCCTGGCATACATGCTGATGTTTCTCTGAAAAGGGCAGGAGAACTCAGTGACTGGAAATTGACAAGCGCTCCATTTTCATTAAAACCTTGTGTATAGGGTGCCTGGGTGGCTCAGTTGGTTAAGCGACTGCCTTCGGCTCAGGTCATGATCCTGGAGTCCCTGGATCGAGTCCTGCATCGGGCTCCCTGCTCGGCGGGGAGTCTGCTTCTCCCTCTGACCCTCCCGACCCTCCCCCCTCTCATGTGCTCTCTCTCTCAGTCTCTCTCTCTCAAATAAATAAATAAAATCTTTAAAAAAAAAAAAAAAACCTTGTATATAAAGTCAGTGACCCCAGACCACGTCTTCCTTGGGCTCATGGATGATGGATTTGCCCATGGGAAGCCAGAGAGGTGTTGCTCTAAATAACAAGCTCATCTGGTCTTGACAGGTTCAACTATAGCTTCATTTTACACCAGCTGCTTAGGTATGCCAATGTGGAATATGCAACCAGGTCCTGGAGCCCATAGGACCCTAAAATTTAGAAAGTCTGATTAGACCTGTCATAGCCAAATCTCCTGAATCCAAAGGTTTATATTTGTGACTGACCTAGCCATAGTCAACCAGAGCAAGTTAATCTTTCAATCTATCCAGACCATGAAATCCTGGTCCACTGACTTATGTTGGAGAAATAAAAATATTAGATGGTTGACAGGAAATGGCTCAGTTCTTTTATCACCATAGGGAGAGAATTTTTCAAGACCCTCTGGAACTGTAGTCTAACTTACCAATTGTCTTCATTAGCTGGCTGTTTGAAAAAGGGGACTGGAAACGAAAACATTCCTCAGCTTTGTCTCTGATATGTAAGATTTGTCATAACGCTTTCTGGAAACTAGAAAATTTTTCCTTTAAATCTATTTTATCTACATTTTGAAGATTACCTAGTGAACTGTCCTTTCAAACCTAACTGCCAAGGTTATTGCAAAATCATAATGATAATATTTGTCATGTAAATGTCTTTCAGACTTTGCTTTGGCGTCAATGCCAATCCATTCCTAAATTTTATCTCAATCCAAGTCAAAATGATTTCAAGATGAGCTATAGCCTCTCAAAGCAGTCATTTAAGTGCTCAGAAAATTGAGCTTCCCTTTTTTGCTTATGGATTATATGGAAAATGGCTTCTTTTCTGGATTTCACCCAGCATCTGTAGCTCCAGCAAATACGACGGTGAGGTAACCTATTAGCTAATGGCAAAGAATGTGGCATAAAGAACAAGCCAGTATAAAGGTTGTCTGTACTATTCAGATTTTCCAGATTATTGCTCATAGCATCACTTGACTTTGTCTATGGGAAAACATCTAAGATAAAATAAGAAATTAGTCTCATAACCTAAATCACATTTTATAAGGGGTCCCATTGTTCTTTTAGATTAGAAGGTAAATGCAGCAATTACCCGGCTAACACAGGTCAGTCAAAAAATGTTAGATATGTTAGATGAACATCAATTTCTGTTCTCCCTCTACCACAAATTTTCTAAATGATGGCCTTGGTTCTCATTCCCTTTGTCCATGTTCACCCAAGTGGCAATGGCAAAGTCCCCTGCAGGGAAGCTCCACAGGGCAGCTCTCCACTTTCCTTTCTGCTTTTTCTCTTGTGTTTGTCAGACCTCTGAGTAGATTATCAAAACCTATTTTTAACAGGAAGAGAAAGTTTCTAATATCCGAAAAGGGGGGGCGGGGGAAGACAGCATTTCAAGATTATTTCTGGCAGCAGCAGGGTTCTCTGAGCTGGAGAAGTTAAAAAAATGCCAAGCCCAATATGCTCCTAGCAATGATCCCTCCTTCCCTGCTCAATGCATCACTGTCTTGCCCTGCACAAGCGAGGAAACACAAAGAAGATGAATTGCTAAGGATAACGTTTCTTTTAAAAACAGTCCCCACTGATGACAATGATATGGCAAGATAGAAAGAGATGATGAGGTTAGAAATGACTGGCAAGCAGATGGCTAAAAACTTGAAGGTTGGCATCATGAAACAGGGTTTGCTCCCAGAATGGTCATCTAAGAGAGCTCACACCAAGCCACTGGATTGCTCTGGGCTACAAACTGGATCAGCCATTTAAGAATGGGCACTTAACGGAAATTGCTAGTGTCTGATCCTTTTCATCTGCCAGGGAATTTGACATTCAGTAGTTTAGTTTGGTGTTGATGGCTTCGTGTCAATGACAAAGCATGGCCAAGCAATTCAAAATTATCACAATACCAGGTTTTCTGGGAAAGGAAATGCTAGGGGAGAGTATAAAGTTGGAATAAAAGAGAATCATCTTAAAAATAAAAAGAGAGAGAATATAAGTCTAAACCCTATACTTTATTTTTATTTTATTTATTTATTTTTGCCCCCGTACTCATCATTCAGGTCTTCTTTAGGTGTCCTTGAACCATACTGGCAGTTAGATTCCCCTGCTATATGATTCTACAACTTCACATTCTCCCAGAATAATATTCACAATGTATTATTTTGACATTTTCAAATAATCTTTTGCTTTTCCTGTAAAGGGTAAAGGCAGCAATTTTTCTTTTTTATCACTCTATCCCTAGTACTCAATTTGGAATGTGGCCTATGTTTGGTCTGTAAATATTTGTTGAATGAACCTCTTCCCCAAAGACTAGCTTTGGATCCTAATGATATGATGTCTTCACAAGCCAAACTTCTCTTTTGCAGCGTATCTCCTAGCAGGAATGTTTGGTTCACTGCTTGTCTATCCCATTGGGCTGGACACTCTGTGATAGCAGGGATTGCATCTTGTTTACTTCTTTATCCCTAGTGCCTGGCATAAGAGTAGGAATTCCACATTTGCTAAATGACTGAATAATGGAAGGAAGGAAGGATGGAAGGAAAGAAGGAAGG
This sequence comes from Halichoerus grypus, assembly GCF_964656455.1. Lineage (NCBI taxonomy): Eukaryota > Metazoa > Chordata > Mammalia > Carnivora > Phocidae > Halichoerus > Halichoerus grypus. The sequence continues at coordinate 181,713,801 of NC_135712.1, forward strand.
AAGGAAGGAAGGAAGGAAGGAAGGAAGGAAGGAAGGAAGGAAGGAAGGAAGAAAGGAATCAGGGGAAGAAAGAGGGAAGGGAAGAAGTGAGGGGGAGAAAGAGTAAACAAAGAAGAAATGAAAGAAAAAGAAGAAAGACTGAATATAAATTAATCCTCTTTGGGGGAACTTTTCCTACCCAAATATTCATTATGTGATATTTTAAGAAAATGAACTTGAATGATAGATGTAGCTTTTGCCAGAAAAATCGTCCCTTTGGTTTGGGGTAGAGCCAAAATGTACAAAAGATAAACTTTTCATTCTACATGAAACGACTGGAACATGAAATAGCAATTAAGAGTAACCATAAGGAAACTTCAGTCCTCATTTAAAAGTTAAGCCAGGACATATCTGCTTATAGTCAAGGGCAACTTTTGGAGGAAATGAATAAAACGTAATCAAGGAATGTTAAGACTAACATCATTATTCAGATACTTCCATTTTCACTTCATTATAAATGGTCCCTCTCTTTAAAAGCTGTTAGGTCTAAGACAAAGCACAGAATTTTTTGACATTCACTTTTATAGGACGTTTTGATCAAGGCCTTGTAAGTAGTTCTCTTGGAATGTATTGTAGTGGAAGTCAGAAATGCATATTTAAGACTCTGTTAAAAATGCTTTATTGACCCAGTAGACTGGAAGGAAGCTCCACATGTCTCTGTCTGTAAATCACTGACAAGAGAGACTCTAATGGATCCTTAAGCATGTTTTGGTAGAGGAGGACAAAATGGCTGCTTGTTTTGTTTATGCTTCAGATTAAACAAATTAACATCTCCTCCCTCCTAGGGCTTTGGGTTATGTAGAAGACAGATGAATGTAGGAAAAAAGAACAAATTTGGGGCTGGGCAGCCTTGTTTGAGGCAATATAGCATGATGAATAAGATCACAGATTCTAGAGTTAGGCTGCCAAAGTTCAAGTGCTGGATTTGTTGCTTCTGATCATTTTCCATGCTGTGCCTCAAGGTTCTCGTCTATAAAATGTGGATAATAATAACATTAATTTTGGTTGTTCTGAGGACTAAGAGAGCATAAGAATTAAATAAGTAGAGGCAGTTATAATAATACCTCGCTCAAAGTAAGCTCTGAAAGGTATTCTGCTATTAGTAATACTGTTGGAATCAGGATTATGACTGAGAAAAAATTTGACCCTTTCCAGTTTTTCTTTAGTTTCACCAACATGGACCATTCCTCACACCTGTATCCTTACTCTCAGTCTAGGCCAATGACTGGGAAACATTTAGACCCCACTCTTCCCGTAAAATGAGATCGCTAAAAGTAATGTAATGCTGCAATAAACTGATCACCCATACCCCAGATTTCTCCTTTATTTTTTTTAAGGAAGAAAAGGGCTTATACAGAGGATATGCTGAAACTCTACTGTAGAAATCATTTTTAAAAACTGCTCTAACAACATGGAAATAAATTTTACCCAAAGATACACCAATGAACTCATAAGAAGAACACCTTTGTTGCTTAGTGTTCTTTAAATACTACAGAACTTTGACTCTTTTCCAACAGGGATGCCTTGGATAGCATTAGGGAGGACAACCCAAGTGATGGTTTAGAATCCGATGATGCAGAATAAATAAGTTGTATCCTACTGTTTTGAGGAAGGCAAAGGTTAGAATGAAATGAGGCTTTTAGAGGAATAGTTATGTCCACTGTTGCTCTCTAAGGTACAACATTCTTCATCTAAGTCCCACTTGGATCTCCCCCAACTTTTTGCCTAAACTGAAATCCCTGGTCCAGCTGGGTGATAGTTTATCAGGATTTTCTTCTCCATTGCTAGCCTTCAAGGCTGGGAACGACGTGGAAACAATTTTTAGCAAAGAGACAGGCAACCCTATTTTACATGAGCAACTCCTCTGGCTATGTTGATTTCCCTAAAATTACGTGAAACACTGACCTTAAAGGTTGAATATGTTACTACTGAAATGATATTTCAAATAACCTAATTTGGGGGTTACTAGCTAGATGACTAGGGACAAATTGTAATCTCTAAACTCTGGTCCCTCATAAGGAAAATGCCCAACTCTATAGGATATTAGAATTAGAAAGTTGTATATTAATACACCAAAGAGCACACAGTAGGCAGACTATAAATAAAAGCTAACATTCTTATGGTTTAACCTAAAAAAATGAAACCTAGTTTTAAAGATGACATTGGAGGCAGTTTCTTCCGGCACAAGTTTTGATGGAAGGATAGAATCGTGAAAGGCTGAAAGATGGAAGAATTTACCTTTCAGCCTCCAGGACCTCATGTCAAATGTCTGAACCTTTCATGCAGTGGTGGGTGTGATGTGTTCTCTTTATTGAATCCTTGCCTATCTGCTCCTACGTCTTTATTCATTTTTCTCTGTGTTTCCTCATGGCATTTATTTAATGGCAAACAAGTAGGAATACTCTCTGATATTGAAGTCCAACAACAATTATAAACTTGCTTTATTCTCTTAAAATGAGATTCTTCTATTATCCTTTGCAGGTGAGTATAGTGGATATTAACAGGAACATGGGTGGTAATTATACATAAACTCCATTAGGAAAACGTAAAAGTCCAGCCAATAAAATAAAGCAGGCAATGCAATGACTCCAAATCCATCACCTCTAAACCATAACTGTTCTTTGACATTTTTTCCTCAAGCTAAACAACAACAAAAATGCCCATGGAACATCATTTCTGACTTGGCTGAGAAGCAAAGACAAGAAGGCTAAGAGATACTTTGATATAATCAAGGAAGAAATACTCTCCTCTGAAAGAAGCATTTTCACTTTAGGGCCTGATGCCCACCAGTGGATACCCCTGCTGAGTCAGGAAGTGATCTTAAATCGCAGGTTCTTCCTTTAGTATCTGTCGGAAAACCTCATGAATATCCGTAGGCATCCATGGGCTAATTACTCCCCAACTCCTAACTGAATTCTTAAGCATTATGGAAATCTGTTCCACAAACATTAAAATTAGCATTTTGCATCTACTGAATTTTATAATTAAGGCTTTTGTCAGGAAGCGTTCTCTGCAGTAGTGAGGGCTGGGATTTCTGTGAGTCCTAGAGGGTCCATGTGTGGGACAATGGTTAAGAGTACAGTGTTCAGGGTGGATTTGGGAGCTCTGTTGACTGAGCTGAAATACCGCCTTCCCCCCCTTTTTTTTTTTTAAAGATTTTATTTATTTATTTGGCAGAGAGAGACACAGCGAGAGAGGGAACACAAGCAGGGGGAGTGGGAGAGGAAGAAGCAGGCTTCCCGCAGAGCAGGGAGCCCGATGCGGGGCTCGATCCCAGGACCCTGGGATCATGACCTAAGCCAAAGGCAGACGCTAAATGACTGAGTCACGCAGGTGCCCCTGCCTTCCCCCTTTTTAAACTGTATTTATCTCAGGAAAATCACTTAAGCTTTTCATTCTTAGTTTTATCATCTGTAAAATGGGGAAGGTAATAGTACTTTTAGGATGAGGATGTTGTGAGGATCGGTGAGTGAACGCTGGCAAAGCACTTAGAACAGTGCCTGAAGTGTAAGAATAATGCAATTTCCTGCTATTAATATTCTTGCTATTATTAGTTTTAGCCGTGGCAGCCATCAGAACTGCTAAATGACGGTCTCTGGCTCTCTTCCTCCTGGGCTTACTGGTATTCTTAGTCCCCTTGTGGGAGTTGGGGCCATGTGACTATTTCTGTGTTCATGCAAGTGACTTATCACTTCCATGCTGAGTTTTTAATTCCCTATGCAAGACTCTCCTAGGCTCTCTTCCTGCTGACATGACAACTCAGACATATTTTAGATCAGGGGTCGGCGAACTTTACCTATAAAGTTCCAGATAGTAAATATTTTTGGCTTTGTAGGCCATCTGGTCTCTGTGGTTAACTACCAAACTCGGTGATTTTATCCTGAAAGTAGCCATGAACAATACATAGGTAAATGAGTGGGGGTGTCTGCTGATAATATTTTATTTATGGAAACTAAAACTTGAGTTTCATGTAATTTTTATGTGTCACAAAATATTCTTTTGAAGGTTTTTTTTTTTTAGCCATTTAAAAAGGCACAGGCCATCCTGAGCTCACTGGTGGTGCAAACCAGATGGTGGACCAGATAGGACCCCTGGGCCGTGGTTTGCCCACCCTTGTTCCCTTGTTTTAGGTGGTGGCTGTTCCAGCAAGTCTAGTCGTGAGTGACTTCAACGAACACAACCCCACTGTTGAACCACGACAGGCATGGTGCCTGATCAAGAAATAAGACTTGGTTGTTTTAAGCCAACAAGATTTGGGGGTGGTTTGTTGGTCAATCTGTATGTTAGCCTAATCTGACTAATAAATTATTATTTCGGATGATTAAAGTCAAAGAAGTATCTTACCCCCATAAGAGTGCTTAAATCACTTCTCTAAAAATGTTTAATTGTAACTAGCGTGGCAGCGTCTTCAGGGCTTTCACCCGTGAAATACCGTCTTTCAGATCTTCGCCTTCCTTGGAGAACTAGAACGACATATAGCTGCTTAGCTTCCTCTGTGCATATACCTCATGCAAGCCAAGAATCTGGCCCCCGTCATCTTGATATTTTTATCAGGTGAGCTAAGAGGTGATAAGAAAAGTATATATTTATTTATATCATGAGACTGCCTCACATTCACAGCCAGAGAGAGCAGAAAACACACATTTAGAGGGAAAGAAGACAAACAGAAACTCTGATTTGTGTTACACATTGTAGAAGTCATTAACTATGGCTCAGGTAGAAAAACTTATTACTTCTCTTTTTGACGGTGATGACAATTTAATAGTATTTGACTCTACCGAGTTACATACAGCGTCCAGAGGCACTGAAAGGGGCTGTTTATCAAGATGATAAACAAGGTTTCATTTCGTCCCTGGCTGCATGGATGTGATCAGAAGTCGAAGGCCATCCGAAATCACTTAGTCTGTCCACCAGGCAGACAGGCAGACGTTAAGGTACTCGGGACCATCTGCACTTGAAATGGCTTCACTTAAAGGACCTTCTCTGAGCAGGTCAGCACTAAGGTAGGTATGGTGCAGGACATGTGAGCACCAGGGCTGAGGGCTGAGGGAAGGGTGTTAGTCCTACTAAAAACCCCACTCTCTGGGAATCCCATACTTAGATTTCAACAGAGCTAGTTTTGCCTTCTGGCTTGGGGCTGGATAGATTTTTCAACACGCCAGGAGTGTAGAACGAGTTTGTATGGGTAGGTATAATAAACACTTAGAAAATAAGTGGTTTTTCTTAGTGTTATTACTATTATTTCTGTTAGCTGTGACACCCATGAAAGCAATTAGACATTTCTACTCTGAGGAAGGCCCCTGTTCTTTCTGCCTGCCCAGCAAACATTCCCACTTCTACCGGTGAATGCTTCTTGGTTTTCCAGGAGAAGCCAATGGTCTTCTTCCCTAGTCCCAGATCACAGAGTTTTGGAGATGCTGATTCTATCCCTAATTCAAGAGAAGGCACAAGACTTAGGACTAGCAAAGTGGACCCTGTGTTCTCTAGTGAACGAGGGATTGCTATACTGGCTGGTTCCTGGCCTAAGCCATACATAATGAGAGCCAGTTATAAAACATTTATTCTTGGGAAGAGAACATTTTTTCTACAAGCGTTCCTGATAAAAAGACATAAGTCTGGAGCTTGCCACTATCTTAATATCATGATAGAAAAACCTCAGATGAATGGAGCCAACACAGGGAGTGTGTTGAAGTGTATGTGTGTGAGTGTGAATGTGTGAATGTGAGTGTGAAGTGTGAATGAAGCCAAGTGGAAAAGTGCAGTGTTACCTGACACCATTGATCGTACTGCTTGATGCAACTGTGCCTGAAGGTGGAGGCTGAACTTTTGCCAGTACATGCCTTTAAAAAAAAAAAAAAAATTCAGAATAGCCAAACTGTGGAAAGAGCCAAGATGTCCATCGACAGATGAATGGATAAAGAAGAAGTGGTATATATATATACAATGGAATATTATGCAGCCATCAAAAGGAATGAAATCGTGCCATTTGCAATGATGTGGATGGAACTGGAGGGTATTATGCTGAGCGAAATAAGTCAAACAGAGAAAGACATGTATCATATGATCTCACTGATAGGAGGAATTCTTAATCTCAGGAAACAAACTGAGGGTTGCTGGAGTGGGGGGTGGGGTGGGAGGGATGGGGTGACTGGGTGATGGACACTGGGGAGGGTATGTGTTATGGTGAGTGCTGTGAATTGTGTAAGACTGTTGAATCACAGACCTGTACCTCTGAAACAAATCATACATTATATGTTAAAAAAAAAAAAGATATCAGGAAGGGAAAAATGAAGGGGCTGGAAATCGGAGGGGGAGACGAACCATGAGAGATGATGGACTCTGAAAAACAAACTGAGGGTTCTAGAGGGGAGGGGGGTGGGAGGATGGGTTAGCCTGGTGATGGGTATTAAGGAGGGCACGTTCTGCATGGAGCACTGGGTGTTATACGCAAACAATGAACCATGGAACACTACATCAAAAACTAATGATGTAATGTATGGTGATTAACATAACATAATAATAACAAAAAAAAGAGTAGAAAAAAAATTCAGTTTAACTTAGATTTTCTGCTATTTGTGAAGAATCATGAAGTACACTTATAATATAGGCATCCAAAGATTATCAGCAATTACTGTCTGCAATTATCTTTTCTTCTTTTCTATGAACTTCGTTACATGCAGGCCGTATGTTAGGTGCTAAAACTGAACTAGATACCACCCTAAGTGCCACCTCCTCAGGGAAGCCTTCCCAACTTCCCTAATTAGGCCACTCATGTCTCCTCCCTCCCATTCTTTTGTTTTGTCTTGTTTTAAGATTTATTTATTTGTCAGAGAGAGAGAGAGAGAGAGCACACAAAAAGGGGGAGTGGCAGGCAGAGGGAGAGGGAGAAACACGCTCCCCACTGAGGAGGGAGCCCAATGCCGGGCTCGATCCAATCCTGGGATTCCGGGGTCAACTGATTGTTTAACCATCAATTGCTAGGGATCAATGTGTTGAGTGATTCAGACTTCACCTGCGCCCGAGGGTGGAACTTTTAAAATATAGACTTTAGAATAGAATACAGCAAAGCTGATAGGATGTTACTGCTGTAATTAGGCTACCTTATGTGGCAAGGATGATGTGATGTCCCACCATGGTTATCTCTATCTTTATCTCTACATAGAATCTTACTAGTATACACTAGAGAGACTCCCTGTCCATTGCTAGCTTTGAGGAAGTTTACATGGCAAAGACTTGCAGGTGGCCTCTATGAGCTTAGAGGGACCCCTGGCTGGGTGTCATACAACCATGAGGAGATGAATTCTGCCAACAACCTAAGGGAACTGGGAAGTGGATATTTACTCAAGGCATCCTCTGATGAGGGTCTATGTGTCTGTCATCTCATACCTGTCTAGATTCTTGCAAATGATGAGGGATTAGTTAAGTAATTCCAGGTAAAAAAATGTCTATTACATTTGGTGTTTGATTCCATTTACCAAGGACATCTTTCAAGAATTAACAGCCTCTATAAGATTTATATAAATATGAAAACATATGTTTTTCTCTTTAAGAATCTGTTCAGAGAAGAATAGTACTTAGTAATTTTACTTTGCTATGTCTAAATATAACTCTTTGTTTTATTTTAACTTGTGAGGATTAGATCAAGGGATGTGGAATGACCCGGGTAACTTTCTTGGTTTCTTATCAGGGTTGAAGTAATAAGCAGAAGCAACAAACTCCTCTTGAAAATCTTCACTTGTAGAGACTCAGTTTCTAAAAATGTGCTGTGGTTTTGTGACTACCCTGAGACTTCTTGGCTGGAACACTACCTTTCTATCTGACTAATGGGCAGATATCAACATGTCACTCTAAACTTCCTGAACCTCAATTTACTTGTCTGTAAAATGGGGATAATGGTGACTATCACTTCCTGTAGTTGAAACCCTCTGCTCTTGGTTGCCTATGACTCACTTCCTCTTCTGCTGATTAATAGCATTTAATCCTTCGGGGACTGACTACCCCACCTTAGTTTTAGTCCATGGCATGCAGGTGAACAAAGTCTCCAGGGTGGGACTGTGACCTAGCATAGGCCAAACAACATAGTCCATTCCAGCCACAAAGATTGGTTTGAGGATGAGCCTGTGATCCAAGTTGGTTCAGCCAGACTAAACCTGAGGGCTGTGTGGAAGTACAGAGTAAAAAGCAGGTTGCTTTCTGCTGGGCTGGAAGATGTGACCCGACCTTTGTGGAGATTCTGGGTGAGACGGAGCTGACGAGGAGCAAAGTGGAGAGAAGCGGCAGCAAGGGACCCAGCCCTCATGACACATTTGAGCTGCCAGATTCAACATGGCTGGCTCTACCTTTGAACTTTTTAAGTGTGCCAATACATCCTGTTCCTTTTATTGTATGTGCTTAGGCCATTGGGGATTCTGTTGTCTCCTTCTCACACAATGTCTCCACCTCTCCATCAGAAACTGATATCCAACAATTCAATTCAGTTCTGACACTAACTACTTGGAGTTTGCACAGACCCACAGGTTGAAGGGATCAGTCCCCCAAGAATGAGCTCACCTCAAACACCAGTCACAAATGGGTGCCCAAAACACCTACACTTCTGTCTGACTTGATGATAAATTTGGGGATTCCCAAGACCCATTGTCAGGTTCAATAATTTGCTAGAATGGCTCACAGGACTCAAGAAGGCGGTTTACTTACATTTACTGATTTATTATAAAGGGTACAACTCAAGAATTTTCAAATGGAAGAGATGCATAGGACAAGGTATGGGGGAAGGGCAGAGTGTACCTTCCACCCACCTGCCCAGCACCTCAAAGTGTTCACTAACCCAGTTCTCCAAACCCTGCCATTTAGGGATTTCTGTGGAATTTTCATTACATACACATGATTGATTAAGTCATTGGCCATTGGTGATGAACTCAACCTCCAGTCCCTCTTCCTCCCAGAAGTAGGGGTGTAAGGTTGAAAGTTCCAACCCTCTAATCTTACACTCAGTCCTTCTGGTAATCAGCCCCCACCGGGGAAGCTAAGGCCCCTCAGCCAACAGTAATGTCATTAGCATACAAAAGACACTCATTACTTTGGCAATTTCCGAGGGTTTTGGCAGCTGTGTGGCAGGAACTAGAGGCAAGGACAAAATGTCTTTCTAGAATTCCAGAGGAATTAAGTTTTAGGGTTCCAACATTGTACTTCATAGAGTCTTTGTGGGGACTAAATTTAAAAATGCACAGAAAGCATTAAGCACAGTACTTGGGACATAATAAGTACTCAGAGCAAGTAGTCGTTTTTGTTACTATTATTGTTACTATAATAATAACTATCATCCTATCCTTTATTATGAAGTGACTAGAATTTTATTATGCTAATATGCATATGGGGCTACAAGTACTGTTGAACATCTACAAATTTACTGAGGACAATTGAGCAAGAAGCAATTTTTTTTAAGATTTCATTTATTTATTTGAGAGAAAGAGAGAGAGAGAGAGAATGAAAGCACAAACAGGGGGAGGGGCAGAGGAAGAGGGAGAGGGGGAAGGAGACTCCCCTTGAGCAGGGAGCCCGATGTGGGGCTAAATTCCAGGACCCTGAGATTATGACCTGAGCTGTAGGCAGACGCTTAACTGACTGAGCCACCCAGGGGCCCCAAGAATCAATTTGATACTGATTTTCTGTGACTTCTACTACAGGTGAAGTCCAAATAACTCACCATATTGATCCCTAGCAATTGAGAGTTAAACAATCAGCTGAACTGACTCATAGTCAAATGGATGGTTAAGGCTCTGTTCTTAGGAAATCCCAAGCAGCAGAGCCATGAAGTGATTGGCAAAATACTACAGTGAAGTCTCCTGGGCTCAGTAACTGCCAAGCATGAGTTCGAATCCCAACTCTGCTGCTTATACATCACATAAAACAGATCCATTTCTTAATCACTCTGAGTTCTGTAAAATGATGTTATAAGAACACCTTCTTCATAAGGTAACTATGAGGAATAAATGGAGTATGAAAGCCTGACTCAAACTGTGTAACACCATAGTCATCAGCACTTCCGATGTTATTAAAACATGTTGACTGATACGAATAAACCAGTTCAATCTAAAGCAAAGTGATGTGACCTTAACATTTTTATGGTCAAACAATATTGACTAACTGTCATTTGAGCAATGTAGAAGCAATATGTAGATTAATTTAAACATTTAAATTATGTGTACTAAATGAGAGAGACATTTTCCCACCTAATGTAAAAGAATGCAATCTTTAAGATTAAACTATTCTTTTAGATTAAGTCATACAGAAAGGATGAGTGACCCTGCAGTGAGACGCCTGTAAAAAAAAAAAAAAAAAAATGACCATTCCTCTTTGGTTAGATGTCAGTTTGTCAGGAAACATTTAATGAGTGATCATTTGAAAAAGCAGAATATGGTTCCTGAAGTGTCGAGTTCCTTCAAGAAAAAGTCCTATAAGTTAATGATTGTAATGAAATAACATTAGAAAAGCTGGCCAGAAAGTACATAAATTTCAACCTGAGGCTAAAGTTTTCTTCTTCACAGCAAATTATATTCAGGTTAATGGGGCAGACATAGGGACTGCAGCTACTGAGGAGGCCTCGTTGGCTCATACCAAGTTTCCGCTAGGGTCAATTATGCATAGAAACATGGGGAAGAATGCTATTTCCAGGTGATATGTGTGAACATGCAAAGTCTTAGTGGGAAGAGCCCTCAGAAAGAATACCTTTCTCCTATTTTTCTCCATAGGTTTGTTTAGACATTTGTGTCCACCTAGAATGGTGTCCATCCTCTCCGACCACATTTCACCGTCCAGTCTTTCACACTCGAACCCACCACTTTTTCTTTTCTTTCAGCACATCTTTACAGAAAGCTCAGAGAAGCAATATAAAACAGTAGCCAAAGGGCACCTGGGTGGCTCAGTCGGTGGAGTCCCTGACTCTTGATTTTGGCTTAGGTCTTGATCTCAGGGTGGTAAGACTGAGCCCCACATCAGGCTCCATGCTCAGTGTGGAGTCTACTTGGGATTCTCTCTCTCCCTCTCCTCCTGTCTCTCCCCCACTTGTGCTAAATAAATAAATAAATAAATAAATAAATAAAATCTTAAAAAAAAAAAAGCAGCCAAGAGAACAGATTCGGGTCACTCAGGGTACAGTTTTACTCCCAGTTCTGGTATTTGACTGGGGACTCCTTGGTCAATTACTCCCACCTTCAGTTTCCATATCTGGTAAAAGGGGTTATTTAATTTAATTTTTTTTTTATGAGCATATAATGTATTATTTGTTTCAGGGGTACAGGTCTGTGATTCATCAGTCTTACACAATTCACAGTGCTCACCATAGCACACACCCTCCCCAATGTCCGTCACCCAGCCATCCCATCCCTCCCACCCCCCATCAACCCTGTTTGTTTCCTGAGATTAAGAGTCTCTTATGGTTTGTCTCCCTCTCTGGTTTAGTCTTGTTTCATTTTTCCCTCCCTTCTCCTATGATCCTCTGTCTTGTTACTCAAATTTCTCATATCAGTGAGCTCATATGATACTTATTTTTCTCTGATTGACTTATTTCGCTTAGCATAATACCCTCTAGTTCCATCCACGTCATTGCAAATGGCAAGATTTCATTTTTTGATGGCTGCATAATATTCCTGTGTGTGTGTATACACACCACATCTTCTTTATCCATTCATCTGTTGATGGACATCTAGGCTCTTTCCACAGTTTGGCTATTGTGGACATTGCTGCTATAAACACTGGGGAGCATGTGTCCCTTTGGATCACTACATTTGTATCTTTGGGGTAAATACCCAGTAGTGCAATTGCTGGGTTGTAGGGTAGCTCTATTTTCAACTTTTTGAGGAACCTCCATACTGTTTTCCACAATGCACCAGCTTGCATTCCCATCAACAATATAGGAGGGTTCCCAAAAGGGGTTGTTTTAAAAACCATGGAGGAGAATAGTCAGAAACAGCATTGGGTCACAATTACCTTAGAAAATCATTAACTCCTTCATCAGACTGGAGATATGCCTACAGTGTAGGAGGCAACGAGATTTAAGAGGAAGTAGAGGACAGGAGACACAGGACCACTAGCTCTTGCTCACTCACTCCAGGCAATCCTAAGAAGAATGGTGAGGGTTAGCACCACGTAAACTGTTACTCATTCACTGTTGACTCTAGCTCTCCCCTTCTCAAGCACAAGCGGCCAAACTGAGGAAGTTAAAAGCATGTGGAGGAGCACTCCTACTCTAAGTCTTGGAAGATTAGAAAGAAAAATCAATTTCACTCTATTATCATTTTATCTTACATTTCAGCAATAAAAAAATTTTGTGGAACTTTATGTTCTTCAGCCATTTAATTTAAGTACCTGCATAGTAACCTCAAGTTTGCCATTTGGTCCACAAAGCATAAACTATTTTTATCTTGTCCTTAACAGAAAAAGTTTGCTAATCCCTGTTGTAGCTGAGTTCAAACTCCAATTCTTTCCTTAGGCATCTGATAAGTGGAGTGAAGGACAGAAGGAAATTAACTTCCTTCCTTCCCTTCCTTCCCTTTCTTTCTTTCTTTCTTTCTTTCTTTCTTTTTCTTTCTTTCTCTCTCTCCCCCTTTCTTCCTTCCTTCCTTCCTTTCTTTCTTTTCTTTCTTTCTCTTTCTCTTTTTCTTTCTTTCTTTCTTTCTTTCTTTCTTTCTTTCTTTCTTTCTTTCTCTTCTTTCTTTCTTTCTTCCTTTCTTCCTTTCTTTCCATAGATTTCCCAGAGAGAGAGAAAGCACAAGCAGGGGGAGTGGCAGGCAGAGAGAAAGGGAGATGCAGATTCCCCACTGAGCAGGGAGCCTGATGTGGGGCTCCATCCCAAGATCATGACCTGAGCTGAAGGCAGACGCTTAATAGACTGAGCCACCCAGGCATCCCGGAAATTAACATTTTTGCTGCTAAGTGAAAAAATGCTGATCTGTCTCACTCTTCCTTCATCTCAGAGAGTGTGCTTGAAGTTGTAAGAGCAATAGTGATCATTAACACTGGTACATCATAGTGGCTTACCTTTCAGACTTTAGTTTTTTTAATCCTACAATACACTAAGAATTAGTTTCGTTATTACCCATTTTGTAAATAGGAAAATTGAGACTCAGGAAGACTTACCCCAGGGCATAGTTAGTAAGGTTTGGAAAGGAGCCTCTTACCCAGCTTTCCATATACAGATATTCGTGGTAATGAAGTGATGCAAAATTATGGTTCACTTTGGTCTAAAATTGTTAGCACTTATTTTGTGCAGTGTATGTTTGGTAAGTAAGCCATGGTGAAGTGGAGAGTAAGGTAGAAGTGAATGTACAGAAAGAGACATGTTGTATGGAAGTTTTAGATACTGAGGCATGTGAGTGAATTTCACCCGTTCCTTTACACAATCATTAATTCATTCAACAAATATTTTGATGACTACCTATTGTTTGCCATCACTGTGCTAGGCAGGAGGATACAACAACGTAAATATCCTTAAGGTATTTATAGTTCAGTGGGAAAGACAGACAAATAAAAATAAGTCCAATATGGTGATGTAAATGCTATGATTTTGATAAGTACCTGAAAGGGACCTAACTCCAATTTGGTGGGAAGGGGGAGGTTTCTAAATGTCTTAAGACCTGAAAGATGAGCAAGATTTTCTCAGCCAATGGTGCAAAGGAGAGACGAAAAATTTCCAGGCATATCATTCAAAGAAGTTTTGCTGTAAGCAAAAAGGCAAGCAATTGGTATGGCTGAAGATTCCTGTGGTCAAATTGGGGGTAGGTGCTTTAGAGAGGAGAATAAGGGAAACGGTCAAAAGATAACCTGGTGTAAAATTCTTAAAACCGATGTTTAAAAAGTTCTCAGTTTATTTTAAGGACACAGAGCAAAATGACATGGTTGAAGCATTGTTGTAAAAGAATGTTTAAGCTTGTGCAGAACATTGTTACCCTACTTCTAGTGATATACCCAAGGATAATGAATGCATTCACAAGAAATGTCCATGAATGCTCATAGCAGCTTTATTCATAATAGCCCCAAACTGGAAAGAACTCAGATGTTCATCAACAGCAAAAGCAGACCATGGAGTGCTTCCTCGTGGAAAACCACACAGCAATGAGAAGGAGCCACCTACCACTGCATGCAACAGTCAAGGAAAGCAGCAAGACATCAAAGAGGATATGTATATTAGTGAATTTATTTATTTTTAATTTTTTTAATTAAAAAAATGTTTTTTTTATTTTGTTAAAAGATTTTATTTATTTGTCAGAGAGAGAGAGAGCTCACAAGCACGGGGAACGGCAGGCAGAGGGAGAAGCAGACTTCTTGCAGAGCAAGGAGCCCGATTCAGGGCTTGATCTGAAGACCCTGAGATCATGACCCGAGCCAAAGGCAGACGCTTAACCAACTGAGCCACCCAGGCATCCCAAGTATATTAATGAATTTAAATGAAGGATATTTTTATTCGTGTGTTTTAGGCAAGACCAACCCATGGTGTTAGGAGTTAGAAAAGTGTTTACCTTGGGAGAGGGAGCAGTGAGTAGAAGGGGTCTCCAAGGATACTTCTGGATGGCTGGTAACATTCTCGTTCTTGATGTGAATTGTAGTATCATGGATGAGTTCAGGTAATGAAAATTCATTGAGCTGCTCACTCATGACTTGTATGCTTTTCTCAATGTATATTATGTTTCCATTTTAAAAATTATTTAAAAAGAAGCAAACACTGGAGGCACCTGGGTGGCTCAGTCAGTTAAGCATCTGACTTCGACTCAGGTCATGACCTCAGGGTCGTGGAATTGAGCGCGAGTCAGGGTCTATGTTCAGCTCCCTCTCCGTCTACCCTTCCCCTCACTCGTGCTCTCTCTTTCTCTCAAATAAATAAATAAATAAAATCTTTTGAAAAAGAAGCAAACACTGGAAACTTTGACTTTCCTATTTTATAAGATCCCCACTCAACAGGGTTTTTACTCTAAAATAAACAAAGAAATAAATGAACAAAAACAACAACCCTCACTTAAAAAAAAAAACTAAAGTTAATCTAGAAATATTTTTCCCTAATCAGTTTTGTAAAAATGATAAAGATGGCAGATATCCAGAGTTGATGAAGGTATGTAGAAACAGACACTCCTCAAATGTAATTAGGAAATATCAACAGACATTTTTTTTTTAAGAATAGAATTTGGCAGTGTTTACTACTATTTAAATGGACATACCTTTTGACCAAGTGACACCAATTCTAGAAGTCTTTTCTACCAATATCTTTGCAAAAGTTTACAAAGCTCTATGCACAAAGATATTCAATGCAGGCTTATTCATGATAGAAAAATATGAGGGTTATTGAAGATGATATAAAAATGAATAAAGCATTTTTAATTACAAAGAGGCCAAGCTGATGAAAGCTTTCTATGTGTTTTTGCTGGTTAAAACAAGCAAATACCAAAAAAAACCCAAAACCCACCAAAATACTACTGGGTATTTACCCCAAAGATACAGATGTAGTGAAAAGAAGGGCCATATGCACCCCAGTGTTCATAGCAGCAATGTCCACAATAGCCAAACTGTGGAAGGAGGTGAGATTCCCTTCAGCAGATGAATGGATAAAGAAGATGTGGTCCATATATACAATGGAATATTACTCAGCCATCAGAAAGGATGAATACCCAACTTTTACATCAACATGGATGGGACTGGAGGAGGTTATGCTAAGTGAAATAAGTCAAGCAGAGAAAATTGATTATCATATGGTTTCATTTATTTGTGGAACTTAAGGAATAGCATGGAGGACATTAGGAGAAGGAAGGGAAAAATGAAGGGGGGGGCAATCAGAGGGGGAGAAGAACCAGGAGAGACTATGGACTCTGAGAAACAAACTGAGGGTTTTGGGGGGGGGTATGGGTGAGCCCGGTGATGGGTATTAAGGAGGGCACGTACTCATGGAGCACTGGGTGTTATACGCAAACAATGAATAATGGAACACTACATCAAAAACTAATGATGTACTGTATGGTGACTAACACAACATAATAAAAAACCAAAAAACAAAACAAACAAAAAAAACCAAACTTGAGCTTAAAAAGCTCAAATACCTACTATATTTAGGCTTAGAAAGAATAACTGAAAAATCAAGGCAAAGCACATCACAGTCTTACAACTTGATCTCCTTGATCCTGGCATATTTTCCAGGATGGCTACTGAAGGTGTTCATAATGAGCCTTGCCAATATGTGCCACTTTGGCATGTGGATAATTCTGAGCTGAAGGTAATCATGGCCCAAAAGATGCAGGAAGAGTGTTTTACCTCCCCCTTAACTGCCTTTAAGAATTTAGACAGAGGGCCTTGTCCAGAGATAAGCACAGGGAGGATGGGCCAGGTGTAAACTAAGGGGAGGCTCAGCAGGGCCTGGAGATCAAATTCCTCTCTGTGTCCCACTGTCTCTGCATGGCATGACAAACATTTGTTTATCAAACGTCCGCTCTTCTCATCTTCCTGTGAATTGTCTTCCTCCCCTTGCAGCCCCAGACCCCTACCCCCCTTTTCCTTTGCTCAGGATGCATTCAAGCCTCAATTGCCTGACTGTCTCTGAGACGTTCCCGTCTTTGTGGGGTTCCTGCAATATATAGACTTCAACTTGTTTTTCTCTGTTAGTTTGTATTATGTCAACTTAATTAATAGATCAGACAAAAGTACCCAGAAAGGGAAGAAGGGAAATTGTCTCCTCCCTTGCACTACCTACAATCATGATCTTTGAAAATATAGAACAGTCCTTATCAACACAGACTAGGTGCGAGTTGGCAGAATCCACAATTTTATTTTTAATTAAAAAGTTATTTGTACCCTTTGGTCCATGGTCAGGAATACTTTTCTTATTTTCCTTGTAGAAAAAGGTCTTGCAAAAAGTACAAATAAAGTGACTTGTATTATGGCTTATTAACTCTCATAATAAAAATCCCTTTTCCAAACCACCCATCGGTGGAAGTACAGTGATTCTCTTGGGCCGGTTTCCCAGATAAATATCACTTAACAATGCAAACAATTACAATCTAATTTTCTACAAAACAGATTTTTGAAGTAAAGCTAAAGCATCAATGGCTAATCACATGGAGATCTATATCCCATTGTGATAGAATTGTTGGCTAATTATTAAGCTTTAGAAAGCCCATTCAAAAGGCTTCTTTTGCTGCTTAAGTTTATATTTAAAAAAAATCAAACAGTCATAAACTTTTTAAAAAGGAGCATGTCTTTATTAGGATTGATTTGGTCTAGTGGAGTTTTTTGCCAGTGTTACAGTTTTGGCATATGGGACCAAAGGGGTCCAGAGGAACATGGCACAATGAACATCTAGTTGGCATGCTATCTATGTCTGCAGGTGATGGGGATTTATTACAGGGAGCAAATTAAAATACTGGTGAGAAGATCCAAAAAGAAATTCATAGGTGGGATAATGAGCTGAATACAGCAAGAAGGAAGTAATAGAGAGAAATGTTAGGTATGACATTAGAAAAAAGTCTGTAAGTATAGATGGAAAAGAGGTTTAGCAACAGCAGTGGTTTAAAAAAGAGAGAGAGGTTTAAATTGATGAATTTAGAATGGGGAATCTGTATGATGTGGTTACTAAAATTGCTAATGTGCTTTTGGATTCCATTAATAAAAGTTTAGTACCTAGTTTAATGATTCCAAGTATGGATTCTTTAAATCCATACTACCTCTTTATAAAGCTAAGATTTAAACCTAGTGATTATGATATGCATTTATTTGGCGGCATATCCTCCCCTAAGCCCTTTCTAAGAATCTTCCCTCCCCCATATCTCTTCCCGCCAAGATTCCTTTGACCCTAACTTTTGGTAATGTCAGTTAAGACATCAGGAATTTTATTTGATTTCTAAAAATAACAATGTGCTGAAATACTGAATATGCCTCTTCAAACTATATAGAGTATGCTTATTATGTGATCGATGATTAATATTCTTTTATAAAATAACACAAGTTCCTTTGGTGGGATGGGGAAATGTTACCTTGAATCTCAAGAATTAGTTTTAATGATAGAGTCAAGAAAGGATTTAGATACCAATAGGAATACAATTGCTGTTTTGTATGAAAACATAGAGCTGAATGGAGTGCATATTAGAAATAACCTCCCAAGGCTGTGGTCTCAGAAAGCAACCATGAGCTCCTCTGCTAAAAAAGAGAGAGAGAAAGAGAGAAAATTTTTACATCATTGTTGGAAGCAGTAAGTACTACTGATGACCCTGTATGGGAATCCTTAACTATACGGCCGAGAAAAGACGTCCTGTGTGAGAGGAGAAAGAAGACTCGCAAAAGAAACAAAATCTGAGAAAAAAGATTGACCCTCGTACAACCTTATTCTTTTGTTTCCCCAACATCAGCATAATGTCAGGCACAGAGTTATTTCTAAGTAAATGTTTGTTGAAGGTTGAACACAAGGTAAAATCATACCAAGACTCTTCACTGAGACATAAAATTTCCATGGTATAATGGCACAAATTACCATGCATAAAAGTTGTCTGGATGTAAGAAAGCATAAATAAGTACAAATGAGGCACTTTAAACCTGATTTTTATTTAATAAATGATCCTAAGGCGATGTTTTTAGATAACTGGAAAATTCTAAAAATCACTTGACAATCTAACAAAGTCTTTCATAATTTTTTGAAGAAGATCCCTATTGCAGAGTGAACTACAGACTGCCATTTGGAGTCTAGCACAGAGGACATGAAATCTGTAAGAAACTAATTATCCCTGGAAGTACAATGTCTGGATTTAGAGCCACCAGAATTTTTAATCCTGCCTTCAGCCAACAACAAAGACAACTTTTTGAAGGTTTAGATTTGAGATTCATTCCATCACACCCTTCTTGTGCTTAAGGGCTTCATCCTTAGGAAAGTGTCTATGTGCAGACACCAAACAAAGGAACATTAAGGCACAGGGTGTATGGATTTAATTTCTGACTTTACAAAGAAAATTCTGAGCACACTAGCAATCTAGATGTAGGGCGAGCATATGTATTTCCATATCAAACCAACATACACACTAGAGAATGATCTTTCTTTCTAAACTAAAGGTTCCTGCAAATTGAGCTCATGGGACATTTTTCCTAGGACCTAATTCTTATGCACATCTTATATTTCAAAAATGAATCAAAGGAAAATGGTACCTTCTTAAACAAAATAAGCTTCTTGCAGGCACAGCTTTGGACCCTCAGCATCTCCACTGGCTTCATACCTACTAGTCACAGAGCAGATATCCAAGAGGCCAGTAGGAAAGAAAGGCACAGTCTGTGACATTAATATTCATCAGCTACACAGCTGGTCTTATGGAGGCAACGAGGTTGGTGAAGGCCAAGGGTTCTCTCCTGGAAGGGGAAGATGATTGTCGACAAAAATGGAGGTAGGGGAACGTACCTGTCACCAGGCTGGCTTTACTCGGGCTTGTCAACTTAGAGCTCAGTTTTCAGCACAGGTGAACTGCAGCGGACTGGCCTGAACATAAACTTCTCAACTCTGCACTCTGTGCTATCTACTTATGAGATGAGAGACAGAGTGGAACCCTAGGAACTACCACAGCCACTGTTCATCATCAAAGAATAACCTACTTCAATCTGGAAAATATGGTTAGAAACGCAGATTTCGAGTCATAAAAAAGTGGTTCCAGGTCTGTCATCTTTACCATTTACTAGTTGTGTGACTTTGGGCATTTTACATAATAACTCTGAATTTTTGCTTCTCCTTATGCAAAATAGGGATACCAAGAGTACCTACCGAGTGTTACTGGCAGAAAATGCTTTTCATCTTATGGGGATTACATTTAGCACAGTACCTTGCTTATAGCCGAGATCAGCAACCTTTTTCTGGAAAGGGCCAGATAGTAAATATTTTAGGCTTCAGGGGCCATGCAGTCTCCCTCACCACCACTCAGATTGTCACTATAGCACAAAGACAGCCTGAAAATATGTAAATGAATGAGTATGACTATGTTCTGAGAGAACTGTATCTACAAAAGCAGGAGAGGAGCTCAATTCAGCTTGTAGGCTGTAATTTGCAATGGTTTAGAGATATGCTCAATCTCAGTATTCTAAATAAACCTAATGATATCAAATATTTGAAATTGCTTAAGAGATGCTACCTATTGTGCTTCTCAAGGATTAATTTACTCAGTTGCCGTAAGGTAGAAACTATCATTATGACCATTTTGGCAAATTTAAATAGGCCCAGAGATGTTAAATAATGCAATCAAAGTTGCATAGCTTAATAAGCTGAAAAGTTAGGATTTGAACCCAGGTCCTCAGGCTTTTGAGTCCCTCCTCTTAGCCACTCATGATGGCACTGAGAATTACCTACTAACTCCTGGTAGATTGCAACCATAGGCCAGGGGAAAGCCACTCTGCAATTAAACTTCAAACAAAACTCTCACGTATTTGAATTTTGAGGAAATACATCATCCATAGTTATGATCTAGATTAGATAGGTGGTGAACTTAGAGGAATTTCAATTAGCTTTATCTTTGGTTGTTACCATCACAATGTAGTTTTCTTGGAAACATGTTCTACCTATGAGTTGTGGGTAAGTCCATGCTGTGAAGTTATTTGAAGGAAAATGAACTATGATGATACTGATGAAAATGGATAGGGCTGATCTAAATGATTTAGGTCAAAGAGAACCTTAAGAATGATTTATTATGGAGTATACCCACTTGCAAAAACAATGTACCATATTCAAGAATTTGTTTAAAAACACATAATAACTTGGGGCATCTGGGTGGCTGAATTGGTTGAACACCAGATTCTTGATTTTGGTTCAGGTCGTGATCTCAAGGTCATGGGATCAAACCCTGTGTGGACCCCTCTTTGGGCTCCACGCTCAGTGTGGAGTCTGCTTGTCCCTCTCGCTCTGCTTGTCGCCTGGCTCGCACACTCTCTCTCTCAAATAAATAAACAAACAAACAAAGAAATAAAATCTTTAAAAAAATAAAAAATAAATAAAACACATAATAACTTGATTTACCAAGAACTTTACTCTTTGACCAGGATGTATCCTAAGGAAACACAGTGGTTTTAACCGTCATTGGAAATGTTTTCAAAATAACAAGCAAAAGATTTTCTCTTCTACAGGAGACAATGGGAAATGCAGTTCTTTCCTGGTTCTTTGTAACACAATAGAAGCGGGCATTATCTCAGAGTCCAGTAAGGTGGGCTCTATTATTATCACAGATGAGAAAGTTGAGGTTCAGAGAGGTTAACCTGCCCAAGCTCACCTAGTTAGTAAATTCTAGCACCAGGATATAACACCAAGATATTAGATTCCAAGGTAAAATATTGAGGCAATCAAACTCTGCAATGAAATGTCCCTTTTCAACTCAGGAATGTCACATAATTGATGGAGATGAGGACTTGGGGCTCAAAGGTCCATATCCTGCTTAAGACCAGAAGACAAACAAAAGACAAACCTTGAAATGCAGTGAAAGAGCAATGGAAAACATCATCTAATTAAGATAGTGGTATTGGGGGCGCCTGGGTGGTGCAGTCAGTTAAGTGCCTGACTCAGCTCAGGTCCTGATCTCAGGGTCGTGAGGTCAAGCCCCGACTGGGGCTCCATGCTCGATGTGGAGTCTGCTTAAGACTCTCTCTCCCTATCCCCTGCATACTCTCTCAAATAAATAAATAAATAAATACATCTTAAAAAAAAAAAGATACTGATAAACACTCACTGGTGAGTGTCTCTAGTAGGCTTTAAAAATATATAGATGCCTGGGCTGCTTCTTTAGAGATTCTCATTCATTTTGGACTGGGGTGGAGCTAAACACAGAGGCTCATCCTCAGTGTACATTCGAATAATCTGGCAGAACTTTACATATATATATAGAAAGAGTGGGCTACAGCAAAGGTCTCAAACTTGGCCACCACATGTGAATCACTTGTATATGTAAAATACTTAGTACAGAGCCTGATCTATAGAAAGAACACTCAAAAGAATTAATTCCTGTTAGGTAAGAAGGTTAAAAATGAAGGAGCAGGCTTTAGGTCCATTTTAATGAATTGAGTTACACAAAGAAAAATGATTCATAGTGGTCCTTGGAAATCATCTATAAATTAATCTGATACTGACTTTTCCCAGATGTGGGAGTTGATTGGGCTTATTTATACACAGAATATATAGATCCTAACTGACTTAAGGTCAAGGACAACATTTGATTCATCTCCATTCCTTTTGCTCAGTGACTTGTGTGGAACATATGCAATATATACTCACAGAGTTGATTTCAAATGTGCTTTATGTAGGTAAGCCACAACCTGTGATTTTAATGAACCATATTTTTTTTTAAAGATTTTATTTATTTATTTGACAGAGAGAGACACAGCGAGAGAGGGAACACAAGCAGGGGGAGTGGGAGAGGGAGAAGCAGGTTCCCGTGGAGCAGGGAGCCCGATGCAGGGCTCAATCGCAGGACCCTGGGACCAAGACCTGAGCTGAAGGCAGACGCTTAACGACTGAGCCACCCAAGCACCCCAATGAACCATATTTTAATCGATACCAGTTTAGAAATTATTTGCTTGGTAATAGAAAGTCCTGATAGACATTATCAAATGATAACATCAGTGTCTGGAGTAGGATGAACAACAGAAACCAAGCCTATTTGGAAAAAAAGGAAGCTCTCACCTTCTATGACAATGGCTGATCAGCAAACAGATTGAAAAACAGGAGACCAGAGGGCTATTTATGTGTGAGAGGATTAGCGTCCAGGTAGGAGCCCTGAGAAAAAGTCTGGTACAGTCATGTCAAACGAGGACCTTCTTCCACAAAGATTTGGGTTTGATAAGATCAGCACCAGATAAATGTATCCCCAAATACAATTATTTTGAAATGTGATTAGCCTATGGAGAGTCTATGATGCCATCACCAAGACAGAAAGGTAGTTGGAGATAATGCTTTTCTTTTACTTTTCCACTGGAGGACGATTTTGCAGGCAGGGCGATAAGAGGCATTGGAAGTAATGTGATCCATAAAGAATGTATAGAGACAGAGCTCCTGAGATCATTGAGATAATATGAAAAGGCTGAGCTAGAGTTCCTAGCAGGGATGGGGACATGTATCTCACAAGAAAGCATAATAAGTAACTTAACAACTAGCAGACCTGGAAGTAAATGACTTTCATCAGTACAAATTATAAGGTGAATGCTGAACATGATGCTGGCATGTCATGGTGATCTTTAGAAATAGGATATGGTTATATAATACAGAATGGTTGTGGAGTTTTTAATAGTCATTTTACACATCAAGGCACACTGAATTCTAGAGTGCTCAAGGAGCCAGTTTATCTTAAGAAATATTAATCTATTAAAACCTAGACAGTCAGGGGCACCTGGGTGGCTCAGTCAGTTAGGCGTCTGCCTTTGGCTCAGGTCATGATCCCAGAGTCCTAGGATTGAGGCCCGCATCGGGCTCTCTGTTCAGAGGAGGGTCTGCTTCTCTCTCTCTCCCTTTGCCTGCCACTCCCCCTACTTGTGCTCTCTCTCTCTGTCAGATAAATAAATAAAAAATCTTTTAAAAAGTTTTTAAAAATAAAACCTTTACAACCTGAGCTTGGGAGAGGGAGTTATCCTTAAATCATCAATTGTTCTTCCAAATTTCAAAGGTTAGAAAGCTTTTCCCATTCCAGTTTTTGACACATTTATCCCTATTACAAAATGATGAAGTTTTAAGAAATAAATAAATAAATAAATATTTAAATAGGGAAAAAAAAACCTTTACAATCTGTAAACTCTCAGCCCAAATTCTACTCTGTAAGAGATTTTACACAGCAGGGACGTTTTTCTTTTTATATGTATATATAGATAACAGTATGGAGGACAACTGAACGTTGCTGATTTGCTAAGAACCTACTCCCCCTCACTCCCTTCTTTATAGAGACCAGCCCCTTACTGCTCTGCTCTATCGTGCATACAACCATATTCGTAAAATATGACCTCTGTCTCTCTGGTTTCAATTGATTGGAGTGGTGGGGGTGGGCTGCTGACCCAAGCTGGACCAAGAGGGATTTGGAATTCCTGCATTCATGTGGTTGCCCTCATGAATAACTAGATTTAATCACAAAATGCGTGGATGGCTGTGTTTTACCATGGGGGTTGAGAAGCAGAAAAACCTAATTTGCAGAGTAGAGAGACACAGAAAGGAGAGTGGACTTGTCTGTGGTCTATTTCTGCATCTTAGATGCCTTCCTGCCGTCAGGTTTGAGGAGACACAGAATATCCTTACAATAAATTTCCTTCCCTGTGTTTTATTCTTGCTCAAGTGGGTTTCTATTCCTGTCAGACAAGTCTGAACTAATACAGAAATGGGCTCTAGCTGTTTGCAGAATCCATTTGCTTTTACTTATGAAAAAGGGTCCTAACAAAATGAATGTTTGCTAGGCAGAATGACCCAAGTTTTCAGTTTGAATGCTGATAAGCATTTCCCTCACACCGGAGTTAGATTTAAAAATCTGGCCTCAAATTAAGATTGGCATATCTGGTCTTCCAGATGGTGACTCGTGTCTTGATGTAAAATGAAAAGACTTCTGTCTCTTATGGTAGCTCTGACATCAACGTTTATTACACAGCCAGAGTGTGTTGCTGGCTACTGAGTAAAACACACCCGGGGCGTACTGTTGGCCAAGGCTTCGCTGAGGAAAACAAAGGAGGTATGGGGGACTGTGGTGTAATAGAAAGAGTAGCCAGGTTAGAGGAGATAACCTGCCTGGATTTCAGTCTTCTGTTTCCTTGTGTAGCTGGAGCCACTTCCCGTAAGCCTATCTGGATAAAACTAACAGAAGGCTATAGAGAAAGGAGTCTGCTTTTAGAATGAACTGGTTACAGGTTCAAAATCTCACTTCTGCCCCTTAGTAGTCATGTGACTTTAATTCAGTTCCTCTCTCTTCGTGAATCTCAGTTTTCTCATCTGTGAAATGAAAACCAGACAATCCTCTGCCC
This sequence comes from Halichoerus grypus, assembly GCF_964656455.1. Lineage (NCBI taxonomy): Eukaryota > Metazoa > Chordata > Mammalia > Carnivora > Phocidae > Halichoerus > Halichoerus grypus. The sequence continues at coordinate 181,738,812 of NC_135712.1, forward strand.
TTCTAGAATCATCATCACTAATACTGTAAAAGCTAGGTACACCGTAGTGATTCATCACATAGGGGTTACCAGATCGAGCTACGGAATTCATTTTTTCCTTCATTTACTCATTGGTGTATTCCACAAGTATTTTCTTTTTCTGCACCTACTGTGTCTGAGGCACTGTGTTAAGGGATGCAACTGCTCGAGTCAGTGAACAGAAGTGATGGCCATGTCTTTAGGGGGCTTACAATTCATGGGGCATTAGAGACATTAAACAAACTTCTTGGTATGTGGAGACCCCATTGAGAGAGATACCCTAACAAGATCCGTCCTGTCTGAGCCTGTGGGGATCCCTGTTTGCCATTTATTTTATTTATTTATTTATTTATTTATTATTTAAAGATTTTATTTATTTATTTGTCAGAGAGAGAGCACAAGCAGGGGGAGCAGCAGAGGGAGAGGGAGAAGCAGTCTCCCCGCTGAGCAAGGAGCCCAATGCTGGGCTCCATCCCAGGGTCCTGGGATCACGACCTGAGCCAAAGGCAGATGATTAACTGGGCACCCCTGTTTGCCATCATTTTAAATGCAATGTGCGTAAACATGCTTCTTCCCCCTCATGCTCATTCTTCAACCACCTGTAAGAGGGGTCCACCATTTGGGCCATTTTCTCTTGGTGACAGTTTGCAAGGCTGTGATCTATACCTTCTTCATAAGCAGCACCCTTGTGCTCCATAAATGGCCGTGGAAAGTTGCAATTTAAAACTACAAGGATATACTAACTGTGAACTTTACATACAGAGGGGCCAACTTTTTCCCCACTGATATTGAGGCCAAATAAATCCATTTCCATCTCCAGTGTGAGATTTGCCTGCAGACAGATTGGGGGTCTTGCACACCGACTTCCTTTATAAACCTCGACAGTTTTTCAAATAACTTCTGTAATTTCCAACAGATTCCCTGGTTTCCTTTCTTATCAAGGCTATTCCTTTGTGCCTTTTAGTTCTTTTTCTAATCACTGATTTCTCTGGTGTTGGATTTTTTTTTTTCCCATTTGATTGGTTGTGCTATTTCATTGTATTAATTCAACCTTTGTTGAATCAGATCTTGGCAGTTTCTTCCCCAAATTGTATTTTTGCCATTCAGCTTTCATTTGCCTCTTACAACAAGGCTCTGCTGTATTATGCCCTGAAATTCTTTAATGCTGCATTTTTGTATCACCTGCCAGTTCCATACTAGGCTATTTGTCACATGCTTGACAAGTAGTCAAAATGGCATTTCGAGCACACGCCCAAAGCAGCACCAAACACTGGGGGGGATCCCATGTCCAAAGCCACCTGGCTCTCTTCCTCAAAGTGCTCATGAACTCAGAGTTTGGGCTTCCATGCTGTCAGTTTCTGGGACTGATCATTCTCCATTAGGGTCTGGGTCAGCCTCCCTGACAGTCTTGCTGTTTACCTACATTTACATCTCCAGCTGATACCAGACCATTGGGTTGCTGCCAGGCTCTAGAGGAGCCCCAAATCTGGCAAAGTTATGTTCTTCTGGGGTTGGCCAGACCACAAAACTCTCAGCACTGTTCCTGTTGTATTTCAAAAACAAACAAATGACACCTAATTTCTGTGTTTCTTTGATCGCTTATTTCCAACCTATGGGGACATCTTAAATAATTTGAATATTTATCCTATAATGTAGACTAAAGTATGAAACATAAGGAGGTTATTTTTATTAAATACCTTCTATGTGTTAGACTGCAGGTGTCCAACAGCCTGCAAAGCATCACCCATTAAATATTGGCCTACCTCAAATTTTTCAAATGTTTGAAGGAGTCACCATCAAATTCTGTGTAAGAATCTAGGTTTCTAGTTTCTCTGCAAAGTAGCAGAATATTTAACAACATTGGGCCTCCATGGCCCCATGCAAATAATTATCTGGTGCTAAGGCTAACTAGTAACCCCTATTTCAACTAAAAGTAGCATGTGCTCAACTCCCCACCGCTCCCCTCTGTCTCCAAATTGGCCACTTCGGTTACCTTTTCTTTTTTTAAGATTTTATTTATTTATTTGTCAGAGAGAGAGAGAGAGAGAGAGAACAAGCAGGGGGGAGTGGAAGGCAGAAGGAGAAGCAGACTCCCTGCTGAGCAAGGAGCCTGATAAGGGACTCAATCCCAGGACCCTAGGATCATGACCTGAGCCGAAACAGCCGCTTAACCAACTGAGCCACCCAGGCATCCCAACTTCGGTTTCTTTTAAATCTTCTACATCCTGTATGCAACCGAATTTGCAACACCTGCATTAGGTGGTTATAAGCATTTTAGCTTCATAAAAACCTTGAGAAATAATTATTATCTGCAGTTTTCTGAGGAAGAAACAAAGGCTCAGAGAGGTATCTGATGGAGAGATGAAAAAAATTATAATCTTCCCTTAACAAAAGAGTCAATAAGTTAAAGTATTTCTGGCTTGCGTGACCTCTTCATTCCTTTTCTTCGCTGATTTCTAGATGATTATACTAGTTTACTGTTACAGTTAGATGAAAAAATAACTAACCAAAGATAGCTACAGGGTGGGGGAGGGGAGGAAAAAAA